>NC_138902.1:24856709-27256709 GCF_965194825.1 Balaenoptera physalus
GGTTTGCATTGCCTTTATAGCAACAGAATGGTCACTGAAGCATAACATGATAGAGACGAGTTCTGACTGTATTGATGGACTGATGTTTAAGAAAAATGAATAGCTTCGTGCAATGACTATTTTATTCACGTTCTTGGTGTTAAAAAACAATTGCTGAAAGTCTATAAAATCTCTAAAGAGCTATATATCAACTAAATTATGACATAAAATGAGAGATTGAGAAGGGATTGGAAACAGTACTGAAGAGAAGGCAGGATGAAAATATATATATTTACTTTATTTTCCTTTTCTTTTATAAAATCTTCCAAAAATAAAAATTCAGAGAGATGTATAACAAAAACCCAGGTAGATATCATTAAAACTTAATAAAGGCTAATGATTTACTATGTTTACAAAAATTATTTTAAATAAAATGAAGCATTAGCTAGAGCTGAAATCCACATTTTGCTCTTCCAAAAATCACATTTGCCTTCTGTGTCTGAGAGGCAACCACTACTCTGAATTTAGTTTGCATCTTTTAATTCAGTGTTCACACATGATCTGTAAATTCAGAGTGAGGATGAAATAAAGACTAAGAGTTTCTTTACCACCTACATGCCATGATTGAAAGAATTACAACGAAATGATTTAACTTAACAAACAGAAAAGCGAATCCAAAGAAAACAGAAGATAGAGGTATGGGGAGCACAAAAAATTGGTATAAAAATGTGAATACCAATTTAATGTACATTTTTTCTCATTTCAATATTAAAAATATCTATTTCTGTATTAAGTTAAAAAGAGAACTAAAATTCTAGATAATGATTCCAAGGAAAATAGAGAAGGGGTTTTCTACACACTGTAATTATTAATTACCCCTAAATCACCCCTTGTCTTACTTAAAAGGAAGAATGAGTTATACAAAAGATTTACATTTATTAGAATAATTCACAGTTAAGAAGTTATTTAAAGATGTAAAGGCAATTGCTGAAAAATTAGAAACATCATATAGAGCTTGGAAATCAGCAAAGGAAATATATAGAAATAAAGTAATATTTCATTAAAGTAAGAAATTAGCACATTGTATTTTTAAATTTCAGATACACAATCCATACATGTTATTAAGAAGTCATACAGGAAGAATGAAAATAAAAGAGTAGATAAGCATGTACTTTGTACAATTTATTTTAAAAGTTATTAATCAGTTAATATTCATGTCAAAAAGAAATAAATTTAAGACTGAAAATACTTTCATGATAGAGAGGCACTGCAGTAGTTGATTGAGAAAATATAACAATTATATACCTGCTTCCTCCCAGCCATAAACCCAGACAATTAAAAAAGAAAAAAATATAAATATTCACAATACTAGTATGAGATTATAATACACATCTATCAGTAATTGAAAGATTAAGCATACAAAAGATTAACAAGGGTATAGAAGATGTGAACGACAATAAAATTAGAAAATTTAATTTAATATGTAACCCTGCACTAATATGATTTTTGCATGAAGTAAACTAATTCAGATATCAACAATAAAAAATACGATAAAAAAGCAAACTTTTTTTTGTAAACTGAAAAATATACTCTGCCACACAACGAAGAAGAAAAATTGGTGAATATTATAAATATTAACTAATAAATAACAAAGAAATACTAGACTTCAAAACTTATGGGGTTCACTAACCATAAAGGAAAAGTCTGATAAACTGACTTCATCAAAATTAAAATTTGTTTTTCATCAAAAGACATCTTTAAGAGTTTATGTACTTAAGCCACAACCTGGGAAAAAATATTTACAAGACACTTATCTCGCAAATGACTTTTAACCAGAATATATAAAGAACTCACGCACACAAAACAATAAAAAAGACATATGACTCAAATAATAAGTTAGAAAAATAGCTGAACAGACACTTTACCAAGGAAGAAATATAAATGGTCAAAACCACATTAAAAAATGCTCAACATCTTTACTCATCAGGGTTATAAAAATTAAAACCACGATTATGTTCCATTTAAATACTCATTAGAAGAGTAAAAATTAAGAACTTTTCACAATACCAAATGTTGGAGAAGATTTGTAAAAATTGAAACTATTATTCATTGCTATTGAGAAGTTAAACAGCACAAATATGTTGGAAAATTGTTTGGCTGCATCTTATAAAATTAAACATAAATCTACCAAAAGAGACAACAAGATCTAAAAAATTAAATGCTCATCAGGCAAAAGAGTAGACAGAAAGAAGTTGAATTATAGTGGTAAAAAGAATTCCTCAGAGGACCAAATATATTGTAAATTCTGAAGCAACAGAACATGCTTCAAATTTGAGCCATTATAATTTTTGAACTAATTTTATAGAAAGTATTTGAATGTTACCTATCATATAAACTTGCTTGATATGTTCATTCATGCTAAGTCAATTTTTCTGAGTAATCTAGTTTGTAAATCAGACTGTGTAACTTTGTCACTAGGCAAATCAAGAAAGACTGACTTTTGTACCCTCAAAATTCATATGTTGAAGCCCTAACTTGGAGATAGGGCCTTAAAGAGGTAATTAAAGCTAAATGAAGTCATAAGAGTCAGACTCTAATCCAGTAGGACTGGTATCCTTTTAGAAGAGGAAGAGACACCAGAAACGGCCATGTGAGGATACAGCAAGAAGGTGGCCATCTGCAAGCAGATGAAATGAAGCCTGCAGGAACCTGGATCTTGGACTTTCAGCCTCCCGAGCTGTGAGAAAATAAATTCTTGTTGTTTAAGCCACCTAGTCTGTAGTATTTTGTTATGGTAGCCCTAGCAAACTAATACATTTTATATGCAAAACATGCTATAAAACCTGCCGTTCTATGAAAAAAAAAAATCTCTAAGTGTCACATATTGTATGATTTCCATTTATATAGCATTCTTAGAATGACAAATTATAGATGTGGAGATCAGACTAGTTTTTGCTAGAAATTAAGGATGGGGGAGGGGAAGGAATGAGTGTGACTGTAAAGAACAGTATGAGGGAGATCTTGCAGGGTATGGAATCAATCTGCATCTTGATTGCAGTGGTGGTTTCACCTCTCTACACATGCTATAAAATGATATAGAACAATACACACTCATTGGACCTATGTCAAATTCCTGGTTTTGACATTTTACTATGGTTACATAAGATGTAACATTATGGGAAACTAAGTAAAGAATACACAGATTCTCTCTGTACTATCTTTGTAATTTCCTGTGAATGCATAATTATTTCAAAATAAAAAGATTTTTAAAAAACACCTGCCATTCTGGTTGAAATAAATGGTACCTCTTTAGCTTTTCGACAAGTTTGGATCCCTGATCAAAATCACATGAAGAAAATCTTATCAGACATCATCACTGGATGAGGGATCTGCAGTGCCACAAGAAGCTTTATGCTCCAACTGGCATAGTCTCTTCTTTGTTTGATGGACTAATGTATATTCATTTGAAAAAAGATATAGATATGGAGATAAACAAATACAAAAAGTATAAAGATAGACTGATTACAAAATGTAAGTCCAAATGGCAGAAACAAAGTTCTGGGGGGAAAAAAAAAAGTGGCAGTACATGTTCATGTGCATATAGGAGTGGAGCGAGGGGGTGGGAAAGGTGTAAGAATAAGCAAAAATTAGTAAAATCAATTAGAATATTAAACTGCAATTACTCCTTGCATGTTCTAATTTGTTCCTTTTTCCCTATTAAACGTTATGTTTGAAGATATCTGAAGCCTTGGCTAGTATTTTTTCGATACATGACATGGTTAGAGTAAGGGAATCTGGACCAACATTCAGCCGGAAACAATTCTAAGTAAATATTTGATCCACTGATACTACATTCTGGAAAGTGTCACTAAGACCCTTTTTTGCATGTCATCCCTCTGACACCAGGAACTGTGGCCAGCACGTTCATCACTGCATGTCCATTATTTAGGATCTATGTTTATCTCAGGAAGGTCAACAAATATTTGTTGAATTAGAACTGAATAGATGTTAAAAGCAATTAACAATTGTATTTTCCAATTAACAAAATGGATAAATATGGTGTTCCTGTTCAATTCAACAACACTTGTAGAAATGGAATTTCACTACTCATTTTTTTTACCATGTCTTCTCTACTCTTTGCTCTGTGTGGATGACTCCGTCTATCTTTACTTCTCCATTTTAGTGTACATATGACATACTTGTAAATATTACATATTTTCACTTTCTTTCCCTTCTGGGCCAGTCTGTTATTAAATTCTACTTCTCACAAAATCTCCAAAATCAATAAAAAAATTTTAAAAACTGAAATGCTTAGCCAATCTGAGTTCTGTTTTTACTGCAATGTATTCCTCCACTGGATAGTCTCTTGAATCTTTCTCCCCAGTATATCTAGACCATCTCCAACTCATTATCATGTTAATACATTTAAATATCTATTGTATCAAATCACATGCCTTTTCCATTCTTGATGACATTAATGTGTCCTATGATACTCAAATGAAGTATGCTTAATGAAACCAAAAATTAAAATGAATCTCAAGCATAACTATGATTCCAGTAGAACTTGTTAAGCCTTTACTTTAGAAGTAATATTACTTCTGAACTCAGTCTTAATGCCAATGGAACCACAGTATACTCAGGTTATTTAAGTGATAACAGAATCCAGGTCCTTTCTTCCTTGCTTTCTCACTTTCTGTCACTCTCTCCTCACAGCCTGTAAGCCCATCCTTGCCCGCAGCCCTCACTCTAATTAGGGTAAGTCGGGATATCGCCAGCCCTGCTGAGAACAGTATTATGAGTGTAGACTCCCTGATTCTACGCCCTTCTTAGCTCCAACTTCATTACCCACTGATTCTTCTCTCAGTATAGCAGCTAAGAAAAAATAGATAAAGAGATAAAAAATGGATGACTGATGCTGTATGGAGGAGATAAAACAGTAGTGGGGAAAATAGTTCAAAATGGTTTCAATTTCTTTAAGCCTTTTGCATGATCAGGAAGCTGCTAAAGTTCAGCCAGACCCATAGCTATCAAAATTTGCATGCTAAGCCCCTCACACTCACCGGAGGAGTAGTCAGCAAAGCAGTGGGGTCAGACAGTGAGATTTGGAAGTAGATGACTGGGCTTCTATTGCCATTTACTGATAGGGTGATTCTAATAAGTAACTTAACCTCTTTATTTTTTATTTATTTATTTTTTAACATCTTTATTGGAGTATAATTGCTTTACAATGGTGTGTTAGTTTCTGCTTTATAACAAAGTGAATCAGCTATACAAATACATATATCCCCATATCTCCTCCCTCTTATGAAGAAACAGAAAATATAAACAGACCAATCACAAGCACTGAAATTGAGACTGTGATTAAAAATCTTCCAACAGACAAATGACCAGGACCAGATGGCTTCACAGGCGAATTCTATCAAACATTTAGAGAAGAGCTAACACCTATCCTTCTCAAACTCTTCCAAAATATAGCAGAGGGAGGAACACTCCCAAATTCATTCTACAAGGCCACCATCACCCTGATACCAAAACCAGACAAAGATGTAACAAAAAAAAGAAAACCACAGGCCAATATCACTGATGAACATAGATGCAAAAATCCTCAACAAAATACTAGCAAACAGAATCCAACAGCACATTAAAAGGATCATACACCATGATCAAGTGGGGTTTATCCCAGGAATGCAAGGATTCTTCAATATATGCAAATCAATCAATGTGATACACCATATTAACAAATTAAAGGAGAAAAACCATATGATCCTCTCAATAGATGCAGAAAAAGCTTTTGACAAAATTCAACACCCATTTATGATAAAAACCCTCCAGAAAGTAGGCATAGAGGAAACTTACCTCAACATAATACAGGCCATATATGACAAACCCACAGCCAACATCGTTTTCAATGGTGAAAAAATGAAACCATTTCCTCTAAGATCAGAAACAAGACAAGGTTGTCCACTCTCACCACTATTATTTAACCTCTTTAAACATATCTCTTCCTCTCTATAATGGGGAAAAACCACACATGCAAGATTTGAGGCACGACAAACAAAATACTTTGTGTAAGTCTTTATAAACTAGAACTCACTCTAAACTGTAATTTTTTTTTTTTTTACAGTTCAGGCACAAGAAACTAAGCACTGTATTTTCCTTATACTGGCAGTATAACTAATGGTCTAGCAATGATGTCTTGGATATCATGCTCTAAAACACATTTTTTAAATCTTATCTACAGATTTCATGGATTGTACATAGGTTTACAATGTTAAACACATATTAACCATGCATTTCAGATTATTTGACATCTGATGACTTACTGGCCCTGGAGAGAATGTCCCACACAAGGCTAGCTAATTCCTAGAGATACTAAACAACTCACTTGTAAGCATACCTTTGATATGCAAACCAGTCAGTCAGGAGCCCATACCCGCAACAGATCCTTTGGCTCTCGGAAGGCTCATATTCTGGGCCACTATCCACCTATTCTATCAGCCAATTAGTGATAGTCCTTACAGCCCAGAATCTGCCAAAATTACTCAAACTATCCAATCCTAAACCTGCTAAGCCTGCTACCCTTGCCCATTCCTTCCCATTGTAACCACAATTAAGTCTTTGGCCTACGTTTTCCCCTTACTCCTTTCGTCATGACTGACCCTGGTGCTTCCCTGTGTGGCCCTGAGTGGCATGCTGTTCTTCCCTGTTTCTAAGAACCTGTGACTATAAAAACTTCTCCTTTCATGACAGTGTCTGTATATTTTACCACACCTGTTAGCAAACAAGTCCTGGGTAACCTTAAAAGAATAATTATACTCTTTGAACATTTTCTGTCAAGTATTTTCTTGTTTTACAAGATTTTAATTCTTTAAATAGGGACTATTGATCACTTTTTTTGTAATTCCAACTTGTTTACAAAAATATTTTAAATGAATTTGTATAAATGCAGATATGTTCAGATGAAGGAAACATGGAGAATTTAAATAATAATCATAACATTAAAACATATCTGTAAGAACCCACAGAGGACCATAGGATTAATTTTAACTTAGTTGTGAAAACTTGATGTAAAATAGAATGAGTGAAAAGTAATTTCAAGGCTTTGGAATCATATTTGTTAATTACATACTCATGAATTTCTTATTTTTCTCTTCCTTTGACTAGACACTTGTCTGAATAGTGAATCAAAGCAGAGAATAAACCTACACTGGAAATATTTTTTTTATCCTCTTCTATCTTCAGTCCATAAATCAGTTAATGGAGAAACTGAACTAGTTTTCTAAACCATTGTGTTTAGTATTTATGTACCTTGAAAGGACTTTGACATAATAACAGAAGCAGCAATCATGGATTCTGTTACAGATGAAGAAGTCAGAGGAGAGTGTCACAGGTTTTGAACATAAATTTATGAAATAAAACAGGAAATGTCAAAATGCATTGCTACTGCAGTAGCTGGCTTTAAAAAAGGCTATGACAAGGTTATGTTGTGTTATCAAGATTGAATTCCCAAGAATGTGAGTTGAGGTCAAAAATAACAGAAGACAGGTATCTGTAAAAATATAATAAAATACTAGGAATCTACCACTGAATAATAAATGGTAAGAAAAGTCCAGCAACAAGAAGTCAGAGTACTTGACTCTCTTAATCTAAACAAAGTACAAAGAAATGCTATAATAAAGAATATATATGCATTTGCCCAGAAATTTTACAACAAAGTGCATCTTTTTAAATCTTCCAAGAGGCATAATGAAGGTCTGACACCCCAGGGAACTTAGTATTGTTGCCATAGTCCATAAGTATTTACCCAACATTCTTTTTCTAAATGCCTGATGTATGAATAGAATATTGAAGGGATATTATAACCACATTCACTTACACTGATATATGAAGAGACAATTCAAATGTGTTGTTTCTGTACCACCACCTTCTCCAAACACCCTCCTCCACAATATAAACTATGTTGGAAAATACAGTATTTAATAAGAAAAACTGTCTACTATTCTATTTAATGGTAATAAGCAGTCCTACTTAAAGTCTGGTATTTTCTCATCATTCATTGTTATAACAGAAATTTATATGTATTTTACCATGATTAAAAATATAAATACATTCAATAATTACATAAAATATGATAAAGCTACTTTTATCTTGCTCAACTTGGTATGTGAATGGGAGTTCTGGTCCATCAAATACTGAATAATATCTTATGTATACAGTAAATAGAGTATCAACTTCAGAACAGTAAGACTACAAAAAATAAACTTAGTTTATCCAAACAAGCATTTGTCATAGAAGATATAAAGACTGAAGCCAGGCATATAGATTTTTCACTCTAAAAGTACCTCACAAAAAGATTTGAGAAGAAATGAAGGTGAAACATTGATTTTGATGCTTTCTCAGAAGTATACCTAGTGCCTAGCAGAATGCCTAATCCAAAGTAGATGGTCCAAAATTTTTCTGAATTATTGAATGATATTAATTAAATATATCACTGCAACATGTCATGGAAACACAAATGACGGAAATTTTTACTTTGTGCTCTTAAAGAGGCAGGGTTAGTTGATGACAATCAACCTGAGAAGGAGTTTATCATGGGCGGAGGCAGCAAGAATGAGTAGAGCCATTCTAGCCTGAGTGAGAATCATGAGGAAAAGCACCAAGGCATGCATCAAAGTCCATTATAAACCCTAGAACTTTTGATAAGTGTAGATGAATACAGGGATCGAAAGCAGACTGAGGACTTCCCTGGTGGCGCAGTGGTTAAGAATCCGCCTGCCAGTGCAGGGGACACGGGTTCGAGCCCTGGTCTGGGAAGATCCCACATGCCGTGGAGCAACTAAGCCCGTGAGCCACAACTACTGAGCCTGTGCGCCACAGCTCCTGAAGCCCGCACGCCTAGAGCCCGTGCTCTGCAACAAAGAAAAGCCACTGCAATGAGAAGCCCATGCACCGCAACGAAGAGTAGACCCCGCTCGCTGCAACTAGAGAAAAGCCTGCGCGCAGCAACAAAGACCCAATGCAGCCAACAATATAATTTAAAAAAGAAAAAGAAAGCAGACTGAGATTTAACGAACATTCCATCTCAGTTTGTGATGTCTACTCTGCAGTTAGGCCTTCATCTAAATTTCTTCAGATCATAAACCTTAATTGTAAGTACCTTTACCTAATATGTTTTCAGACCATCCTCCCTTGCTTGAATCTACCTCATGCCAGAAGTGTGAAATACGGTCCATATGTTGTGGAAGTTCAAGTAAACCACTGTTTATTCTTCTGGCTTTGAGAACTCATAAATCTCAGAGTCAGTGCAGTGCAAACATATGTAATTGAATCCTTATTATATCTAAGAGGAATACATTTTCTTTAAGTAGCCTCTGTTACATTTTTCTTAGTCCTTAGTTGTTGTATTCTATGTTAAGTTAAACAAAGTAACTTGCCTCAAAATATTCCAAAAGCAAAGTAGCTATAAAAGCAAAATGAATGAATGGTATTTTGGTATTTTTCTTTGATAGTAGAGATTTCTCAGAGTCTTATATTCTCGTTCAAAAGAGGTACAGAGTATTGTCAGTTTGAAAGTTATTCCCAGAAGTTCTAACAAAACCCAAAACTTCAGAATTATAGATGGTCAATTGGAAGCAAGCTAATGTGACCTCTTTTGATAGAAGCCTATTAAGATGTACATTTTCCATTGTCACTGAGAATCCAAGTTTCCTAACTTCAGCAACAGCCAACATCCATTTTGTGCTCACTGATTCAGGTACTGTATTAATTTTCTAGGGCTGCCATAACAAATTACCACAGACTGGGTGGCTTAAACAGAAATTTATTTTCTGGAGGCTGGAAGTCCAAAATTAAGGTCTAGGAAAAGTTGGTTTCTTCAGAGGCCTCTCCTTGGCTGGTAAATGGTTATCTTCTTCCTGTGTTTTTACAGGGTCCTCTCCCTGAACCTGTCTGTGCACAGATATCACCTTCTTATAAGGACATCAGTCATACTGGATTAGGGCCTACCCTAATTACCTTATTTTAACTTAATTACCTCTCTAAAGACCTATCTCCAAATACAGTCACATTCTGAGGTACTGTAGGTTAGGACTCTAACATATGAAGTTTTGGGGGACACAATTCAGTTCATAAAAGATAGACTACTTTACATACATGATTTTATTTGATATTAAAAACCAACCTGTGAGACACTATTTTTATATACATTTTACAGATGAGAAAATTAAGCAAAGGGATGGATAACTAGCCCAAGTTCACACAGGCAGTAAGTGAAGAAGCTCTCACGTATAAATCCTGACATTCTCACTTCAGTACCCGTGCTATTCACAACCACCCAATATTGTTATTGAGATTAGCTCATCTTCTAGATAAAATCTCTCCTATATGAATTTCTTCAGAATCTCTCCTTAACATCTCAAAAACCTCTCTGTATCTATCAACATTATTTTGAATCATTTGTCTTCTTTATAAAGTAGAAAGATATTACCTTACTGACAAGACTTTAGCTTTGTGCTACAAATTCCCCTTTTACAGAGCTTCAATCTTTCTTTTTACCAGATTTTCATGGTCTCCTTTTTCCCCTCACAGTGTATGATCTAAAGTACTCTCAAAGGTTCTCTTTCCCATTCCATTTACTATCAAATACCTCTTTAAAAATAAGTGATGTCAGCTAGTCAGCTACACCCAACTGAAATAACTTTTTCTTTTCCTTCACCAGTGAAACTCAGATCATTTAACTAATAGCCTTTTTCTCAGCCAGCTCTCATTAGGAGCTGTGTACCTAATTCATAAAATTTCCTCTGCACTTACTACTCTGATATATCACTCTTTCTTTTCCTCTGACACCTCTGATGGTTTGCAAAGAGTTTACAAGACTTGCTAAAGCCTCTTAGGGTTTAATAGACAGAATATTACATTCATTAAGATTCCTTCCTTCAGTGGAGAGCCAAAATGAACAGAAGTGAAGATATCCCAAGGACATAAAATGGTAACAAAAGTCGGTGCTTTCTGAAGATGTCCTGGCATCTGTGTTTTGTTAACTAAAAAACAAAAACAATTTGTTTGTTTTTCTAAAGGGTGTCTAAAAATGAAAGTGGGAGTAGGGGGCAGGTAAAAGTTAGGTTGGATTGAATTGTTTTGACTAATGTATATAAGATACTTCACCAGGTAGGATATTTCTGGGAGAGAGAACCTAGACATATAACTACCAACAACTACTACACCAACAAACATTGGTGGCTAAAGGGTTGACAAGGGACCTCGGAGAATATGCATATATTGTGAGGGACTTAAATGTGTTAGCTGTGGATTGTAGAATGCATCCTATCTTTATCTGTCTCTCTGAAAAATCTTCAATAGTTATATGTTGTTCACTATTGATTTTTGTGCGAGTAGATCCTTTAGGGGAATTCAGAGCTTTTAATTTCTAAGGTGGGAAATGGGACGTAAAAGCCATGATGAGAAGGGGTCAGCTAATATCTAAATAGTTTAGCATCTTCAAAGAAAGTTAGAGTGAAAAAGAAAAATGAACACATAAAAACAAATGATTTCTAGTATATCATCCAGTGATGATTAACTAAATTATTAATTGCACTTACTTATATTCAGTAAGTTTGTCTACATAGGAAAATAAAATTGAACTAGATTAATTCTGTAGAAATTTGATATGATTTAAAAGCACCTTTAGATCACACACACACATATATACAAACACACACACACACTAACTGGTTGGAAGATTAATTATCCAGCTTACCATTTAGGAAAATAGAGATTATGTACTTCTATTTCTCCTTGTTGGTGAACTCAAAAATTATTCAACGGTGAGATGCTATACACCACAGAATTCTAAAACTATTTATTCTCTGAAACTGACCAGTCGTATTCATTTTTTCATATAAATACTCCTTTTTCTTGTATTAGTTTTCCTTTTAGAAAACTGTTACAATTCTGTACCGCCACGCATATAATGAGTAACAGAATCCTCAAAGATGATAATGATGATATTACTTACAATTAATCTCCTAACTAACAAAGATTCTCAACATAAAAAAAGAAGAGGAAAGGGCACTCTCTGATGTGATCTCTATGCATATTCCAGGGGGAATGCTTATCATACTAGGTCATTAAAGACTTCCATTTTTATTCAGCAAAAGTGCTATTGCGGGACTTCCCTGGTGGTGCAGTGGTTGAGAGTCTGCCTGCCAATTCAGGGGACGCGGGTTCGAGCCCTGGTCTGGGAGGATCCCACATGCCGCGGAGCAACTAGGCCCGTGAGCCACAATTACTGAGCCTGCGCGTCTGGAGCCTGTGCTCCGCAACAAGAGAGGCCGCGATAGTGAGAGGCCCGCGCACCGCGATGAAGAGTGGCCCCCGCTTGCCGCAACTAGAGAAAGCCCTCGCACAGAAACGAAGACCCAACACAGCCATAAATAAATAAATTAAAAAAAAAAAAAAGTGCTATTGCTATTTCATATTTAATTTTATTACAACATAATCTTTTGGTACCAGGGAAAAGAAAAGACATACCTAAGTTCACACATAATAAGCAGCATCTGCATATGGAAATGGTCTCCCTGGCTCCTTTTCCAAGCACACTCTTAGGCCCCAATGCAAAGTAAATTCTTTCTATATCCTTTGTTGGTGGGGTTAAAATTGGCAGTTAAAAAAAAATTGGAGAGCATATTGAAAGATAAGTGACTGCAGCTATTGGGCATTTCACAACTTCAAGAGGTTACTTTCAGCCTTGACTCTAGACTGAGTCACTGTCTCCTGGAAGATGTCATAAAAGCATTCCAAATCAAAGCCTTGGTATATTCAAATGCTTACCTTTCAATCAAGATAGTTGGAATTCTTCAAATTGCTAATTCAAGAGAAATATCCTTAAGTGATTTAATATTGACTTCGCAAGGAACCGTGTCAGGTTTACTAACAAACACAGATCCATCAATGGGTAGGTGTGTGGTTTTTCTCTCCCCTTCCCTTTATAACCCCACCTTTGTGGCCCATGTTTTACTTCACGGACTACCAAAGGAGCTAAGAAGTTGCTTTCTTTTTTAGCGGGACCCTGTGGATGGCTCACAAATAGACATTTGGTAGGCTGGCAAAATACTGTACTATGAGTGTCCACTAATGATGTCCCATTGTTTTAAAATCTCCTTCTCAGTGTGGAGCTGCACTAATTGAAAGCTGACATAGGCACAACTCTGGTTCCTCAGGGGCTACACAGTTAATATTCATCAACTCTGTGCTTTCTCTGTCGTTCTGGGTTACTGGAGTGCTTACCACATACTTTGAATCACATAGGGGAATAAAATTACATATTTCATTTGAGCATTATTATTGCCCCCTTTTCCCTGAGTTGATCTGAAGTCTTTCTCAAAAGAAATTAAAAAAAAAAAAAAATCTTTGCAAAAGTAACCCGTAGATGTAAGGGCATGTGCTGAGTCAGGGAGCCATTCACTTCCTGAATATATATTGTTTCTTTTGCCAGTAATCTTCAGATGGCATGGATAAATTGGGATAAAGCATGAAAACTATTAATACTACAACATACGCAATCAGTTAAGTATGTCATAAAAAATGATTGGCACTTATAATTATGTACTTATTATTTTGCCTTAAAATATTTGACCTCTAAAATATATGAGGAAACAAAAGTTTTCCTGGTACCTATACTAACCAGCTAAATGAAAATTAAAACCCAGTTCTGTGTAAGTCTAAATCTTGGGTCTATAAGTGTTAAACAGCTCTGGCTCATAATTGTTTCCTTGCTTTCCAGGGAGATGCAATATACTTAATTCTGCTTCCTACTCTTCCTTTGATTCACACTGTATTTTGAGAAATAACCAGTGTTACACAACTGATATGTGCTAAAATGAAGCCCATCCTGTGGACCACATTAACCAAGAGATTAGCAACTGATTTAACTGTAAGTTTGTGTATTTATAGTAGATCCTTACAAGGGAAGCTTTAAAAGCCCCTTGCATACATTGTTCCATTCTATTCTACCTCTCTTCTAAATATATGATACTATAATAATTTCAGATTTTTAAATGGATAAGCATTTACAATTTTTCAAATATTTTAAGCACTTTAGCTTCCCCATAACATAACATTTTATGGGCAATAACTAATAAACATTTACATTAAAAATATTAACATGCTCTTATTTCAAAGATCTGTTAAATGTATCATTTGAGAAAATTATATTAACTTAAATAAATGCTTTTTATAATATTGCCAGAATTGGTCGGCAATAAACCATGTTAGAGCAATTTATGAGCAGATATAAAATATAGATAGTTTCCTAAATTGCTTTTCCAAAAGCACGCCTGAAAGGAAAATTAAATGTGGTCTTTGAACATGAATCATTAAATAAATTCAAAGCACTGCAAAAGATATAGAAAGATTTAATTACTTTGGTAAAGCTTAATTAAATGATCTTAGAATAATATCAATATCAACTTCTATTTTAACAACTCAATTTTTTTAGAAAACTATTTTTCTGAAGCTGTTTCGACTCCTATACACACTTGGTTCAAAATAACTAGTTAAATATTCCCATCTGCTTAGTCTTACACATGCAGAATACAAAAGCATAACTATTTATTGATCTATGATTGCAACAGTATTAAAATCATGACTGGAGTACTGCATTTAGAGGGAAGAACTAGATTTAACTTTATAAATATTCATATATTCTAGAGAAGAAACATGGGCCTAAAGTTTATTCAGCACACTAACACTCTAAACATGCAATTCAAATATACCACCTGTAGTTGTCCTGCTGATCCATTTGTGGGGATATTTAAACACTGACAGCACAGGTGAACAGTCACAGTAGATCTCCTGAATTAAAATATACAAGCCCACGTGCATGCGTATGCAGGTGCACGCGCACGCACACACACACCGGTGACTGATGTTAGTTTTGCAAAATTATCAAACTTCTAAAACTCAACAATGACTTAGTCTAATTGTTCATGTTGCCTTTTCTTAGACTCACTTGTGTGGATTAAGAGGAAAGTTTAAGCAACTATGATATCCATTTAGTGAACAAGAAAATGTAGAAAAATCAAATCACGTTGCCTGTTTACAGTATAGGACATTCAGGGAAATAAAGGGTAAGCTAGCTAAATTATCTATTCAATTTACTTGAATTTCTGTTTTAATAATATTTTGCCATAAACATATACAGTCTGGATACTCTGATTCATCCTTAGCAAAAATTATAGTCCCCAAATTTCAAGTTAGTTAATATGAGTGAAGATATTTACTGACAAAAATACTATGTAAGAATGCAAAGCACTAGTAAACCATTATCTTTAAAGAAAAAGGTTAGAAAGAATTTACATTTCAGTTGCCAAATAATGTAAGATATATCTACATTGACTCTTTACCTTTCATCACGAAGTTGAGTTGCTAAGCCTGTTACTGATAAGGATAAATATTAAAAGGTTATTTTCTAAGGACCAATTACCTAAAACCTTGAGATTACATATGATTTTAATAGGAAACTGCATTTGTTAGAATGTGCCATGAAAGCTTGAATACGCTCACTAATCTGCAATGACCTCACTGATCTACCTAACTAACTCAAATATTAAAAAAGACTGTGTGAATTTTCTTGAAGTTAGAAAAAGTATAGGGTTTCAGCATTTTCTTTCTTTCAGAGTAAATTTTTTCTAAATAAAATAGATTAACGATTACTAACATGTTCATTTTAATGTAAACCCCAAAGTCTCATTTTTCCATGCTTTTTAGAAGAATTCTTATTTTAGAGACAGTATCAAATGTGATCATTTGGAATAGTCCCATTAAACATAATTTTCCATTAATTTACTACTGAACTAAACATTAAAGATATGATTACTTTAAAGTTTTATTTACAAATATTCCTATTCCTTAACTGTTCTCATAGTTTATATTTTGAACACTTTTAAATCTTAAATCCTTAATGGAATATTATTTTGATGTGAAACAACTTTACATATATTGTGTCCCATACAAAAAGTTTTGCAAGAAGACTTAATTTTTTCTGTTCATGACTTGAAAATCTGGCAAGCTCTGCTCTTTATTTTGTGAAGTTAATTGAAGAGTATGAGGAAAAAATAAAACACACAAATTCACTTCAGAATCTATACAAAGAACTATGCATAGTCTGATGCAATAAAATTGACAATGTTTTAGAAGAAGAAGGAATATTCGCTTTAATTTATCTCATTCTACACCCACATCCACCAAAGTGATTGAGCCATACCTTGGGCAAATCTTATTATTCTTTTTCCTTCTTGCAAAAAGCAAAGGCTAAAGAACAAGGGTCTTTGAGAAGGGAAAAAGAGACTCGAAAGCCATCTGACCTCGATTTAAAAGTGAAAATTATGAGGATAGGAAATAATTACACAGTGAAATTCAGTGACGGATTAAATCCAGCAGAGAATTCCCCACGTACTGTGTATTGGAGATCAGGAAGGACAGCTTTCCTTGGCCTGTTGTTTCATAATCTTTCCCCCAGCAAATTTTGCCTCTTGAATTCTCTCCTACAGGTTCTGCATGTGTAGAGGAGAGGCTGAGCCCACAGTCACAGGCTGTGGAATAGCCACGGGCTTAGATATTGGCAAGGGTTTCATCTTTTTAGTCTCCTCAAAAAGAAAATAAAAACAATTCACAAAAACCACCATAGGGGTAATAAGAAAATGGAAAGGAGCACATATAAAGGAAGAGAGACACTACTCTCCTGCAGACTAAGCTTGCACAGCAACATGCACTACAAAATCTTTTCTGCACTGCTTTATATTGAAAATGTCAAATGTGCCTATGTGACTCTCAAGAGTGTAGCTGGGCTGTCTGTTTGGGCCAAGAGATCCTTAGACCTGTACATATTGCAAAGTTTTTCCCCGGAGGCTGTCTGCCCAGATCGAGGTGACATCTTCTCTTGGTAGGATGTGGCCTGCCATCATGACTGTCATGCAGGGGAATTCATTTGTACCAAATTTTACTCTGGATCCCTTTCCAAGTCCTTGATTATAATTAATTATACTGTTTTATATACTTTAAAGTCAGTATATAAGTCAGCTGACAGTAGATCTTAAATGTTCTCACCACAAACATGAAATGGTAATGATGTGATGTGATGCCAGTGTTAGCTACCTATGCTGGTAATCGTTCTGCAATTTATAAGTGTATCAAATCAACACGTTGTACACTTTAAAACTACACAATGTTATATTTCAACTATATCTCAATAAAGCTGAAAAAAGAAGAAATAATGGCCTAGAAGAGGAGAATAACAACAATCTATCCCCATTATAGTTTTCCTGGACAATGATAATCCCAAGCAGAGAATTTATACTTTTTAAATACAAATAACAAGTCTTAGTTTTCCAAACATCCAGAAGTCTGAAAACTTCTTCAGGAGAAAATGCAACCAGATTTTTAAAAAAATGACTTCATGCTTAAAATTTTTATTTTATCATTTTCAGCTACTTCCTGTAGTTATAATTCATATATAAACCTAGCAGCAATTAACCTCTTATTTTCTGAGATATAAATCATAGAAGAAATCATATAGAAAGCATCATTTACATACTTAGAAATTACTTATGTTTAAATCTGTAACAATTTTCCATATGCATCTTTTTTCTTTTAAACATCTTTATTGGATTATAATTGCTTTACAATGTTGTGTTAGTTTCTGCTGTATAACAAAGTGAATCAGTTATATGTATACATATATCCCCATATCCCCTCCCTCTTGCATCTCCTTCCCACCCTCCCTATCCCAGCCCTCTAGGTGGTCACAAACCACCGAGCTGATCTCCCTGTGCTATGCAGCTGCTTCCCACTAGCTATCTATTTTACATTTGGTAGTGTATATATGTCAATGCTACTCTCTCACTTCATCCCAGCTTACCATTCCCCCTCCCCATGTCCTCAAGTCCATTCTCTATGTCTGCATCTTTATTCCTGTCCTGCCCCTAGGTTCATCAAAACCATTTTTTTTTTTTTTTAGATTCCCTATATATATGTTAGCATACGGTATTTATCTTTTTCTGACTTACTTCACTCTGTATGACAGACTCTAGGTCCAACCACCTCACTAAAAATAGTTCAATTTCGTTTCCCTTTATGACTGAGTAATACTCCATTGTATATATATGCCACATCTTCTTTATTGATTCATCTGTCGATGGACACTTAGGTTGTTTCCATGTCCTGGCTATTGTAAATAGTGCTGCTTAGATATTGCAGTGAACATTCTGGTACATGACTCTTTTTGAATTATGGTTTTCTCAGGGTACATGCCCAGTAATGAGATTGCTGGGTCATATGGTAGTTCTATTTTTAGTTTTTAAAAGAACTTCCGTACTTTTCTCCATAGTGGTTGTATCAATTTACATTCCCACCAACAGTGCAAGAGGGTTCTCTTTTCTCCACACCCTCTCCAGCATTTACTTTTTGTACATTTTTTGATGATGGTCATTCTGACTGGTATGAGATGATACCACATTGTAGTTTTCATGTGCATTTCTCTAATGATTAGTGATGTTGAGCATCCTTTCATGTGTTTGTTGGCAATCTGTATAACTTCTTTGGAGAAATTTTGCGCCAGTACCATACTGTCTTGATTACTGTAGCTTTGTAGTATAGTCTGAAGCCAAGGAGCCTGATTCCACCAGCTCCGTTTTACTTTCTCAAGCTTGCTTTGGCTATTCGGAGTCTTTTGTGTTTCCATACAAATTGTGAATTTTTTTGTTCTAGTTCTGTGAAAAATGCCACTGGTAGTTCGACAGGGATGGCATTGAATCTGTAGATTGCTTTGGGTAGTATAGTAATTTTCACAATGTTGATTCTTCCAATCCAAGAACATGGTATACCTCTCCATCTGTTTGTATCATCTTTAATTCCTTTCAACAGTGTCTTATAGTTTTCTGCATACAGGTCTTTTGTCTTCCTACGTAGCTTTTTTCCTAGGTATTTTACTCTTTTCGTTGCAGTGGTAAATGGGAGTGTTTCCTTAACTTCTCTTTCAGATTTTTCATCATTAGTGTATAGGAATGAAAGAGATTTCTGTGCATTAATTTTGTATCCTGCAACTTTACCAAATTCATTGATTAGCTCTAGTAGTTTTCTGGTGACACCTTTAGGATTCTCTATGTATAGTATCATGTCATCTGCAAACAGTGACAGTTTTACTTCTTCTTTTCCAATTTGTATTCCTTTTATTTCTTTTTCTTCTCTGATTGCCGTGGCTCGGACTTCCAAAACTATGTTGAATAATAGTGGTGAGAGTGGACATCCTTGTCTTGTTCCTGATCTTAGAGGAAATGCTTTCAGTTTTTCACCATTGAGAATGATGTTTGCTGTGGGTTTGTCATATCTAGCTTTTATTATGTTGAGGTAGGTTCCCTCTATGCCCACTTTCTGGAGAGTTTTTATCATAAATAGTTGTTGAATTTTGTCACAAGCTTTTTCTGCATCTATTGAGATGACCATATGGTTTTTATTCTTCAATTTTTTAATACGGTGTATCACATTGATTGATTTGTGTATATTGAAGAATCCTTGCATCTCTGGGATAAACCCCACTTGATCATGGTGTATGATCCTTTTAAAGTGTTGTTGGATTCTGTTTGCTAGTATTTTGCTCAGGATTTTTGCGTCTATATTCATCAGTGATATTGGTCTGTAATTTTCTTTTTTTGGAGTGTCTTTGTCTGGTTTTGGTATCAGGGTGATGGTGGCCTCATAGAGTGAGTTTGGGAGTGTTCCTTCCCCCGCAATTTTTTGGAAGAGTTTGAGAAGGATGGGTGTTAGCTCTTCTCTAAATGTTTGATAGAATTCACCTGCGGAGCCATCTGGTCCTGGACTTTTGTTTGTTGGAAGATTTTTAATCACAGTTTCAATTTCATTACTTGTGATTGGTCTGTTCATATTTTCTATTTCTTCCTGGTTCAGTCTTGGAAGGTTATACCTTTCTAAGACTTTGTCCATTTCTTCCAGCTTGTCCATTTTATTGGCATAGAGTTGCTTGTAGCAGTCTCTTAGGATGCTTTGTATTTCTGCAGTGTCTGTTGTAACTTCTCCTTTTTCATTTCTAAATTTAATGATTTGAGTCCTCTCCCTCTTTTTCTTGATGAGTCTGGCTAATGGTTTATGAATTTTGTTTATCTTCTCAAAGAACCAGCTTTTAGTTTTATTGATCTTTGCTACGGTTTTCTTTGTTTCTATTTCATTTATTTCTGCTCTGATCTTTATGATTTCTTTCCTTCTGCTAACTTTGGGTTTTGCTTGTTCTTCTTTCTCTAGTTCCTTTAGGTGTAAGGTTAGATTGTTTATTTGAGATTTTTCTTGTTTCTTGAGGTAGGATTGCGTTGCTATAAACTTCCCTCTTAGAACTGCTTTTGCTGCATCCCATAGATTTGGGTCGTTGTGTTTTCATTGTCATTTGTTTCTAAGTATTTTTTGATTTCCTCTTTGATTTCTTCAGTGACTTCTTGTTTATTTAGTAGCATATTGTTTAGCCTCCATGTGTCTGTATATTTTACATTTGTTTCCTGTAATTGATATCTAGTCTCATAGCATTGTGGTCGGAAAAGATACTTGATACGATTTCTTAAAGTTACCAAGGCTTGATTTGTGACCCAAGATATGATCTACCCTGGAGGATGTTCCATGAACACTTGAGAAGAAAGTGTATTCTGTTGTTTTTGGATGGAATGTCCTATAAATATCAATTAAGTCCATCTTGTTTAATGTATCATTTAAAGCTTGTGTTTCCTTATTTATTTTCATTTTGGATGATCTGTCCATTGGTAAAAGTGGGGTGTTAAAGTCCCCTACTATTACTGTGTTACTGTCAATTTCCCCTTGTATGGCTGTTAGCATTTGTCTTATGTATTGAGGTGCTCCTATGTTGGGTGCATAAATATTTACAATTGTTGTATCTTCTTCTTGGATTGATCCCTTGATCATTATGTAGTGTCCTTCTTTGTCTCTTGTAATAGTCTTTATTTTAAAGTCTGTTTTGTCTGATATGAGAATTGCTACTCCAGCTTTCTTTAGATATCCATTTGCATGGAAAATCTTTTTCCATTCCCTCACTTTCAGTCTGTATGTGTCCGTAGGTCTGAAGTGGGTCTCTTGTAGACAATATATATATGGGTCTTGTTTTTGTATCCATTCAGTCAGTCTATGTCTTTTGGTTGGAGCATTTAATCCATTTACATTTAAGCTAGTTATCAATATGTATGTTCCTATTACCATTTTCTTAATTGTTTTGGGTTTGTTATTGTAGGTCTTTTCCTTCTCCTGTGTTTTCTGCCTAGAGAAGTTCCTTTAGCATTTGTTGTAAAGCTGGTTTGGTGGTGCTGAATTCTCTCAGCTTTTGCTTGTCTGTAAAGCTTTTAATTTCTCCATCAAATCTAAATGAGATCCTTGCTGGGTAGAGTAATCTTGGTTGTAGGTTTTTCCCTTTCATCTCTTTAAATATGTCCTGCCACACCCTTCTGGCTTGCAGTTTCTGCTGAAAGATCAGCTGTTAACCTTATGGGGATTCCTATGTATGTTATTTGTTGCTTTTCCCTTGCTGCTTTTAATATTTGTTCTTTGTATTTAAGTTTTGATAGTTTGATTAATATGTGTCTTGGTGTGTTTCTCCTTGGATTTATCCTGTATGGGACTCTCTGCACTTCCTGGACTTGGTTGACTATTTCCTTTTCCATGTTAGGGAAGTTTTCAACTATAATCTCTTCAAATATTTTCTCAGACCCTTTCTTTTTCTCTTCTTCTGGGACCCCTATAATTCGAATGTTGGTGTGTTTAATGTTGTCCCAGAGGTCTCTGAGACTGTCCTCAATTCTTTTCATTCTTTTTCCTTTATTCTGCTCTGTGGTAGTTCTTTCCACTATTTTATCTTCCAGGTCACTTCTCTGTTCTTCTGCCTCAGTTATTCTGCTATTGATTCCTTCTAGAGAATTTTTAATTTAATTTATTGTGTTATTCATCATTGTTTGTTTGCTCTCTAGTTCTTCTAGGTCCTTGTTAAATGTTTCTTGTATTTTCTCCATTCTATTTCCAAGATTTTGGATCATCTTTACTATCATTACTCTGAATTCTTTTTCAGGTAGACTGCCTATTTCTTCCTCATTTGTTTGGTCTGGTGGGTTTTTACCTTGCTCCTTCATCTGCTGCGTATTTCTCCGTCTTCTCACTTTGCTTACCTTACTGTGTCTGGGGTCTCCTTTTCGCAGGCTGCAGGTTCGTAGCTCCCATTGTTTCTGGTGTCTGCCCCCAGTGGGTGAGGTTGGTTCAGTGCAGTGGCTTGTGTAGGCATCCTGGTGGAAGGGACTGGTAACTGTGTTCTGGTGGGTGGGGCTCGACCTTGTCTTTCTGGGGCACAGGGCCGCATCCGGTGATGTGTTTTGTGGTGTCTGTGAACTTAGTATGATTTTAGGCAGCCTCTCTGCTAATGGGTGAGGTTGTGTTCCTGTCTTGCTATGTGATTGGCATGGGGTGCCCAGCACTGGAGCTTGCTGGCCATTGGGTGGAGCTGGGTCTTAGCATTGAGACGGAGATCTCTGGGAGAGCTCTTGCCAATTGGTATTACATTGGGCTGGGAGGACTCTGGTGGGCCAACGTCCTGAACTCGGCTCTCCCACCTCAGAGGCTCAGGCCTGACAGCAGGCCAGAGCACCAAGACCGTATCAGCCACACATCTCAGAAGGAAAGGGAGAAAATAAATAAATAAATAAATAAAAATTATTAAAATAGAAAAAATAATAATAATAAAAAAACCCAGAAGAGCAACCAAACCAATAAACAAATCCACCAATGATAACAAGCACTAAAACATATACTAAGGTAAACATAAAAATCAGAAACAAATCAGTTACAGCCAGCAAACCCTGTCTATAGTTGCTCCCAAAGTCCACCGCCTCAATATTGGGTTGATTCGTTGTCTATTCAGGTATTCCACAGATGCAGGGTACATCAAGGTGAATGGGGAGATTTAATCTGCTGCTCCTGAGGCTGCTGGGAGAGATTTCCCTTTCTCTTCTTTGTTCCCACAGCTCATGGGTTCAGCTTCGGATTTGGCCCCACCTCTGCATGTAGGTCACCCTCAGGCATGTGTTCCTGCCCAGACAGGGCAGGGTTAAAGCAGCAGCTGATTAGGGGGCTCTGGCTCACTCATGCCAAGGGGTGGGAGGAGTGGTGGGTGGGAGTGGTTAGATAGTTATAATTGGAATGCAGGGTGAGCCTGTGCCAGCAGAGGCCAGTGTGAATTGGCAACAGCCTGAGGTGCACTGTTTGTTCTCCTGGGAAGTTATCCCTGGATCATGGGACCCTGGCAGTGGTGTGTTGCACAGGCTCCCAGGCATGTAGATAGTGACCTGTGCTTGCATACAGGATTCCTGGTGGCTGCAGCAGCAGCCTTAGCATTTCATGCCCATCTCTGGAGTCTCAGCTGATAGCCGTGGCTCATGCCCATATCTGGAGCTCATTTAGGTGGTGCTCTGCTTTCTGTGGGCAGACAGGGAAGGAATCCCCTCTCCTCGCGCACCCCGAAACAATGGTCTCTTGCCTCTTCAGCAGGTCCAGACTTTCCCAGACTCCCTCCCGGCTAGCTGTGGCGCACTAGCCCCCTTCAGGCTGTGTTCACACAGCCAACCCCAGTCCTCTCCCTGGTATCTGCTCCCAGCCCCAACGTGCCCTGGCGGGTGAGCAGACAAGCCTCTCGGGCTGGTGAGTGCTGGTCAGCAGTGATTCTCTGTGTGGGAATCTCTCCGCTTTGCCCTCTGCTCCCCTGTTGCTGTGCTCTCCTCCAAGCTTCCCCCCCGCCCACTCCCCCGTCTCTGCCAGTGAAGGGACTTCCTAGTGTGTGGAAACTTTTCCTCCTTCACAGCTCCCTCCCAGAGGTGCAGGTCCTGTCCCTATTCTTTTGTCTTTTTCTTTTTTCTTTTGCCCTACACAGGTATGTGGTGATTTTCTTGCCTTTTGGGAAGTCTGAGGTCCTCTGCCAGCGTTCAGTAGGTGTTCTGTAGGAGTTGTTCCACATGTAGACGTATTTTTGATGTATCTGTGGGGAGGAGGGTGATCTCCACATCTTAATCCTCCGCCATCTTGAAGGTCCCCTCCCACCATATGCATCTTTTCCATAAGGTTATTCATACAGTATCAAACCTTAAAAAGTCATCAGCATAATAGAGATTCCATGCAATGAGGTATTGAAATTTAGAGATTTTTTAAAGTAATGGAAATTCAGTTTCAGTAGAATTTTAAACATGGCCTTTCTATTCTCATCTTTGATTCTTCAGAAATTTTATATACAAATTTTTTTTTCTCTGTCAAAGACTTATTTTAATAAAGTATATGCAGATGGAAAAATTCTACATTCTGATAGACATTTAGAAATCTCTATTAATACAATGATTTCATGTTAATGATGTGACTACTGATGCATTCTATTTATGGCAATAGGCAGATGACTAGGACCAGTTATCTCATTAAGCACAGTATTAGAAGTGCCTTAACACCCACCTTCCCCACATCCCCAAACCCACATCCAAGTATATTTTATAGATATACATTTTTCAAGTTTCACAAAGGGTAAGTAGATCGCTCACTCTTCCTTAAAAATGTCTTTTACTTATTATGCTTAACTTTCACGACATGAATAAAAATTTAAAATAGCTGATAAGCTTAACCAATAATAATAGACAAGTCAAATACTGCATTAGTAGTAAATAACAATACAGTGTTTAGTACTAAATTAAAGTTACTTGGTACCTACATGAAGGCAAAATCAAAATATTCAGACTCTCTCATTTAGTCTTTTACTTCCTTCCCTCTCTTAACCATAGTCTTCATAGGTAAATATAAATGGAATAAATAAGCCTACCTTTCAAATTAAGATTAAGAAGTATAGAAACACTTCTAGCATAAAGGATAGTCAATTTATTACGCAGTAAATGGAATGGATATCACACATGCCAAAAAAACACACTCTCACTTATTTCAAAATTTAACAGCATTGTACTGTGCATTCTAACTCCCCAAACTAAACCATTTAAACTTAAAATAGTACGTGGAATTTTTGTATATATCAAAGAATAATTTTTTAAAGAAAAGCAACTTCCTTTGAAATGAAGATAGGTGAATCCAGACATACTTTTCTCAATATAAGTATCCATCACTTTACATCCTACACCATTGATTCAGAGGTTCAGCTGTGATTTCATTACAGAAATCTTCATGAAATGAGTTCAACGATTTGAGGGTTCATACCTGATATAATGTATTCCTTAGAGGGCCAAAGAGTTTTCCTAGACACAAGTTATGCACTGAATTTGACTGATGCCCATTTTTATTTTTGCTATGTCTCTTTTATGAGTGCTGTTTCAATAAGGATAAGACCATATATTTGGTTTCTTTTTATAGTTTAGGTACTTTCTGCCCAGCTGAAGATACTCCATCTGGGAATTACTTTCTCACTGAGCCACCTTGTTAGGACCTGTGTACCTGAATACAGCCAGAGCTTCTGAGTCCCATGATGAACACCTGTCCCCTGTCCCCAGGATGTCAGAACCTGGAACTCAGTGAGTGCATCTAGCCACCCTTATACAGCAACTAAAACTTTAAGATTTAAAACTCTAGAGCTATTGGTAGCCTTGGCCATATTTTCTGCAACCTTCAACAATACAGGTGACAAAGCTAGTACACATGACAAAACCAGAGAGAGGCCAAAAACACACGTGTGTGCACACACACACACAGAATTCTAACAATATACTCATATCCCTGAACACGTAATTACTTTTATTCTAATGTAGGTAGAAGATGTGTTAAATAAGGAGAAAAATTCAATTTTGAATTGTTTTTGAATTAATGTATTTGTTATAAATTTTCTCAATTAAAAATACATTAACACATATTTTGTGTTACTGTTTTTTTAATTGAGAAAATTTATAACATATATGTATAACTGATTCAATTTTCTGTACACCTGAAGCTAACACAACATTGTAAATCAACTATATTTCAATTAAAAAAAACCATTAAGACTGAATTATCTGCAGTGTTGTTCATGATAGAGGGAGAAGGCACATGACACTTTTTGGATGTTCAAATACTGATATATTATTATTGTGTTTAAAAAGATAGAAACCAATGACAAACACCTTCCAGGACTCTGGTCTCCAAACAGTACATGGCATGGAGGTGTTACATACATTTTTCAAGTGCTTCTCATATCCTGAAGCTTTATGAATAGTGAATCGCATGTATGAAGATCTTCTAATATATCACTGAGCTAAAGTCTTTACACATATTACTTCATTTAGCCTCCATAACAGCTTTTTGAGGTAGTAATAATTATCTCCATCTTATAGTTGAAGAATCTGAATTTTAAGTAGAAGGTCCAGCGGCAAAATTCAAACCTTGGTTTGACTGAATTCAATGTCCAAGCTTTTACGTATTGTATTGCACAATCTCAAAATTCTTTATCCCCAGAGGCAATATGGTGGCTTGGATTGGCAAGCAAACAGATTGGGAGTTTCACCTGACTCCTACCATTTAGGCTCTGAAAAATTGGCTAAAAAAGTTTAAGTAGCAGAGTGAGAATTTCAGGTCAGCTATGCCCCAGGCTTATTCATTGTGAACCATAAAGACTCCTCAGGAAAATACGACTCAGCTTTTTCAATACACTCCTTGGAAATGCATTAAAATGTTTATGCATGTTTCTCTATCTGGAAATACGTAAAAGAGACCACCAAAAAAGATCTTTAGCAAAAGCTAAAAGGGGCAAGGGATGCTTCCTCGAGAAAAAGAATCATCTATGAATAAGAAATCTAAACAAAATTAAGTGACTATTTTAAAGCGGTGTTATGCTTAACCCCAGGAATAAAGTCGATTGTGATATCTACTTACGGTGTGTTTGGTGTTGTGTTATGATCCTGACATGCTTTTATTTTATATAATCTTCACAGCAGTTTATGAGGTATGTAGTGTTATTTTACCCATTTTACAAATGATTTAATAGAAGCTGGAGTAGGTTAAATAATGTATCTGAATTCCAGAAAATACATTTTATGTGTGTGTATATATATATATATATATATATATATACCACAATTTACATATAAAAGTGAAAAATTTGGGTAGGATTTAATACACAACAATTAGGCTGACTTCTTTTCATCCAATTTCCATCCAATTTATTATAATATTTCAGCTCATTAAATTAATCTTGTATTTATAATATTAAATTGTATTTAATTTGCCAATAAGCCTACACTCTTTAAAACCTAGATTATATTTATCATTACAAAATAAGAAAGCTAAACCTGTCTGATTTATTATTACTATGAGATTTACTTTATTACCCAACTGATGATGTTAAAACCAAAATGAACCAGCCATGCTGCAATCAGGTCAAAATGGTTACAGTGTTCTCTGCCTGATTTCTTCGGCAATAAATGTGGGTATGATGAAAATCTTCCAATGGTCCTGTATGTTCCTCACTCTAATTTTCTTAGAGTTCTTAGTGAGAGCAGAAAGTTTCATCAAATAAAGAAAAAAATTTTAATTGAAATGTTTCTTAAAAAAATGTAACGTTAACATTGTAGTATTACCTCTGCCACTATAATTCCCAATACACTGTTAACCAGCAAGAGAAGTCACTTTTTAAATTGTAAATGGAAATACTCCCAAATTCACGACCACAGCTTCTAGGATGAGCACCCCACTGGTGAGTATATGTGTGTGCGTGTGTGCATGCGTGCATGTGTATGTGTGTGGCTTTTGGTCAAAGTACATCAATGTAATAACAACCAAATAACAAATAACAAATAACAAATGTAGGGTTCCCACCTGCAGAGAACTATCATGCTGGAAGTGTTTTATTTGGAAAATTCAGTTCTGTGTTACTGCAATACCAAAACTTTTTTGGATGATGATGGCTTTTGTAGGACAGATTTTAAATGCAATTTGTCCAGGTTCAGATAATTTACTGGGTAAATAACTCTCCCATGCTTAATAGAATTGTCACCATAGCAAAGAAATACACGAAAAAAATAAGTAAAAAAAAAGTGTATTTTATAAAATCAGAGGCAAGATTTAGAATGAAAAAACTAAGATTTTATTATCTTTGCCCAAAGTCTGTGATTTGCCTCCACTGGAAGAAAGAATTCTTTAAATATTACCTATACACATTTTTACAGTTAAAATGTCAACATAAGTAACACTATTTAAATCCAAAATGGCAAATTGAATGAAGAACATCATATATAAAAATCCAAGATACACATTGTTTTGTTGAATCAATATATCTGTGAAATCTAAGTATGATAAGTATTATTAAAGTTTATCACTCAAGCTACTTGTTAGAAAGGAAGTCAAAATAAATTTAAAAAAAAAACAACAAATTGGGAGAATTACCTTATGAATAGACAGAAACTTTAAAATTGTTTCTTACTCCCAATAGTTGAAATTATTAATTCAAGTGAATTAAATTGAGTAAAATAAATTGATATGTATAATGCCTTGTGACGTATGATTGAAGGAGGACATTTTACATCTGGGAGAATGAAGGGTAAGCAGAGATAAGATAATAAAATAAGATAATTAAGTAAGATTAAATAATTAAATAAGATAAACTAAAAAGACTGCTTTCCTGTTTCCTGTCCTGAGAAAGCAGTGCTACTTTTAGGCCCAGGTGAAAAGGTAATTTTTAATATTGTGATGTCATCTAAAAGTTTTCACATATTAAAAATCCAGGGACCCGGAGAGAAGATGGCAGAAGAGTATGACATGGAGATCACCTTCCTTCCCACAGATACAGTAGAAACACATCTACACGTGGAACTGCTCCTACAGAACACCCACTGAACGCTGGCAGAAAACGTCAGACCTCCCAAAAGGCAAGAAACTCCCCACGTACTTGGGTAGGGCAAAAGAAAAAAGAAATAACAGAGACAAAATAATAGGGATGGGACCCGCACCAGTGGGAGGGAGCCGTGAACGAGGAAAGATTTCCACACACTAGGAAGCCTCTTCGCGGGCAGAGACTGTGGGTGGCAGAGGGGGGGAAGCTTCGGAGCCACGGAGGAGAGGGCAGCCACAGGGGTGCGGAGGGCAAAGCGGAGAGATTCCCGCATGGAGGATCGGCGCCGAGCAGCACTCACCAGCCTGAGAGGCTTGTCTGCTCCCCCGCCGGGGTGGGCGGGGCTGGGAGCTGAGGCTCGGGCTTCGGTCGGATCACAGGGAGAGGACTGGGGTTGGTGGTGTGAACACAGCCTGAAGGGGCTAGTGCGCCACAGCTAGCCGGGAGGGAGTCCGGGAAAAAGTCTGCAGCTGCCGAAGAGGCAAGAGACTTTTTCTTCCCTCTTTGTTTCCTGGTGCGCGAGGAGAGGGGATTCAGAGCGCTGCCTAAACGAGCTCCAGAGAAGGGCGCGAGCCACGGCTATCAGCCCGGATCCCACAGCAACAGGGGCGCAGAGAAAAAAACGGAGAGATTCACGCACAGAGGCTCGGCGCCGAGCAGCACTCAGCAGCCCGAGAGGCTTGTCTGCTCCCCCGCCGGGGTGGGCGGGGCTGGGAGCTGAGGCTCGGGCTTCGGTCGGATCGCAGGGAGAGGACTGGGGTTGGCTGCGTGAACACAGCCTGAAGGGGTTAGCGCACCACAGCTGGCTGGGAGGGAGACTGGGAAAAAGTCTGCAGCTGCCGAAGAGGCAAGAGACTATTTCTTGCCTCTTTGTTTCGCGGCACGCAAGGAGAGGGGATTCAGAGCACCGCCTAAACGAACTCCAGAGACGGGCGCGAGCCGCTAAGGCTGCTGCTGCCACCACCAAAAAGCCTGTGTCCGAGCACAGGTCACTCTCCACACCGCCCCTCCCGGGAGCCTGTGCAGCCCGCCACTGCCAGGGTCCCGTGATCCAGGGACAACTTTCCCGGGAGAACGCATGGCGCGCCTCAGGCTGCTGCAACGTCACGACGGCCTCTGACGCCGCAGGCTCGCCCTGCATCCGTACCCCTCCCTCCCCCCGGCCTGAGTGAGCCAGAGCCCCCGAAGCAGCTGCTCCTTTAACCCCGTTCTGTCTGGGCGGGGAACAGACGCCCTCAGGAGACCTACACGCAGAGGCGGGTCCAAATCCAAAGCTGAACTCCGGGAGCTGTGTGAACAAAGAAGAGAAAGGGAAATCTCTCCCAGCAGCCTCAGAAGCAGCAGATTAAAACTCCACAAACAACTTGATGTGCCTGCATCCATTGAATACCTGAATAGACAATGAATCATCCCAAATTCAGGAGGTGGACTTTGGGAGCAGGATATATTAATTTTTCCCCTTTTCCTTTTTTTGTGAGTGTATATGTAATATGCTTCTGGGTGAGATTTTGTCTGTATAGCTTTGCTTTATAATAGCTTTATTTTACTTCACTATATTATATCCTCTTTCTTTCTTTCTTTCTATTTCTTCTGCCTTTTACTCTGAGCCGTGTGGATGAAAAGCTCTTGGTGCTCCAGCCAGGCATCAGGGCTGTGCCTCTGAGGTGGGAGAGCCAACTTCAGGACACTGGTCCACAAGAGACCTCCCAGCTCCACGTAATACCAAACGGCAAAAATCTCTCAGTGATCTCCATCTCAACATCAAGACCCAGCTTCACTCAACGACCAGCAAGCTACAGTGCTGGACACCCTATGCCAAACAACTAGCAAGACAGGAACACAGCCCCATCCATTAGCAGAGAGGCTGCCTAAAATCATAATAAGGCCACAGACACCCCAAAATTCACCACCAGACGTGGACGTGCCCACCAGAAAGACAAGATCCAGCCTCATCCACCAGAACTCAGGCACTAGTTCCCTCCACCAGGAAGCCTACACAACCCACTGAACTAACCTTAGCCACTGGGGACATATACCAAAAACAACGGGAACTACGAACCTGCAGCCTGTGAAAAGGAGACCCCAAACACAGTAAGATAAGCAAAATGAGACAACAGAAAAACACACAGCAGATGAAGGAGCAGGGTCAAAACACACCAGACCTAACAAATGAAGAGGAAATAGGTAGTCTACCTGAAAAAGAATTCAGAATAATGATAGTAAGGATGATCCAAAATCTTGGAAATAGAATAGACAAAATGCAAGAAACATTTAACAAGGACGTAGAAGAACTAAAGAGGAACCAAGCAACGATGAAAAACACAATAAATGAAATTAAAAATACTCTAGACGGGATCAATAGCAGAATAACTGAGGCAGAAGAACGGATAAGTGACCTGGAAGATAAAATGGTGGAAATAACTAGTGCAGAGCAGGATAAAGAAAAAAGAATGAAAAGAACTGAGGACAGTCTCAGAGACCTCTGGGACAACATTAAACGCACCAACATTCGAATTATAGGGGTCCCAGAAGAAGAAGAGAAAAAGAAAGGGACTGAGAAAATATTTGAAGAGATTATAGTTGAAAACTTCCCTAATATGGGAAAGGAAATAGTTAATCAAGTCCTGGAAGCACAGAGAGTCCCATACAGGATAATTCCAAGGAGAAACACGCCAAGACACATATTAATCAAACTGTCAAAAATTAAATATAAAGAAAACATATTAAAAGCAGCAAGGGAAAAACAACAAATAACACACAAGGGAATCCCCATAAGGTTAACATCTGATCTTTCAGCAGAAACTCTGCAAGCCAGAAGGGAGTGGCAGGATATACTTAAAGTCATGAAGGAGAAAAACCTACAGCCAAGATTACTCTACCCAGCAAGGATCTCATTCAGATGTGAGGGAGAAATTAAAACCTTTACAGACAAGCAAAAGCTGAGAGAGTTCAGCACCACCAAACCAGCTTGACAACAAATGCTAAAGGAACTTCTCTAGGCAAGAAACACAAGAGAAGGAAAACACCTACAATAACAAACCCAAAACATCTAAGAAAATGGGAATAGGAACATACATATTGATGATTACCTTGAATGTAAATGGATTAAATGCTCCCACCAAAAGACACAGACTGACTGAATGGATACAAAAACAAGATCCATATATATGCTGTCTACAAGAGACCCACTTCAGACCTAGAGACACATACAGACTGAAAGTGAGGGGATGGAAAAAGATATCCCATGCAAATGGAAATCAAAAGAAAGCTGGAGTAGCAATTCTCATATCAGACAAAATAGACTTTAAAATAAAGACTATTACAAGAGACAAAGAAGGACACTATATAATGATCAAGGGATCGATCCAAGAGGAAGGTATAACAATTGTAAATATTTATGCACCCAACATAGGAGCACCTCTATACACAAGGCAAATACTAACAGCCATAAAAGGGGAAATCGACAGCAACACAATCATAGTAGGGGACTTTAACACCCCACTTTCACCAATGGACAGATCATCCAAAATGAAAATAAATAAGGAAACACAAGCTTTAAATGATACATTAAACAAGATGGACTTAATTGATATTTATAGGACATTCCACCCAAAAACAACAGAATACACATTTTTCTCAAGTGCTCATGGAACATTCTCCAGGATAGATCATATCTTGGGTCACAAATCAAGCCTTGGTAAATTTAAGAAAATTGAAATCGTATCAAGTATCTTTTCCGACCACAACGCTATGAGACTAGATATCAATTACAGGAAAAGATCTGTAAAAAATACAAACACATGGAGGCTACACAATACACTACTTAATAACGAAGTGATCACTGAAGAAATCAAAGGGGAAATCAAAAAATACCTAGAAACAAATGACAATGGAGACACGACGACCCAAAACCTATGGGACACAGCAAAAGCTGTGCTAAGAGGGAAGTTTATAGCAATACAAGCCTACCTCAAGAAACAGGAAACATCTCGAATAAACAACCTAACCTTGCACCTAAAGCAATTGGAGAAAGAAGAACAAAAAAACCCCAAAGCTAGCAGAAGGAAAGAAATCATAAAGATCAGGTCAGAAATAAATGAAAAAGAAATGAAGGAAACAATAGCAAAAATCAATGAAACTAAAAGCTGGTTCTTTGAGAAGATAAACAAAATTGATAAACCATTAGCCAGACTCATCAAGAGAAAAAGGGAGAAGACTCAAATCAATAGAATTAGAAATGAAAAAGGAGAAGTAACCACTGACACTGCAGAAATACAAAAGATCATGAGAGATTACTACAAGCAACTCTATGCCAATAAAATGGACAACCTGGAAGAAATGGACAGATTCTTAGAAATGCACAACCTGCCGAGACTGAACCAGGAAGAAATAGAAAATATGAACAGACCAATCACAAGCACTGAAATTGAAACTGTTATTAAAAACCTTCCAACAAACAAAAGCCCAGGACCACATGGCTTCACAGGTGAATTCTATCAAACATTTAGAGAAGAGCTAACACCTATCCTTCTCAAACTCTTCCAAAATATTGCAGAGGGAGGAACACTCCCAAACTCATTCTACGAGGCCACCATCACCCTGATACCAAAACCAGACAAAGATGTCACAAAGAAAGAAATCTACAGGCCAATATCACTGATGAACATAGATGCAAAAATCCTCAACAAAATACTAGCAAACAGAATCCAACAGCACATTAAAAGGATCATACACCATGATCAAGTGGGGTTTATCCCAGGAATGCAAGGATTCTTCAATATACGCAAATCAATCAATGTGATACACCATATTAACAAACTGAAGGAGAAAAACCATATGATCATCTCAATAGATGCAGAGAAAGCTTTCGACAAAATTCAACACCCATTTATGATAAAAGCCCTGCAGAAAGTAGGCATAGAGGGAACTTTCCTCAACATAATAAAGGCCATATATGACAAACCCACAGCCAACATTGTCCTCAATGGTGAAAAACTGAAACCATTTCCACTAAGATCAGGAACAAGACAAGGTTGCCCACTTTCACCACTATTATTCAACATAGTTTTGGAAGTGTTAGCCACAGCAATCAGAGAAGACAAAGAAATAAAAGGAATCCAAATCGGAAAAGAAGAAGTAAAGCTGTCACTGTTTGCAGATGACATGATACTATACATAGAGAATCCTAAAAATGCTACCAGAAAACTCCTAGAGCTAATCAATGAATTTGGTAAAGTAGCAGGATACAAAATTAATGCACAGAAATCTCTTGCATTTCTATACACTAATGATGAAAAATCTGAAAGTGAAATTAAGAAAACACTCCCGTTTACCACTGCAACAAAAAGAATAAAATATCTAGGAATAAACCGACCTAAGGAGACAAAAGACCTGTATGCAGAAAATTATAAGACACTGATGAAAGAAATTAAAGATGATACAAATAGATGGAGAGCTATACCATGTTCTTGGATTGGAAGAATCAACATTGTGAAAATGACTCTACTACCCAAAGCAATCTACAGATTCAATGCAATCCCTATCAATGGCATACCAATGGCATTTTTCACAGAACTAGAACAAACAATTTCACAATTTGTATGGAAACACAAAAGACCCCGAATAGCCCAAGTAATCTTGAGAACGAAAAATGGAGCTGGGGGAATCAGGCTCCCTGACTTCAGACTATATTACAAAGCTACAGTAATCAAGACAGTTTGGTACTGGCACAAAAACAGAAATATAGATCAATGGAACAGGATAGAAAGCCCAGAGATAAACCCACGCACATATGGTCACCTTATCTTTGATAAAGGAGGCAAGCATATACAGTGGAGAAAAGACAGCCTCTTCAATAAGTGGTGCTGGGAAAATTGGACAGATACATGTAAAAGTATGAAATTAGAACACTCCCTGACACCATGCACAAAAATAAACTCAAAATGGATTAAAGACCTAAGTGTAAGGCCAGACACTATCAAACTCTTAGAGGAAAACATAGGCAGAACACTCTATGACATACATCACAGCAAGATTCTTTTTGACCCAGCTCCTAGAGAAACGGAAATAAGAACACAAATAAACAAATGGGACCTAATGAAACTTAAAAGCTTTTGCACAGCAAAGGAAACCATAAACAAGACCAAAAGACAACCATCAGAATGGGAGAAAATATTTGCAAATGAAGCAACTGACAAAGGATTAATCTCCAAGATTTACAAGCAGCTCATGCAGCTCAATAACAAAAAAACGAACAACCCAATCCAAAAATGGGCAGAAGACCTAAATAGACATTTCTCCAAAGAAGATATACAGATTGCCAACAGACACATGAAAGAATGCTCAACATCATTAATCATTAGAGAAATGCAAATCAAAACTACAATGAGATATCATCTCACACCGGTCAGAATGGCCATCATCAAAAAATCTAGAAACAATAAATGCTGGAGAGGGTGTGGAGGAAAGGGAACACTCTTGCACTGTTGGTGAGAATGTAAATTGATACAGCCACTATGGAGAACAGTATGGAGGTTCCTTAAAAAACTACAAATAGAACTACCAGACAACCCAGCAATCCCACTACTGGGCATATACCCCGAGAAAACCATAGGTCAAAAAGAGTCATGTACCAAAATGTTCATTGCAGCTCTATTTACAATAGCCAGGACATGGAAGCAACCTAAATGTCCATCGACAGATGAATGGATAAAGAAGATGTGGCACATATATACAATGGAATATTACTCAGCCATAAAAAGAAATGAAATGGAGGTATTTGTAATGAGGTGGATGGAGTTAGAGTCTGTCATACAGAGTGAAGTAAGTCAGAAAGAGAAAAACAAATACAGTATGCTAACAGATATATACGGAATCTAAGGGAAAAAAACAAAAAGGCCATGAAGAACCTAATGGCAAGACGGGAATAAAGACACAGACCTACTAGAGAATGGACTTGAGGATATGGGGAGGGGGAGGGGTGAGATGTGACAGGGTGAGAGAGTGTCATGGACATATATACACTACCAAATGTAAAATAGATAGCTAGTGGGAAGCAGCCGCATAGCACAGGGAGATCAGCTCGGTGCTTTGTGACCACCTAGAGGGGTGGGATGGGGAGGGTGGGAGGGAGGGAGATGCAAGAGGGAAGAGATATGGGAACATATGTATATGTATAACTGATTCACTTTGTTATAAAGCAGAAACTAACACAACATTGTAAAGCAATTATACTTCAATAAAGATGTTTAAAAAATCCACAGAAATATTTATTTTAATGGTGAGAGAATACAAAAAAATACTTTTAGAATCTAGTGGAGTAGGAGAGCTGATTAAGATTTACTTTGCTGGAGCAAACAGAGGACAATTTTCCTCCTATTTCTCCCTCAATAGGTAGAAATGTAAGAGCTTTCTCTCTAAGGAACTAGGGAGAGAGCTGTCTTTATTTCTCACTCTTATTATCATGGGAGATCTCAGACATTCATTTTCTTGCCATTGTAGAATATTTATCAACGTAGCTTTCAAGAATCTGATTTTTTTAAGACTTTAAAACACATTAAACAAGAAAGAAGACAGGGATTTAGTGACGCCATGATGCAACGTGAGTAAAAGCTCATCTGATTATACACTAGAACACTGAAAGCACTGTAAAAGATGCTATCTCCAGGCAACACCTTTAATCAAGTTAGCTACATTTATTTAAATCGAGAAGAATCACTTCCATACAAAGCAAAACAGCCTTGCAAAATGTGTATTACTATAAGTGCCTATTCAAGTTCATGGTTTGTTAACTGAATTCTTTTCTCTTTCCCTCCCTTTGTATGAATAGAACAGATTATGTCTAATTGAAAACAGCAGTCAGAAAGTAATCAGGCTGACACGGTTAATAGCAGGAGTTTCTATTGAAGCATCATCACAAACTAAATTAACATGACATTTCTTTACTAAATATGAAATTTGCTGTTGTTATCAAATGTACAAGTCTCCTTTTTAAATTGGACATAAAAGTAAGAAAAATTAACAGATTTTAAGATATTTTTCTTGGTGAGCCTATCTTTAAGTAAATACATTTTCAACGTATTGTTCTTAATATCTTTGTATATCTTGTTTAAGATCACCAATAAAAAGTGTGAGCAGATCAGTGATAGAGAGGGACACGTTTTCTCTCTCCAGGTAGTTTGGTGAATTTTCACATGACATGTATTTTATAAAGAAAATTTAAAAGTCGGTGACTTCCTAAAGTAGCACTATGCACTTAAAAGAATGGAATCAGTAGTAGGATTCATTATAAAAAATATTTACTAGTCCATTTACCAGTGGGATCTAGAGTATTTTTGACATCTATATTCTGGTAAAAAGTAAAGCCAATTATTTATTATATATTGAACATAATGGTAATAAAATCATAAAGACCACAATAAGCACTGTAATCTGATATAAAAATCACACCTAACATTTACACAGTACATATGTTAGGATCTAGACTATTCTGTTTCCCTTAGTTACAGAGATGGACAGTTTGGTCTACAGTTAGTTCCTCAATTCCCGTCCCCTCCCCTGACCCCTTTCCCATTTAATAGTAGCTGTGCAGTTTGGGAAGGTCTGATTGACTTGAGGCGTTCAGGTGTAGTATTGCCTGAGAAGAGGCACTGGTTCTGAGGTGGGCCAAGCATTTAAAATCTTAGGGGATTTTAGGATACGGTGGAACTGTTGTCAGTGTTTTGCTACAAGGAGAGGAGCCAAAGTAAAAAAAATAAAATAAAAAATTCAAACACAAAGAATAAAAACAAGATAAAGAGATTTACTATATATTATTTGTAAGAGACATTGCAGTAGCTTTCAAGAAAACATGTCTTCAAATATGCATACACTACGTACATTGTGCACTGCGTACACTGTTGATATTTCCTCACTTTTGAGGAGTCTCAAGGCCCTCACTCCTTACCATCCCACTTTAAAATAAGTCAGATTCCTGGAATATGATGCGCCACTCCCTTAGTCCACTCCCTGGTCTGGCTGATAAAATTACAGAATATCATAATGAGTCCACAGTTAGTGGAGCACCAGAATGGGACGTGCCGTTTGTATGGCTTCCTTCTTCTCATGATCCAAAGTGAAAACGTAGAGAGGACTCACTGTCTGAGTGGTCTCTCTTTCTCTCTCTTGCCACTGAGTGAGAGCTAAGCCTGGCTTTATGGCTCCAGATGGAGAGGTTCAAGGCAGACAACTTGTACCAGCTGCAATGGGGCAATCACTTCCCCTGGTACGTGTGCTGCTCTGGCACAGGAAGGCATACACAAGACTGCACTGTCCTTGCATACAAATGGGCTGCTCTAAGGCTGGTTATCTTCAAAACAGAAATAGATGAAGCAGACCTTATCTACACTTTCCATTCAGGATGACCTAACATAGGGGAAAAGTTTTTTTTTCTGAGATCAGCTCATGTCAATAGAGTTTTGTATTAAACTTTGAAGCCAAAGTTCTAGCTAATATAACTGACATTCTGTCCTTGATTATATCTTAGGGGCCTCAAAGAGAGAAAGAAGTAGTTCTGGCCAATAGCTAAATCTGATTACCCTTGTATCCCCTTGACAAATATATGACTTTAAGAAGACCCTCATGTACTTCTAATATTTGAAACAACAGGTCCCAATGAGGGCTGCAGTGGTTACCCCACATAGAATTACAATCTTCCCCTTCTCACCACTGTCATTACTGATTGTTTTAACCTGCTCTACACTTTTTTTTCATAACAGATACCACAATTAACATTATATATATATTATATATAATGCTATATAATATATATTGCTTATTTTTTTATCTCTCCTTCCATTAAATCTAAGTTCCATGAGGGGGAGTTTCTTTGTTTTATTTACAGATGCACTCTAGGAATCTAGAATAATGTCTGGCACATTATAGGTGCCCAATAAATATTTGTAGAAAGAATTATTAGTCAATAGTTTTTGAGCTACAGTTCTTCAATTGCAGAATACTCAAAGATTGCATTTAAGAAATTTACATTTATAAACCTTAATATTATGTTGGATCTCAAAATGAGTTTTAATGTTTCTATGTCTTATTCACAATGTTTATTCAAAGTACATTTGAGAATATATTTCCTGCATTTTTTTTTTGGTCTTGTCTCACTTGTACCATTGACTCATTTTTTTTCAAAATCTTTCTTTGGATGGATTCAGTATAATAGAATTCAAACTGTTGTTTGAACTGATTAAAAAAAAAAACTAGGTTGCTGTTCGTTTGTGGCTATGGTTTTGGTGATCTCTACTGTGTATTGATTTTCACATTAAACTGCACTTTCTATTTGTTGTTATTGAAAACATTAGCAAACAAACTGACTTAGGGGGCATAAATCCAAATGAACAATTAAGTAGCTCTACTGATTGGCTTTTTTAAGTGTTCCCTACTTTTTTCATAAAACTCTAGGGAAGGTTCACATGTCTCCTCACAAGCAGGAAGTGCAAAGGAACAGTATTTTATAACTGCCTGTGAGAGTCTTCTTGTTATACGCTCTTAACAGCAATTTTTAAGCCCTCAATTTCTATGAGTAATGACTCTTGATAAGCCCTTATTCGTAAGTGATATGACCATGCAGGAAAATATATACAAAGGAATAATTTAGTATTGAATGAGGTTCACATAAACTTCTACATCAGGTCCATGACTTCTGTTAGTAAAATTCACCTCCAATATAGCTCTGCCAAGGGCCCTGACTACACATAACTGGGATGAATGCTTTACAAACAAAATTACAGATGCAGTCTGTGTCCTCTACAGACATGGAAAACAGGTACTCTGCAATGTATAGGTCATAAATAAGAGAGAAAAAAGGAGATGAACATTACACTGGGGGAAAATTCAGGATAATTCCATTTTAGTGCATTAAGACCAAGCTCAAGATAACCACATAAATGTGTAGTTCAAAGAAAATCATCACATAAATTCTAAGATAATTTTACTAAGAAGAGTTAAACTGTGACCTAACTATTCAGAAAGGAGCTTCTCATGGTCATATTCTAGTAACTATTTATCTGTGGAGACTGGCATCACTGTGAGAGACATACAGGCTGGACTAAGTTGTGATAGACATGCAGGATTCTACTAGAAATTATTTTAGTGGAAGAACCAACTTTCAGAGGCCTTCCATATGCTGCTTTCTCCTTTCTCACAATACTACCTATGTCTCTACTCTAGTCATTTGTCTAATTCATTTTCTTTATTCTCAGAGCTGTCTTCATTGTCTACATATGCAAGGTGATCAGTAAATGGTGATGGAAAGAATTATCCTTTGTGTTCAAAAATAATAAATCTTTGACTCAGATGGGTGAAAACGTAACTAATATACTTTTTCAACATTCAGGAGATGTATCTGGAATTGTTCTGATGTTAATATTATTTCATGAAATCTCACAAATTGTAAAAATCCGAGAATAAAGAGTATCACACTGGTAAGTATAACACTCCAACAAAATGTTGCTATTACAAACTTGTAAAATTGCAGAATATTTACTTTATCTGTTTGAGATAATGGAATTACTTCTGGAAATATCCACATGTCCCAAGCATATCTAAGTCTTTCTTTCCTTCTGCACTTAACTCACCATTCAATTCATTATGTCATCTGCTTTTTCAACTATAGCTCTTTCTACCCAGGTGCCACCATTTTTTTAGGCTACTTCCAGGGCTGCCTGGCTTTCTGAAAGAGAGGTGTGGATGGAACCAGTATAGACATTCTTTCTTCTTCTCCACTTACACCTGAGGGTTCATGGAATATATATCTTAGAGTAGTCTGGACTCCTGCAATATAAATCTTTTCTTTAAAATTAAACAATCACTGCCTGTTACATAAAAATGTGACAGAAATAACTTTCCAGACCAACCTCTGTTTTGAGTACAATAGAGAGAATGGAGTACACTTTTGGTTCCATACAATACTAACCAGCTAAAAGAACTGCATGTCAAAACATAATCAGAACCTAAAAATATCATTTTGTTAATAAACCTTAAGATCCCTAGCAAATGGTCACAGATTTGACTTTACTATTATTTTATGAAAATATGTGCCCATTTATAAGGATCTATCAACTGAGTGGTAACTGTAATATGGAAATCACAATTTAGTAAGCAAATACAACTAAAACTTTCCATACTAATTGCTTTAAACGTGTTAAATTTGATTTAAGTGTGAAGATGCTTTAAAAGTGTCGATTCTCCCAGTAACTCTAGGAATGTTCTCTTTCTATGGAGTATAAAGAAATGTTTCTATATATCCCATTATGCCCACTTCCAGTAACTTTGTTATTGTTTTCACACAACAGTTTTATATATTGTTTTAAATTCTTCAATTTATTATAGTACAGGTGTTCCAAATTGAATTGTTTTTAAACGTATTGAATGCCCACCTGATTTTTCACATTAGGAGTAATAAGAAACTACTAGGATTCTTCATTACTAACAAGAGTCTAAATACAATGATAACAAAATTTCATAAGTCAATTATATGTTCCATTTAAAGATTTTAAAAATTTAAAATCCAGTAGCTTTAATTTTTTTCTACATGATTGTTTACTGTAGCTACTTTCTTTTACTTATATGGCTGATAAAATGTAACTGTGTTTATTTCTCTCCCTATGCACATATTCGGATATGCTAACTTTACAGAAGCATATACAGTCATTCACCGAGCTTGCAAAAGCTTGTATGTAGAATACGTGCCAACGTCTTGTAATAAGTTCTTCCTGTACGGTGTGGTGCTTAAGAGAGTGACATCCATGGGGGTTAATCTCAGGAATCCTTTGGCAGTCCTCACAGCTTCCTCCCTGCACTTTGGGATTGCCCATATTCCTCAACTCCATTGTAAGTGCTGAAATTCCTTTTTCAGCCAAGTCAGCTTCTTGTCTGATCACTTTACAGGTTTTAGCATTCTCCCCTCTCTTCAATAATTTCCTAACATAAGACAATTACTGCTAAGGACAAAAGCCACAGACAAATATTCTCAAGTGGTATCCAGTTAGAAGTTTAATCATTCCTGAGAAATCTAGGATACCAATCAAAGTGTGAAATTTCATATTAAAAATTCAGTGCCTTGGACATTGTGCAATGCTGCAGTAAGCTCTGCCTTACACATTAAAATGTGATAGGTGCACAGTCAAATAATATTTCAGATAACTAACCTAGACATTAAATAATTTATTTCTCATTTCTTTATTTTCTTAGAAAATTTTTTTACAGTTGAAATGCAATTAATATTTTTAAAAATTAAAGTACACCTCTTTGGGGAATATTATGCATCTGTTAGAAGACTGTATATTTACATATACTGACAACCAAAACGCTGCCAAAAAATGTATACTATAATCACAGTCACATAAAAAAATACATAGATCTATTTCCGTGTGTGTGTATGTAAAACTCTATTTGTAAATGAACAGTAAGTGTTCTAGAAGGATTTCATACCTGAGAAACCAGGTTGCCTCCGGGAAGAAAATTGGAGACAAGTGAAAAGTAAACTATTTTTTTCTGATTGTTTGAACGCTTACCAAAAAGAGAAAAAAAGTAAAAAAGAACTTAGAAAAAATTCTATTTTACTTTTATTTTTCTGTTTGAGGTTGTTTTCTGAATCTTAGGTTCTTAAAGCTTCATTTCCCTTTGGAGTCAGTCTCAAAACAACCAGAGTATATTTTATATTTTAGTACAGTTTTGGAAACGAAGTTTATCCCACAAAATATCAAATGATCTTTAACTAAAAGTCCAGACTATGCTCTTCTACATGACATGGAGTAAACAGCCTCTAATGACTTCTTGTTTAAGAAGGTAACAGGTAAGCTGTTAACATTCTGGGAGAGTCCGGAATGTTAACTGGACTTGATCACCTTGTGTATCAAAGTGACAGATCTACAGCCGCTGTGACAATATTTCAGCTCACAAGCATCCATGGCCAATTAATCCCTTATGAATCGGACCAGAGTTAGCCAGTTGTGACAGCTTTGGAAGTGTGTCAACTCTCCTTCATAAAGGACACCACAGTATTTAAACTCACTTTAGTGAAAGTCCACAAAGACGTCTTAATACAACTGCTTCAGGGCTATTTTTTTTTTTTTTTTTTTTTAAAGGCATGTGTTGGATTTGAGGCTGATGCTTTTTTTTTTTTTTAATTAATTAATTTTATTTTTACTTTTGGCTGTGTTGGGTCTTCGTTTCTGTGCGAGGGCTTTCTCTAGTTGTGGCAAGCGGGGGCCACTCTTCATCGCGGTGTGCGGGCCTCTCACTATCACGGCCTCTCTTGTTGCGGGGCGTAGGCTCCAGACGCGCAGACTCAGTAGTTGTGGCTCACGGGCTTAGTTGCTCCGTGGCATGTGGAATCTTCCCAGACCAGGGCTCGAACCCGTGTCCCCTGCATTAGCAGGCAGACTCTCAACCACTGCGCCACCAGGGAAGCCCTTCAGGGCTATTTTAAAAGGCAGAAAGGTTAGAACTCCACAATGAGGGCCAGGTCCCAGGATCAAAAGAGCAAAGCAGTCATGAAGACTTGACTCTGGGACAAATCTCCTTTTTATTTAAAAACTTGTAATTAGAAACATTTTTCTAAGAAAATCATTAGCTCTTGAGTGGCGTTTTAAAGTTTGCAATAGAGTTTCAAGTATATTTTCATTGCACAATGCATCGAGCTTAACTTCTCTTTTCATGACAAGCACAACTGCTCTCAAATTGAGGGGGAGATGTATAGTTTTGTGTTTCAAAGATTTCAGACCCCATATGCAAACAAATCATCCTTATGCCCAGAAATAATGATATTACTTGCGGGCTTTGTTACCTTCACCGAATAACCAGAGCATGATAGGAATAAGGTAATCCCTGCATATTCATTTATACTCAGTAAGTAAATAAAGGAGGAAATCACTAAATAATACTATTTGATAAATAATTCAAAGACATTGTCAATTAACAACATGATGGAAGAACTGTTGTTTGATAAAGACTTGTGGGGATTTAACTTCTGTTAATCAATGAAAATCATGAAAATATCTGTCCTTCTTTTAAAACTAGATTGGGGGAAAGTATATATCCTCAGATGTATTTGCTGGCCTTAATAATGTATGCACTAGGATACAAACATCATTTAACAAAAAATTTTATGAGTGGATTTTATAACCAGAGAATGACATGTAACCCTCATTTAACCTGTTTGTAGTGTGCGATTGGCAAATTATTTTTATACCTTAAACAATAAATATTTACCTGTGGGACTAATTCAAATTTCAATAAAATTTGTAAACGCTTCCTATATTCTGTGGGGATAGTGGATAGAGTACTAGTTATATATTCTCTAAAAACACATCCAACTAACAGTTACTGAGTGTACTGCCTTACAGGAATCATCTCTAATGTTGCAATATTTGGGACTTATTTATACTACAAAGCTTATTCACTGTTCATCTGAAATTCAAGTTTAACTGAGGGTTCTGTATTCTTATTTGCTAAATCTGGCAACCTGAGTCATCTTAGTGAATTCAAAAAAGCATAGAAACTCAGGGTATATTTGGAGGACTTTTAGTTCAAAGTTTTTCTTAAACTTTTAGATGTCAAATGTAGGTTATAAGAAGTAGGGGGGATGGTGAAGATAAGTTGCAGGAAGATCCAATCATTAATATAAAGCTATTATTTTCACAGAGTAATGCCCTAATCATCAATTTTTATCCATTTATGTAATTAGTATAATTAAAGATAATTATTCTGTCACAGTGCTTTCATGGTCTTCATTAATTCAAATATATAATTGCATGAATTTTGGTCAGCTGGAAAAGGGAGATTTAAGAATTCACACACAGGGACTTCCCTGGTGGCACAGTGGTTAAGAATCCGCCTGCCAGTGTAGGGGACATGGGTTCGATCCCTGATCCCGGAAGATCCCACATGCTGCAGAGCAACTAATAAGCCCATGAGCCACAACTACTGAGCCTGCGCTCTAGAGTCCGAGAGCCACAAATACTGAACCCACGTGCTGCAACTACTGAGCCTGCACTCTGGAGCCCGAGAGCCACAACTACTGAAGCCCGCATGCCTAGAGCCCGTGCTCCACAACAAGAGAAGCCACCGCAGTGAGAAGCCCGTGCACCGCAACGAAGAGTAGCCCCCACTTGGCGCAACTAGAGAAAGCCCGCACGCAGCAATGAAGACCCAATGCAGCCAAAATAAATAAATTAATTAATTAAAAAAAAAAAGAATTCACACACAAAAAATTACTCTAACAAAGCCAATTTCTAAAAGTTTGTGATGGCCGTAAATATTATATTAAACTGCTTCCAGTTGATATATCATATTGATATTTAAAGTAACACTGATATGCTCACTAAGGACACTTAAGTGTTTACTAAACTCTATAAAACAAACCTTATTGTGTTAAAAAAAAAAAGCTGTTCTTCCACAACACCCACAAGATGTTATTATGTCCTGCTGTGATCTATGACTCTTGAATGAATTGTAGATGTTTCTAATCTAAACACATTTACAACTCTAGGGCTAAAATGTCCATCAGCGGGTTGCCCTGAAGAGACCGCCTTTCCAGCTGCATAGAGCCCGGAACTGGCACCAATTTCTCTAAGAAGCTGTGAGGGGAGGTTCATGCCAGCACATTTTTCAATAGACTGAACTACATAATGGAAAGTTTTCCTCAGGTGAGAGCTGATGATGTGGGTGAATGTCAAATAGATGTGGATGTCACAGTGACGTGAAATTTTGAAAGCCTTGTTTTGCAGAACCAAACCATTCTATCTATTTATGCTAGAGATTGCAGAGATATATTTACATCCCGGATATTGAGTTCTTTTGATTACTGAAAACATCTGGGATTAAATCCTGGCACTGAGATTTATTAAATATGGGATGAGTCATAAATGTATCTCTGAGCCTCACTTTCCTCACCTGTAAATTAGACACATGATGACCAATCCCATCACATACATGACCTAAATATGTCATTCTTGCCTATATGTAATATATACAAGTAATTACTTTTAGTGATAGTTCATTTTCAAGTCATGACAAACTGGTAATACAGAGAGGGAAATATTGGAAGACAATTCTCTATGGATCGCTTTCATTTCTGCTCATTTTGTGGGCATAAACACTGATGTCCTCTCTTGAAGATTAAGTATTTAAAGACATTTGTATATCAGTCAACCCTGGAAGATAGAGATAGTGTCTCCCTCCCCTCTGGGGCAGGATTTTTTTTACTGTCCAGTATAATAAAGAAATAATTCCCTCTGGGACATATGCGGCTTGCTATCTCTTCTATAGGATCATCGAATTTCTTAAACTCAAGATCCCTTGACTGTAATGAAAATCCATCACTCCTCCTCCTGGGGCTGCTCCCCTATGGCCCCCACGGGACTTGGGAGGCACAGGGAACAGATGTGAACATAAAGGTCATGCTGCTTGCTGTTTGCGAGTCATAAAGCACCTTGTCTCCAACCCAGGAGTCTTGATCTTCTACCATCATGTATGAAACAGTGGCAGGCCAACATTTTTGCTTGCAAGAAGGCAAAATCTCAGACTTTTTACAATTTTTGGCAAGGTACAATCATGATACCTTGAATATAGTAACAGGAAGTATTGTCAGAGCTTATCAATGTATTTCAAGGGGTGTTAAATCCTTTTTTCTAATTAGAGTAAATAATTTAAAAGAGAGTCCTCTTTAGAGGTCAGTTGTGTAATTTCTTTGGGTCAATACCTATAACCTAAAAAGCTCTACTGCAACACCCACATCAAGACTAAATCACATCTATTGAATCTCCAGGTTTCTTGCTTATAGATCAGTGTTACACAACATACAAGTGTGTAAGCTCCATGAGGGAAGGTGTTTTATCTGCTTTCCTCCTTTCCAGGGCCTAGAGCAGTGCCAGGCACAGAGTAGACAAATTATGAATCTTTGTTGATAGAATAGAGTAGTATGAATCAATAGAGTAATATATCATAAACCAATGTATCTGATTTGAACTACTGTCCAGAAACAAAATGAATTTTTTGCCTCTTTTATCTTCCCAAATTAATTATCATAATATTTTGATTCAGATCACAGCTAAGAGTATACATTTGAAAATAAGTACTTTGAATCATCTAATTATACAATGCAACTTCCCATTTTTAAAAGAATAGCAATTTTTAAAAAATTATATTGGCCGGAAAGCAGTAAAATCTCACAGAAGAGGGCTGTATAAAATGAGATGTAAAGAGCACAGGATCAGATACTTACAGTGCTATTTGATAGAAAGTCATTTAACTTCATCACGCCTCAGTTTCCTCATATGTAAACTGGAAATAATAATTCACATAGTACAGGTTTGCTGTGAGGTTAATGAGTTAACTTAGGCAAAGTAATTAGTACAGTGCCTAGTATAAGTGCTGAATGAGTAAGGTGGAACATCACACAAAAATCTGAAATTAAATTATAAATTATTAGGATAATAAATTATTAGGATAATTATAAATTATCCTAATTTAATACCATTAAAATCAGATTCCATAACTAGTTGTTAGTATCATGATAAATTCAGGGCAAACCAAAAATACGAAAAAAATATGCAGGGATTTCCTACCCTATGATTCGCTGAACTCTGTGTTCTGTCTTCTAAAGTTCATTATGCTTATTTGCTGGATAAATGGATATTCAGTTTACTTTGATCCTTTTATAAATAATGAACTATATGTATAAGTTATCATAGAGGAAGTAAACATCAGTGGGCTTTGCACAGAGATATTTCTGTATTGTAAAGAACAATCAGTGAGTATGGTGAAGTCATGGGGTTCGAAGTCAGATAATGTTAAATTTAGATTTAATCTGTGCCATTATTAGCTGTGTGACCTTACAAAATTTGCTGAACCTCTCTGATCATCAGTATCCACATTTACAAAACAGGATTAATAACATTTAATTCGTAATCTAGTATATAGGTTAGATAAAATCACATATCTCCAACATAGTAAGTGTTAAAAATAATAACCACCTTTATTAGTTTTAAAAAGTTATTTAAGCTAGTTACTGATATTTCCTAAGTTCTTCAAAATGTCATTTACATGTTTGGTTCTCCTCTACAGTCAGATACTGGTTAACACAGTCTCTGAGATTGCTCTGCTTGTCAAGTTCCTAGGAAAGCCCTGGCTTTCAGCCTTTTAGAAGCATTTTATGCTATTACAAGCCTGTGAAATATGATTCAATGCAGTCAAATTTTGAACCAAAAAGCAGCTCAGTGTCTTTCCAACCTAATAGAGTGGAAAAGATCATTGTCCGGGGTTGCTGAAACCAGCCACAGAGCCTCCAAATCCCTCACATCTGCTCACTCACAAGCACAGCTCAATTCATTGTCCCTTTCTTCTCCAGGCCTTCATAACGTTCAGCTCTGCATCCTACTCTGCTTTTATCTCAGAAACTCTCTTCCATCTGGATAGTAAGCACTTGATGTTCTTAGCTCTTTGAATGTCTGCAGAGGAGACACTGTGTTGTAGACCAAAGAACTTTGAAGAATAATTCCCAACCCAGTTGTATTCTGCTCACCAAAGACATAAGTATGGAGAACACTGGTAAATACCTGGAGATGTACTAATACCACAGAGCAGGTATAAAGAAAATTCAGTGATGGCTTAATACCCACCCACAATAAGTAAGATTTAAATCACAAAAGGAGAGAATTACCTAATAGTTCCATATAACCTTAGTTCTATGTAGCCCCTGCAAAGAAGTATTTAATACTGAAAATACTTTGAGTATTATAAATGAGTATACACAAAGGTAGTTGGGAAATATGGGTTTCACTTTGGGAGAAAAAAATACAGCATGGGAAAGGTGAAGAAAAACCCTATAATGCTGGATTTGAACTGCAGCAAGCATAATGCACAATCATTTCTATACAGCTCAAGAGTTCTTTGAAGTTGATTTTACTCTTAGAATATAGTCATCCTAAAACCATCCATTAAAGTAACTTGAAGAAATGACACTCAAGCAGCAATGAGTATATCTAGTGTCCGGATATTAATTTCTAAATACTATTCCTTTATCAAATGTTCTTGGAGAAATGGCTAATTCCAGGTCGGTGCAGGGGAAGTATAAGAAAAACATTTTGTTTTACCAGAAAATGAGTAAATGCTTAAATGGGAAAGTGAGTAAATGCTTAAAAATGGAACATATCATAAAGCACGCAGGAGCCACATTAAAGAATTCTCCCTAACCAAACTTGAGATTTGGGGGGAATAAAGCACTTCTTCACAAAAAAATTTCAGATACTGAACACAGATGTAATACTAGAACTCAGACAAAATACCAATGGGTTATTGGGAAAAAAGACTGATACACAATCTCAAAGTATTACCTAAGAGATTACTTCTTAATTACAGGTGGAAATGCACATCCTTAAAATGAGGAAATCTAATGGTTAACACATTAAACAAATGATCACACAGTTTCCTCAATAATGGAGTAAACAGACATAATTTCTCCTGATGTGATGCAAAAATAAGTGTAAATCAATACCAATGTAGTATTCTTGCCAAAATGAATCTACACATGAAGAAACCATAAGCTACATCCAAATATGGGATATTTTAAAAAGCAACTGGCCTCAACTCATCAAAAATGTCACTGTCAAGAAAGACAAACATCACGGGAGTAAGGGCAGCTGTTCTAGGTTAAAGGAGACTAAAGACACCTGAACAAATGTAATGCTTGCCCCTTGACTGGATCCTGGACCAAATTTTTTAAAAAAATTGAGAACAATTAGGAAAATGTGAACATGGACTAAAAATTAGGTAATATTGAGACACTACTACATGTTGGAGAATGATAATCATGCTACTAATATATAGGAAAATATCCTTTTTCTTAAGAAATACTTATGATAATATTTATGCACGCAGAATCATGATGTATGTAGTAATGTATGAACCATTACTTTCAAATGGTTCGACAACGGAAAATGTGGTAAAATGTTGCCAACTGGTGAAGGGTGGTCATCGTACTATACTATTCTTTTAATTTTCCTAGAACTTTAAAATGTTTTCAAAACAAGACGGAAATAAAAATAATATGTAAAATGCCTAGCAAAGTGCTAGATACACACCAAGTACACAAGATTTCACATCTGGTATGATGTCCTGGGTCTCATCGTTTCTGACAAGTTTCTATGAATCAGCCTTCCCTACAACCTCAATAAATGATGCCCGTAACCTATTTTAGAGACCTGATGTATATTCTCCTATACCCTCCCAGAGTCATCAAAAAAGAAGTTTCAAATATATTTAATAACCTTATTTTATGACAGAAATATAAAATAAGTAGAATAAAATTTTCCATCAAAGTGATTACATTTTGAAATTTTTTGAAAGGGCAAGCCTCTGTTATATAAAATATTAATATATAAAACATTTTATTTTCTCATATGCTATAGACATGAGGCCTATACAGACTCATAACTGGAAGCCTGAAATATAATTTAATTCTACTGCTATGAAACTAAATAAATTTCACCCTTTATCCATTCATAGACAAGTGCACACTGTCTTCTGGCAGAGAATCCCACAGAATGGAAAGGCAGATAAGTAGACAGGATGAATATATCACCCTACTATATATCCTGCAGGGAAGACTGTTGTGCAACAATAAAGTACCAGTTATACATAAAACTATTAAGCAGGAGGCATAAAATTACAATTATCTAAAAGCCTCAGTAAACAAGTGCATTTTATAGCATGACAAAAGCTAACAGAAATGATGAGACAAAGTGTGGGGAGAAAGCCTTGGTAAAGATCAGTCACCAAATTCTTTTGCTATAAAACGGTTCAAATTATGCCCATGACTTATCCTGCAAAAAGTAAAATCAAAGTAAAAAATAAAATACAAACATTTAAAGGAGGCATTTAATCTTGGAGGAGATAAGATGCTAGGTACATCATCATCACTGTTATATTCACCAATTATTTTTTGACCAACGCATGTACAATATTCCTATTTTTAAAGAAATCCCATTAAGTATGGAAAAATAAAAATTATTCTTAGGCTTAGTTGTGTTATAGTTTAACAGGGTTATATATGACCTAGAGAAATGTTGTAATTCAAAACAATATATTTCTTTGTTCACGTATTGGACTTTTTTCCTGAATGATGAACTTCTTAAGGTTTGAACTGTATCTTCTCAATTTTAGCCCAGCATATAAAAAAATTCCTGGCTTATATAAACTCAATAGATATTTGTTTAGTTAGGAAAATAACAATAATCCATTTTAATATAGTTTTCATTAAGCTCGACTTGGTTTAACATCAAAGGGAGTTTTACAGAGAAGCACATTAGAAAAGAAATATCTTGAGAAGAATATAAAGTTCTTGCAGAGGCTAATTTTGAAACAAACAAAAAAACCCTATGCTTAACAATAAGGTGTAGAATTATATAAATTCTATTATATAGTGTTGTATTTTTAAACACTTCTCTTAATCTTCCTTCAAAATACTTTGAAGCTACTCCTACCCTTGAATCTGGGCTAGCTTTTCACCACTCTGTCCCATAAGATGATGAGCTGTGGCAAAAGTGACACTGCTCAAGTTCTACAGCTTAGACCTCCAAGACCCTGCAGTATCCTCTTGGTGCAGCCATTTAAGGAAACCCAGGCTAGTACTGTGGGACGTGTGTTTTCGTTTATACATAGTCTGCTTAGTTCTAGACCAAAGTAAATTTAAATAAGGAAGCTATTATTGTCAACAATGCAGAAACTGGTTTTAGTGGACCCAGGAACAACGCCAGTACAACGCCATTACTGTAGCATTAACATCACATTTTCTCAATTTTACAATCACTCACCATCAAATTTACACTAGGCTTTTGGGGAAAGAAACTGAACAATTTAACTAGTTAGACAAAGGAATGTGACTGAGAATGTGTAATGAGCTCCCCAGTAGCAGAGGGATAAAGGTAATTCTGAAATCTGCCTCTCTACTTTCTAGCAGAAATTTTTTTGCACCCTTCTTATTTCGAATGAACGTTATTCAGCAGCTTAATACAGAAGTTAGGCCTGAATGGAACGCCTGCAGTCACAGTAGAGGAAAGGGTGTCAACAAGCAGTCCTGGCGCAGCACACAGCCACGGGCTGGTTCTGGGACACCTCTGCAGTTCTGAATGCTGTGCAAGGCACTGTGAAGACAGCTAAAGGCTCTAGGAGAGCAGAGATGATCTAATTCATATTTAGATTCTTCCTCACTACCAGAACAATGTTTTGTGTGACACAGATCCTTGGTTGCTATTTGAGAAGTGAATACAGAGAAAAAAGCTAGAGAACAACAAAATAGTAGTAACAAAGTCCATATGGTTTTTAACTATGCCTACCTATACATTATGGGGATTTATGACATCTGTGTGAAATTTCTGATTCTATAAAACGCTTTCACATGTGACCTTCAAATGTTCTCTAAAGGAAAACACTGAATGAAGAAGAGGCTGTGTTCTTCCAAGACTGAACTATTCAGAAAAATGTATTTAGAGACTTTGTGAATTGCAATAATTTTTTCTACTGACTGATCTCCTGTGTAGTGTCCTATAGTGAAACTGAACTGAAATAATTCTTCCTTTTCATTGCTTACCCCAACACCAAGGAATGACTTAAGCACTGTGGGGAAAAGAAAGACAGAAAATAATATTTTATTTATCTAAAAGTATTTCTCCAAACCTAAAATTTTGTTTTGATATTTAAATAAATATCTGTTCAAGAACAGTAATCATAAATGCCAGTTAACATTATGTAGTTTCTTGATTATGACCTCATATCAGCCAGTATCCCTTCCCCATCAGGATCCAGAACCAAGCTGTAGGCAGTCACCATGTCCCATCAAATTCATTCACCTTACATAAAGAGACCCTTGAATATGATTTACTCTTTTTGTAATACAGCATCACAGGACACTTGGGGAGGGAGGAAGGGAACAGAACTATGTTGATCCTTCACAGAACTCCCATTTGAAATGAGTCTCTCTGCTTGTCCCATTTTGGCCACTGTTCATGATACCAGTGAGTAGATCATTAACAGAGCATTCACTTAACTGATAGAATAATGCCAAAATATTTCTTATAAATCAGATGAATATCCAGAAACTTCACTGGCAGCATGATGGATCTTAAGTCCTGACCATTATACACAGATGCAGATACTGAATGAATTATTTAACATGCTTGTACCCACTCTGATATATATGCACACACACACCCCAGTCACCGGGTAGGTGGAAATAAGGCAGTAAGAAAATAAAGAAGATAAATCTACCAAATAAATTCCTAATAAGGAATAAAGTGTAGCAGAAAAACCTTAGGGAACAGGGAAAAACAGATGGAGAAAGACAAATTATGATAGTAATGATAATGACAATTATGTAAATAAAAAAATAATGAGAATAATGAACATTCCTTTTTATGATATGTCTCATCTAAGAAACTCATAAGGGGCTTAGCGTATGACAAACAGATTGCAGATAAACCATTCATCATGTGGGAAAATTTTGTGGATAATGGTAGGAAGCACAGTTTATAAGATAGAAAGATGAGAAGAAAGGAAGAACTAACTTTTTAAAAAGATAGAAAACCAACATGGGTTAAGCTTAAAAGCAAATCTACTTTTATTTATCTGTACTTAGGAAAGGAAGGACTGGCCCATTAAAGCAATTCAATAGTTCCCACTCTCTGCTGAAAAAAAAATCAAATTTCTTTCCGTAAGCTGCAACTCAGTTGGCTGGTCACATTAACTATGGTCAACTACCTGTGGTTTCCTGAACACATCTTACTCCTTCATGTCTCCATGACTTTGTATTTGTTCATACTCTTCCTCCCAAAGTTCATTTGAAAAATAACCAGTCTCTAGACCAGTATCAACAGAACTTTTCTGTAAAGAGCCAGATAGTAAATATTTTAGGCCTTACAGGCCATGTGATCTCTGTTGCCACCACTCAACTCTATTGTAGCAGGAAGGGAGCTGCCCATAACACATAAACAAATGAGTGTGTCTGTGTTCCAATAAAGCTTTATTTCCAGACATCGAAGTTTAAATTTCATATGATTTTGCATGTCAAAAAATATTATTTTTCTTTTTGTTTTTCTAATAACCATTTGAAAAGTGTAAAAAACATTCTGGGATAGTAGGCAGTACAAAAACAAATGGTTAGCCATATCTGACCCATGGAGGGAAGTTTGCTGATCCCTGATTTAAACAAATATTGCTTTGTGAAATTGTCCCTAATACACTCCAAGGCCAGGTACTCCTTTGCCTTATTTTATAGTACTTTGTTCATAATACATCATTGTTTATATTGCCTTTCTCCAAGCTACCATTTCTTCCAAACTGAATTCCTTGAAAATATCAGCTACTACAAATATGTAGTGGTTAAGAACATAGATTCTGGAGTCAGACTTACTAGGGTTGAATGCAAGTGTCAACAGTGACTGTATTGTGACCTTTAAAAACATTTAAGCTTATTTTTTTTTCATTTGTTAAAAACAAAATAAAAACAATAATTGTCCATATATAACAGAATCATTTTGAAGCATGCTTAAAAATGTAGTTTATATAGTTCAATGACGCTAACCTAGATATGAAAAGAGTTCTAAACACATTGGTAGTTGAAAATGAGAACGTTTTGAAAAATTATACTTGGCAAAATTTTATCTTCAGTTTGTCTAATATAGAGCCTGATACATAAGTGGTGCTCATAGTACTTTTTGTGTTGAATGAATGCATTTAAAATTTAACTATTTTCTACTCTTTCCTCCAGTGGTCAGTATATTGGGAGGGGGATGGTCGAGAGGTAAACCCATGTACAATTTACATAGTTAAAGTTAAATATTATAAAGGTTTTTTAAAATATATGCATGGTATTTTTGCATCTTCATTATTTGTTTGAGTAGGCACAGATAACCATCATGATCACAGATATCCATTATTTGTTCACTAATTCAGGGAACTTCCACTGAACCTGCATTTTATGTCAGATATATTGTTAAAATAAAGAATAAGACATGGGGACTTCCCTGGTGGTGCAGCGGATAAGAATCTGCCTGCGAGTGCAGGGAACACGGGTTCGAGCCCTGGTCCGGGAAAATCCCACATGCCGCGGAGCAACTAAGCCCGTGCTCCACAACAAGAGAAGCCACCGCAGTGAGAAGCCCACACACTGCAACGAAGAGTAACCCCTGCTCGCCGCAACCAGAGAAAGCCCGTGTGCAGCAACGAAGACCCAATGCAGCCAAAAATAAATAAATTTATTTTTAAAGAAAAGAAAGAATAAGACATGGTATCTACCACCAAAAAGTTCACAGTTCTGCAGTTAAGATAGACTCATAAACTAATGATATCAATAAAATGCAAAAAGTGCCATTTTTTTGGCAAGAAAGGCAGAAGTAATTGAACAAGTGCATGGTGTATCCAGGGAATCCAGGGAACTCATCAAAAGATATATTTTTGTAAACAAATAAGTTGAAAATTGAAAGAAGTATTGAAGATAAATAGAATTTGTCAGACTGACAGATGAGATTTCCAGGAAGAGGAACATCTTTTACAGGAACACAAGTGCATTCAGCAGCTTTGCTTTTTCAGACCAAAAAGTCAAAACAAAAACCAAAAACCAAAGTGTAAGGGAGAGGTTAAGATGAAGCTGAAGGTGGAAGTTCCAATCATGGATGTATGGTATTTCATGATAAGGATTTGACACATAGAAATCATAAGGATTTGCAGAAGAGAACAGACTTTGGTACCCAAGAAGGACTCAGGGCAAAAGGAGAGGCAGGAAAGTCTAAATCACATATCAACGGTGAACCGGCAAAGGAGTAGTACCTTTGAGTAGTCTTCTGGGACTACTCAAAGATAAGGAAAGAGGGGAAAAATAGAAGATAACCTAGTGAATGGGAAAAAGGGAAGGTATTCAATAGAACTGTGTTACATTCAAATGACCACAGGACATCCCCAAAACATTTACACCTAGTGAATCATTTAGACATAACATAGCTTATGTACATGACAGCCTAGATGCAATCTGCTCTTTATTTCATATTGATTTAATAATTACCTCTAAATTAAGTTGAATCACAAATGAATTGTAGTGTAAATGAAAGAGGAGCACACACTTTGGAGCCAGTGAGACCAGGCCTTATTGCTATGTGACTTGGACAAGGTATGACCCTCTCTGGGGCTGTTTTTTAAGAAGTAGGCTTTATCTTTAATTTCTTCATCTATAAAAGAAAGATTCTACCTGCTTTATTGAGCCATTATAAATTAAGTGAGATGGTGTCTATAAAATGCCTGGTGCAGGGCCTATTATAGAATAAATTCTCCATTTCTATCATTCTGTTTGTCTATCTTTCTGCTGTGGGAGTCACAGGATAAAGATGAGGCATGGCGTACACCTACAGAAAGTTCATGGTCATGCTGGGGTGAGAACTATTACAATGTAAAACTGAATAAGACAGTATCTACACAGTTTAAAAATTCATAGAATGGACTAAAGTTTGAAGTGGAAAGTGATCAGCAAAAGACAATATAATTTTAAGTGAAAAGTTATAGATACAAGTCTATAAAGTTTATGTGTGTTTTTACACTGAAAAGAAATGCAGTAAAATGTTAACTGCAATGTTTTTTTCTCTCAGCAAAGAGAAAAAAAAACCTAAATGAAACTATGTACTCATAGTCATTACCAATATTATATACATCTAATTACGTTAAAATGTATATTTATATTTAATAATATAATAAACAATGTTTAATCGCATATATCATATTGTGTATACATAATATAATAATATTAAATGATATATATTATCAATATGATATATAATTATATATTATTAAAATGCAATATATAGCTACATATAATATAAATTATATAAATATAAATGTAATAATACATAGTATATATAATGTAAATATAAAATAATATATAAGTTATATATATATTACATATATATGAAGGGAGAAAATTGAGATGCTTCTTTTAAAATTTAGAGTAATGTGTATAATATTGAATATCACATAGGAAATTTGAAAATTAAGCCAGGCAAGTTTATGTTCATGGAGTGAAGTGAACTTTGTGTGCTTAAAAACACATCTCTTACCTTCAAATCCAATTAAATATGGCAAAAGTCTCATTTTAGATTTTCTAGAATTACCATATTAATGTTTCAGTTTTTCATGTCACATTTAATATGTCAACTCAATCCAAGTTTCTGAGTTAAACCCTTTTTTTTTAACTTCTGTAGAACATAAAAGAATATTGATTCAATATCAGTATATATATATTGAAAGTGATGCACTGTAAAATATTAGTTAAAATATATTATTATTGAAATTTTAGTTCATCAAGTTATCTAAATATGTTTGCAATCAAATGCATTTGTGAAGCAGTGACATGTTCTGTTCTTTTTGCAAAGACAGAACGGCTCAGGAAAAACATAAGTTTCATATTCCATTACTTAAGGAGAAAAAGACTTCCATTATTCAAACCAAAGATACATTAATGATGAATTATTTGTATTGGAATACTACATAGGGAAAAGTTATTTTTTTCTAGAGAAATTTTCGTGCAAGTGGTTTCAACTTGAATCAACATAATATTGTCATAACTGGGAATATTTTTAACATCTTAGATATATCATATATTTCATATAATATACTATAAACATTATTTTAAAAGAACATAAATATTTGCATATTTTCATCAATCTTAATTAAAAAAAATACATGTGGCTCCTAATATTTCAAAGAATAAGATGGACTTTTCAATGTGCTCTAAATTTTTTCTGGACCATAACTTCTTGCACATTCCCCCTTGCAAGTTTTCATATGTAATATTGATTCATATTTGCCCTCTATGCCCAAACAAAGGGAACAACAGAACCTTGTTGTTCCTGCTCTTGGGTTTTCTATCAAGATTAACGATACCATTATATATCCAGATGGGAGAAGCTAAGCCATGTGCTCAACATTTCAAACTCTTCTGGTTGCCTACTTCCTTCCATTCAGGGGACAGAGTGCACTTTCTTTTTAGAAAGGGTCATGCCCTTCCACTGTAACACAAGCATGTTTTAGAATAGACACAATGATAAAAATCAAATTACTTCTAATCTTCCTCTATATTGCCAACACTACAATGCATCCTTTCTGCTCCTGAACAAAAGCGGAAAAGCAACACACACCATATAAAGCTGTAAGACTGACAAGGTGAGTGAAGGTCCATAAGTCACAGCAGAGCCCCTTAAACAAAGAAGGAAGAGAACACTCCACATACAATTGCCTCAATTTCTCTAAAAATTGGAAAAAGGCAAGAAAGGAAGTGGGATGCTATGTTTAAAGAAAGAAGGTATTTAATATTAATTTTAAATACCTGACAGTATTAATTGAAACAGGCAACTGAAGGCTGATCTCACTCTCTCCTAAGTGACTGCCTCTCTTATTGTAGCCAAAGTTAAATTAGCGTGGACCTGGTGAGCATATAACCTTCACAGTAGTCTACAGAGCTAAGAATATTTCCACCAATTAGTCTGTAAAGATGATTACATTTTACATGTTAACATAAAGAGCTGGCTCAACATTTTAACTCAGATGAAATAGTGTTTTGTTCCTATAGTTGTTTGTTTGTGTTTACTTTTAACTTCTATATATTTTGTACAAATTGAAAGGAAGAACTGATTGAAAACCACTTCTGGTTTCTTCTGGTTTTCAATGAGAAACAGGAACACAGGATCCTGGCATAGGATTTCCTTACACTTCATCACGATGTCATCACATCCCGTCAAAGTCAGAGATCTGACAATTGCTATCTCCTTCTTATACCCTTGCTCTCTTCCACCCCCCTTGTTATTGCTCTTGCTCAGAGCCTCACTTTATTTTACCTCCACTGTTGCCACTGTATACTAGCTTGTTGGTTTCCCTCCCTTTTCTCATCTACTTTAACCTCTGCCCTCTTAATGCAGACAGACTGATTCTTCCAAAACTCAGGTAGTATCACTCCCCTTCTCAGAAACCTCACTGTGGTCCATTCTCTTTAGCACGACTTTTGTATATCCTTGTAATCAGGCTGCAAAATTGGCTCTAGGTTTACTTTCTAATGAATTTCTCTCCAAACAACCTTCTTTGGTCAACTCACAACCTACCATCCCACAGATACTTCCCTGACTTTGTGCTTTCGTTCATCAGGTAACATCTCTCAACACAGAATGCCTCCATCCTTGTTTTTTAAAACCCTTTTCATTATTAAAATCTGAATTGAAATGTCACAATCGTCCTGAAAGGAGAGAACACAATCATCTCACATTCGCTCCACGTGATGTTTAATATTATGTGTCAACTTGTCTGGGCCGTAGTATCCAGATACATCATCAAACATTATTCTGGATGTTTCTGTGAGGGTATTTTTGCATGAGATTGACATTTAAATCAGTGTCCTCTAAAATGAGGGTGGGCCTCAACCAATCAGTTGAAAGTCTTAATAGCGCAAAAGACTGACCTCCCTCAAACAAGAAGGAATTCTGCAGCCTGACCAAGTTCAGACTTGAACTCTTGATTTGTTTCTTCTCTGAGCCTCCAGCCTGCCAGGTTAATCTGCAGGGTTTGAATTTGCCAACCACCAGAATTCTACAAGCCAATTTCTAAAAATACATCTGTATATAGGAGATTTATGTGGATATACTCATACACAACCTACTGTTTTTTTTTTCCTCTGGAGAACCCTGATTAAACACCCCACAACATGTTATTGTCATCTGGAACTAAGCTCATACTCTTTTCAGTTAAGGTGAAGGGTTGCCCATGCCTCCCTCCCTGACTAAATAATAAACCTATTAAGATAGGAACCACATTTTACTGCCTTTATGGCTAGTTCCACAAAAATGTCTGGCACATGGTAGGAGCTTAGTGTTTAATTAACTGAATCAATCCACATGGTCTATGAACACAACTTTAAAAAGACACCTGTATTAAAATGAATAATATATGATTATTTCTCCTTGCCATAGATGCCCTCATCAACTCCAGGTGTGGAGGACATCCTGGCTATGACTTTGTGCAAAGTATTTAAAAATCATTAGCTTGAGATGTCATTAACTGAACCAATGATCCTTGTTAGCATGAAGGCGATATACATAAGCCAACATGAACAAGTATTACTAAGCTTTCAAAAGGTTCCCTAATCTCTTATTATCCTTACTGTTTTGCTCCCTAATTACTTCTTTAATCAACTGATTATCTATTAAGTACTCATTTAATTACCTTACATGTAGGTAATGGTTATACTAAGAACCTTTGAAGGTTTCATTCCGACAGTCTACGAAAATTATCACTGTAGTGACTTTGACTCAAACACCACATGAAGAAAAACATGCTTACAATGAAAATATTCAAATGTGTAAACAAATATTCACAACTATAATGTACTAAATTGTGAAGACAATTACACTAAACAGATGCGCAAAAAGGGCAATGGACCTCAGCTGGTTACAGCTTCAGTAATGGGAGGATGCAGGATGGTGGGAGAGAAAGGAAGATGGACTCTCTTGCATATGGGCTTTCCCCAACTAAGTCCATCGTGGAAAAATAGAAACATTATAATTTGTATACAACAATATCATTAAAGGGATGCATATGGAAACAAACTGAAGCATTTAAAAGCTGATAGATAGCGGGACTGGAGGAGAAAGAAAGTGAACTCCGAACCCTTATTTTAAAGAATTTTTAATATGGTAGATTAAGGCCTATTTTATGCTTTTTAATTTACTTTTCAAAGACAATATCTAGAAAGTGAAAATGGCTATACTCTTCATTTTGTTAAAACACTGAAATTAATTAAATGTCAAGTTGTAGAGTAACTAGTAGATTAGCCTCAGAAAAGCACAATCACTTGATGTGCACCTTGGAGAAAAGACAGTGGACTAAAATACAATTTTCACTTTACTAAATAATACTCAATGTTTAGACAGCTTTGGAGAGAGCCAGATGCAGTCCCGCATGCATTAGGCCTGCAAGGAGGAAGATATGAGTCTCAAGTGTGGTGAATCTCCACAGTGAATGTAGACTATCAGATTATGTCACTGTGACTTTAATTTAGCAAATGCTTAAGGATGTAGCATTTGAAATACATGGAAGTTTATTTAGAATTAGTAAATTTAATTTAAATTTAGAATTAATATACCCTAATAGAAGCTAGAGCATTTCACTAAAAATTTCATTACTAAGACATGAATTAGAGCAGTAAAATAAGAAATATGCCCTAAATTATTTCAGAAGCCATATATATAGCAATATTATAATTACAGATATGATCAGCTGATAAAATTAATGATATATTCAGTTTTTTTAAGAGACACTGGGATAACAAAGAATGTGTCAGTATTTTCTACACAGTTCATGGAGGAAAAAAGTACTTTGATTTTAAATAACTAATGCAAACCACTGGAGAAATTACCACAGCTTAATTTAAAAATATTAAAATCACTTTCCTTAATATCTTTAAAAGAATTTCTTTCTTTTAGTTGAAGATCCAGTCAAGAATTGTGTACTGCATTTAGTCTTCACGTATCTTTAATCTTATATATTCTGAAATGCTTCATTAGCCTTTTAATAGTTGCAATGTGGTACTTAAGACACATGCATACCCATGTTCACAAGAAACATGCACTGAACTATTTACAAGGCATGACGTCTGCTTCCCAACTCGTGACCCACAAAAGCCAGGAAACAATAAATTATTGTTTTAATCCACTAAGTTTTAGAGGTACTTGACAAGCAGAAATAAATACCTAATGCAAATTAAATTATGGTAAAATTTTATAAAATTCAAAATCAACTGAAACTAAATATTGCTAAACATACATACATATCCTGTAAGACTGTTTTAATAACATCAAAAAATTAAGAATAATGTTTACTTTTTGTGTGCAAAGGAAATGGGATTGAACAGTTGAGGAGCACATAAATAGAAGAAACTTATCAGCAATGTTCTAATGAGTAGTGCTTTCATAGTTGATCATTGAATTATTAACAATTACATTTAATTTGATTTTAAAAAGTCATGCATGGACCAAAGAATACAGTGTTTCCTCATCCAGGGATTATGTGTAATTTGAATTCTGTGAACTGCAGATCCACTGAGAGTTTTTGAGGGACATGGCAGGGTGGAAAATAATATTACCCTTAGAGTCAGAGTGCTTTACCAATTTTTGTAAGATATAATCTATCAGAGGTTGGCCATTCAAAGAGGGAAAATGAACATGAAAAAATATAATGCCTTAGTTATCCCTGACATAGAAACATATTCGGTTGAGAGAACTTAATATTACCCGTCATTTAGCATCTATTTTTTATCATTTTATAGTATCTATTAGACTTGTAACAAAGGAGATAAACACTTTTCCTGATGAAAAGAAGAGGGTCTGCTCCTCAGGAAGGCAGGTGGTGGTAGAGAGATGGGAAGAATAATGAAATTTACCTTCTTAAAATAACTTTCTAGACCCAAGATGATGCAACTCCTATTCAGGGTACTACATCAGTAAATAAAAACTTAAATAACTTTCATGTCCCTGTAAATTCTCTGCTTGACTAGAAAGGCAATATATCCAGTCAGCCAATCCCCAAATGCCAAGCCAGAGCTGGGCTTTCTTCTCATCCCAAATAAAGTTGACTATGTGGACCCAGCCAATCAGGTATTTCCTATTATTCTCTTCCTTGTTTTTTATTCATTATCCTATAAAAGCTTCTTACCTTCTACCTCATTTTGCAGTTCTCCACAAGAAGACTGTCTGCTTCATGAAGTGTCAAAGCTTGTTTGTTTCACCTAAATTGTCTTCTTCAAACATTTTTTTGAGTTCTTGGTGATGAGGAATAGGATCCAAAGCTGATGGCTAATGGCCTTTGGGACAAGGAGACTCACAGGTGAGGCACTTAACTGAACCCTTTGACTTCACTGTTCCACTCTTCCATTCCCCATAATGGAGGGCCTAGGGTAAGCCGCTCAGATTTCAACTCTGCTCCTTTGCATACAGTTCTTGGATCCAAACAAACTTGATTTTTTAAATAAAAATTGTTCCCAGAACTGTCCTGGGATCCTAGAAAGGCTCTGTGCTTTGTTAAAGTTCCCAGAAATGTTCTGGGTTCTGGAAAGTTTCTGGGGTAGTTCTATTAAGAGTTCCCAATGAGTGGTAGCTGTTAGGCGACTCACAAAGCCTCAAGGTAAGTCCATAGCATAAACCATTGGGGGACCTGAGGATGCCATTAGGGTGTCCACCACCATAAAGAAATCTCTTGAAAGGAAAAAATAGGTCTTTTGCTAATGGGAATTTTGGAAGCCAAGCCACAGAATTGATGGGCAAAGACAGAGCACTTAAAAGCTGTTAGAGGACTCACCACCTAACTCTAAGACTCTCATGTCTTAGATAAGTTGGTCACAGAGTGGGTTAGATTCACACTAGCTCAGCCTTGCCAAATTCTGGTAGATACCAGAGCTACATTATCTACTTTAAACTCCATTTGCTCAGGACCTTGAAGATGGGATCCTGGTAAAACCAACAGAAGCTGGGGAAGGGTGAGAATTCTTACCAGAGTCAGCTCTCCTGGATCTCTGCAGTGCCCAGTCAAGAAAGGAAGGTAAAATTTCACATTGTCCCTTTCTTTCCGAATTCAGACTCTTGTGAATTTGGTTTGGGTTACCCATTGGTGGTCAATCTTTTCTCTCCCAGGGGCAGCTCTTTCCTTCTTGTTTGTCTCCTTTTGTGTCCTGAGACCTTGGCTTAGCTTTCTTCCTGCCTGGGACACACACGTTGTCGACACTTGTATACACAGGCAGCTCAACTCTCAGGCTGGGGACCCCAAAGTATGGCTGGACAGAAAGGTGGGTTTCACTCCATCTGTGGTTAGGGTCCTACCAACTGTTGCCAGGTCTCAGGGGAACTGTCTAAGTCCTCCTTTCTTTTGGCTATCTTAGAGTGTGGCTCTAGATCTTGGGAGGGTAGCAACTTCTGGGGTTGGTCAATACTACCAGGAATATTTACTGTCTGTCCCAGCTGAAATTTGACAAGATATTTGAAAGGATTTTTTTTTTTTTTTTTTTTAAGTAGCTCTATGGTCGGAAGTTGGCCGAATTGAAAGCTGATATTCAGAGCCTGACAGCAACTATTCCTAGGCTTTCTCCCCTAAGCTAAATGAAACTATGCACACAAAAGGGAAAAAACTTCAAAGACAAACAGCTCTAATCTAAGACATAGGCATCTTTGGATTTCTATCTTAGTTGAAGATCTTCTCCTTATATAAAAAAGCACACTGAAGATAATATTGTGGGATAATTATCATTAGATCAGCCACTTGATTATCATTTAGGTTGCATCCCAATTCTTTGAGAGAGTAAAAACAACTGTCCTACAAACTGAGGACAATTTGTACAACTTGTCTTACAAAATGAGTCTTTACAAGAACAGAAGAAGCACACCTATTTTTTTTTTTTTACCAGTCTCCAAAACCTCCCCTGTTCATCTCAAAAGTCTTGTAGATATTGTCAAAGATCTGGATGTAGGGAAGAAAGGTCCTTCTTGGTGGAACATATTCTTTCTCTGTGTCTTTTGAGATGTAAATGTTCTATCCTGTCTTTTCTAAGAACTGAGGGCCATCCCTTTGAAATGCAAATCACAAAGGTAATTCTTATCAGAAGGAAAAAAGAAAGAAAAAAAGAAAATTTATTTGGAAACTAGGTGAAGGAAAAATCTTAAAAATCTTTAACATAAATATTAGTGAAAAGTTTAAGCCATCTGGGCAAGTAACCTTAACTTATTCCATTTGTCAGAAACACAATTTAGATACAACACTTCTATTTATAGACTAGTTTTGCATTATTGTACCTGTCTCATGGCTAAAATTTTAAAACAAAAGGTGTAAGATCCCTGTTTGTGTCTGTCTGTATGTTTATGTATGTCTATGTATGTATGTTATAGATGTGTGCCATTTTCTGCCCCATGATGGTATTGCCAAAATTAATTTGTAAAGAGTTGTATTTAATTTGCTTAAAGACAGACAAACATTTAAAACAGAGTTTAAACTCTCAGAAATATAGAATCTAACTCAAATGTTTACATTGAGGCAGGAGATAGATGGGCCCCTGGCCGAGCAGCTGGAGTTTGTCCCCTGTGGACAGATACTCCAAAATGAAGAGGAGGAGCAGCTGAGCCCTGCCCAGATAAGAGAAAACATATTTCTTATTCTTGAGGTCAAGGAGACCTTCCTGACTATACATGTGTAGAAAGGTTCCTTGGAGGTCAAAAAGGGAGCGATGTCAACCTACCCATAGGCCTCTTCGCTAGAATCCATGTTGGCTAAGAGATGTGCACACACATGGGAGGACCCTGAGATAAACCAAATACGGACTCAGAACCAGGCAAAGCAAGATGACTGGCCAAAGGAAACCTGGAAGTAATGCCCCATATAAGTGATTCAAACTACCACAAGGGCACTACTCTTTCTCTGAGCCTGCCCATGTGTCTACCCACACGTACCCTTTTTCCTCCTAATAAACTTGTTTATTTTTACTTGTTTCACTACTTTCTCTCTGTGGAAATTCATTTCTACACAGCTGATGGGCCAGGGCTTTGTCACTGGCCACTGGTCGTGGCTAGGATTCAGCATTCTCACTGCTGTGGCCTGACTTCAATCTCTGGCCGGGGAACTGAAATCTTGCTTCAAGCCGCTGCCGGCCGAGGCCACTGGAGATCAACATGATCTACGATAATCTTTGGTAAATAAAAGTTAGTCTATGTTTGTTGGTTTAACTAAACCAAACATGTCTTTAGAGTTATCAGCATCAAATGATACTTTTATTCTACCAATGTTTATTAAAAGTCATATAAGCTCATGTTATTTCTGTCACAGAATTTGTCAGCAAGGAAGATGACTTAAGATGATGGTTAGCTGTTTAATGTCTTGTGAAATTGTTATGAGTAATATAAACATAATTGTTAAAAACAAGTAAATTAAGTGGCTGCAAGTAAGATATAAGTTTACAAATGAACTTTTCAACAATAATTATACTCTATGGTATGTCTACTTAAAAATAGTTCCCCAAATCTTTTTGATAACTTAAAACCTTAAAGTTATACTGAGATAAGTTAAGTGATAGATACTGATTGAATATCTAGATTATTTCTAAATAAGATAAAATACTGAAACACTATTTAATGAACATAGATTTATCCACTTTTGGCTTCCTTTTACAGAGGAACTAAAGAACATGCTTTGTGCCACATTAAAAATTTTATTATGAGGAAGAATATATTTCTAGAAATTATGAAAGGTATTTATAAATTTTTCAGTTCACAGAATGCTAGTGTAACAGGGTCCACAATTGCTTACATCTTAGTTTTCAGAAGAAATTAAGTATCTTAAGGGTTAAGAATTCTAATGATTTAAAGCTACTTCGAAATAAAAAGGGTGAAATAAGACAACTGTGTATGAAAAGTAGGTAAGGAAAGTAGATTGTGGGTTTTAGGTAGGAAAGGCATGGGGAATAAGTGTTTGTTTGTTTTGTTGTATTGTGTTCTGTTTTGAAGGAAAAAAATAAAGTGGTTTTTGTCCTACAGTGAAATGACTGTTCCAGAATGAGAAAAGAAAGGAAAAAAAAAAAAAAGGACAAACCTGAATGGATATAAAAAAATTGTAGGGCTTCCCTGGTGGCGCAGTGGTTGGGAGTCTGCCTGCCAATGCAGGGGACACGGGTTCGAGCCCTGGTCTGGGAAGATCCCACATGCCGCAGAGCAACTGGGCCCGTGAGCCACAACTACTGAGCCTGCGTGTCTGGAGCCTGTGCTCCGCAACAAGAGAGGCCGCGATAGTGAGAGGCCTGCGCACGGCGATGAAGAGTGGCCCCCACCTGCCACAACTAGAGAAAGCCCTCGCACAGAAACTAAGACCCAACACAGCCATAAATAAATAAATAAATAAATAAAAATAATTGTAGAAGGTTTGTGAAGAATGAATCTTGGGAAAGGAATTTTACCTGTGGTCAAGCTGGCTAAGATTATTTAATTTTACAAAAAAAAAAGAGTTTTAATATCAAAAGTACATTGGTCCAAAATTAGATGTTGGTCTCTCTGTGTTAAAAGGACAAAGTTCTCTTAGATTATTGGTCTGCTCTTAATAAAAAATTGTAAATAATGTTTTTTCTTTAACTTTTAAGTAATCTGCCTGGAAAGCAAAGATTTTGTGTCTTACCAGAATAATTTACTGTACTTCACCTTGTCTTTAGCAGGCTTGTGATTACTTAAAAAAATAAATAAATAAATCTGTTCTTCTAAAAATCAAGAGAGCTAAGGTTTTTTTTTGTTTTTGTTCTATTAACAACTATGTGATGTTCTATATTTGCCTTCAAAATCTTAACTTGTCACTTCGATTAAATGGTATTTTTTGATAAACTTCACAAAAATCAAATTCTAAATGAAATCTTTTTGACCTGGAGCTAAATTTGGGACTTTCCAGAGGGCCCTTGGAACATCTCAATTCATTTGTTTGCTAACCTTTATACAAAGAGAAATATTAAACTTATTAGGCATTTTTGATATGCCAAATTACAGAGGAAACACTGTCAAATAAGAAGTGATGTTTAAGCTTCTTAGTTTGTATTTGTATAGGTATATGTTATTAATATAAGTGTTTCAGAAATTATATGAAATTCCTAAAAATCTTATATATCCCGGTATACTATTGGTCATAATTCCAGTTATTAACTTAAGATTTGTGTCACAGAAATAGCCAAATTTCCTTGTCAATTTCATTATAATGAACTCTCATCAGATTTTTTTTTTTTTTTTTTGAAAACTTAAATCAGCCATTGCTTTATTTAAGAATTTGCCTGCTGGATCAGTCTTGCAAATTCAAATTTGTCACAACAAGAGCAACAAAATCAAAACAACAAAATACACAAGTGCATGTCTTTGACTTTAATTCTAATTTTACTAATTTCATTCAGAGCAATAGTTCACCTACTCTGCTCTTTGCCTGTTATTGGCAGGTGATGGTACCATTTGTGTCCATCTTTCTATTAATTTCCAGCTTAAGTAGAAGAAATCCCTTTGTCCTGAGAACCCTGGCATAAGTTACTGAATGAAGAGTACAGACATACAGAAGGATTTACTTAAGGGTCTAATGAAATCTGACAAGCTTTTCTAGGAATTTCAGGATAATTTTTTCATTAATTAAGATCAAATATGGAAACATTTGCCAAGTGATTTCAAGAGTTATGTTAATGAAGCCATGAAAATGTTTGATGTCTCCATAGATAAGGAAAATAATGCTATCTCATCAGATCTTTAACTGGGCCTTTTAAAGTCTTTTGTCATTTACAGACTGTTATAAGTTTACTTTGATGCTTTTGCATGAAAGTAAATTTCATGAAAAGGACCCTACCAAATTACCTACTCTTGATCATTGACCCCACTACCAAATTACAATGTTTCAAACCTTAGGTACATATTTCACAAATGAAGAAGGCCCCAACTGATATCTGCAGGAGATCCTCAAAATCAAACTGACTGGGAAGAGAAGTAGCCAACATTGGGGTAAACTAGTTCCTTCCAAGATGTCAGATCAAGAATGTTTCTTTCCATTCCTCCTTCCCTCTCTGACCATCATTTTCCTAATTCTTACACCGTGAAGGTCTTTATGATTCTTTTGTCCACCCTTTGCCTTGCCCTGGCCTGAAAAAATAAAGTCATTGTTCATGTATCTCAGGCCACTGCGAAGGACAGTATTCCAAACTCCAACCAGCTGTTGAATTTTCTATGATGCTGGTGATCTTATAAATTTCTCCCTGATTCTCAGTGCCTCGGGTTCTCTGAAACAAGCTCATTGGATAAACACTTTGGGGGAAGTGGAGATACAGTTACACGAAATACATAAATAGGACAACTGGCTTAAAGAATTATCCCTCTCTTTGGGATCATTTCTTGACTTATTTGATTCTAGCTGGTTTGGGTTGTGGGGACCCTTTCTCAGGATCACTCTCCAAACCGTGGGCATAGTTTTGTTGCTAATGATTATTATTGTTTCCCTAATACTCTACATTCTCTCAAAACTTTTAAATGCATGAGGGCAGCAACTGATCCACAGACAAATGGTCTCTCTCTGACTGGAATGACAAAAGGAACAGAAGAACGTAACCAGCTCCAAGAATAGGAGTCTGACATCATTTCTTGTGAATACGGTACTGAGAACTGAAAAGGCAATGGTAACTGAAAGTCATGCTACCACCTGTATTTTTGATCAAACTGCTGGAATGGTTGAGAGACTGATCAAAAAGGGGACTACTGACATAACTTTCTTGGCCCAAGATGGATCTGCTCCTGCTCGAGGTACCCTGTCAGCAAACCAAAACTCTCACATCCCTTTAAATGATCCACTCAACCAGCAATGCAGTATACCCAGTCAGCCAATCGCCAAATGCCAAAGCCAACTCTGAGTCTTCTCACCCCAAACAAGGTTGACCTTCCCCAGCTAGTCAGATATTTTCAATTTTTTTCCTTGCTCTTTATTTTTTATCCTAAAGAAGACTCCTTGCCTTTTGCCCTATTTTACAATTCTCCACAAGGAAGCTGTTCACTTCATGAAGTGTTAAATAAAGTTTGTTTGATTCACCTAAATTGTCTTCTTTAAACATTTTTTAAAACAGCCTTTAGAAGCAGGCAGAATAAAAGTTAAAGCTCCCCAGGATCAACCCGTGCTCCGGGAAAGGAGCTAGTCACAGAAACTCAAGTAAAGACAAAGTAAACCTTTTTCTTTTTTTAAAAAAAATCTGAATACAGAACAGGAAGATTGATTTTTTTTTTAATATGCGTAACTTCAATTTCACTGTCCTGAATATTTTCAGCCTCTCTGTTTCACTACTGAAATTGGTAAATTACATTACCTAGATTTAATTTTTCTTTTTGGAATAAAGAATTCTAAAATTTAATTGGAAGAAGAAACACTCAGGAAAAGAGAAAATGCTCAAAGTTAAAGAAAATGAGTAAGCAAATTTTCTGTTGTCAGAAATAGATAGAAGAAACAGGATATCATCTTGAAACTAAGACCTGAAACAGTTAGTTTACACCAGCAGAATTTCTTAATCAATTCAAAGGTATTTCGTATGGAACTAAATTATTACATATCCCTGAAGGATAAAACCAGCCCTTTGATAGTGGTACCCTTGTCCTACATCGTTAGAAAGAGTACTCATTGAATTCACTGTCCCACCTTCTAAGTGGCTGTGCTCTAAGAAGCCTGAAACACAAATAGAAGTCTCTTCTCTTTTAAAATATCATTTTTTTTCTGATGGCTATGTATTAATAATAAGTGTTTGGGTATTCTGATTCATTCATTTTTAATAATATAACATATACAGTGACTAGTTAATAGATACTACTTGACTAGCAGCTAAGAGACTTAGGTAACATGTTTCAACGATGCCACTCCGACGTTGATGTCTTCAGCAAATAACTTCACCCATCTGGGCCCAATCTCCTTAACAATAAAATAAAGAAGTTGGTTTAAATATTTGCTGAATATCCTGTCAGAACAAAATTTTAGGATCTATGAACTATGCTAATAATTATTGAGCACTTCCTTAGTTTGCAGTAATATTCTGAAATTATTTGAGTTAAAAAAATCTGCCATTTTAATGAGGAAAATCAGATTTCATGAAGACGGGTTTTGTCTATGTGTGAAAAATGCAAATCCCTGCACCCCACCTTTCACCACAAATGTGCTGAATCATAATGTGAGTCTCTGGGACTTTCACGTGTGTGTCTGTGTCTGTGTGTGTGTGTGTGTGTGTGTGTGTGTGTGTGTGTGTGTGTGTGTGATCTTGTATTCCTCTAAGGTCTAATGTCCCTTTCTTTCACATTTTAGAACTCAAACTGCAAAAAAATACATCTCACAGAACTGTCACAACATTTTGCAGAAATAAAGAAATTAACCATCTGGAACACCTAAACAAGACTCATTCCAGCACTGACAATCTGCTACATAAACATGAATAAAGAATCCAACTGTGACCCAGACTGAGAAAAGATAAGGGTTTTGAATGAATTACTAAGATGGTTATAGAAAGAAATTATTACCAGATGAGACAACAATGAACAGAAACAAACAAGAAACTTCTCACTCCAAGGAGACTATCCACAAATTCTACACTATATTTGCTGGTGTTTATTACGAATGTAATTTGATGTATTTCTTGAACACAGGTACTGTAGCTCTGGGAGTCTATGCCATTGATCAAATTGTTGGTATGATTCAATACGCAAATAGTATCTACATTAGTCAGGGTTATCCAGAAAAACAGAACCAATAAAACAATATAGATATTTAAGAGGAGATTTATTATGGGAATTAGCACAAGCAATTATGGTGTCTGAAGTATGGCATATATGCTGTCTGCAAACTGGAGAAGCAGGAAAGCTGGTGGGATAATTCAGTCCGAGGCCAAAGGCTTGAGGACTAGGAACAGGGAGGGCACTGCTGGTATAAATCCTGGAGTCCTAAAGCCTAAAAATCAGTAGCTCTGATGTCCAAGGGCAGAAGGAGAAGAAAATTCCAGCTCAAGAAGTGATAGCAAATTAGCCCTTCCTCTGCCATTTTGTTCTATTTGGGTTCTCAACAGAGTGGATGATGTCAGCCCACACTGGTGAGGGCAGATCTTTTTTACTCAGTTTACCAATGCACACACTAATCTCTTCCAGAAACACTCTTACGGGCACACCCAGAAATAATATTTTACCAGCTATCTGGGCATCCCTTAACCCAGTCAAGTTGACATATAAAACTCACCATCACAGTATCTTACGTAGTCTAGAAATAAGATGAGTAGAAATTTATGTGTTTTTTAATAATTTCTATTTATATGCTTTTAACACAGGCAATAATGTATATGATAAACTTAAATATTTCTACAGAATAATTTAAGTAAATAAACTTAGGGTTTTATAATTTTAAATTCAAATATCTTACAAGTTCATCCTTAACACATGAAATCTGGGGGCTTATGGTCACAGACAATTGAAAATAAAATAAATGAGTGAATTTAGAAGTGATAGTGAAAAAGCAGAAGAACAGTACAGAAGAAAAACAAAATTAAAACTGAAAACTCAGCCTTTCTAAAAATGAAACAACAGAATGTAAAATTTAAATATGACTATAATATAGTGCTATGTTAGCATTTTCCTCAGATATTGACAATAGTGTTTCCTGCTAGTTTCTTGTGTGGGCTAAAACCTATTTGACATATGCTAATGTATTTTTTCACTTAAATGATTAAATTTCAGTTCTGAGTTTAGGTTTTTTTCTTTCTAGGACAGTAAAGTCATCAATCATTTGGAAACAACTAGCAATCTGAGACACTGGTTGTTTTTTGTTTCTAATCCCTACTTTTTTCAATTTCCCAAATTTTATTCAAAAGTTGTGTTTACTATATAGTGATGAAAAATGCAGAACCTATACCAAATGGGACACATTGGAGTTTATTTTAAAACTTAGGTTGTAATAAATTGGAGTATTTGAAGGATCATTCTCATTTTTCAGATTTATTGGTCAATTTCACATATGGGGATCTTAAAATAATTCTCTTATAAATTCTGTATGTATGCATTTTATGAATTAATTTAACGTACGTATGTCAGAAAAAAGCATGTCATCCTAAAAAGTAGTTTAAGATTTTGAATAAAATAGATCTGGAGTCATATATAACTCATACCAGTCACTGAGTGATTAACTAGTAGTACCACTATTAAGAAGAGTTACCTTGACATTTGATGTATGAAAATTTTTAGACAAATGATAAAATGAACTGTAATACTGCTTTAGAAGCAGAAAATAACCTGACTTAAAATCATTTTTAAAAAAGACAGAGGGGGGCTTCCCTGGTGGCGCAGTGGTTAAGAATCCGCCTGCCAATGCAGGCGACCTGGGTTCGAGCCCTGGTGGGGGAAGATCTCACATGCTGCGTAGCAACTAAGCCTGTGCGCCACAACTACTGAGCCCACGTGCCATAACTACTGAAGCTCATGAGGCTAGAGCCTGAGCTCCGCAACAAGAGAAGCCACTGCAATGAGAAGCCCATGCACCGCAACGAACAGTAGCCTCCACTCACCGCAACTAGGGAAAGACGCGCACAGCAACGAAGACCCAATACAGCCAAAAAATAAATAAATAAATTTATTTTAAAAAAAAAAGACAAGAGGGAATTAATCTAGATAGCCTCCACAAATACAACATAATTTAAAAGACTATCAAGAAATGAGTTTTTAATAGTATACAAAGCCAACTGATAGCAAGAAAATAGTCAATAAACACTTTTAAGGAATTACATTGTTTTATTCACAATGAGATCTTCCTTTAAAAGTGTTCAAAATATATTCAAAATATATTATAAACACATTCTAAACATATAATAAATTTAACAGATAAACATAAATAGAATTATAATTTTAAGTAAGAAAACATATCTTAGCATTTATTCATTCATCCCTGTGGTAGTATTTATCACTTTATTAAAATGATATTAACTGAATTAGGTTGGTGAATTTTTCTTCGCCTATAGAAAATCAAGATTAAGAATATTATGCAAAATTGTTTATTCTAGTAAAAAATCAATATTGCTTGATATTTAATAAATAACAACATTAGTAGCTTACAATAATCGAGGCCATTCCTTTCTGAATAAATTAAGGAATACATTGCCAATAAATAATTAAAGGAGTTGTCAATTATGTTGAATATTTCTTAATATTTTGAAAACTAATCTAGTGGTAATCAAGGGAAAATGAATGAATTATGTTAGTATTTGTTTTATGTCATTACTTTAAAATGTATTATATTGCTGTATAAGCAAAATGATTTTATGGGAAATAATACAGATTATGCACACAAATAGCTAAATTAATTATTAGCAAATCACTCTATAACTTGTGCCAAGAATGAAAAGATGGTACAGCTGGGAGGATGGCCAGTAAGAGGAAAAAGCAACAAGGGCTTTCAAGAAGTGATACTCCGGATTGCAAGTTGAACATTCTGTACCGATCACTGTCCAGTTCTAGAGAGGGATGGATTTACTCCCACATTTCCTTGAGTGTGACACTGCACCATGATTTTGCAAGGTAAAGCCTTTAGTTATTTCTGTATTAAACATAAGGATATTTTTAAATCAGGAAAAATTGGATCTCCATTTGAAAAAATCTATAAAACTTGCATAATCCTCAATAATAATTTTATAATGGATTAACTGTTTAAACATCTGGAATAAAAAAATACCAGTATTATAGGAAATAGAAAATATTATTAAAAAAAAATCTTTAGATGTGGAAATAATTTTTTATCAGTACACCAAAAATTGGAATTCTAAAGGTAAAGGAAGATGTATCTACATGAAATAATATCATTAATATTAATTATATTAAAACTTATATATGGCAAAGAAAATACATACCAGTGCCTCCCCTACCACACATGCAAAATCAGTCAATAAAGACATGAATGCAAATTGAGAGACATTTGATATAATATGACAAAAAAGGGTTAATGCCTTTACTTTTTAAATGTCTAATAATTTTAAGTGAGAAAAATAGAAATTATCCAAAAATATAGGCAAAGACATAAATAGGTAACTTACAAAAGAGGAAACATATATGGTCAATAAAGATATGAAATAATACTCAGCCTTAGTGAAAATGAAAAATGCCAGCTTAAAATAAGAAGTTGTGACTTTTGCATATCATTTTGGCAGCGACTGAATAAAATGATAATTCCAGATTTTATCTTGACTGCTTTCTGGAAATGAATTTATGAAGTTCACAAGTATAGACTCAATGGTACAAATTCTACTACCAAAAATTTATCCAATAAATATTAGTGGACAAGTATTTGACTAAAAGTTAAGATGTATGCACAAGGTTGCTTACCGCAATGCTTTTTACAATTAAAAATTATAATCATGTTAAAGATGTATGAATAAGGAATTGTAAATTATGTTTTATGTAAATAATGGGATATGTTAAAGTAATTAAACAAGAGGGCCATCAGACTGAGGTGGCTCTAACGTCCTCGTAGCTAACGTGGGTAAACCAAAACTTAAGCCAGAATTAATACACCAGAATCTGAGAAAATAAAACTTAAGAATGACTAGTCACAAACAACCAATTAGGCTTTTTCAAATGATGCCACTGCTTAAATTATGACCAATCTGATAATTCCCTTGCTTTGTTTCTGTGTCCTCTCTATAAAAACCTCTCCACTAGCTCCTGTTGTTGGAGGTCACTAACCACTTCCTGTTTGGTACTACCCAATTTAAATCAACATTTTGCTCAGATAAAGTCTTGAAAATTTTAATGTGCCTTAGTTTATCTTTTAAGAGATAATATACATTTCTTTAGTAGGATGAAATATATATATGTGTGTACATATATGTATATACATACATGCAAAATTTATACATCTATACACACACTACAAAATATTATAGCACTGATTAGAAGTTGTTAATGAATTCACAGAGTTCATTTCTCTTCTTTTTTTTTTTAAATCTAACATCAGAAATAGTAATAGTTTCTAATTGTGTATTTACTATGTTTCCATCCTTGACAAAACAAACCCTAAACAAGAAGTGTCAGGACAGGGTAGAAGGTGAGAAGTGTAGCTATAACACATAAGAGTAACTTAGCACCATTTATATATTAGTGGAGTTTTTGTTCCACTCCTAAAATTAAAAATAATCATTCTCTATTAAGAAATCTGGAGCTTCCCTTGTGGCGCAGTGGTTGAGAATCTGCCTGCCAATGCAGGGGACACGGGTTCGAGCTCTGGTCTGGGAAGATCCCACATGCCACAGAGCAACTAGGCCCGTGAGCCACAACTACTGAGCCTGCGCATCTGGAGCCTGTGCTCCGCAACAAGAGAGGCCCGCGCACCGGGATGAAGAGTGGCCCCTGCTTGCTGCAACTAGAGAAAGCCCTCGCACAGAAACGAAGACCCACACAGCCAAAAATTAATTAATTAATTAATTAATTAAAAAAAAAATCTGATCTCTCACTTTTACATACTTAATGAAATTCAAGTGTATTATCATTTGAAATAATTAATTTACATTCTATTGTAATGTACATTTAGAGTTTGGATTAAACAAATATCTGAATATAATAATTGCTATTGTTGTAGGTTCCTATTTAACATTTTCCAGTGAGATCTTTATAAGATAAACAATATATATTTTGATAATTTAACAATACTTTTAATATTAAGTGTATATTTTAATAATGTATACAAAGTACACATTTTCCAAGCTGGTACAAAGCCACATAGTTGTTTTTCCTCAATTATGAGAGTATAAGAGCTTAGTTTAAATGTGTAGGTAATTTGAAGTATTAAATATAATGCACTGATGAGAATGCAAGGTTGCAAGAAAACTAAAAACCTCTATTTTTAAGCATTTTTTATTACACACACACACACACTCAAAAAACAGACATCAAAATTTAAATTATATGGTAAGAAACTTAAAATTAGTCATTATCAAAAATGCCTAATTGTCAACAGTTGATCTTGAAACATTCCTAACGTTTCAATGAGGTACTTATCAATAGTTATTTCTTTGTTGCAGGTAAATAGTTCTCATCCCCTGATCCCCCAGCATCTGGACCTTTAACCAAAAGGCTAACACAATTCTGACTATTTTTGCAGTATCCTGATCTTGGAGGTTTTAGTTTAATTTATCCTATTTATAATAGAGCCCATTTGGTATTTCTTGAGACTTCCACTACTCACCCCATCCCAAATAAACAGATTTGCATAGAATTTGACTTGTTATTTTTTCTGTATATTTCAGTTCTTTTTAACAGGCAGAGAATTGTGGTATACATATTTATTTTGACTTTCTTGAAATTTCTTCCTTATCTTAAGGATAACTGCAGATATTTCTATTCCTGCTGTGCTATTTGCTTTATGTCTTTTTTTCTATTCCCAGAACCCAGTTTCCATTTAAAAAATCATCTCCAAAAGGAGTAACTCACAATCTGCAGATACTTAACGTGAAAATGCAAGAAAATTTCTGTTTAGAGGTACATTCCTATACTTTTAAGACATTTTCTAGTTTCTAACATTATCAGATAATAAGTAGTATACAGAAATAAAATAAAGTTGTTACTTTAAGTTCTCAAATCTTCCTCCTTTAATAGTTATCTAAACTTGGGTCAACAGAAATATCAGTTGATTTTTTTTTCAAATGTATCTTTGATAGATTTTACTCGACAATAGTTTTTATTTAGAATGGTTTGTAATGTGTTGTTAAATATTTTCTTTCTATAAATTTATTTATTTATTTAATTTATTTATTTTTGGCTGTGTTGGGTCTTCATTGCTGCACGCAGGCTTTCTCTAGTTGCAGCGAGCGGGGGCTACTCTTCATTGCGGTGCGCGGGCTTCTCATTGCGGTGGCTTCTCTTGTTGCGGAGCACGGGCTCTAGGCATTCGGGCTTCAGTAGTTGTGGCACGTGGGCTCAGTAGTTGTGGCATGTGGGCTCAGTAGTTGCGGCTCACAGGCTTTAGAGCACAGGCTCAGTAACTGTGGTGCGCGGGCTTAGTTGCTCTGCGGCATGTGGGATCTTCCCGGACCAGGGCTCGAAACTGTGTCCCCTGCATTGGTAGGCAGATTCTTAACCACTGCACCACCAGGGAAGCCCTGTAATGTGTTGTTAAATATTTTCAATACAAAGGGGCATTTTAAAACCATGGTTGGCATATTGGTAGACAATATATAATACTCTTAAATTTTCCTCTGAAGAATTAGTATGTTTTGTGAAAGAAGTTCAATAATATAATTGAGCAAAGAAATATTTGTAAGAAATTATGTTGAAGATTTGAAAATATATCATTCAGAACAGAACTGTTCAACTCAAAGCATCTCTAGTGGACTGACAATAGTTTCACAGAAAATGACATACACTTTTTGTGTATAAGTTTCCATATAACTTGAGAAAAAATAACCATATTTCATCACAGTTCAGTTTTATGTATGATGCTGCAGTGTACATGAACATGATGCCATGCAGTGTGCAACCATTTTCAAATGCTAACCAATGATTTGGGTGCTATTTTTCCTTTCCATTCAAATGTAAGCTATCTTAAGCCTTCTTAAACTATTCACTGCCACCGGGAAGAAATGCAGTGCAATAAATATATAAGTAGGCAAGCAAACACACAGAAAATGTGATGGATTTTTAATACTAGTGTTTTTTGGAATTACTAATCTCTAAAGGGACTCAGGAAATATAAATATGTCATAAGTTAGGATAAGACTTTCCAACCCAGAAATGAGATAAAGATTCCACATTTTAGGAGAGTGGAAGAGTCAGAAAGGAGGTAAAGGATGCATAGATTCAGAAGGTCTTTGATAAAAAAACAAAAACAAAAAACCCCACAATCCTCTCTCACACTGTGTATTGGGGGGAGGTGGGGTGAGAGCAGTGTGTGTGTATGGGGGGGGGGTGGGAAATAGAAATGTCTGGATATCTGGTAGGTATGGGGAATTAGAGCATCGGGGAGCCTGCAAGTTCCTTAGGAAGCATGTCTGGATGGTGTATCTAAAAAGATACATATAGCCCGAGCTTCCTAACCACATTCTCTATAACCCAGTGTGACCCAGGAGCAACAGTATGAACTTGTGTGACTGAAGATGGCAGGAAAACAGAATGCATAGAAATATATGGAAATGGATTACAATAGCCCACGTAAGTTTGCTTGGAGCAGTATGATATGGAAGCAGCAGAAAGATCCCCATGTGCTCAAGAGCTGAGAGAAAGCCAGTTCTTACAAATCCGTGATCAGTAGGGATGATGTAACCAGAAGAAACCAAGAACTTCTGGGGGATGTTAGCATCAGTGCAGAATACTGAGATTCAAGTGAGCCCCAAAATATAATAACGTGGAGCTTTGTAAACCTCCAGCACTTATATGTGATCCTGAAGAAAAAGGTGAACTGAGATCATGATTTTGTCACTTAGCAGAATAGGGGTTCTTCATAGATATTAAATTGAGAAATAGGAGATTATTAAATGGCTAAATTTGTATCCTGAGATTACTTACTATACCTAGTAAACTCAAAAATATAAAGTTTATAATCTCCAAGAATCACTTATTTTTGTAAAAAAAAAAAAAAAACAAAGAGGAGTAACTGAGTTTCATTCTAAGTTAAAGGGAATATTCCTATTCTGTATAATAGAAAAAATATTGCTAAAAATCTCAACAGCAAATACAACCATAGTTAAGGCCTCTTCAGGCAATCCCTAGTGTCCATTTATTAAAAAGATACTAAATAGATCAGAGGAACTTACTTTTACACAATCATTTGTTCTTCCAGTCAAGCTCTTTACTTTTTTTTCCCCAGAAATGTTGATAGATTTTGGATAAAGATACATCATGTTTACCAAGAGGGAAATTATTGTGTATGGAAGAAAGCACTTTGTGATCCTAACTTTTGTACAAATCATGGTCTATTCAAAAACTTCTTCATTCTTTTTCCTTCCCCTGGGGATAGAGAGCTAAGCACTCTCTCTTTTAAGGTCCTTTTTAAGGTCTCCAGAATAAAGCACATAATGCAAGTAATATGGGTGTGTATTCCATGCTAATCACATCTTAGCTCCAAGAAGTGTAGACTGTGTGGAAAAGAGCACTGTACAAGGTCTGTTGGGAGAAGGAATTGGGCAATTAAATTCTCTAAGCTTTGGCTTTCTGCCTAGTCAATTAGGAGAAAGAATGTCCCCTATCAGCCTCAGAGAAGTGTGTAGGAATTGAATGACCTAGAAAATGGAAAATATTCTGTTAACAGTGGGATTTTGTTGTTGCATTTGCTGTTGCTGCTGTTATTGTTGTTGACTTGGACAGTATCTATCCTAAAACCTAGCTCCTAAGTTTCTTCATTTAAAACATGAGGTGTAATAATAATAATACCAACCTCATATATTAGTGGGAGGGTTAAAGAATTAGTATATCTATAAGCACAATAAATGTTAGTGATTCTTATTATTTTTAATAAATACAGTATCTTCTCTTTATTAACAATAGTTATGTTCTATAAAGTTGTTATAAACTATGAAGTAGTGAATACCTGAATCACTTTTAATTCTAGTGAACAATTTAGTAAGTACTCTTGTCTGATGGCAGAGAGATTTGGCCTAGAAGTTAAAATACTGGATCAAGACTATGAATGTTTTTAATATTTTTGATACATATCGCCAACCAATCAATATGTAACTTTGTTTTCTGTGCATTTCTGTCTAAAGACACATTATAGCATATATTCATTAACATTGAACTCATAGCTAAAAACACTATACCTCATGCCTGAACAAAGATTATATAACACACACATTTTCTCTGAAAGGCACATAACAGCCTTCTTGTACTTAGGAATACAGACAGTACTTGGTACTAAATTTGGGGCTTATTTTATTTTATTTTATTTTTTATTTTTTATTTTTTTTAATTTTATACACATCAGTGTATACATGTCAATCCCAATCGCCCAATTCAGCACACCACCATCCCCACCTCACCGCAGTTTTCCCCCCTTGGTGTCCATATGTCCATTCTCTACATCTGTGTCTCAACTTCTGCCCTGCAAACTGGCTCATCTGTACCATTTTTCTAGGTTCCACATACATGCATTAATATACGATATTTGTTTTTCTCTTTCTGACTTACTTCACTCTGTATGACAGTCTCTAGATCCATCCACGTCTCAACAAATGACTCAATTTCGTTCCTTTTCATGGCTGAGTAATATTCCATTGTATATATGTACCACACCTTCTTTATCCATTCATCTGTTGATGGGCATTTAGGTTGCTTCCATGACCTGGCTATTGTAAATAGTGCTGCAATGAACATTCGGGTGCATATGTCTTTTTCAATTACGGTTTTCTCTGGGTATATGCCCAGTAGTGGGATTGCTGGGTCATATGGTAATTCTATTTTTAGTTTTTTAAGGAACCTCCATATTGTTCTCCATAGTGGCTGTATCAATTTACATTCCCACCAACAGTGCAAGAGGGTTCCCTTTTCTCCACACCCTCTCCAGCATTTGTTGTTTGTAGATTTTCTGATGATGCCCATTCTAACAGGAGTGAGGTGATACCTCATTGTAGTTTTGATTTGCATTTCTCTAATCATTAGTGCTGTTGAGCATCTTTTCATGTGCTTCGTGGCCGTCTGTATGTCTTCTTTGGAGAAATGTCTATTTAGGTCTTCTGCCCATTTTTGGATTGGGGTGTTTGTTTCTTTAATATTGAGCTGAATGAGCTGTTCATATATTTTGGAGATTAATCCTTTGTCCGTTGATTCATTTGCAAATATTTTCTCCCATTCTGAGGGTTGTCTTTTCGTCTTGTTTATGGTTTCCTTTGCTGTGCAAAAGCTTTGAAGTTTCATTAGGTCCCATTTGTTTATTTTTGTTTTTATTTCCATTACTCTAGGAGGTGGATCAAAAAAGATCTTGCTGTGATTTATGTCAAAGAGTGTTCTTCCTATGTTTTCCTCTAAGAGTTTTATAGTGTCCAGTCTTATATTTAGGTCTCTAATCCATTTTGAGTTTATTTTTGTGTATGGTGTTAGGGAGTATTCTAATTTCATTCTTTTACATGTAGCTGTCCAGTTTTCCCAGCACCACTTATTGAAGAGACTGTCTTTTCTCCATTGTATATCTTTGCCTCCTTTGTCATAGATTAGTTGACCATAGGTGCGTGGGTTAATCTCTGGGCTTTCTATCTTGTTCCATTGATCTATGTTTCTGTTTTTGTGCCAGTACCATATTGTCTTGATTAATGTAGCTTTGTAGTATAGTCTGAAGTCAGGGAGTCTGATTCCTCCAGCTCCATTTTTTTCCCTCAAGACTGCTTTGGCTATTCGGGGTCTTTTGTGTCTCCATACAAATTTTAAGATGATTTGTTCTAGCTCTGTAAAAAATGCCATTGGTAATTTGATAGGGATTGCATTGAATCTGTAGATTGCTTTGGGTAGTATACTCATTTTCACAATGTTGATTCTTCCAATCCAAGAACATGGTATATCTCTCCATCTGTTGGTATCATCTTTAATTTCTTTCATCACTGTCTTATAGTTTTCTGCATACAGGTCTTTTGTCTCCCTAGGTAGGTTTATTCCTAGGTATTTTATTCTTTTTGTTGCAATGGTAAATGGGAGTGTTTCCATAATTTCTCTTTCAGATTTTTCATCATTAGTGTATAGGAATGCAAGAGATTTCTGTGCATTAATTTTGTATCCTGCAACTTTACCATATTCATTAATTAGCTCTAGCAGTTTTCTGGTGGCAGTTTTAGGATTCTCTATGTATAGTATCATGTCATCCGCAAACAGTGACAGTTTTACTTCTTCTTTTCCAATTTGTATTCCTTTTATTTCTTTTTCTTCTCTGATTGCCGTGGCTAGGACTTCCAGAACTATGTTGAATAATAGTGGTGAGAGTGGACATCCTTGTCTCCTTCCTGATCTTAGAGGAAATGCTTTCAGTTTTTCACCATTGAGAATGATGTTTGCTCTGGGTTTGTCATATATGGCCTTTATTATATTGAGGTAGGTTCCCTCTATGCCCACTTTCTGGAGAGTTTTTATCATAAATGGGTGTTGAATTTTGTCAAAAGCTTTTTCTGCATCTATTGAGATGACCATATGGTTTTTCTTCTTCAATTTGTTAATATGGTGTATCACATTGATTGATTTGCGTATATTGAAGAATCCTTGCATCCCTGGGATAAATCCCACTTGATCGTGGTGTATGATCCTTTTAATGTGTTGTTGGATTCTGTTTGCTAGTATTTTGTTGAGGATTTTTGCATCTATATTCATCAGTGATATCGGTCTGTAATTTTCTTTGTAGTGTCTTTGTCTGGTTTTGGTATCAGGGTGATGGTGGCCTCATAGAATGAGTTTGGGAGTGTTCCTTCCTCTGCAATTTTTTGGAAGAGCTTGAGAAGGATAGGTGTTAGCTCTTCTCTAAATGTTTGATAGAATTCACCTGTGAAGCCATCTGGTCCTGGACTTTTGTTTGTTGGAAGATTTTTAATCACAGTTTCAATTTCATTGCTTGTGATTGGCCTGTTCATATTTTCTGTTTCTCCCTGGTTCAGTCTTGGAAGGTTATACCTTTCTAAGAATTTGTCCATTTCTTCCAGGTTGTCCATTTTATTGGCATAGAGTTGCTTGTAGTAGTCTCTTAGGATGCTTTGTATTTCTGCAGTGTCTGTTGTAACTTCTCCTTTTTCATTTCTGATTTTATTGATTTGAGTCCTCTCCCTCTTTTTCTTGATGAGTCTGGCTAATGGCTTATCAATTTTGTTTATCTTCTCAAAGAATCAGCTTTTAGTTTTATTGATCTTTGCTATTGTTTTCTTTGTTTCTATTTCATTTATTTCTGCTCTGATCTTTATGATTTCTTTCCTTCTGCTAACTTTGGGTTTTGTTTGTTCTTCTTTCTCTAGTTTCTTTAGGTGTAAGGTTAGATTGTTTACTTGAGATTTTTCTTGTTTCTTTAGGTAGGCTTGTATAGCTATAAACTTCCCTCTTAGAACTGCTTTTGCTGCATCCCATAGGTTTTGGGTCGTCGTGTTTTCATTGTCATTTGTCTCTAGGTATTTTTTTATTTCCTCTTTGATTTCTTCAGTGATCTCTTGGTTATTTAGTAACGTATTGTTTAGCCTCCATGTGTTTGTCTTTTTTACTTTTTTTTCCCTGTAATTCATTTCTAATCTCATAGCGTTGTGGTCAGAAAAGATGCTTGATATAATTTCAATTTTCTTAAATTTACTGAGGCTTGATTTGTGACCCAAGATGTGATCTATCCTGGAGAATGTTCCGTGCGCACTTGAGAAGAACGTGTAATCTGCTGTTTTTGGATGGAATGCCCTATATATATCAATTAAATCTATCTGGTCTATTGTGTCATTTAAAGCTTCTGTTTCCTTATTTATTTTCATTTTGGATGATCTGTCCATTGGTGTAAGTGAGGTGTTAAAGTCCCCCACTATTATTGTGTTACTGTCGATTTCCTCTTTTATAGCTGTTAGCAGTTGCCTTATGTATTGAGGTGCTCCTATGTTGGGTGCATATATATTTATAATTGTTATATCTTCTTCTTGGATTGATCCCTTGATCATTATGTAGTGTCCTTCCTTGTCTCTTGTAACATTCTTTACTTTAAAGTCTACTTTATCTGATATGAGTATAGCTACTCCAGCTTTCTTTTGATTTCCATTTGCATGGAATATCTTTTTCCATCCCCTCACTTTCAGTCTGTATGTGTCCCTAGGTGTAAAGTGGGTCTCTTGTAGACAGCATATATATGGGTCTTGTTTTTGTATACATTCAGCCAGTCTATGTCTTTTGGTTGAGGCATTTAATCCATTCACGTTTAAGGTAATTATCGATATGTATGTTCCTATGACCATTTTCTTAATTGTTTTGGGTTTGTTTTTGTAGGTCCTTTTCTTCTCTTGTGATTCCCACTTAGAGAAGTTCCTTTAGCATTTGTTGTAGAGCTGGTTTGGTGGTGCTGAATTCTCTTAGCTTTTGCTTGTCTGTAAAGCTTTTGATTTCTCCATCAAATCTAAATGAGATCCTTGCCTGGTAGAGTAATCTTGGTTGTAGGTTCTTCCCTTTCATCACTTTAAGTATATCATGCCACTCCCTTCTGGCTTGCAGAGTTTCTGCTGAGAAATCGGCTGTTAACCTTATGGGAGTTCCCTTGTATGTTATTTGTCGTTTTTCCCTTGCTGATTTCAATAATTTTTCTTTGTCTTTAATTTTTGCCATTTTGATTACTATGTGTCTCGGCGTGTTTCTCCTTGGGTTTATCCTGTATGGGACTCTCTGCGCTTCCTGGACTTGGGTGGCTATTTCCTTTACCATGTTAGGGAAGTTTTCGACTATCATCTCTTCAAATATTTTCTCTGGTCCTTTGTCTCTCTCTTCTCCTTCTGGGACCCCTATAATGCGAATGTTGTTGCGTTTAATGTTGTCCCAGAGGTCTCTTAGGCTGTCTTCATTTCTTTTCATTCTTTTGTCTTTAGTCTGTTCCACAGCAGTGAATTCCACCATTCTGTCTTCCAGGTCACTTATCCGTTCTTCTGCCTCAGTTATTCTGCTATTGATTCCTTCTAGTGTAGTTTTCATTTCAGTTATTGTATTGGTCATCTCTGTTTGTTTGTTCTTTAATTCTTCTAGGTCTTTGTTAATCATTTCTTGCATCTTCTCGATCTTTGCCACCATTCTTATTCCGAGGTCCTGGATCATCTTCACTATCATTATTCTGAATTCTTTTTCTGCAAGGTTGCCTATCTCCACTTCATTTAGTTGTTTTTCTGGGGTTTTTTCTTGTTCCTTCATCTGGTACATAGCCCTCTGCCTTTTCATCTTGTCTATCTTTCTGTAACTGTGGTTTTTGGTCCACAGGCTGCAGGATTGTAGTTTTTCTTGCTTCTGCTGTCTGCCCTCTGGTGGCTGAGGCTATCTAAGAGGCTTGATGGGAGGCTCTGGTCTGGGGCTTATTTTAAACTGAGAAGTCACCAACAGAAAGCAAGTGAAAATGGTTACGTAATCACTTGATTATCTAAAATTATTTAAAATAATGATAATAACTATACTAACACTGGAAAATGATTATATTGTAGCTGAAAAACAGGACACAATATTATGTATCCTATAATCATCATTATTGTTATAACCAAAAAAACAAGTTTCTGAGTGGTAGGACCATGGATATTTCTTTCATTTAATTTTCAACACTTCCTATAATGTGCACATATTAATTCTTGGAACAATCATTACTTTTTCAAAATCTTTTCATTCTAACACCACATTCTTCAGGTCCTGCATTATTTCTTAGTTTTGCAGAGGTTACTCTTGAGTTAAAGAGTTTTCAATCAAATTCTTTCAGTCACTGACCATGACACGTGTGCCAGGTGTGCTCTGTGCAGCACTAGCAGGTCCCATTCACCTCACCATGATGTAAATGCTGCCCTGGACTATCCTGTGAGGCAGATGACCAGCTATTAAGTAGTTTTCTGTAACAAGACTAGTTCACAGGCAAAAACAACTCTCTATTTGTCTTTTGACAACCTGAAATTTATATCTCCCTGTAGTTATCTGTTTAAAACCATTTACTTACTAGACATCTCTGGATTTGGCTAAACCACCTCCCACTCCACTCCCAAATCCCGTCCTCGGGTTTTACTTTATAATATGACGAATTGTATAGCTCAAAGTAAATATTCTATGTTTAAACAATCCTGCACGTAAGCAGCAGCCTTTGTGGCTCACAGCAAACCAAAAGACGATTATATGCATATTATTCTGTAGTTTGGATCCTACCCTCAGTAATCCCCGTGAAGCAATAGCAATAGGTTCCAATGAGCAGTCCTGAACCACAGCAAATTAGACGTCTTCAGGGTTTTCTGTTTTAAAAATTAGGCAATAATAAACTCGTGTTCTGCTATGCATTACAATGGTGTAGAAGGGTTACCTAAATCAATTCTAGCCACACTGTTAACATGCAAAGCATAGCTTCAAGCTCATTATTTTGCAAAATAGAAGTGAAATGATAGGATGTAAATAATGATGTAATCCATTTGAAAATCTAATAAGGCAGTATAGCAGGTGCTCAGGGGTGTCATAAAAAACAGCTGCCAATACATAGAAAGGAAACATTGCATTAATCCAGGATTTCATAGATTCTGCTCTTTCACGTACTGCCATAAAAAATAGCAACTGTGCATAGAAACATATAATCGACATATTTCATCTATAATTGAATGTCACATTTTCCATGAAGTGTTATAACCATATAGCATATAGTCATTTGGTCATAACAGTTAGCAGACATTTGGTCCTGTCCAAAATGTCGATGAGACATTTGGTTCTTAAGACATTTGGTTCACACCAAAAAGTCCTTGATATGTGGTCCTCTCCAAAACCATTTGTCATGGATCAGATATGCTCATGGATGTTCAGATAGGACTAAATGTCCTGCAAGGAGTTGTAACATATATGGATATAAATGTCCTTTCTTAATGTTAAGATGACTTTAGTATTCCTAAGCAATATCTTTGAAAAAATCCATCATCTGATTCCAGATGTTGTTCCTGTTGTCAACTCTTTTTCTATGGAAAAAGTGTTTTCTTTTTTATATAAAAGAGAAGACTGCATTAAGTCTCATAATCACCAATTCTATATTCAACCCCTTTCAGACAAGGTTCTATCCTCTGCACTATGCTGATCAAGGGTAACAATAATTTCCAAGTTACAAAATCCAATAATCACTTTTTGCCCTCATTTTACTTGACCTGTCAGCATCTTTCAACAGAATCTACATCCTCTCCCTCTTTAAGCACTTTCTCCTTTGGCTTCCAGGTTTTCTTTTTCTCTCACTAACCACCTTCCCATTCCCTTTGCTTGCTTGTCATTTTCTTCCTTACCTTTAAATTTTGGAGCTCTAAGACCTTGCTCCAAACCTTTTATTTGATAGACTCTCTTTGTACATGATCTCAAGAAGATCTGCAGCTTTAAATATCTTTGACATGCTGATGACAATCAAATATATATTTCCAGCTCTGATCTCTCAATCTTTAACTCTTGACTCTAATATTCGTTTGACATCACTATTGAATCTTTAACAGACATCACAATAGAAAATATCCAAAATACGATTTTTGATCTATACCCTCACCCTGTTCTTATTATATTTTTTCCTATTTCAGAAAAATAATACTCAGCTGATTAAATTTAAAAAAAAAACCAAACTCCCAGACTCTCTTTTTTTTTTACTCCCAATATTTATCAGCAGTTTTGGATGGTATCTCCCGAATAAATTTGAAACTACTCACTTTATCTTCACTGCTACCATCTTGCCCAAGGCATTATCCTCTCTTGCACTAACTACTAAAATAACCTGTAACCGGTGCCCTGCTTCCACTCTCGTACCCTTTTAATCCAACTTTCACATAGTGACCAATGATAATTTATTAAAATGTAATCCAGCAACTTCTATATTAAGAGGATTGACCAAATACTTCTAATTTTGCTCTCTTTTTAAAAACTGCATAAACTACATCAAATAAACTATTTCAAAAATGCACAAACCATAAATATGGGACAGCAGGAAAGGAGACACAACAACAAACTTTTGAAAACTTGAAAGCAGGTGGATAGCATGTTTGAGAAAGCTACTTTCTTAATTGGCAGTGAGGAAAGCTGAGGAATAATCCAATGAAGATGGGCGATTACTCAAAAGTCCTGGGAACTGGCAGCTCCAGGAACCTTAGAACCTGGGGTAAAGAGGATGCTAGATGAAGACACGTGGGTGAAAGCTATTTGAGAAGCACCCAGATTACTAGACACCTGCACCCCTCGAGGCTACTGGTTCCCGGTATTTCACCTGGGCAGAAACCTATTCTCTTTAGAGAAGGTAAAATAGAGGGTCTTTGGACTAGAGGACCTGAGATATATCAAAATATGAGAAATAGAAAATACATGCTTAAGGAATACCAAATTCTAAAACTTTCAGACTGGTTCTCCCACACTGCTTCCAGAACTGTGCCAGCCATATTTTATCTTCTAGGAAAAAGACTGAAATACTTTACTTTTGGAAATCTGACCATTCCAGGAGAGAAGAATGCAAAATAATAGAGACTATGTTTCCCCAATAAATAACCCACCAAGATCTTTACAGAAATTCAAAATCAACATATACAACTTATGTAAGTTGAGCTTCATATCAGTTTTTGAGTCTTCCACTCAATCATGACTAGATAACACAACAAAAATATTATGTAATATCAAAAGAAAGCTGATGTGGAAGATAAAGAACAACTCATAAAAAGAGAACCAAAGAAAACAGCAACAAAGAATATGCAGGTGAAAGAAAACTTAAAAAGAAATTTTTCATGAGTATTCAAATTATATCATGAATATTTCTTTTATAGAGGTAAAAGGAGCTATAGAAAATTTAAAAATTTTTTAAAACTCTGAAAACTCAATAGACGGAATGGAAAATAAATTGAGGAAACTTCCCAGAATTTTATTTTTTTTTTCAGCTACCGTAGGGATTTTATTTTTTTAAATTAATTTTTACAATTTTTACACAACTTTACAATGTTGTGTTAGTTTCTACTGTACAGCAAAGTGAATCAGCTATATGTATACATATATCCCATCTTTTTTGGATTTCCTTCCCATTTAGGTCACCACAGAGCACTGAGTTCCCTGTGCTATACAGCAGGTTCTCATTAGTTATCTATCTTATACATAGTATCAATAGTGTATATATGGCAACCCCAATCTCCCAATTCCTCCCACCCCCCTTTCCCCCTTGGTATTCATACATTTTTTCTTTACATCTGTGTCTCTATTTCTGCTTTGCAAATAAGATCATCTATACCATTTTTCTAGATTCCACATATATGCGTTAACATACTATATTTGAAATAAATACCACCAAAGAAATATACAATATAAAAAATATATTGCTATAAATTAGAAAATAACACACCATTGTAAAGCAATTATACTCCAATAAAGATGTTAAAAATATATACATATATACAAAATTAGATGACCAGTCCAGGAAGTCCACCTTCCAGATAAAAGTAGGTTCACAGAGAGAAATTTAGAAAATAAAGAGGAGGATGTCATCATCAAAATATTTTCATTATGTTTTCCATGAGTGAAAAATATGAGATCCAGATGGAAAAGTTTCACACATCCAGCATGTAGGATGAAAATAGACTCACACAAATTTATATCATTTTGAATTTTCAGAACACTGGAATTAAGAAGAATATCATAGAATTATCTTAGTGGAATAAAACTGACCTCATTCAAAAGATCAGCAATGAAATGGCTTCAGTGTTCTCAACAATAATGGAAGTTAGACAATACTAGAGAAATGCCTTACAAATTCTAAAAACAAAAATTATTTCCAATGAAGAATTCTATATCCCAGTTAACTATCAACCAAGATAAGGAGCAGGATATTATCATTTTCAAATAAACACCCTGTAAAATGCTCTTGGTCAAAAATCTAATGGAGAATTTGGTTTACAAAAATGAGGAAGTAAACCAAGAAATAAGAATTCAACACATATGAAAAATGGGAGATCCAACACAGATTAAAGGTAAGTAGAAGCCCCAAAAATCAGGATGCATGACTGAATGGTTAATCAAAATGTTGATTAGAAAAGATACGTGAGAATGTACATATATCTATTCCTTAAACATTTTATTAACTTAAAGTGTACGGATCTATATTTATTCACAAACAAAATATTTTGATACATAACCAAGGACATACTTTGAACAGGGAAAAACTGATTGGAAAGCCAGGTAGTATTTCTTGCATAAACCACATCCATCACTTATAATTTCTGGCTTTAATTCTCTTTAGAGAACCACTCAGGTAAAGACTTTTATGTTTTCTTTCCCAATATTTATATTATGAAATAATTCCAAAGCTTTCAATTTAATTTTCATAAAAATTCTCTATACATACGTACAAATATTGTATTCTCTTATGACTTAATGGAAATCGCATATAAATTGGCAGATCATTTTGCAAATAAAGAAAACTCATAGTAAACACACAATCCAACTGGATTGAGCTAAGGGAATTAAAAGTATTAGCCATGAATATTTGTTGTTCCAAGGACATCAGTCAATATATTCTATATTGAAAGTAGGGACCATCCAGGCTGTGTGATAATTGGAGGCTAGTTAAGAGAACTCATCCTGCTGTGTATCTGTGCATTAACGGAATTCTGTATTAAATGTTTCAGTACAGTGTCCAGTACATTTTAAGCAACAAATAAACCTTATGTTTGCTTTCAAGATTTCCCATAACATTGTAGGTTGGTCATTTTATTTTTAGAAAACTTTCCTTATTATGTACAGAAATATTTTTTAAAACTCCCGTTCGGTTGATCTAAAAACTCCCGAATCAGGCTCCCTAACTTCAGACTATACTACAAAGCTACAGTAATCAAGACAGTATGGTACTGGCACAAAAACAGAAATATAGATCAATGGAACAGGATAGAAAGCCCAGAGGTAAATCCACGCACATATGATCACCTTATCTTTGATAAAGGAGACAAGAATATACAGTGGAGAAAGGACAGCCTCTTCAATAAGTGGTGCTGGGAAAACTGGACAGCTACATGTAAAAGAATGAAATTAGAACACTCCCTAACACCATACACAAAAATAAACTCAAAATGGATTAAAGACCTCAATGTAAGGCCAGACACTATCAAACTCTTAGAGGAAAACATAGGCAGAACACTCTATGACATAAATCACAGCAAGATCCTTTTTGACCCACCTCCTAGAGAAATGGAAATAAAAACAAAAATAAACAAATGGGACCTAATGAAACTTAAAAGGTTTTACACAGCAAAGGAAACCATAAACAAGATGAAAAGACAACTCTCAGAATGGGTGAAAATATTTGCAAATGAAGCAACTGACAAAGGATTAATCTCTAAAATTTACAAGCAGCTCATGCAGCTCAATATCAAAAAAACAAACAACCCAATCCAAAAATGGGCTGAAGACCTAAACAGACATTTCTCCAAAGAAGATATACAGATTGCCAACAAACACATGAAAGAATGCTCAACATCATTAATCATTAGAGAAATGCAAATTAAAACTACAATGAGATATCATCTCACACCAGTCAGAACGGCCATCATCAAAAAATCCACAAACAATAAATGCTGGAGAGGGTGTGGAGAAAAGGCAACCCTCTTGCACTGTTGGTGGGAATGTAAATTGATACAGCCACTATGGAGAACAGCATGGAGGTTCCTTAAAAAACTAAAAATACAACTACCATACGACCCAGCAATCCCACTACTGGGCATGTACCCTGAGAAAACCATAATTCAGAAAGAGTCATGTACCAAAATGTTCATTGCAGCTCTACTTACAATAGCCAGGACATGGAAGCAACCTAGGTGTCCATCAACAGATGAATGGATAAAGAATATGTGGCACATATATACAATGGAATATTACTCAGCCATGAAAAGAAATGAAACTGAATTATTTGTAGTGAGGTGGATGGACCTAGAGTCTGTCATACACAGTGAAGTAAGTCAGAAAGAGAAAAGCAAATACTGTATGCTAACACACGTATATGGAATCTAAAAAAAAAAAAAAATGGTCATGAAGTACCTAGGGGCAAGATGGGAATAAAGACACAGACCTACTAGAGAATGGATTTGAGGATACGGGGAGGGGGAAGGGTAAGATGGGACAAAGTGAGCTAGTGGGAAGCAGCCGCATAGCACAGGGAGATCAGCTTGGTGCTTTGTGACCACCTAGAGGGGTGGGATAGGGAGGGTGGGAGGGAGGGAGACGCAAGAGGGAAGAGATATGGGGACATATGTGTATGTATAACTGATTCACTTCATTATAAAGCAGAAACTAACACACCATTGTAAAGCAATTATACTCCAATAAAGATGTTTAAAATAAATAAATAAATAAAATAAAAAAATAAAAATAAAAAGTCCCTTAGAAACAATGAAGAAAGCAGAGAAATCCACTAACTACTGGACTCCCAGGGAATTCCCTAGCCATTAAGACACTGATTTGATAAAAATATTTAGAAGTACGCCAACCTGTTTCATTAAATAGAATGTAAAACACTGAAAACCAAAAAAAAAAAAAAATAATGTATTTATGTTTGAACCAATATTTATTAAGTACCTCCTAGATTCAATGCCCCTTAAAAATACTTGGCTACTTTTGGGGGATCAAACATTGTTTGATGAATGTAAAAATTCAAATCCATTTACTCCTGTATCAAGATAATTAAAAGAGTTTGGGGGGCTTAATGAAATCAGACTTTAATGACAAATTTAAACTTTTGATTTTTCTAGCTAATACTTTTCAGCAAAAGTTTGACTTATTTTGTAAAAATAAGTCCTCCAAATCAGGATTGGCTTCAAGACAAGGTGTCTCAGGAGGTCCCTCATTTTCCTTTCATATCTGATAGGAATCCATTTGCCACTTGTAACAGAATCTGAACTACCTCTCTCACGAAAGAAAGATCGAGAATTAACCACTCTAGTGCTGGCATGGAGACTGCAGAGTCATTAGGGACTCAATAGCCTTCTGTCCTTCACTCCACTATCCTTAGCATTTGGCTTCTAACTCTAGGTCACCTTTGCCCTAAGAAGTAAATAAAAAGATCAGCCATCATCTCCACATTCTAGGCAGGTAGGATAAGGAGTGAGGGACAAGGTCCCCCCCCAAAAAAAACAAAAAAAAATGTAGACCTTCCAGCTAAATCAGCTCCTTTGAAACAACCTTCTCTGAAATCTCACGCTCTCTGCTTACTTCTCACTAGCCTGAAGTTAGTCTCATGACCACATCCAGCCCCAAGCTGGCAAATGCAGTCTTCTAGCTGAGCTCATGTTTCTTCTACTAGAGAACATGGGGAAGTGGAGGCTCGGTATCAACAAGCAGTCTCTGACACATTCCCTTTGATTCTCATTATTCTTATCCTCCCAGAACTTGAGCGTTTTCTAACATCCTAGTACAAAGTCCTATTCTAACACTCTCTCCTCAACAGAGATACAAAGTTTACATCTGTCCATTCACTTTACATGATCCACATGCCTTTGTCTCCACCCAATAAAAGTTGACTTTCTGATTGTTCACTCCTTCCAGTGAGTGACCTGAGTTAGTTGTGACTGTAGTTATTTTGGATCAACTGATTTACCTAATATGCTAACGGAGAATTGTGAATTACTATCCCTCAGGTGTTAACTGTGTTAACATAACAGAATTAATCTGTAGACATGGAAAACCAAGTACTGTGGCAATTGGAGATGGCAGTTGAGGCAAAAGATTATTTCAATAAGCTGTATATCATCCTTTGATCTTTGCAGATCATACTTTGATAATACTCTGTGGTTCTGTAATACTAGATTGAGTTGTAAGTTATATAAAGGGATGCATTTCAGTAAAAAGAAAAAAAGGTATTTATTTAATTCATAAATCTTTAAAGAGGAAAAGTGGATAACTAGTGAACCCCTGTCTTACTTACGGGCTACCTATTTCAAAACTGTTATGTGTCCCACCAATAAAAAATACTCTTCAGGATTAAATCTCATGATCGAGCCAGCATTTATGCTTTTCAAGACTTAAGTTTTACATCTCCCCTCTTTTTCTATTTGAACACTATAAACTTTAGATAATGATTTAGAAATACATGATCATATTATATGTATTTAGAAGAAATCAGCTGAACTTTAAACACCAAAAAGACATAAAAATATTTATCGCTCTAGTGAGTGTCTAAATTATTTTTGATACCTACTGTGTATACTTAATACTACAAACAGAGCAGAAAAAGGATAGGGTAGGGTTTAATCCTGGTCCATATGTTTATGGGTGGCACATATAAAGATGGAAAGGGGCATTTTTCTGTTTTACATCACTTTGAATTTCATTAGTTACCCTGTTCAGCATTAAACTAACTACAGAGGCAGAATGCTGGTCTCATTTATAAACCAAGCAAGCAAATGGAAAAACATCAACAAAACAAAAAGATAATCAGAATGGCCCTATCCTCTGCTCATCTTAGTATAATAAACACCGAAAGACATCAAGAATAAGGGAAACTGGGTCCAAATACTAGATCTGATTATTTTTGGATAATTACAATTCTAATTATGAATATCTCTAAGTGGCATTGAGTGACTGACAGGTTACAAGGTAAAAGAAGAAAAGTGGTATTCTCTCCAGCCAATCTTCAAAAGATCTATGAATACTGAATACGGGGGAATTTAGAGTATTATGTGTATGCATGTATGTGCACCTGTGTACAGGAGCTCAGTTCATTAAAACAGAGATGGTTAAAAAGTAATTATGCAGGCTGGCCATTACAACAGTGAATATATACATATACTATTGACATTCAGTGACTATTGGAATATGTAATCTTATTTGTTTACTAAGGAAACATTGAATCATTTTAGATGAGCAACAATTTCTGTGAAGTGTGGTAAAATAGTATCATTATTTCCGGTCGGGTCGTTTACAAAGCAAATAATAAATTTGGCAAGTCGGTGTTAAGCACAAAATAATCTATCAATAATTTCCCTATTAACACTGAAAGGCTTAAACTCCCAAATGTAAAAGTTACAGGCAGATAAATAATGGTGATTTTCACTCTTTCTGTTTCTAGAGAGAGAAAAGATGATGAAAGAAATGGCCAAAATACAAATAGAGTGAAGATCAGAGAGACATCATATAGGATAGCAAAAATAATTACTAAAGAAAAATTACTGAATTGTATTTGGAGGTGAAGGAAAATCAGGGAGAGAACTAAAAGGATAGAGAAATATTGATAGAAGGATTAAGATGATGTGGTCAGCAAATTAAGAATTGACTGAAATGATTCACGGACAAAAAATCAAAATGTTGAGATAAGGGAAGAGAGCACTGAATTTTTATGGGTTTCAAAATACAGAAGAGGGGCTTCCCTGGTGGCGCAGTGGTTGAGAATCTGCCTGCCAATGCAGGGCACACGGGTTCGAGCCCTGGTCTGGGAAGATCCCACATGCCGCAGAGCGACTAGGCCCGTGAGCCACAATTACTGAGCCTGCGTGTCTGGAGCCTGTGCTCCGCAACAAGAGAGGCCGCGATAGTGAGAGGCCCGCGCACCGCGATGAAGAGTGGCCCCCGCTTGCCACAACTAGAGAAAGCCCTCGCACAGAAACGAAGACCCAACACAGCCATAAATAAAAAAAAAATACAGAAGAGGAAGCTTATAAGGACAAACCAAAATATGCGAAGTCCTGGCTAGTTACATATATCCAAGGGAGAATCTGACAGACTGGAAACCAAATACCAACCAAATCATATCAAATGCAGCTCAAACCGGAGAGAAGTAATCTTCTCTAGCAAAGCTCAATCCTAGGTAGGGCCAGTTTTGAGAATTCGCAGAAGAAATTATGAAAGAGAACGGTGTTAGAATAGGAGCAAATCATCCCCCCAAAGAAGAGGGAATGTTGAAAATGATGAACTGGTTAGGTGTGTTTTAACCAGGAGGTTGAAGATCTTGAGTTAAATTCAACCTCTGGCATAAGCACGCTGGAAAGGCAAGAGGAAGACCTTGGAACCTACTGCCGCCCACTCCCACACACTTCACAAAGGGGAAAAAAAGAAAATGTTTAAACCCCTTAAGTGTATTTAGAAGGTGCTAGTCAATAAGTAAATCACTCAGCTGCAGCGCCTCAGCTATGACTAAATAAAAACAAAGAGTCTTGACAAAATAAAGAATACTGCCAGCTATCTGAATAGGCTAGTGTTTTAGTGACATCACTTTTTAATTCAACCGTTGAAAACTAATTTTAAACAGAGGCACCTCACGGATACCCACATTCAGGATACACTCCCGTGCAGGTATCTACATTTTACGATGAGTTCCCTTAAACAGGCAAGGAAATAAGCAGTCCAATGATTCAAAACCACCATTTTATTAAAATCAGTAATGATCACTTGCTGTTGACCTGTTTTCTATAAATAAGATAGGCTGTATATATATTTCCAGCATCGAACCTACTCTTCCTTCCCCTATCCTTCTCAGAAAAGGAATGTACAAACATTCGTTCTTGAGACTAGTATATTTTAAAGTGTTTTAGCACTTTTCAGTTTGGGCTGGGGGGAGGGTTCTTATATAACATATAAAATAATGTATATGAGTTATTTCTTTAATAGAAAATCTAAAATAATTACCTGTGAAAGAATAAACTGGTTAGAAAGAATAAATGCACAAAGTTCATACTGCATATATGTCAGGCTCAAGATGAAATGAAAAAAATTATACTATACTAGCACCAAATGATTCTTTAACTAATGCTGAAATATTGATAGGATATAAAACAGATGTTTTGTGTCAAAAACATAGACGCTTGAAGACAAATCTAGGATATATGTATATTATACATTTACATCTATAATGTATATCTATAATTTGTCAAATATTTAGATATATTTTATATATCAGTAAATATGTATTTATAGATACTTGCATTTATATAATAATGTAATATATATTTATACTTATGTATATATGTAATTTATTAAATTGTATATATATAATTTGTCAAAGACCACTTTCTATGGTAATAAATATTAGCAGCTTTGAGTTTTTTTAGTGAAAAAAGTTTTGACAATATTTCAGTGGTTGCCATTAAACTGTAACATCATTGTAAGGTAGAACTGGACAGAGCACAAATATAAGACACTAAGTTCTCTGCAGCTTAAAGTGTATAGCTTTAACATTATCAAACAATTCATGCATTTGTAATTTAAATATGAAGACAGAAATGCAAGTTAAGTGACTGCAGCATACATGAGGAAGAATCACTCACTCTCAGGGAAAATCTTTCTCAATACTATACTATTGATAATACAATATATATGTTAACATTAGCAAGACACTACAAAAGTGTGATGAATTCCATTGTTTAAAAATACAAGCTAGAAGAAATGTTTTGAATAGTTAAAAGGCTAGCATTTGATTGATTTGGTGAAATATTTAGATGTTCAGAATCTTTCTATTTTCCTATGGCTGTTTTTCAGTTTTAACGAACTCATACAGGCATATATATGAAATGCTTGACAAAAGAGAAAATATATCTTTTAGATCAGTTTTAACAGACCTTCATATAATTTTAGAAAATTTCAGGCTTTTGTTTGTTTTCTATTTGGCCTGTTATTAAGCATTTACCAACACATCACTGACAATAACACAAAATATTTCAAGTTGTTTTCTGCATAACTTGGAAAATTAAACCTGCTTAAAAGCTGCCATTAATTCCCTCCACTTGGAAAAATTTTAAGAGGAATGTGGGTAGTTTATAGATATTGTGAGTGACTAAACTTTGACATAAAATTTTCCTAGTGCTTCCTTTATAATTTCTGGATTAGTTTAGAGTATCCTGAAATAGAAAGCCAAGCTTAAAAAAAAGAAAAACAAGTTTTTAAAAACTGGCAGGATTTTCTGTAAATAGAATACAAAAACAAGTTGGAATCTAATATTAATAGAATAATTTGTTAAGCATAAACTTAATTTCATTTTTTAATGTTCATTAAAATGAGTTATATTTCATTTAATGCCTTTATAATATATAAACATGATGAACTGGAAATTATAATAAAAATTTACACTAATAAAATTTCACTGGTATACTAGGTATTTATATATAACAAATTACAGTAAAGACTTCATGTGAATAAAGGAGCTATACTGCTTAAATAAGTTTGAAAAGCATTGGTCTAATCCAATTGCCTTGCTTATAGATTAAGCATAAACCACACATAAACATGAAACAGGGTGCCAAAGATATGAAGTGACTCACCTACAGTAATATACTCACAGATAGACACAGTGTCTTTTTATTTTTCCCGCACTACACTCAAGCTTTATACTTCATATTTCTTATAGCAGAACAGGACAATCTTTGCTTGAATAAATCTTTGCCCCACATAAATTGCATAGAAGAGGTTAGGGAAAAGCCAGTGAAGTCACCCATCGTCTCCTCTTCCCAAAAGCACAGCTCCTGACTGTTAGATGCACTGCTCATGATCAAAAAGGAGTAATTACAGATTTGAGAAACTACCTATGAAGCTATTCACCTGAGTCATTTTCAAAGCTGCTATCTTAATTCTCTTTCAGATGAAACAGAACCTTGGAACAATGAATGTTTTTAGTGGAACCACAAAGGTAGCCGTCCTTGTCTTTCACTTTTATATAAGCTTTTGGTTTTAAAGTAATTATAACTCTCTTCCCCTTCCATTCATCGACTGATTCTAGTAGAATTCAGTCTCACAGGCATTAGATCTATGCTTAACAGATGGTGGCTTCCTCTTCTTATCTGTTTTTATTCTACTTCACCCCAAAGGTTCTTGAGGTAGATAGCCTCTTCCTTAGTTTGTGCACTGCTGGGGTAATGGTTTCATTTTTCTGAGCTGTAGTCCTCATCTGTACTATGATGGCAATGAAATGGGCTTCAGGAGTGGTTATGGAGAAGAGTTGAGAAAATGGTTATGGGGATAAATAGGGGCCAAGCTCATAGTCAGCAAATATTACTTTTCTTAAACCCAACTGAAATAATACAAATTTTGAAAGTAATTTACAATATTTTGGCATCAAAAAATTTACTTTTAAAACAATTTATTTATTTTTTTGCCACACTGATCCACATTTAACTTTTAACCTGTGTCTGGAGAAAAGCTCTGTCCTGATAAAAGCAAGAAGAATATTAACAATTGGTAGTCATTTAAAATTCAAATGTCTGTACATTGATACACAAATCATGCAGTTCCTTCAGATCTTTTGAATATATGACTGTGTACTTTTTTGTCAGCAACAAACGTAAAACGGCAGCCCTGAATATGACCCAGTGGAATGACTCAGGAAAGCAACTCATTTGAATGTTTAAGCTCCTCAAAGGCTTAGTTCATTTGAATTCGTCCCATAATTTGAAACTGAATATCTTGTTTTGACAGTATCATAACCTAAATGGCTTCCAAATATAATATATACAGCACCAAACTATATGAGTGAGCTAAAATACCATATGATCCATGTGCATTACAATTAATGAATAACTAGATGATTCTGGAGACAATTAGATCGTTTAAATGGCTAATCTGCATTCACTATCCTATCTATCTTCTAGGAGATTTAACTTAGCAGTATTTTTATAGTTACTGCTGAGTGTCTCATTTATTTAATGTATGAGCTTCCACAATTATCAGGCATGCTTATTGAACTTTGAAAAGAGCACTGCATTTTTGCAAACCCTTTGACACTAGCACTCAGAAAACTCCTTTGAGTATATTCACTAATGTCCTTAAGAAATATGCCAGACCTACAGAGTTATAAAATGCAAGAAATGTCTTTCCAAGGCCCTGAATGCTATGTCTCAGTAAATCTGAAGACAGCCTAAAATATACTGGGATAATTGAAATGTTAAGTGTTTTTAAAGTTGAAAACTATAAAGAGTGTGAGGTATTTTGTTGGCTGTGGAAAACGGGTGCATTGCAGATATCAGGAGAGAGCCATAACCAGCTATCTGACACCTCCAAGAGTTCCAATATGATGATTTCTTTTTATTGGAGTATAGTTCCTTTACAATGTTGTGTTAGTTTCTGCTGTACAATGAGGTGAGTCAGCTCTACTTATACATATATCCCCTCCCTTTTGGTCCTCCCTCCCACCGACCACCCCCATCCCACCCATCTAGGTCATCACAGAGCACCGAGCTGAGCTCCCTGTGCTATACAGAAAGTTCCCACTAGCTATCAGTTTTACACATGGTAGGTTTGTTTATGTCAATCCTAATCTCCCAATTTGATGATTTGTTTTTAATGCATAAAGTACCCTGAGATACTGAGGATTATCACTCATCTGAAATTTTCCCCTCTAATATACATTTCATTCATTTCATTGAAATTTCATTGGTCTTTTATAATCTCTATTTTAAGAGTGAGGAAAAGAATGCTGAATCTTAATTCACCCATTCCCAGATAAAAGAGAATAGAGAAAATGCAGGGAAAGGCATGGAAGGTGGAGTGGGCAGGTTAACCCACATCACCTTCAGGGATGTGCATCCTGAAATTTTTAGTTCCACAATGTTTCTTTGCTCCTTTGGGGAAACTATATGTATTTATTTTGTTTAATAATAGTGAAATTAAGTAAGATCAAGTAAAAGGGAAAGTCTAACGTCATGATAAAAAGCTTTAGATTGAGAAAGCCCGCCTCTGGAACTCGAGCTTCACGATGCACTGAGGTTAGCCAAGTCCTTTCAGCTTCTGGGGTCACCATCATCTGATCTGTGAGCTGAGGGAAATAACATTGAATACCCACTAGTACTGGAAAGGATAGTTAGGTGCTGTGTGTGGAGCCCCTAGCACAGTATCCAGTACTTACTAGACATGTCTTCTATGACATACACAGTAAATAACTTCAGACAATATTAAGGACTGAACATAGGAAAGAGAATTTCACCTTGAGACCGAAATCGCTGATAAGATACAGAATAGAGACAGTTAAGAAAGAAATGACTGGTGTTAACATTTCGTATCTCAAAACAAAGAAGCCATATTTGCCTTAGTTTTGAAAGTCTGAGTTGACCCGATGCCCTCTGCCTCCGCAGACGGTGAGCCTGAGGGAGGGGAGCAGGAGAGGCTCAAGCTCTAGAACAAGGGAACAAGTTTGAGTCTCTCCTGAGCATGGGGAGCAGGTGGGAGAGGGAAAGGCAGAGCTTCAGAGCTATGGCTCCACTTGCTCAGAGTGGAGAAGGAGGGACAGTGTGACTATCCAGTCTGTAGTAAGGGAAACAGACCAGTCCAGAGGTCCTCTCAGAGCCACCTCGAAATGCCCCAGAATCGAAGGCAGTGACCAGATCTGTATAGACATCTTGCTGCCAAAGAACGAACCGATCAGATACCTTTTCTGTTACCTGGCCCTACTAAGTACAGGAATTCTTGTAAGGGTCCAGAGAACAGAAGGCACTTGCTAGCATTGTATTTCTTGCCAAATTTAAAATATATATATATATGTGTGTGTGTGTGTGTGTGTGTGTGTATATATATATATATATATATATAAAACCTTTTTGTCCACTAATATTTATAGTCATTAGACATGGGTAGCATAGAGTCCTTGATATTCAGGAGGCAAGAGGAAGACACTGTTCCCTGACAATGAAGAATGGAGGCTTCCAAAAGAGAAAAGAAAAGTCCTGAGAAGAGAGGTCTGGTAGGTCTTATCCAAAAATACCTGGCCTCATCACTTTGCCTGGCTAAGCCTGTTGTTCTATCTGCCCCCCAAATGTCCCCATGATCTTGCAGAGGTCAATTAAGGTTTTGTTTCTCTTTTATTTGAGGAGGGTATTATGACTTTGAAATGTAGCTTTTTTTTTTTAACCAAACCCTGGTAATTCTATACTTACAGCAATTTGCGTCACACATTAGAAATAGAAATTTTAATAGATACAGTTGTTATTTTAAATATCATATGATATCACTTATATGTGGAATCTAATAAATACAAATGAACTAATTTACAAAACAGAAACAGACTCACAGACAAAGAAAACAAATTTATGGTTACCGAAGGGGAAAGGGGAGGGGAAGGGATAAATTAGGAGTTTGGCATTAACAGATACTCACTACTATATATAAAAGAGATAAGCAACAAGGACCTACTGTATAGCACAGGGAATTATATTCAATATCTTGCAATAACGTATAATAGACAAGAATCTGAAGCTGTATACCTGAAACTAACACAATATTGTAAATCAAATGTAGTTTTAAAAAATATACATATACATAGTTGCTATTTTCTCCTAATTAATGTTTACTGTTTTCACAATAGTTCATTGCAAAAAATCTACTCTTTCTAACTTGATTACTTGCTCTTCCTCCTCCTTTTCTTGTTTCTGATGTGTCTGATTTTAAAGCTGAGACTCTCTGATGTGTGGTAATTCACTTTATTAATTGGAACAATTTGTCCCAACATGACATTCTGTCAAAAGCCAGTCTGTTTATGCTTCACTTACTCAGTGTACATTGGGAAGAAAGTGCTCAATATCTTCGTAGATTGCTTGGATTATTCTACAGAGTCATTCACTTACTGAACAGGTTAAATCTCAGGGGTTTTTTAGACTTTTAAAAAAAATTTAGTAGCAAATAAAAAAATTGGACAGGAAGAATCCATTTCATAATCTTTGTTTTTAGTGGAAAATGGTAAAAGTAAAATTTGCCAAATTGTTATAACATTTGCCAATTCTTCAATTTGTATGATATCTTTTGCACATGGTTCATAACTACCTATTTTAAAAAAATAGAACTACATCTATTTAGAGATGGAGAAGTGGGAATAAGATCTTTATGAAGAAAATATCCCTCTGTCAGTGTTTCTGACAGAAGTAAATCTCTCTGGAATATTCAGACACTGTTGCAGCTATGTCAGCACTTTATCTTTAAATGTCATAGTAATATTAGACTCCAGTAGGGCACTCCTCAGTTTTTACTACCTGGGCAACACTTACTGCTACCACCACAGCAGGATAAGTAGGCAAATTTGGGCTATCTCTTCCTGTTCAAGTTATTGCCTCAGTAATAGTGCAAAGTGATCCCATTTGGCATGAAGCTTCCAGGCAGATGGGGGAGAAAGACAGGTGAAGATTCCTTCACAATTGAAGGTGATCTAGAATATCAGATATTATGTGTGATGTTATAGAGGAAAACTGGTATTATGTTGGAAAGTATATAGGAAATTTTCAAGACTTCACTCAGAGTGGTGTGTGCATAAATAACATATTCCTATCAAAGGAAACACGAGGTCCATTTAATCCATTAAAGCCAATATTTGGCTTCAGTTCACCCTCTCTAGCAGCACTGTCAAATAAAAATATAATACAAGCCACATATGTGATATTGAATTTGCTAGTAGTCTCATTTAAAAAATTAAAAGAAGCTGATGAAATTAATTTTAATAATGTATTTTATTTAACATAATATGTCAAGCATATTTCAATATTTTCAATGTATAATCAGTATTTTAAAATTTTTTAATAAAATATTTTACCTTTGTTCATATTAATTCTTTAAAATCCAGTGTAAATTTTACACTTTTAGCATATCTCAATTCAGTCCAGCTACATTTCAAATGCTCAGCAGCCACACGTGACTGGTTATTGGGATTGGACAACACAGCTCTATAGCACCTGTTCAACATCTTTCTACTTGTTCTTGTGCTCCCATTAGACTAGGAAACACATCATCAGACATTTTTTAAATACTCTGAAAATTAGTTAAAATTATGTGTTACCAGTACCTAATACAGGTACCTCAGACCTTACCGATTAGTCAGAGAGTTCAATGCTATAATCATTGGTTAGTCAATTTTTTTCTTACATGTGTAGACATATAGCTAATTATGAAACCCAATTTTTTGTTTATCAATATAAGTAAATATGCAAATGATATATCATGAAAAGCAAACAATGGAAATGAATTTAAATGAACAAAATTTTTCAAGACATTAATTTCTTAGTTATAAGTTACTCTGCTTCAGTTCATGGCTGTTAGACCATGAGGTGAGTATAAGAAATATAAGAATAAACCATATAAAAGTCAGAGGAAAGTTTAGCAATACTGAATTCACCAACAGAGGAAGTCTACTAATAAAATTATTATAGGCTCTGTATTGCCTCCCTGAAACATATCTTCCTGACTCATTTGATTAGCTAAATGTACTGAATAAAGAAAATGCATCTACCAATAGAACAAAGAGGAAAGTTTCTCTGTGTTAACATTTATTAATTTCAGTCCTAAGACCAATATACATATATCACAATTATTTTTAATATGACTATGTCTAAATTCACGATTGATACCAGGGATTGACATAAAAACTGAAGGTCAGATGATGTCACTATTCCTCAAATTCATATTAAAAACTGTACCCATTTCACGACCTGAGGTGCTAGCGCTTCCCACACTCCACAGTGTCCTTGGTTTCCTCGCCCCTCCCAAGGATCACGCAGTGCTTCATTACACTTTGCACACTCAGTCTCACTGCAGAATGCTCCTTCATACTCTTGCTGTAGAGGAAAGTGCCTGATGCTGCATACACTGTTCCCCTGTCCTTATTTATTTCTTCATCTATTCATTCTTTTCATCTACTGAGCTCTTCGTATTTCCTAATGATCACTGAAATGTATGACTCCTGGGTTATAATGCTTTGCCTTCTTAGGTTCTGTTACCATCGCAAGCAACCTCAAAATTACTGTGAATGACCCATCTAGCACCTAACAGAAACTCAGACTCTTACTTTTCTAAAGTTCAAGAACCTTCATGTCTACTCACCCATACCATAAACCCAATATACCTTGTCATCACTTGAAATTTTTCTGTATAATAAATCTTAAAATCCAGAATCTTAGTCTCAATATAATCTCCTAATTCTCACATGTCCTAACTCCCCTAACAAAGACCATTTGCATCTTTAAAGACCCCATTTGTTTACTTACCTTGTCAAGACCAACACCATGTATAAATTGCATCCTGTTTTCACATCCTACTTGTCTAGCAAGACCTAAATCCTAAAGACCTTTGCTTTTCAGACCTTATTAAGAAATGTTCCTGCTATTTGGGGCAAGACTGATCATTCATATGTGTGATCATTTGTGCTTCTTTGAATCTATTTTCCCCGGATCTCCTTATCCCCAAATATCTTCTATATGAACCCCTTAAATGTGCAGGGGCATTCTCCAGGTATCCATCTTACCACTGCCCTTCTCATTCCATCGATTCTCCTGGACCAATATCTTCCTACTCTGAATTGTTAACTATGGTTCATATGTTTATGGACCCCAAGTTTTGGTCTGCATTCTGTTTGGTCTTGTGAGCCTTAGACTCTTTGTTGTATATATTCACCTACAAGACCAACAAACAGCCCCAAATTAGCACAGTCCCAAACTGAAAATATTATTTTCCCCACTATCCCAAACTGCAACTCCTCCTGTTTTCTTTCTTAGTTAATGTAAAAAAAAGTATATTAATATAGCAAAGTATAACGAGCTCACATCAATGACATTAAATAAAAATGTAGCAGTGTGGTGGGTTTAGGTAGAGATCATAAATTCAAGTATCAACTGAGTGTCACTATGACTGAAACAGCTGCAGGCAGAGGAGGATGAAGTCAACTGGAGAGGGAAAATTCGAGGCACTTGAATTCACATTTTATTAAAACTCTGAAAGGACCAAACAATACAAACCTATGGCTGCATCTTGCCTGTAGGTTCCTGTTTATAATGTACTTTAAGTGAATGTTTCTGACCAGTTGGCACAGGTACAAGAAACATGAGGTTGAAATTTCTGGGCATTTCTGTGAATTGACATTCTTGCTAGGATCGATCTCACTTATTTTAGTACATGATTTGAAAGGGAGAATACCCTCAATACCTCAGATTTTCAGTTGATTCTCAGTTAACATGAATAAACTACAAAGTGCGAATGTCCTTGTAGATGGGGCAAAAGGAAAGAGTTCACTCAGGCAGCTGCAATCCACTCTCCTGGAATAGAGAGAGGTACCAAAAGGGGCTGAAGAAGGGGAATAAACTCCAAAGAGAAGAGGTGAGTAGGAGTCTTGAGGTCTAGGAAAACAGGAGATATAATGGAGTTTGGTATGGTTCAGAAAAAAAAAATGCATTAAATTAAATCAAATCAAATGAATGGATTCTCCTATCCAAGAATGCCTACAAAAAATTAAAAGTCAACAGTTTGGGGGGAAAAAAGGTGAGGAAAGTATGTTTTTAGCCTCACCTAAAAATATTGGGAAGGCTACTTTGAAAATGAACACAGCCTTCTTCAATAATTTCCAAAACACTAAAATTGTGTCTTATTAGGAAATTGGACAAATGAAAGGAAATTTACTGTCTAAGACTGAAAATATAAATACGTTGAGTTTAGATTTTTTAAGACTCATGACTCTTAAGACATTAATGTAAATACTTATTGGTATTTTACAGAACAATTATGTCCTTCCTTAAAGAAATTCCTGATGTCAATAAATAAATGATTTTAACTTGGATAGATTCCACGGATTTAAGTTGTGTGAAATACTTATAACGTTTGAGTTTAGACATTTTATTTATATCATTAGGGTCATTTTACTTCCTTCTTTGGTTACTCATACTGTATCAGCCAAAATAGGCTGAATAATACTGAATTAACAAATCAGTTCCTAAGCACAACAAAGGTTTATTTTTCATCACAGATTGAACAAATTCTTTTCTACACATAGTTGCTCAGGGATTCAGGCTGTCAAACAATTCCCCATCTGGAAAGATGCTATTCGTCATAGCACTGGGAAGAGAGAAACTGGAGACTATTTTATGAGCCTTTCATGGTCTCATTCTAGACAACTTCTGCTCCCATTTCATTGACCCACGCTCATCACATGGCCCCAATTAACTGTGAAGGAGCCAGGAAACACAGGGAAGCAAACAGAATGTTTTCAGATCATACCTTCCCTGATAAAATGGGAAGAGCATAGAACCAGGTGGTCAAGGAATCCAGATTCTGGTTGTATCTCTGCCAGTCCCACCACACAGGAGCCTGGGCAAGTCATTGTCTCGCAGTGCCCGGGACTGGATTGCCTACAAAAAGGGGCCCCTCCCTCTCCCTGATTTTTAGCAACATCTTCAGAGGAACTACAATAACGAAGAAGCAGATAAAAATAAATTCTCCTCTTTAACATATCTCCCCTATTGCCCTCTGAGACAACTGAAGTGTCTCTGCTGGTGTCTCTGAAACATCTTTCTAAAATTAATATAAAGTTAAAAGGCCCCAAATTTTATTCTTCCCCCCCGAGCAGGTGTATTTCCATATCTAATCAAAGGAATTAGCTTCCTAAGAGATTGGTCCCCAAAATGGGATTTTTCCTAGAGCACCCGCACATTTTTCCTTGAATGGGTGACAGGTGTGGGGAGATGTCTATTTTCTCAATGCTTGAGCAGCTAGACATAGCCCGTGGCAGCTGAAATCTGTCATTTCCTGAACAAGCTGACCCCTCCTTTTACACTAGGGTTCCACAGAAATGCTGTTATGTCTTTTATGTATTAAAAAGTTGGAAAATACTAATCCAAATGATGACCTGTATATTTCATTACTTACTTTCCAGTTCTATACATCTAATTAAATAGAGCTCCAAACTGCATAACTGTTTTCTACCCATTCACTTGAAACTAGACTGTATTTTGGAATTCAAGGTGTCTGCAGGTGATTGCATTCTCCTCTGCTTTTTACAGCACCTCCTCAAGCTTGACATACTGCTTTACCTGCTTTTCCGGTTCATTGACGAGAGTGTTAAATTTAAGTCTGGGCCCAGTACCAATCCTCGAGGCCTCCCACTAGACACCTGTTCTAATTTGATATCCCACCATTTATCATTACTTAGTTTGCAGTTCTTCAGCCAACCTGTGCTTGGCCTCATAACAGAATCTCTGTGATTCTTGATAAAACTGACTGTGTGAAAGTATTTACAGTGCTGAGGCCAAAAGCCAGTGATTCCCAGTCCAATGGGAGATTTCTTTATGTGTCCATTTCTGGGAAATGTTTTTGGTAGGACTATTAATCACAAAATCTTAAAAATAATAATTTGTGAAACTAAGGCTTGAGGAATAAAGCTGTTAACTAATCTTCATCTGTAAATTAGTATTTGGAATAAAATTTCCAATATTTTGCTACAAATAAACACAAAATAAGTTGCTCAGAATTTGAGACGCAAAGCAAGGCAGCTGAAGTCATCCCTGCCTTCCTTGGTGAATCTATTCCTCCCGTAAGCCCTCTATCTTGATTAATACCATCAAGTGCCGTTAACTCTTCACCCCATCCTTTCCACTGCCTCACCCACAATTCACCTCCCACCCCATCATCAACTGACACTGATAAATAGGCCCTCTTAACCTTGGTAGGATCTATTGCACTGTTTGCTCTAATTCCTAAAAACAAAAATTCAATTTATAGGCACACAGATCTGAGCCAATTATTAACTCTATAATCTTGAGCAAATTACTTATTTTCTGAAATGTGTTACCCTTACCCTTTAAAAGAAAGGGAAATAATGACTATGTCACAAGATTGTTGGGAGTCCATATTAAGGTAGGGACCATTATTAAATCCTCAGTATTCTGTCTGGAAAATTGAGGTGTTATAAGACATTTTCCTTTCCTTTTCTATACAAGTCCCTGTGTCCCTTCTTCCAGCCTCTCTTCTCTCCCTCTGTGCATTCAAATCGCACTCACAGTGACTTTTCTGGATAACAAATTAAATTATGTAATTTCCTGCTCAAAAATATTGTATGGCTACTACTTCTATGGAAAATAATATCCACAGTCCAGAATGGCATCTCGTATGAACCCACTTGTACAGCCTGAGATTAGAATACATACTTTCCACTTCTGAGACTATATCAGTCCTTGCATGTTTGTTCAAAGAATTTATACTTCCTTCCCTATGTAAAATAATCATTCTTTTCTTAATTTTCAAAGCTCTCAATTTAAATATTTTTAGCTCCCAGAATTTGCTAGACACTGGTTTTGGCACTGAGGATATGGCAGGAAATAAAACAGGTCATCTTTGCAATTGTGGAGTTTACTTTCTCTTGGGGACAGAGAAAATAAACAGTAAATATGTGTTACAGCATCAGTTCGAGTCAGGTGCTATTGAGCTATAGCGGGTGGTCAAGAAAACCATTGTGAATAGGTGATGTTTAAACAAAGAACAGAATAAAGTGAAGAAATGAGCCATGAAGATGTCTGAGAAAAGTGTTCCCAACAAAAGAAACGTCAAATAAAATGACCAACAAGAGAACATTCCTAGTGTTTTAAAGAAATAGCAGGAAGGTTAATCAGGCATGGGGGGCTCCACCCAAGATTCCAAGATTCAAGTGCTCCCCTTCCAGAATGTAGACTTGTTTCTGGGAATTGGCTGCCCATCCATGGACTACATTTCCCAGCATCCTTTACATCTGTGTCCTTGTGGCTAATTCTTGAAAATAAGATGTAAGCAAAATTGATACATATGGGGTAGGAGGGCAAAGCTGGGGCGAAGTGAGAGTAGCATCTGACGTATATACACTACCGAATGTAAAATAGTTGGCTGGTGGGAAGCAGCAGCATAGCACAGGTATATCAGCTCTGTGCTTTGCGATGACCTAGAGGGGTGGGATAGGGAGGATGGGAGGGAGGCTCAAGAGGGAGGGGATATGGGGACATGTGTTTGCATATGGCTGACTCACTCTGTTGTGCAACAGAAACTAACACAGTATTGTTAAACAATTATACTCCAATAAAGATCTATTAAAAAAACAAACAAACGGATAAGTGACACATCCTGGCCTAAATGGTAAAAAAAAAGAGGTGTGCACCCCACCCTCTCTTCCCTCATTTGAATGTAGAAGAATCTGTGCTCTTGTATTCTATATTTTTTAATTTTTTGTGTATTATAATGTTTTAAATTTTAAAAAATCCTTTTCGGTTGGAGAGAGACTGTCCCTCCTGGGGCTAGCCAATCCTTAGAGAAAGAAAATGACTCAGCAGGAAGCATCACCTTTGATATGCAAATGAACCAATTCATAGCCTTACCTCTTCTATCTGGCTCATGCATCCCTGCAGGCAAAACTCCTCTGCCCGAATCATCCCTAGGGCCAAGTGCCAGGTATCTAGCGACCACCCCTATAGTTTAAAATCCTCTGAAATTATTCAAACTAGCCAATCCCAATCGTAACCTGTTTGCTCTGCTCTGTCTTGTCTGCCTGTGAAAACCCCAATAAAGGTCCTAAGCTTTCCCCTTACTCCTGTCTTCTACCACCTGACTAAAACCTGGCACGTCTCTGTGACATTGTATGGCATGTGGTAACCCCATCTCTAGGACCTGCGAGTATAACAAACCTTGTTTTCTTGTGTCCTATGTGTCTCCACTTGTGGTTACACCTGACTGACCATCACATAAAAGAACACAAAACAGTTCTTCAGGATAGATGCCAGAGCCTTACACCAATGAATCCAAGTCAACACTGCTGGGACAGAGTGAACGAAGTCATACAGAAGTCTCTGAAAGGTGGCCCGGAAGTAGGCAGACCAAGTAAAGAAAGATCCTGGTGGAATTTAAGGAAAAAAAAAAAAACAAAACAAAGAAAGAAAGACTGATTTTATTTTGGAGGAATAATCCTGAAGAGGACTGACTGTCAAGGGGCTGTGGGGTGTGGGGTGTGGGAGACTAAATTCATCAAGAGCCAACAGACCCACGCAGTAATCTACCTGAGAACTGACTGCTGCTCAGAACAGATTAGTATGGTAATGATGAAAATGTGGCGAAGTCATAGTTCAATGACGTTTTGAAAGCAGAGGTTAACAATATTTGATGTGGGGTTGTGAGAGAGAAATGTCGATAATAACTCCAAGTTTTACGCATGAGTAGTTGGGTAAACAGAGGTGCCACTTACTGTGAGAGTAAATATTAGTAGAGGACCCATTTGTGGGGGCATGTGTAAGAGCTCTGTTGAGAAATATTAATTTTGAGATGTCTCTGAGACATCCAATTATAGATGTCAAGTAGGCAGTTGGATTTATAAGTCTGGAGTTCAGGAGAGAGGTTAAAATAAAGATGTAAGTTGAGAGTCATCAAAGTACCCATGTATTTATGGTCACAGAATGCATATTTGTTTTTACAAAACATTATTTTTCATTTATCTGCATGATACAGTGTAGTAAACACTTTTCTTATGCCATCCACCATGTTACAATGAATGCCTTGTCTTAAAGATCCATTCACCCAGCGATACGCTGATTTCCATCCTTCTTAAATCTTTACTTTTTTAAACATTTCCTCTGATATTTTGAGTTAATTCTAATAACTCAAAGAATTATTGAGTTATTAGAATTCCAAGAATAACCCTTTGGCTTAAGCCATCTCAATTTGGTATCCATTATTTACAAACCAAAAGAATCTTCATTAAGACCACAGCAGTCATTCATTTATGTACCTATTAATTCATCTATTCTAGCCTATTTACTTGCATTCATCTACTTGGCAAGAGTTGAAAAGGATGAGTGTGTGCAAGGCATCAGTGGCTGGACAGGTGAAGAGGAAGGGATACTTAGAGTACAGTTTCTATTGATCATTTATAGCTTCGATATTAGCAGTTACCTATAGACCGTAAAGGCTTAGCTACAGACATAGTCCTAAAATTTATTAGGGACTTTAATGAAAGCCTTAATTTTTGGTGGCACAAATACACCCACTGAAATGATTAGCATGCTACTAGCAATGCTTGTTTTACCTATTCAGCCTCTTCTCAATCCATTCTCTACTGTTGGAGTGAGCTATCACTCTTACCACCTGTCCCAAAGCTGACAGTGTGGAAAAGGGGCAACCACTGTCAACCACTTGAGTGTCATAATTTCTTATAAAGCATAAAATATGAAACTGGGAAACTTCAATGCATTTAAATGTTTGGTATATAATACTACAAACTAGAATGTACAATACCTTACAATATAAACATAGAAAAAGTTCCTACTATTTTACAGTGACTCTTGTAATGGTACCAATATTACATCTGTGTCATGGAGGATTCATACTCTTACATATTTTCAGTCTCCACTGGAGAGTCCCCTTCAGTCAAGTCAGGGATATTCTCATCTATTTATTAGTTTCACATGTTATATCACCACCCATTTAATAATTTACAGTATGCTTTCAAAAACAGTGTGCAGCCTATTCTTTGTCTACTTCTTACAATGTTGCTTGACAACTTCACAAAGGAGGCTTCTCATCCAAGTTTTCAAGTTAACCATTTTCCACATTTTCTGACTCTTCCTTATTATCTTTGTCTACCATCTTGTCATTGATAGCTGTCCTGTATGTCTGCTTTCTCTTCAAACCGATTGTATAGCAAACTCAAACATTATACTATTTTTGAAAATCCTTTTTCAATCTATAGTGAGTGTCATGAATACTCTCAATACCTATCTGTCTTCTTCCTATCCCAGGGCTCAAGGATGCTAAGCCCCGGGAGCCCTGATTACTTTAGTGAGGAATTGGATAAAGCCCCAGTTACTGCTAAAGAGAAGTAGCTTCTTCCTCCATCCCATTCACTCTCTTACTGAATCACTGCCAAGCAATCAGCTGAGCCAGTGAGTACTCCCAAAGCAAAGGGCATGGTATGATTCCTTCGATTTTTCACATCTTTTAAAGATTCATGTGCTTTGCACTTCAGCACTGATGCAAAGGAACCAAATACCACTATTAGACCTGCACTGCTCACATTTTGTAAAGATCTGAATTAATGAAACACATCTTGACAAACAAGTGAGCCTTAAGTATAGTAGATGCCCAGTGAAGTTTGTTCATATGACTTGAATTATCTGCTTGAAAGTGAAGAAAAGACTACTTGTGCTTAAAGGATTTTTAAACACAAGAGAATTGACTATTGATCAGAATGATCAGGGAAGTCTTTTGCCAACTATTATATTTTAAGGGATAGGTATTAGATACAGCAATATTAAAATTCAAAAAGGAAATATCCATTTGAGACATTAAAGACATTATTTGAATTTGAAGTAATCGTGCTTCAGGGGTAATAAGAAAACAATTTTAAGAAATATTATATATATGATGCTAGAGCTAGTAAAAACCACAATACATAATGCTTTATCAAATTCTAGAAAACATTATTTCTGATATTGCCCATTAAAATTCTGTATCCAGGTAATTGGGGCTAATGGAGAGGATGATCAGAATCAATGTCAAAGCAATCCAATCTTCTTTCTCTAAAACAAGCCTGTCTCCTTTACTGAGAACTATCTTCAGGTCACTTAGAAGTACAGCATGACACATAAATTAAGGAAACCTAAATCATATTTTCTTGTCAGGAACTATCTTTCATAAGCTGCTTAATCTTCATAGAACTTAGTTTCATCTATAAAAGGAGGGGATTTGATTAGAATATATCTTAAATTTATTTTTACCTTAGCCTTATAAGACTCTAAAAAATGTCAAATATGTTGATGTGTCATTTTTGTGCATTTACATTTGGTAGCAAGATATCAATTCTGTAACAACAATTATTGTACTGGGGACATCTATATATAGATATGTAATACCTGTATTTTAGATGTTGTATCAAGAATGTTAACTTAATCTTCCCATCATTTCTATGAAGTTAGTCTTACTATTTCCATCTTATAAATGAAGAAATATTACCAGAGAATACAAATATTTTGCCTGAGGTCCTAGAGCAGGATAATGGAGAACTGAATCCATTCTAACACTATTAAGAATAGGGTGTAAGAAGAACAAAAAGAAAACCAGGTTACAAATTGGACTTCTTCACTTTAAATATTGCATGCTGGGAGACGGGCACAATATTGCAAATCAACTATATTTCAATAAAAAATAAATACTGCTGCTAGAAAGATAGATTAATGCTATGCTATGTCTTGATTGAATCTTCAAATAATAATAAAATATTTCAAAGAATAATAAAAAGAATATTTTACAATCTTCAAATGCAAACTAAAGAGCTATGCAAATAGTTCTTCTCTTCTACTGTATTTACAAGCACAAGCTCAAAAAAAGGCTTACATGCTAACCTAATGAAAGAGACAAACAGTTATAAAAGTCTACTATCCAGAATTATTAATTGGTTTTTGCCTTGCATTTCTGCAAATATTCTAATGGGAGAATTCATATTCATGGTATTTAAAAAACTAAAATTCTATTCTTTCTGAGAATTCTACTCTCCACATAATTACATGATTGGTCAGTGGGAAGTTTCAGCTACTGGAGCAGGAAATGTAGTAGCTTGGGAAAATTTTAAATAGTAGGTCTCCAGAAAAAAATAGAAGTTTCATGTCATATAATAGTTATTTCTTCCACCTTTAAAAAATTCTTGGAATTTTAATGTCAATGGCTAAGACTTACATTGTGGGTGGTATGGAAAAAGCAAGCTCATGTAAAATGGAAACAGAAAACACAAATAATCAATTGAAAATTGTCATAAAGTCAAAGACTATTAAGGGATTTCCAAAATCATCTTGTCCAGGGTTCTCATCCTGTAAGTGAAGGAAAATTGAGAGCTGGACAAATTTTTTCTTATTCAAATCAAAAGGTCAATGTTAAGGGGACAACCAAGAACTGAACCTCCTAACACACAACCAAGGGCTCTTTGCATTGTTCCGATTTTCATATCAGGGTCCACATTCATGACCAGTCCTTCATTCCAGGTCTGAATTACCTGGGTGTGGGTGTGGGTGTGGGTGTGGGTGTGCGAAGACAATTTTTATTCATTTAGCAAATAGCTGCTAAGCATCCACTTTGTGTCAGACCCTGCAGGAGACTCTAGTAATACGGTAAGAAAAAAGTGATAAGGAGTCAGCCATGGAACTTTTTTTGTCAGTGGATAATTACATATGAGGATAAACGTTCTGAAGAAAATGGAGTTGGAAGAGGCAAACTAAGAGCAGCGATATATTTTCCTGAGTTGATGATACCCGAACTGACATCTGAAGGACAAGTTAAAAAAAAAAAATCCAAAAAACAGATGATGAGTTTTAGAGGGCCAAATATGAGCAAATACCATGGGCAGGTGAGAAGATTTTTTAAACAGGAAGGAAGAAAGTTTACTTAACAGGGACATAGAGGACACAGGGCAGAGTCATATAGGATGAGATGGAGCCAGGCAAGGTCTACAATACACAGTGCTCATAAGCCTGTGGTAGTGAATAATTTTTTGTGTCAAGGTGACTGGGCCACCAGGTACCAAGCTCTTTGGTGCTGTGATATTAGGTTAAATGTTATGCTGGGTGTGTCTGTGAGGATATTTCTGGATAAGGTTAACATTTGAATTGGCAGAATGAGGAAAGCAGATTGCCCTCCTCACTGTGGGTTAGTATCACCCAATCCGCTGAAGAAGGTGGAGTAAGAGAGAGTTCACTCTCTCTGCCTGTCTTCGAGATGGGCTATCACTCTTCTGCTCAGACTTGGACTAAAACTGGAATTTCTACCATCGACTCTCCCAGCTCTTGAACTCAGAACTGGACTAGAATTTGCACCCTCAGCTCTTCTGAGTCTGAAATTGTCAGCCTCCGTAATCTTATGAGCCAGTTCCTTATAATACATTTCTTTACACACACACACACACACTCTCACACACACCTTTTTGGTTCTGTTTCTATGGAGAATCCTGACTAATACAGCTATTTAAGAACTGCTTTTTATCTTTATGGAAAGTGAAACCAGAAACTTTTGAAATGTGTAAGCCCAAGAAGTAACATGATCAAATTTGCATCTTGAAAAGACTGTTATGCTTGCAGTTTGTACAGCTGACTTGAAAAAGGCCACACAGGATAAATGAAGACCTTTCAGGGAGAAAAGGGTATTTTAGCAGTTCAGGTTAGTGGTGATGGCAATTTGGAAGAGAGAGGTTCCTAGGGAGACTCTGTGATTCCTTGCATTTTTTTCATCTACCAGTGGTAGTTATTTTCTTCCAAGTTATCAGAACAATAATTTTCTATGTACGTAGATATTTGTAACAAGAAAAGCAGTTTAAGCCTTTTATATTTATGCAGAGTTTAAAACATTACCCACAAGTACATTTTCAAAACTATTGTTTTATTGTTTCTGATTTACTGTCTTATATGTAAATGGTAAAATCAAGACAGACTGATTATAATTCTACATATCTGTTATGTGAAAATGACTTAGTATCTATACACACACCTTGTGGAGTGTGTGGCACGTGGTTAAGGGTTTACTAAACGCCCTTTAATCATTCTGTCCATTCATTCATGGTAACCAAACACTAAATATTCCTGTTTCTTCTAAAGTCAAATTTTAAAAATTGTTTCAGTTACAATAATAAAAAAGACATATGTGTAAGTAATAAATGTGTCTTTGTTTAGAGAGAGAGAAAATTGAATATATATACACACACAGCATATCCTAATTACAGAACATAATTCTGAAAAAAAGACACTGAAAATCAAATACTACAAAGAGATGACTGAATATGGTATTTATGAAACACTTCTAAGAATTTAAGAAATATTCATAGATAGTAGATTTAGCTTATTATTCTCGTATTGCCTTATCAACTTTTAAGCCTGATCAAAATCAACATTACTTGTGTTCCTAGCCTAACCTTAGTTCTGTTCAACAGAAGGCTGTCCAAATATCATCCATTTTCCTATGAACAGTTGTATTATGCCCCAAATAAGATAAATTTTAGGAAGTGAAGAAAGTTTTATATTATTGGGGAAGTTTGTTTTGTTTGTATCCTAATGGAATATATATCATATAAATGATATATACTATTTACAAATATATATTATTTATATAATTTATAATTTGCAAGTTATATTTATATGATATATATACATATATAATTTACATATTATTTATAATTATTGGGTTGGCCAAAAAGTTCACTTGGGTTTTTCCTTTTTTTTTTTTTTTGAAATGTTAACCACATATTTGTCTTTTTTTTTGAACTTTTGAATTTTATTTTATTTTTTTTATACAGCAGTTTCTTATTAGTTAATCATTTTATACATATTAGTGTATACATGTCAATCCCAATCTCTCAATTCATGCCATCACCACCACCCCCCACCACTTTCCCCCCTTGGTGTCCATACGTTTGTTCTCTACATCTGTGTCTCAATTTCTGCCCTGCAAACCAGTTCATCTGTAGCATTTTTCCAGGTTCCACATATATGCGTTAATATACAATATTTGTTTTTCTCTTTCTAAGTTACTTCACTCTGTATGACAGTCTCTAGATCCATCCACGTGTTCCTCTTTATGGCTAAGTAATATATCATTGTATATATGTACCACACCTTCTTTATCCATTTGTCTGTCGATGGGCATTGAGGTTGCTTCCATGTCCTGGCTATTGTAAATAGTGCTGCAATGAACACTGGGGTGCACGTGCCTTTTTGAATTATGGTTTTCTCTGGGTATATGCCCAGTAGTGGGATTGCTGGGTCATATGGTAATTCTGTTTATCGGTTTTTAAGGAACCTCCATACTGCTCTCCATAGTGGCTGTATCAATTTACATTCCCACCAACAGTGCAAGAGGGTTCCCTTTTCTGCACACCCTCTCCAGCATTTGTTGTTTGTAGATTTTCTGATGATGCCCATTCTAACTGATGAGAGGTGATACCTCATTGTAGTTTTGATTTGCATTTCTCTAATCATTAGTGATGTTGAGCATCTTTTCATGTGCTTCTTGGCCATCTGTATGTCTTCTTTGGAGAAATGTCTATTTAGGTCTTCTGCCCATTTTTTGATTGGGTTTTTTTTTTTTTTTAATACTGAGCTGCATGAGCTGTTTATATATTTTGGAGACTAACCATCTGTCCGTTGATTCATTTGCAAATATTTTCTCCCATTCTGAGAGTTGTCTTTTCGTCTTGTTTATGGTTTCCTTTGCTGTGCAAAAGCTTTGAAGTTTCATTAGGTCCCATTTGTTTATTTTTGTTTTTATTTCCATTTCTCTAGGAGATGGATCAAAAAAGATCTTGCTGTGATACGTCAAAGAGTGTTCTTCCTACGTTTTCCTCTAAGAGTTCTATAGTGTTCAGTCTTACATTTAGGTCTTTAATCCATTTTGAGTTTATTTTTGTGTATGGTGTTAGGGAGTGTTCTAATTTCATTCTTTTACATGTAGCTGTCCAGTTTTCCCAGCACCACTTATTGAAGAGGCTGTCTTTTCTCCAATCTATATCCTTGCCTCCTTTGTCTTAGATTAGTTGACCATCAGTGAGTGAGGTGGGTTAGCATCCTTATTTCTATAAGATCTTATAGATCTTTTTCTATAAGATCTTATAGAAAAACCCAAACGAACTTTTTGGCCAACCCAATATTTTAGGGTAAAAGTAAGATTTCACAGAAAATTATTTTATTTTGTAATAACATGAGCAAATATGCATCAAGTACTTATTTTGTGCTAGATAGTAAGTGCTTCAAACATATTAACTCCTATAGTATTTATGTCAACCCTATGAGGCAGGTACTACTATTATCCCTTTACACATATGAGAGAACATCCTCAGTGATGTTAAATGACATGCCTAGGTTTTCCCAGCTTCTAAGTAGAAGAATGAAGATTTAAATTCAGAAGTCTGTCTCCACAACTAGCCTTGCTGGACTGTTTCTTCAGGTTAAGACTGCAGCACAGTTTTAACCGATGCAATTCTGATTTTTATCTACATATTCTTTGAATGTTCCATAGTTTTCACTTAATGTGTATTTCTCTTTTATTTCTCTTTGTTCAGATAATTTTAAAAGGGGTTCTATTTGAAAAGATAAGTAAGTGTGGAAGAAAAAGTATTTCATGCTGTTTCCATTATAAGCATTTAAAATGCTGTACAGGAAAACAATTTATTGTTATTCATTGTTATATTTATTCCCTACATACTTTTAAAGAGTAGTTAGAAGAATAGGCATATTATTGTTGTTAATTATTCCCCTTCCCTATACAAGAATGATATATTCTTTCCCACTGCCATGTGATTTACAATACCTCAGTGGGAGGAGTACACGTCTCTCTACTGGGACCAGTTTTTCCAATGGGATATAACACACATGACGCCAAAATATAAGTAGCTTCAAATTCAGCGATGTCATTGGTTCTATCTGCCTTGCTTTTTTCCTCCTACTATGAAAATTGTTTGTCATACTAGGGGGCCCCTTTCACCTAGATGTTGGAGTGAAGAACATACATGCAGCAGAGATCCTCAGCTGACATGGAACATGAGTGAGAAAGAAACTGTTGTTGTAAGATGAAGAGATTTAGGGCCTGTTTTACCAGGTCACGGTGAAGGCAGAGAATATCCAAACAAAGTCCAGTAAGTAGATTCCCTAAGTTGGGGACATAGAGTCTGGGGTGAAAAAGGCAGCTGTACTTTGCAGTACAAAGTTTGAGAGAGACAGCTCTGGAAATCTGCAGAGTTCCCACATGAGCAGTTACCTAGTCATAGCAGGAAACTACCCAACACTAAGGAAAGAACACCCAAAAGATAAGAGGTTCGGTGCCCAGCACTCACATTAGGGTAAAGTGCCTATTCCCTCCGCCAGACTGGAAAAATTTATGACTCACAGGTATTGACTGGAACACAGAGAAGCGCCTTGCCTCATTAGTAGGGAATAAATAATCCTAAACTGAGTACTGTTCCAGATATGCCTAACAACTTTTAAAAGGAGATGAAATGATCAAACTATGTTCAAGTAACTTAACTGCATACTAAACAAGGCTAATAACATTTATAAGAATATAAAAAACAGCATCCAAAGAGCAAAATTCACAATGTCTGGAAACTAATAAAAATTACCAGGCATGCATAAAAGCAGAAAACTATGACTTATAATGAGAAAAATCATTCAACAGAAACTTACGTATAATTGACAAAGATGTTAAAATTAGCAGACAAGGAAATCAAAACAGTCATTTTAACAGTATTCCATATGTTCTACAATTTATGTAGAGACATGGAAGATGTTAAAAAAAATACATTAAACTTCTAGAGATGAAAACTACAGAATTTGAGGTTAAAAATTCACAGTATGAAATTAATGACAGATTAGATATAGAAAAGATTAAAAACTCAATGGTGGAGCAATAAAAACTATCTAAAATAAAACACAGAGAGAAAAGAATTTGTCATAGGAGATTAAAAAAAAAAGTAAGACATAACTATGTGCTTCCTAAAACAATGCACTCCAAATATAAAGACAGTGATAAATGGATGGAAAAAAGATATAACAAGCTAACATAAATAAAAAGAAGTAAGGAATGACTATATTAATATCAGACTAAGTAGACTTCAGAGCAAAGAATATTACCAGAGATAAAATGGTCATTTCATAAGGATAAAAGTAACAGTTCCTCTGGAGACATCACAATGCTCAACATCTGTGCACCTAATCACAGAATTTCAAAATACAGGAAGCAAAAACTGATGGCATTGCAAGAAGAAATAGACAAATCCATAATTATAGTCAAAGATGTTAATACTCCTCTCTCAATAACTGAATGAATAAGAAGACAGAAAGTCAGTTAGCTTTTAGCAGACTAGAATACTATCAACCCACTTACTTAATTTACATTTATGGAATGCTTTATCCACTAAACACTTATGTTGGAAAAAAAGAAAGGCTGTAAATCAATTTTCTCAGCTTTTACCTCAAGATACAAGGAAGAATTAAACCTAGCATACATAGAGAAAGAGATATTATAAAGATCAGAGTGAAATTCAGTGAAATAGAAAACAAATAATATGGAAAATTTTTTAAGAAGCTGGATCTCTGAGGAGATGAATAAATTAATATATCCCAGCCAGAATTACCAGGAATGAAAAGAATGAAAATATAAATTATCAATATTAAGAATGAGATCATAGCACTACAGATTCTACAGATATTAAAAGGGAAATAATTATTATAACTTTGTACCAATAAATTTGACCACCAGGAAAAAATAGTAAAGTTTCTTTAAAAACACAAACTGCTAAAAATCACTCCAGAAGAAACAGAAAACTTGAATAGCCCTATATTTACTTCAAAAATTGAATCTGTATCTAAAAATCCTTCCACAGGAAAAGAAACTTCAAGCCCATATGGCTTCACCGGTGAATACTACCAAACATTTAAGGAAGAAAAAAAAAGTCAATTCTATACAAAATTCCAGAAAATAGAAGAGGTTCTACTTTCCAATTAATTCTCTAAGTCTAAATTACTCTAATTCCCAAATTTGATAAAGCCATTCCAATAAAAGAAGACTGCAGACCAATATCCCTCATGAACACAGGTATGAAAACCCTACTTTCTTATTTAGCAAATTGGATCTATCCAACACAACATAAAAAAGATAATGCAATATAACTAAGATAGGTTCATTACAGAAATGCAAGGTTGACTGTGAAATTAAGTGAATCTGTGTAATCTATCATATTAACAAAGAAAAAAATAAAAACAGAAAGGAAAATCATGTGATCATCTCATTAGACACAGAAAAATCATTATAAAAATCCAGAATTCATTCCGGATAAAAATCCTCAGCAAACCAGAAATAGAAAGAAAAATCCTCAACTTGATAAAGAACATATATATATATATATCTATATATATAGATATATAGATATATATAGATATACACATACACATACACACACACATATACATATATATATAAAACCTGGAGCTAATATCATACTCAATGATAAAAAATCTGAGTGCTTTCTCCCTAAAATCAGAGTAAATCAAGTATGTCTGCTCTCACCATTTTTTTTTTAATTGAGATATAATTGACATATAACATTATATTAGTTTCAGGTGTACCACACAATAGTTCAATATTTGTATATATTACAAAATGATCACCTCAGTAAGTCTAGTTAACATCCATCATCACACATAGTTACAATTTTTTTCCTGTGATGAGAACTTTTAAGATCTATTCTCTTAGCAACTTTCAAATTTACAATACAATATTATTATTATAGTCACCATGCTGTACATTACAGACCTATGACATTTATTTTATAACTGGAAGTTTGTACCATATGACCTTCACCCACCCCTCACCCTCTGCCTCTGGCAACCACCAATCTGTTCTGTACATATATGAGTTCGATTATTTTGCTTTCACCATTTTTACTCAACATTTGTACTCAAGGTGCTAAGCAGTGATTTCATAAAAAAATAGAAAGCATCCAAATTGGAAAAGAAGCAAAAATGTCTTTGTTCCAGACAACATGATCATCCATCTAGACTATTAGATGGCATCTACAAAGAAGTTACCAGAACTAAAAAGTGAGTTCAGCAAGATGCAGGATAAAAGGTCAATACAAAATCATAAATTTCCATAAACTAGCAATAAACACTTGGAAAATAAAAATTTTAAGTTCCATGTACAATAGCCTAAAACTTCTATCTATGATAGCCTATTAAATTCTTAGGAATAAACGTGATGGAAAATGTTAGACACTCTATAAAATATTTCTCAAAGAAATAAAAAAGGACAAAAAATAAATGAAGACATGGCCTGTGTTCATGTGTAGGAAACCTCAATACCTTGTTAAGACATCAATATATTGTCTCTCCAAATGGAGCTACAATTTCAATACAATGTCAGTTAATATCCCAGCAGGCTTTTCTATAGAAATTGAGAAAATCATTCAAAATTCATGTTTAAATACAAAAGGCCTAAAGTAACCACAATAACACTGAAAAAGAGGAAAGAATTGGAGGACTAATACTGTCTGATTTCAGAGCATATTACAAAATTATAAAAATCAAGATAATGTTGTGTTGGAGAAATGGCAGACACACTGATGAATGGAACAAATAGAGAGACCAGACAGACCCACACATATATGGCTATCCCTTGCAAAGATGGAAAAGCATTTTCATGGAAGAAAGATAATCTTTTCAATAAATGGTGTTGGAACAACTGGGTAGGCATATGCAAGAAAATGAACTCTGATTGATCTCTCTCACTGTATATAAAAATTACATATATATATAAAGTTATATATATATATATATATATATTTTTTTTTTTTTTTTTTTTTTTACATTTCAGACCTGAATGTAAATCCTAAAACTATAAAAAATCTAAAAGAAAGCATAGGCTAAAATGTCACATTGTATCAGGCAAAGATTTCTTAGGTACAATTCCAAAACTATGATCCATGAAATAATGAATTGATAAAATGGACATCAGCAAAGTCAAAAACATCTCCTCTTTGAAGGACTCTTTTAAAAAATGAGACAAACCACAAAAATGGGAAAGAATTATTACATCACATAAAGGATTTGTATCAGAATATATAAATGACTATCAAAAATCAATAATAAGTAAACCAGCAACCCAATTAAAAATTTAGTAAAATATTTGAACAAACAGCTCACCAGGTAAGGTATATGGATGGCAAATAAGCACAAAGAAAGATGCTTAATATCATTGGTTATTAAAGAAATGCAATTAAAAATCACAATTAGATATCACTACACATATACTGGAATACCTAGATTAAAAAGATTGATCATGGCAAACAGCGCTGAATATGTAGAGGAACTGCACCTCTTACACAATACTGGTGGGAATGCAAAATGGTAAATCCACTTTGAAGACAGTTTGTCAGCTTCTTAAAATGTTAAATACACACCAACCATCTGATCTAGCCATTCCACTCCTAGCTATTTATCCAAAAGAAAATAAAAGTGTATGTCAATAAAAATACATTTACCTTAATTTTCAGAGCAACTTTAATTGCAATAGCCAAAACCTGGAAACAACAGGTGAATGGATAAACAAGCTATGGTATATCCACACAATGGATACTAGTCATCAATAAAGAGAAATTAGTGATATACACTACAACATGGATTAATCTCAAAATAATTGTGCTAGCTGAAAGAAGCCGGACAATAAGTAGTAAATACTGTATGATTCCTATTACATAAAATTCTAGAAAATGACAACTAATGTATCATGACAGGAACCAGATTAGTGATTGCCTAACACACAGGTGGGGGAGAGGCAGGGAACAAGGAATCTTTGGTGAGTTGTAGATAGGTGCACTATTTTGAAAGTGGTAATTATTTCCTGGATGTATACTTATATCAAACTTATCAATGCTTACATTTTAAATATGTGCAATTATGCTTCAATAAAGTTGCTAAAAGAGAAAACAAAGCGAGGTTGAAATTGGAAATTATATAGCTCCTACCCCTACCTAGGATAGAAATATTTTTAAATTAAACACAATAAAAACAGCAATGTGTCTCTTTTTTCTTTATCATTTTTAAGTCACCTTAACACAGAAAGTTAAAGGTTTTTTTTTTTTACTTCTTTTTATATAGTCATTGAGAAGAGTATATTCTATTAAACAGTCCTACTTTGGATTTTGCAAGATGATAAACCCATTTGCTCTCTTCTGCATATAGGCTAAATCATATCTCCCTTTGTGTTCAGAGAAACAATTTGTTTGCAATGCCTTCAGACAATTACATATCTGATGTTTGCTTTATATCAAATAATTTCATATTCCCTCACTGTTAAACTTCATATACATAGTATTCATGTAAATTTTTCATTCAAATGTTCATTTAGTAAGAGCAGCCAAAATATGCAGGCACTGTACTGGGTTATGAGGTTACAATAATGAAAAACGGCATGGCGGTTGTTCTAAGTGGTTAAGAGTCTTTTAAAGGGGAGGGTCCCATTCAAATGAATAATTAATATACTGTATCATACATATGATAATCAAGAATCACAGACAGAATTGTGAGAAACAAAATGAATGGTTAGTTTTGTCTAGGGAGTTGATGGAGTGCTGGCAGTGTGAAAGGTATGTTTCAGGGAAGGCTTCTGGAATTAGAACCAAATGCTTCTGGAATTAGAACCAAATATGCTGAGTTTTGAAGGGTAAGAGTTGGTGGGGCAGTATACAAGATAGTGGTATGATCACATCTATGTGGAGAAGAAATTAACACATTAATGTTTAGCCTTAGTTTCTTACAATATAAGAACACTTTTACCAAACAATTATCAATGGCTTATCTAAATCTTTTAAAGTAATGATTTGTTGATGACTTTTAAACCCAAATACTTTCATTATATTGTTGTTTTGTCACAACACATTATTGACTAAAGAGATGGCCATAACATTTTACATAAGAAATATATTTTAAAACTTTTTGCATCTTTGAGGTAATCCATGTGTATAATAGTGTTTTCCATTTGTATCTATCCTCTGTGTAATTACTAGTCTTAGCCTATTGCTGGACACTTCTGGGCTTTAGAGGAAACACTTTCTTGGGAATCTAAGTTGATTGAGAAAGGAAATTGTGCCCATCTTCTCTAATTTCATGACTTTTCTTTCCCCCGCAAGAATAAAAGGAGGATTATGCACAGGATAACTAGTTGTATTAAAGGAAAACGAAGGTAGCTGTGATCCTTGAAAATACACAGAAGTAAAGTATTTGTCATAAGGATGTTCATTATACCAATCTTTGACATTTCTTCTACCGAGGAAATACACTTCAGCCATCTATTTGTCCCCTCAGGTTAAAGGTTCCTTTATCTCAGTTTTTCCAGTTAAGGGTATTGTTCATCCCTAAACTTCCTGATCAGATTTTTAAAAGAGACCATACCTTAAAGCTTCTCTGCCCAAGTCATCTTGGGAAATAAAAGCACAAACATTCAAGTGTAATATTTCTCCAAGTGGTATAAAATAATACCTCTAAATATTTGGACCATGTACAGTATAGCCTTAATCTTTAAGTCTAAGAATCATTTGGAACATAGAAACATCACATCAAAGTACAAAATATTTTACAAAGTCTTGACACTTTGTAAATAGTTGATAGAATATAAAATATTCAAATATGTCTCCAGTTAATGTATGCCTATAGAAGATTCTGATTTTTTCTAAATATTAGGAAAATATTAAGAAGGGAAGCTCTTATTTTTTATATGATTGAGTAAAAATCTATCAAAATAAAAACTTCATTCAACAAGAGTTACTATTGGATACATGTAATCCTGAGGAAATGCCTCCTCAACAACTGCCTGAAAACATTTCTAGAATTAGTTATTTTTCATATCAATTAAACATTTTATTGACTTTTTTTCCTTATCACCAGGTATCTGTAATCTTCCCTACAAACATCTTGTCTTTTCCATTTTTAATCATATTTAGTTTTTGGCAACTGAAGCTTGTATAATTATGTTGGAGCAGGACCCAATGTAGAAAAAATTATAAAGTCCAAAAATTTTTCTTTCGCTTATCTCCCACCTCTAGTGTTTCATAGAGCAAAAGCATTTCTATCAATGTCTTTTCTGGATACCTGGGGTACTATTCCCAGATTCTCTTTGCTAAACTCTACTGAGGGGTTAGCTCCTAAAAACATATGTTTATACTTCTATGGGGCTTTTGCTTTCCTGATAACGGGAACCAGAATGGAAACCTGATAATAGAAGACCAGATATGCACTGCTCATGACGGCAGCCACATTCACCATCAAAAAGCCATCTCTGCCTTCTGAGCATACATAGAAAGTGTCTTCCAATAATAACCTGATTGTTCATTAATTAAATCAGCATTCATGTTCGAAGAAAGTAAAATGAAAGCATGCATATGTAAATTTGTGCTATTTGCAGTTTAAATAGTTTTGCCCATGGATTTCTAATTTCTGCATGTAACCTCATTTTCTCCTTATAGTATAAAACTTTCAGAGAATGGTAAGACGAAGTAACAATAAAAGTGCTCCTGTGAGTAACAATTAGTTGCTTTATGAGAAAGTGAGGCTTCTAAACACAGGTCAAACATTGTCCTTTGCATCTCACCTGAAGCACGCCGGCCACTCCAGTCCACCAAATGCAGTTCCCTTGGGACCTACGCTGGATGGACACACAAGGTCTCATGAGGTAAAAGGCTAGGACACTTGCTCTTTCTGACCAGGCAGTGCTGTGGCTGATTAATATCCACCCAAAGCCACAATCACCTTCTGATCTGAGGAGCAGGTGACGTGGAGATTCTGAAGTGTCTTGATAAATTATGCAGGCGTATCAAACAATACACACAGCAGGTTAAAAAAAAGTCAGTCACTAGAGTGGTTTGCTTTGTCCTTTTATGAACTGAATCTAGATAGCTCATCATCAATCACTGACAACCCTTAGCATGACAATACTGGGAAATCAGTACTACATAGGTACCAAATAATGAAATGTTTGGGAAAGGAGAGAGGAAGGGAGGAATATAAACAAGGTTATTTTAACAGCCTTTGAAATTTTACTTTTTCCATTCCTTCTCTGAATAAGAAGACCAATTTATTCACAATATACAATGTCTTTCCTGTACACCATTTTGTCCTAAGCCTTCCTTCCTCCTTGCCAATACAAATTATACCCATCTTTCAAGCATCTTTCAAGGCCCATATTAAAGGTCAAATGTTATCTGCTCCACAGTCATCCATTTTGTAACAACGCCAATTTTCCTGCAATTCCTCTGACAGTTGTACATATGCTGTCAGAACTTCTAATAATCTCTTCCAGTTCAGTCACAAAGTATAATTGAAATACATAATTGTTCTTTTGCTTTTTTTGTGTTTACCTCATTTCCTTAACTATTTAGTAATTCTCAGGCACAAAGCCTTTCACCTTGCATACACTGGGCTTTTAACAAAGAGTTAGTGTTTTAAAAATTATAGGAAAAATGATTCACCATACCACTTCGTTCAAAATTCACAAAACAGAATGTTAATTTGTTTATGCAATTAAAAATCACAATTAGATATCACTACATATATACTGGAATACCTAGATTAAAAAGATTTATGTAATTTGCATTACATAAAATGAGTTAATATATGGGAATTTAAAAAATATATATATATATATAAAATTTATAGTTTGTTAGACCCCACATTGTTCTATAAAGAATTCAAAGCAGTAAGAAAACTTACAAATGTACACATTTATTTTAACAATATATAGTAAGAATAAATTACCAAGTTAAACTAAGTCACTTCTAAAACCAATATATTAAATGCAAAAATCCCTAAATTTGTTCTCATCATAGGAAACCAGTTGTTTTTGCTGTTGTCAACAGTCTTTCTAAATATCATGATTATAATAAATGTACAATATCTATATCTATCTATCTATCTATCTATCTATCTATATGTTTCTATGTTACCCAGGAGAAAGGGCAAGGATTAACTGGTTCTTCTGATTATTTAAATATTTTTGTGGATCTTCTCAGGAACATCAGCAGGACTTTTGTCTGAACATTTTATTATTTCTTTAACAAGAAGTTATGGGGAGAGTAGGTCAACTGACATCAGAGTCCTAGCTGGGCACAATAAGCCCTTCAAAGTGTGCCCCTCTCGGGTCTCCCCCACACCAGCCATCAAATGCCCATGACCACTATTCATAAGATACGACCTGGCAGGGTCATCAAGGACTGAGCAGTCCTACTCTGTGGCCTTTCCTGGGACGTCCTGACCTTCCCTGTATTTGGCTAGCTCACTCTTCCTCCAGGATTCAGCTTCGATGTGAATTCCTTAGAGTCTCTATTCTTATTTTCCCCGCTTTGGGAATCAAAATTCTGTACTTAGTGCTCTCACTACACCTGGCCCCATCCTGGTTTACGCTTGGTATTCTCATGCAAACTCAATACCCATTTTACTTTCAACAGTGTCCAGGTTGAATGACAGATGATAGTCACGAGGTTCAATTTAAAACCAGCCTTGACTGGAAGGTCAACTCCTGGCCTCTCATCTCGAGGCACCTCTGCCAGGTACCTAGTGGCTTTTATCAATACTGACTAACTGAAGCCAACTCTGAAAACTTATCAAAAATTCTGAAAGGAAACATATGGTTAGATTGTGGTTGTATTACTGCAAAGGCCCACAGAGGCAGGAGCTTTAGGAAATTTTCCCAGGAATATTCCCCTTTTGGTTTTCATGAGCTTGAAAGCAGAAACATAATAGTGCCCAGTAACACAATAGTAATGTCAAATTCCAAAGGCAGCCTTGTGATAACTTTGCCAGCATATAATTCACTTAATAGAATTCTAAGGCTTTCATTTCTCATGATTCTCACTGTTGGTGATTTGAGATTAGGGCCACAAAAGGAACAGACCCAACTTTTCATAAGGGTCTACCTGAATTTTGCAAGACATTTTCCAGTGATAAACAAGTCTATAACATAGTCACTGACAATTCACTTCCTCTTTGCAGTACATAATTTCTCCAGAATTTTTTTTTTAATGGAAAAACCAGTTTTATTTCTATCAGCAGCACCAGCCCTAATGGTAATACAAGGGTTAACAAATCAATTTAACCTTTATAAATTAATTCCTCCAGAATTTTTATTTGAAGTGTTTACATCCATGACTAGTATTTTCTGAGTTAATTGAAATAAAGCATATCGTTAACTATTTAAGTTAAGGGCAGGGTTAAGGATGGTACCTGGAGTCAAGATATAAGTTCAATTCTTAACGCATGTCTTGTAATGTTTAAAACTTGGCTAAGAGATGATGTAAGACTGCTATGTTATGATTCAATTAGAACAAAAGGAAGAATCACCCTACTGGCACATCAATAGTATATACTGCCATAAATCCCACATCAACCGCCAACAGTTCAGGTTTGAGGTGAAGAGATTCAAAGAAAAAGAAATGCAAATGGATAACAGTACAAAATATATTAAACGCTATCTAGTTCCCAAACAACTGCAAATTATTATATTTGAGCAACATTTTTCCTATCAACTTGGTAAAGTTTTTTAAAAGACGGTAATATCTGCTGTTGATAAGAAGCTGGGCACCCTTGTAATCTACTGAGAATGTAACTGAATAGAGCTTTTCTAGAGAACAGTTTGACAATAGTAAAGCTCTCTCCAAAATAAAGACTAAAACTTTTAGTTCCACAGTTTCTGCTGGTTATTCCAATAGAAAATAATTAAAAAATTAAATCAGAGTCTCTGGGCATGAGGCCCAGGAAGCAGTGTTTCTTACCCACCTCCAACCTCAGGTAATTCTGAAATAGCAAACATAGTCTTATTAACATTCGCTTAGAGTCAGAGAAGTAAAGAGAACAGGTGACATATACACGAAGAGAAATTCTACCCTGATTAAGAAGAGATTTCTCCAACTCTAAAATCCAGTTAAATTAATAGAATCAAGTGATGGACTCTTGTAATACAGTATTTCCCAGTGGGAAGAGAAATCTCAACATTATGGTCAAAACAATGGGAAACAAGTAATTTAACTGCATGTAGGTAATGAATTATTTTAGATTTTTAAAAATAGTCAAAAACTTATTTTTTATAATTGTTTTAAAATCACAATACCTCTACCATTCTCTTTAGAATTATTACAGTATAAAATAGAAGGGATGGTTTAACAAATGGTTAGAAACACAAAACTTTTTGATAAATACAAAAAAAAATCAAATTCTCCTCCTGCTCTAGTCTGTTTCCCGGTTTGTGGTGTTGCCAGTCATCTTGTGGTCAGGACCAGAGGGCATGAGGGTCTCTTCCCTCTCCTCCACAATCCTTATCTAGTTGGTCTGCAAATTCTGCACTTCTCCTTTTCATACAGCATTTCAATCTGTTCCTTATCTTCCCTTTTTAATGCTGATACCACAGTTCAAGTCTGTTATTCTCTTTCAGATGGGCTTTTATGAAATTTTCTCTCTGTCCTCAATTACTTCCTATACTCTGTTGCAAAAACTCAAGTTTTGGTGAGGAAAACCATGATATAATCACAATATTCAGTTACTGAAAATGTTTAATGGTACCTGCTACCTATAAAGCAAAATACAGTATCTTCAGCATTGCATTCAAGGTTCTTTATCACCGGACTCAAGCTACACTATCATTCCTTTACCTTCCTCTTCTCATCCCATTGTCCCACCTCTATATCACTTCTGCCCCTTACTTCCAGTTAAACTGCTGTCAGAACATACCCCATGATTCATAAGGATCCTCTCTTTTCATGCATATCTTTCTAGAAAGCTCTCTACCTCACCTCTTTGTGATGTCTACTATTAAACCCAAAGATTTCTCCTCTATAAGTTAATAATTTCTTCCCCTGCTAACAGAAAAGAAGCACAATAAACCCATGACAATAACTCACTCTCTGCATTATTCTGGCAACAGAGCTGGATGAGGCTGCCTGAAAGAGGGTGGTGGCGGTGTATCTGTTCTTTGACTGCAGGTACAGGCATCACTCATCTTTGTGTACTCCTTGACCTAACCCAGAGCCTAGCATGATGTTCAGAGAATCTCTGTGCACTTGGATCATGTAAGGGATCAGGCAGGAGATCTACAAAAAGACAATACTTAATCCAAAAAGTTAGAAACAGGATCATCTTCTAAAAGGAGCTATGAGGCTTGGAACCTTCTTCTCTACTATTTTACATGCACTTAGGGAGCTAGCTAATTAAAGAAACCCTCTGGTGGATTTCCTATAATGAGAAGAATTCTTTGGCAAAGCAAATAACCAACCCTTAATTTATAAAGTACTTATGGAGTTAGGTGCTTACAGTATCACCAAACTTAGGGACCCCTTGTCATTAATCTGCCTCTGTAAGCACCTAACGCAGAAGGAATCGCTAAGATTCTGGAGAAAACTGGGTTGTAGGTGATTTAAGCTGTTAATTTTGATCTTCTACAGAAGGATGTTAATAAGACTGTATTTGCTTTCCTATTTAAGCCTTAAAGCATAGCATAGACAAAAGAATCTCCGCAAGTAGCATTCTAATATTAACTTCCTTTTGATTCCAGCAAAAAAGCAATAAAAGTTTTCTATGATTAAAAGAAAGAGTCTATTGTGTTATTTATATATCTTTGATTTGGGGCAAAATTTTGGTACTTTGTTCTCAGTCTAAGGAATGATAATTTTTAAAGTCTACTGTAAAGTTTATTGTTGTTGTTCTTCTTTTTAAAATAATTCTCCTCCCAAGGGCAGAGGAACTGAATTCTTCCCATGGATTAAGAGTTAAAGCTCTGGTTTTACTTTGAGTATTTTATCAACAACATTCAAAAGCTTTTAAAACAAATGTGGTTATTAATGCTGGTACTATGAATGTAAAAAAGACAAGGAACACACACATCAATCCTTGTTTATTGAGCCCTATTTTTTAAAAACTGTCAGCTCCAGAATTTCCATACATGACAAATTTCTGGGGGTGGCAATCTGCCTAGGGCAGGATGAATCAGAGTAAGCACTAGGATATCGCCTCCAAATTGCAGTTTCTCTGTTAAGCACACTGCTTTTTGTTTTGTTTTGTTGCACCTAGGATACACATGTATATGGGCGGTTTTGGTAAAAGTACCTGATATTCTAGAGAAGCTAAAATTTCCACAAACCATTTCTTGGTTTCAATCTAATTTCCCAATTTCTAGGCCAATCTCTACCATAAATGCAATTTATTTGATATTCTCCCGTCCTTCCTCCCTCCTTTCTTTCTCTCCTTCTTTCTTGGAAAAGCAGAGATATGTTTCTAAAATTTGTGCATGCATTCCATGTTAAGACAATCAAGTTGAAATGCCTGAGGAAGTAAGTAACCACATGGTGAAAATCTCTGCCGGAAACCCTATGTGACCTGGAAAACGCCCCACATCTGAGTTTCTGCCTCCCTCCTTAGCATCCTCTCTATATTGTCGACATTCTCGGCTAATGTCACTTTTAAGAATCTGTCAAACTGTTTCATACTCCCATGCCTTTGCCTTTGCCATTTTCATTGCCTGGAAATCATATATTCACTGAATATTTTTACTGAAATCTACTCTCTGCAGAGAATGGTGCTAGGTCCTGGGAATACAGCAGTGAAAACGATATGATATTCACAGCTGCTGCCCACACATGACTCAGCATCCTTCTTCCCTGGCAAACTCTGCTTGCATCTTGCATCTTCTGTGCCTCTTTCTCCGGGACTTGTTCCCTGACCGGTCCAGTCAAGACTTATCAATCCTTCTTTTGAGACACTGGTACAGCTTTAATAGTCCTGTTATAGTCCTGACCAACATGCTTTTAATATGGTTATTTCCCATAATTCCTGATTCCCTTATGAAACAGTGAACTTGCTGTATCTCTTTCGTTTTTGTATTACCAGCACAGTGCTTAGCACTGAATGAATTAATTAATTGATAGAATGACTAAACTGCATAACTGATTTTTCTGGGGAGAGTAAATTGAATTTCAATCTGAATATTGTTTTAACATGTCCTAATCTAAGCCTTTGCAAAGCACATATTGATCTGAAAGAGACAATTAGCACAGAATTTTAAAATGTGAAGTTACAGAAGCTACAATGAATGTAATCTCTTACATGAGTATGATATGCTCTTATAATAAACCTCAAAATTCCTCAACTTTGTTACCTGAAATATAAGAATTATGATGCTCTTCTTCTACTGTTCTCCAAAGTAGTCACAATTATTACGTGGTTCTGTCTGTATATGTGGGTATTTTATTACAAAGGTGGTTATTACTAATATCTAGAGTGGTTGAACTCTTCAGAAGAAATATGCTATTTAATTGGAAATTCACAATGGTAATAGAATCAGCATCTTTTATGAAAGCTGAAAAGTTGGGCTTGCAGAAAGAAGACTCCTAATTCTCTATGAACAGAATGCAGTTTAGAAATTTGTAGGCAGCTCTTTAAACCACACAATGTATATATACATTAGATTTCAATGGAACCTAAAGGCACCATACACACTGCTAGGTTTGAGTCATCAGCTAATTTTTTCTGTCCTTCTTGGAAATTTTTTTTTAAATATCAGAGTCGGATACTTTATTGAATTAATTGTAAATTCCTTGAATATCACTATATTACTTATTCATCTTTTTATCTACTGTACTTCCTAGCACACTGACTTGACCACAGTAGATTCTCAGTAAATAGAAGTCAGTTTTATTTGGGTTACCTACTTCTAATAAAAGAAACTTGGGCAGATTTCACTGATTTGGGGACTTAGAAATAAAACAGGGGATGAATGTTTAATACATTTTTTGCAAATATTTGACAGATTTGGAAGTATGTGTGGTTCCAAAGAGCGATGTAGATCCATGCCATAAGTTAGATGAAGTTAGATTTTGGGTAAATTTAATGGAAACTGTTTTCATAACAGCAGTTACCTAATAATAGAATGGATTTCTTGTAAGGTAAGCTGTTTCCCACTGGTGGACATTGTGAAAAAGAATGCCTGGAGGCAGCAGAGGACTATCTTTGGCTAGATTCTGTGAGACAATAACTGTTCTTTAAGTGCTATAAAGAGAAAAGGGCATAGATGGGTACAGTCATCCCTTGGTATCTGCAGGGTATTGGTTCTAGGACCTACAAGAACACCAAAATTGTCGGATGTTCAAGTCGCTTATATAAAACAGTATGGTATTTGCATATAACCTACACACATCCTCAGACCTTAGATTCAGTATTATGAGTAATGCAGAGTCATCATTTTTAGATTACTCATAATACCTAATATAATGTAAATGCTATATAAATAGTTGTAAATACAATGTAAATGCTATGTAAATAGCAGTAGGCATGCAGCATATTCAATCTTGCTTTTTGGAAATTTCCAGATTTTTAAAAAAATAGTTTTGATCTGGGCTTGGTTGAATCCACGAACATGGAACCCAAATATATGGAAGGCCGACTGTATATTCAGTTCATGTGTTGGTTTATTCTGTTATCTTAATAAAGTGATACCATATATTTTTATAGTCTATAATACATGTCCTCAATATTACTGAGTTGTAGATTGCCTCTGGACAACTTCTGGGACTCTAGAGTACTGTGAACTTCAGGACTGGTCGGTCATAAACTACTCTACAAGTGATTGCAAGGTGGGGTGGCTGGAGTCCTGAAAAAATTCCTCAAGTTGGAATACGCAGATGTTCATTACATAAGATCAAGAGGAGTCATTACTGGATTACACATTTTCAGAGTTAAAACACTTAGATAAGTTCATGGACCTAACTCACTGATAAAACAGAATTTCCTCAATCATTCAAGATTTGACTACAGTTCCTACAAGGATAAAGATGAGAAGAGGTTAATTTTCATTAGAATTTCATGAGGAACCCCAGCTCCTTCAGCTGATGCTGGTGAACCAATATTCAGATACTATTTAAGGAATATCATTTTACTTAAAAACCCTTGGCCACATGCATACCTAATTAGGAAAAGCAACCTTTAAAAATGGAAATTAAATTTCAGAAGGGTGCTTCTATAATATTATTTGTCCACTATCGTTCTCTTATGCTGCTTGGAAGCAGTAGGAATTTATAACTTCTGGAAAGAAAGGTATGAAATTAAGACGTTTGTCCTTACTTGTACCATAGTCATAAGGTTTAGCAATATTATAGGGCAAAAATAATTATAAAAAATGCTGAAAGCAAAGGAAAATTGTGATTGATCTTTGGAATTCTGAAGAAAAAGATTAAAGTGTAGTAAGTGTCAGAAACATACTTTTCAACTGAAAATACTATTCAGCAACTTGAGAAGTTCTAACTTCATTTTCTTTCAGTGACAAAGAAAAATGTTTTCAGTAATGGGACTTTTTAGTTTGCCCTGGAAATAATTCATGTATTTCAATATCATTGAAAAGAAAATGGTCTTCTTATAGTCAACCTGACTACTGTGCTATATTGTTTAATTAAACATAATAATTTACCTTGGACTGCTTAAAAGTCAATTGTCCAGAGCTGATGTGACTTGGGTCGTAATTGTTACCTGGCATCTTCTACAAGCACAATTTTGTAGATCATTTTTGATTACAATTTTATGAAGGAAATTTGTTTCTAAATATAAATTCTTGTGGGTGGGGTTGTTTTTTTTTTTTTTAACCCATCAACTGATGTTTACCTAATCAACAAAAACTATTGGTTTAAATTTGACTAAATTTGATTAAAATGGGGAAAATATATATTTATAATATGCATTATATTTATATTATAATGTGTTTTAATACTACATTATAGTATAGATGCTTTACTTTGTTTCCCCTATGTGTCCTTGATATGCAGATTCTCTTCTATCTACTAATATCAAATCTAGACTGAACCTTAAGCTGGACATAGTGAATTCCAGAGCGTGTATCAGGTGATGTACTATTATCAGTGAATGCATATGGTCCTAAGTACTGTTCTCTGAAAGCCAAATAAAATTGTTACAAAAGAAAAGAAATGCATATCTATTGTGTTAGAATTTTAAGATGGTTCCCAAGATTTCCACTCCCTTGGGCACATTCATTTTCTCCTAGTTATCCAGTTAAAGAGTAATCTACATGCCTCTGTGAAACTATTTTTGGGTGTAATTACGGTCCCAAATCAACTGAGTTTAGAAAATGATATTATCCTGGCCTATTCAGAGGTGAGTTCACCCTTAAAAGGGACTTAGTTCTTCCTGAAGAGACTTAAAATGTAAGAGGGATTCAATGGGAGGAAGATTTTTCACTGATGGCTTTGGGGCAAGAACTGGGAGCAGTCCACAGCTAAAATCCAGAAAGATAATAGGGACCTCATTCCTACAATTGCAAGGAATTAAACTCTGACAACAACCTGAATGAGCTTGAAAGAGTACCCCAAGTAACACATAAGAATGCATCCTTTCAACACGTTGATTTTTTTTTGTCTGACTACAGAACTGTGAAGTAATAAATGGGTATTGCTTTCAGCTGCAAACCTTGTGGAAAGTTTTTATACAGCAGTAGAAAACTAATATATCTATGATGTAGCTAAATAGAGCATCACCATTTTAGATAAAGGAAATTTGTATGGCTGTATTGAAGATAATAATTGTCCCCTTATGTCTATAACAAACTTCTTAATTAACTCACCATTCAATTGGGGTCAGTGGGAATAAAATACAAAGAGCATATATTAGAGTGGCTAGCAATTAGATCTCTTGCAAGGCGCTTTACCACTTTGGACTGCAGTTTATTTTATCTGTAAAATAAGAAGCTAGAACCTGATTATTTCTGAGATTTCTTCCAGGTTAAGGAATCTAAGATTTAACTAAATAGTAGTAAAGTGAATGAGCTGTGATACGGTGGAAAGAATACAGTACTAGAGAAAAGGAAAAAAAGACGGGTTAAATTCTATGTCGTAAACAAGGAGCATTGATCTTAAATAAACTGTTTCATTTCTGGACTGTGATTCACTTGGTTGAAAATGGGGGTAAAACCACCATGACTCAAAACCCTTTGTGAAAAGAGCTATTCTGGGTAATTTACTTCCAGGATGGCAGTGAGGAACTTTGTGAACTCACTCACTCTCTAAAACAATGAAAATATGGCCAAAACAACTTCCATGAACCATTTCAGAAACCTGGTAATGAACAAAGCCTCAGAACAAATGAAAAATCATCTATTCAAGAGAAACTGCTGAATCTCTATAAGAGAGAAGGTCTGTGACATTGTCACTTGGGCCTATTCCCGTTCTTTCCTCCCAGCTCCTCGGTGTGGTAGCCAAAATCTGGAAGCAGACAGTAAAGAGATCTGACCATCTTTGGAACTCTGTTAAAAGCACCATCCCCAGAACACACTTAATACTTTGTCCAAACATTTAGATCTCTGTGAAATACACAAATATGTAGAAATCAAACAACACACTTCTACATAACCAGTGCATCAAAGAAAAAATCACGAGAAAATACTATGAGATGAATGAAAACAACAACACATTATGCCAAAGCTTATGCGATACAGGTAAAGCCGTGCATAGAAGAAAATGTATAGCTGCAAATGCCTACATTGAGAAAGAAGAGCTCAAATCAATCTCACCTTCCACCTCAAGAAAAAACAACAGCAAACTTTATCAAAGCAAGGAGAAGGAAGGAACTATAAAGATTAGATTAGAAATAAATGAAATCAAGAATAGAAAAACAATAGAGAATATCAAAAAAAACAAGTCAGCTCTTTGAAAAAAATCAAAAACTTTCTATACATTAGCAATGAATAATCTGAAAATAAAATTTATAAAACACTTAAAAATAAAAATAATAAAAATTCTAATAACTTTTTTAAAAAGTATAAGACATATACTAAATATATAAAACAATTGAAAGAAATTAAAGATGCTATAAATAAATAGACATACCACGTTCATGGGTCAGAAGACTTAACATTGTTAAGATGGCAATACTTCAAAAATTGAGGTACAGAGTCAACACAATCATTTTCAATATCCCAGCTTTTGGCAGGGGCAGGAATTTACAAGCTGATTTCAAATTTATAACCCCCTTATCTGAAACCCTCATAGAAAAAATACAAGGGACCAAAATAACCAAAATCTTCTTGAAAAAGAAAAAAGTTGGAGAGCTCACACTTTCCAATTTCAAAACCCAGTACAAAGCTACAATAATCAAGTCATCATAGTACTAGTGTAACAATAGACATATATATCAATGGAATAGAACTGGGAGTTCAGAAATACACCCTTACATTTAGGGACAATTGATTTGGACAAGGATGCCAGAATAATTTATAAAGAAAAGTATAGCCATTCAGGAAATGTTGCTGGAACAACTGGATATCCACAAGCAAAAGAATGAATTTGAAGTCCTCACACCACACACACAAAAATAATTCAAATCTTAGATTTAATTGTAAGAGCTAAAACAATAAAACCCCTAGGAAAAAAATACAGGAGTAAATTTTCGTGATCTTGGGTTAGGCAATGATTTCTTAGTTATGACACACAAAGTAGAAGGAATAAAATTTTTAAAAAGATAAATTGACTTTGTTAAGTTAAAAAAAACCTTTTTTGTGTCAAAGGACACCACCAATACAGTGAAAAGAAAACCCACAGGATAAGATAAAATATTTGCAAATCATATATATGACAAAGAACTTCTATACAGAACATACAAAGAACTCTTACCATTCAACAAAAAGAAAACTAGCCCAATTAAAAATTGGACAAAAGATTTGAATATATATTTCTCCAAAGAAGATATATAGTCAATAGACACATAAAATGATGCTCAAATCATTAATCATTAGAGAAATGCAAATCAAAACACAATGAGAAACTACTTCATGCCTACTAGACGTCCAAAATATAAAAGAGAGGAATAATAAGTGTTGGTGAGAATGTGGAGAAACTGGAACCTTCATACATTGCTTATGGGATTGTTAAAACAGTGCAGCCACTTTGGAAAACAGTCTGGCAGTTCCTCAAATGTTAAATATAGAGTTAGCTTATGACCCAGCAGTTCCACTCCCAGATATATATCCAAGGGAATTGAAAACATGGGGTCAACACAGAAACTTCTGCATGATTTCATAGTAGCATTATTCATAATAGAGAAAAGGCAGAAACAACCTAAATGCCCATCAACTGATAAGTGGATAAATAACGTGGTATATGCAAACAATGGAATATTACTGAGCCATAAAAATAAATGTAGTACTGATACATGATACAACATGGATGAACGTTGAAAATACTATGCTGAGTGATAAAAGGCAGTCACAAAAGGCCACATATTGTATTAATCCATTTATATGAAATGTCCAGAGCAGGCAAATCTATGGAGAAAGTAAACTAGAATTTAGTGATGGTGGCACAACTCCACTAAACTGTATATTTTCATTGAACTTGTATGCATTCCTGCCCTACTTATCAATATGGGACTATCTCATGGACAATTTAGATAAGAGCACAAAATATGGAGTCAGAGTCTTAGGTCAAGCTCTGTTATTTACTAACTGTGTGACTTAACCTCTTCAAATTTCAGTTTCCTCTTTATAGCTAATGGAAATAATAATGCCTTTCACTTACTTTACATAAGGAAACTGAAATGAAAATACAATTTCCATGATAATATTATGCTCAAATTATGCAATTTCTTTTAGGAGCCTTTAAATGGATTAATCATAATCCTTATTTAGTGGCACAGTATCATTATCAATTAGTGCATAAAAACTTTATTTGTATTTACTTCAAATAGACATTACTTTTTGTTCCCTTTGTTCTATTCCCAATCCCTTTCTCTCTCTCCTCCATACACCCTGTCATTGGTTGAATTTTCCAGGAAACAGACTCTGAGACACAGTGTAATGGATGGGATGTTCATTAGGGAGAATCCCATGGAAGAGAGCAGAAGGGAAGCAGGTTTGAACAGAGGGAGAAGTCCAGCTGGGATGCAGGCCATGGCAGCCTCAGCCAACTTCAAGAGGAGCTCTGGAGCTCTGGCCCCTCAGAGTTGTCCTGTATTGGCCAAGTGGCAGAGACTCTATACCACAGTCTCAATGTGTCATAGGTTGTGAGACCTTGGGCAAGGCGGCGCTCTGTGGTTGAGGCAATCCCTAAAGGGATTAACAAATGGCTGGAGGCTATTTGCTCACAACACCCCCAGAAGTTGGAGCAATTCGTCCTTCCTTGAGGGGACATTTCGACAGTGTATCACAGTACCCATCAGAGGCTCCGAATTCTATGTATTTAAGTATATAAATGGCATTGTGTAGGATATTTTGCTCTGTTTCTATTTTACCTTTGGTGTATGTCTGTCAGATTTAGCCATGTTGACAGTCGTAGATCTGGTTAATATAAAATTCTTTTCTATATTTCCTTCTATGTAATAGAATGAACATTGCTGGTACTGTATCAGTAGACACAATCCCAACACACTTATCATTGCTGGGTAGAAGAGATAGTGTTAAAATAAAATAGATTAGTCTGTTGCACACACACTGGTTTGGTTTTTTAATCAATTAACCAATCGCTCTGAACAGCAATTCTGCCACTCCAGTTTGCTTTGCATATTGCTCACCGTCTGTATTTTTTCCCTAAGCCCCACTGTTTGATTAGACTAGCCTGGTTCCTGACAGTAGCATGACTCCTTCCAATCCCTTCTTCAGTTCACCTCCTGTTTTATATCTCCAGTTCCATTCTGTTTTGGCTTTCTCTTCTTTCCTACCTGCCTTCGCCACTGCAGTATCAGCATCATTTGGAGTCAGGTCCAACTTTATAAATGTTTTCCCACAGAATATAACAAAATATATGACATGGAACAAGGGCACAATATTGTTGATTTGTAATGTTTGAGCATTCCTAATTCTATTGATTGCATCTCTTTTTACATCTATGTAAATTATATGTAATTTTAAATGAAAGGGAGAAATAAAGATTTTTTTGAAATACATTATATGTATCATTTTTGGAAAGACATTGCAAAAGGTTAATGCTTCCCTAGTCTCATGTTTTTGTTTTCTCAATTCAGAAGCAAACTCCTTCTGATTTTATACACTACCTTTCAGACTACTTCATCTTCTGACATAAACAGGGAAACCTATGAACCTCCTTCATCTCAGTGCTGGCCTATCTCTAAACCACAGAGCACAAGGTGAGAACCAGAAGGAAGCCCTCCCTGGGTTTCTCAGCTGTGTTCCTTAGACTCCTGGGTTAGTAAGGATTCAGGGACCATTGTAGGGTGAGAGGCTGCAGAGAAGGCAGGACTCTGGGCTCACCTGGGTTTATGTTTCAACCATATTAAATATAATATATTAAATACCTGTAATATTTAGTTTAAAAAATGAGTTTCCCTGCTGAAAGAAAGAGACAGAGACAGAGACAGAGAGTTGAAAGTTACTGATCTAAGCCTTACCTCACTTAATATTGAAATACACAGGCCTAGCATGGAAATTACTTGTCCAAGATCCAATGATATTCTCTAACTTCATATTTTACTCTATTTCAGAGCTTATTATTAATAGCTCTTTGGCTGTTGGCTTTAGTAGCCTTATGTCTCCTGAAATCATAACCCGGCACAGTTTCTAGACTCCAGCTCCTTCTAAGCAAGACTGTGGCTTTGACCTGGCCTGAAGCTCACACCTATTCCTCACAGCTATTCTCCCTGAGATCTGGTTTTCGTTTCTGTTTTTGCTAATAGCAGTCTTTCCTTGCTTGGTTTCTCTTCTACCGTTAAATGTCATGGGCCTTGACAGTAGCATTAAAGGTTATCTTTTATGTTTAGGGAAGTAAATACTTGAAGGCAACTTGGGATAGATATAATGATGGAAGCATTATCCTCTTACTATATATTTAGAATAGCAATCAAGTAATAACAAAATGAATTGTAATGGAGCCAACCACTTGTTTTGTCATCCTTAAATTTCATATGGGGAGTTTAGCATAAACTAATTACTCCTGACGATTATCTGACAGATTGGTTTCAAAGACCATGGAAAGAGATAATTTGAAGCGTAGGGTTGAATAAACAATCACTATGTTTCTCTAAGAGTCTGATTAATTCTAAATATAAACGTCTTGTCTAGAATGCACTGCACTGGATATATGCAATGCACATCTTTCCCTTAATGCCAAAAAAGCTTTCCAAACAGGTCCTATTTTTGACGCATCTTATAGGGCTGAGTCTACTGTAAGGTTTATAAAGACACTGAGTTAAGGACAATGTCACATAATCTGTATTAATAATGTTCACAAATAATTATTTCCATATTAGCAGAAGGTAAACGAACTATTTCCTTATGCAATCAACTATAAATAAATAGGATTTTTATTCTTATGCACTTCCCTTCTTGGTGGGTGGATGGTAAAGAACTAACATGTACTCAGTGTCTAGTTTAGACTCGACATTGGCATATATAAAAGTTTCTACAAAGTAAATCTCAATCAAAATTAGAAACAGTATTATGTTCATGATTTTTAAAGGCCCTTCTGCTTGCAGAAAAAAGTGTTGGGGATTTCCTAAGTGTATATAATACCAACAGGATAAACATTTAGAATTCAAACATTTAGAATTCAAACATTTAGAATTCAAACATTTAGAATTCAATTACTTTAAAAAAGATAATTAGATGTTTAATATGTTGCATAAGAATTTAACCATTTTTTTTTTTTTTTGCTGATTTATTTATTTTCTTTCTGGATGTGGCTTAATTACAGAAAATTACTGATTTACAAAAAAATACTTTATGCTTCACTCCCAGGTATGGAAGCATTGGCTGTGATTGATCCCTAGTATAAAAACACAATTCATGATATTAAAATACGGGTTATTAAAACATTGTTTCATTTATTATTATCAAGGTTCAAGATTTTATATGAACCCATATAAGCAGAGGACATTTAAGGAATTTTCTGTGATACAAAGTATAATACAGATGACTACTTCAGTGTTAATAAGTAAAGGTGACATTGGCAGGAATTAGCTGGTTGGAAAGGTTGCTTCATCTCTTTGACCCTCAGTATCCACAGTGGCAAAATGAAGGAGTTACATTAGTGAAGATCAAATTTCTTTCTATCTTAAAGGTTCTCTGCTGGGTGCTGGTTCAGGGGGGTTTGGTGGAGTTGAGGGTGGTGGGGATAGGATGGAAAGAAAGCTCTCAAAGAAACTCTCCTCTTTCTCTGCCCGAGGAGGAGAATGGGCTATTCATCAGAGTGGTAAGATTATATGACCTTAGTTGGGATACTTTTGCAAGCGGGTAGGTGAAATTGTGTTTAGAGGCTGTGCAAATGGTTATGATTCTCTCTTCTGTCCCTTGTCCCCAGTGGCAGAAAAAGGTGTGTTAAATCAGACTCATGCCCACAGAAAGAGCAACTTCATCCTGCTCTATTCTTTTTCTTCTCCCCTTCAGATATATTGAGAAAGTCAGTTGGCACATATTCCACTGAGAGATGGAACTAACCATCTCCGTGAAAGTCTGGCACTGCTGCCTTTAGGGTCTTTTTTTGTCCTATGTGGCCATTGGTAAGATTCAGATTCAGGTCTCTAAGCCTGACTAGAGGCTTAGTGATTTTATTAAACATTTCAAATGACCAGCTTTTGGTTTAATTGGGTTTCTTTATTGATTTCCTCTTTTCAGTTTCAGTGATTTCTGTTCTAATTCTTATTACTACTTTTCTTCCGCTTACTTTGGGTTTAATTAGCTCTTTTTTTTTTTTTCTAGTTTTCTAAGGTAGAAACTTAGGTGACTGATTTTAGATCTGTTTTTTCTACTATATGCATTGAATTCTGTATTTTCCCTCTAAGCACTGCTTGCTCTGTGCCCCCCAAATTTTGATAAGTTGTATTTTGATTTTCACTTAGTTCAAAATATTTTAAAATTTCTCTTGCAATTTCTTCTTTGATCCATGTGTTATTTAGAAGTGTGTTGCTTAATCTCCATGTACGTTGGGATTTCTCAGTTATCTTTGTTATTGATTTCTAGTTTAATTCCACTGTGGTCTGAAAGCAGACATTTTATGATTTCTATTTTTAAAATTTGATAAAGTGTGTTTTATGGCCAGGAGTGTAGTCTGTCTTGGAGAATGTTCCACGTGAGCTTGAGAGGTATGTGTGTTTTGCTGTTGTTAAATAAACTAGTCTATAGATGTCAATTAGGTCCAATTGATTGATGGTGGTGGTGTTGAATTCAACTATTTTTTTCTGCCTGCTACTTCTCTCTGTTTCTGATAGAGGGGTTTTTGAAGTCTCCAACTGTGATAGTAGATGCATCTATTTCTCCTTGCAGTTCTATCAGTTTTTGCCTCGTGGAGTTTGACACCCTGATGTTACACACATATACCTTAAAGATTGTTATGTCTTTTTTTTTTAAGTTTTATTTTTATTTTATCTATCATTTTCTTTCTTTTTGTTTTAGTCAATCATCAATTTTATACACATCAGTGTATACATGTCAATCCCAATCGCCCAATTCAGCACACCACCATCCCCACCCCACCGCGGTTTTCCCCCCTTGGTGTCCATACGTTTGTTCTCTACATCTGTGTCTCAACTTCTGCCCTGCAAACCAGTTCATCTGTACCATTTTTCTAGGTTCCACATACATGCGTTAATATACGATATTTGTTTTTCTCCTTCTGACTTACTTTACTCTGTATGACAGTCTCTAGATCCATCCACATCTCAGCAAATGACTCAATTTCGTTCCTTTTTATGGCTGAGTAATATTCCACTGTATATATGTACGACAACTTCTTTATCCATTCGTCTGTCGATGGGCATTTAGGTTGCTTCCAGGACCTGGCTATTGTAAATAGTGCTGCAATGAACACTGGGGTGCATGTGTCTTTTTGAATTACGGTTTTCTCTGGGTATATGCCCAGTAGTGGGATTGCTGGGTCATATGGTAATTCTATTTTTAGTTTTTTAAGGACCCTCCATATTGTTCTCCATAGTGGCTGTATCAATTTACATTCCCACCAACAGTGCAAGAGGGTTCCCTTTTCTCCACACCCTCTCCAGCATTTGTTGTTTGTAGATTTTCTGATGATGCCCATTCTAACTGGTGTGAGGTGATACCTCATTGTAGTTTTGATTTGCATTTCTCTAATAATTAGTGATGTTGAGCATCTTTTCATGTGCTTCTTGGCCATCTGTATGTCTTCTTTGGAGAAATGTCTATTTAGGTCTTCTGCTCATTTTTGGATTGGGTTGTTTGTTTCTTTAATATTGAGCTGAATGAGCTGTTCATATATTTTGGAGATTAATCCTTTGTCCATTGATTCGTTTGCAAATATTTCCTCCCATTCTGAGGGTTGTCTTTCCGTCTTGTTTATGGTTTCCTTTGCTGTGCAAAAGCTTTGAAGTTTCATTAGGTCCCATTTGTTTATTTTTGTTTTTATTTCCATTACTCTAGGAGGTGGATCAAAAAAGATCTTGCTGTGATTTATGTCAAAGAGTGTTCTTCCTATGTTTTCCTCTAAGAGTTTTATAGTGTCCGGTCTTACATTTAGGTCCTGAATAAATTTTGAGTTTATTTTTGTGTATGGTGTTAGGGAGTATTCTAATTTCATTCTTTTACATGTAGCTGTCCAGTTTTCCCAGCACCACTTATTGAAGAGACTGTCTTTTCTCCATTGTATATCTTTGACTCCTTTGTCATAGATTAGTTGACCATAGGTGTGTGGGTTTATCTCTGGGCTTTCTATCTTGTTCCATTGATCTATGTTTCTGTTTTTGTGCCAGTACCATATTGTCTTGATTACTGTAGCTTTGTAGTATAGTCTGAAGTCAGGGAATCTGATTCCTCCAGCTCCGTTTTTTTCCCTCAAGACTGCTTTGGCTATTCAGGATCTTTTGTGTCTCCATACAAATTTTAAGATGATTTGTTCTAGTTCCGTAAAAAATGCCATTGGTAATTTGACAGGGATTGCATTGAATCTGTAGATTGCTTTGGGTAGTATAGTCATATTCACAATATTGATTCTTCCAATCCAAGAACATGGTATATCTCTCCAGCTGTTGGAATCATCTTTAATTTCTTTCATCAGTGTCTTATAGTTTTCTGCATACAGGTCTTTTTTCTCCCTAGGTAGGTCTATTCCTAGGTATTTTATTCTTTTTGTTGCAATGGTAAATGGGAGTGTTTCCATAATTTCTCTTTCAGATTTTTCATCATTAGTGTGTAGGAATGCAAGACATTTCTGTGCATTAATTTTGTATCCTGCAACTTTACCAAATTCATTGATTAGCTCTAGTAGTTTTCTGGTGGCATTTTTAGGATTCTCTATGTATACTATCATGTCATCTGCAAACAGTGATAGTTTTACTTCTTCTTTTCCAATTTGTATTCCTTTTATTTATTTTTCTTCTCTGATTGCCATGGCTAGGACTTCCAAAACTATGTTGAATAATAGTGGTGAGAGTGGACATCCTTGTCTCGTTCCTGATCTTAGAGGAAATGCTTTCAGTTTTTCACCATTGAGAATGATGTTTGCTGTGGGTTTGTCGTATACGGCCTTTATTATGTTGAGGTAGGTTCCCTCTATGCCCACTTTCTGGAGAGTTTTTATCATAAATCGGTGTTGAATTTTGTCAAAAGCTTTTTCTGCGTCTATTGAGATGATCACATGGTTTTTATTCTTCAGTTTGTTACTATGGTGTATCACATTGATTGATTTGCGTATACTGAGGAATCCTCGCATCCTTGGGATAAATCCCACTTGATCGTGGTGTATGATCCTTTTAATGTGGTATTGGATTCTGTTTGCTAGTATTTTGTTGAGAATTTTTGTGTCTATATTCATCAGTGATATTGGTCTGTAATTTTCTTTTTTTGTAGTATCTTTGTCTGGTTTTGGTATCAGGGTGATGGTGGCCTCACAGAATGAGTTTGGGAATGTTCCTTCCTCTGCAATTTTTTGGAAGAGTTTGAGAAGGATGGGTGTTAGCTCTTCTCTAAATGTTTGATAGAATTCACCTGCGGAGCCATCTGGTCCTGGACTTTTGTTTGTTGGAAGAGTTTTAATCACAGTTTCAATTTCATTACTTGTGATTGGTCTGTTCATATTTTCTGCTTCTTCCTGGTTCAGTCTTGGAAGGTTATACCTTTCTAAGAATTTGTCCATTTCTTCCAGGTTGTCCATTTTATTGGCGTAGAGTTGCTTGTAGTAGTCTCTTAGGATGCTTTGTATTTCTGCGGTGTCTGTTGTAACGTCTCCTTTTTCATTTCTAATTTTATTGATTTGAGTCCTCTCCCTCTTTTTCTTGATGAGTCTGGCTAATGGCTTATCAATTTTTTTATCTTCTCAAAGAACCAGCTTTTAGTTTTATTGATCTTTGCTATTGTTTTCTTTGTTTCTATTTCATTTATTTCTGCTCTGATCTTTATGATTTCTTTCCTTCTGCTAACTTTGGGTTTTGTTTGTTCTTCTTTCTCTAGTTCCTTTAGGTGTAAGATTAGATTGTTTACTTGAGATTTTTCTTGTTTCTTGAGGTAGGCTTGTATAGCTATAAACTTCCCTCTTAGAACTGCTTTCGCTGCATCTCATAGGTTTTGGATCTTCGTGTTTTCATTGTCATTTTTCTCTAGGTATTTTTTGATTTCCTCTTTGATTTCTTCAGTGATCTCTTGGTTATTTAGTAACGTATTGTTTAGCCTCCATGTGTTTGTGCTTTTCACGTTTTTTTCCCTGTAATTCATTTCTAATCACATAGCTTTGTGGTCAGAAAAGATGCTTGACATGATTTCAATTTCCTTAAATTTGCTGAGGCTTGATTTGTGACCCAAGATATGATCTAGCCTGGAGAATGTTCCGTACGCACTTGAGAAGAAAGTGTAATCTGCTGTTTTTGTATGGAATGTCCTATAAATATCAATTAAATCTATCTTGTCTATTGTGTCATTTAAAGCTTCTGTTTCCTTATTTATTTTCATTATGGATGATCTGTCCATTGGTGTAAGTGAGGTGTTAAAGTCCCCCACTTATTGTGTTACTGTCGATTTCCTCTTTTATAGCTGTTAGCAGTTGCCTTATGTATTGAGATGCTCCTATGCTGGGTGCATATATATTTATAATTGTTATATCTTCTTCTTGGATTGACCCCTTGATCATTATGTAGTGTCCTTCCTTGTCTCTTGTAAAACTCTTTATTTTAAAGTTTATTTTATCTGATATGAGTATAGCTACTCCAGCTTTCTTTTGATTTCCATTTGCATGGAATATCTTTTCCCTCCCCTCACTTTCAGTCTGTATGTGTCCCTAGGTCTGAAGTGGGTCTCTTGTAGACAGCATATATATGGGTCTTATTTTTGTATCCATTCAGCAAGCCTGTGTCTTTTGGTTGAAGCATTAAATCCATTCATGTTTAAGGTAATTATTAATATGTATATTCCTATGACCATTTTCTTAATTGTTTTGGGTTTGTTTTTGTAGGTCCTTTTCTTCTCTTGTGTTTCCCACTTAGAGAAGTTCCTTTAGCGTTTGTTGTAGAGCTGGTTTGGTGGTGCTGAATTCTCTTAGCTTTTGTTTGTCTGTAAAGCTTTTGATTTCTCCATCAAATCTAAATGAGATCCTTGCCGGGTAGAGTAATCTTGGTTGTAGGTTCTTCCCTTTCATCACTTTAAGTATATCGTCATGTCACTCCCTTCTGGCTTGTAGAATTTCTGCTGAGAAATCAGCTTTTAACCTTATGGGAGTTCCCTTGTATGTTATTTGTCGTTTTTCCCTTGCTGCTTTCAATAATTTTTCTTTGTCTTTAATTTTTGCCAATTTGATTACAATGTGTCTCGGTGTGTTTCTCCTTGGGTTTATCCTGTATGGGACTCTGTGCTTCCTGGACTTGGGTGGCTATTTCCTTTCCCATGTTAGGGAAGTTTTCGACTATAATCTCTTCAAATATTTTCTCTGGTCCTTTCTCTCTCTCTTCCCCTTCTGGGACCCCTATAATGTGAATGCTGTTGCGTTTAATGTTGTCCCAGAGGTCTCTTAGGCTGTCTTCATTTCTTCTCATTCTTTTTTCTTTAGTCTGTTCCACAGCAGTGAATTCCACCATTCTGTCTTCCAGGTCACTTATCCATTCTTTTGCCTCAGTTATTCTGCTACTGATTCCTTCTAGTGTCGTTTTCATTTCAGTTATTGTATTGTTCATCTCTGTTTGTTTGTTCTTTAATTCTTCTAGGTCTTTGTTAAACATTTCTTGCATCTTCTCGATCTTTGCCTCCATTCTTATTCCGAGTTCCTGGATCATCTTCACTATCATTATTCTGAATTCTTTTTCTGGAAGGTTGCCTATTTCCACTTCATTTAGTTGTTTTTCTGGGGTTTTATCTTGTTCCTTCATCTGCTATATAGCCCTCTGCCTTTTCATCTTGTCTATCTTTCTGTGAATGTGGTTTTTGTTCCACAGGCTGCAGGATTGTAGTTTTTCTTGCTTCTGCTGTCTGCCAGAATTTAACCACTTTTAATACATATTTTCACATTGTATTTTATGTTGCAAATTGTCAACCTCACAGTGTAACTAATATTAAAAGAAAACCCCAGAGTTATCTCTCCCTATTTGTCCTTCTTTTCTTCAATCCTCCAGTCTTCTTGGTTTCAATCATACTGAAGTCACTGTGGTTCTATTTGTTTCCAGGTCCTCGTTCTCTCTCTCTCTCCCTCTCTCTCTGTCTCAGCTAGCCTGTGCATAATCTTTCTTCTTCCAGAAAGTATACAGTATTCCCCACCCACTGCTATGACTTCTCCCTTGCCTTCTTAAACTCCTAATTGTATTTATTTCTCCATTCAAATATCACCTTCTCTGGGAAGCCTTCCCTGACTCCTTTACTGAAAATCCCATCCCAGGCTGGGTTACATGTTGTTCCAGTGGGTTTTCATAACCAAAATCTCCTAGATATTCCCCGTTTGTACCACTTACCACTTGCTATTTAATATTCCCATGTGACTATGTGTTTCCAAATCAGTTCAGTTATCCCCTTGAAGAAAGGGACTGGGTCTTGCCCAGCACTGTATCCTTGGCACCCAGCATAGTGCTTGATTGACAGTGGTACTTGGTGTTGTAGGATTAATGGATGCCCCTATGGTTTTAGATAGAGTAGTATATTATCTGTTATGCCTATGTACTAATACCAATTTTACTTGTCATTTCAAGAGCTCTGTAGTGTGATTATTGAGTATGATACATCAAATACATGTTGTCATGCAAACTGTGTAATTACCTGGGTTGCACCCCTGTTTGACTGAAAATTTTTTTAAATAAGAGTGATCTCATTCTCAATAGCTCAGCCAGATGGGATCACCGTTTCCCCTGCCTTATCTGACACTTCTTTGAACCTCCATCACAGCCTGCATTGAGATCCCTTGTAGTTGATGGAATGTGTCCTTGCTCTCTTAATTTAGGCCTTGAAGGCAGGAAAGAGTCCTGTTTCAATCTTATATTTCCCACAGTGCCTGGCACATAGAAGAGGTGCAGCAATTATAGAACTGAGCTGGTACATGATTAAACAAAGGCCAAGCCAAAGTCAGATTTTTTTTTTAATCAGTCCTTTCAAAATAAGTACAGAACTCTGAGGGGTTTTGTTATTGCTATTGTTGTTGTTTTTACACTTTTCTGATTAAAAAATAATGCAACTCGTATTTGGAAAATTTTGGAAAGAACACAAAAATATATAAAGCAGAATTAAATTTACCTGTACAATGGAGATCAGTTTATGTTAGAATTTTAGCACATTTCCATCCAATCTGTCTTCTTCAACCAATGATAACCTTATATCATATAAATTATTTTATACTTAGCCTTTTCACTTAATATAATAGCATATTATTTTCTATCACTATAAATTTTTCGACATTATATTCCACCCCATAAATGCCCATGGTTTTTTAAGCCAGTTCTTTGGTAACTGAATACTGTTTGTTGAAGATTGTTTTTTAATTTTTCACAACTGTAAGTAATTTTGCATTATTTCAATGAATAACATATTATTTCTATGTACCTGGCTTTCTGTTGTTTTATGCGCTGGGATATAGCAGAGAAGAAACTGACAAAAAGCCCTACCCTCATAGAACTGACATACTAATTGAAGAGACAAAAAATAAACATGATAAAATAACATGTGCTACATTAGACAGAAATGGATGCTGAGGGGAAATAAAATACAGGAGGGAAGTGTAAGAGAAAGTGTCAGAGGGTGGTCACACATTTGGGTTGAGGTGGCTAAAGAAGGTCTCAGTGAGAAGAAATTTGGGTAAAAACCTCCAGGAGTTAAGGGAACAAAATCATCTTGAAATGGGGTGGAGTTGGGGAAGGGAGAAAGACCAATTCCAGGGGAACGTATAAGCAAGGCCTGAGAAAGAGTATGCCTGGTATGTTTAAGGAACAGCAGAAGCTCACACTGATTGAGGAGCAGGAAAATAAGAGATAAAATCAGAGCTATCCCAGGAGGACTAATTTTTTGGCTTTTCAGGCTTGGCTACTACTCTAAACGAGCTGAGATGTCACTAGAGCAGCAGGATATAAGTGGCATTTGAACAAGATCACTCTGCTTCTGGGATGAAATAGACTGAAAGGGGAAAGTCACAGGCAGGAATGCCAACTGAGAAGCTTCTGATATAAAATCGGGGAGGGCATAATGACATGGGCCAGAGTGTGGTGATGGAGGTGGGAAGGAGAAGTTAATTGTGGAATTTATTATTAGATTGAATGTGGTGTATGAGAGAATAAAAGGGGTCAAGGATGATGTCAGGTTTTTAGGCTTGAGCAGTTGCAAGAAAGGAGATGCCATTTAGTGAGATGAAGCAGATTGGTAGAGAAACGGGTTGAGAGTCAAGGTCATGTCCATTTTCCACATCCTTCAGTTTGATATCTAAGTGGAGATGTCAAGTAGTCAGTTGAATGCATGAATCTGGAATTCAAAGAACAAGTTCTTACCAGAGATATAAATTTGGGTGTCTTCAGCATAGAGACTATATTCAAAATACAATATTCTCATGCATAAATCTTTATTCAGATATTTTCATCATATGCTTTCAATAACTATGCCTGGGATATTGGAGTTGGCGTTACCTGATTAATTCATATAAGTTATTTCCCTAAAACACTGTGACAATTTAAGTTTTCTGCCTGCATTATCATCTTGCATCTTTGGATATGGTAATTTAAAGAACAAAAACTACATACACATATATAGTTTTGTACCTTCATTTTGCATTACTTTGATTATTGATGAAGACATTCTTAAATTAGACACTAAAATGGGAACATGATTCCATCAAAAATAGCAAAATCTACAAACATGTATGTATCCACGCAGCCACAGAATACCACTTTGTAATATTTAAAATATTAATCTAGAGTTTGTTTGAAAAGATAAATGGGTTAAAAAAAGGCCTAAGAGTAATGGAGCATTACCCCTATTAAATATTTAACCATATGTAGAAGCTAAAATAATTAAATTAGTACAATACTGGCCCCCAAAACAAACAGACAAATTTGCAGACAGGACACTGTACTTATTTAAATTACTATATGACAAAGGTGGTCACAAATTGGGGGAAAATATGAGAGAGTCAAGATATAATGAATTAATTATTATTCCATTTGGAAAAAAATAGTTTAGTTCTTTGCCTCCTGCTGAATACAACACAAAGTACATACATAATTATAATTAAAGTAAATAATTATGTAAAAATCTATCCATATTTTTTAAAACTAGAAGAAATTTGGAGAATATTTCCTAATTTCTAATTAGGGAAATACATTTCTAAACTTAAATGGAAGAACTTACAAAACAATAAAAATAGTCCTGTGTGTATGTAAACAATATTCAGTGGTCAACAACAAATGGAAAAACAGCTGTAATAAGTATGACAGGAAAGTTAATAATCTTGATAGTCAAAGCTCATATCAATTTATTAGAAAAGCATTAAGGCTCTTAAAAGAAATGGAAAAAGAATATAAACTGGGGATCACAATTTTTTTTTGTTAAGTGAAGGAACAATACACAAAATAGTGACATTTATTCTTAAATGAGAAAGATGTTAATTGATAAGTTTCCAGGACACTGTTTTGTGGGTGGAGTGACTGAGCTGATTAACAGAAGTGAACACCTGAAAGGTACTCTTTTGCCAAACACGATTTCATCACAATCTCTAGCTTTCATTCTTTCATTTTGTTATGCCCGTATCTGAACCTCACCAACTTTTATCAACCCTTCCTACACTTATTCAGTGATTATGATTTTAAAAAATTGTCTGATCAGATTAAAAGAATGAAGGAACATAAGTGGGAGACTGAATATAGAAAGTATACATGATCACTTTATGAGCAAAAAATAAAGAAGCAAACAACAATAATATTCCTTATTACAATTTTGAAAGACATAGAAAGTTTATGAGGGACTTCCCTGGTGGTCCAGTGGTTAAGACGTCACCTTCCAATGCAGGGGGGGTACGGGTTCGAGCCCTGGTTGGGGAGCAAAGCTCCCACATGCCTCGTGGCCAAAAAGCCAAAAACATAAAAGAGAAGCAGTATTGTAACAAATTTAATAAAGACTTTAAAAATGGTCCACACACAAAAAAAATTTCAAAAAGAAAGTTTATGAGAAGAATCCATATAAATCATTAGCCTAAGAACCAAAGAAAAGATTGATTTCTTTCAAAGTAATTATGCAATGCATATTAAATTGCCTCATTGTTTGTATGAAGCAAAAGAATATTACAAATATCAATTCTAGTTCATTTAATAAAGCATAATGCCTTTGATCTGCCAGTGAAATCCACTGTCTCCAATGTTTGCTTTTCTCAAAACTACACAAGTTTAATGCAACTCCTCTTGTAATAGGGAAGTAATTATTTTCCCTTATAGGTTGATTTTTTAACAGGTTGTGATGGATATGGTTTAAAATATTAATTTAAATGATATGGTACATGGCTACATGATCTTTCCCTTTTAATAAAACTTGGTGCACATTTCAAGTAATCATCTAAGAGGAATCAAAATATTATCTAGTCCATTTACCTTTGTCCAAGGTGGATTCAAATTAGCATGACTTTCTGGATTTCCCCAATCCCTTTCCCCCACCTCCAACAATTTTTCTTAGAGTGCTTGAAGTAAGCATGATACTCCTAGAACCTACTATAGACTCTTCAGTTTCAGTTTAAAACATTTAATATCATACCTTCTCTTACTCAAAAGAAAAAAATGCCAAGAGTACAATATATCATCAGAATATGAATGTGTGGTATTTGTGACAAAAAAGCTATTTAAAAATTCCACCCCCTCAGCTTTCTTTCGCCAAGTTCAGCTCCTCTTTATAGAGGAAGGACTAACGAAAAAACGTAGATAGATAAAAATCCTGTAAAAAGTATTTTGCCTGTAATTGAATTTTTTAAAATTGGGTTTAATTAGAGGCTCTAATTACCTCTCCCTCTCCCTAGGCTCATTGTTTCAATTTTAGTAGATCCTGGGAAACATTTATGGAATTGCAAAGTAAGGAACTCTGAAAACCTGCTCTTCCATAAAAGCAATCAAACCCCAATTGTTAAACTCTTTCAGAATTCTAGAAATTAACCAAAGGTTTAAAACACTCTGAGAAGCATGTATTGAACAAAAATGGATAAATCTTGCTACGAACAGTGAGCTTCGTGGCATTTTAAATTGCCATTTTGGAAAACAATCTGGCAGTTCCTAAAAAAGGTTAAATATAGAGTTATCATATGACCCAGCAATCCCACTCCTAGGTACATCCCAAGAAATTTGAAAACATAATGTCCACACAAAAACCTCTACACCAATGTTCATAGCAGCATTATTCATAATAGGCAAAAAGGAGAAATAACTCAAGTCTCCATCAACTGACAAATGAATAAAATATGGTATATCTATACAATGGAATTTTATTTGGCAATAAAAAGGACAGAAGTTCTGACACATGCTACAACATCAGGAACCTTGAAAATATGCTGAGTGAAAGAACCAGTCCTAATAGGCCAAATATTATGATTCCATTCACTGGGTTCAGTTTTTTCTGTAAGACAGCTCTAGTAGCACTTAGACGTCTTTAACTTCATTCGAAACAATTTTGTTAGATTGCATTTTGACAGCTTTCATATCGGCATGCACTTAAAAAAAAAAAACCTCATCAAAACTGATTAATTTTTGTGTAGCCATTTTAGTATTGAAGATGGAAGAAAAAAGCAACATTTTTGGCATATTATGCTTTATTATTTCAAGAAAGTTAAAAACGCAACTGAAACGCATAAAAAGATTTGTGCAGTGTTTGAAGAAAGTGCTGTGACTGACTGACTGTGTCAAAAGTGGTTTGTGAAGTTACATGCTGGAGATTTCTTGCTGGATGATGCTCCATGGTCGGGTAGACCAGTTGAAGTTGACAGCGATCAAACAGAGACATTAATTGAGATCAACGTTATACCACGTGGGAGATAGCTGACATACTCAAAATATCCAAATCAAGAGTTAAAAATCATTTGCAGCAGCTTGGTTATGTTAATCACTTTGATGTTTTGGTTCCACATAAGTTAAGCAAAAAAAACCTTCTTGATTGTATTTCCACATGCAATTCTCTACTTAAACGTAATGAAAATGTTCTGTTTTTAAAACAAATTTTGATGGGTGATGAAACGTCGATACTGTACAACAATGTGGAATGGAAGAGATCATAGGGAAAGGGAAATGAAACACCACCAACCACACCAAAGGCCAGTCTTCATCCAAAGAAGGTGATGTTGTGTATATGGTCAGATTGGGAGTTTTCTCTATTATAAGCTCCTTCAGGAAAATGAAAAGATTAATTCTGACAAGTACTGTTCCCAATTAGACCAACTGAAAACAGCACTCGACAAAAAGCATCTGGAATTAGTCAACAAAAAATGCATAATCTTCCATAAGGATAATGCAAGACTGCATGTTTCTTTGATGACCAGGCAAAAACTGTTACAGCTTGGCTGGGAAGTTCTGATTCATCCGCCATATTCACCAGACACTGCACCTTCAGATTTCCATTTATTTATGTCTTTACAAAATCCTCTTAATGGAAAAAATTTCAATTCCCTGGAAGACTGTAAAAAGCACCTAGAACAGTTATTTGCTCGAGAAGGTAAAAAGTTTTGGGAAGATGGAATTATGAAGTTGCCTGAAGGTAGTGGAACAAAAGGGTGAATACATTGTTCAGTAAAGTTCTTGGTGAAAATGAAAAATGTGTCTTTTATTTTTACTTCAAAACTGAAGGCAATTTTGGCCAACCCAATATATGAAGTGACCAGAATAGGCAAATACACAGAAACAAAGGAAAGTAGATTAGTGCTTGCTAGGGCTGCAGGAGAAAGGAATAGGGAACAAATGCTAAAGAGCATGGGTTTCTCCCTGGGGAGGTGAAAATGTTCTGAAATTGCAGAGTGGTGATAACGGCCCAACTTTGTGAATATACAAAAACTCACTGAATTATACACTTTAAAAGACTGGCAGGGACTTCCCTGGTGGTGCAGTGGTTAAGAATCTGCCTGCCAATGCAGGGGACAAGGGTTTGATCCCTGGTCCAGGAAGATCCCACATTCCGCAGAGCAACTAAGCCCGTGCGCCACTACTGAGACCACGTGCCGCAACTACTGAAGCCCATGGGCTCTAGGGCCTGCATGCCACAACTACTGAGTCAGCGTGCTTAGAGCCCGTACTCCGCAACAAGAGAAGCCACCGCAACGAGAAGCCTGCGCACCGCAATGAAGAGTAGCCCCTGCTCACCACAACTAGAGAAAGCCCACGTGCAGGAACGAACCAATGCAGTCAATAAATAAATAAACAAATAACTGGCATTTATGGTATATGAATTGTATCTCAATAAAGTTATCTTTAAAAATAAAAAATTGCATTTAAAAAATATTCTTTTAATATTAATTTTCTATAGAGAGAAAGCTCCTAATAAGGAAATTCTAAAATGGGATATGGAGTTCACACTATTTCTTTCATATTAATTTATTATGTTGGTATTACTTCATACGCACAAACTAATTGGCTAAGGAAAATGGGAGGGTGGTTAAGGGGTCAAAGACCGGGCAAGTAACTTCACTTGGGCTCAAACTGTTATCTATAAGATGATGACAAAAACACCTGCCATATATATGCTCTCAAGAAATATGCTAACATATAGTGTTAGTATATACATTTTAAATAAGCATAATATTTCCAATCAGAATTTATCTCAAATTTAATTTACATCTAAACTTAGATAAAAAAATTATCTTATGGCTCCTAGACAATTTCAAAATATTCTCCAATGAGTGTATCCCAAGTCCCCCTCCTTTCTAGACCACAGTTCCAAGCACTCCCTGGGTTATCAAGTAATGTAACATGTGACATCAGGATGCATCTCCTGAGTGTGGGTATATCACAACATAGCTCATTTTCCCCTCTGATATTTCTCTCATTCAATAGCATGACACACAATGTAAATAAAAGTGAGCTCACTGCACTGAAAAAGAAGCTGCCTATTCTTCTGAATAACTGATTTCTGTGAGATATGACTGCAAAATATAACTCTGAAATTAAAAAGGGAAGTCTGGAAATCCTAGCAATCACACACACAAAAAAATTTTTATTGCATCACTCTTCTTTGGCAAAAGCCAAAGTTCTGTTCTCTTTTCTTATAAAACCAAAATTAAATGTTTGTTTTCTTAAGACTTTATCAGTCAATGTATTACGGGTACACCTATATCACTAGGTTTTAGACATGTGTTGAGGAAAAATAAATATACTATAGAAGAAAAAATAAGGCTTGTTTTCACATAAAACTGCACTGGAACTCATTTTTTTTAATTATGATGAATTTTTAACAACTTAATAGGAAATTAAATTGGGAAACATGGTCATCACCATTAAAGAATCAATGCCCTGTCCACACCAAACCTGCACATGGATGCTTACAGCAGTTTATTCATAACTGCCAAACTTAGAAGCAGCCAACATGTCCTCCAGTAGGTGCTACAGACTGAAAATTAGTGTCTTCTCACAATTCAAATGTTGAAATCTAATCTCCAATGGTGTTAGGAGATAGGGCTGGTGGGAAGTGATTCATGAGCAAAGCCCTCATGAATGGAATTAATGCCTTTATAAAAGAAACCCCAGAGAGGTCTCTTGCCCCTTCTGCCAAATGAGAATGCAGCAAAGAGACTGCCATCTATAAACGAAGAAATGGATCCTCACCAGACATGGAATCTGCCTGTGCCTCGATCCTGGACTTCTTAGCCTCCAGAAATAAGTTTCTGCTGTTTATATTTCTCCAAGTCTATGGCTTTCTGTTATAGCAGCCTGAATAGACTAAGACAGTAGGAATAGATAAAGTGTGCTACATCTAGACAATGGAATATTACTCAGCACTAAAAAGAAATGAGCTATCAAACCTTGAAAAGTCATGCAGGAAATAAATGTATATCACTAAGTGAAATAAGCCAATTTGAAAAGGCTATGTACTTGTGTGATTCCAACTACACGACCTCCTGGACAAGACAAAATATGGAGATCACAAAAAGATCAGTGGTTGCCAGCAGCTGGCAAAGAGGAGAGATGAATGGGAGGAGCACAGAGGATTTTTTGGGCAGTAAAACTATCTGATACCATAATTATGGAGATATATATATATATATAATTATATATTTATCCAAACCCACTGAATATACGACACTGAGAATAAGCCCTATGTAAACTATAGACTTTGGGTGATACTGTGTGTTAGTACAGGTTCATCAATTGTACGAAATGTACCACTCTGAAGGGGAACACTGCTAATGGGGAATATATGGGAAATCTGTGCACCTTCTGCTCAGTTTTGCTGTAACCTAAAACTGCTCTAAAAAAGTCTTAAAAAGAACACAATTCCTGTGATCAATTACTTTCACTAGTGAATTTTATCCATCTCCCCCTTAAAATGGAATGTTTGAACTAGTTGAGTTCTATGTTTCCCTTTCAAATCTAACATTCCGTGGTTCTAAAATCTGATATGATTGAGTGGTGATTAGAGAAAGAAGTAGCCACACTACACATAACAACCGCTAAGCCAATAGTCAACTACAATGGAGCTATTCTTCCATATAGTCCATGTGTTTGGCAGAATGATGGCAGGGTCCACACCCTGCACCTTACATGGCTAAGGTGATTAAGTTATGTGATTAAGTTAAGGACCTTGAGAAGGGGAGGTTTTCCTGGATTATCCAAGTTGGTCCAATCTAATCACATGGGTCCATAAAAGTGGGAACCTTTTCAGTCAGTGGTCAGAAAAAGAGATCAGCGACAAGCATAGGGTCAGAGAGATGCTACCTTGCTGCTTTGAGGATGGAAGGAGGGGGCTAAAAGCCAGGGAATGTCAGTGGCTTCTAGAAGCTGGAAAAGGCTAGGAAAGAGATTCTTTCCTGGAGCTTCCATAAAGGAAACAGCCTAGCCAACAATGTGGATGATTAACCCAGTAAGACTCTTGTCAAATTTCTGATATCCAAAGTAGCAAGATAATAAATGTATATTGTTTTAAACTACAAAATGTGGCAATTTGTTACAGGAGCAATAAAAATTAATACAGTCCAAAAAAGTGCCAAATGCATTTTCTCTCTTTAAAAGAAATGGTTTGTGCTAGATTGTGAATGATTAGCTGAAGCTTTCATCTGATCTCCATAATTTTAAATTTTTTCATAAAACTTTACATATGTTGCTGTCCTTTATCAGTGATCCAATACTGAGTCTCAGGCAAGAGACAAGAACTGCACTGACAAGTGCTCATGACCTTCTTTAGCTATGATAAATATGATAACTTACCTACCAATGTCACACAGAATCTTAAATAGTATGTTATGTAATTTGATGTCCTCACTTTGCTGATTTGGAGAAAACATCGCTAATAATCATCTCTTCACAAGACTTTGGTATTTTTATAAGATGTTAAAACTCTAAAGTGCCAACTTTACTTAATAACTTCAGCTTTATTCATGCTATTTTATTTAGCTTTATTATTGCAGTAGTGACAGTTTCCTCCCTCGATTCTTACTCCTATGCCATTTGTAACATTCTTAAATCCAGAAAATAATTGATAACTATACCAAAAGCAGCTGCTTGGCTTGAATTTTCCTTTCAATAAGACTGAAACACTCTCATAGAAAGCATGGGAAATATTTAACTTAATAAACATAGCTGTATAAAGCTTAAATTTATAACATGCAAATGAGTTTTAAGATACTTAAGAAAATTCAAATACAAAACACTCAGTAAATATAGGAGATGTGCAATGATTCTACATTACTTAGACTTCTTAAAAAAAATTCAGTATTAGTTTTCAAATGAAAAACTGCTTTGAGAAATTAAGCCTCTACAGTTAATGAAATAAATGCCTCTATCATAACCTCTGTCAGTTGTCGCAAAGAGCATACTTCAAACCTATATGAATTCATCATTATAAAACCCATTTCCATCTGGCATAGATAATTGAATGTCATTGTGCAGACTTAAAGGGAAAGATTGACTATGCTCTTTCACTGCTTTTAAAAAGCCTGTCAGCGTCCCCTTGGCGATGAGTCCAGACAGAAATGGACAAGGGTTCTCCAAATTTGCTCCGCAAGGGTCCTTCCTTCAGGTCACAATGAACATGAGATTTTCTTTTTTTGTTTCTTTTTGTTTCTTATGTTTGCTGGGCCTCTCGTATTGGTGATACAGTTTTTACATTAGGTCACAATAAACATGAGTTTTTCTTTTTTTGTTTCTTTTTGTTTCTTCTGTTTGCTGGGCCTCTCGTATTGGTGATACAGTTTTTACATTACCCAAGGGAGACATTACTGATCTCACTGAGCAATCTTTTAAATTCCCAGACAAACCAGTAGTTTTGGAAACTACTTCAAGTAAAATGTTTGTCACTTCTTTACCAAAAATCATAAATAAATAAACAAATGATACCTTATCTCCCTTATTAAAATCAAACACAAACATTTCTTTTCTCTTCAGAGGTTCTTGACAATTCAAAGGCTATAGAATGAAAGAGAGGTATGCTAAAAATATAAATAGTTTGTAAAATTGGAGTACTGGAAACCAAGTAGATTCTAAATCCAAATAAATCTTTATATCTTTTAGATATAACGTTGAAATTTTGAGGGCCAGGGTAGTACCAAAAAGAAGGGTATATTACTTACTTTAATCCAAATTTTATTGGGAATAACATTAGTAATTAATAATGCAGATTTTGATAGAATTTGCTAAACAGAATTTTAATTAATAAAAATCACTATAATAATTAATATTTATTATTAATTTCATATAATTAATAACTTAGTAACTTCATTTTGATTTTATTGATAACATTTCTTTTCAACAAGTTCTGTTATTTGATGTGATAGTTAAGGACAGGATACTACCTGGATTCAAATCCTACTTCTGCCCTGTAATCTTGGGTAAATTACCTAACTCTTCAGGTTCTTAGTGCACACATCTATAAACTGGATTAAAATTGCATAGCGTGAGAATTGAATGAGTTAATTAAAATAATAGAACAGTTCCTAACATTAGCAGTGTATGTGTGTGGGGGGGCGGGGAGTGGTTCATACATGATATTTCTAGTCTGTGGAAAGTTTATCAGCTATGTTACCAGGGTGATAAAAAATTCAAAGATGAAATGAAGAGCTTTAGAGTAAGAGTTTTCAAAAAATATCTATCTATCTGATTATCTATCTATCATCAGTAAAAGCTGCTGGAAAACTTTATGCTGAAATGGGAAGACCAAAGATTTGGGAGGAAGACCAAAGATTCTGGGTGTTGCATCTTTATGCCAGAAAAAAGTACCAAGAGCAAAGGGCTTAGCCTAATATTAATAATTACTAACCTCTACCGAAAGATTACTATGTGCTGGGCACTTTGCTATGAGCTTTCAAATAGGTAATAATAGCCTCAAATAGTAAACTTAAAGTGGCAGATGGCAGTCCCAGCCCAGACTGCACATTGGTATCCCTAGGGCAGCCTTTTAAAACATCGAAGCCTGAGTTTCACCCCTGGAGAGTCTAGGTGATCTATTTAGTGTGGAAACTGGGCATTTGTATTAAAAGCTCCTCTGGTCCTTATAATGTGTATACAGGGTTGAGAATCACTTCACTGACATGCTTAAATTAAAAAAAAAAAAAAAAAAACTAGGGTAAAGGCAGACAGGAAAGACAAACCATCCTCCCAATCCAACACTCACTTAGGTTTTTGGACCAGTCTGTGCTAACAAGTACATTAAAACTCCAAGTAAACAAAAAATCACTATTTTTATTAATCCCCCTAAATAAGAGGTGAAGAAATTACTATAGGTAGGTGAGTTGAATTTTGGTTCATTTGCTTTTATTTTGGTCATGTTGTAGGTTCTCTTTCTCTTACCCTGGAATGTTGACTTTCAAGAAAGAGAATATACCTCCTTAGTTGCCTCTTGTCCCCCTAAATTAAGGATATCTGAGGGAAGAAGAGTGCCTGGTTCCCAGGTTCCTGCCTCCTATCCTCACATATAGCATGATGACAGCTCTGACGTCAGTTAGGGTTATCGGAGGTAAATACTGACTCTACATTTTGTGTTGACTGATCATGGAAAACCTTCTTAACTTCTCTAGACCTTTCTTTCCTCATCTGCAAAAAAAAGAGGGGTAATAGTACTAGTTTGATAGTGTTCAAAGAAATAAATGAGACTATCATGTAAACATTTTGGTTAATATAATGCCTAACACAGAGTAAATGGTCAGTGAATATTAACACATAACGATATACATAATGAGCCACTGATGACAAAATTAATGTCTGGTGTTCCCTAGGAAGTTCTTATCTGATAATAGGCAAACATTGAAAGCATAGCTTAAGAAATAATGGTTAGAAATTGAGTTATTTGTAGTGAGGTGGATGGACCTAGACTCTGTCATACAGAGTGAAGTAAGTCAGAAAGAGAAAAATACCATATGCTAACACACATATGTGGAATCTAAAAAAAAAAAAAAAAATGGTTCTGAAGAACTTAGGGGCAGGACAGGAATAAAGACGCAGACGTAGAGAATGGACTTGAGGACACAGGGAGGGGGAAGGATAAGCTGGGACAAAGTGAGAGAGTGGCATGGACATATATACACTACCAAATGTAAAATAGATAGCTAGTGGGAAGCAGCCACATAGCACAGGGAGATCAGCTCGGTGCTTTGTGACCAACTAGAGGGGTGGGATAGGGAGGGTGGGAGAGAGACACAAGAGGGAGGAGATAAGGGGATATATGTATATGTATAGCTGATTCACTTTGTTATAAAGCAGAAACTAACACACCATTGTAAAGCAATTATACTCCAATAAAAGTGTTAAAAAAAAAATAAAAGGAAATAACAGTTAAAGCCAACCTGTTATACTGAATCTCCCCTAAGAATAGTTTGTAACATCTAGATTCTCTCTTTTTTCAGGGTTTCCTTGGATCGATACCCTATAGGTGGGGATGATTTATTTCTTCTGTTTTCGCAGAGTTCCTTCCCTCATCAACATGTGGATGGTGAGGCAGGCTCCCAAATTATGTCCTCAACCTAATTATTGTACAGATCAAATTAGAGTTCAGTGCTATTTCTAACCATTGACTAATCACCAGGTATAGATTGTAATGAAGATTATGAGACATAATGCATATATCTCTGCATAGACCACACAACCATGATACTAAACTCTTTATTTTTCGACAACTTTATCTTATCAACTAAAGGCCATCGTTATCCTCTCCAAAAGTTTTTGGCATTAGTATACATATCTCTGGCTTTGAAAGTATCTGATGCACACCTATCAACAAAAGAGATGTACTCCTTGCCCTCATGAATCTTATACCCTGTTTTTAAATTAATGGTAAGATAAAATTATTTAATTAGCGCTATGATTAAGTGAAAAGAACAGATGTGCTTAGGGTGTATAGATTTGGGTCATCAAGTAAGGTACTCTTGATAAGCATGCAGGTTCATTTAAGGATTTGGCACTTTATTCTGGAATCAAAGAGAAGGTATTGAGTAGGGGAGTGATATGATTAGGCTTGTTTTCTTAAAATATTCTTTGGGTTTCAGTGTGAAAAGAAGATTTTAAAAAGCAAGAGTAAAATGAAAGATGATTTTTGGACTTGGATGAGAAGAGTAGAAGTGAAAAGATTCTAGAATGTGTATGAGTAGAATCAAAGGGATTTGACAAAGGATTACAAGTGAGAGGTGAGAGAATACTTTAAGAATAATCCCCTGCTGTTTGGGTTGACAGGATGAATAGGGGTGCTAATCTGCAATATAGAGAATACTTGTTGGGTACGTAAAAGGATGATTCGATGGGTGATACCTTCTGTTGAAGAGGTATATTACAGGCATCCAAGTGAGAAAGTTGTGTAGGCAGTTGAATAGTTGAGACTGGAAGCTGGAGAAGAAATTTGTTAGAGAAATAAATTTAGGAGATTTTGGTTTATCAATAAGTAAATGTATGAGAATGAAGAGAATATAGAGTAATAAGAGGCTGCCCAGATGATTGGGTCTATTTGAATAACAGGTTTGTTACCATATATAATTTTATTTATTTTTGAAAAGACAACCATTTTATTTAAAAAGGAATGGTCATTGTGCTTCTGGAGTCAAGGTTAATGACATAACAGCTACCTTAGTCATAATTTATCAAAAATCCTTACATAATACCAACTGGGTACAATGAACATATATTTTAGCAGAAATTATGAGTTAAAATGTTTGATAATTGTCATAACCACTACATCAACTTGCAGTTTAAGCATTTCCTGTAGTCCTTCCATCCTCCCTCCCTCCCTCTCTTCCTTCCTCCATCCATCCATCAAATATTTATATAACAATTACTACAGTTTGAAGATATATGAAATGAGTAAAGGATTTCCTGCCTTTAAAGATTTTATAGTCCAGTTAAGAGATTTGTAAATTGCTATAATAAAGGAAGACTGACTGTGACTTGGCGAAGGCTCTACAAAGATGCTGATCTTTGAAAATAAGTAGCCATTTCCTCCACAGACAAGGGAGGTGCACTGGACAAGCTGGAGAAAGCTTGCCATTCCCTTAGCCCTGCAGAGAGAAGCAGCTATGGGTTCTGAGGTTCCCTGCAGTAAATCGCTATGCTAGGGTCAGTGTCTAATCTGGAGGGCTTACGGAGTTAAGCAACAAAATAGGTTTTTGTTGTTGATTTTTTATTTTTAACCTGGGAGGTTGAATAGGAAAGAGGGGCATAGGAAGATAAGGCAACATGTATACAAGACTATACCTCAGAATGAGGAAGGAAGGACGAAAGGAAGAAAGAAAGGAAGGAAGGAAGGAAGGAAGGAAGGAAGGAAGGAAGGAAGGAAGGAAGGAAGGAAAGGAGGGAGGGAAGGAAGGAAGGGAGGAAAAAGGAGGGAAGAGACAAGAAAGAGGATGAGGAGAAGAGGCGAATGTTTAAACACTGCAACAAGAGCAAGGAGATGAAGGGACATGGACACCCTGTGAGTGACTGTAGCTCAGGGTACCCTACTGGTGAAAATGTATGATATGGGGATCTTCCTCATTCTCTGAGAGGAGACCCTTCAGTGAACCCAATTTTTCTCTAGTTACTCTCCAGAAGTTGAATATTTTATGAATACCATAAACTCTTCCAAACTATCAGAGTAACTTTTTTATTCATAAAAACTTTATCTGTATAAATGATATCTATCTGACTCTAGATAGTAGTTTTAAAAAAAGAAAATCAAACAGAACACTGATAACTATAAACACTGATACATTTTAGAAGGAATAAGTTATGAACAGAAAGTAACATTTAAAAATCAAATTATTTACTTTCCCTAAATAATAATTTGATAAGTCTCCAGTGATTCTGGTTTCTACCATTTCTTCATTCATTTGGTGAGTGAATCGTGGTGAAAGGGATACTATTGTCAATAACACTGCGCAGAAAGCTTATACCTAAAAGTGATATTCAGTAACCTGTACGGCACAGAGAAACCAACCCATCAAAATCCACACACCAACAGCTCCAAGGATTCTGTTTCCTAAACAACCAACTCAACTATTCTGCTGTGTACTGGCTGAATGGTAGCGCTGATTATATCTATTAGCCCATATAAAAAAAAATCAGTTTATTCATCAATGCTGAACTCATTGAAGGTTTTTCAGTTTAAACTAAATAACAGGTTTGACTTCAATTTAGACATCAGTGAAACTCATGCTGAATCTCATTTTTAGATTACAATAGGAAATCAGAAGATATATGATCACTGAAGTCAAGACAAAATGCAATTGAATTCATTTAATAATCATGAATATCACTGGCTTTTATTTATATTTCCAAAGATAACATACTCCAAAATTCAGAATCCCTTAAAAAATAGGCACTTTGCATATAAACACATAGTAGGAATGTTGAAATTAAAATGTTTTTGATTAATTTGTACTCTCTGATTCATAAGATTTATGCCATGAATTGAAAACCTTGTCTACCAAATATGATTTTTTTTTCTCTGTGGACTGTTTAAATAGCTCAGGCTTTGAGAGTTTATAATCTAATTTATTAACAATAAGATTTTGTTTAATCAGTTGTAATTTATGTTGGGAAAGAATGCTTACTCAAAGGAAGAGAGCTTTAATTCCTGTTACATTCGCAGCATAAATATTCCTTCAGTTATACATATGAAATATAAAATCTTGGATCAACTTACAACTTCTAGTTGGGAGACTCTTCTATCATCCTTAATGAACCCTTAATTAGATAAGCATACTTAGGAAGTAATTGGCCAATAAAATCCTCCTGTGATGACTCACTGGTGGCAGCAGTTTTATGATGAGTTGAAGGAATGAAAAGAAAACTCTCCATTATCCATGGAGGTGCCTCACAAGCAGGTCTAGTGAGTCACCACACACAAGTTCATTGCCCTGTGCTGATAAGAAAACAAGGACATTAAGAGAATAAAATTTAGGGGTATAAAATTTTTCTCTATGACAGTAGAGCATTTTAGTTACTATTAAAAGTTTACCTGGTTTCAGATTGAAAAAATTGCTAAGTCAAAATTTTATTTAAAGAAGACTATATATACACAATGTGTGAAGGACTGCAGTTATTTGGGAAAAAATTCATAAAACTGTGCCAAGCAATATATCAGACACATATACAAATGGGACTTAAACAACAGATTGTCCAACTTAGAGATTTTTATATATATATTTTTTTCTTTTTTCATGTGCAGGAAATGTCACATTAATGTAAGCCAACTGTGCAAGAGAAGGAAGTGTTCTATCTAAAATAAGTGAAAATAAGACATGAAACAAGTTATGGGAAAATGATTCTTGTTTACATCTAGTACCAGGAATAAACGCTGACAGTCAATTTTTTTGGAGGGGGCAAAAATCACTAATTGGTAATATCTATCAGTAATTATGATTCACCATTTTAGTATATACATCAATGTAAATATTAACAGAGGCATCTTATTTATTTTAAACTATTCTGCTCAGTAAATGCCTATGCCCACAGTAAGTTTAACTAAACCCTGCCTCTAGATACTATAGCATTTGCCTCAATTAGTCTTTCATGCAATATGTTGTCAGAGCAACTAAAAGGACAGAGAACTGAAATTTCATTAAGCAACAGTTTTTAAAATGTTCACAAGACTACTAGCAAATAAATGACGGTATGTGTACCAAATTCTAAGACTTGCCACCATATCTAATAGTGATACAGCAGCACGTAAAACTTACGACCCTCACCTCTAATCACTGAAGGATACCAGTAATTATCAAAAAGAGCCAGATAATATATTGGCTTAGGTTAGTTTGTAACAGAACATAAATCTTAAAATTCTGACCCCTCCAAATAAAACTATTGACCAGAAAATGTATATGCTAATGGGATGGCTATTAAAGTAACTTAAGGTATATTTGAGTCTACTTGTTGAAGAATAGACAGATAAATAATTTTTAGATAGATGGATAGATAGACATTAGCCACTAAGATGGATAAAATATTAGAAAAGTTTCAATCAGTTTTAAAAAAACAGGAAAACTCTCCTGAAGGACTCAAACCTCAGAATTTGAAGGACAGCTGGTATGGGAGCTACATGTAGCCTTTAATAGTGGTATATAGGGCCAGTTGGGGTACATTATATAATAGACCAAGTATGATGCTTATTCCAACAGACCATGAAACAATTCAGAAATATAAAGAGAGGAGATACATTGCTGGACTTGGGTAGAAGTGACAAGAACTCAGATGGAAGTAATAACAGAAAAGAAGGAAGAGACTTACCGGATGCATTTACCTCAGGAGGGTTAAAACACAAACTCTAATCATGCCCTTCCTCATAATTACTAATATTATATCAGGAATTTTGGGTCATTTATTCAATATTATTAGATGAGGGAATGGCCATTTGGAGTCTGGAATAGTTGACGAAGTCAGTTAAAGGAAATAATTTATTAAATTTTGTGTAAAAATAGTCATATTCTTTCTCAATTTATAATCTTACACTGTTATCTACCTTAAAGTGTTTTGTAAAATGGGTTTACCCTAAAATAGGTTAAGCTGGACATAAGGGAAAATACCACTCGAATCGCTGCCCTCCGCTTTTTCCACAAATTCTTTATCTGTTGATCCCTTGTTTCTTTCCTGAAAACAACATTGCTTCCAAGTATAGAGAGTATAGCATAATGTTTTGGTACAAATGTCAAAGTTATTCCCAAATAACTTAATCCTTTTCAGAAAAGATTATAGTTCAAAATGTCATGCAAAACATCTCATTATCAAATAATATACATACTTCCCCTTTCTGTGAACTAGAAGGAAAATTTTACCTTTAATTTATATCTCAAACTCATTAAAAAATAATTTCAGCAGAAATGTTTTTAAATTTATCTGTAAAATTATATATTCTTATCAGAATAAAATTCCTGATGAATTTGTAATTTGGCCAACAGCACAATTTGTTGATGTTTTTAGTGAAAGAAATTTTCTCAATAAGATTAATTCAAATTAAATATTATACTATAAAAATTCTGAATCACTATGTTGTACACCTAAAACTAATATAGTATTTTAAATGAACTATTCTTCTAAAAAAATTAAAAGTTTAATTAGATAATATTCAATATTTATATTTTATAATTAGATATGATATTCTGTTATTCTGCTAAGGATATCTGTTTTTTGAATTATTTTACATATTCTGTCAATAATTCTTTCTTCTTAAAACTGCTTTAGTATTTCTTTTGTTATTTCATTTATTTATGATTTTTCATTGAGTATTATTTCTTCCTTAGATAACCATTATTTTCATTTTAACCTTCCTGATGTTTCTTTTTTAATGTTTATTTTTTCTTTATTAATATAATAATCTTTATTATGAAACATCTACTTTTGCCTAGATGTAAAAATTAACCCGTAAAGCTAATCAAAGAAAATAAGAGACAATATCCTCGTGACTCAATGAATTGGGAAATACTTCTTAACACTAATCCCACTCCCATTCCTAAATCACAGATTATAAGGAGAAAAATTGATGGATTTCATTTCTTCAAGCTTAAATATTTTCTTTAGTCAAGTAATGACAACATAGACAAAGTTAACAGATACGAATTTACTATCTAAAATATACTAGGAACTTCTTTGTTCATCAAGGAAAAGATCTGGAATCCCAAAAGGAAAGCTGTCAAGGTTACAAAGAGGAAATCTGCACAAAGGAAAAACTGTGTAAGCTGGTAATGGTTCATGGTAAAAAGATGCTCTACCTCAATAATAGTCAGATTAACGATAATTATGAAAAAATTTAACATAACATGTTACGTTAAATGTCATGTTAACATGACATTTCTCATTATTGGAAAAATAAATAAGTCAGATAATATTAAATCCTAGAGAAAAAAGGGGACTAAGGACCCTTATCCACTATTGGTTGGAGTTGAAACTGGAACGATAAATCTGGGGCACAATCTCCAGTATTTGCTGAAACTGAGTATGTGTATATTCTATCACCTAGAAATTTCTCAAATATACCAGAGAAACTCACACACACACACACACACACACACACACACACATACACACACATACACCTATGAAAAGTAGTGTATGATTAAATTAATCACGGTGTTAATCATCATATCAAATAGTTGGAATCAACCTAGGAATTCATCTGGGGAAATGCACACATAAAGACATATAAGAAGTCAGAAGCTACAGACCAGATGGTAACAGCATGGACAAATGTTCAATTAAACACTGAGTCGGAAAAAATAAGAATAAAATTTAAAACTCAAAACTATTTATACAAGCTAAACACACACAGAAAATAATATCTATATGCATTCATACACATATATACATACATCCATACTTACAAGGATATACAAACATCTTAGTACATGTAAGAAAAGTACATTGCAAGCACATTTATAAATACAATAAAGGGTCTACCTATGAGGAAGAGATAGTGTTAGGGTTTGGGTGAAATATAAAACAAAATAAAGTTTTAAAAGCCCAAAGAAAAGCTTCCCAAAGACACAGTTGTTGTGCCATTCACTGAGATAAATAAAATGTGTGTGTTTGAGACATAGAAAGAAAAATAAAAGGAATAAAGAAAAGGCTAATAATATATTGAGTATCAGCACTCTGTTTCACATACTGCAATAGCTACAATTTATTAGTTTTAAGATGTCCCCTATTATTTTATATAATGAACTGCTTGTGGAAACTGAGGATCATAATAAATGTGCATATTCAAATAACACTTGAGACAATTTGAACGTTTTATAAATGTTACATTTTGAAGATTTTTAAAAACAGAATACTTTTACATAAATGCCTACAAACCTTAAAAAAAGGTAAAAATTCTGAAAGATACTAGGTGTCTACTAAACCAACAGTTCTGAAACCATGCTCTGGAAAACTTAACTACTATGAAGATGTATCACATCATCTACAAGCAAAGGATTTTTTGTTCGTTTCTACCAAATGATGAAAATTTACACCGCTACTAATTTAAAGAAAGACTTTGGCTTCTAAAACATTTGAAAGTTATTCAGTTGAGTAATTGTCCTAAATCTACAATCACTTTATGTCTCTCATCCATACTGAAATCAACAAACTAGGATTGATAAAAATGAAGGTTAAACCACAGAACGCTGTGTGATGCACACATACTTCTGTGAAATCTGAGACCATCCATGAGGTGTGTATAGTTCTGTTTAGCTTTAGAACATTATCATTTGCCTCACTTGGGTCCTTATGAGAAAAACCTTTCTTTGTGAATAGTACATGTCACAAATAGAGCAACTAAGGTAATAAACTATGCTCTTGTTATGAAGTCAGAGTACTTTCAAATATATACAAATATCAGTGATATTTCTGCCACTCTCTGAATTTATAACAATTCAATAACTTTAAATTATGTCTCATAGATAACTCAAACTGTTACCATAAAATATTCTTTTAATTTTATTCTGCCTGCAAACATGATATTAGTTTTATACATGTTAGTGGATCATTGAAATGTAAATCATTTGTTTATAAAATGATGGTAATTTACTTTATCCAGGCACCTCCAAGGTATGGGGTCTAATCTTCCCCAAAGTTTTTTTTTTGACTTCCAGTTAATTATTAAAAAGTACTGCTTCACCTATGACTAGATGTCTCCAGTAACTAACTTGTGCTTGTCAGTAAATTTTTTTTCTTAATGAAGAATGAAAACTGCTTGACCTCATTTGTTACCTCTTCCATCTCTTCCTCTTCCCTGGGGTGTATGTAAGTTACGAGAATAGAAAAAAAAAAAAAAGCACAATTTACTAACATTTCTGGAATAAGATGGCTAATTATACCTATTCTAACTCTTATTATCAAAAAATACTAAATAATATTTAATATTCATAATGTATACAACCAAGGGCAAACAACAATTTTGGAGGTAGGAACAGTGTATTAATATCATTAATTAATGCTTTTTGGAAAGGATAATTTGTACTAGGGAAAGTTATACATTAGTTTAAATCATGTGAAATCAGTGTACTTATTTTTAGGTCAAAACCAAACAAATAGGGACCATTAGAAAAGAAAATTTCTGGCTTGTTATGTGCTGCTGTACACTGTGTCTGCAGTTAGACTGAAAAAGATTGTTGATAGAATTTTTCACATCTCTTTGATAAGCTGATAGGAATAATTTATAACAATTACATGATATATTTATGTATTATGACAATTTCTTTTAAATTATTTTTATCTAAGTTACTGCAATTGGTACTCAAAATATTCAGTAAGTTTAGAAAGATAGGTATGATACTTAATTTTGAAAATAAGGGGAAAAAAAGGTTTATTTATTCAACACGTATTTAACTAATGGCCATTGTATAACAGGTACTGACTGAGGACATGGCAAACTCCCCATGAGGTCACATCCAACTAGGGAATATGATAAACAAAGAAACACATGAATGGGCAAGTTACAGATTTTTATCAAGGTTCAGAGAACCTCATTCAGACTGTTAGCAAATGTAAGTCAAGAAAACAAAGTTTCTGATATTTTGAATTCCTAGATTCTTATTATACTAATATGAGACCAATAATTGGTTACTTAATTTCCTACTGCACTGTTTTGTGTCCTCTATTTTTTTCTTTCAGATATTTATCTCCCTAATTATTCTGTAAGAATCTGATAACACGGGCCACGTATACTATGTCATTATCTCTCTCATAGCACCTAGGACAATGCTAGGCATAAAACAGGGACTCTAGTGATGTGGATCAATTTTTCCAAAATTACTAAGGAGAGGTTTGCAAATTACCTGTATCACATTGATTAAGTATCTCATCCTGTTTATGCTATTAATCCATTCAGTTAATCATTTTACCTTACCTTCCAGCCCACTCCTCATGTCAATTACTATAATTTTCAATTAGCAGAACCCAAATTAAACAAGGCTTATTTTATGTACTGATATCTACCTGGCCTCAAGGAAAAACTGTTAGATTCTGAAGCTATCTGAGTTTTAATCCAATATTCTACTTCCCCAAATAAATCACTTTTAGATAATTCCTTTAAAAATGTTTAATATTTCCCTTGATGTACAGTTCTTTATCTAGCAAAGTGAGTAATTCCATGTTTTAATTTTGTAATGTCTTTCTTCTATTGACTAGAAATATGTCTCAATTAATTTTTGCTTGTTTTTCCTTTCAAAATCTGAAGAAATTACCTTAACTTCCCCACATCTGGTTTATCCATGCTAAACATTCGCAAGTCTTAACTTTATGTAATATTATTTTTTCAGTAAATTTTGTGAATAAATATGATTTAATTATTAGGCTTTTAAGACTTTTTTTTTCTTTTTAGTCCATAATAGTTTTAACTAAGAAGGCACAAGTATAGCCCCTTACCTGCCAAAAAGATAAATGTAAATCAAAATCAAGTGCAAATGGAAAGAAAGCTATACAAAATTAGCACAGTGTATTTATTGTCTATCACTGAGGGTTTTCTGTTGCAGTATAATTGACATACAGTATCATATTAGTTTCAGTTGTACAACATTGTGATTTGATATTTGTATACACTGTAAAATGGTCACCACAATAAGTCCAATGACCATCCATCACCATACAAAGTTAATACTATATTATTAACTATATTGTCCCTTCTGTACATTATATCCCCATGACTTATTTTATTATTGGAAGTTTGTACTTATTAATTTCCTTCATCCATTTCCCCCATCCTCCAAAACCCCTCTCCTCTGGCAACCACCAAACTGTTCTCTGTATCTATTAAGTCTGGGGTTTTTTTGTTTGTTTTGTTTTTTAGATTCCAAGTATACGTGAGATAATGCAGTATTTGTTTGGATCTGACTCCAAAGGCAAGAGAAACAAAAGCAAAAATAAGCAATGGGACTATATCAAACCAAAAAGCTTCTGTACAGCAAAGGAAACCATCAACCAAATGAAAAGGCAACCTACAGAATGGAAGAAGATATTTGTAAAGCATACATCCAAAAAGGGGTTACTATCCAAAAAGGGATTACTATCCAAAATACACAAAACTCATACAATTCAATAATAAAAAAAAAAATCTGATTAAAAACTGGGCAGAGGATATGGATAGACATTTTTCCAAAAAAGACATACATATGGCCAACAGGCACATAAAAAGATGCTCAACATCACCAATCATCAGGAAAATGCAAATCAAAATCACCATGAGATATCACCTTATACCTGTCAGAACGGCTATTATCAAAAAGATAACAAACAACTAATGGTTATTTGAAGATGTAGAGAAAAGGGAACTCTCATGAACAGTTGGTGGAAACGTAAATTGGTGCAACCACTATGGAAAACAGCACGGAGGTTCCTCAAAAAATTAAAACTGCAGCTACCATATGATGGCAATTCCACTACTAGATATTTATCTAAAAAAAAAAAAACAAGAACACTAATTTGAAAAGATATATGCACACCTATGTTCATTGTAGGATTATTTACATGGCCAAGATAAGGAAACAACCTAAGTGTCCCTTGATGGATGAATGAATAAAGAAACTTGTGAGATATGTACACACACACACACTGGATTACCACTCAGCCATAAAAAAGAATGAACTCTTGCCATTTGGGACAACATGGATGGACCTTGACGGTATTATGCTAAGTGCAAACTTTTCACATAAATACTTAAATTTGAGGAATTCCTTGTCGGCTAACATGTCAGATGTTGAGCTGGGAAAATATGATGATTTTAATTATAAGGCATGGTTTTAACTACTGATCACCCCCCTCTAGGAACTCTGGCTTGTCCATTTATATTATTTTAGTGCTTAAAAACATCCCTCAATTCTGTCACCTAGAAATCAACAATTCTCCATGTATTCTTTGAGCAGTGTAGACATATAGTGAAATCAGATATTTTGGACAGCATATTTATATGTACAGCCAAAAATTGAATCATGCTTTTAGTAACTATTAGCGGTTAATAGAGTTTATACTCCACTAATTCCTCTATTTATAATACATGAACTTCTATCACGTCAACTATATCCACACTCTGTGCTTTAATAGTCAGCTGTCTTATCTAAACATAAACTGTTATATTTATTATAATTACTTTTAATCTTACTTAAGTTATGGCAGTCTATTAAACTTATGATCCTAGTTAGTCTTTCAAGTTTGTATCATCAAAACCAATGATATAGTTTCCATAGCCTCACTTAACTGATGATAAAAATTAATAAGGTAACTCTCAATTGGTTAAAACAGAACTCTTCAATTAGCAATAACTGTCATCAACATATATTGGGATAAATTCATTCAACTGGTTAAACTCCATTATACATTCCTCAATCATCATTTTACACATAAGAATATCAGGGAACAACTTGCCAAATGACTGATTATTTGTGGCATTTCCTCAAAACTTATTTTTAGTAAATTTATAATCTCACTGCTATCTTTTTAAGTGCACATAAACTTTGTATTTAATAATGTTCTCAAAATTTTGACTGAGATTAATAAATATTTTTTTCTTAGTAGCTGAATCTAGAGTTTTGGTCTGACTTTGGTCTGAGTCTATTGATATATATTTGATAATACACATTAACAGAAAACATTGCTAAAGTAAAAACAGACTGAGTTACTGATTTCTTTAGACTACCTTCAAATTTATATTATTGTTAGATATCTATTATATCTCTTATGCTGAAAAGAGGATGATAATCATGTGATGTCATGCTTTGTAAGTCATTAGAAAAGTTATTTAACTTGGTTTATATTGTTCTTTAATATTCTTATTAAAAACCACATGGTATTTTTCAGAAGTGTAGAAGAATACATCCTAGAAGATTGTCAGTTTGAGCAATAACCCTAAAGTAGATATAATAATAAATACATTTGGCAATCTATACCAGAATAATTATCTCGAAGGTTCTAACAATCAGATCACTAATTTGTTCATAAGTGATAAAATATTCTAAATTTCATTATGATGCCGTATATTAGATGATACTTCTTATGTGTTTTTTGTTTTATTCTGTTTTGTTTTGATGGGTGGTGAGATAGAGATAATTTTGCCTGTCTTCATCAGACTAGAAGCACTCTGAATTCTTTGACATATTTCAGGTTTATTTTTCCACCTTCTGAGAAGTGATGCAGTGAGCAGAAAATGCCTGTGGGCAGTGAGTGTAATTCAAATTGTCAGAGTGATCATGGTGTCCAGATCTGGATTAGTTAGATCCTAATGACTCACATTTCTAATCTACCACAATCTATTACATCCCAATAAAATTGGTGATCCTGGCTGATTTCCTGCTCCCCATATCTCACAGAATATGCTGACACCATAGCCCATTCTTCCTGTGGAAAGACAGCATCAAATCAAATCTGGGACACTAAGGTATCTATCGAATAAAAAGCAGTTACACACACACACAAACACACGCAAGCATTTGGTAAACAAGAAAAAATACAGCATGCTGTCAATTACATAATCCCTGACAGCTAACCCTGGACCACCAATCATTTGTTAATTTAAGAATCAGATATAAAAATTTTAATAAATATAAAATTTCAGAAATTATGAATGCTCTATGGAGAAATTTAACTTCAGATTTCATACCAAAACCTGCTTGCAGAAATGCTTTACTGATTGTAGAAGTATTACAGTTTGTGACAATGAGAATATATCTTTATAGAACTATAAAGTACTGTTTGAAGTATTTTATATATGTATAAATACTATTTTACCTCTATCTTTCAATCTCTCTTTTCGTTTATTTCCTAAAGAAACTTATTCGTTTCAGAAACTGAGCATATTTCATCTTACATACAAATTCAAATAAAATTTTGAAAGAATAAATAATAAAAAATAATATGAAGTAACTTTTATCTCTTTATTGAAATGATAAAAGGATCCTGCACATGTCAAAGACTTTAAATAATGATAATCTTCTAACAAACCATCACTTTAGCTATTTCTGTTTCTTCATTTACATATCCGAGGTGAAGAGTAGCTGCTTTAATGTTATGTTAGCTATTTGTATCTATTTTATTTACATATTTTTTTTTCTGGTTTATAGACACTTAAGTATCAAAAAATAATTTTAAAAGATAGAGTGGTGTCTTAAATAATAAACTAGAGATATAACAAGAAAACATTCCCTTTCAAAATTCTTCTCTGACGATTACACACATTGGACAGATGCATGTTGTTGTTGCTCCACTTAATGACTTAAAAAATTGAACTTATGGTTTATAGGTTTGCTATGCATACGAGATACACCAAAAATGACTTAAGACTCCAAAACGAAAAGTCTTCCAGACTGACACTTCATAAAATGTCCCTTTGTAAGAATATAAAATCATCTTACTTCAGCACAGGAATCATTAAATATTACTTTATACTGTATGTTTAGAACTATAAAATTTTAGAACATAGATTCTTTCTAATGTTTCATCTGAGGACAAAATAATGTGAAATATAGTAATGATGTTTCCAAGCTGTCATGGATTACTTGCTTGTCAAATAAGGCTTCTAACTCACAGGACCATGTCTGTCAGCAATACAACAGCATGGCAAAATTCTGAAAGTCACCACTCACCTGAGAACGCCAAGATAAAAATGTCAGAAACGATGGCCTATATACAGATCTTGGCTGCAATTTGAAACACCACTGTTTTGCCAGAACCCAGAAGCTTCCAGAACTAATGAAAAATGAAATTTTGAGTTGATTGTGATCTCAACAGGAAATGAAATACATCTTTCGATTTCTTTGGAGGACTACCAACAACGTCTCCTTGTATCAGATCTGCTTCCAATTCTTAACTGGGTTCCAGAAAGGAAAAAGACTAACACCCCACAGTGAGAGAATACACGGTGTAGCTACCCACTTATTTAATCATTCTTGTTTGGTTTAGACTGCAATTTAGTTTGTTCTATTTAATAAAAATATTTTTTTAAATTTTAATAATACGTGTTATCATAAATAAGTGTGCCCAATGTATAAACAGAAACAAAAATGTGGAAAGGTATATCTGTATTGGTAAATATTTTTATAACTCATTTTCAATTAATTAAAAATAGAGACAATCTCATCCTAATTGTCCAGTGTAGCCTTTACAAATTAGGATTTTGACATAACTAATAAAAATTTGAAATACTTATTTGCATGACTTTAAAAACTATACGTAATTACTTAATAAATACAATGAGTAGAAAAATAAGTACTTGAGTACCTTCTTATTACAATTCTACATATGTAGACCAATATTTCCTAAATTGTGTGCTAAAAACCATAAGGTCTTTGAAAAGTAGGTCTTGAGTTAAATAAATTTGGGAGAACTACATCAGTGTACAGTTCTAATTCATCTTTGCATGCTTTGAAATGTTAGAGAAAAATATAACAATACTAGTTTAACTTTGTTTATTTCATAACATCTTTTTTCATAACAAACTTTCATCATCTAGGACTGAAAAGTTTACTGTTTCCCGGGAAGAATATACAAAGATGTCTACAACAAAAGTATGAAGCAAGTGTGTCCTTCAGACAGACTTCCCTCCACCAGAGTGCTGCCCATTTATTTAATTTTCTCATGAACGTAAGCAAAACCTATTAATGCAACCATTACGGTAAATTTTATATGTGACATATTTAATAAATGAGAGTACTATGCTCATTAAAAAACATTTGTATATAATAACAGGTCTTGGAAAGATATCAGTCAGAAATCAATGTGGGAAAATGGCAGCAGGCAGAAAGGCAAAGATTTCTTTAGTAATAGGTTTTCCAAATGAAGTCCCTTAAAAGAAAAATCAATACAGCTCTCTGGTCATTAGGATGATAAAACTAAAGCTACCTTGTTTCAGAGAAATCCCTAGGACAGCTGATCTTCATAAACTTGAGACGAAAAAATAAGAATTAAGTTTTTAAAAGAATAAGCAAAAATGTTCTAGTTTAGAGCATACTCATGAAATTCACATCTTCCCCAGATTTATAGAGGTATAATTGACAATTTAAAATTGTCCATATTTAACGTATACAACTTGATGATGTGATATTGTAACCAAGCAGGACCCTGGGAGGCCTTCCCACAATAGACCCCCACCCGTGTCCTCCGCCTGCCTTTCGTCTGTAGAAACACTTTAGTCAAAGAATAAATTTAATCAGAGAAGTGAGAAAATGCAGAAAGAGGAAAACAGTCAAGCAAGACAAAATAATACTACTTTAGCCATTAAACAAAGTCAAGGGCCTTTAGTTCCTCCTCAAGCACTATAGATACTGTTCTGAGCCACGTCCTGTGAGCTGTTTGTTAGATACTAAAACCCCCGCCAGGTGGGAGAAATAAACTGCTGCCCACAAGCACGTAGACCCCAGACTGATTGGAACCAGGTTGATGGTGTTGACTCCTGATTACCTCACCACCAACCAATCAGAAGAACGTCCACGAGCTGCTCACGCCCTGCTCCTTGAACACGGTAAGATTCCTCACTACCCCCTCCAGGGCGGGACACACAGTCTTGAGGGCATTAAGCCCGCTGTGGCCCCCTTTGCCTGGCAAAGCAATTAAGCTATTTCGTTCTGCTTCACCCAAAACTCTGTCCCCGAGATTTAATCCGGCACTGGTGTACAGAGGCCGAATTTCGGCAATAATATATGTATACATTGTGAAATAATAGCCACAATCAAGTAATTAACATCCATCACCTCACATAGCGACCATCTTCTCTTTCCCATTTTTAATAGTTATGATGTAGAACAATGCATGGATAATCACTGTTGTGAGAATGCTTTCCTTTTAAAGGGCATAAAAGATTATTCAGAAATAAACACTTCTAAAGTGTAAAGTGTGTTCAGAGAAATTGTGCAACCTACAATCAAACATACATATTATGCAAACATATACGGAAGATGTACACACACACTGCATACATATACACATAATATGAATGTACTGATGTCATAAACAAAACAAAATAAGGGAGTATCTGGGGCATCAATATCTTAACTTCAATTTCTGTCTCTATGCTAGCCTCTGCATCCCTCCGTTTTACGCCTAATTCCTTCTCACACTGGCAACTTTAGCTTCTCCCAATCATCCTATACCCGTGCTCCTGGTTACATCTGAAAGCTCTTAAGTCAGGGAATTGCCTCTGTTCACTTGCATTTCCTGGCCAACAAAGAAATCTATTTGACTAAAGGTTGTTTGGAAACAGGTAAGATACAGTGAAAAATGCCTATGCTAGAGGCATATCAAGAGAATTCTTTTAGCCACAGGACATACATTCCAAGAATAACACCTACCTGAATAACACTTTAAAATCCAAAGGAGAAAATATACAAAATAACACAGGCACTTAAAGCAATTTGTAAAATGCCCTTTCAAATGTTGTTCCCCAAATCTTATCAAACAAATAGGCAAAGGTACGGGAAGATATTCTCCACAATTATTAGTAATTCATTTGTATACTTTTGGAAAACACATTATTCCTTTCAGCACACTGGTGAGCTATTTTGGTGAATACTGTTATACATGCAATTCAGAAGGTCTCACGTTGCAGAAGAACTTGCTACTTTGCTGGGAGCCGACCCAAGGGCCCCCAGATCATTTCCATTAGGTTGCTAACACTGCAAAGCCTTTGCAAGCAAAAGGAGGATTGGCAGGTGGCATCACTTGGAACTGAGCGTGACACATATTTGCTACATCTCATTTGTGTTTCTTACTGAAGTAAAAATAATTTTTTTTCAGCCAGGAAAAGCTCTTTCATATCTATCTTACTGTTTTTCCATCCCCTTTCCTGAAGAGTTCAGAGATTTTTTGTAAAAAGTATGGATATCTTCCATAGCTTTAAAGATGTACAAAGTTTATGCAGTTATCATGCATCTAGATAAACGGCACCATACAAAAATATCTGTAAATTCAATATCAAGCCATTTGGGGAAAGAAAAGTCTATTTGTATGTGTACATCAGCTATCACAGCAATTTAACTTCAGAGACTGGGTACTTGAGAAATAAAATATATCTAGTCTTATATTTCCAATAAATGTTAACCATTTTAATAGGCTTTCCAGTAGCTTGATAAATAAACTGTTGGGATATTTAAAAAGTCACAACTAGTTTTTGTATTGAGAGTACAACCTAAACACACAGTATATTAATACATGTAGGTTTGTAGAATAAGATAATAGTGGCACTACTTATAGACTACAAGGATTAAAAGCATTTTTGCATGGTAGATACATTTCAAAAAGGAGGTTTTAAAATACCTTGTATGAGCAATTGGTAAATAACAAAGTAATATGCCAGACTTCTACTAAAGCTCTTTGATTTCTTATCCACTGCCTTAAGATTATAAAACATTTATAACTAGAAATAAAGCAAGAGCATGCTGTTTAGATAACACAGGTATAGCACAAACAAAACAAAATTCCGTACTCAAGAAAGCCAAAACTTTTTGACATGCCAAACAACAAACAATAACTTTTAGTGAATACTTGATAGAAGTGCTACCAGGACACACACACCATGGAAGAAAGAAGGAAATAGTTCAAAAATAAGGTGAAGAAACACAGTTCCCCCCAACCCTTATCCCCAGAAAATACATTCCAAGACCCCCCGGACGCCTGAAACCGCAAATGGCACCAAACCCTTTAGACACTTACTATGTTTTTTTCCGCTGCAGACATACCTGTGATAAAGTTTAATTCATAAACCAGGCGCAGCAAGAGACTGACCAACAAAAATAATAAAATAGAACAATTATAACAATAAGCTGTAATAAAAGTTACGTGAACACGGCCTCTCTCAAAGTATCTTACTGTACAAATTTAAGGCTTTTTCCATCTTAACTCAGCACTTACTGCGCTCTGTGGCTGTAACTCTGTCAGGCTGAGGTGCGACAGCAAAATTAGCACCATCATTTCTTTCTACGCAATTTCACGAAGATTCAGTTTTACTGTAGATCTTAGCAATGTCAGCGTATGACTTGTTTTTTCCTCATTAAGTCAAGAGCTTTCACTTTTTCACTTAAAGGAAGCGCTTTACGTTTTCGCTTTGGCATGTTCAAACTGCCAGCAACTCTAATTTTGCACTTTGGGGTCATTATTAATTAAAACGAGGCTCCCCTCTACGCAAGCCCTGAGGCGGCTACCAGGCAACTAACGGTCGGGATATGCGCGGGAGGCGGTGTTGTCACGTCTCTGGCAAGACCTCGCGAGATTTCGTCATGCAACTCTGAACAGCAATGTAAAACTTATGAACTGTTTATTTCTGGATTTTAACATGTAATATTTTCAGATCCTGGTTGACCGCGGGAAACTGAAACTGCAGAAAGCAACACCGCGGGTAAGGGGGCATACTGTAAGAAGATGTTTTTCTCAACCAAATGTCAGCAGAATTGTGGAATTGTTACTGTGCCAGGCTATTTTTTCAAGTATGTCCCAAATTTACCAGTGACCTTATCACACTGTGAACCGTATCTGGTATAAGGCAATACTTGGTTGTGGAAGATTATATTTTGTAATCTGTATATAAAATTTAACACACCTTTCTTTAAAGACAAACAAGCAATTTGACTTCATATTTTGTAGTTCTACAACTAAGATCCCATTCTGCAAGATGGCACTTTATCTTGATTTTACTTTGTCCATCTAGACGTGAGCAAAGTTCCTCTTTCTCTACAGAAAACTGTTCTGGGTAACTAGTCCTATATACATAAGTGGCATTAACCTATACTCACAGTATGTAGGTACATCAGAGGGTTTGGATGGGTGCATACAGCAACTATGGCATAACTATTTTCAAAAGAACAATGCCTAGTCCTTTGGTTATTTATGAACTTTGTTTACTGTATTAATCTACTGCTAGGTTTCTGCACAGATATCCTTATCAGTGACAGAAAAAGCAGTCAAACTGAAAGCATAATATAACTTTCCTTTAGGCAATATAATTTTGGAAGTCGTCACATCTTTACAAAGGGACAGTTGTAATCAGATTCATTAGATAAAATATATCCTATTGTACTCAGCAGGTATAGCTATTAGCTTATCAAGGTTTACATTGCCAAATAAATCTCTCGCTGCCTGAATTATAATTTATCAGCGTCACTGCAATCTTATACTTAATTTTATAATTTTACATAATGCTGTATTGAGAAAATCAATTTAAAATGAGTGAAATTTTGAAAATCCAATAACAAAGTAGCCTATTTAAACATGAGATATTTTTCAGCTGACCTACGATTATTCCTTTTTTCCATTATAACTTTAACCGAGTAGAAGGAAAATTTATTGAGGGGATCCTGGATACCGATTTTATTTCTAATTCAGTTTCTCACAAAGTTTAATCAATAAAACTACTGGGCAAAAGAGACTTTCCAAATCATTCCTAGTAATATAACACTAGGATTAGATACTTTATTTAAATTTTCAATTCTTCTTTTGGTTTAGACATTTCACAGTGATCTATTGATCCATGGCAAACACCTCTTATTATAAATTAACCAACCAAATACAGACTCTCTCAGTTCTGAACTGTGTGTTAATAGATCACTAACTTTGCCTCCTAACTCCATGTATACAAGGTTCCAGAACACTCAACAGAGCTGAACTGAAGGAGAAGTCAAAGGGAGAGTATGTATTTGTAAAGTGCATTTTTCTCCAAGTGTATGTTCTGACTGCATTTTAAAAGAACAAACTAAATGATTCTTTTTGTCTTTTCCATTTTGTATCACCTGTACCTTTCTCATGTCATTAGAATAATTGAGGTGAATATAAAATATGAAGTCATAATGCACTGTATTTGTTTGGCTTTTAACATTTCAGGGTGATTTCAGTTCTATTATCTCATGGTACCCATAGTACATTTCTGTAAGATTTTAGGTCAATTATTTTTATACTAGTTATTATTACTTCCCTTAAATATGAAAGATATATTCATAAAAAGAAACCAAAAAAGTGTTGCCCTCTTAGAAGTCATATAGATACTAGCAAAGCCAAGACTTCCATTAAAAGTGATTGTCTAATTTTGTACTTGAGATTCAAGAAGATACTGTGCAGTTTTCTTAAGGGACAGATGAGATGAATACCCTCATATTTCCTTCTTCCCAGTTTTTTTTACTCATCCTTCTAAGGGAGAGTGTGATTAGATTGCTGCATCTTAAGTAAGTGTAGCCACAGAGTATCTATTGATATATCACCTGTTGGCTTCATCTTACTATTTCTCAGAACTAAGTCCACAGTTTCTGGACAGTTAAGAACACTTTAATTCATGAAGGATTAAACACAGTTCTCTGGGTACTATTCTTAGAGTCTCTTGCAACGCCATTTTAAAATAAAATTTATCATTTCACTTTCAAACAAATTTTACATAACAGTTTTATAAACCCAAGAGCCCTCTAATAAGAAGGATATTCCTATCCCTTTGAAATGTGCAATACTCTTCTGAAGTCTAAAGCTATTCATGTGTAAACAAAACAAATGATAATAAAGTGACCCATCAATTAAATGGAGTAATTCACTATAATGGAAGCAACTCGGTATTTTACATTCTCACTGAAACTTCTAAGAGATTATTTCCTCTGATTAAACAACCAGTAATTTTGGTTCTTAATGTATTTGGGGAGGGCTTCCTTACTGTCCCATAGACCTTAGATGGGGTTCCTGCTTCTTCTACTGCTTTGTGTGGAGGCATAAGAATGTCCAGTTACCTTCAGAGACTCAGTTTTCCTCATTGTAAGAACAACGGTACTGACCAGCATACATTACAGGACTGCTGCCAAGAGCTAGCCAATGGATTCTGTGAAAATATTTTGAAAACTGTAAGTTGGTACATAAATATGATTAATTGATCTGGAGGCAGCATATGTTTTGGTTAGTGGCGTTGACTGAATGGTTTCAAGACCTCTGCCACGATGTTCTGAGACCTTGCTTAAGATTTTCACATTTCTAAACATCAGTGGGGATAATAAAATACTTAGTTTTTACATTGTTAGGATGATTCAACAAGTTAATATTTAAAACTTATTTAGAATAGTGTAACTTACATGCTGGTAATATTTATGTTTGTCAAACAAATAAAAATATCTCAGATGTCAATTTTGTACTCATCTTGGAGAGCACACAAATAGAATTAGAAAGATGATAAAAGTTCAAATACAGATTCTGTTTAAACAATTACAACCGTTATCCCCGTGATAATTTTTAACACTAACAATGTCTATAATTTACTAAACATCTTCTAGTAATATTTACTACACTCTTGTCCTTATACATCTTTCTATTTAGCTTCACCATAATCCTTTACATAGAACTTATTTTTCCATTTGAAAAATGTAGAAACTAATACCAGTAAATTGTAGAGATAAGACTCCCACTTATCTGGGCTGCTCTGAGTAAATCATTTATTGTTTGAAAGCTGTATGAACTAAATAATAAATGGAGTGCGTTCTAGCTCATGACTTTGTGCCGGGCTGGGATTGCTCTCTACTGGACTAGGCTGTCAGACACCCAGGAGCACAGCCTCAGAAGATCATAATAACCCAAACTGAAGTGCTGCTATAATAAGACTTGAAAGTGGCACTTAATTATTCCTGGATCGCATGCCAGCAAATCTGTCACTTCAAATATCACTGTCTGCATTACAAAGAAAACTGGGCAATCTTGCTGAAATGTACTATTTTTATCAAAAAGTTGTGAACCACTTACAAAGACTATATTTAAAGGAGAAAATGTCAGTAGAGGTGGGGCAATGAATATATGGGAGTCAACGCACCTCCAATTTAAAAAAAAAAAATTCAGAGAAAAGCAACAGAAAGATAGCATTCTACTCCGGAAGATGGGCCAAAGACACTCTTGAGGAAGAAGAAGAGAAAATAATAATAAATTAAAGGGATAGTGTGAAGGAGGCTGTTAACATCTCTGAAGAGAGACCCAATAAAGATGGACAAATGGAGAGGAAGGAGCTCTGAAAATGTTATGAATATACCCTAGAAATACACAGGAAAGATGAAAGTAAGCAGAGCTATGCAGTTAAAAAGTTATACAGTTAACTTGCATTCAATTAAAAATTATTAGGATACTTAATTTTGCACCTAAGTGTATTTGTTTAATTCATTTTAATATACATCATTGATTGCTTATTCTGGAATATTTTGTTAAGAATTATTTTTTAGAGACCTCCCTGGTGGCTCAGTGGTTAAGAATCTGCCTGCCAATGCAGGAGACATGGGTTCTATCCCTGGTCTGGGAAGATCCCACATGCCCTGGAGCAACTAAACCTATGCGCCACAACTACTGAGCCTGCGCCCTAGATCCCAAGAGCCACAACTACTGAGCCCACGTGCTGCAACTACTGAAGTCCGCACGCCTAGAGCCCGCGCTCCACAACTAGAGAAGCCACCACAATGAGAAGCCCGTGCACCACAACAAAGACCCAACGCAGCCAAAAATAAAATTAATAAATATATAAATTTATTTTAAAAAAGAATTTTTTTTTTTAAAAAGAATTATTTTTTAAAGCATACTGGAGAGACCCTGTGGTGGACACAGTGTCTTCTCTTCAGAAGTGAGGCAATAACCACCCCCAAACCCACGGTCAGAGTACTAGCTTCTAAAGACTCAAGATATTGAGACAAAAAACGAGCTGCTTCACCCAAGCTCACACCCTCCATACCAGGCAACCCACATCCATTTACCAATGAGTGTGGTAAGAGGCCTAGCCCTCTTACCTCAATTCAGGACAGTCCTGAAAGGCCATCTCAGCTTCACAACTTCTGCAGATAGTCTGAGGACACTGTTACAATTGCATCACAGTTCAACCTCTCCTTCTGCCCAATTCAGCTTCCATCATTCCTTTAGGAAAGTTCTGGAGAACACTCTCCAACAGTGCCCCTGCATTCCAGCCTCCATTTCAGAAACTAAGACGATATGAGATGTGGTTGAAGTCCCCCTGAAGAGTGGAGTGGTCAGATCTTGAACACTCAAGTCAGGAAAACCTGGGTTCAGTTATCAGCTCCTCACTTACAATCTGTGTGATCTCAGGCAATTTCTCCATTAAACATCGAGGGGACTATTAACCCCTACCTATAGAATTGTTGTGAAGATTAAATAGCATAATGCATAAGTGTACAACATAAATCCTTAATAAATATTGAATATTTAACAACTGTTAGCTGCAATTGTAAAGTTAATATAAGCTGTGCTTCTCTAAATCCACATTTTTAGAAAAAGCTACTCAGTGGACATTTGCTCCCCTAGATAAACAACTCCAGTCAATCATTGGCATGCCCAAAGCTGAAGCCATCATGGTCAGAATTTCCTTCCAGAGGGACTGTACAAGTCCCGGACATCTTTTACAGGTGAAAAGTTTGCAACAATCAACAAACTGAACAACTTGTGTGATGATGACTTGTATTTTTCTTTCTGTAAATTTTGTTACAATTTAATAAAAGATTCCTTTTTATAGGAGTCCAAATATTTTCAACCAATGAAAGGGCTGTAGACATGTAAAGGATTGGCTGAACAATGGAAACACTAGATTAGAAAATAAAAGCAAAAATGGCACTAAGCAATTTGCATGGCTTTTACATACCACGCAATAGTAATTCATGAAAACATACTTTAGGCAATGCTATAGAATAACAAATCATTTCTGGTGGTTTAAGAGCATTCAACTCACGTTTAATTTCTCTGAATACCTTTAAGTTTATTATCCTAACCACCAAGATGCTGATAGGACTTGAAGCCATGCCAAGTCATGCTTATCCCTGCTTTGGCTGCTTTATTTCAAATATCCCTTAGTCAGCTTCAGACTTCGGAGAACCAGCTAAGTAAGAGATGAAGCAGTAGCAGCTAGAGAAATACAACAAGTATGAAAGGACTGCTTACAACTATCTTTTATTATGACATTGTTACTGGGCTAGGCAATTAGTCTTGTTGCCACCATGCCCTAAAAAAATATATTTGATATTGAAGGATTAAATAAAGATAATCTTTAAGAAGTGATGCCTTCAATTTTAAAATATGATTCAGTCCATCAAGTGTGTTTTCAGAACAAAAATTTTTTGCTAAATTAATATTATTTGAGAAAATAGTGAGTCAATTGAATATAGGTATTTTTGCATATATCTAAGACAAAATAACATTTCAAGGCAACATGTATCTATTAAATATGTAGAACAAAACAAGAGGAAACAAATTAAAGACTTAATTGCCAAGATCCAGGGAGGTCAAGGAAAGAAGGAAAGGTTCTTGGAGGAAGTTGTCTTTTTTTTTGGCTGCAGCACAAGGCTTGTGGGATCTTAGCTCCCCAACCAAGGATCAAACCCCGGCCCTCAGCAGTGAAAGCACGAAGTCCTAACCACTGGACCACTGGGGAATTCCTGGAAGTTGTCTTCTTATACAGATTTATGTTTTTAAACTCAACCACAGAGGAAGAACTGAAAGTTCCATCATTAATTTCTAACACTGATTGGATTAATTTTACAATGGCAAGTTGAACGTCTACATATTAGGCTATACCTTTGTATTTCAAATGGATTAAAGTTGTTAAAAATGAAATAATATGGGGCTTCCCTGGTGGCGCAGTGGTTGAGAATCTGCCTGCCAATGCAGGGGACACGGGTTCGAGCCCTGGTCTGGGAGAATCCCACATGCCGCGGAGCAACTAGGCCCTTGAGCCACAATTACTGAGCCTGCGCGTCTGGAGCCTGTGCTCCGCAACAAGAGAGGCCGCGATAGTGAGAGGCCCGCACACTGTGATGAAGAGTGGCCCCTACTTGCTGCAACTAGAGAAAACCCTCACACAGAAATGAAAACCCAACACAGCCATAAATAAATAAATTAATTAAAAAAAAAAAAAAGCAATAATATATGTTTTTCCGAACTAGAATTTAAAAATTTGTCTGTGTTTGAAAGACCATTTTCTGGCAGGAAACTGTGAACTCAACTAAAATCGCTCTGTAAGTTCAGAGAACAGTAAGTCCCCTACATAAAAATGAGTTCCGTTCTGAGAGTGCATTCCTAAATCCAATCTGTTCATAAGTCCAACTAACTAGGTACCCAGCTAACACAATCGGCTATATAGTACTGTACGGTAATAGGTTTATAATACTTTTCACACAAATAATACATAAAAAACAAACACAGAAAAGTAAAGAAAACACTTTTAATCTTACAGTACAGTACCTTGAAAAGTATAGTAGTAAAGTATAACAGCTGCCAAGCAGGGGCTGTCATTGAGAGAACAGGCAAGTACCAGATACATCACCGCTGCTTTTACACTTGCTTCTGGATATCCTGGGCTTGAAATAAAGATATTGTACTACTGTAGTCTATGCAGTAATGTACAGTAAAGTACACAAAAGCACAATCACTTGTAGAGGATGCACGCACGTGACAATGTATGCCAGACACGTGAACTAGCTTATGTGATTGGACGTGCGAATGGATGTTTGCATCTTTGAAAGCTTGCAACTTGAAGGTTTGTATGTAGGGGACTTACTGTAGTGGTTTGGGTGATGTCTGCTTTCACAAGCAAAATAGTACTGGCATCTAGAAGACTGACCAATCCAGATGTCCTTTAGTTCTTGACCTGATGGAATGGTTGCTAAATATTATCTACTGTGATACTTCTAATAGAAAATTGAAATTTCTCCATTCAGTATATTTTTACTAAAAATGTGTAAATTTAGCTTTCTTAATTTTCAGAGAAAAAAAATGAACCTCTCTGAATGTATGTCCGGAACTACCAAGATAACAGAATTGGATATGCAGAGACAAAATATAGATATGGTAGCAGTTAAACAAATGAAGTTTGCTCCCATAGTGTTTGCTTCTCGTATGGAATTTTTCTTCAGCTACAAAATGCCCCGTTATAAACTGAGTGAAAGAACTTATTTCTTTTTCTTTTTCTTTTTTTGGCTGCGTTGGGTCTTTGTTGCTGTGCACGGGCTTTCTCTAGCTGCGGGGAGCGGGGGCTACTCTTCATTGTGGTGCATGGGCTTCTCATTGCGGTGGCTTCTCTTGTTCCGGAGCACAGGCTCTAAGTGCATGGGCTCAGTAGTTGCGGCGCACGGGCTTAGCTGCTCCGCAGCATGTGGGATCTTCCTGGACCAGGGATCGAACCCGTGTCCTCTGCATTGGCAGGCAGATTCTTAACCACTGCACCACCAGGGAAGTCCCAGAAGTTATTTCTTTTTATGATACTGTGCAAAACTCCCAGGAGGTCATATATTAATTGTACCCCTATATGTTCTATTTATTAAAAATCACTTCAAGATTCCTTCTGTACTTCACTGTGTGTGGGATGGAATTCAAAGCCAATGAACACTTTCCAATCCATTGGAAACATAAAGTTGCATGGTAAACTATGTCACAAGAGAACAATTGTTGCTGTTTAAGCAAAAGCTTAGTCTGCCATATGCTTACAGGTGATTGTCTTTTTTTTGATTCATGTTTTCAAATTTTATTTTATTAATCATCGGTACAGCTAGTGATTTTGCTACAAGGACATCTGACACAGAATTAGAGACTGACCCGTGTAGCGCCCACTCAGAATCCCAGAGTTGGTATGACCATTATTTTAGCCGAAGACATTTGAAATTCGACAGATGCAGAAAAAAGCTTTCTCAGAGCTTCCCTTACCTGACTAAAAGCAGCTACTTCTAGATAATGAGGCTTCCTTAAATTACTCTCAGGAGAGAGACCAAGAGTAAACCTACCATAAATATTCTCTGGGGGTGGGGGAAGGAAGACCAGTTGCACTCCCATAAACAAATATTACCACAGTTTTTTGTTTTTTGTTTTAATCTCCTATTAGTTCTCCTAAAAACACATTAGCCTTTCCTAAAGAAACCTATTTGTTCCTCTTCTAAAAGTCTTTTCTTCCCTTTCCCCTACTATATTAGGTACATAAGCTTTTAATTATAACCATGTAGAGAGTTAGCTACTTCTTTTATTAGCTCTTTCATGCATATGAATAAATCTTTTTCTCCAGTTAATTGCCTTTTGTCAATTTAATTCACAGGCTCACATTTACTAAACTAAGAGGGTAGAAGATATGGGTTTTTTCCCTCCCAGACTATAGCAATCAAGGCACATAAATAGCATTTCAAGTCTCAGATACAGTAAAGTCAATTCACGTATCAGGACCCACAAAATGCAGGCTGCCCCATTGGCCCAGCTCACATCACACATCTAAACCCAAGTCAGCCTGTCAAGGAAACGGAACAGAAACCAATCACAATCCTCCAACTCAGCTTTGGCTAACTTATCTTCCCCTTGAAAACAGGACCTGATCACCTTATAAGGAAATCCCTGACCTCCTGGCCAATTGTTCCCAGTTTTGGCATTGCCTCTCTAAGCTCTATAAAATCTGTTCTTGCCAAAAATTCCTGGGGAGGCGTACACAACTCCTTGTGAGCCACTGTACTCCCCAATCCCTGGATTGTTTTCCCTTGAATAAAGAAAATCAAACTCGTTACTAACTTGTCTTAGTTTTGTCACTTCACAATTTTGGTGACAAGATGGAACCGGAAGGCAGTTGCTGAAGATCCCAGGGATGACTCCTAGATGCGCGTGAATGTACCCGAAGAGCCATTTTGGTTTGCTGCCTCTGGCTGCTCTCCAGAATTTCAAGTAAGCTCTTCTCAGATGGAGCTCTGCTTGCTTTGCGATCTGAGCTCTTTGAGTTTTTTGGTCTTAATCCTTCCTGGTGGAAAATTGAGGCATGAGAGGTTCTAGGTTTTTCTGGGTGAGACTATGGGCCACAACATTTGGGTTTGTGGCCGAACTCATTTACAAGGTAGTGCCCCCTGGATGTCCTGAAAGGTCTAAAGAACTGTGCACAGGCGGCCAGAAACAGTAAATCTGGTTGAATTAGGAAGGGTCAACAAGGGGAAATAGGTACCCCTCAATCTAAGAAGGCAAGATGGCAGTGGTGAGGGGACTCACAAAGCCTCAGGTAAGTCCACAGAATAAAGCATTGAGGGTCTTGGGGAAATAAGACAAGTAATTCAAACTGCTTTGATCAATGGCACAAAATGTAAGTAGGCACAAGTGGCACTATTAAAAGCCATTAAGGTGTCACCACCATAAATAAATCTCCTCCTGAAAGGAATAACAGATCTCCTGCTAAGAAGAATCTCAGAAGCCAAAGTTGCAAAATTCATGGGCACGGTGGAACACTTAAAAGCTGTTATAGTGCTCACCATTTTGTCATTTGACAGATATAAAGGATATTAGAAAAATGTAACTTAGCTTTATTAAGAGCAAAAGCCAACTAACACAACATTGTAAAGCAACTATAATCCAATAAAAATTAATTTAAAATAAAAGAGCAGGGGCTTCCCTGGTGGCACAGTGGTTGAGAATCTGCCTGCTAATGCAGGGGACACGGGTTCGAACCCTGGTCTGGGAAGATCCCACATGCCGTGGAGCAACTAGGCCCGTGAGCCACAACTACTGAGCCTGTGCGTCTGGAGCCTGTGCTCCGCAACAAGAGAGGCCACGATAAAAAGAGGCCCGTGCACCGCAATGAAGAGTGGCCCCCGCTTGCCACAACTAGAGAAAGCCCTCGCACAGAAACGAAGACCCAACACAGCCAAAAATAAAATAAATGAATTAATAAAAAAAAAAAAAAAAAAGTGAGGACACAGTTTAAAAAATAAAATAAAAATGAAAGAGCAAAAGCCATTCATGCGTTTCACATATTTCGGTATCCTTTAAGGAAGATAATTCAAATAATCAAGACTATATACCAAACAAACAAACAAACAAACAAAAAACCCATGCCTTCCAATTTACATGAAACACAGGCTTATCCATATAATTCTAGATTCTTTAAATAAGACAAAATAGTGCTCAGAGTGGGGATGTATTTGTTAGTGACATTTACTTAGTTTTTATTTTCTATATAAACTTCAGAAAGATAATAATAAGATGAAATACATTCCTTAAGTCTTTTTCAATATAGCAAACTGATTTTGAAGCTAAAAATCCCAACATGTTAAAAGCTTAATTTGTTAAAGTTTTAACAACAATAATAATACTGATAGTTGTAATATTTGTATTGTATTATGTTCAAGTATATTCTCTTATATTTTTAGGTATTTAAGAAATTTTCTGTACTGCAGCACTTAAAATTAAAATTTGATTGTCTTATTTAATGTATATGTATGCACACATGCAATATTAATATGTTCATTATCATTATCAAAGATAATAAATTGTACCAAAGTTCTCTTTTGAAAAGAACACTATTCTACTTCACATGGCATTTTTTAATTTCCTAATATCAGAAATTTTACTGCACTCGCAGCATGAGAGTACCAATTTAAAAAAAGAAAAAAAAGGAAATTAGGTGCTAAGAGTTTTGTCCTTTACTTTTATATACCAAGAATCGACATGTTTTAAGATTGACGTAACAGGTAAATTCATAAAAAGATGCATCTCAAAGGCTTTCTTCTCAAGAAAATGCATACTTATAAATAGATGGGAAGAAATGGCAGAGACTTGATGGCTGCCTGAGGTTGCTTGAAAAGGCAAGCAACTCCTTAAAGAACCCTGCTATTACTGGTCTAGGTGACAAGATTCCCGGTCCAGGCACTACAAAGCTGCTATTTTTCTGGGGTTGGATTTGGCTTTACTTTTCCATAGCCACCCCAAACAGACAGAAAAAGCATAGACCAATCAGTACCATGGTCCTTGTTTTCTGTGAGCATCAAAGAAGGAATGTGAGGTCTAATAACAGGGGCTACCTTAGGAATTTAGCAAAAAAAAAAAAAAGCATAAAGGGAAGTGTAACTATTCTGGACAATATTTTATGAACACGATAATTATACCAGAGCAGAGATGATTTTACACTGGTGAACACCAAGGATATCATTTGCAGGTAGATAGCTGAAGTGCAGATTATCTCAATGGACCTTAAAATTAATCATCTGAAAACTGTAGATGAATTCACAAGGGAAAATATAAATTATGATTAATGTATAAGACAGTCACTCTGAAGAATACTGGTCATCAAGGTTAAACTTTGATTTCAATGAAAATAATTCATATTTCAGCAACATAGATATTAAGTGAAAGTTTTTTAACAGCACATACATGTTCTTTCATTTGTAAGGCTAATTTTAGCCAATTTTGTAGAAAATAAGCATACAGGATAATAAGTGGTTATACGGAAGGATTTTTGTCATCATGGTTCACTTATACAAATTATTATACCTAATCCAGGTTTTTACATTAAATTATATTGAAAAGATAAATATATATAGAAACATTAATATTAAAAACTTTATTTTTTGACTTTACTAAGTTTTTGGATCTAGGTAAGCATCATTCCTATGAAAACCTTACTGGAGCATGGATACTTTTCATCTAAGCACCTCAAATGCCCTGAGTTTCTTAATTCTAAACAATGACACTATATTTTGTTGTCCTGGTTTGTTAGGACTGCTGGGTGAACTCAGTTGATAACTTTGATTTTGAAAAAGAACTGAGCATCAAAAGAATTAACTTAAATTTCCCAAAAGTCAGAGTCCAATGGACATACCATATAGATGGTCTCTCAGTATCAACTCCACTTTGATAGAAAATTTAAATTTGACATATGCCATATTAAAGTATCTGATTCTTAAACTCAAAAAGATAAACAAAAAACTTGAAAGTTGGGATTTTATTTATAGTATATAAATGTAAAGGAGGAAGAGAATAAAGAAGGAAGGAGGAGAGGAATGTCATAGAGAAAAAAGAGGGAAAGAAAGTAGTATAGAGAAAAGGCAGGAGGGAGAGAGGTGTAAGGAGGAAGAGGGTAGAGCACTGGAAGGAAAATATCTGGATATTTATATGAGAAAAATTTTGAAATAATTTGTCTAGGGTGTTTATCTTTTCAATATGTTAGCATATCGCAAAAAGGAAAATTCTATTTGAGACTTAAAAGCAAAATGAGGTAACTTAGTATCATCCTGCTTCATTAAGGGGTTAAATTCTACCTTATGTGTTCCTAATGTCAACAATACTAATAAATACCACGATTTCCCACACAAATCAGCATAGAGAGAAACAGCTACCATGGAGTTCAACCATCCTCATTAGAACACATTTAAAGACTTTGGAACATCCCAAGAACGTGGCCATTATTGATAAATGTCCTATCATAGTCAACTCTTTCTGGCCTTAGTTGACCTCTTGAGACTTGATTACTTGTCCATATCTGCCAGATGTCTCTGCCTTTATGTAATTTCAGGTCTTGGTCCCTTCTGAGTGGCTTGTCACACTGCCACCCATGCCACGTGAAAATATTTTATGAAAACCAAGATGTTTCAGATACATTTATCTCTTGGCAGGACTTTTCCAAGTAATAAAAAATTAATATCAATGACATCATTCAAGATTGAAGGCTGACCACATCAAATATTTAAAACTTAATATTGGCATATAACATAGTTATGGTGAGCATATGCCTTGGAATTAGTAATTAATTCTCAAAGTCAAATATTCTGGTGTATTGTTCCCATAAATATGTCTATGCTCAATGATACAACTGTGGTAACTCTTCTTATATCCTACAGAGCTCTAAGCTAATTGATTATATGAATGTGAAAAGTAATATAAAATAAGACAAAGGGAGATAAAAAATAAAATAGAAACTTCCTGAAGGGTATAGAAGAAATATATATTACCAGACATAAGAGATTTGCTGATTCTTAGAATTTTATCTCTGAATTTGGCTTTAGGTGTGCTGCTAGTTAAGGTAAAAAAATGAAAACATTGGTTTACACAGTTTTCATTTTATTAAATTCTTGTAGAAAATCATATTGTTTGGGTCCTCACTGGCAGAAAGTATTTCACTGCAGATTTATTAAAGACAGAATTGTTATAGAAATTGACATTTTAAAATATAAAATTGCTATAAATGCTAAAGGCATAACAACTTTGAAGTATTCCTACATGTAGGACTTGTGACAACTTAGTCTACGTATTTTCCTTCTTAGAGATCTAATTGAATTTAGAGACTTAAATGTGTTATTTTAATATAGAGAAATGGAGGTCTACCATGCCCATTAGATCATCTCTCAAATATTAAATTTCTTCAATATCAAATGCCTTTGTTTGACAGGAGCTTGATTATATTCAATTCACAATTGCATTCTTAAAACTTCCCTAATGTAGATACTCTGTGCTGCTGTATCAAGTAAGAGGCGTGGGCTTTGAATATGAGAGGGAGACCGAATTGTTATTATGCTTTGAAAGCTTAAGTGCCCAGCTTATATTCTCACCCCGACACAGTGTGATGGAAGTGCCTTACACAATGCCTGCAAAATAAACGCTCTATAAATGTTAGCAGAATCTGAGGCTGAGGCGGTCCAACACACTGATCATTGGCCTATGGGCCTCAGAGGGTCTGAGTCAAATCAATCTAAAGGAAGAGATTTTGTTAACCTATTGTTAGTCTTCCAAACCATGAAAACACACCTAGCAGCTCCCCATTAGTCTCTGAATCTACATTTTGGGACCACCTATTGTAATGTCCTTTGGTATGTCAGAAATAAACCACAGATGAAATCCAAGGCTGACACTGCGGATTTGAATTCAGGTTTTCATGGTTAATTAATGTCTTTCTTGCTCAGTAACAGATGGTGCTTTAACATTATAAGGATGTGGAATTTGGCAGAAACAGCTCCCCATTATTATTTCAGCAGAACGACAGGCACAGGCTAGGACCTAAAGTTGATGACAGTCACTCACCAAATAATTATGGCCAGAAACCGAGTTATTGAATTTTTAAATAATAGCTCTTTCAATGTTCTAAACTTGGATTTTCAGTACTATTTCCCAGTTTCAGGGGTAAATCCTGGTATTTCTGTACCTTGAGAGAAGATTGTTTTAGAGTCCTAGTAGATATTTAGAAGACTCAGAGCTGTTCTTTATTACCTCATGAATGGTTTACGAGTCAGATGAGTTGTGAATGAAATGTGATTTGGATAAATCCTCTTGCTTACCTTTCTGAAATAACTTACATTCCTTTATATCCAAAATCTAGAATAGGGTTTTCTGATATCTTTCTCAGATATAATATTCGCTCTATTACTTCCTTCACCATTTCACATTAATTTTTCATTGAGTTCTTTGATTGATTATTTTATTATTTTTTACTTTGTTAAAAGACTGTATTTTGTGTAGCAGTTTTAGGTTTATAGCCAAATTAAGAGGAACGTACAGAGATTTCCCATATATTCCTGGCCCCCACATATGTGTAGCTTCCCGCCTTGTGAACATCATTAACCAGAATGGTACATTTTTTAGTGAGGATGAACATACATCAACACAACATATTAACCAAAGTCCACAGCTTACTTGAGGGTTCACTCTTGGTGTTGTAAATTCCATAAATTTGGAAAATGTCCAAATAATATGTCCATTATTATAATATCAAACAGATTACTTTCACTGTATTAAAAATGCTCTGTGTTCTGCCTATACATCTCTCTCTGCCTCCCAACCCTTGCAACCACTGATTTTTTTTTGGGGGGGGGGGTCTGGATAGTTTTACCTTTTCCAGAATGCCATACAGTTGAAATCATACAGTATGTAGCCTTTTCAGATTGACTTATTTTTCTTAGTAAAATACATTTAAGATAACTCCATATCGTCTCATGGTTTGATAGCTCATTTCTTTTCAGTGCTGACTAATATTCCACCATCTGGATGTATCACAGTTTATTTATCTATTCACCTGCTGAAGGACCTCATGGTTGCTTCCAAATTTTGGCCATTATGAATAAAGTTGCTATAAATATCCATGTACAGGTTTTTGTGTGGACCTAAGTTTTCATCTTCTTTGGGTAAATACCATGAAGTGGAATTGATGGATCCATGGCAAGAGTAAGTTTAGTTTCGCAAGAAACTGCCAAATTGTCTTTCAAAGTGTCTATACAATTTAGCATTCCCACCAGCAATGAATGAAAGTGCCTGTTGCTCCACATCCTGGCTAGCACTTGGTGGCATCAGTGTTCTAGATTCTGGCTATTCTGATAGGTTTGTAATGGTATCTCATTGTTGCTCTGATTTGCATTTATCTGTTCACATATGATGAGGAGCCTTTTCATATGCTTATTTGCCATATATATATATCTTCTTTGGTGAGGTGTCTGTTAAGGTCTTTGGCCTATTTTATAATTGGGCTGTTTGTATTCTTCTTGTTGAGTTTTATGGGTTCTTTGTATATGTGAGATAACAGTCCTTTATCATATACATCTTTTGTACATATATTCTCCCAGTCTGTGGCTTGTTTTCTAATTCTCTTGACATTGTCTTTCACAGAGCAGAAGTTTACAATTTTAATGAAGTCCAGCTTATCAATTATTTCTTCATGGATCATGTCTTTGGTGTTAACATCTAAAAAACACTCACCATACCCAATGCTATATAGGTTTCCTCCTTTGTTACCTTCTAGGATTTTATAAGTTTGCATTTTACACTTAGGTCTTTAATTCAAGTTAATTTTTTGAGAAGAGTATAAGGTCTGTGTCTAGATTCATTTATTTGCATGTGGATGTCCAGTTGTTCCAGCACTATTTGTTGAAGAGACTATCTTTGCTTCATTGTATTACATTTTCTCCTTTGTCAAAACAAAGATCAGTCGACTATATTCATCTTGTACCAAATCTTAGTGGAAAAACTCTAGTCTTTCACTATTAAGTATGATGTTAAGTTTAGTTTTTTGTAGATATTGTTTTATCAAGCTATGGATGTTCCCCTCTATTTCTAGTTTATTGAGAGTTTTTAATCATGAATGGGTAGTGGATCTTGTCAAATGGTTTTTCTGCATTTATTGGTATGATCATGGTCTATCGATGTAATGGATTACATTAATTTATTTCTGAATGTTGAACCAGCCTTGCATACCTGGTATAAGTTTCACTTAGTAGTGGCATATAATTCTTTTCATACTTTCTTGGATTTGATTTGCTAATATTTTGTTAAGGATTTTTGCATCTATGTTCATGAGAGATATTTGTATGTAGTTTTCTTTTCGTGTGATTGCTTTGCCTGTTTTGGTATTTGGATAATGCCAGATTCATGGAATGAGTTAGGAAGCATTCCTTCTGCTTTTATCCTCTGAAGGAGATTGTAGAGAACCAGTATAATTTCTTCCTTACAAGTTTGGTAGAATTCACCAGTTGAATCCATTCAGGTCTGGTACTTCCTTCTTCAGAAGATTATTAGTTACTAGTTCAATTTCTTTAATAGATATAGGCTTATACAGATTGTCTATTTCCTCTTGTGTGAGTTTTGACAGGTTGTGTCTTTCATGAAATTGTCGTATTTTTTCTTGGTTATCAAATTTTCGGGACTTAGATTCTTAATCACATAACACGCATCATCTATTTAATCTCAATTATACTGCTCAAAAAATCACTTTATTTACTTATAGTTTGTTGCTTTATAATGATATGAATTTTCATTCATTTTACAACTTTTTTGGTCAATTTTCAAATATTCCCATCTAATTTAATCATTTCTACTTTATTTCTGTTTTAACAATAAATAATTGATAAAATGAATTATTCCAGAAAGATATTCATATTGTACCTTGGGCATATTTACTAATGTTTCTAGAAACCCACTTTTACATTCTCATAATTCCCAGATTAGTGCCACTGTAAAGATCAGGAGCAAAAGTAAAATGACATGCCAAATGATCCTTTTTCTTTATTATTATGGTTTAAAATTTTTTATTTTTATACAATTTTAAAGATTATACTCCATTTACAGTACAAAATTACAGAATATTACTTATATTCCCCATTTTGTACACTACATCCTTGTAGACTAAAGTGGAATTCTTCCCTCCCAAATAATCTTAATATATTTTAGCAACCTGGTCTTTCTTTGCAAGAAATCTGATGATGATTCCATCTTTCAAAGTGAGCTGTAAAACCATTTAGATAATTTTCAGATTATTACACTGAAAATATTAATTTTCTTTTATGTATGTGAATTATAGAAGTTTATAAAATTCATAAAGTAGCTCAAACATTCTTTCTTTTGATATTAAGGCTGTTTTTAGAGGTCCTAAAAATACCTTTCCCCACGAGATGAACATTTAATGGGAATTTTTGGATAAGTTACTTCCAACAATATTATGTCCTTTTTTCAGTAAATTCTTTGTTTCCATGTTTGTTTTTTAGTCACTTTTGTTTTAACCTTGACACTGCTGTGACCCCAGTTTGAAATACTATCTGGAACAATCACTGATAAGACGTTTCGTAAGTGTGTGTTTTGTGGAGACAGCTTGTACAATATTAAAGTCGCATCCAATGTATTGTTTATGGTCAAGCATACATTTTGTAAATCTAAACTATATTAATTATTTCTTGAATATTTACTGTTGTGATAGCTTCATCATTATCACTGTCCTGCTGGCAATTGAATCTGACCTCTATGAATTTTATTCTTTGAAATTTGTTTTAAATTTCCTTTAAGAAGGAAAATTATATAGTGTGATAACTAAAAATTATGCCTGCCCTGATAAAATTAAATCCATATTAATAAATTATGTAAGTTAGAATGCTTAAATTTTTAAAGATTCAAATTAACATAAAACCACTGGTTTGAAAAGTTCTCAATTTGTTCTTAAGTGGCTTCTGGCAAACTCTAATAGCAATTTCATTTATTCATCTCAGAAGGCAGAAGTTGTTTGTCCTTCTAATATAACTTATGAATTGCAAAATATCTTCCATCATGATGCAAGGAATGCAATAAAACTGAATCTTACTTCATGCTCTATAAAGTAAAATTGGTACATTCATTATAAAGAATTTGGCCTTCCAAATTTTCACTTTATTTGAAAAGAGGGAAAGAGCAATTGCAGATTCAATATTTCACCTTAGCTGTTGACATCATGACATATTTTGCCAAAAGAATGAAGATCCTTACAATGTGTACCCACTAAATAAGGCAAAACAAAAAGAAATAAGCAGAAAGAGCTAATAGTGTAGAATTGTGAATCCAATAGAGAATACACATTACTTTCAAAAATGTATGTAATTTTTAGAAAATTAACAACCTAAACAAACTTCTTACTTCAAAGTAACTAAAATTTCTGGATTAAAAAAAAAAAAACTTTCTAAATGCATTGCAGAGATTAAAATAAAACAGTAGATGTATGTATCTACTGGTGAGAGAGCATTCAATCAAGCATTCACTTCCAGGGCATCTGCCAAAATCTGGTAATTTTGGGCCTCCCTTTTGAAGATGGCACCAGACACGGCAAGAGGACTCAGAACCTAGGTCTCATCCTGGAGAGAGGTCTGAGAGGAGACCTCTGGAAAAATAGAACCCCAGATGGTTTCACCACTACCGTTGTTTTTCTAAGACCTAATGCCCAATAATTCATGTTAAATGTTCCCAAGTTCTTAATACTTCCAAAAACACATCCTTCGTTGAGATATGTACTTTAAAATAATTCCCATCAATAAAGTTCTAAAGAGCATATACTCACAATCAAAAGTCACCAAACACAAAACCAGAAATGGAACAAGGCAACTCTGCATGAAAGCTATAAGAAATAGTAGACAGCAGAATCAAATCTCGACAAACGTTAAATACTGGGAATATCATATATGGAATATATATATATATATATATATATATATATATATATATATTTACATAGACACACACACACACACATATACACACACAGTAAGTCCCCTACATATGAACGAGTTCCGTTCCGAGAGTGCGTTCATAAGTCCAATTTGTTTGTAAGTCCAATAAAGTTAGCCTAGGTACCCAAATAACACAATTGGCTATATAGTACTGTATTGTAATAGGTTTATAATATTTTTCACACAAATAATACATAAAAAACAAACACAAAAAATAAAGAAAACATTTTTAATCTTACAGTACAGTACCTTGAAAAGTACAGTACTACAGTACAACAGCTGGCATACAGGGGCTGGCATCTGAAAGAAAAGTTACTGACTGGAGGAAGGAAAGGAGGTGGGAGATGGTAGAGCTGAGGGATAGTCAGCAACAGGAGATGGAGGGCGAGCTGCAATTTCACTCACGGCTGACGTTGATAGCACAGGTTCTGGTTCCTTGCTGGATTCAATTCTATCTACCCACTTGAAAAAACGATCCAGTGATGTCTGAGTAGTAGCTCTTTTTTTCTCATCATAGATGACATCCTGGGCTTAAAAAAAAGATACTCTGCTACTGTACTCTATACAGTACTGTACAGTAAAATACACAAAAGCACAACCACTTGTAGAGGATGCACATACATGACAATGTACCTCAGCCACGTGAATTAACTTACATGATTGGACATGCGAGTGCACGTTTGCATCTTTGAAAGTTTGCAACTTGAAGGTTCCCATGTAGGGGACTTACTGTATATAATAAACAAATTTAAAGATACACATTTGTGTCAGGACTGAATATGTGAATAAGGAATAAGAGACTATAAAATGACCAAGATTATTTTAAAAAGAACCAAAGGGAACTTCTAGTAATTAAAAAGTAAAGTAATTTAAAGTAATAATTAGACAGTTTAAACAGCAATTTAGCCATAGATGAAGGAATTCACAAATCGGAAGAGAGAGCGGAAGTTAGTACCCAGGCTGCATCTCAGAGTTAAAGAACAGAGAAATATGAAAAAGAGGTTAGGACACATAAAGATAGATTAAGAACTTCCTACATTTCTAGAAGTAAAATAAAGACAGAATGAGGCAGAAACAATATGTTAAGAAATAATGTTAAAGGAGAATTTTTAAAAGTTATGAAAGATGTAAATCTTCAAATTCAAGAAGTATAAAGAAATATCATACCTAGAAGTAGCAAAGTGAAACTAAAAACACAAAAGACAAGGAAAATGCCCAAATGCATCCCAGGAAATACAAGTTATCTACAAAAGAACAAGAGCTAGACTGAGAGGTGTCTCTTAAATATGAGTAGCAAAAGCCTTAAGTCATTAAGTAATAATGTCACTGTAAAAAAAAAGAAAGTCAACCTAGAATTGTTTATCCAGAAAAAGTAGCTTTTAAAGAGGAAGACAAAAGGAGAAAAAAAAAAGGACAATTTTATAAAAGCAAAACGGTGATAACTGCCAAACATTATCTTTTAACTAAAGAAAATTATAATGAAAATCATATAGAAACATGAAAGGTGTAAAAAGAAATTATCATGTTTAAAATAGGCTGATTTATTTTTAGACAATAATATTAATGTCTTACTAAAAATAGAACTGCCATGTGACCCAGCAATTCCACTCCTGGATGTATATTTTTAAAAAACCACTAATTTGAAAAGATACATGCATCCCAATGTTCACAGCAGCACTATTTACAATTGCCAAGACATGGAAGCAACCTAAGTGTCCATCGACAGATGAATGGATAAAGAAGACATGGTATATACATACCATAGGATACTACTCAGCCATAAAAAAGAACAAAATCTTCCCATCTGCAGTAACATGGATTGAATAAGTGAAATAACTCAGAGAAAGACAAACACTGTATATTACTTATATGTGGAATCTAAGAAGTACAACAAACAGTGAGTATAACAAAAAAGAAGCAGACACAAATAGAGAACAAACTAGTGGCTTCCAATGGGAAGAGGGGGTGGAAGGGCAACACAGAGGTAAGGGAGTAAGAGGTACAAACCACTGGGTACAAGATAGGCTATGAGAATGTATTGTACAACACGGGGAATATAGCCAGTATTTTGTGTATTTGCTTAGCATAATTTATTTTACAAATCCTTTTTCTAAAAATTGGCACTTTTCATCAAGTAAATGTTTTGTCAGTTTTATTTTTAAATGTCATATAACATCCCTAAATCATCTCATAAATGAGATTGTAATGAATAAAAATATATATTGAAGTATCAAAAATGTTACAGAGAATAAAACCAGATATTTAAAATTTCATAATGAAGGGATTAGTAAAATAATACATTTTACTAGTAATATAGGGGAAGGTCACAATTTATGAGCTTAGTAGATATTTTCATTTTGCATAGTCAGCTAAAGAAATATTTGATTTGAAAATACTTGAAGCATTGGAAATTCATCTCCATAACTCACCCACTCTTAGAAAAATATATATACATTAACACACATATACATAACAATGTATATTTTATTTATAAAATGATTTTTTAGTATTGTTCACTGTTGTACATTGGCTTATATAGATTTTACATGTTAAAAGAAAATGGAGTCACCCAATTTTATAGTGTAACTATAATGGAAACAACTGTAGACAGAGTAAGCCAGCAATGCAGATTAGCAGATATGAGTCCAAAAATACATATATTTGCAAGTCACTGTGTATGACTTGAATATGTAAAAATACATATATATATATATATATATATATATATATATATATAGAGTCAGCATTTTAAAGAACAAGCTCATTAAATTACTTAAATATATTTTTAGCACTTATCTTGGAAGTTAATTCATTTCAAAGTTTTGTCAGTAATAGAACTTTGAGTACATTCTTTAAAAAATAGTGACACAGGAGCAATTGATTTTTCTCTGATTTCAAATGGCCAAACTAAAATTTATTTTATTAATGTTTTTATTATACTAGCATGATTAAAAGCTGATACACATTACAAAAACTGAACTAATTTTTGAAAATTAAGTTAAGATTTAAAATATATTTTAGTTTAAAAGTTCTATTGCTTCTGAACACATATAACCCTATAAATAAATTTTTATTAATTTCTAAAAATTGAAATATATAACTATATTATTAAACTTTCAGCTAACAAAAAGAAATTTTGATTTTTTTCTACACTCATTATGTTTATGTTTCATTCAATTTCCCACATATAATTACTGCCTTTTATTATAAATGTTCTCATTTATTTCATATTTACCATGCTGCAAAATATTTCCTCATGTTGCATCAGCTGTCTTAGAAGAATGAACTGAAACAGGAATGACAAATACCTGGCTAGTTCTCCACAATTCATCCCGGCGGAGCCAGAGGAAACATTACTAACAAAGTAGTGCAGCCTTTTCCACAAAGCCCAGCACTGCTGCAGTGCCTCTCAGTCTGTGCCTCAGCCCTGGCAAAGTTGGACGAAAGCAATGGAGCCAATCAGAGTCAGAGCCCACACCCCACACAGAACTCATTCACTAGCTCCAGAGACTTTCCAGGTACTTCATTCCAGGATTCCTGATTTCTATTTCAACTTAGATGCTCTTTGCCAGACAGGATCCTATTCCAGTGTACACTAGGGACTAGACGTTATGCCTGTTCCAGGTCTAGGCCACCATTGGCAGAATAACTACAAGCTGGAATCCTGCACCGAAAGCTACTCTTGTCTCGATTTATACTCTTAGGATCACTAAAGCCAACTGTAAGCCTGATGCGTACGAAAGTAAAATTTTAAAACTAGCTACAACTGCTAAGTACCTACCTTACAGTCAATATCTTCTTCAAAACATGGTTGGGATGAATATACCTCAGACTATAATGCTTTCTGAAACAGTGGTTTCCAAATTTTTGAATTTCATAGACTACCACACACACACACACACACACACACACACAGAGACACCCCTAAACAAATTTAATAAGATAATAAAACAGAGCAGACTTTTTGTCATGTGAGGATAGTTAAACAAAATTACACTAATCAAGCAACAAAAGTGATCACTATAGATTCATAAAATAAATGGTATTTTAACAAAAAAACAGTAAGGGAAATGACATCATCTCAGAATACTGGACCACTGCAAATTAATACTGCCCTATGTAAATATTCATTTTGCTAAGAGCTGGTGAAAATTCATCACCAGTCCACAGACATATTTCACATGAAAACAAAGGAAAAGCCAGGTAAGACTACTGCAAATAGTATTCACTCAGGGGAAGCAGCTTTGGGGACTTCAAGGTTTCCACATGCTACTCTCCTGATTTCCTCTCCACTCTAGCTTCCACCCCACCTTGTCACAATTAAAAGAACTAAAATCACATTGATTTCAACTAGGTATTAGTCACTGTCACCCCTACCTAGTTTAATGGAATAGTTATAAATGGTATAATTAATTCAATTAGGCAGCTGTTTATGAGTTTTGTTTATGTTTATATAGAGATACGTGCTTAAGGTCCATTCTTAAGTCACTGGGGAAAAATTCCCTTTTAACCTATTAATTCTACCTTCTGATACTGGTGATAATCAAAAATTCAGAGTAGCATAACCACCCAGGCTCCTGGGATTCACCCTAGAAAAGCCAAAAAGCCTGGCAACATCCTGAGATTTCATAAACTGGAAAGTAGCAACCTAGGAACATATCACTTTAGGGACAATAATATAACCCACCTTCACCTTTTGACCACCTAAGATGTTTGTCATCTTACCTAATGCATTGTGCATCATATAAAATATTTACAACATGTCCTCAAATTTGAAGACCAGTAGTCTAAATAGACTTACTTACAAAATAAGTTTATTTCTTGATTAGATGCTATATTTATGCTCTCAAAACTATACCAACAGGCAGCAAAGAATGTAAATCTTAATATCATTAGTAATGTTCTGAGTTTTCCTACCTATTATATACCTACTTGAAGAAAACAAACTTAGAATCCTAAGTCAAAGCATATAATTTAAATTGAGGCGGGCTAATGATTTACACATATAAATAAGAGGATAAAGTATTACAAGAAATTTATAAAATTTTCTGTTATCTGTTGGGAGAGGTCTGTAAGGCAGAAAACCTGAAGCCAAAAGGAAGAGATAAGCATATCTGACTATGTATGAGTAAAATGTGTGTATTTATAGATAACCAAAGACACCAAAAATGAAGTCAGAAGAGAAACCACAGAATGGGGGGAGAGATTTACAACATATATGAACCAAAAAGGAACTACAGTGTTAATATATAAAGGGCACCTACAAATTAATAAGAAAAAGACATTCTAATAGGTAAAAAAGCATATGAAAAGATAATTTATAGAAGAGAATGCACATCTCAAAAAACATATTAATAGATGTGTAATCTCTTTAATATTTATTAAAATGCTAATTAAGATGGCAAAAAAGTACCATTTTTGCCCATCATATAAGCAAAGTTTACAAAGAGTTAACATGGAGAGTTGGTGAGGAATCTGGGAATTGAACACTTTTATACATGCAGAAATGTGAAACACTGACATCATTTTAGAAAATAATCCAATATAGCTTTCACATTTTTAAAAATGCAAATTTTAACATAGTAACACCATCTTTGGGAAACTATCCTACAAATATAAAAATAATGGTGTGAAAGCATCTACATTTAAGGATACTTATACCTTTACTTACGGTGGCAAAAACAGAAAGCCATCTGAATATTTATCTAGACAGAATCAAAAATACATTAATGGTACAAGCATGCTATGAAATAGTATTTAAAAAGTGCTCTTAAAACTTGTATTTGTATAATTAACAGGAAAATAAATACTTGTGGCAAAGTAGCATGTATAATATGTTTGTATTTTTCTAACAACTATTAAAACTCCAACACAATATGTAGGAAATTATGGGGTATGGAATAAAGATTATGTATATGTTAAATATAATAACCATATAAGGTAAAGTAGTTCAAATTTTTAAAAGTTAAAATATAAAATTTAAAATGCATGAGCCTAATGTGATAGTTATATAACTTCACTATATACATTATTGATATATGTTATCATATAATATTGGAGTTTTGTTAACCAGAAGAATTGGTTAAAACCCTTACAATGGGTCCAGAATGTCATTAGGAATCCTCAGCAGGAGACATACCTTGAAGCTGGGCTGTTTCCACAGAAGACTCTTAGACTGGTGAGGATTGTCTGGGTCCAGGTCTGGTCCTGTACCTTGAGTGTACCTTAACCCCGCTTTGTCCCTGTAGAGATAAGGACCCTTCTCTCATGGGAGAGCTCATGTTCAACCGAGAGAGATATATAAAATCAGAATGCTAATGTACTCCTTTAAAACAGTTTCAATCAGAATAAAATCAAAACCCTAATGTATTTATTTACCATGAGAAATAACAGTAACATGGATTAGAGAAATTGAAATGTGGGATGACATAAATGGGAAGTCAAAGTATAAGCAAAAGACTGCTTGATATCCAAGTAATCAGATATTTAAAGCCAATTAAGTTACCAAATACTTAAATATATCAAGGTAAGACTGGCCACTGGTGAAAGTGCCTTCTGTTTGGCAGCATTTGAATGAGCCAGCTTTCCCTCTGAAATACTCATTTTCCCATGTCTCCATGGCTGACAAACTCATTCTCAAGCACATTCTCCCCTTTGGATATATTAATACATTCATTCACATTATAGCCCCAGTATTGCTATGGTAAAAACAATTTTGTCTCTTTTAGGTGATTCCATACCTACATATTGATTCATTGGGTATTTATCTTGCAGTTTAAAAAAAAGCCATCTTACATCTCTCATTTTTCTGTTCTTAGAGGCAATTTATTGCAGTTCCCCAAATACTGAAAATAGGCTATATTACTACTCTTCAGAGTATTGCTTAACATATGCACCTATATTTTCAGATTGATTACTGAATCATGCCAGTCTTATTCAGACACATTCAACTCATATCTTCCAGCTGTGAAAAATAAAACATTATTTACAATGAAGAATCGTTATAATGCAGTAATATTTTGCTAGTATTAACAGAATGTACAAAAAGTGATTCACAACATTGCATTCAAAATACTTGTACTCTTCCTTTGACTCACTAAATCTAGACTATTTAAGTGTCAGCAAAGGATCCATTTTCAAAGATATAAAACAGAGCCTCTGAATGAAGATGGAAGCGACATTTTTAAAAGGTGGCTATATACTTTGAAGAGGTGAAAAATAATTATTTTATTCTTCCACTTTAAACATGTAACAAACAGGATGTGGAGTGAAACAGGTTTGTTGCTCCTAAACTGTCAAACAAGGTAAAAAAACCACTAAGTACCTCACATTCTAAGTCAAGCCAATTGACATTTGGAACAAGCAAACTGTGGAGTCTTTGGAAGCATGTTGATTCTATGGGGCTTGCTGGGTCCAAGCAAGAGTTAACTAGCCCTTTCTTAATCTCTTTCCCCTCACTGAGAATGGAAGGGAAGAGCCAGCACATTTCCTGTTAAACTGAGAATTTGGGATTCTGATCCAACCCTTGTCTCTCTTCTTCATTCTGATCATATAGACTAGAGAATGTGGAGCCTTCAGGCTGAACATAGCTGACTCTTCCTCCTCTTGGTAAGTTGTACGGGATCCTGCTGCAATTTGGGCAGCTCTCTTAAGCACATCTTAGTCCTCAATTTTAGAACCTCGTTGCCAGTTTGGTGTTAATAAGACAAGCCCTATTCCCATATAACAAACTGTATTAGTCTTATAAGTCCTCAAAGTCACAAAGTATGTCACGGCACAAGGTAATGTCACCAGGTAGTCATGAATAGGAAGGGGTAACAGGACACTACAGTCCTTTCTGTTCAAAACAGTCAACACAAATCCAAATCTGTGATTGGATTTTCTGAACAAAAACAATATAACACAGTCTGCCAGTAGGGGTGTGATTCTGGTAACAATGGACTGAATATATGACTCATGAGTGTATTGGAAAATTGAAAGATATTTTCTTTGATCATTAACCTGAAAATGAATTTTAGGTAGTTATGTCACATTACCTTAATGAAAGAGAATAAGTACAAGATGTAGGTAAAATACCACAGAACCCAGTTTTCTAGTAAAACAATAAACCGATAGATTATACTAGTTGGTAATGGTAAACAATTACCCAAATTATATAAATAAATATAAATATATCCTCATATTTACATGTATTTAGAGATATATATATATACTTATGTATGTCCATATTATAATATTTTTAGACATGAAAATCAAGTTACATGAGCTGCAGGCTCAAAATTCCTGTTAGGCTGCCCAGAGTATATGCTACCTCAAGAATCAAAAAAAATCTCAAATAAACAACCTAACCTCAGACCTAAAGCAATTAGAGAAAGAAGAATAAAAAAAAACCCCAAAGTTAGCAGAAGGAAAGAAATCATAAAGATCAGATCAGAAATAAATGAAAAAGAAATGAAGGAAACATTAGCAAAGATCAATAAAACTAAAAGCTGGTTCTTTGAGAAGATAAACAAAATTGATAAACCATTAGCCAGACTCATCAAGAAAAAAAGGGAGAAGACTCAAATCAACAAAAATCGAAATGAAAAAGGGGAAATAACAACTGACAACTGCAGAAATACAAAGGATCATGAGAGATTACTACAAGCAACTATATGCCAATAAAATGGACACCCTGGAAGAAATGGACAAATTCTTAGAAAAGCACAACCATCCGAAACTGAACCAGGAAGAAATAGAAAATATAAACAGACTAATCACAAGCACTGAAATTGAAACTGTGATTAAAAACCTTCCAACAAACAAAAGCCAACGACCAGATGGCTTCACAGGCGAATTATATCAAACATTTAGAGAAGAGCTAACACCTATCCTTCTCAAACTCATCCAAAATATAGCAGAGGGAGAAACACTCCCAAACTCATTCTATGAGGCCACCATCACCCTGATACCAAAACCACACAAAGATGTCACAAAACAAGAAAACTACAGGCCAATATTACTGATGAACATAGATGCAAAAATCCTCAACAAAATACTAGCAAACAGAATCCAACAGCACATTAAAAGGATCATACACCATGATCAAGTGGGGTTTTCCCCAGGAACGCAAGGATTCTTCAATATATGCAAATCAATCAATGTGATACACCATATTAACAAATTGAAGGATAAAAACCATATGATAATCTGAATAGATGAAGAAAAACTTTTGACAAAATTCAACACCCATTTATGATAAAAACTCTCCAGAAAGTAGGCATAGAAGCAACTTACCTCAACATAATAAAGGCCATATATGATAAAAACAGAGCAAACATCATTCTAAATGGTGAAAAACTGAAACCATTTCCATTAAGATCAGGAACTAGACAAGGTTGCCCACTCTCACCACTATTATTCAACAGAGTTTTGGAAGTTTTAACCACAGCACTCAGAGATGGAAAAGAAATAAAAGGAATACAAATCAGAAAAGAAGAAGTAAAACTGTCACTCTTTGCAGATGACATGATACTATACATAGAGAATCCTAAAAATGCCACCAGAAAACTACTAGAGCTAATCAATGAATTTGGTAAATTTGCAGGATACAAAATTAATGCACAGAAATCTCTTGCATTCCTATACACTAATGATGAAAAGTCTGAAAGAGAAATTAAGGAAACACTCCCATTTACCATTGCAACAAAAAGAATAAAATACCTAGGAATAAACCTACCTAAGGAGACAAAAGACCTGTATGCAGAAAACTATACGACACTCATGAAAGAAATTAAAGATGATACAAACAGATGGAGAGATATACCATGTTCTTGGATTGGAAGAATCAACAATGTGAAAATCACTATACTTCCCAAAGCAATCTACAGATTCAATGCAATCCCTATCAAACTACCAATGGTATTTTTCACAGAACTAGAACAAAAAATTCACAATTTGTATGGAAACACAAAAGACCCCGAATAGCCAAAGCAAGCTTGAGAGAGAAAAATGGAGCTAGAGGAATAAGGCTCCCTGACTTCAGACTATACTACAAAGCTACAGTAATCAAGACAGTATGGTACTGGCACAAAAACAGAAATGTAGATCAATGGAACAGGATAGAAAGCCCATAGATAAACCCAAGCACATATGGTCACCTTATCTTTGATAAAGGAGGCAAGAATATGCAATGGAGAAAAGACAGCCTCTTCGATAAGTGGTGCTGGGAAAACTGGCAGCTACATGTAAAAGAATGAAATTAGAACACTCCCTAACACCATACATAAAAATAAACTCAAAATGGATTAAAGACCTCAATGTAAGGCCAGACACTATCAAACTCTTAGAGGAAAACATAGGCAGAACACTCTATGACATAAATCACAGCAAGATCCTTTTTGACCCACCTCCTAGAGAAATGGAAATAAAAAGAAAAATAAATAAATGGGACCTAATGAAACTTAAAAGCTTTTGTACAGCAAAGGAAACCATAAACAAGACAAAAAGACAACCCTCCAAATGGGAGAAAATATTTGCAAATGAAGCAACTGACAAAGGATTAATCTCCAAACTATACAAGCAGCTCATGCAGCTCAATATCAAAAAAACAAACAACCCAATCCAAAAATGGGCAGTAGACCTAAATAGACATTTTCCCAAAGAAGATATACAGATTGCCAACAAACACGTGAAAAGATGCTCAACATCACTAATCATTAGAGAAATGCAAATCAAAACTACCATGAGGTATCACCTCACACCGGTCAGAATGGCCATCATCAAAAAATCTACAAACAATAAATGTTGGAGAGGGTGTGGAGAAAAGGGAACCCTCTTGCACTCTTGGTGGGAATGTAAATTGATACAGCCACTATGGAGAACAGTATGGAGGTTCCTTAAAAAACTTGAAATAGAACTACCATACAGCCCAGCAATCCCACTACTGGGCATATACCCTGAGAAAACCATAATTCAAAAAGAGTCATGTACCACTATGTTCATTGCAGCAGTACTAACAATAGCCAGGACATGGAAGCAACCTAAGTGTCCATCAACAGTTGAATGGGTAAAGAAGATGTGGCACATATATACAATGGAATATTACTCAGCCATAAAAAGAAACGAAATTGAGTTATTTGTAGTGAAGTGGATGGACATAGAGTCTGTCAAACAGAGTGAAGTAAGTCAGAAAGAGAAAAACAAATACCATATGCTAACACATATATATATGGAATCTAAAAAAAAAACAACAGGGTTCTGAAGAACCTAGGGGCAGGACAGGAATAAAGACACAGAAGTAGAGAATGGACTTGAGGACACGGGGAGGGGGAAGAGTAACCTGGGAAGAAGTGAGAGAGTGGCATGGACATATATCACTACCAAATGTAAAATAGATAGCTAGTGGGGAGCAGCCGCATAGCACAGGGAGATCAGCCTGGTGCTTTGTGACCACCTAGAGGGGTGGGATTGGGAGGGTGGGAGGGAGATGCAAGAGGGAGGGGGTATGGGGATATACATATATGTATAGCTGATTAACTTTGTTATACAGCAGAAACTAACACAGCTATGTAAAGCAATTATACTCCAATAAAGATGTTAAAAAAAAAAGATATACAGATCAAATTTTCATTATAATCTCCCCACTTCCTCTATGAGCTCTGCCACATGCTAGTCTTTCTTAACGAATTCTCTCACATCCTGTGCAAGACTCATAGTAGGTATTCAGTGATAATTATAAGATTGTGTATTCTATTACTCTTAGCCTTTTGTGCATGGAAGTCATTCTTCGAAATACCATAAATAGTTGGTTGAATTTCAAAGACTAGCAAGAATGACAATTCATTATCGGTTCAAGACTACTTTCATGTTGCCTTATTACTGAATGAAGAGCAAGCAGAGCAAAGGATAATATCACTTTCACAGTGAGTACGTGTGGATCCCTGAAGCCTCCCTAGTTCCTTACAGCGGTCAAAAGAGTCCAGAGAGAGTGCAGACCCATAAGTTGGAAAAGTTAAAAACCTGCAGGCCTACGGTCTCATATGCTAGTCTGGGGCTGTCCACATCCACTCAGCACCTAACAGTAGTACTTTATGTTCCATTTCCAGCTGCTCCATGGCCAATATCAGCAGGATATTTTCTGTGCACTTGAGAGTGTTCTTTCACGTTAGTGTTTCAGGTATTTGCACTTGGTAATTAGGTTCTCCATCTAAGTTGTAAAGTACCATGCGGTGCACAAATCTTTACCTTTTGTACTCTGCTGGGTGTCTGGCACCGTGCTCGTATACGTATCCAGGGTTCAAATATGTTATTGAACAGCAGGGTTGAACTCACTTCATACTTAAATCAGAGGATTTATTAGAAATATGAAGTGTTTCCTCTTTCCATATTGAGTTCAAAAACATAACCTGTTTTGAGAAAATGAAACAAAACAAAAACCTCTGTATCTTCTTATCCCTCCCACCTCAAAAAGATTAACCCCACTGTATGTGCATCAAATCCAGTTTTGAGGAGGAACACTCCCATCCATCATGAGAGTGTTGGTAGCTGTGAGTGTTTGAGGAAAGACAAGTTGCTCCTACCACAAGGAAGAAGGATGAGAACAGGAACAAAAACAAAATGTCTTGGAAGCAATTCAAGTTCCTTAACGGACAGATAACCAACCATCGGTGAGGCAGAGCTCTGGATTTGGGTGGACGGCACTGTTTTGATCAGTGACTGAAATCTAAGAGCGAGATCGATTCAGACATTACGATACCCCAGAGCACATTGACTGGATCTTTTAAATTTATTTGTTCATTTATAACTGTTTCTCTGTTCTGATGTGGACAATCCCTGTAAGGTTTTAAAATTCCCAGGTCTCTGATCCTTTTAAAAAAGATGTTTTTCTACTGGAAAAGTAGTGTGGTGGGAAGGTAGGGGGAGCAGCGTGAGTCCACATTGCTCTATAACTACACTGAATATAAAATTTTTATGCTTATTTAGTAAAGACATAGTGCCTCTTCAATGCAAATAATCAGTTTTGCAAGGTGAGCAAGAGGAAATGTCATTAGATATTTTATTCACTGTGTTTAATCCATTATAGATGACACTTGGAAGAAAAGCATTAAATATGATGCCACTTTACAAGGATTCTGTAATTTTAATGTATAAGGCATTAGGGCATCTCATTCAGCATAACTTTGACTGCAAGCACAGCATTAATGTTTTAATAAGCCATTTGATTTGCCTTGTAGGTGGCTACCGAGGAACAAGAATTTCTTTATAAAACTTATCAGATTGTATCTTAAAATCTCATGATGTGAGTTGATCCAATTATTTTTTCTACCTCTTTCCACCAAAGCTGTATTCGCAACAAGCAAAGGCTTTTTAAAAGGCATTTTTGTACTGTTTGAAGAAGGCAAGGCTTCTGGGACTTTTATTGTGGGGAAGGGGAAGAGGGAAGGAGCTGCCATAGGATTTGGGGGCTACAGGTTTGTAGAGGAACAGCCCTGACATTGTCCCCTTTTCTGTGGGCAGAATGGTTGTATTTATTCTCTCACTAGGGATAATCCTAGGACTGATCAAGACTTAACTTGCTGAGTGAAGACGTATGAAAAAATATCATATTTAACATTTCTTAGTTGGTTGAGATAGAAGCTATAAAAGGATTTTGCATCCTGAAAAAAAAATGAAGACAGTTGATTATTCTTCCTCCCTAATATACTGGCTATGGGAAATTTAAAATTAAAGAGACCACCTAACTCCTAAAATTCACTCACAGCACTAAGAAAGAAATGAAGAGATCATTAAATCTGTTTTCACAGAAAGGTATTTGGAAAGATTGTCCTCAAACCCATCTCTCTCATCTTTAAAAAAAAAAAAGAAAAGAAAAGAAAAGAAATGAAAAAGAGCTATCCCCTAGCTATTACTACTCTTCTCCCCTTCACACTCAAGCTTTTTCATTTTTTTTTTCTTTTTTTTTTAATATGAGAAATTTTTATTTGGGAAAAAAACAAATGACAAAATGGCTGTACTACATTATCTGACATATGCCATATATGAGTTAAAGTAAAGCCCAGAAGAATATACTCCAAAATGTTAACACATTTTCTGAATAGTGAGCTTACAGATGATTTTTGTTATTTTTTATTAAGTAATTTTTTACTGGAAAAATTAAAACATACTCCTGGTTTCAAAAAATCACAATACAGATGGAATACAGAATAAAACAAATCTATCTCCTTCAAATAACCACTTTTTCCCAGTTTCTTAACACTCAAGCTTTTTCAAAGCGGAACCTGTTTGTAGTCTTGACTTTCTCACATCTCATTTATTCTGTAACCTACTCTGCATGGCTTTCATTTTTCCTTTTTTTTTTAAAGATTTTTTTTTATGTGGACCATGTATAAAGTCTTTATTGAATTTGTTACAATCTTGCTTCTGTTTTATGTTTTGTTTTTTAGGCTGCAAGGCATGTGGGATCTTAGCTCCCCAACCAGGGATCGAACCTGCACCGCCTGCATTGGAAGGCATAGTCTTAACCACTGGACTGCCAGGGATGTCCCCCATTTTTCTTTCTTAATGAAACTGTTCCTACCAAGATTATTAACAACTTCCTGTTTGGCAAACTCAGTGGAGGCTTCTAATATCAGGTCCATCATCTGAAACATTTTACTAGGTCAACCCTTCTCTCCTACTAGAACCCTCTTCTGACTTTCACATTCAAGGCATACTGCTGGCGTTTGGTTTTTTACTTCTCTCTGCACGTTCATTCTTTTACTCAGTTTCAGTCTTCCCTTTCTCCAACCTACCCTTCAAAGCTGGGATTTCTCAGCTTTTGTCCTCATTTGTGTTTCTCTTGTTCTATTTTCCTCCTCATTTCCCCCAGGCGACCTTATGTACAGACATATCCACAAACATTCCCTACACATACCTCCAATTCACTGTGTCCAAAATACATTCAGCTTATTTCTACTGAAACTTGCACTGACTCAGAATTTAATCTCTCATGTTTCCAACCAGAAACCCAAAAATCCACCTAAAAAGACAACTACAAAATTTGTTTATGTATTAAATATTTTAGCTAGGTTTTCACATTTATCTTTAAACTGTGAGAGGGATGGCAGTCCATGTAATAAATAAATAATAAGTTTAGATGAAGATAATAACAATGATGAGATATTTTCACTTTATAAGGAAGAAGATACTGATCAGATTCTATTGGGAAAAGTAATAGCTAGAAATATTGCTTTACTTTCGACCTTAGACTATTTTATGCAAATTGAATAAAAAAGAACAGATGATTAACGTTGAAATAGGCACCTATTTCTTTAAAAAGAAAAGACTTCGCTATATAGACCAAAAATTACTGTGTAAAAAGAAGATTGATTTCACTACACATGAATGAGTTGTCTAGAGTGTGAAGATTTATTATCATAAGAAGTTATTATTTCAGGAAACTGAAGATAAAATCAATACTTTGGAGATCATTAAATCTTGGCATAAGTTGAGCACTGAAGGCAGGATATTTTATTGGGGCATTGGGGAATTTATATTTTGAGAACTCTGGAGGTCATTTTGCTGACATTCTTCATTTCATTTCAGTCTAAAACAAAGGAAAACAAATTATCTCTTCGGATTATCTTTGCCGAATGTTTTAACAATGTATGCTACTCAACATTTGATTTCAAAGTTTTGTTTTGCTCTATAACTGTGGTCAATAAAACCAAAGCAGATGAGAAATGAAGTAATAAAAATTTATAGTCAATGTAATAATTCTAGAACAAAAAACGCTTTATCCAAAGGAAGTATAAAAGAGTTTGGCAAAAGATGGAAAGTTAAAGTAATTCATGTTTAAAACCAATGTTGTAAATAAAAGTGAGTTATTTTGTCTTTGAGTGCAACAGTAAATGAAAACACCAGGTTATTTCTTTCTTAGATTCTGTTCTTCTCAAATACAGTACCTGGTTCCCTATTAAAAGCTTTCAAAACAGATTTCAGTAAATCAGGATTCAGGTGATTCTAAACCATTCCTGAAACAATGAAACTCTCCTCTTTCCGGGAGTAGTCTATTCTCTTTTGCAAAATGAGTTCCATCTTCTGGAACATTCAGTAAATGAATGGCCACTCTTAGAATTCTGCAGAGAAGGTGGAAAATGGGACAGAGGCCTTTACAGGAATTGATAAATACAGACCAAAAGAAAAAGTTCTGTATTGCCAAATATCAATATATATGTGGTTTCCTCCCTCCCTCCCTCCCTCCCTTCCTTTCCTCCTTCTTCCTTCCTCCCTCCCTCTCTCCTCTCATCTTTCTTCTTCTCTCTCCTTTATTCAGAAGTACCAAAAAGGCCAAGGGTTAAACAACATGTAACAACCACTATTAACATAATCTTTTGATTAGCAGTCATCTTTGGTGGAAACAACACTGGATATGTCTAAGCGGGTTTGTGTTTTCAACTTGACAGTAGAAATGGTACTTTTACAGTTAGACTGTTGGCAATGAAATTATAATTCAGTGAAAATTTCTAGAGACACAGGCATTCATGAAGGAGGGATGTGATTTGAGAAATGAACAAAAATAAAACAAGCAATAAATGAGAGAGCTGAATACATGAGGATATGTAGCTGAAACAATTTAAAATTAAATCTGTATTATCAATGATATTATTTATAATAAAATTGGGTCCATAGTATTTTAATAAAAAATGTAAGAGAAAAGCTAAATAGTTGATAATAGAATAATTTAAAGTCAAATTTAAATTTAAATGGGAAGAGCAAACATTAATGAATACTCTGGAGTCATTAAAGTCGAAAGGTTCACAAGTGGGTTAAGATAAGTCAAATTTCAAGAGTAAGAAAATTATAGTCCATATGTAAATGAACATTTTACATCAATCTTCTGGAGAAAATCAGATGAAGGACCAAAAATTTTTTTTAATCTGAGTATTATATTAGAGAGGACATTATTTAAACAATGGTCCTAACATCTTCAAGAGTAACACCTATCGCAGAAGTTGGACTGAACAGTTTACTTTTTATAGTTATACCTCAATCTTATTTGTGGTGCCAAATTAAAACATATAAATTATTAATATTATGTAGAAAATGTATACAAAATTAGTTTAAGAAATAAGCTGTAAAACTTTAGCATTATATTAGGAACTTTAAAAACAATTATTTCCTTATGCTACTCATATCACATAAACAAGATTTCTAGGGAGTGAATTTAAATACCTATGATGCATGTTAAATTCATTGTCTTTAGAAAGAGAAAGAAAACAGGATTAGTTTTTACATGCTGGCCATGCTAAATTACTCTTAAATACTGCTATGAAATTATACGGTAAGATATTAGGTGTATTTACTACAAGATAATTCTTAAATGTGGCCATAACATGTGAAGTCTTATCTGATACTAGTGAATTTATAGAAGTTTAAATATTGTTAGGTTTACATTATAGCAGTCTAACATAAAAAAAATCACAATTAATCACCAGTGTAAAACTCTACAGCTAAGTGATAAGTTGCAATTTGGAATGGTCATTAAAGACACAGTCACAGGCTTTAAAAAGTAGCGACACCTCCAAATTCAGAGTTTATTTCAAGAACATGGGATATGTTCAACGTTTGTATACCTGTGTATAGCAAAACTTTTCAGTTATGTTACCAGCATGTTGTCAAACACATAAATTGGTCGTGCACAGCAAATGAAGAAAATCTACCTCCTTTTTAAAATGAACATTTCAAATCACTTCTAAAGAGAGCTATTTTTATTTCAAACAAGCTTTTGATTACCTAGTGGGCATTCTTAAACATCTGATGGACCTGCCAGTCTTCTGAATTCATGCATTCATTTGATATGTTTTTTAACTAACATACTTGTATTATTTTTATTTTTTATCTTATATGCTTTATACATCTTGAGTTAAATATTGTTCTGTTTTAATATTTGATCTGAAATACAAGGAAGAATTATAAGGCATATCATATTCTTAAACTTACATAGTAACACTTGAATTTATTTTTTCTAAATACAAGTTATTACTAAGCATAATCTGAATTATTTACTATCATTTCACCAAGATAATAAAAGTTATAGGCACAGTTTTGGTCATAGGTCAGGCATCTTTGCTCTGGCTTTGTTTATTTTAAAAGCACTTAGAAGTTATATCTATATTTGAATCTCTTAACATTTTCAGTTCTATCCAGGAGATGCTGATTTAATGGTAACACTGAATTTTTTATGCCAAACTTAAGCTCTGGATCCATCATCAAAAAGGTGAGTGTAATTAAGCTGACCTTCACTTGATAGTATTGATGGATTTGCCTTAATTTTTTTTTCACTTTTTCATCTTCATCCTCTAGCAACTAATAGAATGTGCAATAATGCTTAGCTAGTAGAACTCTGACCAAGTTGAAGGATATTTTAGGGGCTCATGGGAGATAGTCTCCATGACTTTGGTTTCATGAAAATGAGGTTCTAAATAAGTACCAAAAAAATGACAAGAATACTGATTTTCCTTGAACTCTAAATTTCCAAAGTATTTAATGTTACCCAGGAAACTCTTCCTAGCAATACTCTTTAAAGGAAAGGTCTCATACAAAGTGTTCTGCACATCTTACTCTATGCCCAAAACCCTCCTGGAGAAAAGATAGGTACTTGGATACAACTGTAATTGAAATCAATATTGCAAAACTCTAGGCTAGGTCTCAAATAGAAATAAATATGGTAATTTTTATATTTCATACATGGATATCTGATAAGAGATAGAGAAAACTTTTTATAACACAGTGCAGTGTATAAAACTCTATTTTTTGATGAAATTACAGATAATTGGTTAATGTAAAAGTCATCATGCAACTAAATTCACATTTCATTGATTTTCAAATTTTTGCTGTAAAATATTTCTAGAATCTAAGCTCAGAGTACAATGCCCAGCTTGTTTCCTTGTTTTTGCATTCTGTTAAATTGTTAAGAGAATAATATATTTTTTCTTTTCTTCTACTTTTTAGGAAGGGTAATGAATTTTACCATTTGACAGTTTTGGTGAGTTGTCAATACACACACACACACACACACACACACACACACACACACACAAATATATGTGCCCTAGCATGAAGAAAAAATAAACCTGGAACTTTATACAATGTAAAGGCAGACTATGCTAATTTTTATCATCTTTTACGGTTAAATTAATTTGAAGGACTTGGAAAAATACTTCTTAAGTGCCAAGAAGACCTGTCTCCACATAAAATTGGACTTGATTACAATTATTATCATTAAATTCTGTAAAAATGTAAAATTTTGTTCTATCTTTCTTATGCAAAAAACCATGTAAATACGGAAACAGATGGTGACATTGTTCAGTAGAATGAATATGTATTAACATACGCATCCAAATTTATTTGGCGAATATAAATTTTCTTCTTCTTTTTAAATGTAATGGTTAACATAAAACTTTAGTGGTAAAGTAAATGTAAGCTGCAGTATGTATGTGGAAAATTTATATCTATTTACATTATTTAGATGTATTTTTCAAGGAAGTTGTGGAAAAATATATTAAACTTTCCATTTCTAATCACTTGGTTTATTGCTGATTTTCAAAAATAGATTTATTTTTGACACTGAAACATATTTAATATAGTTAATACACATGTTTGGCTCCCAAGCCTGAATTTTACAAATCATTCATGTAATGTGCAATGAGATGAAACTACCTTAGTTTCCATGTTTAACTTGAGGGACACTGTTAAACTTTCTTATATAGATGATGTCCGGACACATTTTTTTAAAGCTATTTGGGGATCTGTAGTGTTCAGAGTAATTATTTTAGTCCCTTATTTTTAATGGTAACTTTATATATTGCAAATTCAGTTTAATATATTTTGAATATATATTTACATATTGTGAATTCAAGTACTCGTGTTAGATGCTGTAGTCAGAAATACACAAGAAACAAAAGTCAACAAATGCTAGCTTTTGCTACCTGAAAGCCTAAGATGCCTTATGTAATGCACATTCATTCATTCCATAATAGATAAAAACCAGACTTATAGAAAATCTTATGTGAGAATCTGAGGCTCTGAAATAAATTTACCAAAATACTTTCAACTACTAAATGAATCTACAGTCTTTTAAGGAAATAATAACACATTAAAAAGTCATAAAACTGAGTTTAGTTTATCACATACTGAGGTATATTTTAGCTCATTACTCATGAAAGGATAATTTCACTTTGTATCATGATGATTAGAATCAGTAGGGGTCCTTTGGGCTATTTTATTTGGGCTATTTTTGTGCTCTTTCCTTTTTTATATTTTTGCAAAAAAAGGAATAATAATTTATTTTATTTATTTTTATAAGTAAAATTTGAAAAGGACCCAGAAATTTCACTCCTAGGTTTCACCCAAGAGAAATAGAAATCCATAAAAATTTGCTGGTACAAGATGGTTAATAGTAGCTTTATATATGATACCCAAAAACTGGAACTAATTAAATATTGTTGGTGAATGGGTAAAAAAAAATTAGTGGTATGTTCATACAATGGTATACTTTGCAATAAAAAATATAAAACTGATATATGAGGTAACATGAATAAAGTCAGAAAACATAATGCTGAATAAAGAAGACTTTCACAAGAATACATTCTGTGTGACATCATTTACATGAAGTTCTAGTACAGGCAAATCTAATCCATAGTGGGGAAAAAAAAAAAAAAAAAAGAAGACGAACAGCAGTTGCCTGTGGAGCAGTTGACTGGGAAGAGACATGAGAGAACATTTTAGGCCTTTAGATCTATATCTTGATAGGGATTTGAGTTACACAGGTTGTGTGCATTTGCATAAACTCAGAAAATTTACTCTTGAGATTTGTGCATTTTATTGTATGTAAATTTTATCTCAAAAGCATAAAAACTAAACAATATTGAACGGTATGATGTACAAGCTGAAATATAAGGAGGAAGCACTCTGATGTCTGCAACTTATTTTGAGATACATAAAAATCCCTTGGTTCTTTGATGGAGGAATAGAGAGATGAGTAGATGGATACTTAAGTGTAAGATGATAAAAAATATTAATTTTAGAATCTAGATGTTAGGTATATAGGTTCACTGTACAATCCCTTTAATCTTTCTATAAATTTGAAAAATTTCTAACATGTTTGAACAAAATTAAAAAGATATCAAGAACTCCTTCTACATATGTGGAACAAATATTTTCTTCTTCATTATGGTTTGCAAACATGAATGCCAACTTACTGTATAAACACTGCGGTCAACTACATATATTAACCAATAGATTGCAAAGACTTTTTTTCCTCAACAGTAAAACCAAAATGTAGCAGCAACAAGTCATAAATGTTTTAGAGGTCTAACCGATATGAGAGGTTATTCACCTAGAGGCCCATGGACATGATATTTCGTTGAGAAATCATTATATCCATAGTGATACAATGGAGGTGAAACTGAATGCAAGCTACATATTCATGATTCCTTTATAACTGATGATAATATTGTTTTCTTTGCTTGGTTAGTTGACCAGTATATTGATTTTGGTGCACTGGGAGTGAGACAGAAGAAAAGACTCAAAATTAGCAGATGGTAAATTTTCAAAGAACGACTCAAAATGACAGATCCAACATGAAGTAATACCCAAATGAATGAGTAAATCCAATGTTGCCTGTGATATATGTGCTGTAATCTTTTCTTAATAACATAGGATGGTTTGTTTTAAAAAATACAAAAGAAATGAATAAATAATTTAACTTTACCTAATGCAGATGCCTATTTTTTTAAAAAAATCTGATATCCATATATGGGCTTTTGTATTCTTCTGTTTAATATCTACCCACAGCAGCTATAAGTACCGTTATCGAACACTTAAGTTCATGTAATACCGTATATATATGTTCAATAGCAAAACATGTGTCCATTAAGAACAAACTGTTCCTACATGGCATTTTAAAGATTCTACATGACTATTCACTTTTTAATTCTACTGGTAAGTGTATCATTCTCTTTACCATCTATCTGGTTGTATTTGAAAATAATCTTTACTCCAAATAAAAAGAAGAGTCACTACCCTGTTTTAGAAAAGGAGAGTAGAAGCAAAATGCAGGGAACAGGTAATTAGCTTTTCCTGATCTTACAGCATGCCCTGAAGGAAATGCCAGTTTTACTTGATTACCATGGAATTAAGCAACCAATCAAAAGTTTTACAAAAGCTTTTCATTACAGAGTTCATACTGCCATTTCAATAGCCTTTAGTTTTACTTTGCTGCCAAATCAGTCACGCACCAACCAAGAAGCAAAGTTTGTTTAGATTATAAAGGTGAAGAATAAAATACATGTGCAAAACCAAAATATGGTGAAAATTTTTCCATAAAGTTTTTTTAAGATATCAACTTATATATCAATAAATGACCATTTTTACCAGAGCTTTTTTTCTGAGAGAAGACGGTATTTTTTCTGTAAAAGTCACTACAACATAGACTTTCTAATTACTATGACCCATGGATCACTTGCTATTATAATAAAATTTATTTTTATTATAATAAAATTCCATGATTTGTGTGGCTTGATCATTTTATTTTTAGCCATGGGTTAAGATACCATGGAACACAAGTTGCTTCCCCATTTTTCTTTGATGGAATTGGGGATTGTACCAAAGGAGCACTTCTGACAGCAGGAACTGACATTTAAGATGCAATGATTCTAAGAAAATGTTGGCAGTCAGATTTTCATATACTAAAAGTTCTACAATGTATGAATCTCTGTTTAACCCCATCACAAGCAATTGAAGAACATAATCTTTCTTTTATATCTTGAACAGCTTCATCTTTCTTTTGAGCAACTGCAATAATCACATTTCTGGGCTAGGGATTATGCAGTACCAGAAGTGTGAGGAAAATTAATCCATCCCTGTCTTAGAAGTTTGTACATTACCAAGACATCAATGTGAAATAATCAAGTCATAATAAAATATATTATATAATTAATCAGTGCCCATAAATACTGAACCACTTCTGAACTGTGAACTAAATAGCCAAAGAAGCCTATTTATATAGCATCACGCAAGTCTACTATGTCAATTAAAGAAATTAATAATAATATTTTCACACCCTGCAAGTAGTTTAGTGCTATGAAAACAGAAATGCATAGCCATTTAAAGTAGAATTGTAACCATTCAGAAGAGAACAAAGAATATCATCTTCCTATTCCAAGGAAATGGTGACTATACAAACACACACACACACACACACACACACACACACACACACGGAAACAGAAATTGCAAAGCCAATTTTACATTTTGCCAAAGAATAGAGTGTATTATTGTCTATCCATGGATGTCCTTTTATGTGCTTACCATTTTAACTGTAAGCTCTTTGGCAACAAGGTCTGAATCAATGCTTCAGTGATGCCTGAAGTACACTGAATTATGCCTTTTATTCTGTGGGCACTTTTTGTCTACAAATGAGCTTAAACAATCTGCTGACATTTTCTGCTCCATCATTTTCCTTTCATCAGTATTTTTATCTGCGGGTAAATCTCTCCAAATCCTAAGTACCAGCCTAGATTCAGAGGAGCTACCTACTGACCAGTTGCTGGTTGTAGGAAGAGTGAACTTCTCTGAAACATTTTGGAAAACTGTTGTTGCCTTCTAGACTCACATGAGGAAAATCCAGGCTGACTTCAGAGGAACAGAATGTATACTACAAGTGTAATCACAGGAGGAACTAGAACATAGAGAAAAGAATCTCACAAGCAGTAGAAGTGGATGGGCAGTACAAGATTGCCCAGTGCAGAACATGGAAGCTGGCCCTCAGTGTGTATAGAAATAAGGCCCCAAACCACTCCCTTTTCACAGTGACAAGGGAGTAAGTCCATCTATTTTGTAATTAATTTGGGTTTCTGAATACTTTTCTTATCCCTTCTTGTAGGGAATTTATTATATCATTCTTTATCTTATTGTATGTTTCCCTCTCCAATTAGTCTGCAAATTTTCAAGACCAGGTAATAAGCATTCAATAAATGTAGGACAGAAAGAAGGACAAGGAAATGGGTAGGGAAGAAAGAAGTTTTATTCCTTTGCCTCCTGCAACATCGAGTGTGTCACTGAATTCCCTAAATGGTGTATGAATTATGATGTCTATCAGTTCTGATTTATTTTCCCCAGTCTCTCTTCCCCTCAGGGGATGAGGGTTTCTTATATAGACAGTAGTTTATAATTTTATTCTTTAATATATTGCACCATGAGATTAAGAAAAGACATATTGACTCAGATGGTAATAGCCATTGCCCTTCCTAATAAGGAATATTAAAAAAAAAAAAATTAGATCAAGGTCATCACATATATGTCTCTACAATTTATGATCTATCATGCACACAAGAAAAATGAATTAGTATTCTATTTTTATTTATAGATAGAATAAATATTATTTATATTTATTTATATAGAAGCTTCTCAAGTACTAATTTAAAAAATACACAGCATTTTTTTTCTTAGATTCCATATATATGTGTTAGCATACTGTATTTGTTTTTCTCTTTCTGACTTACTTCACTCTGTATGACAGACTCTAACTCCATCCACCTCACTACAAATAACTCAATTTCGTTTCTTTTTATGGCTGAGTAATATTCCATTGTATATATGTGCCACATCTTCTTTATCCATTCATCCGATGATGGACACTTAGGTTGCTTCCATGTCCTGACTATTGTAAATAGAGCTGCAATGAACATTTTGGTACATGACTCTTTTTGAACTATGGTTTTCTCAGGGTATATGCCCAGTAGTGAAAAAAAAGGTCATGAAGAACCTAGTGGCAAGACAGGAATAAAGACACAGACCTACTAGAAAATGGACTTGAGGATATGGGGAGGGGGAAGGGGAAGCTGTGACAAAGTGAGAAAGTGGCATGGACATATATACACTACCAAACGTAAAATAGATAGCTAGTGGGAAGCAGCTGCATAGCACAGGGAGATCAGCTCGGTGCTTTGTGACCACTTAGAGGGGTGGGATAGGGAGGCTGGGAGGGAGGGAGATGCAAGAGGGAAGAGATATGGGGATATATGTATATGTATAACTGATTCACTTTGTTATAAAGCAGAAACTAACACACCATTGTAAAGCAATTATATTCCAATAAAGATGTTAAAAAAAAATACACAGCATTATCCAGCTTGAGTATTTATTGGTGTCCCTGTTCTTTATTACTACAATGTGAAAATATTTTCTAATTTGAAAATACGGAAAATTCATTTTGGTATGTTTGACATAGTAACTGAATAAGAATAGCAACACAATCACTAGTCATCTAAGTAAATGCTAGATCAATTGGATTTCATAGGAAAGGTTGGCACAAAGACATTTAAACAGTATGTTTAAACATAGTAGAAGGACTATGCCTCAAATGATATTTGCACTTGGGCAAGTGTCCCACATTAAGAAATTCACCAGAGATAAGATATGCAGAACAGGAAAGTTTGAATAATTTCTGCCATATATTGTGAGAACAGTTTGTTCTTTTCCATTGTAGACATGAAAAAAAGAAAATCCATATAAAATGTCACTGGCAATAGGGGATTAGCCCTGTTCTAGTAAAAAGTAGGTCTCCTCAGGGCTTGCTCTAGACAAAATTGTGAAATAGGAGGAGGAACTAGTTAACACTGTGGGAAAAATTCATGGACTGAAAGTTCAGATTTTTGCATTTTCTCCAATTTTTGAACTAAATGGCAACATGTTTGTCCAAGTCTCTTAATTTATCTGTATCTTATTTTGATTACCTTTAAAAATAAATATCTCTGAATCCCCTTATAATTACAAAAGCCTGTAAGTCTGTCTTCTTTGGATTCCATCACACCCACATACCCCTTTCTCCTACATGCTAGCAAGCAGAACCTCTTTTCTCATCTCCAGTTATCAGTCTCCACGCTCTTTTGCTGCCTAATGGCTGCTTAGAATCATTTGCTATCATGGCCAATCCATAATTCCAGGATGCCTCATGTTCTGGCATTGCTTTGAAAACATTTTTTCCCTTACATTCTTTCACTAAACCCAATGCCCACAAATTTGAAATCATAATTAATACTGTTGGAAAAATAGAAATTAGGCAGGTAGCCCTACCACAGTATAAGATATATACTAGTACTCAGTAAACATCTATTGAATAAATGTATACATATGACAAAATGGAAGTAGATTGGCAAATTGATAAAAATTCCTAAAAGTGGGAGCTACCCAGTAAGGTATAAAATCATTTTCTAATTTTCAAAATAGTATTTGTTCGGAGTTCAAGCTACCTCAAAGAAATTCACTGTTAATTGTTAGAATTTAAGGAGCCATAGGGAAAATACTTTCAGGCAGTTCATACTTTGCAGCCCTTCTCAAAGTCCACTATTTAAGATAATGTTTATTCCTCTATAGCAGGGATCACTCATTGCAGTCTTAAAGTTTCATACTTTCCTTCAAATTTATTCATTTCTTTCCAGTGCTTTCTTAAGTCAAAATCATTCTTTTTATCCCAGAAAATAAAACTCCTTTTAAGTTGTTCAATAGAGTTCCTAAAATGACAGCACATGGATACTATAAGGTTACAAGAATAAATTAAACCCTTCTCCTTTAACTCCTATGTAAAATTTACAGGAATAAATAAATTGATCTTATAAGCCATGTGTTGAAGGAACAGAATAAGCCTTATGTGTCTGTAAGTTGAAAGGTTTGGTTTAATTGACATTCCACCCCCTTCTTCCATTCTGTAATTCGGTCACCCTCAGAACTGCTTGGTCACCTAGCCAAATCTTTCTTCCCTGATTTAGCCTAACTGTGACGATTGTGCAAGATTCCAACACAAAACACTTTAATCCATTACAGTGGACACAGATAAATCATAACATCATGAGACATGTGACCAAGGTGGATCCTTGACATACAACTTTGCTGTTTGTTTCTTATTCCCTACTGAGATGACTCAACATATATAGAGAAAAACTTTCCCACCACTATAAATCAGAAAGATGCTCTCCCTAGACCTTTTGAGCTTCATATTTCTGCAGAGATGGTGTTGCTAGCCAGGTTCCCCGAAAAGCAGACGCTGAGATAGAAATTACATGTAGGAATTTTACTGGGGCAAACTCTTAGGATCAATACTTGTAGGGAGTACAGAAAACAGGATTGGGTAGAAGGAGAATTTTAACACAGCCAATCCCACAGGGAACTCTGGAGATACGATGGCTCTGAAGCATTGTCCTGAACGGAAGCAAGGAGGACGGTTCTTTATAACCCTGCTTTGAGTAGTTATTGGATATGGGCTGCCCCCAGGAAAAGTGGCTCCTTTCAGTCCAGAGCAATTCTCAGAGAAGGAGGCAGCTAGGAGCTGTCAGCTTCCAACACTCCCAGACCTAGAGGAATGAGTGCTTCAGTCCTGAAGAGGGATCCAGGGGTGTTCCACAGCACCCACTACTGATGAACATGCAAAAGTGAGGTAGAAAGCTGTGCCAGCCCTTCTACTGTCACCACTATTCAGAGTCCCTCAAACTGTATGAAGCTCATAAACACCAAGGCCCTCAACTCCCTTGTGGTTTCTCAGAGGATGAACCCATTTAGCTCTAATCCACCCAAGAGGAGACTCACCTCTGTATACTAATCCAAAGCAATTATTTTATATGATGCTAAAAGTCACATAACTGGTTTATTGGGAGTGGGGAGATAACAGTGTGTTAGGATGATCTGTAAATTCAGGAGGGGATCCATTGAGGACAACTATTCATGCCACAATTCCCAGAATTCAAGGTAAAGCCAGTTGATATCAGTAGTTGACCTGATTATGAATCTAACTCATTTGGTATCTCCTCCTCATTGGTACCACTCATATCTGGCCCATTGACAGTAGCCGCTCAGTGTTTCTAGAGTAAAATTCCTAGAGCCACATGCCATTTTGGATTGGGGTTAGAGGAGCACACACCTGAAAAAACTGACAAGAAAGTTGAAAATAAAAGTAGGCCAAAATGACTAAATTAGAAAATGCAAACAAAAGAAAACACAGGTGGTGATACATAATTCTTATCAAAAATGTAGAATTTTAGGCCAGAATGTTAAATAGATACAAGCAGGATATTATGTAATAATCACAAATCTTTATGCACATAGCAAATGTACTACGATATAAAAGGAATGAAAAGTTGCTAGCAATACAGGGAGAAATTTAAAGCACCACAGTCTTAATCAAAGATAATAAGACACCATTTTTTTAATATAAATCAATAGATTATGTAGAGAAGAAATGATATGGAGTATTTGTATAATACAACCAACGATTTTGGTTATCTGTACTAATACCAAGATCTCTATTTATAATACTTTACTGCTAAAACAGTGAAGTAACACAATCTTCTAAAGCTCATACGATAATTATATCAAAATTCATCATATACTGGGCCATAATTTCAATCTTGATAAATTCTAAAAGTAGACAGCTTTCAAGATATAACCTCAAACTGCACTACAGAGAATCTAATAATAATGTTAAATTAAAATTTTGGAATTAAAAGAAAAATATTGCTCCATAATTTTTAGATTAAAGAAGAAACAAAAATTAAAATGGTAGACTTCTTAGATTAAGAAATGTATAGAATGCTGCCAAATGAGCACTCAAAAAATTGCCTTAAGTCCTTTTGCCATTATGTAAGTCATTAAAATAATGAACTCCAGAAAACGAAAAAATGAACAAGAAGAGACTTCTGAAAAACTAAAGGCTTTAAATGCAAAATAAATAAATAAATAAGAAAACAAAAATACATGGAAAAACAGATAACCAAAAATATAGACAAAACTAGGGCAAGAATGTATTCTAGAAAAGAAAAGAATAAGGAGGAGTGGAAAATGGATTCATGTTATCAGAGATAAGAAAAGGGAAATAAATAATCAGATCAAGAGGAGATGATAAGCTATTAAGTTAAAAAAAGAGATTCATCATAAATAATCTGCATTCAACTGTATATTTTTATTTTGTAACAAAGAAAAATGTTCTATTTTATCCCACCATATAATTGTATATGTTTTTTAAAAATCTGGAAGTATATACACAAATTGTTAACAATGATTAACTCTAGGGGAATATAAGATTCTAAAGGATTTTGTGTATTATTAATTTTTGCAAAGTACAAGTATTAATTACAAAATATCCAAAAAGTATTCCAATTTCAAAGGAAAACAAAATATTTTAAAACTTCATTTTAGTAATACCATATCTACCAGTTTCTAGTTATGAATGCAATGCATAATATTATCACTGATTTGCTCCTGTGAAAGTGCCACATTTTTTTTAAAAAGCAAAATGTAACACAATTTTAACATGCATGCACCTTCTCTAAATTGCTCTGAGGTTATTTGTTGTAAGGAAATAGCATAGAAGAGATATGCTGTCCAACATGGAGAAGGGTAGGGAACTCAGCTTTATTTCAATAGACTATTCAAAGGAAAGAGAATAAATGACAAAGAGATATAGGAAAGCTATGAATTTAAACTATAGCCAGGGTCAAATTTGAGTGAAGGTATATGTGAATTTTATGAAAGGAGTATAGAAAAAAAAGTGGTGGATTCAAAAAAAAAGATGCTCTCATTCACTTCATTCACTTTCCATTCTCTCCCAGTTTTGTATTTATTCATTCATTACATAATTATTACAAATTTAATATATTCCAGGAAGTGTGCTAAACTCCACGAATACACAGTTTAGAGTCAGTCTCTCGTTTTAAGTCACTCATGGTCTTGTAAGGAGTGGAATGAGTAAACTGCAAAGTCCCTACTCTATAGCACAGAGTGTCACAGAGTTGCACTTTTCAAACTTTCCTGCATTAAAATCACCTGGAGATCTTATTAAAATGCAGGTCTCCTGTGGTATCCAAGATTTGGGATTCCTACTCAGCATCACCAGTCTTTGATTATAGTTTGAGGTACAAAGTTATTGAGCCTCTAACCTGTGCTCTGTCTCCAGTCCGCTTGCCCAAGGTGCACAGTGCACACATGGCTTCTCATTTTCCATCCGATTTTTCCTATTTTCATCTTCATCTTATCCACTCAGTCTTTACTTTCTCCTCTGTCTTTAATTATGACTTAAATGAAAAAAGCCCACAGCTATCTCTAACCCTCTTCTGAGCTCCAGATTCTCCTACTCAGCTGTCTGTTTGACATTAACTTTTGTATCTGCAAAAGCATCTCAAACTCAACATGTCTAACGATGAAACCAGTGTACTTGTCCACCTCCAGCCATCAGAAAATACTGGCCAATTTGAGCATTTCATATCGCAGTCATTAAAGCATCCAGTCGTGCAAAGCCCCAAATCTTAAGACTCCCCACCTTATCCAATCCACACAAAGTCCACTGAACCTCCTAAATTTATTTCTAATTCATTCATTCTCTTCCCCTCTACTACCACCAGGCTGGTCTGAAATCCACTCATCTCTCATCTGAATAACAACGGCCTCACAAGTGATTATGAGTTTCCACTTCATCCCACCCAATCCATTCTCCATACTGCAGCAACACTCTAGCCAAAGGCTTGCCTTGTTTTTACAGTGAGAAAGCCTTGTTCTTCATTTATTTTTCAGAGGTTTTGTCTATGACCAACACTTTCCTCTGTTGCGTCTCCACAGACAGGTTGATCTTCTTTTGATCACCCTTAGTCACAATGCTCCCTCTGGACACGCCTGTGTACCTCCTCTCTCTTTTGCCTGGAATGTTCTCCTCTCTTTTCCTAGTTAATTTCTATTGACACTTCCTATCTCAGCTTAATCATCAATTTCTCAGAGAAACCTTTGCTGATTTCCCTGTGTAGGTCAAATGCCTCGATTAGTCTCTCCTACTAGGTTTACCTCTTGTTTGGGGCACTTACCACAACTGAGCTTCCCCTTCTGCTTTATATGATTATTTGATTGATACCTGTAAACTCCATAAGGAAAGAAACAGTGCTTGATTTTATTTGTCATTTAATTTCAGGCACTAGCATGGCATTTGAACAAAGTAAATACTCAAGAAATACCTGGAATAAAATGTTAATTTAAAATGATCTGTGCCTAAATCTCTGTACTTACAATCAGATAACTGCATTACCCAGAGGAGCTCTAAAGCTCCACGCCAGAGCCAGTCACTCCTATTATACAGCTTTCCACTGGGAAATTATTTTCAAATACAAAGTGTCCAGTACGCATTTGTTTGAATTAAATAAATAGGTGATGCAATGTGCCCATCTTGTACAGAATTTAATCCACCTAGAATTTATTGAGCCCAATCTGGGCACGGCTGTGTAATAAGCATAAGAATAAAATGTAACAATTTTGGTGTCTCATCAGATTGGTTAAAATGAATGTGTGACTCTAGTTTAGTGGCTGAATTACCATCAGAATCCACACTCCATATGGCTCTTTCATTTGATTTATTCAAGCAATTTGTGGTATCTCATCTTGATACTATCAAACATATAGTATACGACAAAACTGTAGTTTCTATTATGATTTTTGTGACAGATTGATTAAAATCACTTGAATAGATCAGCTGGGAACATTTAGAACCTGAGCATTTTATTTAAACTTACTGATTTATATCTATAGAGCAGACATGGTGGCAAAAGAAGGATGAAGAAAATGTGAGCTTTATCAGGGTTTTCTCTAAACCAGGGTTATACCCTCCAAATAGATCAATTTAGTTAACATTTAGTTATTTATTTATCATATAGCAGATTCTAGATTAAGATGTTATGAAAATATTACATTGCATTCTCTTAGGATATTAAAAGTCTAATGGGCAAGATAGACCAGTCAATGGATAATTAAAATCCAGGGGCTCAGGGCTATAGAAGATGTTTGTACAGATGGTTGCACAACCACAAAGAAAGTGAAACATAAACAGTTAAGGAAGATGCTATCGGTATGGGGAGGAGGTTTAAATATACTGCCTTGAGAAAATGACTCCAAATATGACTATTCAAAGGCTAGAAGAAAATATCCTCTTGGTCGTGGTGTTTGGGAAGGCAATCTGGGCAGAGGAAACATTTTGAGATTCCATTTGTCTATATACTATTGGTAATAATTGGAGGCTAAGGCTTTCAAATTTTATGACATTCTAAATATTTTTTTAATTTAAAAAATTTTTTAACTTTTTATTTTATATTGGAGTACAGTTAATTAACAATGTTGTGCTAGTTTCAGGTGTCCAGCAAAGTGATTCAGTTAGACATATACATGTATCTGTTCTTTTCAAATTCTTTTCCCAATTAGGTTGTTATAGAATATTGAACAGAGTTCCCTGTGCTATACAGTAGGTCCTTGTTGGTTATCCATTCAAATATAGCAGGGTAAACTCTTTTAATGACCTGGATGACTTTTCACTTGGGCTTTGTTTCTCTCGAAAACAATATTTTCCTGTGCAGATAAAAGATGGAATTGTGAAGTACAGAATATTTCCTTTACCCATACAGCCTACTTTAGCATTAGGAGAAGATTTAAGTCATCCTGCTTCTAATACTACTATATTTTTTGGCAAGTGCGACTGGGCTAGAAAAGATGTAAAGCTATTGAGAAACTATGACCCAATTAACACAGTACTCTTACATCCACTAAAATTAGATTTCTTGCCCTCTTTTAAATAAAAACCTTGGCTTGTATTTGCAGCTTAAAATCCAAATCCAATAAATTCCGCTCATATGTGGAATCTAAATAAATGATATAAATCTTATTTGCAGAACAGAAACAGACTCACAGACTTAGAAAATGGACTTATGGTTACCAGAGGGGAAGGGTGGGGGGGAAGGATAGTTAGGGAGTTTGAGACTGACATGTACACACTGCTATATTTAAAATGGATAACCAACAAGGAGGTACTGTATAGCACAGGGAACTCTGATCAATGTTATGTTACAACCTAAATGGGAAAAGAATTTGAAGAAGATAGGTACATGTATATGTATAACTGAATCACTTTGCTGTACACCTGCAACTAACACAACATTGTTAATCAACTATATTCCAATATAAAATAAAGTTTAAAAAAATCCAATGTTTCTCCCACAATTTCCAACATACGTTTGTTATTAAGACACATTATTAAATTTGGATATCTATGAGATATTAAATTTTTAGGTCACTGCAGTAATTGTCTTGTGACACCCTATCCTATCTGTTTCCCACAACGGCACACTCAAACATTTACTCTCATCATTTTCTAAAGCTTCATTGAGTTGTAATTGACATAAACAGCATGTAAAGTGTATAATTCGGTAAGTTTTGACATATGTGTACAACCATACACTATCATCACAATATAGATAACGAACGTATTCATCACCCAAAAATATTTTCTCTTGCTAGTTTGTAATACCTCTCTCTTCTTGTCAGTCCCCAACCCTTGCCTCCAGTCAACCTCCAATCTACTTTAAGACATCGTATATCAGCTTACTTATTGTTTTATTTTTTTTGGTTTTATATAAATGGGGTCACACAGAATGTACCTTTTCTTTATTTAATCTGGCTTCTTTCACTCAGCATAATTATTTTGAGATCCATCCACGCTGTAGCATCTATCAATTGTTTATTCTTTTTTTATTGCTGAGTAGTAGTCTATTGTATGATGTACCACAGAATTTTTATCCATTCACCTGTTGATGGACATCTGGGTTATTTCCAGTATTTGGCTACTATAAATAAAGGTGATAGGGACACTCATGTATAAGTCTTTGTAGGAATATATCCATTTCAAATATATTGGTTAAATACTCAGGACTGAAATGTGAGGCATATGTTTCAACTTTAAGAAACTGTCCGACTATATTCCAACATGGTTGTACCCTTGTGCATTTCCTGTTGTATGAGAGGTCTTGTCCTTCCACGCTCTCTCCAACACTTGGTAAGATCAGTCATTTTAATTTTCGCCATTCTAATAGGTGGAGTGTAGTATCTCACTGCAGTTTTAATTCATACTTCTCTAACAACTAATGATGTTGAGTATCTTTTAATGAGCACGCTTCCCATCCCTGCACCTTCTTTGGTAAAATGACTGTTCAAATAATTTGCTCATTTAAACTGGATTGTTTGTTTTGTTATTATTGAGTTCTAAGAATTCCTTATGTATTCTTTTTTTAATTAATTAATTTATTTATTTCTGGCTGCGTTGGGTCTTCATTGCTGCTCGCGGGCTTTCTCTAGTTGCATCGAGTGGGGCTACTCTTCGTTGCGGTGCGTGTCCTTATATATTCTGATACAAGTCCTTTAACTTATATATAATTTGTAAATACTTTCACCTACCTCTAGATTTTTTTTTCATCCTCCTTAACATGACCCTTAAAAGAGCAGATTTTTTAACAACTTAATGAAGTCCAATGTATTAATTTGTTCTTTGAGGGGGATTGTGTTTTTAGTTTTAAAAAACACTTTGCCTAAGGCAAAAAGGCTTGTTTTTCCTCCTATATTTTCTTTTAGAAAGTTTTCTTTTAGAAGTTTTATAATTTTGGACTTCACAGTTAAGCCTATGATAAATTCTGAGTTATTTTTTATATGGTGCAAGGTACAGATTGAAATCCATTTATTTGCATAAGAATATCTGACAGTTCTAGCACCACTCCTTGAAAAGACTCACCTCTTTATACAATTACTTGTGTTTCTATGTTGAAATGAGTTGTTCACATATGTATGTTCCTATTTCTGGACTCTATTCAGTTCCATTGATAAATGGTCTACCTTTGTGCCAATACTATACTGGCTTGATTATTGTAGTTTTATAAGTCTTGAAATCAGGTAGTGTTAGTCCTCCAATTTGGTTCTTCTTTTTCAATGTAATTTTTGCTATTTTAATTTCTTTCCATTTCCACTGAATTTTTGTTTGTCAATTTTCACTTTTCAAAAGCCTGTTGACATATTGATTGGCATTGCATTGAAGCTATAGGTCAATTTGGGGAGAATTGCAATGCTAAAAATATTGTATCTTCCCACTTATGAACACAGCATATATCTCCATTTACGTAGGTATTTTTCATTTCTCTTCGCATCATTTTACATTTTTCTGTGTTTTTCACATTTTCTGTAAAATTTATCCCAAAGAATTTCATATGTTTGATGCTTTTGTAAATGGTATTTCTTTATGTCCAATTTTTTGTTGCTAGTTTATAGACATACAATTAACTTTGCATATTGCTCTTTTATCTTGCAACCTTACTATTATTAGTCTGGAAGCCCTTTTAAAGATTCCATTTGATTGTCCACTTGGATGGTGATGTCATCTTTCAATAAAGACAGTTTAATATCTCCTTTTCCAGAAGATGCCTTCTCAGTGTTTGCTGGTTTGTTTGTTTGCTTGGGGTGTGTGTGTGTGTGTGTGTGTGTGTGTGTGTGTGTGTGTGTCTGTGTGCACGTTATTTCACTGGCCAACACCTCTGGTATAATATTGAATAGAAGAAGTCAGAGCAAACATACTTGTATTTTATTACTCATTTTAGGGGGAAAGCATGAAGTCTTTCATCATTAAGCATGATGCTAGCTGAAGGTTTTTCATAAGTATTCTCTACCATTTTGAAAAAGTTCACTTCTATTCCTAGTTTGCTGAGAGTTTTTATCAGGAGTGAATGCTGGATTTTGTCAAGTGCTTTTTCTGAGATGATTTTACATTGTCACTCCTTTATTTTGTTAATATAGTAAATTACAACTGATTTACAAACGTTAAACCGATCTCTTGCATTCCTGAGATAAATCCTATTTAGTGATGAAACTTCAACATTCTTAGATGTTGTTGGGTGCTATTTGCTAAAATTTTGGTTAGAGTTTCTGAATCTATCAATAAGGTACCTTGGTCTGTAGTGTTGCTTTTTTTCCCCCCCAAATACCTTTGTCTGTGTTTGCTTTCAGGTTACTCCATGCCACATAGAATAAGTTGTAAATGGGACTTTGAGCTCCACCTCCTCAATCCAGGGAGTCCACCAGGTCCCTTGATTTTTACTGCCCATCTTTATGGCCTGGGAACTCTCTTAAGAAACATAGATCGATTAATGATAAGGCTTACTTCTTGGTTTCACATCTCTCAGGAACCATTGTCTATTGTACAGTGACTTAAAAACTGTTGTTTCACGTTTGTCTATTATTCTTGTTTCAAGTGACAGAATAAAGCTGGTTCCTTTAACTCCATCTTGGCTATAAACTAAAAATGGAATCAACTGTCAGCTGAAGATGGAGTCAATATTGTCTATTTTATAGATGTATTTTATTTTTATAAGGGCACAAGAGTATAATGTCTAACAGAGTTAAAATGATTGATGTATAGACCAGAAATTTTTTAACATGCACATGCTTTGGTCCCTCTGTCAAGGTCCTGGTTAAAACTGCATGTCTGAAATAAGAATCTAAAACTTTAGTATGGACTCTGTATTTCTCATTTTTGCATCTCTCTTATGATGTTATAGAGCACCTTACATTTAGCACTAAAGAGTGAATGTTCCCAGGCACATTTATAGCAGCTATTTTGTGTATATAATGCCTTCTTGATCTGTGGCCTTGTATGACTGTGTATCTGAGCTTCCCTACCACCCTTTCTTGACACCTTTTTTCATATATGTAATTTTTTGGGAATCGTTTCATCAAAATGATTTGACTAAAAGTCAGTTTCAAAATACCCAAAGCATTTAAAATTAGCTTCACCTTCTTCATAGGTCTTCTTTAACTGCCAGTGTAAAATTTATTTTCATTTAAATGGACTATCGGTGTCATAGCTTCCAAAATATTCACAAGGATATTTGATTTGTTATCCACATAATAAGTAATTTTGTATGACAAACCTTATTTAACTTTTATATTGATTTAATTGCCTAAAACCAATGCTGTCCAATAGAAATAAACTGTAAGCCACATTTGTAATTTAAAATTTTCTAGTAGAAAAATTTTAAATGCAAAGAGAAAGAGGTGGAATTAATTTTAATATTATATTTTATTTGGCTCAAAATATCTAAAACATCACCATTTCAACATTAGTCAATAAGAAAAACGATAATGATATATTTTATATTCTTTGTTTATACTAAGACTTCAAAATCCAGTGCATATTTTATGTTTGTAGCACATCTCAATCAGACTAGTCACTTTTCAAGCGCTCAATAGCCACATACAGTTAGTGCCTACCATATTGGATAAGTTCGACATAAATAATATATTTGAGGTCATTTTCAGCAACTGCAGTAAGTCATTGTTAGGATTTGATTTTTATGGCATGCTAATAAGTCATATTTTGCTCACATTCCTACTATAGTACATGCTTAAAATTACCAACACTATCTTTGGCTCTTTTGAAGACTTCTAGCCATTGGGCTGTGATTGATCCTGGCTTTATCACCTGTCAATTCTGCAACTTACTTAGGATGGTTAATATCCTTGTGACTCAATATTCTAATCCACTAAATAAGCATGATTTTGGTTGCTGCAAATTCATAACTTGCTATGAAAATCAAATAAGAAAGTGGATATGAATATACAAAGAGTTTAAAAATATGGCATCATCTAAAATTAAATCAGGGCATTTCTTCTGACCAAAACAGCTTTAACCTTTGCCTTGGCTTGACAGAACTTTAAACAGGCTTCTTCCTGACTCTACGCCCCCCACCTGCCTTTTCTTAGAGCATTTACTCTAGAAAACTTACAATTGTCCATTCTTTTTATTCTTTTTTTTTAAAGCAGTGATAGTAAAAGTTATGTTTTATTCAAGACTCAAGGTAATGGAGAGATAGTAGAAACTTAATTTTATAATCCAATCTTCTAAAATTTTTTAAAAACTTAAATTAAAATTTTTTAATTTAATATTTTAAATTTTAAATATATTGTTATTTTAAAACTATTATTACCATTTATCCATTCTCTCTTTGCCCCTGTGAGCTATAAAGCTTTTTCAAAACCTCTTAACAGTTATATAATATCTTTCTCAAGGACCTGGGCACCATCTCGTTGAGACATAACCCTGGCAGAGAGTTAGCGCTCCTATTTCCCAGTCTCTGTGGGAAGGTAAGAACCTAACCATGGAGGTGTAGAACTACTAGAGAATGCTTACTTTTCCTCTGCATAAAGCCAATTAGCAAACAAAGATGGTCTGCGTTCTTCTCAGCCCAGCGCGTGCGCACACACACCATTCACTCCCACTCCACTCCCACCTTCTGTTTCAGCAGAATTGAGCTTAGACGCTGTTCTGGTCTCTCTCCTCTACTGGAATTGCTTTGAATAAAGTCTCTTGCTTGTTTCACTTTGTCGATGCAGTATTTGCTTTGGCACCACCTTAATGAATGTGCTTTCTTCTCTGATATAAAGGAATCTAGACTTGGACTTTTAAGCTTTGGCATCCAATGCAGCTCACTTTCTCGGAAGTCATCATCAATCACATAATCAAAAAAGTTCAGTGGTTTAGAAGATAGATGGAATTAACCTGGGTTCTTCTACTAGATCTTCTTATGACCTTGAAAAAGTTGCTGATACTTTGGAAAAGGATTTCCTCCTCTGCAACGTGAGAGGATTGGGTAAGGAGACCTGTAAATTTGCCTTTGAATTCTGAACCTCTTTGATTCTATTCTTGCTGGAGCCCTGTTGATTATTTAGGCTAACCCAGTGTATCCATGTTTTTAATCAGTTAATTTACATCAACTTTATGTACATGACATGAGACTACGCTTTTTTAAGTCTAATGAACATTTTCACATTTATAAAAGGAAGTGAATCAAACACGTATACTCCGAGGGTGAAAACGAGGTACAATTTTCCTCTACCTATAAAGCAGCTGCTATCACTGCTTGCTGACTTGCAGATCATTACTGAATGCTTCAGCACATCTTTTTACTTGTTGACATTGTGCAAAATCAGCTCTTGAACTACCCATAATTGTTGGACTCATGATTTGCTTTTTTTTTTTATTTCAATGTAGAAAAAGATGTGATTAATGGGTAAATTGCACAATACATTTTTATGATACTTTAAGAAAGTGTGTGTGTAATTTCTCACCTTAAACAGAAATACAGAAATGCTGCTTTATATGGTATCTGCTGTAATATTAAAATATATCTGGGAAATTACAATTAGCATGTGATGCCTTTGGTACCACAGTTTTCATCAAAGCATACCTGGAAGTAGGGGAGAGTTAATCTTGGGAGCATTTATTAGGTGCTGGGTCAGTGATTCCCATATTCCTGTCTACTTTAGAATTACTTATAGATCTTTTAAAACTTCCAAAGCCCAGGCCACACCCCAGACCAATTAAATCAAAGTCTCTGGAGGTGAAAAGCAGCCTCAGTCTTTTTCAAAGTGCCCCGGATTTTCCAAAGTGCAATCACAGGAACCACTGTGCTGGGCTCTGTACTCAGTACTTTACATGCATGATTCCATGGTGATTTGCACAACCACCCTATGGGGTATACATCTTGTTATAAACTATGGTCCATAATACTAGAATTAACAAAGTACTTGGAAACAAAGTTACTTTTGGCAAATTCACTTGGGTGAAAAAATAAGGTAAGTGAGGAAGGAATTGAATGACATGACTTCAGCAATCTAGGTGGTCCAGTGACTGGACATTTGAAATTCCCAGCCTTCAGAAGTGGGAAAAGATTTCAGGCTATTTCCCTTTTATGCCTCCAAGATCTAGGTCATGGCAATGTCCAAAAAGAGACAATACCAAAGGATTCCAGCCTCATTTAAAGGGGAATTGTGTAACAATGATCAGTCAAACCTGGAGGGAAAATCAGGGTCTCGTTCGTTCTTATCGAAAGCTTAGATGCATAAAATAATATAGATAAACAATGATCGGATGCATATGTAAGCTCCCATGCTAGGGAGTCTAGATTTTTCTCTCAATGAGGAGAGCTGACTCTCTTCGACCTTTTTTTTTTTTTTTTTTTTTACCCTGTAGGATTGTTTTCACTGGATTATATTTTAACATGGGATTTTCAGCTTGTATTGAGAGGTGCTAAAAGGAATATTTGTAGTTCCTTGGTTGTCCAATATAGAACTCAGTAGATGTTTCAGGGATAATCCATGGGAGCTATTTCTCCCCAGTTTCTGGGGTCAGGAAATGCTGTGCTTTCCCATAGGAGATGGTGTTTTCATCTTATTGACAATATAATTTTTGTAATTCCACTTTTTCCCTATGTGTTTTGACCAGGTACTTCAGACCCAAATGTGTTCCCCTGTTTTAGAATCAAAAAATCTAGATGTACAAAATTTTATATACTAATATTCCCTCTGAAATAATATCACTGCCTTTAATTACCTTTACCATCCCTGGTTTCATATTTTAAATTTATTGTGTGTGTTTCATAACCTCCCTTGTATCTCATAAACATAGTTACAGATATTTATTCATCTAACCCCTGCAACATGGCTACCTCTAGCTGTGAAATTTCTGACACCAACACATAAGGTCAAAAACACATTTTCACTTACAGCAGTGTTACTCTCAAGTTAGCAGGAAAATTCTTGCAGCATCAATGGAGAAGTAGAATAGATATATAGTGCAAAAATATGACAAAGATGAAAACTTATACTATCACATACCCGTGTTAATCTTGAGATAAATGTTAATCCTACTCTAAAACTCATGAATTATAGAACTTGCAATGCTTCTTCCACTTGTATGAATCTCTGAGTGCTAAGAATCAAAAAACTGCAGATAGGCCAAGTTTAGCACCGGACCTACCATAGGTAGTGCTCTAAGTTCTGGAAATAATTGGTTGTAAATTTGGGTGAAGTATATTGTGACATTTAAAATTAGACTTACCTAAAAGTATTTGTAGTTGTCACTTCTCTGTGAAGGACGCATATCAAAGAGGGCATATAGAGAATACAGGAGTCTACAAGTATTTGCCCTCCAGGATATTTAGTGTTTTCTGTTGTTGTAACCCCTTTTCACCGGTATCATTCATTCATGTAAAAACAGTTTCCCAAACATACTCGGATGCAGAAACATATGTAAGAGTGTTTTGCTTGACTGAACTCATTGAAGGCAGCTGTTATGTCTTCCTTATAGTTGAGCCCCCATCCTCCAGCCCCCCAGATCTCTTTAAGAATAAGGACCCCCCCCTTGCTGACTGCCCTATCACTAGCACACAGAGCAGCACAAGGTAGAAAGGAGGTACTAAACGAACATTTGCTGAATGACTGATCAGGGAATCCTTGCACTCAGCACTGAACAGCTCTCTAATATTTACTTAATATGCTGGTGAACTTTATCACCAGTTCTAAGCAATAGTGCTTTATCATTTTCCATAGCTACAACATCATCCTTTTTCATCCATATCATCATAATACTATTTCCTTACATTGTAACACTGATAACTTATTATGAGCCAGGCACACTATAAGGTACTTTGCATGCCAGCTCGTTTAAACCTAATGATGTTATCATTAACTTTTAAAATACAGGAAAATAAAAACTTAGAGATATGGAAAAAACCTGCCTGAAGTATATAAAGAACACACCAAGGTCAGCCCTAAGGCTTAGAGCTTTCCCCTCACGCTTGGAAAAACAAAAACCTTTCTAATGATTGTGTTACATTTTTCTAGGAATATTAAGCAAATTATATACTATTTATCAGCTTTAAAAATCAGGAAAAACTATACGCATGTATTATGTATGTGTGTGTTTAATAATTATTTTTTTCAAAATTATAGATTTTCTTACTTATCTTTTCTTACAACTTGGGGATTATTTTATGCTACTAGCTTTCCTCCTAAGTGTTTTTTTTTTTTTTTTTGTATTCTAAAACCTTTTATTTTGAGATCATTATAGAGTCACATGTAGTAGTAAGAAATAAAAGAGATCCGATGTACCCTCTACCCAGTTGGTAAAATCAAATGGTAACATCTTACAAAATTATAGTGCAGTTTCACAACCAGGATATCAACATGGATACAATCCAATGCTCTTATTCAGATTTCCCCAATTTTAATTGTACTCATTGGTGTGTTTGTATTTAGTTTATCTAATTTGATCACCTTTATTGGTTCACGTATCCACCACCTCAGTCAAGACACAAAACTATTCTTCTGCCACAAGAATCCCTCAAATTGCTCTTTTATAACCATACCCACCTCCAAATGTCCCCACCCACACCTATCCTTGAGGATAACAAATTGGTGAATCTTACGAGAATTATGCTGAGTGAAAAAAGTCAATTCCAAAAGGTTATATACCATACGATTCCATTATATAACATTCTTGAAATGATAAAATTACAGAGATGGATAACAGGTTAGTGGTTGCCAGGGGGTGTGCATTCTCTTGAAAGTAAAAGTTATTTAAAATTTCTCAGGGGACTTAAAGTTGTCTTTTTTTTTTTTAATGTACATGTATATTCATTGTGGCATTACTTTTTTTTTTAAATTCAAACAGAAAGTCACAAAAATTATAATCATCCTCATCAGTTCACTCAGTCCCATGTAATTAATTTTGTTTCATCTTGAGCTTTTGTTAGCACTTTTATGAATTCATCAGTTTTCCATTAGAGTTCTGAAAATGCTTATTCATTCAGTTCAGCAGTGTAGTCAGTTACCAGAAACCTGTACTTGTCAGTCTTTTCCATGAATTCCTTGAAGATGAAACCCTTTTATAGGAACATTTTTGCAAAAGCATCAGAGTACACCCAGAAGTGTCTGTAAATGACAAAATGACTTTAAAATGACCCCGGTTAAAGATTTGATGAAAGTTCATAATAATGCAATAGACAAGGAAAATTAGTTATTTCTGAGATATACATTTAAAAATAACTAGAATTATGACTTACAACATTATACCAGAACATATAAGATTTTTAGGAATTTCATGTAATGTCTGAAACATTTATATTAACATATTTCCATACAAACAACCCAGAGAAAATTTAGTATTAGTTTTTTTTTTTTAATTTTTGAATTTTATTTTATTTTTTTTTATACATCAGGTTCTTATTAGTCATCAATTTTATACACATCGGTGTATACATGTCAATCCCAATCGCCCAATTCATAATATACTATTTCTAGCACTAAGGCTTCCCTTTCTCAGCTATTGTTAAATGAGTTCTACCAGCTTCTCATATGCCGTCTCAACTCTTCTCTATTTCTTTAAAATTTTGCTTTCGTTCCTAAAAGTTATTTTACATAATTTATATCTGCTTGCCTTTGATGTCTTTTACTATAAACTTCTGTCAGAGTGGCATTTGCTTAATTTTATATACCAGCTTTTATCACTATTTAGTTTTTGTTGTGTTTTTCTACCTGCACCTCAACTTCTAGCAGACCAGAAACATGCCTTCAGATCTCTTTCCTCTCTTTTCTATGCCATTAAACACTTTTCTTTAATAAAGTAACATTTTTGAGGTATCTACTATTTTCTTAACACAAAGAGAGAGACCAATAAATCGATTACCCACTTACTGCTATCAAAGGGTTTTCTATGTTCTTACAGGGACAAGACATAAGTGCTGAACAATATCAAAAATGATGAAAATACTAAAAAGGAACTAACTTGAAAATAATCAAGGGTTTTGACCTGGATGACCTCAAAAATGAATTTTAATGAGGGTTTATTCTTGTCATAACAACAGTAAGTGTGTGTGACCATAACACACACACACATGCACACACACATGTACATACATGCACACGTTTAATTCCAATAGATAAATATTTTGGAATTGCTAACTTTCATTTTCGAAGTATTGATATTCAATTATCTGCATCTATAATTCAGAACCCAGGATCCAGAAAATTTGTAACCATTAAAAATTAAATCTACAAAGATGGGAAAGAAACATGCAAAATGCTTACATAATCCCTTCGGAATTTCAAATGGATGTGCCTTTTTTACGTCCTTTCTGCTCCAGTTGTTCAGTGTTGCTTTTTAATGTTAACTGCTACCTCATTATCTCCCCTGAGAAAACTTCACTTAAAGAAGTAAATGAGGCAAAGACTGCATTTTAGAAGATGTTTGCTAACTGCGCTTGAATCACAGGCACCATTATTAATACCAGTCCCTACAATTCAAAGCCATGCCTTTTAAATCAACTAACATTCTGCACTGAGGAAGTTCTTCTTTTACTTTTTCCTAAATGTGCTAGACTGATTATGAGGATATGAATAGATAGTGTTCGCTTTGGGTAGGTGCTAACAGATCATCCTTAAAATGAAAAAAAATGATTAAGAAGACAGTTTTTCCTTTTCCTAGTTTCCGCTAATCTTTTGCTTTATATTTTTTTTCTCACTGTGTGTTGAACACTAGTAACAACATATTGGTACAACGTTTTAAAATGGTAACAATCATCTTTGGAATAATTACCTCAAATACTCCTCATAACAAACTTAGGAAATATGTAACAAATAGCGAAATCAACATTTAGAGAAGTAAAATGATGGAAATCAGGTAAATGCACAGAGGCCACGGCTTGGGCTCTCTGGCAGCTCAGCATGGCTCTGTGACAGCATCCTTATCTGTGGACTCTGTTGCACGTATTACAGGACACTGTCTCACTGGCTGTAAAGGAAATTTCTTGGCGTGGTTGTGCTCTTTCCGCCACACTAAGGAAAGTAAGTGTGCCAATTTGATCATGCAGATGTGGAGAATAACCTAGAGGAAAGCAGAGTTAAAGGTAGAAAGGAAACTACTTCTCATTGATCAAAGATCCTGGGAATGGGAAGCCCAGAGTATTGACATAAAACCAGAAATGTTCTCCTACCATTTTTATGCCACGATAGTTTGAGGGTTTAATTTTTATTATAAGATCTTTATGCTATCTTTAATTAGTATAGAAATATCAATCTATCCATCTACCATCATCCATGCATGCATTCTCTATACATTCTCATCCTGAGTCCGTTTTCCTTCAAAATTCCACACCCATTCCACACCATACATCATTCCTTGACATCTGGATGGCTACAACAGCATTCCCTTTGCTCATAAACTCTCCTTGACACAATCCACTGAACATAAGACTGCCATACCAAATCTTACTTAAATATGGCTTGTGTAAGATTGTTTCCCTTGGGCTTCCCTGGTGGCGCAATGGTTAAGAATCCGCCTGCCAATGCAGGGGACACAGGTTCGAGCCCTGGTCCGGGAAGACCCCACATGCCGTGGAGCAACTAAACCCGTGTACCACAACTACTGAGCATGCGCTCTAGAGCCCGTGAGCCACAACTACTGAGCCCGCATGCCACAACTACTGAAGCCCGCGAGCCTAGAGCCCATGGTCCGCAACAAGAGAAGCCACAACAGTGAGAAGCCCGCGCACCGCAATGAAGAGTAGCCCCCGCTCGCCGCAACTAGAGAAAGCCCGTGTGCAGCAACGAAGACCCAATGCAGCCAAAAATAAATAAATAAATAAATAAATAAATTTATTTAAAAAAAAAAAAGATTGTTTCCCTTGCTCAGAATCACTAGCGACTTCTATGTGCTTTGGAATAAAGCACATTCTCTTAGCCTTTCACTGAAAGCCCTTCTAATCCGATCTCCTCATATCTCCTTTACTGAAATTACACCTTAGCCACTCAGTTCAAACCACAACTCTCTATCAAATTTTGCCCAATTAAATTAGCCCCCAATTAATTGGCTTCTTAATCTTGCATACTTCTCATTATCATCGGAATATAGTTTTATAACTTTACTTTTATCTGTCCATCTGTATTAAGATGCTGCCAAAAGGAAAGGAGCACAATTTAGATTTCTTTTAGGCCCTCTTCCTTGACTCACTGAGGAAAAAAAGTCATGTGGTAAAAGTTTGGAGGCTACTGAAATAAACGGAGTGAATTCTGTAGGCTTCCTATGTGAAAAAGCAAGAAGAGTGGGTACATATAAGAATAATCCTCAGCATTATATTACCGTAACTCTTCAAGCAATGCATTACAAACTAGATTGGAATAATATCCTTTTATACTTTCCTGTATCCCAACTCAGATCCTGGTGAGTTTTTGTTCAGATGATCCAAAACCTTGACGGTTCCAGTTTACTACAGGCGATACACATGATTCTACGAATGGCATATGCGTAAGTACACATAAGAGAAGCAAGCATAATAAGCAGGGCTTAGAAGCCCTAGTGAATAAGACCTATCACTTATTTTAATCATAAAACATTTGCCACTTGGAAATGTAATAACCATATCAAGTGTATTCTCTAGTCAAGAAAATAGCATTTCAAAAGGGAGTGCCATCATATGAAAATACAAAGACTGAAATGAATCATATTTGGTTGGACACTAGAGCTGGTGATTACTGTCTCAAGTGACTGAAGGCAAAAAGTGCCGTTATTTGATACAGTGCCAAATGCCTGGACTTTGAAGATAGGTTAAGCTGGGTTTAAATACCTGCTTCACAATTTACTAGTTGTGTGATTTTAAGCAAATTATTTAAGTTCACTGAGCCTCAGTCTCATAGACAAATAAGATAGTAGCACCTTTCTCAGAAGATTATAATTAAGAATATAATGTAATATTATTGTTAAAAATTTGGGGGCACAACAGGTACACATTAATTGCTAGTTTCTCGTCCCTTCTTGAGATACTTGGATAATAAAATTATCCAAATGGGCTTTTAAATCAACTCTGCCACCTTTAATGTATACAGAGTTTCACTCATTTACAAGCTATATGTTGTCTGGCAAGTTATTCGCTAACTTCTAACTCCACTTGCCTTCTCTGTTCAATAAGGACAATCTTTCCTACCTTATCTGGCTGCTAGGGCTGCTGGACGCATAAACTAAGTTGACATGTGCAGTGTTAAGTACCGTGATTGTTAAATTGTAAGTGCTCAAGTTAACAGTTTGCCATAGAGAAACTAAATTACAGAATTTTTTACCTTAATTTTTCAAATGTAAGATATAAATGTTGGGAGGGGATGACACTAATGAAAACAATATAAAAATTAATTTCTTTCATGCATATCCTACCACTGAAAGCAACCACCGCTACTCATCCTGTAAACATTTATTAAGTATCCACTATGCGCCATTTTGCTCTATGTCATATATCCAGATAAAGAGCACAGCTTCTGGAGTCAGATGGCAGAGTGTGTATCCCAATGCAGCCACCTCCTACCTGTTCGTACCTGAATGATTCTTTTAATCTTGTGCCTTTATTTACTGGTCTGTAAGACTTCATGATAAAGACACTTAGCTCACAGGGTTGTTGTAAGGATTAAAGGAGTTAATATATGTTGATAACAAATTTAGAACTTAGTAAGAGTTATGTAAGTACCAGGGCTTATTTCATTGCATTAGGAGCTTTCACAAAGTATTCAATTCCACAGTACTCCTTGGAGGTGGGCACACATATTACCATTTTTATAGAAGAAGACGTTGAGGCTTGGAGGGCTCAATGGCTTTCCTAACTAGACAAGCAGCATATGAGGGCATCAGGCTCTGGTTTTTTCATCGTCTAAATTCATGTATATTTCAGTACATCATAATAAATCCCGAAGTATACTCTATATCTATTATCCCTTTATATTCTCTGTTTCTTTATTCGTTTTTATTGGCGTATAGTTGATTTACAATACTGTGTTTGTTTCAGGTGTGCAGCAAAGTGATTTAGTTATACATGTATACTTATCCATTCTTTTTCAGATTCTTTTCCCATTTAGGTTATTACAGAATACTGAGCAGAGTTCTCTGTGTGATACAGTAGGTCCTTGTTGATTATCTATTTTATATATAGTAGTGTGTATATGTTAATCCCAAACTCCTAATTTATCCCTCCCCTCTCCCCTTTCCCCTTTGGTAACCATAAATTTGTTTTCTATGTTTGTGAGTCTGTTTCTGTTTTGTAAATAGGTTGATTTGTATTTTTTATTTTAGGATATCATAATAAATCCTGAAGTATACTCCATATCTATTATACATTTATATTCATCTGTTTCTTTATATATTCAACTTTATAAAATTATATTTTATTATACAGGTACCACAAACTCTTTATTATCTCAGGTTCTCAGACCTATACCATACCAGTACCAAACATTATAAACATACCAGAGTGGAGTGATATATGAACATTTAGCCTAATGTAAATGCTATTCTCATAAAAAATTATCTTCAAGAACCTCTTTTTTCTATTACGGAAAATTGCATCATATACATAAATATAGAGAAGCATATAATGGACCTCCCGCATGTATAATTATCAACTCATGAACTCATGGCCAATTTTGTTTCATCCATACGCCCAATCCTCTTAAATTATTCTGAAGCAATTTCCAGAGCATAGCATTTAGTCTGTAACTATTTCAGTATGAAATAGTGGCACTTTGACAAAACACAACTGCAATTCCATTATCATCCATAAAACAGTTAAAATTGCATTGTATAAGCAAATCACAAGTCAGAATCCACATTTCCCTGTCTTAAGATTTTTTTAAAAATACTTGTTTTAAGCCAAACACAAATAAAGTCCACATTTAGAGATTCTTTTTTGTATATCTTAATTCTCCTTTAATCAATAGATTTTTTTCCCCCACCGTCTCTCTTTATCTGGCAAATTTTTGGAAGAAAACAGGCTTTGGCATGCTCTCATGTCCTGTTCTATGTGTGAGAAGGCATATTGTCAGGCCTCTCTAGGAAGGGAGAAAGGAGAGCATTGTTCCTTTCCCTACACCCAAATAACACACATGAAGTCATCTTATCTCAGGCCATTTTCTGCCATAGGACAGAGCAAACAGGGCTAAAAATTTATGAGAAAACTAGGGGCTAAAATGTCCGGAGATTTAGAGCCTGACCTCAATGCCTTGAATTACAATTCAAAGTAAACAGAAAGCAGTTCGGAATGCAGGATGTGTGCTTAATGTATTCTATTCAGTTCACTGCCAGAAATGAATTGTTGCATTGTGTACAAGTCAAAGCATCCAGGAATGATTCAAGGATGAGCTCAAGGAGAGGGGTTCCCAGTTGTCCATTTAGGGCATGAAAAAACAACACAGGCAATATCTGAAAGGACAGGTAGCTGGAAAACATCCCGTGAAACACCAATGAAAACTTACACTTACTCATTGAATATTTAGAATTATTTTAAGACCAGAAGTTTATGGGACAATAAAGCTTCAAATCCAAAAGCAAATGCCTAGTTTCCAGAGGAAATAACTGTAGAAGAAAATAAGTGAAAACTTTCAGATGTTTTGGTCTTTGGTGGGGGACCTAATTACTATTAAATTCTGAAATAAGCAGATGTGGGGTTATTGAATTAGAAACCACTTGTGTTAAATATAAACAATATTTATAATTATAGAACATTTATTAATATTCTATATTGTAAATTGTGGTAAATCAGTATTATTGACATAGTAAATTGACAAATATAAGTATTATTCATGTATTATGGTAAACTGCAAAAAATATATTTTATTGTCATATACCCCAGATATCTATAAAAACAAAATTGTTAAATGGGGGGCTATCAGTGAAAACATCCAGTACTGTCAACATTAACTATGGTAGAGTAAATTACTTGGAGACTTTTAGTTATTACTTTCAAATTCTTAGTAGTAACTGAACAAATCTGAAGTGATTTGCTCTTGATGAATTATTTGATCTTAGGTAAATTATATTTTCCTGCTGAATATGTAAAAACTTGGAATAGTGTTTTGCTGATTTATTTTATATATTTGCCAATTATACATTTAGGCTAAGTGCTATATCATCCAATGTTTTTAAATTTTACACAACTTTTTTTTTATTTTAGAGAGACTGTCAGCTTGAAATCTAGCTGGAGAAAATATTTTAAATGCAAAATACTCTCTCCGACCTGATTCTTCTCCATGTAAGACTAAGCTGTAGAAGCCTAAGGCAAACTTTCATGACCTGTCAATTTGATAATAAAAGTTTAAGTAGTCTATCTGAATTTTTCATAAATTGCCACATTATTTTTATATGCAGGAACATGGATTAAAATTCTGTTATCACTGTCCAGTAAAAGGTGAAGTGTGAAAGGTTTTTAAAAATATAATTGTGGAAAACATTAAAACAAGAGATGATAAATGGTCAATTTATAAACTTAAATTGATGATTCATGATGAAATAATTTTCCTAAAATGAGTTTAAGTAATTTTTAAATTAAATATTATGTCTCAGTGTCTGTAGGTCAAATTTAAGTCTTCTGTTCCACACAGACAATATATTAAAGAAGAAAAATTATCAAAAGTGACTGGTTAGAAAGCTGTGAATTACAGTGTTTCTATGATTTGCTAAGTTATCCCTCCAGGTACTTAAAGATTATCAGCTAAAAAGCAAGAATTTTCCTTTATGGAGAAGTATAAAGTATACTTTTTATAAGAAGATATATTGTGGCATTGGCTCAAAACACTGAAAATTTCAGAGCTAAATTTCCCCAGGAAAGGAAATATTCAAAAGAGAAATGAAATCATTTAAAATATCAAATATCAAACCCCTCTTAGAGACAAGAAAATAATATGTGCCCTTTACATATCCTTCTTATAGTACGTGATATATTTTATAGAATAATTTTTTCAACATTTCTGCCAACAATTGACATGCACAGGATAATCTGATCATGTTCCTGCTACTGAATCTTGTATTCATCGTACTTAACAAATACGCTAATGGTTGTTAATTTTTAAATTCTGACTCTGCATAGGAATCCCACTGGTAACTTTTCTTATTAATACATTTTCATTTTCCACTTATATACCCAGGCATCCCTCTCCAAAATATAGTAAAAGTATTCCAAGAATTCTTGGGGAAAATATTCTTTGATCATAGGTATCTTAAGTGGAAGAAACATACCTACATTATTAATGATCACAATGTAATTAAACCAAAACCATTTACACTTTTAATTTGAAGTTGTATTGCTTCATAATTAACCCAAATAGAGAATAAGGTAATTAATTTTTCAGGGAACAGTTTCACTGCATACAGTTAAATATCAATTAATATGTGTATTAAATTGCCAGTAGTGTTTTGAAGAATTAATTTTCTCCCAAACTTTCAGAGCAGCTGAAATTTTGTCAGTGTCGTCTCAACGTCAAGTAATTCACAAGTAAGACACAGGGTGAATTTAATTACAATAATCACTAAGAATATAATTATGGTTCTATTTAACTTTTCTTATGAGCGTTCCATCTTAATTTTTATGATATAAACCAAGAGACCCTCCATATACCACTAATTTTTTCTAGTTATAAAATAGTGATTCTCAACGTATCATTCTGGGAGATACATGAAAACATCTCATTCTTTAAAAAATACAGAATCTGTCGTATTTGAAGAATATAAGTAATTTATCTAGTAATATTAATAAAAATCAACTATGTGTGAATTTTAAGTTAAATATCGCATCCTTTAAAAATAAAGGACAGCCTTGCTAACAAAGTCACCCATATTCCACATGATATATGATATAATACACTTTCTATAGGCAATAGTGATCACATAAAACTGACAGCTTCTATGCTCTTCCTTAGAATTCCTGTGGAAACTTAGATTTACACTAGCCATCTTGACAAGCTTGATTTTTCCTATATTATACCGTTCACTATTAACCTAAATGTAATTCAAAAATAGTTTTCTTCCTTTTACTATGAGGTAGAATTGAATGAAATTCAAATCATCTTATAGTTTTTATGTAGCTGATGAATCTATGTTCTTTTTAACATTTTTCATACAGTATGACAAAAATAAAACAAAACAAAAGGCTGTTAATCTAACAGTTGACCATCGATAGTGCCAAAACATGAACTATATATGTAAAAATACATAACAATAGAAATGTTTCACTGTGAAAATAACACACTTTGGGCTAAGAAAGAAATATATGACTATTGTTTTTTTCTTAAGAAATGTAGAGGAAAAATATTTTGGAGATATTAACAGATAAATGTTTAATCTTTATTCCTGGATATGAAAAGTTGCCATATGGCTCTCTGCTAATTGAATCAATGCCATTGGTGGGTAAGGTGGCTATGAAGGCTAGAAAAATTAGTAATTGCTGAACTTAGAGTTTCAAAACACAATTTTGTTATTTCAGGCTCGTAAGAAGGAAAGAAGTGTTCTTTCATGGGACCCTAAGAGCATGGATTTTCATTAAGAACTCTGGGCACGGAGTTTGTACTCTGGACAGTAAATAGGAGAGTAAAATTTCCCTGGGTTTATTCCAAGGGGAGTGGCCAGAGCAATGGAAATGCCAGTTGAATTTAGGGGATTCCCAGAACAGAAGGATCTGTAACCCGATTTTAAAATGGTAACTTGACAGATGTAAAACCAATAGGGAATAGTATGCAAAATGATTTTTGAGTGGTACTTCAGTAATAACTGAGGGAGCTACATCAAAGGATGATCCTAAGGATGCCTACATCAGTGTCCTGTGCTCCCTAATAAGGTGTAGGAAAGAGGAGATAAGTTTCTTGGGCCCCAAGAGGAGAATGGGGGTGGGTAAGCAGAGGCCACAGAGCAGAAGAAACCTCAGGAATTCTGTCCACTAAGGAAGCATGGATCCCATGAAAATCCTGAACTGATTGAGGAAAACCCTAAACTGATCATGTATCAATCCAGAATAACCTAGTTACCCTCCATTGTCAAGGTAATTTTTTCTGTCATCAGCAGAAGTGGACACTCCTTAGTTAGGCAGAAAGAGAGAAAATAAGAGAAATAGACTTTCATTGTTTTCATACCCTGTCCTTGTTAGAAAAAGCATCCATAGGCATTACAGAAATAAGTAGTAATCTGGGCTTCTGGATGAACAGCTAAAGGGAAGAGAGTTGGAGGCTGAGCAGCAGAGGCAAGAGTGAAGTCCCATGGTGTGGGAGCAGGTTCCCTCTACGTAGAGGGATGGCTGGTGCAAAGTCCCTGGAGGAAGGAACTACTGAGCCACTATTAATAACATAGTTGTCTATATTTTCATTTTAAGCTGTTTCATTTGTTGTTTGCTGATGACCAGTGCCCTCCTCGCTCAGCTCCAAAATCTTCAGTCAAATGTTGCCCCCTCCACCCACAACTAATCATGTCTTTCGGTACTTTGTAAAGTAAAGGGATCAAAGCAGTGGCATTTAGTACAATATACATTAAGAAGACAGACCACCATGCTTGGTGTGGAAAATCAGAGTATAAACTGAAAATTTAGTGGGATTCAGAGCAAGAGGTAACCTCAAGGAATAGCCTGCACCTCCCACCCGACATAAAAAGAGTCTCTTGAGATACAGAGGCAGAAGTGTGATCCAAATTCATTGAAATCTCAGAGGACTTTGGAACTCCCAACCCAACTTAGCATATGATTTAGGGGTATCCAGGAGGCTGAAAGTGGGTTACATTCAAACACAATTCTTTTCTATAACATTGTTTATACAGTCTCATTTTTTAAATTGGAAAATACAGAAAACCATTAAAAATGCAGAAGACCGAAAACCTTAATGAATTTAACCCACTCACAATGATACCACTTCAAAATATTATTAACATTTTGGAAAGCAAAAGGTTATCATTTATTATTTCATTTATTGCTTTATGTTTTTCAGACGTTAAAGATAATCACTTCCTTATTCTGCTGGAAGTCTTTTTTTTAATTTTTAATAGAGTTTATTTTTAAAGCACTTTTATTCTTTATTTTATTTATTTTTTATATAGCAGGTTCTTATTAGTTACCTATTTTATACATATTAGTGTATACATGTCAATCCCAGTCTCCCAATTCGTCCCACCACCACCACCACCACCACGCCCCACCCCTGCTTTTGCCTCTTGGTGTCCATATGTTTGTTCTCTACATCTGTGTCTCTATTTCTGCCCTGCAAACTGGTTCATCTGTACCATTTTTCTTGGTTCCACATATATGCGTTAATATATGATACTTGTTTTTCTCTTTCTGACTTATTTCACTCTGTATGACAGTCTCTAGATCCGTCCACGTCTCTACAAATGACCCAATTTGGTTCCTTTTTATGGCTGAGTAATATTCCATTGTATGTAGGTGCCACATCTTCTTTATCCATTCATCTGTCGATGGACACTTAGTTTGCTTCCATGTCCTGGCTATTGTAAATACTGCTGCAATGAACATTAGGGTGCATGTGTCTTTTTGAAATATGGTTTTCTCTGGGTATATGCCCAGTAGTGGGATTGCTGGGCCATATGGTAATTCTATGTTTAAATGAACTTCCAAACTGTTCTCCATAGTGGCTGTATCAATTTACCTCCCACCAACAGTGCAAGAGGGTTCCCTTTTCTCCACACCCTCTCCAGCATTTGTTGTTTGTAGATGCCCATCTAACTGGTGTGAGGTGATACCTCATTGTAGTTTTGATTTGCATTTCTCTAATAATTAGTGATGTTGAGCATCTTTTCATGTGCTTCTTGGCCATCTGTATGTCTTCTTTGGAGAAATGTCTATTTAGGTCTTCTGCTCATTTTTGGATTGGGTTGTTTGTTTCTTTAATATTGAGCTGAATGAGCTGTTCATATATTTTGGAGATTAATCCTTTGTCCATTGATTCGTTTGCAAATATTTCCTCCCATTCTGAGGGTTGTCTTTCCGTCTTGTTTATGGTTTCCTTTGCTGTGCAAAAGCTTTGAAGTTTCATTAGGTCCCATTTGTTTATTTTTGTTTTTATTTCCATTACTCTAGGAGGCGGATCAAAAAAGATCTTGCTGTGATTTATGTCAAAGAGTGTTCTTCCTATGTTTTCCTCTAAGAGTTTTATAGTGTCCGGTCTTACATTTAGGTCCTGAATAAATTTTGAGTTTATTTTTGTGTATGGTGTTAGGGAGTGTTCTAATTTCTTTCTTTTGCATGTAGCTCTCCACTTTTCCCAGCACCACTTAATGAAGAGACCGTCTTTTCTCCATTGCATATCCTTGCCTCCTTTGTCATAAATTAGTTGACCATAGGTGTGTGGGTTTATCTCTGGCCTTTGTATCCTGTTCCATTCATCTATATTTCTGTTTTTGTGCCAGTACCATATTGTCTTGATTATTGTAGCTTTGTAGTATAGTCTGAAGTCAGGGAGTCTGATTCCTCCAGCTCCATTTTTTTCCCTCAAGACCGCTTTGGCTATTCGGGGTCTTTTGTGTCTCCATTCAAATTTTAAGATTTTTTGTTCTAGTTCTGTAAAAAATGCCACAAATAATTTGATAAGGATTGCAGTGAGTCTGTAGATTGCTTTGGGTAGTATAGTCATCTTCACAATATTGATTCTTCCAACCCAAGAACACGGTATATCTCTCCATCTGTTTGTGTCATCTTTTATTTCTTTCATCAGTGTCTTATAGTTCTCTGAGTACAGGTTTTTTATCTCCTTAGGTAGGTTTATTCCTAGGTATTTTATTCTTTTTGTTGCAATGGAGAATGGGATTGTTTCCTTAATTTCTCTTTCTGATCTTTCGTTGTGAGTGTGTAGGAATGTAACAGATTTCTGTGCATTAATTTTATATCCTGCAACTTTACCAAATTCATTGATTAGCTCTAGTAGTTTTCTGGTGGCATCTTTAGGATTTCCTATTTATAGTATCATGTCATCTGCAAAGAGTGAGAGTTTTACTTCTTCTTTTCCAATTTGGATTCCTTTTATTTCTTTTTCTTCTCTGACTGCCGCGTCTAGGACTTCCAAAACTATGTTGAATAATAGCGGTGAGAGTGGACATCCTTGTCTTGTTCCTGATCTTAGAGGAAATGCTTTCAGTTTTCACCATTGAGAATGATGTTTGCTGTGAGTTTGTCATATATGGCCTTTATGATGTTGAGGTAGGTTCCCTCTATGCCCACTTTCTGGAGGGTTTTTATCATAAATGGGTGTTAAATTTTGTCAAAAGCTTTTTCTGCATCTATTGAGATGATCATATGGTTTTTATTTTTCCATTTGTTAGTATGGTGTATCACATTGATTGATTTGCATATATTGAAAAATCCTCGTATCCCTGGGATAAATCTCACTTGATCATGGTGTATGATCCTTTTAATGTGTGTTTAATGTGTTGTTGGATTCTGTTTGCTAGTATTTTGTTGAGGATTTTTGCATCTATATTCATCAGTGATATTGGTCTGTAATTTTCTTTTTTTGTAGTATCTTTGTCTGGTTTTGGTGTCAGGGTGATGGTGGCCTCATAGAATGAGTTTGGGAGTGTTCCTTCCTCTGAAATTTTTTGGAATAGTTTGAGAAGGATGGGTGTTAGCTCCTCTCTAAATGTTTGATAGAATTCACCTGTGAAGCCATCTGGTCCTGGACTTTTGTTTGTTGGAAGATTTTTAATCACAGTTTCAATTTTGTTACTTGTGATTGGTCTGTTCATATTTTCTGTTTCTCCCTGGTTCAGTCTTGGAAGGTTATACCTTTCTAAGAATTTGTCCATTTCTTCCAGGTTGTCCATTTTATTGGCATAGAGTTGCTTGTAGTAGTCTCTTAGGATGCTTTGTATTTCTGCAGTGTCTGTTGTAACTTCTCCCTTTTCATTTCTAATTTTATTGATTTGATCCTCTCCCTCCTTTTCTTGATGAATCTGGCTAAAGGTTTATCAATTTTGTTTATCTTCTCAAATACCAGATTTCAGTTTTCTTGATCTTTGCTATTGATTTCTTTGTTTCTATTTCATTTATTTCTGCTCTGATCTTTATGATTTTTTTTTCCTTCTACTAACTTTGGGCTTTGTTTGTTCTTCTTTCTCTAGTTCCTTTAGGTGTAAGGTTAGATTGTTTATTTGAGATTTTTCTTGTTTCTTGAGGTAGGCTTGTATTGCTATAAACTTCCCTCTTAGAACTGCTTTTGCTGCATCCCATAGGTTTTGGATTGTCGTGTTTTCATTGTAATTTATCTGTAGGTATTTTTTAATTTCCTCTTTGATTTCTTCAGTGATCTCTTGGTTATTTAGTAACGTATTGTTTAGCCTCCATGTGTTTGTGTTTTTACCATTTTTTCCCTGTAATTGATTTCTAATATCGTAGCGTTGTGGTTGGAAAAGATGTTTGATATGATTTCAATTTTCTTAAATCTACCGAGGCTTGATTTGTGACCCAAGATGTGAGCTATCCTGGAGAATGTTCCGTGTGCACTTGAGAACAAAGTGTAATCTGTAATCTGCTGTTTTGGGAGGGAATGTCCTATAAATATCAATTAAATCTATCTGGTCTATTGTGTCATTTAAAGCTTGTGTTTCCTTATTAATTTTCTGTCTGGATGATCTGTCCATTGGTGTAATTGAGGTGTTTAAGTCCCCCACTATTATTGTGTTACTGTTGATTTCCTCTTTTATAGCTGTTGGCAGTTCCTTATGTATTGAAGTGCTCCCGTGTTGGGTGTGTATATATTTATAATTGTTATAGCTTCTTCTTGGATTGATCCCTTGATCATTATGTAGTGTCCTTCCTTGTCCCTTGTAAAAATCTTTATTTTAAAGTATATTTTATCTGATATGGGTATTGCTACTCCAGCTTCCTTTTGATTTCCATTTGCATGGAATATCTTTTTCCATCCCCTCACTTTCAGTCTGTATGTGTCCCTAGGTGTGAAGTGGGTCTCTTGTAGGCAGCATATATATGGGTCTTGTTTTTGTATCCATTCAGCTAGCCTGTGTCTTTTGGTTGGAGCATTTAATCCATTCACGTTTAAGGTAATTATCGATATGCATGTTACTATTACCATTTTCTTAACTGTTATGGTTTTGTTTTTGTAGGTCCTTTTCTTCTCTTGTGTTTCCCACTTACAGAAGTTCCTTTAGCTTTTGTTGTAGAGCTGGTTTGGTGGTGCTGAATTCTCTTAGTTTTTGCTTGTCTGTAAAGCTTTTGATTTCTCCATCGAATCTAAATGAGATCCTTGCTAGGTAGAGTAATCTTGGTTGTAGGTTCTTCCCTTTCATCACTTTAAATATATTGTGCCCCTCCCTTCTGGCTTGTAGAGTTTCTGCTGAGAAATCAGCTGTTAACCTTACGGAAGTTCCCATGTATGTTATTTGTCTTTTTTCCCTTGTTGCTGTCAATAATTTTTCTGGTGTTTAGTTTTTGTCAGTTTGATTAGTATGTGTCTCGGTGTGTTTCTCCTTGGGTTTATCCTGCCTGGGAGTCTCTGCGCTTCCAGGACTTGGGTGGCTATTTCCTTTCCCATGTTAGGGAAGTTTTCAACTATAATCTCTTCAAATATTTTCTCGGGTCCTTTCTCTCTCTCTTCTCCTTCTGGGACCCTTATAATGCGAATGTTCTTGCATTTAATGTTGTTCCAAAGGTCTCTTAGGCTGTCTTCATTTCTTTTCATTCTTTTTTCTTTATTCTGTTCTGCGGCAGTGAATTCCACCATTCTTTCTTCCAGGTCACTTACCCGTTCTTCTGCCTCAGTTATTCTGCTATTGATTCTTTCTAGTGCATTTTTCACTTCAGTTATTGTTTTGTTCATCTCTGTTTGTTTGTTATTTAACTCTTCTAGCTGTTTGTTCTTTAATTCTTCACAGCGAAATTCTTCATTTGTTCTTTAATTCTTCCCAACTCAGCCAAAACTAAAAACTAACTAAATGAATAAATAATAAATAGATCTTTTAAAAAATTTATTAAATAAAAAAATATAGGGGCTTCCTTGGTGGCGCAGTGGTTGAGAATCTGCCTGCTAATGCAGGGGACATGGGTTCGAGCCCTGGTCTGGGAAGATCCCACATGCCGCAGAGCAACTAGGCCCGTGAGCCACAACTACTGAGCCTGCGCCTGGAGCCTGTGCTCCACAACAAGAGAGGCCGCAATAGTGAGAGGCCCGCGCACCGCAATGAAGAGTGGCCCCCGCTTGCCACAACTAGAGAAAGCCCTCGCACAGAAACGAAGACCCAACACAGCCAAAAATTAAAAAAAAAAAAAAGTATACAGTCCTTTGTGGGTTATTCCAGCAGATGACTGAAAATATTATCCATCATACAATTTTATGATAAAGCACATATTATCCATCTGAAAAAAAATCCTATTGATGCAGTCAGCAAAATCCTATTGATACTGTCTCTGTAAATAAGCTGCATGTTTCTGTGAGTGAATTAATTATTAATAAAGATTAAAGCAAAAATATGTTAGCATGCAGCTCCTTTTATCACAGTAAAATTTACTCAAAGATCATATAATCCAGCTGCAAATGCTTCAATTGAAAGCTAATTAGCTGTTTTTAATATGCAATGATATTAATCAGGGGCATCAGCTTTCCATTATCGTCTGCACCACTAAAATGTAAGGCATTGTTATATTTAAAATTTGTGCTATTATAAATAGGATTAGTCATGTCACTGCTTTCAACATATGAAGTAAAGAAATGTAACTTCCCATCTGTACTTCTCTTTTGTCAGAAACATTAAGAAGATTCAGGTAAGGAGTAAGAGATACACTAAAGTACTGTGCCTTTTTCAAACAAATAATGGAAAAATAGTGTAGCTTGTGCAAAATCATCAGTACTTGAAGGCCCAGAAGCACTAACTTACAAGGGGAAAAAAAGTGAACAACTGTACATAAACAATTTTTTCCAACTCCTCAGCAAAGACAATGAAAAAACTGTTTAGAACAGAACAAGCCTGTTTAACTAAGAATAAGGCATCTTTCACGTGAAAAATACAAATGCTCCTTGGTAGAAAGTAACCTCTGAATAAACTCCTGGGTTACAGTTATAAACTTTCCAGTTAGAAAATGGTATGATTATACATGTATTCAGTACCTAAGTGGCATGCTTTTAATAGCAAAGGTGATGTTAGGTAGCATGGCATCGCTAATTATCTACATTTAGTGCTTTGGAGTATAAATTCCAATTAAATTCATTAAAAAGTTAACTTTTTTATTAAGGATCAATCCCACTTAGCAGTCAGAATGAAAGACTCATCTTGACTTCTCCTGTGGCTTTAAAGCAGCTTTAATTTGCCATTACAAATGTCAACAGCAATAGCCAGGAATTATACTAGGTATAAATCTCTACTTGAAGGCAATTATTAATATCAGAGTCTTGTCTTGTTCAGATTTGCAATTCTTTTATAAAATAGGGATATGGATGCAGCAGTATGTTAAACATGCTTTTATGCTCACATTCAATGCAAGTCTGTATATGGTAATTGATTTTTTAATTATGCTAAAAACTATTCTAAATGTATCCATATCATTATAGCTGTTGATATTGGCTGTTGAGCCAAAGTGGTTCATGATAGGACTCAAACAATGTGTTGAATTTATGTACCACTTTAGGATTATTAGCAGGAATTTAGCTACTTCTGTAATTTTGGGTATACCTGGATTTGATGTCAATTGAATGGTCTTATCCACACCTGGATAATGCTCGTTACAGCATCCCTGGCAGTCTCAATTAATTTATTAAAAGGGTCAGGTTATGCATGCTATACAAAGTTATGTGGATTTCTGTGGAAGAGGAGAGAAACAGTGAAAGGTTCAAAACATACGATCAATGAGATCAGTCCCTTGTTTTAGAAACACTGTTAGGACAGAGTGTGAACAAGGTATTAGAAGGGGGGCTACGGGCTGAATGCCCTCCATCCCACCCTGATTTTATATGTTGAAGCCCAAAGCCCTAGGACTTCAAAACGGAACTGTTCTGAAGACAGAGCATTTAAAGAGATAATGAAAGTTAAATGAAGTCGTAGGGGGTCATCCCTAATCCCATTTGATTTGAGTCCTTATAAGGGGAAATTTAGACATACAAAGTGGTAATAAGGGCACACACACACAGAGGGAAGACCATAGGAAGAAGCAGCAAGAAGATGGGCATTGCAAGCCAATGAGAGAGGTCTCAGCGGAAGCCAATGGCACCTTGATCTTGGACTTCCAGACTCCAGAGCCATGAGAAAATAAACTTCTGTTGTTTAAGCCACCAGTCTGTGGGATTTTGACTTCTCTAGCAAACGAATACAAGGGGGTAAAGCCATCCAGGAATGGATGTTTGGAGGTTGTTTCTGTATCACAGGTGAGAAGAAATGAAGACCCAAACTGAGTCTCTGGCAAGAAGGACTGACAGAACTGAGTGATGCTTCAGGACTAGCTCAGCGACAGAAGAGCAACTTGCTTCTTGGGATTCAAGGTCAATACCAAACATTAAGGGGATAAAGTGGATCTCTGAGTTTCAGAAGAAATAAATTCAGAAATAACTCAATACAATTTGACAAGATGGAGAATGGTTTGCTAATGTAAGGATAAACTGCATCATCACATTTCTAAGGTAAGATTTCAAAATTGGGAACATCAAGGCCCATCCCCCAGACTCTTCCTGCCTCTAGTTGATGTTGCCTTTGCCGGGCGGGGTGGGAGAGCTTGCTTTGTGGAAATGCTATGCAAATTCACCAGGATATTTATCACAAGGAATCTGAATCAGTCATGTACCTGTTAGTGTGAATTAAAGAGCTGAGGGTAATGATGATAATATTTATCAAGCATTTCTGTGGAATACATATTATTATTATCTTCATTTTGTATACATAGAAATTAAGATAAAGAAGAAGCTAAAACCTAGTTCCTGGTTGCACAGTTAGTAAGTGATCAGGCTGGGATTTCACACCAGGCAGTTTGGTCCCTGAGTATACCACTTTTGGAAAGTTCAATATAGAGTGAAGGGAGCTTGGGAACTCTGAGTGCCTAGGAGAGCACACAGCAAAGAGAAAACAGCAAAAGTAAGTTTCACTCTTCTTGAAAGTTGTTGCATAGCGTTGCCCTGTGAATGGTAGGCAAACATGCTTAGAAATGAATAGCAAGACATATATAAATCACAGAATAACAGAATAACCACAAAAGTTATTGACAATGTACAAGTTAGCTATAAAAGAGTCACCAATATTTAGTCAATAAAAAATTTAGTGCACTGATATTTGATTTTATAAAAAGAAAGCTAAGAGGTAATTATTTAATCATTTAAATTAATATTTTAAAAAGACATAGTTCTAAAGACATTTGTAGAATACAAATTACATGGTTGTTCTCCTCTAAGGAGATAAGATATAATAAAAATTAAATAGCATAGTACATTTTATCTGATTTATGAGGATCGGGGGGCCTCTTAATTCTATATAAGGTTGTTAGACTCATTTCTGGGAATGTGTGTGGCTGTGTCATTACTCTTGATATAGAAACTCAGAAGGATCATGGTTGCAATTGACAAGTTGTTGAGGGTTGCATGAAGCACAATAAAAATTTAAGTGAGAAGAAAGCCTGACTACAGCAGCAAAAGGAAACCTGGCAAGGATACATGTGCTCATCCCATCACCCTTCTCAGCTTTTTTCAAAGAAACTCTACTTTCCATTTCCCCGTCTTAAATCCACCCAGATTTTTAAAGGACAACCACGACCACAGCAAGAAGTTGTTCTTTCCTGCATCTACAGATATTCTTTTGTATTTCAGAAGGATTATCACGCAAAACCAGATAGATGTGTGCCACCTCTTTTGTCTGAGGCACTGATAACGTTTCACAGAAATGACTGATGGCTAAACAGGGCATTTTACAAGTGCACTAGAAGTTATATTGATACAAAATTGATATGTTGTTGCTATCATAAGTTATTTGCTCGTAGCAATGCAAAATAAGTTAGTAAAACCAAACAATAAAAAGTGGAAAATGGAATGGTTTGCCTTGAACGAATACAGCCAACTGCACAAATAGAATATCGAAAAGAACTCTGAAAAAGATAAGTTTTTACATCACTCTTTAGCTTTTGGAAGACTTGGTTATTTTATCTATCTAATCTTTATACGTATATAATCTTTACATATAGATTCTTTTTTAAAAATGTCCTTGATAAAGCAAGGAAATTATTAATTTCATTAAATCTTAAGTACACATCTCTTCTTTTTTTTTGGCTGCGTTGGGTCTTCGTTGCTGCGCGTGGGCTTTCCCTAGATGCAGCGAGCGGGGACTACTCTTCGTTGCACGTGGGCTCAGTAGTTGTGGCTCGTGGGCTCTAGGGCTCAGGCTCAGTAGTTGTGGCGCACGGGCTTAGTTGCGCCGTGGCATGTGGGATCTTCCTGCACCAGGGCTCGAACCCGTTTCCCCTGCATTGGCAGGCAGATTCTTAACCACTGTGCCACCAGGGAAGACCTACATATAGATTCTTTATACAATAAAGATTTACATACAAAGAACCTTTATGTGGATTCATGGTCTTGATATAGATATAGATATCTATCTATATGTATATATTCCAGTGAAAATGAGAAATCAAGTTTTTTGAATCGAGCCTCAACTTCCAGAGTGGTTACAGAGGAGGATTCATTTTCTTTTCCAAGAATGTAATGCCTTCATACCCAGGCCCAACAGGTATTATCTATGATGCCTACCTCACAAGTGTAGCTGAGGATGACAAGTTTAACAGTAATTGCCCTCAATACAGAAACCGTAATAGGGATCAAGTCTCGTGGAAGGCAGTGAACATGTAATATGTCTCATGCTCCCCAACCACTCCTCAAATATATATTATAAAGGGGGAACTGAAGTACTGACGAGCTAGTAAGTGGTAAAGCTGAATCCAAAATCAGGATGTCTGACTGCAAACACTAGTTTACAACAGGGATTCCCAAGGGATCCTCAGAAGAAATCTAAGAATTCTTGAATGTATATTTGTGGACATTTGAAATACAGATTCTCACCCCTACCCCACTCCCACCCCCAAGTTCTGATCCAGCGTTTCTGAAGTGGTATCTGTGAATATGCGTTTCTAAATAAGCTCCCATGTAGATCTTGATGAATGAAGTCAGGCTGAGAACTGTGGTTCTATCCTGAGCTTTTCTCTCTAGATAGTTTTAGATGGTGTTCTGATGCCACAGGATTCCAAGGGGATAAGAAGTATCCTACCTTTTAGTAAGTTACCTATGGTGGGACCATTTACATTACTTTCATAAATAGAAGTAAAGTCCCTCGTATTGAAAGGCACAGTCCTTCTCCAAATGGTGATACCATTATAATGAAGATTCCAAACTTCAAGTAGCTTCTGATGTTTATAGATAATTGTGAGATATTGTGCCTAGTCACTCATATTTTTAATTAAAAGAGAGAGTCCCGTTCTAATTTCACAACCTTCTAATTCACTCTAAATCCATGTCATCACACAGCGTAAGGATCTCTGAATACACCACAGGAATATCTACAGATATTATATTTCCTAAAGCCCTGAGTTATCACCTTGTGAGCTATAGTACAACCACTAAATTTTGATTAATATGTGTAATTTATTTTTTCTACTATGGAGGAACTGGCCATGCATGGTATAGAGCTGCCAGGTGCAATTTACAGCTAACAAAAGGCAAGAAACTTGCCGTAAGACCAAGAGAACCCTAAAGAAAGATACAATGTTTCCTGGAACATCCGGTAAGTTTGCAGTATGATAGCAGTAACAGGCAGTAAAGAGTTCCAGTCTAAAATAGAGACACAGTTCTGAAGAGCTGAAAATGAATAACAGACTTTTACAGACAATGAGAGTCCTTGCTGTATGTGCTGGGGACTAAAGTTACTTACCATGGACATGTTTAATGTTATTTTTAGAGTGCTCTGCCATATTGTGGAATTTTTTAAGACGTTAAAACCAGTTCATCTGTATCCCCCCTACTTTTTTTCCCCACGATACATAAATTGAAAATATAAAAATATAATAATGTGTAGAGTGATAGCACTCTGCAGTCAATGTAAGCTGTGCTGACACAGTGTGAGCACCATCAACCACCAAATAAATTAAACAGAACCAAATATTTAAAATTCCAAGATTGATTATCACAGGAGTACCAGATAGTTCAAGTTTGATGGAAGAATTCTCCATTCCATGGTATGCTATGCATGGCAATTAAAATAAAATAGCACAGCAATTATTCCCAGGAATCTGAAATATCACATTACAATGAAACATTTAAACCTTGTAAGGTCAGAACTATTTTATTTTAGGAGACCAGGGTCAGCATAATAAGGACTAGTTGAATCTTTTGATAATAAGGTTAAATATCAGCTAAGGTTCAATTTGCTTCCTATGAAGAGTTTAAGTTAATAATGTGGAGAATGAAGTCACATTGTCAGAGTGAATCATTTAGAGAGGCTACAGTGAAAATTAGGGGCTCTGAGGACACACTGTGTGGAGTTTAAGCCTAGATTCTCCACTGACTAGTTGTGTGACCTTGGGGAGAGCTACTTAACCTCAACCACAAATGGTTGTAGAGAAAATTAAATAAGGTAATAATATAAGTAAATTAGAACATTGCCCGGTAAGTATTAAATGCTCAATAACATTAATAGTTGTCCTTGCTATTGTTGTTAATATTGACCAGTATCTGTCAATACTATCAAAAAGTTATTGGTGCTGAAGCAGAATAAGAAATGGTGAAAATTCTGCTCTCCAATGGTATGATTTAGAGAAAGGTAAATAGTGATTTGACATCCAACATTGAAAAACACAAAGTCAAGCAACTGAGAAAGTCTGATTTTCGTTTGAAAATTATGAGTCCATTGATGTTAAAGGAAAGTTCAATTATTGGCTCTTGGAAGAAAAGATAACCAATTTTCACACTGTTCAAACATCACCAAAATGACAAAAGTTAATGAATTTACATTCAATAATATAGAAAATCATAGGACTCATGTTGCAATTTGTAATGCTAGTTGAAAACCATAGGACTCATGTTGGAATTTGGTGGAATGTGTTAAAAGATTAATTAGACACTTAAAAATTCTGTGATGTGATTATATTTTAATCCAAAGATATTTTCATAGACAAATTGTAAAAATCTATGCTGAAATTTTCAATCTGCACTTCACAAGACTGCTAATATTGGAAATTATACCATAAGGGAATTTTAAATGTGCCTCTTTAGACATTTCTATAATGCAAAGAAAGCTAGCAGAAATGCTGATTTTTGCATATTAAAATATCAAGGAGCAAAGTGTTGTGAAGGAACAAATTATTAGTTATTTTCAAAGAAAGGAAATAATAACTCTTGAAAATAACTTAAGAGGGAAGTGTAGTACGCTAAGTTAGCACTTTGGCTGGTACATTTAATTGTTGCAGCCACATTAGTACTGAAATTTAAGGGCTGGGTGAAAACATTCTGCCCTCCATAGACAAGCAATTAGCTTTTCCAAACAAAAAATATATCTGCAAAAGGAAAATAAAAGAAAAACAAAATGGAAATGTTCCATTTGATAGTTAATTACAATATCAAAATGCTCTTACCATGAGCATTTCCCACCTCAAATACAAAAGTATATTTAGATAAGACATCAATTATCTCCATTTTTGTATGTTGGATTCTGATATTATGTTACAAAACGACTATAGACAATACAGTGTTAAAAGCCATTTAAAATGGCTTTTGAACAGAAATAGACTCACAGACATAGAAAACAAATTTATGGTTACCAAAGGGGAAAGTGGGGGGGAAATTGGGAATTTGGGATTAACAGATACACCCGACTATATGTAAAATAGATAAACAGCAAGGACCTACTGTGGCACAGGGAACTATATTCAGTATCTTGTTATAAGCTATAACATAAAAGAATATGAAAAAGAATATATATATATATACATATATATGTAACTGAATCACTTTGCTGTACACCTTGTAAACATTGTAAATCAACTATACTTCAATAAAAAATAAATTAAAAAATAAAATGCCTTTTGAAAAATTCTGGATTTTGTTTAAAGAAGATCTTGCAAATTTTACCTTAAATTCTTAAAAAAAAAGCATTATAGTTTTGTAAAATTATTCTAATTTCTTATAAATAGCAGTATAATGTGATATGCAATAGAGGGTAATGATAAAACCATGGTCTCTTAAGCCCTATGGCTGGGGGCACATTCTGGCTCTGCACTTGCTTACTATGTGACCCTGGGCACATCTCTGTTCCTCAATTTTCTCATCTGTAAAATGGGATTCATATGCCTGATATATTTTAAATTCTTAAGCATTTGCTGTAATTCTATTAAATGATAAATAACAAATTTAAATGAAAGAATATCCTAAACATACATGCGTACTAATATTGAAATGACTAAAAAATATTGGGCTTAAGTATCACATTAAAAATACTAGCTGAAGTATAACTACTATTTGGAATAGATAGCACCATTTATTATTGTATAACCTTGAGGATATAAAGTTATTGAAAACTTAGCTATGGGAAATATGTTAGATAGAATCATAACATGTTATAAGAGGAAATTTTAAAATCACTTCAAATATGCATTTAGTACAGTTCACATTTGCCTTTTAATCTATTTAGTATTTCCACATAAAATACTAATTTTATATCTCCCAAGTCCAAATAAATTAATTCTAACTTCATAAATGTATTGCCTTTTTGCTTGCGTTTTCCAAATTTTCGGTAAAGATGTCTAAGCAGAAAAATAACCCTTTAAAACGTCCTCATTCTAACTCCTCTTATCAAAATGATCTTAAACTAGGATATTATCTCATTTTCTGTCTTTTTGCATCTCTCCAACCACTTGTGACCCTCATTCCAAGTGGCATATCCTCTTCAATTTGCTTTTAATCTTCTCTTATCTGCTGAGGTATTCCCCCATTAATTGGTGGGGCTGTTTTTGTTTGTCAAATGGGTGCATTACCTTTCTGTCATGTTTGATCAATGACTGTGATATTTTCACTGTGATATTTCTATTTTTATTTCCATTCCCCCCCATATAGACCTGGGTCCTGCGCCTGTGCAGACCCTCCAAGTAGACTTGGGTCCTGGAAATATCGCAATAGAAATGGTTACTTCCCTCTTATTTCTCATCTGAGGAGCCTTTGAAGTTATAATAAAAGTATAATAGATGTGATCACAGTTATGAAAACCAATTCAAAGATCAACAAAATCTATTTCATTGGCCCAATATCATCCACAGTAAAATGAAGTAGCTGGAAAACAATAACTGGGTGTGTTAAAAAAAAAAAGAAGAAGAGAATGAACCTAGAAACGGACAATTTCAATCCTCTGACAATAAAATTATTCTTAAGTAAAAAACTGTCTTCATAGTAAATTCGTTGCCAATAAAACACACACACAGACAAAGTTGTAACATATTCCCTATTTCCTGTGTTTCACATATCCTGGCCCAAACTATATAATTGTCCCTTCTATATTTGGAATTAGTGCAAATCTCCATTTATATCAATATCATAGCTTTAGCAGTCAATTTCAGTAAGAAAATTTAGAGATAGATCCTGATAGATAGAGATAGATAGATAGATCTAACTTTCTCAGGAAAGCGTTAGGAATCGATGTCCTCTTAGATGAAACAAATTGTCATACAATGTCATACAACTATTTAGTGAGGATGATGAAAAAATCAGTTAACCATTTCTTAGCAGCTAATTGCCAATGACATAGAGAATAAGCTCTATGAAGTTTCTGGGTCAGAAGCTAATTCTGGGGCTCCTGAAAATGTATTCCTTGTGTATGCCCATCCCTCTCTTCATCACTATTTAAGATATACAGGCATATTTTACAAATGTAGAATTTGAGTAAGCTGGCATTTCTAATATGGATGGGCATTTGTCCATTTTTTTTCAGTAATTCTTAAAATAATTTTAGTAATGCATACTAAAATAATTTCCTCAGTAAAGATAATTACATAACCCTGATCAAAACCATGCAACTTTTTAAAAAGTCTTCTTTTACTCAAGTTTAAAGGTAAGAATATGTAATAATATTAGAATTCTTAATAATTATTAATAATACTAATCATAAACAATTATTTATTTATAAAGGAACTTTTGCTTCAAGTTTTTGAAGAAAATATTTGGTAGTACATATACATTTCTGCTGCCTTTAATAAAAAGAGAGAATACGTGATTTTATTGAGAAATGAATAATTATCCTCTAGCAACAGGAATAATGTTAGCCTCTTGTTAATAATAGTTAAAAAAAAAATTGGCCTTGAAATTCAATGTTTAAGTAAAAGAAAACAAATCTAAATATTTGTTCTATAGAGAAACAAAAAGAATAGTACTTTCAATGCAAATAGTTTATAGATAATTTGTTTATTTCTTAATTAAAATTCTTAATTTATGGTTTTGATATTTTATCTATTGATGAATTGGAGAATAATTTAACCAGGAATATTAGTTTCTGCAGTTTTACTAAAATGTAGGATGCTACCTATCTTATATGCGTAGACATCTCAATTAAAAATATTTCAAGACTTTCAGAGTTACATTGTTACCTTTCTTGTATTCACTTCCTAATTTTAAGAAGCCAGTAGCATTTATTTATTTACTTTTCTGTCAGTGGTCATTTCTGAGAAGTACTAATTTATATAAAAATTTAAGATTCTGATTAAGACAAAATTCATTTAAAATAATCAGAAAGCATATCTCCTTAAACATGCACAGCCATGGGAGTGAAAGTTTTTCCAACAGCCTGGTGATGGTTCCCACATTGGCATCACAGGAAGTGAGACAAAGGAAATCAGAACTTACTCTAATACCTGAGAGGCTCTGTACCCACCCAGCATTTTCTCAGAGTTATAGCTACTGTTGGAAAAGCACATCAGAGGAACTCCAGAGATGTTCTGGTTCTCCTCCCAAGGTCCTTGTCATCCAAGGCCACCACGTGCCCCTCAAGCTTAGAAATGCTCTGTACAAAACAATCCTTTGCACAGGTGCCACTTCCTGTACATGGTAATTATCAAAACCTTACCTCTTTGACAAACTTGAGAGGCACTGAAGCTTCTTCTCTGGTTTCTGAAATTTAGTCATTATATACTGTTTTATCTACTATACAGATGTTTTATCTATTGATGAATCATAACATAATTAAGCCAGGATTATTGTTTCTACTATTTTTCTTTAAATTTCAAAAATTCACAAAGCCAATCTTATCTGTTTGATTTTCTTTTAATTTTTATATATTTTTATGCATTCAAGGCAGTAAGAGTCATGTAAACATAGAAATTTTGCTTAAATGTTTGAAAAAATTTCATTTATCCTTATGTGTTCAAAGCAGTTTAACTCTGATTACGCATCTTTCAACTGAATATGAGGATGGGGTTATTAAAGTTTATCCAGAATCTCCCAAGAGTTATAAGCCTGTTAACCATACTCTGTCTCTTTGAACCTGAAAGGAAACGATTTGCCATTATAGAGTTTGTCAGGAAAAGTCCTGATGATTCTGTTTGTATATTTATAGTAATTCAAGTTTTGCTTTTCTAACTACTCAAATGAAAAATCTAAATAAAATAGTTAAATTTGGCTTTCTCCAATGATTAAGATTAAGAAATAATCTAAAATTGTTCAACAAATATTCAACATAACCTCATTTGAAAGAGCATATTAAGGACTGCCAATGGCAAATTATATTTTTAATTATGATAGCTGAAATTCTATATACTAGATTTTAATACTTAAATTCCAAACTGTCTCAATTTTGAATGAAAATGAATTCTTCTGTCACATCTTAGCAATGTCTAATTGGTAATAAATATTTTTCCCAAAGAAAATTGTACAGTTGTCAAACTCCATACTCTCTATTCCACTAAAAGCAAAATTACATCTCTGTTTAAAATATCATTTTAATGGTATTCCTCCAAAATATTTATTGTTGCATGAAATTATCACCTTGAATATCCATTGTACATGAAATGCGATGTTAATTATATAGATGCCGAATAAAAAATCACAAAATTATGAGTGCATGTATACCATAAATTCATTCTTTAACTACCGTGATTAACAGTAAAAATATATCATCTAGTCTTGGCATAATTTACCAAGCAATTATATCAAAACAGGGAGATCTCAATTAGTAGGTCACATCTGCATCTATTTTTGAACCTATATATAGAATTCTCTGTGTATCTACTCCGTTGCATTATTAAAGCTATTAAAATCCATTCTTATCCATATTAACAGACTAACTGGATGGGTAGAGATGTTTCCAATGATACCCTTCATATACATTATATTATCTGCTTACTTATTAATCCAACAGCTGACAGTATAAGTTAAATACTTATTCTTTATCACTGCTCAGCATTTTCTTTCCAGTGATTTTTTAAATTCATTTTTAAGGCCAGAATATGGTATTTGATTTTGTTTCCACATGCACTGGTAAGTGACCAAACCACATATAAAATGTTAAAAGTTATCCCACTCTTAAGTTTATATTTTGCAAAGCTATTCTGCAGAAATGGTGTCTGGTGCCAACTTCCTAATGGTAAATAAGTGGATTTTCAAGGAATGGAGTTATAGTAAAATTTTAAAAATGATACCCAGTGTACATTAGAGAAAAATGTATGCATCACATGGTGACTCATTAAGTGAAAAATATAGTAGACTTATCTCCCTTATTTGATTATTTGATGCACAGATATATATCCCTTTCCTGAAATGAAAATCTTGATGCATTGGATTATCTCAATACATTTCTCTTTGGTTGTACTGAAATAAAATTCTTAGCTATGAACGCTTATGAACAAACCAGTAGACTGAAAATAAAATGATCTGAATAATGGAATCATACAGTTGTTATGGATGGAAAGAGCTTCCTTGAGCATGTATTTTATGCCCACGATTAAAGTGGGGTGTATTTAATCTTTCCCTTACCATGTATAATATAAAGGAATACATAACCATAAATAGTTCCTCTAAGTGTACTTAAAATCACTTTAGTAATACCTATTTCCTTTTCCTCAATAAACCCCTCCCTTCCTTCCTTCCTTCATTTTTTCTTTCCTTTCTTCTTCGATCCTTTGATTTCTCTACAGTAATCTTTTGAGATAATTAGTGCCTAGGAAGGAAAAAAAAAACTAAGTGTGAAAGGCAGCATGATGTTATACAAAGAACTCAGAATTAGAACAGGCAACCTTGGTTTCAAATTTTGACTCTACCACTTACCAACTCGCTGCACTTAGACCAATTACTAAACTTTTCTGATGTTTAGTTTTCCTCATTGCAGGGTTGTTTTGAGAATAAGAAGTAATATGCAAAAGACACCTGTTCTATATTATATGCTCAATAAATAGCAGTCATTATGATTAAGGAGAAACATATATACACTTTAAAAGTTAAACTGACAAAACATGAAGAAATTGACACAATAAGGTATGTTTGGGATACCTGGAGAAGAAACAGTTTGCTTCCATTAAGCAGAGACAGTTAAGGCGCACACTTTCCTAGTTAAATGCTATTCGTATTACTGTTGCTTTTTATCCACAGTCAAGATGGGATGACCAGAAGCAAAACGTAAAATGTAGCCCCATTTGGGAGCTGGATCCAAGATAGGTCAAAACTCAGGGCTAGTGAGGATAATAAAAGCTATTTGTTTGTTCAAGCATCTCCCTTCTGAAATGAGAAAGGGTAAATCGGCCAAGGGTGAGTGGTCTCAAGAAACACTTCAAGGATGTACAGAAAACAAGCCCGAGGCACTGTAGCATTTATGTAGGCAGCTGGGAATCCACCACAATTGACAGGACCTGCTGGCATGCAGCTGTCAATAAAGAAATGGCCCAACCATTATGTAAACAGACCAATTCCATGGAGGCCAAAAGATGTGCTGGGCATAGAGTCAGGTCCCCAAGGCATCAATACTGGGCAATATTCACACTGGTTTTATACGTGGCCACAGGTGCAGGTCCAGAATGATTTTATCCACTTTCTCAGGAATGGTGTCTTCATTTGTATGTTTCTCTGTGGGTGAAGATTGTTTATGATTCATCTCTTCCCAGAGAACTTAACAAATAGTTACTTTAAATCTGTACTTATTGCTGAAAAAGTTTCAATATGGCTGTTCTAACTGGCCTTAAGCCCCAACACATTTCTACCCAAGAAACACTAGGCTCTGGTCACCAGCTACCTGTACCTATGGTCAGGTGTCCATAGCATTTGACCACTCAGCACAAACATGTGGTTCTTTTCCCTAAATCACCCCATCTGATACGGGCTCTATATGGTCAGCCCTTCAGTGCACACGAATCACCAAAACTAGAGGTGGTTCCATGACCAATAGTCCTTCTTGACCTTCTAAAAGGATTGATTTCTTCAGAACAGGCATTAGCACTGTGATAGCCTCACAATTCTGTCGGGACAGTTACAGCTCTAGACAAGAGAGCAGTTCGTGATCCTTCAGTGACTGCTACAGAGCCAGTATCGCCAGGAAGAAATAGACCAGCCCAAGCAGGCTTCCGTAAGAACTGGTCTGCTTATTATGGACTTCAAAATTCTGAGTCTACTGGAATAAAACGTTTACAGTAAAACTTTGAAACTTTATTTGTCAACTGACAACCACTGATGATAAATGGACTATTTGAGAATATCTGAATGAACAATATAAAATAAAACTGAGTACAATTCATTGCCACCTGAAACATAAGTAGATAGAACAAGCAATAAGTAATAAACAACTTGTTGGTTGTGATATCAGTTTCCAATTCCTCCTGCCTTAGTCTTTTTGGGCAGCTCTCACAAAATACCACAGACTGGCTGGCTTATAAACAACAGGAATGTGTTTCTCCCAGTTCTGGGGGCTGGAAGTCTGAGATCAGAGGGCCAGCATGGTCAGATGAGGGCCCTCTTCCAGGTGGCAAACTTCTTGTGTCCTCACATGGTGAAAGTGGCTAGGGAGCTCTGTGGGCTTTCTTTTATAAGAGCACTAATTTCACTCATGAGGGCTCCACCCTCATGACCTAACCACCTCCCAAAGGCCCTACCTTCTAACACCGTGAGCGTTAGGATTCCAACACGTGAATTTGGGGAGACACATATGTTCAGACCATAGCACCTCCCTTCTCGTAATGTATTAAAATTTTCTGTTTGTTTGTAACTTATTGATCTCTTTTTTTATGGTCTCATCCTGATTTTCTGCTGCTTCTTTTGCTTCAGCCTCTCCTTTTCCTTTCCGTTGTTTTCTGGTGTGCGAGGACTAACACCATTTGCAACAATTCTTATTCTCTGTACTTCCGGTCGCTAGGGGTTTACATTCACTTCACAGCCTTTATTGCTTAAGAAAATAATGCACTGCCCTCCATTATATTTGCAAATTAACCAAAAAAACCCTAAAATTTATGGGTCTCATTATCCCCCCACAGTTAATCCAGGGACTCCATGCTTCCACAGAGTTTCCCCTAGATATTCCTGGGACTCCTCTGGGCTGTGCCTTACATGGGCTCACACTGCCCATTCTGCTGGATCCACTGCTTATCCACGGCTCCTACACTCACGGCAGCTCTGCCAGTGGCGGCTGATGAAGTAACGGGCAAGTAAGGGGAGAATGAGCCACATTAACTGCTCTACCAGGGGGATGACATGCTGGTGGTGGGGGTGGGTGGGTTGGGAGATGCTGGAAAATGGCTTTCTCCCACTTTGTATCACACTCTGTTGGTAAGATCACAAGGTAGTTGAGATAATTAATGCCTAGGAAGGAAAAAAGAACTAAGTATGAAAGGCAGCATGATGTTACAGAAAGAACTCAGAATTAGAACAGGCAACCTTGGTTTCAAATTTTGACTCCACCACTTACCAACTCTCTGGGTGAAAGAAAGAAGAGAGGGGGAAGGAGTGGGAGAAAGAATTGGGCAACTTCTTTCTTGAGGTCTGACCAAGGACGCACCATTACGATCGTTCCTCTTTCTACACTCAGAAACCCCCATGGTTTTGGACTGGGTCAGAAACATTGTACCTCACAAGTGGCCACACGGACCCTTTCCCAGTACCCTTGAAAATTATCTGGAGAAATAATATTTTAAAAATCAATTTCTGGATTCAAGCCTAGATCTGAATCCTGGCGTGGAAACATTCACTGCATGTTAAGTGTTTTAATCTCTCTGAGACTCGGTTGCCTCATCAGTAAGTAGGAGTAATAATTATTCCTACACCAGAGGATTTTTGTATAAGATTCAATAAGACAATACATGCAAAGAGCTTAGCAGGCTGCCAGGCACGTAGTCAAGAAAAAGCAGCTTCTATTATCATTGTTATGCACCCGTTCACGGGATGTGTACCATTCTGCCTGATCAGCTTTGGACACAGGTTATCTCAACACGCCCCTCAGCTCTGTGTAAATCTTGAAAGGCCTATTGTTCTGGTCAATAGGCACACCCAAATCTCAGACGTTGACACAGGCTAAGCTCAAACTGATATTTGCACCACTCTTTAAAACTGTATCCCTCTCCAGAGGCACTGAGCAGCTTCTTGGGCTCCACTAACTTACCTAGAAACCGAATTTGTTTTTCATAAATGCTCTGCTGTCTACGAAACTCAAAAGTTTATGCAAAAGAATTCCATTTAAGGTACTGATGCTAAAATGCTATCAGACAGCTAAGCACAAGTCAATCATATCAATTTTACTCTCCCATCTCATACTCCCCAGCACCAAGAAGACATCCTTCAGAGGTATTAGAGGTATTTTATCCTGTACACACATACTTACACATTCAGCACATGTTATTAAGGTTTCATTATGTCACAGACACTGTTCTAGGCTCAGAGATATCTTCGATATCATATATAAACAAGACAGATAGCTTATTTTTAGGTGGGAGGAGGGAAATAAGCAATGAATGAATAGGTGAAAGCAATAAGTGGAAGAAAATGAACAAGAAAATACCAGGGAGGGAGGAGTACTACGGTGATTGGAAATCACCATGCAGCTACTCGAAGTTGGATAGTCAGGAAATGGCACTCTGAGGAGGTATTTAAGCTGAGATCTGAATAAGAGAAGGCAACCAGCTACAAAAAGATCAGGTGCAAAAGCAGTCAGGGCAGAGGAGAGAGCTGGTGCAAAGGCCCTAAGGCTTTTTGCTGCACTTAAGGAATTAAAAGAAGACTAGTGTACTAAAATCCGGTGAGGGAGAGAGAGAAGGTAAGGGAAGAGACAAGATGAGGATATATAGAGGCTACTGTATCCTAAGGAATGTGGAAACCACTAGAGGGTTTTAAAAAGAAATGTGATTTGATATGATATTTGATGCTGGGACAAAAGCATGGATGTTGGTGGGGTGGGCGCAGTATGAGGCCATTGTAGTTCTCCAGGTGCAGAGAAGTAGAGGAATTCAGGATATGTTTTGACGAGAAGGGGAACAGAACTTGATTTGGGCAGATCAGGAAAAAAGGAGGAATCGAGGATGCTGTTGATTTGTGGCTTATGCACCTGAGCAGAGTTTAGAGCCACTTACCACGATGTGGTATGTTGGAGGGACATGTTCTCTCATAGATGCACATTTACAAATTGAGGACCCTCTCTCAGCCCCATCACTTCTCTCTAGGGGAAGATGTTGGACTTACACGATTGGTAAATTTGAAAGAAGCTAAGCGACGCGGAGTCAGCCCCTTCCTTTCTGCTTCTCCTGGCTGCTTGGCTTCAGAAAGCACACATTCTCTGCTCCTCCAGCCTGTGTGTTTCATGTAGGTAGGCTGATGGTGGGGATGTAGGTCCAAGCTCAGCCTGGGAGCAGGCGTGGTCATAGGGATCTCACCGTGACTCTGCAACTAAGCCTGTCCTCAAACCTGGCATTTGTCACTTTATCTTTGTGACTCAAGTGTCTCTCTATTAATCGACTTAGATCTCAGGATGCTCTGAAGAAATATTGGGAGGGTAGCATATTCAGGGGCATCAGGAAGCGAGAGATCTGCTTGGGACACATTAGAGTTGAAAGACAGATAACTAGATATTTCAAGAAGAGTCATGAACATTAGTTTTGAATTCGGGGGAGAGGTCAGAGGTGGATATGTAGACTTTAGAGTCATTGGTTGATATATTATAAAAATGCATATGTGATTTTCTTGGCAAGCTGTTGTTAAACAAATAAATATAGTCTATGAGTGTGTAACAGGAACCAGAATGGATTCGAGCTGCAGCCATCAACATCACTGTACTTTTTAGAAGCGATAAGACTCTTTAAACCAGATTGGGTGTCACCATGCCAACTGACTGAGAAGATCATGTCTGCTGTGTCACTCTACCCCAGAAGGCCTTCCAGGTGTACTGCTATACATCAACCATCAGCAATTTATCCTTGGCTGGCTCAGTGTAAATGATTTGATGCAAATCAAATTCAATTAAAAATCCTACACACTTCACCTCTGACTCATCCAAGGTGCACACTGCCATAGTAATTGGAGACATCTGTCCTACTGAATAATACAGGAACAGACCACGCAGCTGAACCTCCCACACTGATTAAGTGATTACCTCATGTAGAACTGAAGGGGGCGATGAAGGCTGGGGACAGAGGTATATGTATACATGAGGAGATGTGCTCATGGACACTGTCAAGGTTTCTAGCTCTTATTATTATTCTTGATGAAAATATATCCATTGTCGGGCTTCCCTGGTGGTGCAGTGGTTAAGAATCTGCCTGCCAACACAGGGGACACGGGTTTGAGCCCTGGTCTGGGAAAAACCCACATGCCATGGAGCAACTAAGCCCGTGCACGACAACTACTGAGCCTACGTGCCACAACTACTGAAGCCCGCGCACCTAGAGCCCGTGCCCCGAGACAAGAGAAGCCACTGCAATGAGAAGCCCGCGCACCGCAACAAAGAGTAGCCCCACACGCCGCAACTAAAGAAAGCCTGCGCGCGGCAGTGAAGACCAATGCAGCCAAAAATAAATAACTTAATTAATTAATTTAAAAAATTATAAAAAACTAAAATATATCCATTGTCAGTTCAACAGAAAATAGCAACTTTAACTTTTGAAGTCACCTCAATCAAATACACAATTCTATTATGGTGCATGAATGGGCAATATGAAATATGATTGGCATTGTCAGTAATCAACAGGATGGATTACAATTTATCTTAATTACAGAATACTTCTTTTCCTTATGGTCAGTAATCCACCTGTCAAGTTCCTAGACAATATATCTTAATAAACAATGAAAAGTGGTTAACATAACAGTACTTATTTAAAATAGTCACACTTGTTTTCTCCTTCCATAAATGTAGACTTTTTCTCATGCAATCTTACTGCAGACAAAAACCTCATTATTTATACCATTTTGGGTGTAACATTTTAAAATTCAGCTAAAAGTGATCATTTTAGTGGATTTGAAAAAAGTCCATACATTTTTTAAATGCTTAGTTTCTTGAAATCAAATCAAATAGCCTAAAAATTCAGAATTACTGCATTTTTTCTTTTCAAAAAGATCTTTAAAAATATTTAAATCCATCAATATTTCAGGATTTGGCTGAAGAGATGTTATATATGCATGAACCTTTGCCGGCATTTCAACTCAGAAAGTTCATCTGACTAAAATGCTTTGGATTTAAATGTTAGTAGAATGAATAAAATAGTCCAATATCAGGAGCTATATTGTTTTGGAAGTTAACCATATTAGAAATGGTATCAAGTTAAAATACTGCTGTGCTTACATATCTGACAGATTTAGAATTGATATCAATTCCGTAAGTTGTGGAATAAAGCAAAAGAACTGCAATTCATGTTTTGCTGCAAATTAATTTGATTATATCTGAAGAGGATGATGAATTCAAACCTCCTGGCATTATCTACAACTGGATAAAATAGTGCCTCGAGTCTCCTGAAGGCTGGACACGCTGGTAGCTGTGTAGGGGAAAGGCCTGTTCAGACTTGTGTTTAAGCACCTCAGTCATTGCACGTAGATCAGGATCTCCTGGCTAATCTGAGGTGGTACACCCTTCTGACTTCCAATTTACAAGCAAGAAGTGAATTAACAAGGCTTACTCAGTTGAGAGCAACTGGCTAGAAACTGAGAGCTCTCAACTAACCTGCTGCAAAACTCTTCCACAGGGATTTAGGAGAAGAAAGAGACCAACAGATTACAGAGAACACCACCCACTCTCCATGTGATGTGAATTGTCAACACGTGTCTGGCTTTCTACTACAAGACTCACACTTCTCCATTCATTAGGACTCGTCTCCATGCCCTCCTTTCGTTGCCAAAGTCTTCCATATTCCTTCGACCTAGATGATCTATATATTGTTGTTACTGTTGTTGTTCCTGGAACTTGCAAGTGAGGAGTATCACTGCCTCTAAGCCATTACCCGCGCCTTGGCCACTGCCTGGAAGGCCCTCTCTAATTCTCTGGGATTGCTGAACTATTACTCACTCTCTCTCAGACCAAGTTCACACTATAACTTTTCCCAAGAAACATGCTGATGACCCCATGTTATAGAAATAAGGTAATAACATAAAAACATAACCTTGCCTATAAATTGCCTTTCCTATTTTGGTCTTTGCGATAATACCATGAACTGGCCCTGAGGGTGCTGTCATGCATTCATAACAAGACAGACTAAAAAACGTTAAGCCTTGGCAATTCCAAATTCTACCATTGGTAATTGTCAGGGAATGAGGCCTTCCATACAAATGAATTACTAGCATTGATTTATTTATACTTTAATTTTGTTCAAAAATACATATAATAAAAAATATTGTTAGACTCTTTTTATTATGTGATGGGTAAGTGAATGTTTCAATTAGTATAATCTACTGTTTTAAGGATGAAATGTTAAGAGATTTAGGTTGAATTATTTCTAAATAGAACAAAATTTCACTTACATTGATGATACAGGATCAGTATACTAAATAACACAATTCTAGTAGGCTGAAACATAGAAATAATAATTATAATAACTTTCATTGATATAGTTATTTTAGCAATTGCAAAGTAGTTAGTATATGTTGTATTAATTGACAGTCCAACAGTCTATGAAAGAGAAATTTCCACATTTCACGGATGAAGGTGAGGCTTAGAGAGTTTAAATAACTTAAGGTTCTCAGCAAGCACACAGCAAAGCCCCACGTTTGAACACTAGGCTATGGACAGGCTGATAGGAATGGTTAGCACTACACTAAGTGGCTCTAGACTACGGTGCACATTTTCTCCATCCTTTTGTCTCATTATTCAGTCAGCTATCAACTCCTCCAGTTGCCAGAGAACAGTAACAGTCATTTCTTCCTACTGCCAGCTGTCATCATCTGTTTCTACTCTATGAGCTGGAAAATCAGATAATCAGGCTTGCTGAAATTGGACATGGAACAGATTAAAAAGCATCTGAGGGAGAGCTTCTGCTATGGAGTCAATCAAGTTCACGGCTTTGATGTACAAGTTGCAGACCAACTATTACAGTACCTCATGAGCTTCCTCCAGCAGCTTCTTGGCTCGTGACTAGGTCTTAGAAGGGAGAACCTCCTGTTAAGCCTGTTCACTGGGCAGGTAAAGTGTGGCTATATTTACATTTTGTCCTCAAGTAGGAGACAATAACATACCAACAGCCATGCCTTCTTGCCTTCACACCTGCCTCTTCTGCCTGGACTCCAATTTGTTCCAGGATTCTAAGATGGGCCATTAATGGACACTCAGTGTATGGTTGCCCATGCCACTCAAAGTGCGGACCTCAATCTAATGCCAGTGTCTAATCAATTTGTTACCATTCAACAAAATAAGTAAAGACATTATAGCACAGGGAGATCAGCTCGGTGCTTTGTGATGACCTAGAGGGGTGGGACAGGGAGGGTGGGAGGGATGCTCAAGAGGGAGGGGATATGAGGATATGTGTATACACATAGCTGATTCACTTTGTTGCACAGCGGAAACTAACACAACATTGTAAAGCAATTATACTCCAAAAAAGATGTATAAAAATTTTTTTAAATAAAATAATTTTAAATGTAGAAAAAAAAAGAAATTAAGAGCAAGCATTTAGAGAGGTTTTTAGCAACTTGACATTGATGCAACAATTTTATCATATTTTTTTAAAACATTGGTATGCAACAGATTGGAAGTTTGTTGTCGGTTTTTTTTAAATTGTCCCATGCCATAGTGAATTTGAGAAGCATAAACTTTGGTATGCCCACAACTAAAGTACTAAATAATAGACAAAAAGATTATGTGAGACTCCCACCTGGCCTGTGAGGCAGTTGAACAAAATAATGTGAGCTTCACGTGTGCATATAACTGAGAAGGTCAATCATATCTGCTACAAATTTCTCTCCATCCTTTAAGAGAGAAATACTCTATTTTTTTCTAATCAAGACAAGGGAGACACACGTGTTTCAGGCTGTCATCCTGAAGGCATATAATTGGATCTTTGCCTCTTTTCTTCTTTCTGCTACAGTTTCAAAGGGTAGAAAAGCCTGGAAAATAAAACCTTTCCTCCTCAGGCAGTTTTTCTTGGGCTAGGTGAGAGGTGAAGATGCTGAAAAGATGATAAAAGAGTGTAAGAAACCACAGATTGAGAAAGAAAGCAGATAGTGGTCAAAGGCTTCTTAGTTTGAGATCCCATTCTTCTGAGAATCCACTAGAGATTTGATGAAAACCCAACACCTGAAATTCCAGGCCTGCTAATAAGCCATGTAGGATCTTATAACCGATCAAGGATTTATTCAGGTTTTGATTTTTAAACCACATTCTCATTTGATATGGAGAGAAAATTAGTCTTGGAACAGTTTCTAATATTTGAGATTAGAAATTAGTGAGAAAAGCACCAGATTGTACATAAACATTTTTTTCTTTAAATCTTGCTCCATGTGCATCATCTATACATATGAAGTAATTCTAAGCTATAACGTTTAGAAATGTTTATATGAAATTATTTAATATCTGCTTTTATCTACTAGTCTTACTTTTTGTTTGGTATATGTAAACTTCACCTGGTGCTTTAGACCATGCAAGCATATTACATATTATGACAGAGTCTGGTATAGCTAGCTTTAAAATTTGTCTCTTCAAAGGTAATCCTAAAAACTTAAATATATAAAATTAAAATATCAAAGGTCATACTATATGCACTTGCTTTGTAGACTATCCTTTAAAACAACATTTTTCAGTTGCTAAGCATCCATGGTACTCCAATAGGGCTTCTATACAGAAATTGTATTTTTAATGTTTATATCAAATTCTAATTTGAATGACCAATATTTGCCTCTAGATTCATCCAAAAAAGGGGGGGAAATGCTCACACTACCTGATTTTTCCTTTTAGCATTTCAAAAACCTGTTTGATATCTTTTCTAAAAGAAAATACCTAAGATGAGAGCAAGACATGATTTCCTAATGTTCTCCAATTTTCTGTTTATTTTCAAGCACTGACATTTTCTGGGTGAAGAAGGAATCCTAATTTTTAAATCATCCACAGGGGATTTTGTCATGACCATGTGGTGGATTTTTCCAGAAAGAAAAGGACCACAAATCATGGATTAAGGTAAAAATTGTAGACAAAAAGTTTGCTATTGTGCCTCAAAGTGAGGCAGGAAGAAGTTCAAACAAAAGTGTCGTAATTCCAATTTCTATATATTGTCAACGGCAGATCCCAGCTGTGCGCAGATACCACTAGAGCTTAGGGCACAGCTGTGACATTATAAAAGGGACTCGACTGCCAGTCAGAGCTTGGCTTGAGCGATTCATTGTCCAAGCCACTCCCTAATAAAGCTTCTGGAACTCCGTGTCTGCTTCAGGTATTTTCCCCATGAACAAACCTGCGTTGTACAACTCAAGACACTGCACAATTTCTCTCTTACTTATTGTAAGGGACGCTAGCTTTGAAACACAGTTCAACAGAGGATTTCCCTTATCACTTTAAATTTCTCCTTTCCGCGGAGACACATGAGGTAGAATATCAGAGAGCCGTAACAAGTCTCATGTTACTCAGCAATCAGCAGTTTTATTGAGGGTTAATATCCTTTTAACCTCCTTTGAAAATGGTTTCAAAGGACAAAGGCAGCACCACTGACAGAATCACACAAAGAAGCACAACTGCCATCAGTATTATTTTGCACCTAAAATGAAGTCTCTGTTGCCTAGGATGTACTATGTGCCACCATTACGGCAGCTTCCGCAAACTATTGTGTCTCTATGAAATCCTAGCCACGTAAGATATTTTTGTTTTTGCTCTGACACCCCAAAGACATCTTTGATCAGATAAGTTTTTGATCCTTCTCTTACAGAGTAATAATGTGCACTGACTTTTTAAAGACTCCAAGAAGTCCTGGAATAAAGAAACATATTTGTCTTTGTTCAATGTAGGATTGTTTCTCTATAGAACACTTCTCCCTAATTCTAATCAACAGCCCAACACTTTATGTAACAAAAATGGGAAAGTTATTTTAGGGATTGTTGATTTAAAAAGAATCCTTGTTACAATCAAAATTTGTCTTTGATCAAATAAAAAAAGGAATACTTTTTGAGAAACTACCATATAACACTCTGCTACCAAGAGATTTTGATCTTTTATGGCATAAATTGTATTGAGTTTGACACATTCTGAGTAAAACTCTGCCTTTCAAGAATACTTACAGGTAAGTATCTTATCTTCTAATTATATACAATAATATTTATACCTGAAGATGCAGAGAAGTTATGTAACAAGAAGCAGAATTCCATTAATAAATCTGAAGATATTGCAAGAGATAGTTATTACTTCAGATATGCTGAATATCAGATGGTACCTTCAAATTTCAAAACTGTATTAAATTCCTTGTCCTTATTAAATCAGCAGCCCTTGCTCTATATACTAGTTTTGATTTGTGACCATAATCCTTAAAGAAAGAGAAGAGGGAGGGGTAACAATACTACCTCATAATTTTATTGAAAATGTAAGATCTATTTATAGTATACATTTATTTAGCTTACTCTGTGTCTGGCAGTGTTCTAAGCATGTATAATATCTATTAACACATTTATTCTTCATAACAAACCTAGGAGGCAGGAATTCTTTTTACCTCCATGTTAAGGTGAAATAATAAAGGCACAGATACGTTAAGAATCTTGACCAAGGACACACACCTATTAAATAAAGCATAAAAAGGCACTCATACTCTAACCACTACTCAATGCTGCTTAACAGCTTTGCTCTACTTCTAGAGATTATAAGATGTTACTACAACTGTCCCTTGACTGGTCAAATAATAAGAATTTGAATCATAATTATCAGAAAAATTTAATTCTATCAGAATTTAGAACGAGGTTGCCTTAAATGGTTTGTTTTTCATCTTTGGGACTCTAGCAATTCCAAAGCTTTAATGAAGGTTAGAAAGTCATGGATGTTCTTTGTTTCCTTCTGAGGTCTTTATTAGTAGAAGTCAGATTCGTAAGAAACACATTTTCCAAATAAACTTGCTTGTTGCTTCCTCGGTTCCTTCAGTCATGTTGATTCAAGTGAATAAAAAATAAACCCTGTAAATGATGGTATAAACGCTAAGTACATCGATCTCAGAGATGACTCTTTTACAAATAGCTTTGGGACTCCCCTGGTGGCGCATTGGTTAAGAATCCGCCTGCCAATGCAGGGGACACGGGTTCGATCCCTGGTCCCGGAAGATCCCACATGCCGCAGGGCAACTAAGCCCGTGCACCGCAACTACTGAGTCTGCGCTCTAGAGCCCGCGAGGCACAACTACTGAGCCCTCGTGCCACAACTATTGAAACCTGTGCGCCTAGAGCCCGTGCTCCGCAACAAGAGAAGCCACCGCAATGAGAAGCCCGCGCACCGCAAGGAAGACTAGTCCCCACAACTAGAGAAAGCCCACGTGCAGCAATGAAGACCCAATGCAGCCAAAAATAAATAAATAAAATAAATTTTTATATATGGAAAAATAACCTATCACTTAAAAAAAATTAGCTCAATTGTTCCTTTTCTGGATGCAAGGAATAGGTACTTTTATTTATGAGATTAGGTTCTGCATATCTAAACCAAAGACTGCATTGTTCATCCTCACACATTATTAAACTAAAACCATGTACTTTCATGGCACTTAAAGGTCTGTAAATCCTCCAAATTCTATTCATTTAGACTATATTCAAGAAAATTTAAAGACCAGGTTGCAAGGTGTTCATAATTCAAGTTTTCTGAATCAGTATAAACGTGCAGAGAAAAACATTCTCCTGCATTTTGATGAACTAAAAGTCACCGTCTACATGAGACATAACTATTATAACACATGCCTAAGCAGAGACGATTGGGAGACACAATGACTAGCATCCTAAATTAGATACCTTTATGGAAAAAATTTTGACTTGTAGACGTTCTCTATATAATATATACCTACTAACAAAACCAAACATAAACCATGTTATAATACAAAAGGAAAATTCACTGAGCTCTGGTATCCTACTTAAATAATTTTGAAGACTCTGATAAATGTGCCTTGGAAAATCGGAGTTCAAGCATTCAGAATTAGCATTTGAGCAGTGGGATTTTATTTATGGAAACAAAACTTATGCCCATATGTGCATGTATTTAGGACAATATTACATAATATTGCATGTAGGCCACATTCCAAATATATGCAATGTTCTTTTTATCTATGAGGTTTTTACTGCATATTCCGGGGGTGGGGTGGACGGGGGTTTGTACATATATGCAAAAAAGAAACTTAAAGTTAAATTAGATTGGGCTCTTAAAATTGGGTCAAAGAACTTTAGTGTAACAACTGCAATTTTGAAACAATTCCCCAGTGAATGGTTAAAAAGAGTATATATTCCTTCTTTTCTTTTACTCATGAGAAGAAAATGTTATTTGAGGATTTAAAGACCAATCCAGAAATCCCTCCCTTGTCCATTGTAGAATAAGAAAAAACACTGAATCCCATTTTTGTTTCCCTACAAGTTTATCAATTTTTGATTATGCTTTCACTGTTTTGAGTAGCTGAGTTTCAAGCCAAAGTCTTTACAATCTATTTCAACACAGCAAAACTATCATCATGCCTTCTGAAACTAATGGCTTCCACAAGATGGTGATAATAGATCATCCGGAATTAGAAATCCTTTATGTAGTCTCTCTCAAAGCAAGCAAGTGATCTGCGAAGGAATATGCGCTTCTTTATTCCATTCACTGTGCTGCACACTATCAATTCAACAAAAGTTTCCCGAGTACCTACTCTGTGCCAGGCCCTGTTTTTAGTGCAAGGAACAAAAAGATGAAAGCTGACTTCAGAGAGCACACACTTTTGTTAAGGCAATGGACATGAAAAAGAATTACACCCACACAACATCCTGCATGTGGATGTTTATAGCTGCTTTATTCAGAATCACCAAAACCTGGAAGCAACCAGGATGCCCTTCAGTAGATAAATGGATAAACTGTGGTACATCCAGACAATGGAATATTACTGGGCACTAAAAAGAAATTAGCTATAAAGCCATAAAAAGACATAAAGGAACCTTAAATAGTTATTATTAAGTGAAAGAAACCAATCTCAAAAGTCTACTTAGTGTATAATTTCAACAATATGACCTTCCAGATATCTCTTTTTGGAGATAGCAAAAACATCAGTGCTTGCTAGGGACTGGGGAAGAAAGGGATGAATAGGTGGAGCATAAAGGATTTTCAGGGCAGTGAAACCACCCTGTATGATACTATAATGGTGGATACATGTCATTAACATTTGTCCAAACCCACAGAATGCACAACACCAAGAGTGTACCTTAAACTATGGTCTCTGGGTGATAATGATGTGGAGGGGGAGGCTGATATTGGAGGAGGCTAGAGGCCAGGGCATATGGGAAATCTCTGTACATTCTGCTCAGTTTTGCTGTGAACCTAAAATTCTCTAAATATAAAATATATTAAAATAATAATTACAGTACTTAGCCATTTAAAAAAATGAAATAATGCCATTTGCAGCAACATGGATGGACCTAGAGATTGTCATACTGAGTGAAGTAAGTTAGACAGAGAAAGAGAAATATCCTATGATATCACTTATATGCAGAATCTAAAAAGAAATGATACAAAAGAATTTATTTACAAAACTGAAGCAGATTCACAGACTTAAGAGAAGGAACTCTTCACAGAGTTCCTTCACAGACTTAAGAGAAGGAACTCATGGTTATGGGGGGGGAGAGGGATAGTTAGGGAGTTTGGGATTTACACGTACACACTGCTGTTTTTAAAATGGATAATCAACAAGGACCTACTGTATAGCACAGGGAACTCTGCTCAATATTATGTAACAACCTAAATGGGAAAAGAATTTGAAAAAGAATAGATACATGTATATGTGTAACTGAATCACTTTGCTGTACACCTGAAACTATCACAACATTGTTAATCAACTATACTCCAATATAATATAAAAAGTTAAAAAAATAATAATAATTACAGTATAGAGTAGTGCATGCAATAATAGCAATGGGTACAGACTTGGAAGCAGCACAGAAATTGGAAAGAATCCCCATGGAAGGAGCAGACAAGAAACTGTGCATAAAATGATATATAAGATGGGTTGTGAAGAATGAATACAAGTTTTCTTAATGCCAAAGATCTTATTCTTCCTATAACTATGATTTAATTTCCTTCTGTGACAATGTTTCCATACTAGAATGGCAACAAGGAAAAGGTTTAATTAAATAGTTATAATATCCTTTGAATAGTAAAATAAAGATTTTTAACAATGATGTGATAATGTTAGCCTCATGGTAAAGATTTCATATTTTCAGGGTAATGTCTGATGAAGTTTTAGGATACATTTGTGTCTAAAGTAGTATATGTTAGCTGTCCAAAGCACTTGGAGGAGCTGGAAGAAATAATGAGAAGGGATGCAAAGTCTGAAAAAAAAATGTGAAGGAGCTGTATCCTCTGACTTAGGCAAAGTCACCAGAACTTCATTAAGTGAATTTGTATTGCCCACAAGGGACCATTCTAGGCTCCTAGAATATAGAGATGAAAGCAATTTTCTTTCCTCAGAGAGTCCACAATATGGCTAAAGAGAAGGCTTACCAAGTGATGATTATGTGATTAAAGACCGTGGCAGAGGTGAGTCACAAAATTATATGGAGGGACACTAACAAAGAAAAGGCTACCTAAATAAAGAGTTAGTTAGTCACTTAAAAGAAACTGGGACTTGCAGTTTAAGTGAAGGAAACAACCTACAGATGCTGCAATGCAGATCACACCCATTGCAATTTTGGAGAACACAATATATGGAGACAAATTTCCTGGGGGGAGTCCTTCAGGAATGAAATTTGTATTTCATTTTAGATCATTATGCCACATTTCATTTGTGTGTGTGTGAATTATCTCATTTAAAAAGAACTATTAGAAAGGCCCATCATAAAGCCAATCTGCACTGAAGTAGCTTTATTCTAGCTGGGATGCTGTGACATTTTTTTTTTTAGTACATGAAGTTATTCATTAAAAAAGAAAGTCTTATCACCCAGTATGGCAAAAAATAAGTTCGTTACTACATGCCAAACCCAACCACTTCTTAGATATTTGGTTGAGGCATTTGCGGTAAGGATCCTAAGGCCTTGTCTGGTCCTGGAGGTAAAGAGGGCCATGTTTGATTAGTGGTGTCTGCCGCTCATCAGGGAGGAAGGAGAGTTAAATCTCCACCTAATCCCTTAAGAATCCCTAATCCCTTATTTATTTTGCATTAGGCTAAGATCCATGGAAACAAAATCCATAATATCAATGACGGCTAACATTTATTAAGCACTTACAAAGTGCTTTCCACCACTGAACAACTTTTCATGTATTAATTCATTTAACCTCACAACAGCCTTGTGAGGTAGAAACTAAGGCCCAAGAAAGTCAAGGAAGGTATACAAGATTGGAAGCTAGTAAGGCTTCAAACCCTGGCGGTGAACTCTAGGGGAAACGGTCTTGCCATAGAGCCTCCCTGTCAACCATCCACACTAAATTACTGACAGCACAGTGTCAGCTATATCAGTCATGCCCCCAAAGTAGTAATACACATTCAAATACCATTCACATAAACAGTCTACAAGAGTCATGCAGGCATAGCAACTTCTCTTAGCATCTCTACTTTGGAGCCCGCCAGAGCAGTTTTCAATTCTGCACTCCTCTAACCGGGTTTCATTTTCATGTAACACACACCAAATGTGGAAAAGGGAAAAGAGTATGGTTTGGGAGTTTCACAGACTCAAATCCCAATGTCTGTGATTTTGCATAAATAACTTATCTGAGCTTCAGGGTCCTCATATCTAAAATGGGAATATATAAAATATCATATATTTGCCTAAGCAAGGTAAAATGAGGTGACATACTGTATCATAAGTGCCTGACGTTAAGGTTTTTAATTGTAGTGTAAGTTCCTGATTTTGAGCTTTTGATTGCCGAAGCATCCATTTTAGACATCCATCTCTTCCCATATAGGTTATTACAGAAACTAACACAACATTGTAACTATACTCCAATAAAATTTTAAAAATCCATTATTAAAAGTTGGTAACCAATTTAGAATAAATAAAAAATAAAACATTTTACTCTAAAGCTAAAAAAAAACAAACAAACATCCATTTCACTACTAGTCTTGCTACTATCAAAACAAGGAGATAAGGAACCAGCTAAACCCACACATGAAGTTCCCCTTTTAGAAAGCACTGGGTAACCTAGAAACTCAACCTGTTGTATGACCTCACCCTTCCCTTCCCATGTCCCAATTCCCCCTTTTATGCTTTAAATTCACCAAATAAAGAGTGAACCTTTGGGGATTTCCCTGGTGGTGCAGTGGTTAAGAATCCGCCTGCCAATGCAGGGGACACCGTTTTGATCCCTGGTCTGGGAAGATCCCACATGCCGCAGAGCAACTAAGCCCGTGCGCCACAACTACTGAGCCTGCGCTCTAGAGCCCGCGAGCCACAACTACTGAGCCCGCGTGCCACAACTACTGAAGCCCGTGTGCCTAGAGACTGTGTTCTGCAACAAGAGAAGCCACCACAATGAGAAGCCTATGCACCTCAACGAAGAGTAGCCCCTGCTCTCTGCAACCAGAGAAAAGCCACGTGCAGCAACGAAGACCAAAACGCAGCCAAAAAATAAAAATAAAGTAAATAAATTTATTAAAAAAATAAAAATAAAGAGTGAAACTTTGAAACCCTAGGCACCCCGCCCCCAACCCTAATAAAGGCAGAGCCCAAGGTCCATACTTCCTTAATCTCTCTCTCTCTCTCTCTCTCTTTCTCTCTCTCCTTACCTTTGCGGTCCTCAAGCATGCGGCATGCCCTTCAGAACCTGTGAGTGATAAATCTTATTCTTCAAAGTTCCCTAATCGTTTGCCGAGGCGCATCCGGCAATCATATTAAGAACCACAGGGGCCAGTCCAGCCACAACATTGTCCCTGGTTGTGCTGGGAGGGATGTCTGTGGGGCTCACGAAGAGTAAATCGCCTTAGGCAATTCCTAGCCCAAAGCATCACTGTCAGTAGGCTGGGACCAACACAACACACACCGGAATACCTAGCTCAATGCCTGACATACAGCTTATCTTCCAAAAGGTTATTTTCTATTGCTTGCTTATACATCATTGTACATGAATAAATAAGTTAGGATACTATCTTAAATGCAAATTTTCTGTTTTTCATTATTTGAATATAAAAGAGAGGATTTCATCTGTGATTATTACTTTCCAATGATTATTACTTTCCAATGAAAATGGAAAAGGTAGCTTTTCCATTTTCAATGTATTCCTTCGACATTATATTTTGCAGGAAATGGGTAGTTTGGATGAACAGAGATTTTAAAAAAAAGATATTGAATGTCGTATTTTCAGAAGAGGGCCACGTAAATTCTATAGTTCTATAATGGCTTTTTAAAAATAGCTTATTATAATATTTTCAGGAAAATCTTATAACTCACGTTCTCTAGATCTGGTACTTTTCACACTGACACCAGTGTGTTTAAGAAAATTTTACTGTGTGTGTTGGGGGGTAATTATGCTCTATTACAGAATGCTATTAGATACATAGTTAATGGACCACATAAGTTCAAACTGGTATTTTGTTACCTAATAAAAAAACACAATCCATATTAATAATTGTGGGTCATAGACTATAAGCCATTTATTTATATAGTCAGATACAGAGAATCTTCTGCTATTATTTCTTTAATTACATTTTGTTTCTTACCAGCTAATAAAGGTTTCTTAGAACATTAGAAAAAAGACTATTTTTCCATGTTATGTTTTTGTTTAATGAAATTATGGCTCATTCCTGTGAGTAAAATCGCAAGGAAATCGTTAAGAGCAAAAGATGTTTTTTCTTAAAAACTCTTATACTGAATATGGATTTGCACGCTGGATAAATCCTTGATTTATTAAGTAATACTGAGACTTAGGCAATTCTCTAAGATGTGTTCATTCAAAATCATTTCTATAAAAATACATTGATTAACTGATATAATCCTCCAGCATAATTTCATTTTAGCAGACTTCTTGATTACAGAAACTATGTTAAGGTATTAGATTTGTGGTTATGATATGACTCTCTTATCATCATTATAATCATGAGCTATGTTCACTAACATTAGTTTCTTCATCTGTGGCAAGCGATTAAGAGTGTAAGAAGGCTTAGGAATCAGAAAGTTTGTGTCTAAGGTGGCTTACCAGCTGTGTGATTTGCCAGTACCTTACTTTGATCAGAGCAGGGTTTTTATGCTATTTAGTATCCAATATTTCAGCAAAGAAAAAAAATACCCATTATATATTGTTCAAAGTATGAGGTTCAATGACTTCATTGATTTCTTTTAATTAAAAAAAATGTTTATACAATCTTTAAACGTTACTTTTCCTTTACAGTTATTAACAAAATGTTGGCTCTATTCCCCGAGTTGTACAATACATCCTTGAGCCTATCTTACACCTGATAGTTTGTAGCTCCCACTGCCCCATCTCTATAATGCCCCTACCCCAACGGGTAACCTCTAGTTTGCTCTCTATATCTCTGAGTCTGCTTCTTTCTTGTTATATTCAGTAGTTGGTTGTATTTTTTGATTCCACATATAAGTGATATCATACAGTATTTGTCTTTCTCTGTCTGACATATTTCACTTAGCATAATGTCCTCCATGTCCATCTATATAGCTGCAAATGGCAAAATTTCTTTCCTTTTTATGGCTGAGTAGTATTCCATTATATATATATATACCACATCTTCTTTATCCATTCGTGTGTTGACGGGCACTTAGGTTGCTTCCATATCTTGGCAATTGTAAACAATGCTACTATGAACATTGGGGTGCATGTATCTTTTCAAATTAGTTTTTTGGTTTTGTTTGTTTGTTTGTTTGATATATACCCAGGACGAAAATTGCTGGGTCATATGGTAGTTCTATTTTGAGAAGCCTCCAGGCTATTTTCCACAGTGGCTGCACCAATTTACATTCCTACCAACAGTGTACAAGGGTTTCCTTTTCTCCACACCCTCTCCAACATTTATTATTTTTGTTCTTTTTGATGATGGCCATTCTGACAGGTGTGAGGTGATATCTCATTGTGGTTTTGATTTACTTTTCCCTGATGATCAACAGTTTTGAGCATCTTTTCATGTGCTTGTTGGTCATCTGCCTTTCCTTTCTGGAAAAATGTCTATTCAGTTCTTTGCCATTTTTTAAATTGATTTAAATGATTTTTATCATTTGTACACACTATACATTTTTTATAAAAGGCCAAATGAAGGCATTTAAGTTTATTTCCACTTTCCTATATTAATCAATAACCTATATATTCTTTGTAAAAATCTTTAAGTATTTCCTCAGAATACACTATTCAAACTGAAATCTTCAGTCAATGTGTGCAACTTTTTTGAGAATTTTTATATGTCTTAGCACATTGTCTCCAGAAAAGTGTAGCAACACACACTCTCACCAGCAGTACAGTAGAACCTATTTCCCTAAAGTCTATTTCAGTTGTATATGAGTTATTATACAAGACAATGAAGTAGCAAATTTTTTATTTAAGTAGCTTTGTGGATAGATCCAATTGTATTCGACATATATTTAAATACTAATGGTTCTAAGAAAACAACAGTTTCAGCTCTTTTAACCACATTCCTCCTCATTTCCTTTCCTCCATGCTAATGGTATAGTAGGGGTATATCATACATGCTAATGAATTGACCTGAAGTCTATTTTTTTAAGTGATTTTGTTTCCAAGTGAAAGAGTACAATTACATTTAGTTGATCATAATGCTTTACTTTAAATAAACTGCTTCTTCATGGTAATTTTTTTAATTTATTTTTATTTTTTTATTGAAAGAGGTATCTGTCTAGTCTCAGAAAAGATCACCGAACTAGGGTGGGCTGCTATCTATTTCAATCATATAAAAAGATAATTTTTTGTTTTTAAGTTTCTATGCTTACCAAAGTCAGGATAAACTGATAAAATTGCAAACTGGTAAATTTTTTTAGAAATTTGATTGCAAAGCTATGTAACTTCAATTCAAGTATATTCTCGGAAAAAATGTTTATGAAAGACATTTGTGCTTAATTTTATTTCTCTTCAGAATCGAAATAGATGAAATGATAAAAAATTATTAACAAGTGGAAATATACTTTCTAAATATGAAATCTATAAAATGTAGCCTCTATTATTCATAGTAATGAGGCAGTTTACATTATAGGAACCTTAGAAATTATTTTTTTTCTGAAGAATTTGGTTAGATCAGTTCATATTAAATAGATATCTCACCATGATCTAACACCATGAGAAAAATTCACAGAACTGGTTTCAACGTTTTAGATAAGATCATTATATTTATGAATGTTTGGGTATCAGTTTTAAAAAGTAATTTTTTAAAAAGTAATTTTAAAATTATGGTTATAATTATACTGGTTATATATTTCCAATATAACTTAGAAAATTATACAATTCTTGTTATTGTACTATAATTTAAATCACAAGATAAAATGTTTTAAAGTATATATATTTGGAATAATTATTAGTTGTCTTAACACATAAGAAGGACTATATCATCAAATAAAGCTGAATATACATCATATAATAATAATAATTATATGATTTATATAATTTTCTTTATTTGGCTATGTATACATAGTTAAAGCACATAGGCAGTGGGTTAACCAAACAATCATAAAAAGCAATTCCTAGTCAAATTTGGAATAAGTATTTGCATAGAAATTCATATTTTGACTTTATTGCATTTAATAATTTTCCTTTATCAAAAATAAGAAACAAACAAATTCATCATGAAATCCAAGCATGCACACAAATATACAAATAACTTTTCATGTGGGGAAAGACTGTTGAATCCTCATGTGGGGAACAAATGGATGTCCGCAATTATACACCAATGAAATATATAAGCTAGAATGCTCCAATATAAAATTTAAAAAAATTTTAAATTATAAACAACAACAAAAATAACTGAATCACTTTGCTGTACATCTGAAACGAACATGACGTTGTTAATCAACTATGCTGTAATATAAAATAAAAGTTTTTTAAAATTTATAAACAACAAAAAGTATATAAGCTAGACATTTGAAATCCAAGAATATAGAACATATTAACTTACCATCCAAAAGAGACCAAAGCATTAATCAGTTTATAATATATTCTTTCACTCTTTAGATCTGGTCCCAGTGCCTTCTATTTCCTTCTCATTCATGCAACTAATTCTGAAATACAATGTAATGCTGAATATAAGAACATGGGAAAGGCTAAAGAATGTGAAAGAAAATAATTAGTATATATGTTCTAGTTTATTTCTGACTACATTAATTTTCTTACTGGTTTTTGTGGGAAAGGGTCATTTTTGTGGAAAATATCATTTGTGTTCATAATAAGATGATACAGATGTTGTTTTACCAGCACATTCTGGCACTGAGTTAAGATGATGAAAAACTTTTGAAAAACAAACCTAAATTTACCTATAGAAAATCCACACATGTTTCAACCAACCTTTGCTTCTCTAATCAACCCCACCAATGGATCAGAAGAAAGCTAAAGTTCAGCTGATGGTCCTTCTGAGCTGACGCCTCTCTGCTGGGGTCCGCAGCCCTCTGTGCCAGCTCCCCAGCCCTTGGTCATCTCGCTGCACATTTCTGATAGAGTAAGCAAGGTTTTAAATCAGAACACAGCTTGGGGAGCTGCCAAGTCAGCTGCAGCACTACAAGGTAATATACCCCACTGTGTCTCAAAATAATTCATTTCTGAATAGTTCATTATATTTCCTCTAATTTAGCAAGATTTAAAGGTGACCTAACACAAACTAACAAATACGTCCTTTGGAAATAATATAGCAAATCCACATCCGGAGTATTACTGATGTGGGTTAACATACTGCCACTTTTAAACAGTTTTCTTCCGTATTGAAAGTCTATATATTCCTACCATCTAATCAAATAATTATTTGGTATGAAGCTCTTTGTGCACATGTCTAAATATAAACATATTTATAAACTCTTGAGAAATGTTATATATAATAAATGCTATTTGTATTTACAGCACTTTCTCCCTTCCCACATCAAACGAAAACATAGCTAGTTTTTGCTCATTCAAACCCAGGTCTCCCAAGTGAGGAAAACAGAGGGAATAACTTTGTTTTACATGGGGGCATATATTGTCTGTATCATTAGTTCTTCAACTGCAGTGTCTTGTACTTCAATAAGTGGAGTCATTAGCGCTTTCTCAAAAGGCATATTAGAACTTCCTGACTAGAAGCTTTGTTAGCCTTGCTCATTTCCTTAATCACGTAACCCTTAACCATAGGACAATGCTGTCATGGCAACATACTCTGCCTAGAATGAGTGCACAGAATGTGTTACCATAGCTTCTCCAACCACCAATTGGGAGTCTTAAGAATTCATTATGTTAAAGAAGACATGGATATTGTTTTGATTTCATTTTTTAAATCAGTAAATAAAATAACCCTCTCCCCCCTCTTTTAGCAGAACAGTGTAAAAGCTTCAGTCTCAAGAAAATTAGAAACGTTGGCTTGACATTGGCTAGCTTTCTTGGTGGTTTCGACCCTAATCTAAAAAAAAAAAAAAGGTCATGAAGAAACTAGGGGCAAGACGGGAATAAAGACACAGACCTACTAGAGAATGGACTTGAGGATATGGGGAGGGGGAAGGGTAAGCTGGGACAAAGTGAGAGAGTGGCATGGACATATACACACTACCAAATGTAAAATAGATAGCTGGTGGGAAGCAGCCGCATAGCACAGGCAGATAAGCTCGGTGCTTTGTGACCACCTAGAGGGGTGGGACAGGGAGGGTGGGAGGGAGACACAAGAGGGAGGTGATATGGGGATATATGTATATGTGTAGCTGATTCAGTTTGTTATAAAGCAGAAACTAACACACCATTGTAAAGCAATTATACTCCAATAAAGATGTTTAAAAATATATATATATATATATCATTTTAAATTATTTTTATTCTTAGTTAAATGTATGCTTATAATGGTATAAATTTATGCTGGTCCATTTTAGATGGCTCATCATATAGATAAATCACATCAAACAACAGAGTGGGTTGTTTTGAAAATATACTTAAATAAATCAGGTTTTTCTTACATAATTACTCCGAGATAAATTAAATAGCACAGTGTTATCTGTTCCCTGTAGAAAACAGTTTGAAAACCATTGGTAACCATCCTCCCCTTCAATGCAGAGCATTCCAGACAACCTCTGCCCCACACTCATGCTTTCCTGCAAAATGAAACTTAACTGCCATCCAACTGTACTTGCATATTACTTGGATGCTGATTTATTTATGGATACAGCTTTGAGTCTTAGTGAACTTATCCCCGATTCATATTTTTTGTATATAAATATACATTATATATAAAATATATATAAATACATACTGAACATATCTAGTTAATGTATGTGTGTGTATATATATATATATATTTCATATATAATATGTGCAGTGCCCGTTCTATATTGAATAAGCCTAAATACCATGGGCTACAAAACTACTCAACCCAGAATTATTTTTTGTTTGCCACATGTCCATTTGGCAGGCATGCACTGTTAAACCTGGTTCTCCATCAGTTAAACCCTTCTAGTTCTGCCCACTCTTATTAAGTCAATTAGAAAAATTCACTTTAGCTTTGGGTTCATTAGCTTATGAATTGCCCCACTGGGAAAGTTGAAACTCTTTGTCAGGCATCTAATGGGTATCCTGTATGTAGTTTTCTGCCATACTCTTGATAGAGTCTGCCTTTGCCTTTTTGTGAAAATATTTTACTTTGGAGTAGAAGAAATGATTTTCCCCCCAAATACATAGAGAATCAGAAATAATTATGAAAAACAGAGTAAATTTCCAGAGTTTTCCAAAAATCTACAGTGAATAAAAGTTAGGATTGAGTTTAGGACATATTAATGCTCGTAACTGTGTTCAATTTGAGAAGTGTTAATTGAGATCTGCTAGATGAAAATTATTCATTTGGTGCTGTGAGGATTGCAAAAATGAATAAGATTAGGATGGATTGGGGTGAGTTAGTCTTCATAGGATCTGGTGAGGGCTGGATAGTGCTAGGAAAACTTAGCACTTACCACAAGTACAACTAGAATGAAGACAAGAAATGCTATAGGTGGTTTTGTAAAAGTAATTTTAAATTATTTCATTATAATGAATAATAATGGCTACAGTAGTGAATACAGAATGATATAATAGTAAATTATAACGATTTTGTTGCTTTGTATATGTTTAGACTACAGAAAGTACAGCTCAACAAAATCTCCTTGACTCATGGTTGTTGGATTTATACAGACATGGGTATACATTTTGGGTATTAGATACAGAGGGCTTGTACACAGGAAGTGTCATGAGCTTTTATATTTCTCTATCGACATGATTAATAAACACCATACTTGGGTTAATAAGCAATGTAAAATATCTAACTAGCGGAAAGAAATTCACACAGAAAGAAATGGCTATCATTCAAGGCAGATCATGTATTAAATATTATTTTAGAGAGACCAACAAACACTACAAGAGACTTGGAATAATATACAGAATTTAGGGGAGGGGTCAGAGACCCTTTGTAGAGTTAAGGGCAATTGAGCTGGGCCTTAAAGGATTGGTAAATTCAGAATGAATAGAAGTGACTTTGTTTTGTGAGTATCTCCTGTGGGAAGGAAAAGAAAATAACATTCTACAGACAGGGACAAGGACAAATATACATGGCTTAACAGATTTTATGTTTTGAGACCTGAGTTAAAATGTGTTTATATATGCGTAGTTTAAATCAGTAACCGCCAATTCTTTTTTCTTGGGACTGAGCCACAGTAGTTGGGGTGTAAGAATGAGATGAGTTTAGTAGGCCAGTGTTAAACTAATTCTGAGATGTCATGTTTGCACGTATCACTTATTATTATTTATGCTTGCAAAGCGCTTTTGTTTATGTTTACTTCCCCAGTGTGACCGCATTGATCTGTACCTCGGTACTCTGCTACCCTGACAAAACAGATATCTGATCAGAGTTGAAGGCTCCTTCCTTCAGCCAGATTGATTGCAAGTGACATTTGACAAAGTGGCTAATCAGAGCGGTAGTCAGCTCTCTTCAGTGTAGAGACTATCCAATCAGACAGACCCTCACTGGCCAAGGCGAGACCAAATTAGAAGAAAAGGACCAGGAACATTTTCCATCACACTGTTTAATGAGATGAACTAACACCCAGATACTGGCCAATAGATTTTTTTCAACTCAAATATATATTCTAACACGAATGAAGAAGCCTGTCATCGTCTTTAACATCCATTCACATATTAATACCATGTAGACTACATTCTATTAAATTATGTTGTTAGTACACTTATTTACATTGAGCACTTTCTATTTTGGCTACTTGTGTTCATACTGATTTTCATTCCATAGTGAAGAGCATTTGTAATACAATACAGTGCACATGTTAAAAAAACTAAAGTAGTGGAATTTTTACTTTCCTATTAAAGAAGTCTAACATCTTGCATGCTTACTACTTTCACACATACCATGCATCATTGAAGACTGTGTAAGTGCGAGATAAACAAGCATTCAAGTTATTAGTAAAATAAATATAGTAGCTGAAAAATAAATCAAACATCAAGCTAATGGACATTAAATTAATTTTCAAAAATCTTTTTTATTTAATTATTTACTTATATCAATATGAGCTCATGGACTCTCACCTTATTCAGTGAGTTATTAGTATTTATTAGTATTTATTCTTCAAATATGCTCCTCTTCCTGGGATTGAGTGCCATCTGTAACAAGTTGCGAAGTCAAGAAATGTGATACATTTTTAGTACAATAACTCACTGAAATTCAGTTAAGAGGTTCTCAAACTTGGCCGTATAATAGGTTTGATAGTCTTAAAGATGATTTATTCTGAGACCAGACTGCTGACAGCTGCTTTCTTCTACTTCAAACCCTTCTTCACTTGCGGAGATTCAAAGACCTCTTCAGATACATCCAAGTGAAAAATGAATGATTCACCATCTAGGTCAAAAGTGTAGAAAAAGAGGTGGAGAGGAGCGAAACTGGGGAAAGGACTTGGGGAGGAAAGCTAAAGAGGAAAAGAATATGTATCCTTAATACATTTGGCTTCTTTCACTCAATATGAGATTTATTCTTGTTGCTGTTTATCTTTAGCTTATTCTTTTTAATTGTTGTATAGTATGAATACCAAAATTTTTAATTAGCCATCTCCTGTTGATAGACTTGTAGGTTATTTCAAGTTGGGGCCTATTATGAATAATGATGCTACGGCCATTCTTATAGGCCTTTTTTGGTGGATATATACATTTATTTCTCTTGAGAACATAGCTAGGACTGGAACTGCTGGGTGGTAGGGTAGCTGTATGTTCAGCTTTAGGAGTTACTGACAAATAGTTTTCCAAAGTAACGGTACTAATTCCAGTGGTATGTGAGAGTTTTTTGGGTTTTTTTTTAACATCTTTATTGGAGTATAATTGCTTTACAATGGTGTGTTAGTTTCTGCTTTATAACAAAGTGAATCAGTTATACATATACATATGTTCCCATATCTCTTCCCTCTTGCGTCTCCCTCCCTCCCACCCTCCCTATCCCACCCCTCTAGGTGGTCACAAAGCACAGAGCTGATCTCCCTGTGCTATGTGGCTGCTTCCCACTAGCTATCTACTTTACGTTTGGTAGTGTATATATGTCCACGCCACTCTCTCACTTTGTCACAGCTTACCCTTCCCCCTTCCCATATCCTCAAGTTATGTGAGAGTTTTGTTGCTCTGAAATCTTACAAACCCTTGACATTGTCATTCTTTTACGTTTTAGCTATCATGATAAATGTGAGCAATATCTCATTGTGGTTTAAAATTTTATAGCTTTTATGGAATTAGCATTTTTTTAAAAGCTCCTTGGGTGATTTAATGTGCATCCAGGTTTGAAACCACTGTCTTAAGCACCTTAGAGTTGAAGAACTGCCTCTGGGTGTGTAGTCTAGCATTTAAGCTGGAAGGATAGGAAGTATTAAGAAGCTGGGAGGAGGTAGCCTAGTTTAGATTTACCTCAAAACTGGGATGCTGCAGGGCAAAGAAGAAGACTCACTAGAGACGAGGCTGTCAAGAAACAGAAGCTGGCATGGATGTGTCCATGGAAGTCACTAATGTTAGTGTCAAAACACAGATGGTGAGAGGAGCAATCTAGCCATCATTTAGACCGTTCAGTGTTGAGAAAGGGATCATTCGAGCTGGGTTGTTTGTCCCTAGGAGGTCATCAAATTTCCTCATGAGGAGGAGAGAAAGATTAAGAGCAACAGGTATGAACATTTATACATGACCATGTCACTTCTTTGCTTATAATCCCTGAGTAGCTCCTCATTACTTGCAGGCTAAAGTCCAGTCCTTGTGGTAGAGCATGCAGGGCTCTTCATAATATGGGGCTCAGCCTTCCATCACACACTCATCTCCAGTTAGGCCCAGTCATTACCAATGATTTGCTGTGTAACTTGGGTAAATTCTTGGCCTCTTTGTGCTCTAGTTTCTACATCCATAGACTAGATATTCTAATAATATCATATGAGTATTATACTCGAAATAATGTCTGACATATAAATTCTCAAGAAATATTAGCTATTAGTATTACTGTCTTTATTACTTTTGCTCCCCTTCATAATTGTGGTAGGCCTTGTCCAAAACATGCATCTGTGTGTATATAAGTGGAAAATTTCCAGGTCCTATGTAGGAACAGAAAATGTATGACTGAACAAGAATTTCAGAAGAAACATAAAAACTAGGTCTGGGAACAGGGCATGATGTGTTATTGGTTTACATGGAAGCAGGAACCATTTCCAGGCAGTGGTGGTGGGATTGAGAGGGTCAGAGCCTGGGAGCCCCTTTGCCCAAGGCTCCTGAGACGATGTAAATTCCTCCTGTAAGCACTGATGGCGCCACTGCCAACCAATGAGGATCATGCAGGAGATCTTGAGAAGCGGTGTGTACTCAGCTCTCAAAGCTCAATCATATCATGATGCTCAACAAAGCTTGTGAGCAGAACAGATTGCTGTCCTTGAGTGGCATTTCCATCCACAAACCTAGCCTAATACCTTGGAAATACCTCTTCAAGCCTTTGCTGCTGCATCTGCCTGAAAGGCCTGTGCTCCTTGACCTGTCCTTTTCACCTATATCTCTGCCTTCCTTTATTTATCCAATAACTAAACTAAATATTTTGCTTCAGAGAATTATACCAAGAGTAAAACTGGATAAAGATATGTAGTGATAAAGATGCCTTCCTACTGTTCACTTTTAAATCTGTTTAGAAAATGTACTTAAGTATTGTTTTGTCCCTGGACAATTCAATTCCTTTCTGAAGGCCTTGGTCCAGAATGTCTTTCCTCTAAAACAGCCCTCCTCGCCCCTTGCCCCCAGCTCCAGGTCAAGCATTGCTGTTTATAACACTAATCACGAGGACTCTTTCCTTCCAGACCCTTGGAAGTACCCTTTGGAGATTTCAGCTGTGAACAAGGAACAGTTCTCATCCTTTTGTGTGCTTTCATGGGATAATATGAACAGATCTGAGAGGAATATGCGATTTCCCGTTCTATTGTGAACATTAATTAGAAAGAAATAAGATATCATTTTTTCTTGCGCCTCCCATTATATTTTCTGTGACTTGAAAACAGGAACTCTTATTCTGGCATCCAAAAACAATGCCAGGTCCATTGTAAGAAGGACAATAAATGCATTATTTATTGAGTAAATGGGTGAATAAATGAATGAATGGATGCTGTTTTTGGAAGACTTCTTTACCTTAATGTACATGAAAAAACAAACACTAAAATATGATAGTGTCTAAATCCAGATATCACATGCCTACATTTATTTTGTTGTATTGTATCTTGACCTAAACATTTTTTTCCTCTCCTAAGTAAAGATCTCTGTCATATTCAGAACTGGCTAAAGGAGATTTTGCAAAACTCAGTGCATATGCAGGTTGCATGTGAGCCTAAATGTCAATATTCACATTGCTCCACTTCATTAAATCCACCTTCCTAGTGACTTGGACTGGGAAAAATTTATTTCTTTAAAAGTCCCCAAATTGTGCCCACATCAGCAATGCAGCACCTGTGAGTCATCAGGGACCCAGTTCACCTCTCGAAGCTCTTGCTTAGCATTCTGACAGGCAAGGTTTATGACAGGCAAGCTGAAGGTGAAGGGGATGGATGTATAAACAGCGGAATACAGCCAAGCACTGACCTCTGCCAGATTGTGTGTGCGAGGCTCTGAGGGTACGAGGTCACGCTGCCAACAGCCAGGATGGCAGTGAGGGCTGGAGTGCCCTGAATTTGGTGCACACGCTTTGGCATCGCTGTGCCCTGATTAGCACCGTGTGTGGGCCGATCGGCACGAGGCTGGAGCACAGCACTTTGTGGGACGAGCATATGGGAAGTGCAGATGTTCAAAGGGTGGCTTCGCCCTCCGTGCAGCCAGCAGCCGGCCTTGAAGAATGATCATATCCTATCTTGAGTACGTACAGGCAGGAGGGATCTGCATAAAATTGCTGGCTGAGAAAGAGTCTGATCGTTTCCTGTTCAGGGACTCCCCACTTGGTTCTCCCATTAGGCACCATGACTTAAAACTGTATCCTTGGAGCACACAAACACTACCTCCCTCTTCCTGTGACTGAAAGGAAAGAGATCAGTCATATCATATACGAAGAAAATCAAAGATTCTCCCAGGGCAGGTAGAACAAAAGTAATCTAAATGTTACCAGATCACATAAATTATAGATATATGTTACTACAGTATTCATTATTTATTTACGTATTAATTAAGCAAGTTTACGCCAATACACCAGAAACATTGAAGGGATAATGGACCTAGGCATGCAGAAAAATGGAGGCCAGAAAAAAGGAATTCATTTACTTACAAAGGACAAAATATGGCATGGTGACATATAAATTAGATGACAGCTAAGGAATTAGCCCCAATTCTTCCAATAATTAGCTGTGCTCTCTGGGCCTCAGTTTTCTCACTCAGAGCTAATCATTTTCAATTAAATGATTACAAATGCCCCTTCTATGTCTAAAATGTTATGAATTTTATGATATGAATATATTCTTTATTTCCCTTATCATGTGGTTAATGTATTAATTAATGTTTTCATCTATTCAAGAATCTCAGAGCCTAATCTGTTCCAGGCATAGTTCTAGGTGGTGGAGACATTTTGGCCATAAGACACCTAAGCCCACAGTCTGGCTATGGAAAGACACAGTTTAACACGTAAATAAGTGCGTAAAATAACATTCTATCCAGAAGTCAACAGGACTGTGAAGAAAAGTAAAACAAAGACATAAAATAGAGAGCATTAGGTGATGAATTTAGTTAGGATGGTCAAAGTAGATGCTTCTATCACATTTTAGTGGGAAGATACCAACAATAAACATGGACACCAATCAGTCACAAGACACTTTCAGACATATTCCTTAAAAAAAGGAATATGATAGCAAGTGAAAGGAGTGAGGCCATAGGTCATGTGGGACTTTAAGACCATCTTAGGGAATTAAGGTTATCATTTCAAGTTCAGTGGGAATGGTTTTACATCAGGGATTGACATGAAAGTTTTACACTACAGGAAGTGGGTGCTGGCTGTTATGCTTGGAGAGTGGATTGCCGGAGGGGCAAGGTAAGAAGCAGGAGAACCGTGAGTGGTACTCAGAAGGTCAGGGAGAAGACAGCAGTGGCTTCCTCTGGAGTGCAAGTGATGGAAATGAAGCAAAGTAGGTAAGTTCATGAGAGATGGAATATGAGGGCAGAGAAAAACAGAACTTAGGATAACTCCTAATTTTCACTTGAGCAAAGAGGACTGAGATTGTATTTGTCAAATTGGAGGAGACTTGGGGAGGCTGAAATCTGTGTAGTAGGATGTCAAGAGGTTGAAATGAGGAGGAGGAGCAGGAAATAGACTGAACAGGGGCAGAAAGAAAGCCAGAAGAGTATGGGGCCATCTGCATGTGCCGACTTATTAAAGGGGTAGCATAAAACGCCAGGCAGTGTTGAAAGACTCTTCAAGATTTTTGGTTTTAATTTAAGATTTAAATTCAATACTTAATTAAAAGGGAAATGAATTAGTAGAATTGTGTGATTTTTTTTTTTTGAGCAGCACGCAGGCACTCAGCAGCAGTTATGCAGCAGCACAACTGGGAAATTTACCCAGGACTGGGCTTTCGCTTGATGAGTAGGACAGAGGGAAACATCAACGTGGAAGCAAAGCATGTTTGCCAGGAAGTGGTTGTCACGAGGAAGCATTGGCTTCAATCCTCAGATGGCAAAGGGTCAGGCCACACATCCTAAAATGGTCATGTAGCAGAAGCTTCTCTCCTGGGCAGATCCAGCCCCATGGAGCATGGCCTGCATGGGAGTCGTATCTAAGGGGGCAGTAAAGGGGTGGAATTATAAAACAGCAAAAACATAAACTGGATAAGAAAGGAGCAAGAATATTTCACGGAGAGAAACGAAGTAGTAGAGTCAATGAATTCGAGGTCCCCATGTGCTTGCAGAACTTTGGGGAAGAGGTACTAGAATAAAAGAGCAGAAAGAGCAAAAGCTGGTTGTGAGACAGTGAAATGCCTGGAATGCTGGAATGAATATTTCAGAGATTTTAAGAATATTGGCTCTCTCTCCCCTCTTTTTCTTTCTCTCTCTCTCTTTATCTCTCTCTTTCTCTCAGTCCCTCTCTGTCTCTCAAACTGAGGGAGCTACTAAGAAGTAATGATCATCCCTCCCTTATCTGAGAAGTTCCCCACTGTAGGAGTTCATGCTTCCCCAATTTAGATATTAAAATTCACTTCCCCAGTCTCCTTGGAGCATTGTGATCTAGGATCCATCAATGAGACTTTCTGGCAGAATCTGAATTAGAAGTTGGTGGCCAGAAGAAGTATGTACCCTAAAAGATCCACTCAGAAGATGTGACAACACGCTTGTCTAGCTCCCAGAGGCAGTGGCGGCAGAGGCAGTGCCCGTGCCACAGCCATGCGGCCACCCTAGTCCAGGCAAAGCAGCTGTGCTGTCTCTTCTGGCGCCATCCTGGGGGGTAATCTGGGCATTGTTTCAGGCTGCAAAGCCTTCAATCCTGGTTCTTGGGCCTCTGCAAAGGTTTTGTGTGCTACCAAATATCCTTTGATAAATTCATTTTCTGCTTAAGCTAATGGTTTCTGACCTAACCAGAGATGGTACAATTCCTGGCCATGACAAGGACTAGCATTAGATCATGGCAACGAGACTGTCAAGAAATGAAAAGATCTGGATATTGAATGAATTGGAAACTCTGTAAATGATTCACTAGGAAAGTCTGACAATACTTGATACCAAAGTAAATGCATATACACATCTGGAAACCCAAACAAAATTCAGCAAAGAACGCCTTGTGGGTCACTTCCCAGCATCATGTTTATCACTCAGCATAAGCCACCCACTGTGAAGGATATCCAAGGTCCTGGTATAGCTTCTTAGGAGACAGTAACACAAAGGCACAAAGGATGCCCAAGTTTTCCAGTCTTTTCTAGCCCAGGGTTTTTAACACAGTATTTACACACATTAGACATATAAAATGATGGCTGAACAATTATGACCTTAGTTAAGAGCTTCATAATTTTCTACTTGGATGATTTTAGTGGCCTGCCTTTTACTCTCCTCAAGTTTGCCAGATTAATCTGCTTATAAAAGCTACCATGCCTCTTCATTTTCAAAGAATGTCACATGTATAGTAAAATATCACCACATATGATTAATTGATTTGGCCACTTTAAGTTAGTAAAAATATAGAACTAGGAAATGTATTCAAGGACATGCAGTTTTAATTTTTTTTTCAAGGGTACTCAATAAATAGATCTTGGCTAACAAAGTACTGCCTAGTAGGAGTCCTCAAGGAACGTGCTAGGAAGAATATCAATTGTTTAGAGTGGCACTTTCAATGTACTTGAGGATGGTTTGAAGGCATTTAATTTCTTTCTCATATCTCATATACCTCTTGGGTTTGCCTAGAAAATCCTTTCTTTAGAGAAAAAATCAAAAAAAAACTTTTCTCTGGCCCAATATTAATGCAGTTCCATTGTACTATGTCTGATTTCCCACTATTTTAACAAACTTCACTTTCTTTGGAACTGCCTAGGAAAAAAACACAATCCAGTAAAAATTACTATAATATATAAACAATCAAAATTGTGATGTGCCAACTAACATAGGCACATTTAATATGCAATACTAGTCCCCATTCAGGAATGTGATTGGTTATTTGCTTGCTTACATTGTCCTTCTTCTACTGGAATAATTTTTGCATAGCTTGTTAAAAGGTGGCCTACACAATAATTTCTTACATGTAGAAAAAAGTACATTAGAAAGAAAGCAACAATACTGAGTTTGACAAAATAAATCAGAAACTTTACTGACAAATCATTTGGCAATAATTTAAGTTTTATCACAATGAAAATGTAGCCCAGTGTATTGCTTCATGACTGTCAGTGATCTTTTAGAACCTCTTTTAAAGTACAAATCCCTCTAATGCAGGGGTCCCCAACACCCAGGCCATGGACCAGTTCCAATCCATGGCCTGTTAGGAACCAGGCCGCACAGCAGGAGGTGAGTGGCGGGCAAACGAGTGAAGCTCCATCTGTATTTACAGCCGCTCCCCATCGCTCGCATTACTGCCTGAGCTCCGGCTCCTGTCAGATCAGCGGTGGCATTGGATTCTCATAGGAACGCGAACCCTACTGTGAACCGAGCATGCAACGGATCTAGGTTTCATGCTGTTTATGAGAATCTAATGCCTGATGATCTGAGGTGGAGCTGAGGCAGTGATGCTAGCGTTGGCAAGCAGCTGCAAATATAGATTATCATTAGCAGAGATGTTTGACTGCACAGAGACCATCATAAATCAATTGCTTGCAGACTCATATCGACACCCTATCAGTGAGTGGCAAGTGACAATTAAGCTGCATCTTACAGAGTAGACTGGACATAAGCAACACACTTCAGATGTCACCGTCTCCCATCACCCCCAATGGGACCATCTAGTTGCAGGAAAACAAGCTCAGGGCTCCCACTGATTCTGCATTATGGTGAGCTGTATAATTATTTCATTATATATTACAATGTAACAATAATAGAAATAAAGTGCACAATAAATGTAATGCACTTGAATTATCCCAAAACCATCACCCCCTCCTCAGTCCGTGGAAAAACTGTCTTCCATGAAACCGGTCCCTGGTGCCAAAAAGATTGGGGACCGCTGCTTTAACGCACTTCAACTTTTGCCAGAGCTGCACTGTCTTCATTATTCTGAAGTAACTTTGAATATTGCTTGTCCAAAGATTTAAATTACGTATTTTTACACACATAGAGCTTCACAGAAGCCCAGTGAGCCAGTATGCGTGACTGTCATAATTTGAAAGACATCTGGAACAAGACTTAAGTGAGGTCATGGGACATTTCTCCTTGAAATTGAGTCACCAGTATTATTCAAATTTAACTTACTGTAGTTGCATTCTAAGAATTTTAACTGCTTCATCTTTCTTATTTCATTTCATACCTAAGGCTTATAGTTAAGGGTTGCCTTGATTCAAGGTTCGTATGTCTCTCTATATTAGGAAAAATATTTGATTCCCTGAAATTATTTTATTTCCCATTATTCTAATATTTTATTCTGGTCCTCATATAATAACCTAGGCCTTCAAATAAGACTCAAATTTTCTACATTTTAGGACACTCCTTTGAGGTTCTGTCATATATTTTCTCTCTACCTACTTTTCAAATGTCAGTGTTCTCCAAAATTTCCCATTCTGGATATTTTGGATAGGAGAAGAAAAAAAAAAAAATGAGAATGGCTAAGTTTTGGGGTTGAGTGATGAAGAATGATGGTGTCATTTACAGAGGTATGGAATACTAAAGGCCTAAGGTGGTAAGTGATGAATTCTCCTTCAGATGTTTGTGGTTTTGCGCTTTTGAAACATATAAATAGATATGTCCACTAGCATTTGAAAACATGAATTTAGAGAAATGTACACAACCACTGGTGAAATCACATAGGAAAGCAATTTCTTTCATTAATGGCTTATTAAACCTGTTTAATATACAGGTTTTCATCTTCTTGTTTAAATTTATTCCTTGTTATTTATTTCTGTTTGATGCAGTGATAAGTGGGATTTAAAAAAGATTTTTTTTCTGATAGTTCTTTATTGATGTATAGAAAATAACAGATTTTTGTGTATTGATTTTGTATCCTGCAACTTTACTGAGTTTATCAGTTCTAACAATTTTTTATGAAGTCTTTAGGGTTTTCTATATATATATATAATATCATGTCATCTGCAAATAGTGACAGTTTTGCTTCTTCCTTTCCAATTTGGATGCCTTTTATTTTTACTGCCTAATGGCTCTGGCTAGGACTTCCAATACTATATTGAATAAAAGTGACAAGAATGGGCATGTTTGTCTTCTTCCTGATCTTAGAGGGAATGCTTTCAGCTTTTCAATGCTGAGTATGATGTTAGCTGTGGGGTTGTCATATATAACCTTTATTACGTTGAGGTATGTTCCCTCTATATCCACTTTATTGAGAGTTTTTAATCATGAATAGATTTTGAATTTTGTCAAATACTTTTTCTGCATCTATTGAGATGATCATATGCTTTTTATCCTTCATTTTGCTAATATGATGCATCACACTGACTGATAAGCAAATGTTGAACCATTCCCAGAATAAATCCCACTTAATCATGGTTTATGATCTGTTTAATGTATTGTTGAATTTGGCTTGCTAATATTTTGTTGAGGATTTTTACATCTATGTTCATCAGGGATACTGGTCTATAATTTTCTTTCCTTGTGATGTCCTTGTCTGGTTTTGGTATCAGGGTATTGCTGGTCTCATAAAATGAGTTTAATAGCATTCCATTCTCTTCTATTTTTTGGAAGAGTTTGAGAAGGATTGGTATTAATTCTTCCTTGAATGTATAATAGAATTCACCAGTGAAGTGACTGGTGCTGGACTTTTGTTTGTTGGGAGGTTTCTTTTATTACTGATTCCATCTCCTTATTAGTAATAGGTCTGTTCAGATTTTCTATTTTATCAAGATTTAGTCTTGGTAGGTTGTATGTTTCTAGAAATTTAGTCATTTCTTCTAGGTTGTTCAATTTGTTGGCATGTAATTGTTCATAGCAGTCTCTCATGATTCTTTGTATTTCTGTGGTATCAGTTGTAATATCTTCTTTTTCATTTCTGATTTTATTTATTTGAGTCCTCTCTTTTTTCTTGGTTAATCTAGCTAAAGGCTTATCAAATTTTGCTTATCTTTTTCAAAGAACCATCAATTGGTTTCATTGGCCTTCTCTATTGTCTTTTTAGTCTCTATTTTATTTATTTCATCTTTGTTATTTCCTTCCTTCTACTACCTTTGGGCTTTGTTTGTTCTTCTTTTTCTAATTCCTTGAGGTGTAAAGTTAGGTTATTTAAGACTTTCCTAAGATAGGCATTTATTGCCATGAACTTCCCTCTTAGAACTGTTTTAGTGCATCCCACAAATTCTGGTATGTTATATTTCCATTTTCATTTGTCTCAAGGTATTTTTGATTTCTTCTTTGACCCATTTGTTGTTCAGTAGCATGTTGTTTAACCTCCACATATTTGTGAATTTTCCAATTTTCTTCATGTAATTAATTTTTAGTTTCATATCATTGTGGATGGGAGAGATGCTTGATATAATTTCAGTTCTCTTTAATTTATTACGACTTATTTTGTGCAAAAAAAAAAAAAGACTTATTTTGTGGCCTAACATATGATCTATCCTGGAGAATGTTGCATATGCAGTTGAGAAGAATGTATATTCTGTCTCTTTGGGATAGAATGTTCTGTATCTATCTGCTAAGTCCATCTGCTCTGATGTGTCATTTAAGGCCAATGTTTCTTTACTGATTTTCTGTCTGGATGATCTATCCATTGATGTAAGTGGGGGACTTTCCATTTCTTAATAATTCCTGCACATTGAATAGATTACTTTTCTCTTTCTTTTGAAAATGTGCATCACTGGGCTTTTAGACCAGCTTATTTCCATTTCATAACTCTCAAATTCTGCCACCCCGTCTCTCACTATGAGAATTTTATTCACAGAAAATTTTTGACACCGAGCCTGATACATTATCATGGAGGAATATTACAGTTGGAAAGCAGGAGGATTTCTCTGTATATAAAAAATGGCCTGAACTGACAAGCAAATGTAATCTTTCTCAAAAGTAATATTTTTATACAAATCATCTGTATTTACTGAGGTTTTTATAAGATATAAATAATCAATAACTAGGGAGAAAATTTTCTTTATAATACTAAAATAATTGTGAACTATATCTCAATATTTGGTTGCATATACAATAGTTTGTATCCTTTAAAATATATATGTAAATTGTATGTAAATAGCTATAATGTTTATATTGAAATGACTATGTCTGTTTAAAATTTCTAACTTTGTATAATTTTCATTCATTTATTTCCATATTGGACCCTATTTCATTGCAAAAACAATATGCTTTTGCTTATGTATACAACACACACATACACACGCTGTCCTCATAATGATTATTTTTTAAATGTGCATACTGAAAATTTTATATCACAAAATCTTGTGTTTAACTTCACAATTGAGCTAAAGAATTACATGTCTTAGGACTAGAAGTGACTTCAAGGAATTATTCAACCTTTTGCATTTAGTTATATATATTTTCTTTTTTTATATATATAAATTATTTTATTTTATTTTATTTTTATTTTTTTAACATCCTATTGGAGTATAATTGCTTTACAATGGTGTGTTAGTTTCTGCTGTATAACAAAGTGAATAAGCTATACATCAACATATATCCCCATATCTGCTCCCTCTTGTGTCTCCCTCCCATGCTCCCTATCCCACCTCTCTAGGTGGACACAAAGCACCGAGCTGATTTCCCTGTGCTTATATAGATTTTCTTATCTTTACTCTATAGATATACTTATTAAAGCCAAAAAAAAGTTAAATGAATTTACAAATATCATCCAGTGAACAGTAGGACTCAATGTCTGAGAATAAAGGCTCTTAATCCTATTCCCTAGTTCCCTGGACAGTGCTTATGTAAATATCTCTAATTGCTACCCATTGACTTTGCAAAATCTTCCTTTGAAACATTTTATACTTAATTTATACCACTTCTTAGTTTTCTGAACTTGACAAAATTATTTCATATGAGTTTCCTTGATTATACATATATTTACCATCATCATCCTCAGAATTCATTCATCCTTTCTTTCACTCATAAATATTTATTGTCCTTCTATGTAGGCCATGCACTGTGCAAGGTAAGTAATGCACACATAAGCCATAATCACAGAGCTCACAGTCTAGTGAAAGATACAACCAATTAAACACTGCAGTTTAAATAGTATCCCTATGCCTCCTATGCCATGTTATTATAGAGGAGCACATTAGAGAGACATAGAATGGAAATGGGGATGGAGAGAAGACCAGTGACCAAAAAACGACTTAAAGGATGAGTTGCAATAGCCAACTGACCTGAAAAAATCATTTTCTAGGCATAGAAAGTACCATACACAGAGGTCATGGCGTATTTTGGTGACTAAAAGTAGTTTAGAATGTCTAAGTTATAGAATATAAAAAGGACTGTCATAAAAGATACAACTGAAGATGTGAACAGGGATCATATCAACATGAACTTTAAAATCCTTATAAAAGAAGTTAGATTTTGTCCTAAAGGCAATAAGTAGAGACTTAATCTCTCATTCCAATTATTATTATTATTAGTCCCATTATTTGGCGCATAAAGCATTCAACATCATTCTGATATTTATTCTTGGGTTCAATTCCCATTCTAAAGAGACTTACCTTTATGGTAATCACCCTACTCAGAGGTTTTCGAATTTAATATCTATCTTCAAGTCTGTCCACTTTGGAACAACTTAGGCTTTAGTGTTAGAACATGTAAAAATATTAATTACCACAATCTGAGTACCTAAAGTATTAGAAACTGTGCTAAGTATTTTACATTTGTTATCTTGATGTATCACCATAAAAACCTATGATATAGTCCTTTTTATCCCCTAAATACAGATGAGAATATTGATATTCAGAAAAGTTAAGTAATTTGTTAAAAATCATATACTAGTAAACTTGTAGTGTCAGTTCTGTATCCATGATCTTTTTATACCCATATGTCCTTAACATAAAATGTGTTCTTGCAAAAAATACTGAAAGTCTAGTATGTAAAACTTGAAAACAGAAAGTACCTTTTATAAAAAGAAAGTCCCTTCTTGCTAAAATCTTCAAAGGTAGATTACTACCATTTAAGATATTTCCTTAATTTAATAAAACATCTTTTTAAAAAACATTTCTTCCTCATTTTACACATAGTCAATTCAATTAAACCCAGCAAGACACAGACTGAGTTTAAATATTTGCTGATTTCTTTGGGTCCAATTTTTTTCTATCATAGTAGGTTTACTGGCTCTGTGCTTCTAATACTAGTGTCAGCACTTTTATTTTTCTATTTTACAATTGCTTTTATGAAACAAGAAGATCAAAATACCATGAAATCTAATATTCAAAAAATTAAATCTTACTGGACAAAAAAAACTACTGCTAAAGTTGACGTATTGGCTGATAGGCAGCACCATTACACAATATTCTAAAAAGTTCTTTCTTAATTTGATGATCAAAGTCCATATTCTGAGTACCAAAACACAGTCATATAGATTTCATCCCATAATTTATGATAGTGCAAAGTTTTGAAAGCAGTATTGTTCAAAGTCTAGAATTGTTTACTATTTACAAGGTTATTATAAATATCACACAAATTCACATAAGTGTTACTATTTTTCACGTGTGAACACCTCAAGATTTTATATAGGAGTCGAATTTGCCTTCATGGTTTTTCTAAAATTCTTTCTGGTTAAGGCTACCCAGCAGTATGCTGGCCCAAAGTGTTTGGAAATAGTAACCTGCAGTCTCTTTTCCTGGATTCCATTGTTAATTTCACTTCCGACATCCTGTTAGTTCAGTTCTGATCATTGCCCCTAAATGTATTGCTTCACTTTTGCTCATCGTGGAATTCAATATCACTTTATTTCACACTCATTGTCTTCTCTAACATCCATCATTTATTTGGTCATGTTGGTGTAGAATTAACCTGAAGAATTTAATATCACCTGCAAAGTCAGAGAATGCATTTCCCACATCCTTTTACAGATCACTTATCCCATATTAAATAATGCACATATATCTTGAAATTTTCCACTTTCCTTTTTTTAATCTCCTTTAAAACCTAAACTCTATTCTTTCAAGCTATAGAAATGTGTGCATATGTGTTTCATTTTATGTGTTTCTTCATTACGCCTAGACACATGTATGCAAGTGCATTCATGCACACACAAACACACACATATCTGCAGAAGAAACTGACAGATGAAGTAGCTGGGGCAAAGAAATATGTGAATTTAGAGTTAAGACTTTCTGCCTCTCAACACTGAGCAAAATTATCAATGTCCAATAAAAATTCTTCCAGTGTGAACTGTGTAGCATTTTCCTTCCTCAGCTACATGTCATTTCTACTAACTAGCCAAAAAAAAGACACGTAAAATTTTGATGGTTATATTAGCTACTCTCAGCAAGCTTCAAAGTATTCCTCTGATCACCATAATTACAATTCGGGAGGGCTGCAATACACACATAATTGAATTCAGAAAATTATAAACACTAGATCCATTTACATATTATCATGAAAGCTCAGTTTTAAGGGTCATCTTCTCTGAAGACTTTCCTGTGTACAAGGACCCCTGGAAAATCTCCCTATATCCACATGATTTGTTTCATTGTTCTGCTATTGATAATGCACCTCTGACACTTTCACTATATGCAGCTTTTCTTGGAACAGTAAGATGCTTGTACACATAAAATGAAAATGATCATGTAGTAATTGCCTGGAACTTGAGTTTAAGGTAATAGACTAAACCCTTCTAACAATGAATTTCTAAGTACTCAGAGGAAAAAATGTAAGGAGTACAAATTGCATAGGGCCCATGGGCTTTCCAGAAAGACTTTGAAATCCTTTAGCTTGCATATAAAAATTTATTGCAAATGGATTTTTACAGCACAGGGGTGTTACTTAAAGGGTAATTCAAGGCTCAGTGTGATATTTAGATTTAATATTTCACAAGCTTTATAGTTAACTTCTTTTAACTCTTTGGAAATACAAACATGATGTAGTCTTCTAGCTGAATGAGTGTATTAGCCTTTCATTCCTTGTGGTTTTAGAGACCAGTCCAGTAGAGTATAGCAGAAAGAAGCATAGGATTTGCTGTCAAACCACTGAGGTTTCCGTCTTAGACTTGCCACTCAGCTAAGGGTCCTCAGACACGTTACTAAAGTGCTAACTAAAATGGGGGGATAATAACATACCTCTCTTAGAACAGCTGAGGTAATATGTACATTGCAGATGCTCAGTAAGTGGTAGGTAACTTCCATCCCAGGAAACACCTAAGAAGATTCTGACTTCCTATGAAAGCTTCTTCATTTTTCAAGGGAAGGAAAAAAAATTCTTTAGAAAAACCTGATTTTTAATAATCACTTACTTAAGTAAAGTTTCCTCTTTAATTTATAGTGTTTAGTAATAAAGTTGATATTTTATAATTGTAAGTACTTAGAGAGGTAACTTGATAAAATGAGAGATGATCATATTCTTCCTACGAATTTCTTAGAAAGTGTTTTTCTATTTGTTGTTTAATCTGAACAATTAGCATAGAATTCCATGAATTCTTTGAAGGGTAGCTAGGTTTCTTTGAGAAATCCTTAAAGCTGAATGAGATATGATGCAAGGAGCAAGACTGAACTTCAGAAAAATCTAAGTTCTACTCACAACTTTTCTATTTATTACCCATGCAATCTTAAGCAAGATACTTTAGATTTTCTGTATTACTGGATCAAAACACTTGCTATGCCTACTTCACAGGGGTATAAGGATCAAATAAAAGAATATAAATATATAGCAGTCTGAAAGAGCTATGCAACTATGCTCTTTTATCTTATTCATAAAATTTATTTTAATTCAGGAAAATCAGCGTTCATAAATTCACAGTATATCCATGACTTCTGAAATGTAAGAGTGTCATTTGTGTTTTGAGTCCCAACCTCAAAGTCAAAACAAACACCTGCTTTGGTGGTTCTCCACGGGTGGCATATTTGGATAGGTTGCTTGTCTGATCTCATTGACCTTTCAGAGGGGAATAGCTTAGGAAGATGGTTTCAAAAGTGAGTATAGGGACTTCCCTGATGGTCCAGTGGGTAAAACTCCACACTCCCAATGCAGGGGGCCCAGGTTCAATCCCTGGTTGGGGAACTTGATCCTCCATGCATACTGCAACTAAGAAGTCCGCATGCCGCAACTAAAGATCCCACATGCCACAACTAAACATGCCACGACGAAGATCCCGTGTGCAGCCTAAATAAATAAATATTAAAGACTGTCTACCCTACCTGGGCCTCCCACAGGGCCCAGAGGGGTGATCTATAATAATCAGAGGCAGACACCTTCTTTTCAGGAAATTCCTCAGGACTTCTCTCATTGACTAGGGACCAGTTTGTATCCATCTCCATAGACCATTAGTTCCTTGCCACAAACTCCAGCATGTGAAGTCTGCTTCTTTCTCCTTGGTTTTGGTTACACATTGATATTCTCTTCCCCATTTCCCAGCAACTGATCAAGCTTCAGGGGAGCCACTCTCCCCGCCCACCTGGACTTTATTTTCTAGGCAGTTCGTAATGCTGCACTTGTCTCATCCCCAGTCATAGGAAGGGAATTCAGATTAAGTCTAGAGCCTGGCCATCTAGGAAGTGTGTTTTTATATATGAAACTTTTTTATGTGAAACAGACATCTTATCAAGGTGGGGCTGAATATTAAAAAAATGAAATGTATAGTTGAAATTATTTATATACCATAGTGTGGTTTGAAGAATACCAAAAAGAACAGTAACAAAATCCCATTGCCCCTTCCCAACAGATTTCTCTGAAACTCCAAACCCCTCCCATTAATTTCACATCAGTGGTCAAAGCATTTTCTCTGCAAGGATAGTATGTTAAAAGGCTTACACACTGCCCGAAATTTAAGGCACACCAACCTATCCTGACCTACCCCTTACCTATTGTCACATATTAATTTCATTGCTTTTTTTTTAGCTTAGCTGTGAAGAAATTGGATATAGAACATTAAACTTGGGATGGAGGCCAGCAGTTTGGGACAGGGATGAAACCGAGAAGGTCAAGATTGAGGCAGGGATTACAATGGGGAGTTTTGAAGAAAGAAAATAAAGGCCTCCAAAAGGAAGATTAAAGAGGCTTTACGATACATTTTATACACTTAATAATTTTATACACTTAATAATTACTAAAATCATTTAATCTGTTAAATGGTCTTTTAGTCCAAATAAACACATGTTCTGCCCCCAAGTGAAAAACTTATTTCTAGAGAGCAACATATGCCTCTTGGAAGGATGTTCTTTCAAGAGTTTAGAATGAACCTCATACCTAGGCTTGCAAAGACTATCCACAGAGCTGTGGCTTTTCTGACGTTGGGAGTGATTTTCTGAGCCTTTAAAGAGTTACGTGCAATTCCATTCAGAGCTGCTCTGGAAAAGACACATTTTAAGGGCAGAGACATGTTCAGTTTCCTATAAACTGATCATAGCCCATCCCAGCACCAGCTTCACGTGGAGACGGCAGATACTAAAGGCCAGTGCTCCCGAGCTGACAGGGCAACAGAGGAAGGTGACTGTAAGTATCCTATATCACTGTGGGATCTTTGTTGCTGCTACTGTGTTTTTCATTCAAAGAAGTGCTCTTTTTCACTGCTTTAATAATCAGAGTAGCTTCACAAGCTGGCTGATAACAACATATAAAAATATTGCTCGACTATAATTTCATTTTGCATTTTTTGGTGCTAACCTTATTTTGTTTTCTGAATTAATATGAGGAGGAAGTGAGACAGAGAGAGAGAGAATGAATCACACCACCTGAAAATCCTGAGTAATGATTCACAATAAATTAATATACAAGATTAAAAAAATGACAAGCTGTGATGGCTAATTTACACACCAGTTTGGCTAGACTATGGTGCCCAGTTTGATCAAACACCAGTTTAGATATTGCTGTGAAGGTATATTTAGCTCTGAGTGACATTGAAGTCAATAGCCTTTGAGTAATGCAGACTAACCTCCATAATGTGGGAGGGGCTCATCCAATCAGTTGAAGGCCTTAAGAACAAAGACTGAGGTTTCCTGAAGAAGAAGGAATTCAACCTCAAGACTGCAACATAGAAACCCTGCCTGAGTATCCAGCCTACCTGGCCTGCCCTGGCAGATTTTAGACGTAAGGCTGCCACGTCAACTCTTACCTGAATTTCCAGCCTTCCAGGTTGCTCTATAAATTTCAGACTTGCCAGTCCCCACAATGTCATGAGTCAATTCCTTAAACTCTTTTTTATACTGGTCTGTTTCTCTGAAGAACCCTAATACACAGGTCATAGGTCATCATCTTTCCCAGAGACTTTTACAAGGGTTTCCTGACTGGTGTCCTTGTATCTTGCCTCCACCCTACCACATTACTCTCCATACCATTTTAAAATAATATGGCTAAAAGCCACCCCATTCATCATTTTTTCATTATTCCTTGATGCACTCAGGGTAAATTCTAAGTTCTTTAATATAGTATACAAGGCATCAGTCTCATGCACCCTTGCTTGCTCCCTTCCCTCCTCTCCTGCCACTGAAACGTTCTCTGCCTTTTATTTTCCAGGAATATAAAACCTCTGTTTCTCCAAACTCATGACACTGCTTTCACATCTGGGCCTTTGCCCATGCTCTGTCATCTGCCTGCCATGACTTTTCCTCTTCCCCTACACCTCTTACCTCTTGGGATACACTTTTACATCTTTTCTAACTGAATTGAATGGAGACATCACCTTATGTGATGAATGTGACATCACCTTAGCTCAGCCCAGTACATCAACTGCCCCCTCTGTGCCGCCCCTGGATCTATGGATCCGACCTTGCCTCTCAGTCTCCTTGGCTAGACTGTGGAATTGTCTCATTCTTTTCTGCACCCTCAACACCTAACCCACCAGCTGTCACAGAGTATGCCCTAAACAAGTCCGTATTAAATGCCTATAGCTTTACTCTCTTTTCATTCAGCTACTTTGAAACTAAACTTCATAATATATTATGTAAATTAACATCTTTCTTTAGATATCTCTTATCTTCAGAATTCAAATTATGTGAAATACCATTTTTTGCATTTGTTCTAGAGAATACAATTATAATATATAGTATTCAGACATAAATGTGGGATATCATTCCTACTTTAGGGATAGGTGCTTCTAGGCTAAGAAATGCACTTCCCATATTTAGAGTGTATCTAAATAATTTAGACATAGAACATACTTAAATTCCAAGATGGCATTCATTTTTAAAATGCCCTGACATTTCATGGGGTCATTTTCTTTTAAAAGCATACTGAACTTTAAGAAGGAAATGAGCATGACGATAACTTATAAAGCATCTTTTAGAAAGGAACATGGTGATGGAGAGCTAAAAGAGGCATTGCAGCTCTAGAGTAGTACTCTCAGATTTTAGCAACAGAGGAAATTGAGGCCCAAGGATTTTGAGTGATGAAACGCACAAAACTGGTTAGTGGCAGAACCTAGACTACACCTCGGTCCTGGAGATTGTCACAGCGGTTACCTCTTTTTTACTCCAGGCACTAACATAAGCTACTCATAGTTCAAGAGCAATTACACAAAATGCCATTAGTATTACCTGCAAGATAGACAAATGCATCCAATTTTTTGCACACATTCGTATTTTGAGACAATATTTTCCTGCTGTAAAGCCTAATTCACTGAAAGAAATTTGTGCTTGCCTATCATTCTTTTTTCTAAAGCAACGTAAGCATCAATGAATCACTGATAAGTACTGGGTATAAATACAAACCACTAGACATATACCAAACCCTCCCCACAAAAGTCAACATCTTATGAACTCATGATTTCTCACAAAACCAACATTGTTCATAGATAAAAGTAAAAGATATGGTTCTTTTGCTGTAATATCATGACTTCTAATAGATACTTAAAAGATAAAGCCAGCACATACAACGGGTTCTCTTTTTCCCTTCCACAGTCTAAGAAGATGAAGGAAACTTAAACTCATCCAAATACATTTGGCTATTATGAGAGGGTTTTTTTTTTTTTTTTCTGAAAGTTTGCAGAACTTTTCGGAAAGGGAAGCATGTTTAAGAAGGGAAGAGGAAAGTGTATATATTAGAGGTGACATGGGTGACAATGGAGGCCAGAGGGCAATTGGAAAGAGAAAGACAGCAGGCAGGAGGAAGTGGGAAGGGGGTAGAAAGAGAAGGAGGGGATGGGAGGGAAGATTGTGACTGCAGTAAAAGAGTTAGAAGTTATGCTTATATGCAGAATCTAAAAAAAATGATACAAATAAAGTTATTTGCAAAACAGAAACAGACTCACAGACTTAGAGAATGAATTTATGGTTACCGGGGGGAAGGGTTGGGGAGGAAGGATAGTTAGGGAGTTTGAGACTGACATGTATGTACACACTGCTATATTTAAAATGGGTAACCAACAAGGACCTAATGTATAGCACAGGGAACTCTGCTCAATATTATGTAACAACCTAATTGGGAAAAGAAATTGAAAAAGAATAGATGCATGCACATGTATAACTGAATCACTTTGTTGTACACCTAAAACTAACACAACATTGTTAGCCAACTGTACTCCAATATAAAATTAAAAGTTAAAAAAAGAAAAGTAGTAGGAAAGGCGATAAGTAAAAAAGAGGACAATTAGATGATCTCTTCAAAGTTCCCACAAGCACATCACTCAGAATTTACTTTTCTTGCATAATTCCACTGCACTGTAAACATGCCTTCCATTCCTGTCCTTTTAGCACTGAGGTAAGCTGTTACTTTAGTTTCCTAACCTGTATCCTATGCTACCCTGTACCTGTTCTCTAGGACTTTCACTGCCCTCTTTGCCTCCTTCTGCTCCCATCCGCATCTCAGTCTCAATCCAGCCAGAAGGCAGAAGTTGTGTCTTCAAACCTTTCAATAGTGTAGTGAGCCCTTCATATCCGCGGTTCTACATCTGTGAATTCAACCAACCCTGGATCCAAAATATTTGAAAAAAATTACAGAAATTTCTCAAAAGCAAAACGTGAATTTGCCACAGACCAGCAAGTACTTACATAGCATTTACATCATATTAGGTACTATAAGTAATCTAGAGATGATTTAAAATATACAGGAGGATTGTGTAAGTTATATATGCCATTTTATATAAGTGACTTGAGCATCCCCAGATTTTGTTAACCAAGGGGATCCTGGAACCAATACCACACAGAAACCGAGGGTCAACTCCTAAAAGTACTTAAGTATAATAAGGAAGTCAAAAAAGTATCTTTTCTTCTCCCTTCCTGTCTTTATCTGCATAGGTCCAGCCACACTTTCTTCACTCCCCTCCCCTTGCATCCCCTCTTTCACTCTTCTCTTCTTTTGTCTCAAAGAGAAAAAAAGTGGGATATTTCCTTAGACTGCCAACCCTCAATAAGGAACATCATTTAGGCAAAGACTTTCATGGAATATGCTTCATTTCAATTGATTGGGAGTTTAAAATCTATGATATTTGACAAGCTGTGCATTCTTACATAATTACAGCGTGCTTTGGGTAGCATTTTAAGTTATGAAGCCAAGAGCAAAGTGATTTTAACAACTTGAAATGTTAAATTACTTGTGTGGAATGTTCCTTATGGAGACTCATTGCTGTAATGAAATGGAATTTTTTTGGTCATAAATAATAGGAAAAGTGAGAATTTCAGTCAGAGTATTTTGAGGATATATTTGACTTTACTGTATCATTAATAGGCATTACAATGGTTTTAAAGTCAAGGACAATTACAAAATCATTTCAAAATATGAATCTGACAAGAAATACATTAGAGAAATCAAGCTATTAACATTGAATTAACCCATGCGATAGAACACAAGTGTGTTGCATGTATTTACAACAGTTATAGCAGTAATTTGCTGTGCTTGGCAGGTTTTCTACTATAAAATAATAGAAATAAGAGTTTGCTATGGGAATCAGATTATCATAAATATTAGAAAATCCTTAACTTATTTGCATATTTTAAAAATGAATGTGTGTCCCAAAAACCTCTTAAATGTGGCAACCAATCAAAGAAACTCAATTTTTCTATATGAGGAAGAAGAATGGGATTTTTTTTTCTCTCCCATTTACCATCTTCATTGTAACATCACCCTCTTTCTATGCTGAACTCCAGGAACAGTCCTGCATTTAATGTTTGTCTTTAACATATAGTTCACACACTACACATGAACTTCCTTCTATTCCCTGTACTGGGGAAAGTTCCAAATTAGTATTTTCCTCCCAGACCTGTCCAATGAGTTTAGATTAATGTAGATACTACCCACTCAGCAGATCTACTTAGGCAGCCCATAGACCCATGCAACTCAAGAGGTGCAAGATAAATGGACCATCTTTCTCTTCAAAATCCTTATCCAATCAATATTCCCCGTCTCAGTTGATGGTGATCCCATGAGAAACCTAGGAGGCACCCTCCCTCTTTCTCAATACCACATCTGGTGGGTAACATAAAATCTTTCTGTTTTCAGATCCTTGTGATTCCTGAAATCTACTCTCTGTCTCAGGTCAATATTTCATCATCACTCCTGTGGAAAAACTGTGGTAGTGTTTTGACTGGTCTCCCCATTTCCAGATTTGTCTCTTTTAAATCCACCCCCATTGGAGGGATCTGGTATCTGCTGTACACAGCATATGTTGGATTTTTCCTTTTGATCCAATCAGTGAGTCCTTTGGTTTAATACGATGTTTGGTCCCTTTATATTTATCTACATTTTTTGATGTGACGTGTTTGACCTTAGTTCTGTCATCATAGGTTACATTCTCTGATATATTTATTCTAATGTATGGTCTTTGCTTTCTTTGCATTTCTTCTGATAATTTAGATTTATTTTTGTTTGCATGGTTACACTTATAACTATAATTTTATATAGTATCTTAATACTCTTTTCTCCCTTGTTCCTCTAAAGCAAGAATTTAAGTAATATAGTTAACCTTCCCTCTCAATTTTATTGAATATAATTTTCTTAATGTTTATCTTTATGCCATTTAAGCATACTAATACATATGTTACCTGATTTATGAGTTTTAAATTTTATTTTTTGACCCTCAGCTTTATAAATCCGCATCTTTGGAGTCTCCCAACTATTTTCCTCTTCCCTCTTCCCTCCTCTTCCCAAGCTCAGTCTTTTAAAGATATGTAAATTTTACACTGTCAGGGCTTATAACTTTCACATTCTGTTTTGAAACCTTAATTCTCACACTTATTTTAGTCTTTTATCCTATATAATTAGATTCAATTCTCATTGCCAGTCTTTATTAAATTTATTATTAGCTGGATTTTATCATCATTTTTTAATCAAAGATGGTAGAAACTATATTCATTGATTTCTTACATGTTCAAAAAATGTTTATCTGCTGCATTTATAGATATTTTGCTTGCTTTGGTCTAAACTCTTTGGTTTAAACTTTTCTTTTGAGAACTTCATAGGCTACATTTTCTTTCAGTCTTGACCACTGCTGTGGTAACTATAAGACTAAATTAAAGTTTTTGCCTTAGAGATGAATTGAATTTTACAAGTCTACTTAGGCAAATATCTTTGTCTTTAGCAATTAAACATTTTACTGGGCTATGTCTCAATCAATTATTCTCTGTTAATTTCTCCTAGGACATGTCCATTCATTCTATAGATTCAAGCCTTCTCTTTTTCAGGAAAATTTTCTTCAATTGTCTTGATCAAAGGTTTTCTGTTCCTTATTTTGGTTCTTTTATTCAGAGATACCAACGAAGTGCATTTCATATTTCTTGCCATTTTCTGTCTCTAATCCTCTTCAATCCTTCATTTATGTCCAATTTCTTCTTTAGCCTATCCTCTAGTGAATTTTTTTGTCTGCCATTTGTTTCTCTTATTCTTTTTAAAATTTTTTCTTGTGGCATGTCTGTAAAGATTCCATGCTGGTTCCCTTTCAGTTATTCCTCACCTTTGAGTCTTGGACCAGATATTTATGTGGAGGCAGTGATGAGGTGGCTCCAGGCCATGTTCCAGGCTGATTTTCAATGAGATCTTTACACCACAAGATTTGCTGTATGAACGTGGCTTTTATGTTTTCTTTTTCTCTAGCCAGTTTCTCGGAAGCAGCAATGCTATTCACAATGCCCAGTAACTCTCCTCCATCCATCCTGCCTCACTGAAAGACTCTCCATGTGAACTTGACCTCACCCACACCTACTCAGTGTCAAAGGAGCCCAAGAAAGTTCCAAGTACCATCCTGAGCATAATTCCCACCTCCAAAGAGTGGGTTGATGGTATGTGTTATGGGCTGAATTGTGTCCTCACAAAATTCATATGTCAAAGTCCTAACCCCCAGTACCTCAGAATGTGACTGCTTTGGTAAGGAATTGATTGTAATGAAGAAAAAGGAAATGAGTTAAGTGAGAGAAAAAAATGTAAGCACCCAAGTTGCCTGATAGAGTTAGGCGCTATACTATCCTCTGTAGTTCTTTAGATTTGTTGCTTTTATTACTCTGGGCCCTTAAATAGAATGTGACTTTCTTAATGATAAGAGCCATATGTCATGTATTATACATATTTGAAACAGACAAAGTGGTTTAGTTTGACTTCTTTTGAATCTCCACCACCCACCCACACCCTCCACAGCATGGATTTAGTCTATCTTAAGTATCAATAAACACACATTGGGCAATTAAGAGAGAAAGAGAGAGAGGATTAGGGAGGATGGGAGATAGTTTCCAAAACACTAAATGAGTTACAGAAATTACTAAATCCATGTGAAGATCAAAAAGAGTGAGATATCTGTCTTCATTCTTGTAAACTGGGACATATGGCATAGAATATGTAAATGTCCAGTGCAAAGTCATCACCAAGGGACCTAGAAGTAGGAATGATGTTTCAATACTTATTTGTCTATGATTTACATCTATTACCCCTGAGAGGACGTTTGGTACTTTGGGGTTGTTTCCCTTTCCACCTTCTTATAAAGTCAATACTACTTAAAGAACCATTAATGGGGCTCTAATTGAATAAAGCAACAATTCTGTTATTATTGCTCACTTGACTTTCTGTCATTTCTGAAAATGACCTTATTTTAAAAGGCTGACATTGAAGATCGTTTATGTACAAAAGGTTTACTCAGACAGTACTTAACTTCCTGGTTCTTTTTTTTCTCTTTTTTTTCCCTAAACTGAAGATCAAAGCACTGTATTTCACAGTTGGACTTTACACTATTTATTTATTCATTTGATTTTTTTCTACAGACGAATTTCTTTTTGAGAACAGGAATGCTCTCTTATGTCGGTAGCTTATGATATAATAGTCATGTTCATATGAAATATCTACCCTTAAAAGTAAACAGATAGATAGAGCTTACCACAAACAGAATAATACATACTGGATTACATAGATGCCTAGAGAACATTGGGACTGTAACATGAAAGCAAAGAAACCATAGATTATAAACGTTCATATCAATTTCCCACCTTTCATTGGTCAGTTACAAATCTATGAATTTCCCATATTGCTATCAAAGCTAAATCAAATAATAAATCTTGTAATCACTGGAGAATCAGTTAGCATAAAACACATCATCTCCCCTTAAAAATGAGAATCATTAATTTTTACAGATATAATTCATACAACCTAAAATTTTCTCATTTAAAAAAAATGTCTTAGGTAGATCTTCTGACATATTAAAACATTTCTTTACTAAAATGGACTTTTAAAAACATGGGGTTCTCATTAATAAATGGATTTACTATTTCATTAAATTCATAATAATTTTCTGTCATTTCTTCTTATGAGAATTGGATTTCTTCAAGTGTTAAATTCTTCCTTATGTTTCATAGTCTGACGTATAAGCTGGCAAGTTATAGTCCTTTATATTCAGTGACCATTTTACAAAAAAAAAAAAAAAAAAATCAGTGAAATAATCATGAAATATTCTCATGGCCATGAGAACACAGTTGAAAATATCTACTATGCTGTTTGCAATTTTTTAGGAAGTGATTGCCTGTCGTTGCGGTAAACCTCCAAATGAGCAAGTCGGTTTTGAAGAAGAATGTGGAATTCTTGGTCATTAAGGTCCTTGATTTCGCTAGTGTGCATGGTCACGGTTCTATGTTCTTCATAGATATCACAGATGTCTTCTTCTAATACCTTCTTTTATTAGTATGGCTATGATGATTTTAACGATAACAAAGAAGTTCAGCCTATACTAATATATTAATCATTTGATGTCTGTTATGAATTATAAGGCACCACAAAGATGATTGATTACACATCACTGCATATTCAGATGAGCAAACCAAATACATGAAGACATCAAATAAGTTGTCCGAATCAATGAAGCTGGCAATATTAGATTTTCCAAAGAAATCAGGGTCTTAGAACATCCTGATGGCTAATGTAATACATTTTTGGTTATTAATCTCTAATATGATGTGTTTCACTTAGCAACACACCAAAGACTTTTTAATAGATTTTATCTTATAAACTCACACCAGATACATCTCCTTTCTCTCTTAGATCCATTAGCAATGGTCAATATAATTCAGTAACGATAATTATGAGTATGTGCTCAATCTAGTATGTGCCAAGCGACCAAGTAATTTGATAAATGCACATTATCTAATTGTATCCTCAAAATAACCACAGGAGATCTATGTAATCAATTATCCTGGTTTTGCTGAAGGAAATGAGGCTTCAGAAGGTTAAATAACTTAGACAAACATAGACAGTCAAATGAGATGGGGCCAGTGTTTGACCCATGTTTGTTTAACTTCAAAATCCAAACTCCACCCATGGTTATTGAATTTTCATGTCCTTAAGTCTTATATTCTTATTTGGACATTGAGTTCCTTGAAGATATAAACACTCTTTGTGTTCCCACAATGCCCAGAACCTCAAATAAGTAAGTTATCTTTGATTTACAAAAAAAGGGGTAATGACCAGTACAGGTGATTCTGTAAACCATTAGATACACCACTGAAATCTAAGACTACACAGGCACTATGGCTCCATTCATCAGAAAAACAGAAACAAAAAAACTTGTTTTCAGTTTCTAACAAAAGAGAAACCAATTGCTCGGGAGTGGCATTATCAATTTCACTAAAACGGGAGGATGTGGAAAATGACACGTGTCTACATGTATTCAGTCTAAACCAGCACTTTTAAGTGACCTGATACCTTGGCTATGGAAAGAAAATAACACCTGACACACAATCCCTCTGTAAATGTTAGTTCCAGGACAGCCTGAACCATCAGGTACATTTTATTTTGCTCCATGTTTCACTGCTATCCTAGCCATCAACTTTGCTACTCCTTTTTTCACTCCCATCCACACATCTCCCCTAGTTATGAATCAGCCATTCTTCCGGGATTCCTCTCTACATTTTGCCAACAAGTCATCACACTTTCTTCTGTTGTTTCCAATCAGAGTCAGCCTCTGCCTCTCATGTTTGTGTGCTCCTGGGGGTATTTCTCACATCCAGCCTCACCTACCCTCCAACCCAGTACGGAACCTATACATGATCCAAAGTGTGGGGTTTTGAGGTTCTGAAAAGAGATTTTATTCTTTTGTGGTTAAGAAGATACATTACATGTATATTTAAGTCTGTGTCTTGATTTGTAACCTGGCAATTTTGTGAAATGCCATGGATGTTGAATAATAAAATCTAAACTTAGTAATCATTCTTCAAAGAAGAACACTATTTAGCACTATTTAAAAAGGGCACATTCTAATAAGCAAAATATGAAAATCCTAGGGGAACATGAAAGACTCTTATTGCAATGTTTGAATAATATATCAATTTCTCCTTAAATCTCCATGCTCAGAAATCAGGAAAACATTTTCCATAATCCTAAAAATACACTGTAGTTGCTAAAGACACACACAAGCTTAGGTTTGGAAAAGACCATTCATGATCCTTAATCCAGTTGTCTCTTAGAGATTTGTGCAGCTCTGCCCTTAAGTAAATTCAGCACCTTTTGAAAACTACTTAGTTATCTGAATGTACGTGCTGTGGAGTTTTAACCATATTAATCCTTGCTTCATCTTCTCTCCTACAATCCAAATAATTCAATTCTTTATATGTCATCCTCCCCCAAAACCTTTACTTATGTCTCCACTAGCTTTGTGGACCTTGAATATTTTCAAATATAAGGATTTTTTTACAACTCACTGAAAGAAAATTAATTTTTTCTCCTCTACATTTTCTTCCTTGAAAATCGGTTTGACCTATTTTTCCAGCCAGATGGAAACTTTAGTCAAGGGGAATTTCAACTGTCAGTGAATTTCTGAATTTCTTACATTGCATATTTCCTAGTTGTCTGAGGGCAAGTTTTGGCAAAATGGTTAATCAGCTTATTTTCTCAGAAGACGACACGACATAGAAGGACATGAGATTTTGACTCACACATGGGATTTAGTTCATATTTGTATTAACCTTTCTGTTAAAACTATAAAATTGAGTAAATCACTTAACCTCTCTGTACTTCTGCTTCCTCATCTGTAAAATAAGGGTAATAAACCTCACTTTATAGAGCTACTGTGGAGATTAAAAGTATCCAACACATAGTCAGAGGTCCAGAATTGTTAATTCGTGAAATTCTTCTGGACATAGTAAATTTTGACTGGAATCTACTACACACATCAAGAGGCTCAGGGACTTTTCTATCTGATGGAGGTGGTGACTTGTAATTTTCCAGTCTTTCCTATATGCTTCTCAACACAATCCTACGTACATGTTGGGATATTTATACATGAGATGTCATTGTGAACATCTCTGCTGTAAAGGCAGAAATGAGACAGATTCTCAACAACTCGAAGACTGGTTTTACTCCCCATTGTTTTGGGGAAACTCAAAAGTTTGAGGAGCTCGATGAATTTCTACCAATAGACAAAAGTCCGATTGGTATCAAAGTATTTTCAGATACTATTGTGATCAGTGAATTTTCATTTGGGATAAATCTTATATACCTGGGTCTATAAATAATCTATCAGAAAAGTTGACAGTTTTCACTTAATGAGATTGATTTTAATTTCAGGTACTGTAATTAATTGTTCATTAATGTAAATCTCTTTTTTATGTGGGTTCAGCTAAGCTAGCATTAAAGCTTCAAAGTCTTAGAGAAAAAAAAAGCTAAAGAACAGCGTCAAAACCTTAAATTTACACAGAGTATTAAGGCATTTTCTGCAAATAAGCTAGTATACCTAACACAACATACAACTAAGAAAATATAATGCATAGTATGCGTCTATTAACCTAGAATTTCTTAACACTTACCATGCAAATTAAAATGAGGCTTTATTTTAATTTATGACATTCAACTAAAATGTTATTTTTCAGTTACCATCATCATCATCGTAGGCCTCATATTTCATTTCTTTTTGATCTCCTGTTATTAACACAGCAGCAGGGAATAATGTAAATGTCCAGCAGACAAAGTAAATGTCAAATCACCAATCTCACTGAATAGAAAAAGAATCTGAACGTATACATCTACCGTTTTCTGAGTCCTCCTGTGCTGTGTAACATACACAACACTTTATATATGTGGGTGTTTGATCATATTATCGATCATCCACGTTTTACATAATAAGGTAACTGCGATTAGGGATGTGACTAAATTCACACACACAGTACGTACTGGAGCTGAGATTCAAGCTATGTCCTTGGCCCATGCTTTTCCATCTACTGCATGAGAATCTGTCCTTCAAAGGAAGTTTATAGTTACTTTTCTGCTGTATGGTTATATTAACGCTGTATTTTTAAAGGAGGAATACATTTTCCTGCAACCACATCAGAAAATTTCACTCTGTTTCTCTACTATAAAAATGACTTGGCCTGAACTTGTTCAAAAAAGCACAGTTGCAATTCATTTGGTTTACATAAGTGGAGATGGTAATTATTGGAGTAAACGGCAGAGTTGAGAATTGTTTAGGTACAATGAATGATGCTAGGCATGAACTAGACGGCCAAGACCTAAAACCAGGGAAAATACGCATTCTTCTCACTAAAGAAGAACCGAGTCCGGGTGAGAACGCTGTTGTGCCTTGCTGATTGGACATCCCCCTTCACTGTCCTCACAGGAGCCTCTTCAGCTTGTATGCCATCAGGCACAGATCTCATCCTTACAGATGCCGGTCCCTAAACCATCAAGGTATCATAAAACATAGGCTGTCCTCCAGAAACAATCAGAGAAATAGGCTCAAATCACACATGGCTTTTGCATCACAATCACAAATAACTGCTATTTTACTTTTAGCTTTCCTTCTGGAAACTACAGACAAAAATGAACCAGTGTTTTAAACTTCTCTTTTTGCTTGGAATTCAGCAATGGCGTAAATTGTGCTTAGAATTTAACAATAGTCATGGGTGCTTCTAACTGTCATGAGAATAAATATCATCCTTTGTCTGAATTTATTTGCATGTAAGACATTAATTGTAATACATTTTATCTCTATTAAAGGTAGAAGAAATGCCTTCAAACTATTGAAAATTTGACATTAAAATATTGGTTTATTGCTGAAGTTTTATAATATAAATGTTTAATCTAATTTTATAATCATATATGACTAATCTGTATATACTGTATATACTGAAGTTTAATAATTTGATATAAAATTATTTAACAAACTGTGACTAGCTAGTATTCATTTCTTTAATTTCCCTATCCCCTTTGTTTTAGTTTCTATTACATTAAGTTGACTAGAAATGAGTAGATTTTAACATGTTCAAAGAAGCGTGATCCTAATTTCAACATTTCTCCTGTCTAGGATCTGGACAACTAAAATACTTCTTGAATTCAAATTAGTGTAAGTTCCTTGAACCACCCCACCTCTAAACATTCAAAGACTGACTCAGCTTGTAGTTCTTTCACTTCTCCTGCCTTTTTTGAGACTTACTAAAATTTAATTTTTATAATACAGTGATACACCTCATGGAAAGAATATGAATGGAAAGCTAACTTTCATCAAGTTTATATTCAAGATTGAGATTAAAACAATAGCAGACTCACAGATATAGAGAATAGACTTGTGGTTGCCAAGGTGGAGGGATGATTGGGGAGGGATGGGTTGGGAGTCTGGGATTAGCAGATGCAAACTCTTATGGATAAGATAGATAAACAACAAGGTCCTACTGTATAGCACAGGGAACTATATTCAATATCCTGTAATAAACTATAATGGAAAAGAATACGAAAAGGAATATATATATGTGTGTGTATATATATTTCTATAACTGAATCAATTTGCTGTACAGCAGAAATTCACACAACATTGTAAATCAACTATACTTCAATAAAATAAAATTTTACAAAAGATTGAGATGTAAAATGCATATAATTAAGACCTCTGGCTCTAGGCCACTCACACACTTGGCTCTGCCACTTTGTACCTGTTTGACCTTGGGTGAGTTCCTTAGCCTTTGTGTGCCACAGTTTCACAATCACAGTACTCACCTCCGAAGTGTATTGTGGGAAATGAGGACATTAAAAAAAGTGCTTACAATGGTGTCATGCACACACTAAGCGCTCAATAAATCTCAGCTATTGTTGTGGATCATATTTTATCAGTACAGCTGTCAAAATGTAATAATGCAACTTTAATTTACGGATGAAGTTACTGCTGAGTGAGTTAATACTGTGTTCAGAGAAGGACGAAGGAGAAAAAAACAATCAAGTATGTAGGCATTGTTCCACAAAATGTGGGTCAAACATATTGTATGAGACAATACAGTTGTCAGACCATCTAAATTCAAAGTCTGTGGCCTGAACAAGGTAGTAAAAATAGTTGGCACTTCTAGTACAGTGTTGTTCTATGTAATTAGTTAACATGTTCTTTGCCAACTTTACAGTTGCTGACAGAGTGCATTAAAAATGGAAATTTGGTTCTCAGATAAAAAAACTGGTTGAATTTTACAGTTTTCAGACAAAGGTCATAATATCCCTGAGAAATAAATTGAATCAATCACTATTTGCCATTTACTTACAATCTGACCCAGGGTTCAAGCCCAAAAGTTATAAGTGCAGTAACGGCAAAAAATACCATATAGTTTAGTCAAACTATACTGCCTAGTATTTAGAATTAGTGCATGAGGCTTGACTTACATACCCACCAAATATAGTTCCCAAGACCAATATCTATGCATTTTTCTATATTTGAACATTGTGTCGATATATGACAATATCACTGGGTGTGCAAGCCCGAAGAAGAACGCTAGAGAGAAAGAGCTATAAGTTACTTCCAATGAGGCAACTCAGGGGGCAGTGCACAGACAGTACTAAATCCAGATCAAAGGTCTGCATCTCCAGAAGCGCAATTCAAACTTTAGCATATTCCTGAAAGGAAGAGATATGCTCTCATTTTAGGAATTAAGTGAAAGATTAAGAGCCAGAGAAACTGATTAAACAGGAGTTTGTCTGCAAGGGCTCCAGCAGGTGGGTTGCAGGAAGATACCGCCAGGGGCTGATAGCAAGCAAACAGATGGTTAATGACGTGTGGGTGATAAAAGGGCTGGTTTGGGACTAATCTCACAAACACCATTTCTTCTTACCCTTTCTGTCTTCATGCCAAACAGGTGTGTGGAAATCTGAATAGTGAAATGTTGAATAGTTAAATTAGGAGGCTGGCAAATTAAAATAGGAAATTAACAGGGGAAATGCTAAATAGCCAAAATAAAATCTGGACATCTTTCTTCTTCTAGGTTACCTGAATAGGTGACCTGAATTTTTCCTTGAACAATTAAGGCTGATTACTTTGATTCTGCACATTAATTTTGTGGCATCTAGTTGATTGACAGTTATATACATATTTAGAATAGAAAATGGAGTCATTTAATAATGTTTTCATATTAAAATAAATGTTTTGATTTATTACCATAGACATGTTTGAATTGATAAGGTAATCAGTCTTCTCAAATAGACACTTTTTCGTTACCTCTTTTGGCCAGGATGGATGGTAGATGGGCATGCTGTTAACAAACTTTTCACTGAGATAATTCAATTACACAAAACTCCTTATGAATCTCAAAAAGAAAGTTGTATTTTATCCATACTTTTTATGTTCACTTGTATCTCTAGAAATCATCATTCTGGAAGACTTAATCATCCAATGCCACATAGAGATCCTATGCTTTCGATGCATGTTTCAGATACTATTTTATATACACACAGTATGCCTGAATGTAAAGATCATAAGCCAAAATGTTTACCAAGTTAATCAGAATCACCAGACAACCTTGTTAAAAATGAAGACCCAGATTTTACTACAGATTGCCTCACAGACCTACTGGAGATGGAACTCAAAAATCTTTATTTTAAATAAGCATCTGATATAAATCTTATGCACCCTTTTGAATTCTGAGATTCACTAAGAAGACTCCAAATCTTAAAGCACTGCTGTTATTCCCACTACTTTAAGAATGTCTCTATGAAAAGCACATGATATGGTCAGTGAGAACACTGGACTTAGAATCTTGGAACGTAAAGCCTGTGCCTTAGTAGCTCTGCAAACTTACACAAGTCTTTTAACTTCTCTAATCTTTGGTTTAACCATCTGTTTCATTGAGTGGTTAAGGACTGTTTTTCTCCTAGTCCTACATGCCAGAATTCCAGAATTGGTACTATACTGCTGCATTGGTACTATAAATCCTGAGAACTCTAGAATTAGTATTGGATACACATAACTTATTATATATCAATTTTCAATAGTTATGTGTAAATCTGTATTTATTGCTATCAACGAACTATTTTAGAATGCTTACTTTGTGTTTACAATAATTTAGAAGTGAGAAAGAATTTTTTTAACAAAATACAGTTAGCCTGAGTATTAAATCAGAAAAGTGTTGGGAGAAAACTTCTCATTTACATAAATTAAATGAATATTCATTGTTTTATACTGAAAGAAAGAAAACAAATTATTAAGAAGCTATTTTATATATTAACTTCTGGATACTTAAGATGTAAAAGCAACCTACCATTGTGAAATGTCCCTGGTGACCTTATTAATATAACTTTTAAAATTCTACATTTCAAAAGAACCAGGAAAACCAAATTTTAATATCTTTCTGTTACATATTGATCAAGCCCTGTAAAATTCATCCTAACAGAAAAGAATTGAGATCATCATCACATGCATTATCAGGGCTTCTGAAGAATGTAAAAACTTTCAAATATTTAAAGTACACCCGCTTAAAGCTACTTGATAATACTGCTAACAGGAGAGCAGATGCGTAGGCATCGAAATAAAGCTTGGATATGCAGAATGTCATTTGGAAATCATTTTCAGATTGCTTGTGGCCACACATGACAAATACATGCTCTTAGTACCACACTCCCCAGGGTATTGTTAGAATTTTTCTGAAGATGACTTGCCATTATTATAAAAATACAAAGTTCAACCCTGGTCCTGTTCTCTAGTAGTTCATCAGCCTCAGTAATAATAATAAAACAATGAAATAAGTTCTCTGTGACTTGAAAAAGATAATGTTAGGTTTTCTTAGACATAGGTAACATGATAAAGAATTTCTGCATAGATTTTAAGAATACATAAGCCTGGATGACTTTCATGGAAGGTCACAAATGCATGTACACTTACTGGACACTCTTTGACTTCTATTAGAAGTTCATATTTCTCAGCAGGAATTAAGGCTGAGTTATCCTAACTCAACAAAAGAGTAGCTTGATATACACATTAAAAGTCATTCTTTTATGGTCTGTCCACCATGATGATTGTTTTCTTCATTTCCAATATTTTTCCATTATAATCAGCACAATTGCTCAGAAAAATGTTTCAGTTATTTTCCCCCATGTGTGTCAACATGAATAAGATTCATTTAGGAGAAACAAGTATGTACTGTATAAATTGAGGTATAAAATTTCTCAATTTCCCAATTTTGTGTTTGGTTTAGCAGCTTGTTGTATCTCTTTTTTTTAACTTTTTATTTTATACTGGAGTATAGCCGATTAACAATGTTGTGATAGTTTCAGGGGCACAGCAAAGCGACTCAGCCATACGTATACATGTATCCATTCTCCCCCGAACTCCCCTCCCAGCCAGGCTGCCACATAACATTGAGCAGAGTTCCCTGTGCTATACAGTAGGTCCTTACTGATTATCCATTTTAAATACAGCAGTGTGTACATGTCAATCCCAAACTCCCTAACTATCCCTTCCCCCTACCCTTCCTCCCAGTAACCGTAAGTTCTTTCTCTAAGCCTATGAGTCTGTTTCTGTTTTGTAAATAAGTTCATTTGTATCATTTCTTTCTGGATTCTGCTTATGAGGGATATCATACAAGATTTCCCTTCATTAAGGAATGTTAGAACGTTTGCACTTGATTAATATACCTCAAAGTGAAAAGTTGTGTTTTATTGTTTATTTTGACCTCAAGGTTAATTGATTTGTAATGATTCGATGTGTTAGGCACAATTTACATTATAAAATTGAGACTGGAAGTTGCAACAATAACCCATTCGTTAAGCAATCTATATGCATGCTCAATAATTTCATATGACTACCAACTTAGAGAAATACAGCAATACCATTTATTCACAAATAATATTTGAATAGATTCTGCATACTATGTCTTTTATGGGTCCTTGGGGTATAGCAATGTAGAAGATAAGCAAGACCTCTGTTCAAGTGGTCCTTACCTGCTAGTGGGGGGGAAAGAAACTAAGTAAATCTAAAAATAAATCTAAACAGAGTCCCTTGGCTGAAATAGACAATGATTGGGAAACTCCTCTAGATTGGACAGTTTCTGAGGAGCCATTTGAGCTGGGAATTAAATGATAGAAAGGAGATGTTCCTGTGAAAAGAGCTCCCAAAATAAAGAATAACAATACAAAAGCCCAGAGTTACTGCAAACATAAGCCAGCATCGCAGAGCTCACAGTCTAGCGAAAGATACAGACAGTTAAGCACTGCAGTTTGAAAAGCATGCCTACACCTCCTATGGCATGTTATTACACAGGAGCACCTTAGAGAGACATGCAATGGAAAAGGGGAGGGGGAGAAGACCAGTGACCAAAACAGGTCCTAAAGAATGAGCTGGAATAGTTATTGGGAGACTAGCACATTCCAGGATCAGGGAGTTGACATGTGACTGGACCATGGAGAGCAAGATGGAGAGGGGCATGAGATGAGCCACATGTGACCTTCATTTTACCCAAAACCAATAGGCTCTATATTGTGAAGTCAGGAAATCTATAACCCTTCTATTTCAAACAGATTTTGAGAAAGCATCTTAATTATATGATAACATTTGATCTATTCATTTCAGTTGTGCAATTTCTGTTTGTCCCTTACTAGGTTTTCCTTTCTATACCTTTCTCATAATGATAAATTATCCCCTAATTGTTTGCATACAGTTAAATTAGAAGTTTTCCTTTAAACTAAAATGAAATTAGACTCCCTAAAACATGAGGACTTCAGATTTTTGGAAAAGAAATATACATTCTGCATATTCTCCCAAATGTTTTCTATTACCAAGCATAATTCATTCAGCCAAATAGCTCCACTCTATCAAATCAGTAAGGGTTTCTTTTGCACACTCATCTGACGGAAGCAAGCAGCAGACTAAGGAGGGTGAATGCAGTCATATAGCTCAGAGTTTTAAAACTTTACACTTTTCAATGAATAGTAATTAAAGAGTTGGCAAATCAAAGAAAATGTGTCTTTATTTCTGCAAATTCAACCAATTGATGTTCCCAGGAAAACTAAGCTAAAAGTTCTACTCCTCCCTAAATCAGGCTTATTTTCAACAAGGATCAAGCCTTTTCAAGAAACAATTTACTTTGTCTATTTCCAACTAATTCTCAGACTGATGAACTGGTTCACAAAAGTGAGCAATTCAGTATTTTGAACCAATTGAAAATATCTCAAGATACCCTGCAAGAAAAAGGCTCTGTGCTGTCTTTCGGCTGCAAGGACTCACCAGCAAGGCCTTTGCTTGGAGGAGGAAAAACCAAACTGTGCCTTATCTAATGCATACAAGAAATAGCTCCTTCAGCCTCAAGACGGTCTATGAATAGAGGGAACATATAATATATCTTCCAAACTGGGACACTTTTAAGATTAAAAGGAGGCTCTATTAACCACTACGGAGGGACTGCAGGCATTAACTGGGACACGTGTCCTCACTATCTATGAAGCACAGGCCCGGGAAGCCTTTAGAAAATTATCCTTTATCTCCTCACAGAGAAATATGAAGCATAATAAATTGTAAACATCTTTGATGGAGGAAAAGACTGTTTGGGGCACTATTATCTAAAACCTCTAAGCCTTAGAACTTCCCCTTAGTTTCACCGACTTTATAATGTATATAAACATGAATATGGAGGCTCTGAGCTTTTTGGAGAAAAGCACCAAAATCTTCAGCTGCTCTTGAACATGGAAACATAATTGTGACATATAACAGACTGACCTCAATGCAAAAATAGTCACAGTGTACTCACACTTAACCCATTTGTCACCAAGTTTGAAAAAAAAATCCCACTGTTGGAAGACCAGATGCTGGGTATTTCCCTAGAAATAGTTACAGCTACATATCTCTTCTCATTACCTGGCTACCCTTGGGAATTAAACTACTGTCAGCCTTACTAAGTTTAAACTTGTGGCTTGGAAATCTATCTAGCCTTGAATATTAACTGCTAATTCTACACTTATAATTAACTGCCCCATCTTACAGGCAGAGCAGGATAGAGAAAGGTGATAAGAAAAGAGGTGTTATAGAAGGAAGTTAAAGGAATAAGGAGGAAGAAGAGATAGAGGAAAAGGAGATGTAAAAATAGAAAGAAGGGAGAAAACAAAGGAGAAAAACCTGAAATACGAGTGAAACTAAAACATCACATAGCCTTCCTCACATCTTCACTACTCTTTTGACCTGGGGTTAGCTGAGCGTGTTGGATGCAGGTAGAGTTTCACAGAACTGAAAAAATCATACAGATCATCAGAAATATGTCAGACTCAAAGAAAAAAAACCAAAAAACTGTGTCCTGCTAAGTATCACACAGCTGGTCAGTGGAAAAGTTAGTTCTAAAACCCATGCCTCCTGACTCTTGAGCCCAGTTTTTTAGTTACAAAAGTGCTTTGCTTTTAGAATGTGCACTTTTATCTTATAAAACCTCAAATTGGAGTTTTCTGTTAAATTCTGGTTTCATCACTTTATAAATGCTATACTTATTTTGAAGAACTCAAGCATATCTGTTTCTGAAATGTTCACCTGCTTCGCCTGTTTCCCCAGTTTTTAAATTTTAATATACCGTGTACTTCTCTTTATAGAAATAATATAAATTTTGGTACTCAGTAAGACTTGATTCCCATCAACAAAGTGAGAAAACAACCTATGGAACGAGAAAAAATATTTGCAAACCATATATTTGATAAGGGGTTAATATCCAAGCAACTGAATAGCAAAAAAATTTTAAAAATCCAATTTAAAAATGTGTACAGAACCTGAATATGGATTTTTCTAAAAAAGATATATGAATGGCCAACAGGTCCATGAAAATATATTCAACATCACTAGTCATTAGGGAAATGCAAATTAAATGCCTATTAGAATGACCATCATCAAAAAGATAAGAGATAACAAATGCTTCCAACAATGTGGAGAAAAGGAAGCCCTTGTGCATGGTTGGTGGGATTGTAAACTGGTACAGCCACTGTGGAAAACAGTACAAAGTTTCCTCCAAAAATTAAAAATAGAACTACCATATGATCAAGCAATTCCATTTTTGGGAATAAATGCAAAGGAAATGATAACACTAACCCGAAATATCTGTACCCTCATTTTCATACAGCAATATTTACAATAGCCAAAACATAGAAACAACCTAAGTGATACATTATATACATCACTCCAGTTATTAGATAAATAAGTGCTAGGGATGTAATGTACAACATGATGACTGAAGTTAACACTGTTGTATGATATAGAGGAAAGTTAAGAGACTAGATATTAAGTGTTCTCATCACAAGGAGAATTTTTTTTTCTTTTCTTTTTATTGTATCTATATGAGATGATGGATGTTAATTAAACCTATGGTGGTAATCATTTCACAATCTATATAAATCAAACCATCATCTTGTACACCTTAAGCTCATACAGTGAAGTATGTCAATTATTTCTCAGTAAAACTAGGAAAAAGCAATTTTGATTTAGTAAATGAATGAATAAAAGGCAGTACTCCTGTAGGCTTTACTGAACAACTGAATACTTCTAAATGAAATGGATTGACCAACTATGTCTTTTCTTGATAAATTCTGTAGAACCAAAATGCAAATAAATAATTAAATTGTCTTTCTGACCATGTGTGATTGCTTGTACCTGAATAATGAAACTCATCAATTAGAAATGGATCTCATACTTATAACATTATTTGTTTGCTCTTTTCTATATGCTTTTGAATATGTAATGTACCACATATATATTCACCAGGAGAACCAGGCCTTTGGTACTGTATATGAATCACCTATGGTAAGTTCTATTCTAAGTCTTCTTTATAATCTGTTAAGACATAAATATAAACAAATATAGAGTAACCAAATATAAATGTAAAAAAATCATAAAATGCAAATTACTAGCATCAGAAAAGAAAGAGGGGTCATTACTACTGATCTCATGGCATTAAAAATATAATAAAAGAATATTATTAATAACTCTATGCAACACAAATTTGACATCTAAGATGAAATAGACCAATTCCTTGAAAGGCACAATTACCAAAACTCACACATGGAGACGTAGACAATTTGAATAAAAAAATAGAACCAATAATTAAATAACTTTCCAAAACAGAAAGCAAGAGGCCCAGATGGTTTCAATGGTAAATTCTACAAAACATTAAGGAAGAAGTGATACCAATTCTCCACAATCTCTGCCAAAAGAATTAAAGAGAAAGGAACGCTTCCTAAGTCTTTCTATGAGGGCAGCATTACCCTGATACCAAAACCAAAGATATCACAAGAAAAGACAATTGTAGATGAATATCTCTCCAAAAATTCTCAATGAAATATAGCAAATCAAATCCAGCTATGTATAAAAAGGTATACACTAGAACCAAGTGAGATTTTTTCCATTTATGCAAGGCTGGTTCAAAATTAAAAATCAATTAATGTAATCTATCACATAAACAGGCTAAAGAGAAAAATAATCAATGATTATATCAATAGATTCAGAAAAAGCATTTGAGAAAATTCAACATACATTTGTGATAAAACTGGGAATAAAGGGAAATTTCCTCGATGTAATAAAAAAGAAATCTACGAAGAAACTCTAGAGTCAACATCATACTTAATGGTAAAAAAACAAAAACAAAACAAAACAACAACATCAACAAACTAAATGCTTCCTTAAAGACCAGGAAAAAAACAAGGATGTCCCCTCTTACTATTCCTATTCAACACTGTACTGGAAGTCCTAACTAATGCAATGAGATAAGAAAAGTGAATAAAAGGTATATAGATTGGGAAGGGAGAAATAAAACTGTCTTTGTTCTCAGATGACATGATTGTCTATGTGGAAAATGCCAAAGAATAGACAACAAAACCTCCTGGAACTGTTAAGTGAGTATTGCAAAGTTGCAGGTTATAAGATTAATAAACAAACTCAATTTCTTTTCTGTATTTCAGCAACAAACACTTGGAATATGAAATTTAAAACATAATGCTATTTACATTAGAACCCAAAATATACTTACATATACATTTAACAACAACAACAAAATATATAGGATCTATATGAGGAAAACTACAAAATGCTGATGAAAAAAAGTCAAAGAAGATCTAAATAAATGGAGAGCTATTTTATGTTCATGGGTAGGAAGACTCAAATTTTAATATTTCAGTTATTCTCATTTTGATCTATAGATTCAACACAATCCTTATCAAAATTTCAACGAGTTATTTTGTAGTTATCAACGAACTGATGCTAACGTTTATATGGAAAGACAAAAGACCCAGAATAGCCAACACAACACTAAACAACCAAAATTGAAGAACTGACACTATCCAAATTCAAGACTAACTACTGGCAAAAGACTAGACAAATAGACTTAATGGAACAGAATAGAGAGCCCAGAAAGAGAGCCACGTAAATAAAGTCAATTGATATTTGACAGAGAAGCAAAGGCAATTCAATGGAGAAAGAAGTAATTTTAACAAATGGTGCTTAAATAATGGCACATCCATATGCAAAACATTCAGAACTTACACCTTTCATGAAAATTAATTCCAAATGGATCATAGATCTAAAATGTAAAATTCAAGATTATAAAACATCTAGAAGATAACACAGGAGAAAATCTAGGTGTCCTTGAGTTTGGCGATGACTTTTTAGATACAACATCAGAAGCATAATCTAAGAAAAAAAATTTTATTTTAAATTTAAAACTTCTGCTCTGTAAAAGACACTGATAAGAGAATGAAAAGACAAGCTACAGACTGGGGGAAAACATTTCAAATCACACATGTGATAAAAGACCCCAAAATATACAACTCAACTCAAAATGTCAAAACTCAACAGTAAGAAAAACTCAGTTAAAAAATGGTCAGGGGCTTCCCTGGTGGCAGAGTGGTTAAGAATCCGCCTGCCAATGCAGGGGACACAGGCTCAAGCCCTGGTCCCGGCAGATCCCGCATGCTGTGAAGCAACTAAGCCCATGCACCACAACTACCGAGCCTGCTCTCTAGAGCCTGTGAGCCACAACTGCTGAGCCTTTGTTCCACAACTACTGAAGCCCGCACGCCTAGAGCCTGTACTCCACAACAAGAAAAGCCACCGCGATGAGAAGCCCGCGCACCTCAATTAAGAGTAGCCCCCGCTTACCGCAACTAGAGAAAGCCCGCACACGGCAATGAAGACCCAAAGCAGCCAAAAGTAAATAAATAAAATAAATTTATTTAAAAAAAAAAATGGGCAGGAGATCTGAAAAGACACATCACCAAAGAAGATGCACAGATGGCAAATAAGCATATGCTCTGTATCATGTCATTAGGAAACCAAAAATTAAAACAAAAGTGAAATACCACTAAACATCTATCCGAATAGCTAAAATCCAAAACACTGACAACAAAATGATGGTAAGGATATAGAAAAACAGAAACTTTCATCCACTGCTACTGAAAATTAAAATTGGTATAGCCAATTTGGAAGACCGCTTGACAGCTTTATACAAAGCTAAACATAGATTTACCATGGAATCCAGAAACCACACTCCTAGGAATCAGCTAAAATGAGGTGAAAACTTATGTTCATACAAAAACACACACAAAGATGTTTATAGCAGCTTTAGTCATAATTGCCAAAACTTGGAAGCAACTAAGATGTCCTTTAATAGGAATGAGTAAACAAACTGTGGTACAGCCATACAACTGAGTATTATTCAGTGATAAAAGGAAATGAGCTATGAAGCCACAGAAGGTCATGGAGGAAATTTAAATGCATATCACTAAGTGAAAGAAGCCAGTGTGAAAAGGCTACATGCTGTATGATTCCAACTATCTGACATTCTGGAGAAGGCAAAACTATGGAGAGAGTAAAAAGATCAGTGGTTGGAAGAGGCTCAGGGGACAGAATGATAAATAGGTAGAAACTTTGAGAACTGAAGATGAGGAGGGTATATGGGAACTCTCTGTACTTACTGCACAATTTTTCTGTAAATCTAATAATCCTCTCTAAAAAAAATCCTAAAATGGTTATATTGGTAAAAAGGACCAATTTATGGAGGAAGGTATTAAAACTTTCATTAAAGTGATCATGATTTGTGTAGAAGAATATCTTTGAATGGAAGCTCTACTTTTTCTCAAAGCTTCTATTTCTAGTGAATCTTACTACCTCATTCAAACCACTGTTAATGTAGTAACACTCATCAAGAACTTCTTTTCTCCAAGACTGTATGTAGTTGCTACAAACACAAAGAAATATAAATTTTATTCCTTGCTTCAAGGAACATATTGTCTTTCTGTGCAAATAGAAAGCAGATATATTACATAAAGCACAGTGTAGTATAAATAGAACACAGGTATAATATGTGAAAGAACAATACAATGTTGTATATGCTGAATGTCAAATGAGAGATGGAGGAGTTCATAACAGAAAAATGAAACTTCAGCCTGTGGAAAAGCTGGATTTGAGGAAGGAGAAATTGAAGAGGGAATGAACAGGTTCAATGGGCCATGGCAAAACCAGTTTGGTTGCAGTGAAATCTCTTGTAGAAAATGAATTAAAGTTAGAAAGATAACTAGACTCATAGAGTGAGACACTAAGAAGTTGGGATTTTCATTTGGGTTTCATTTCTTAAGTAATAAGAAGCTAATAAAGGAGTCTAAACAAGAGGAACTAGAGGAAGAGTAATCTGATTTGGGTATGAAAATAACTAAAACTATATTTATTTTATATATTTTTATATATATTTAGGAACCTGGCACCTAAAATCTATTTATCTGATTGACTACTAGTAGTAAATAAACCAGCACAGTTTTTTGGTTGGTTTTCTAGGGACCTTAAACTCTTAGTTTCATTATCTAATTGATGCTTGCAACACCTTTCTGAGACAGGTATGGGTCAGTTTTTATTCCTCCTATCAGAGATTTAGATGATATCCAAACCTTGGATAAAATACTAAATAAAATTTATATTTAGTAGTTGTAAAATACTAAAGAAAATCATAATGATGCACATTACTAAGTATACCTAGTATTATATTTAATTTCTTTCTGTCAACAAAAAAATAATTTAAAAGACTGTATACTTTTGCCAATAATACATAGTCTGTAATAAAATAGGGGTCATAGTATTAAAATTAGGTAAGAGGAATCATAAACAGGATCAAAGGGTAAAATGCATAAAATCTGAAGCTAATAAAGGGATAAACTGCAAGAGAAAGTTTGGTACTATTAAACACTCCAGGAAATGCCTAGCATAATAGGAAAAAATAAAAACATGAAAGGAAGAAAAGCAGTTCCCACTCAAGATAATATTAAATCTAATTGGTGCTGCAACACATACAAATATGAAGCAAACAGAAAAAGTGTCAAAGTCATGCAAAGTGTTGATTACCAGAAACTCTAGATGACAAAGCAACCTAGCAATGGAAACACCCTTTCAAGCAGCATGTTTCTCTAAATTAGAGGAACTACTCCCATTTCCCAATTAGGAAATCGTCAGAGGTGAACTTCAGCTCTGCCCCAAATTGTCCCTCCTTCTGCTTTCAATGAGCTATTTTTTTTAGGTCATCTTCAAAATAATCCCTCATTCAGGATTCTGACCCATTCCATCTAAGCCACCCAGAGGCCAGTTATATAATATAGCCTCTTACACAGAGGTCAGTTCAGAATGAAAATTTGTGTCTGAAGCAATGCATGCAAAGTATTAGATGAAGGCTACAAAGAAAAATTGAAAACCATGCATAGGCTGCAACATCAAAGGAGACAACCCACACAAGAAAATATATCTTATATTTATATATACATATGTATCCAGTATTTTTAAGTTCTTAAAACTAAATTCATAATTTAGATATTACAAAAGGTTAAAAAGTGAAAAGTAAACTTCTCTTTCTCACTTCATTTGCATTTTCAATCCACAGAAATAGCCAGTTAAAGAGTTTCTTGCACATTCTTCCAAAAAAGTTTCTATGTATAAACTATTACATAAGTATGTATATGTCATATGTTAATTTTTACACCTATTTATTATATGACCATATGTAAAACTTGCTTTTCTCTTAGGCATCTTTTGAGTTCATATAGCTTTCCAAAGTGGCACATATAAACCTATCACATATGCTACAAGTTATTTAACTAGTACCTATTTTGATTGTCTCATTTTTGCTGTTACAAATAACACAATAAACATTTTTTAATCCTTTTCCCACTTAAATTCTCTGAATCACAGGGTATGAGCAATTTTTGTTGAAATACTACCAAATTGTCACCCAAAGAGTTTATTCTCTCCTTTATACCCTAAGAGTATGGGAAAGTCTATTTCACTAAACTATTGCTAACTGAATCTTGTCATTTAAAAAAATCTTTGCTACCCTGAAAGACTATTTAATTGCCACTTTTGCTGTGAAATTAAACATTTTTAAAGTTACTGGCCACTTAAATTCCTTTTATAATACACAGTCCATGCATGACCTTGCACATTTTTTTCACTAATTATTTTTTAACTATTTGCTGTGTTCTTTCTATATTAAGAAAATCAAGTATATTCCCAGTTTAATTTTTGCAGTTTTGATTCTGCATAATGTTTCTGCAGAATCAGAAAGATGAAGATGTTTCTGATTATGGTCAAATTTCTCAGTCTTTAATCATGGCTTCTGAGCTTATGATGATGTTTCTGATTATGGTCAAATTTCTGAAGATGTTTGAAGATGTTTCTGATTATGGTCAAATTTCTCAGTCTTTAATCATGGCTTCTGAGCTTATGATGATGCATGGGAAGGCATACAGCACTCACATATATACCAAATTTCACCAAAGTTATTTTCTATAATTCAGTGGTATCATCTTTTAAAAATCCTTCATTTACTTGTACAGTGGGACAGAGGTAGAATCCCGCCTTAACTTTTTGCCTGGAGAGCTAGCCAGTTCTTCTCCAATAATTATTGAATAGCCTATCTTGTTCCCCATGAATTTAAACTGTGAAACTTGGTATTTTTTTGAGGTGATTTCCCAACTATCTTGAATAGTTCTGGTTCCACAAATCTGCTTATACCAATCCCAAACTGTTCAAATTATTGTGGAATTGTTATATGTTTTAATATCAGTGTGGATATCCCCTTTATTACTCTTCTTTTTTAGATATTACTTGGCAAATCTCATACACTTATTTTCCCACATAAACATCAGTAGCATTTGTCAATTTTACAAGAATTCTTGATATTTTCAAACACATTATATGCATTTATAAATTTATTTAGGGAGAACTGACATATTAACACTACTGAGTATTTCTATATATAAATAAGATGTCTTCCCATTGAGTCAAATCTCATTTATGTACTCTAGTTTAATTATGAAATTCTCTCTTGTAAGCCTTTTACCACATTTATGTCCACATAGACTAAATGTTTATGCCTAGATAGTCTAAATATATTTGCTATTCTAAATAAAACCTTTCTATCCACTGTATTTTATCACCTATTATTGCATACAGACTACTAATTTTTATGTTTTCATCTTTTATAACTCACCACTTTATTCAATTCTCTCACTATTTCCATTTGTAGTTGTATTTCTTGAACTTTTGGTATATGTCATATCATATACAAATAATTCCAATAGTCTATCTCAATCCCTAGTTTCTAATATTTCTTCCTCTTATCTAATTATGGAGTTAAAATTCCTAGTAATTTTAAATAGTGATGGTGATAGTAGTCATCATTCTTGTTTCCGACTTTACTGAGAAATCTTCTGTTTCACAATTAATTATGAGATGTTTTATGCTCCATATCAGAGGGAAGAAACTATTCTCAACTTCTACTCTATTCATATTTTTTATTAATTCAGGATTTGGTGTTGAATTTTGCCAGATTAATTTATGCATAGACTTAAAAAGCAATTTTTTTTTCTCCTTTTACCTATTAATATGATAAATTATGTTGAGAGATTACCCAACACAGATCTACACTTGTATTCCTAACACAAATACCCCTCATCACATGATCAGGATATAATATTTGTTAATGTACTGCTACTTCTGAATCACATTTTTATGGTTTTAACAGATATTCATAAATAAGATTAGTTTACTTAATTTTGTGTACTCTTTTTAAAGTTTTGTCATCATAGTCTGCTAATTTATAAAAATATTTTAATACTTTTATGTTTTCTCAGGCTTGGAACAAGTTGAATAGAATTGATGTTCTCTATGCTTCAAAGATTTTAGAGAATTTCCTTCTGAAACTACTGGCCTAGCACTTCTGTTAGGTTTACTCACTGAAAACATTTTTCATTTCTTCCGTGGTCATGGATCTCTTCTGAGATCAAATTGTGAGATTTATATTTTCTTAGAAGTCATCTATTTCACTCAGTTTTTATATTTATTTGAATAGACTCGGGCAAATTATGCTTTTACAAGGCTTTTAATTCACTCTGTAGCTGTGATTATTCTGCCATCCTCATTTCTAATTTACATAGTCTTCTTTTTTTTATTAGATTTACTAGTAGTTTTCACTCCTACAAAAGAGCTTTTGATTTATTTATCAATTCTACTACTTTCTCTTTGATAATTCACTAATTTTCCCTTTTGTTTTCAGTGATTTATTCCTTCCATTTTCTGTGGGCTCAACTGGTTGCTCTTTTAATATCTTCTTAATTTGAATTTTAATAAACTCCATTAAATTCTTTCTTAATTAGTAATATATGTTAAACATGTGGTACTAATTTTTTTCATGGTATAGCACACTCAGAAAATTATAATATCTTTATAGCTCATATAATAAACTCGAGACCCTGCACTATTCAACATCCTGCTTCCTGACGGAGGTCCTGAGACAAAAAGAAATGAAGTCTTGGCACTCCTGTTACCCACTGGCTACATACCAGTTGGGAAGCCCTATTAAAAAAATCAAGTGGATCTGGATGTACTCATATACTCAGTAAACAACCAATGAGCAAGCGCACTAGGAGCTCAGAATACAAAATGGATGAGAAAACGTTTCCAGTAACTTTAATATTTAAAATAGTGAGTGTGTGCTCACCAATTTAGGATTGATCAAATGGCTTAGCTTCTAGTCCCAGAACTACACATATTATATGTGTGACCCATGTCTACGTCTCAGTTTTCTGAATTTTCACTGAAACAGAGATGATAGAATAAAGAAAACATTTGAAAATTAAGATGATGAATTCAAATTATCACTACTAACTTGTATTGAAAGGGCTTGTAACAATAGTATGTATGTTTCTATGCTCTCTAGTGTGTGCCCAATAAATAAATAATGGAATACATTTCCTATCTTGATGGAACAAAAAATAAGCCAACTGGCTATTGTTAATTGTTATATAGTCACAGATATGGGTTGTCCTCAGTGAGTGAAAGAATCATAAGTTATTACACTGAGAAAACTATTGCAACAAAAGAAGAGAATTGGGCTTCAATTTTCTCCATTTTGAGATTTGATGGTCCTATATCAATTTTTAATATGAAAATTAAGAAAACCTGGCTAAAATAGCCCATAATTGGAAAGGATAAAAAAAATCAAATAAACTTCTCCTCCGCAAAGGTAATAGAGACCTTACACACATAGCTAGTAAAATCTTGAAAATTTTTCTTTTTTTTAAACTTTTTATTTTATATTGTAACATAGTTGATTAACAATTTTGTGATAGTTTCAGGTATACAGCAAAGTGATTCAGTTATACATAAACATGCAACTATTCTTTTTCAAATTCTTTTCCCATTTAGGTTGTTACATAATATTGAGCAGAGTTCCCTGTGCTATACAGTAGGTCCTTGTTGGTTATGCATTTCAAATATAGCAATGGGTATGTGTCAATCCCAAAAGATTTTTCTTGAGGTGGATGTGGATGGTTATGCAGAAAGCACAACAAAGAGGATGATGTCTCCTCCCTTCCAGAGCTTACAGACACATGAAACCATCGTGTGTACAATTTCTTTTCATTCTCTGCTAATGAGTCATGAGATAAAATTCACAATCAGCTTAGAAATCAACTGAAATCTTTGTTTTGTGTATGACACTGGGGATGAGTTTTAAAATTTGAGAAGGAATATCTGCCAGATAGAGGATGGGTACTTATTTCAACTACAGCTGAGGATAAAGGAAAAATCTTTGTACTAGAAATGATCACAGAATAAGACATTGGTGAGTATAACTATCTATTTAGAATGAGGTACAGGAGATATAATAATTGTAAGAAATCTATATCTTAAGCAGTTCCATGATGTGTTGAAATAAGAAAAATGGGAGCAGGTATAAACTAATTAACAATGGTGCAGTAAAAGGTGAGCAAATCTCCACCATTTATTACACACCATCTAACTACTCAGAGATTTGTTGGGTAGATTAGATGAATTATATGTGGAACACTTGGGGCACATAATAAGTGCTGAGACCATGTTGGCCATTATTATTGTTGTTGTTGTTCTTAAAATTTTAAGTGACATTTTGGGAATAGTTGTGATTATTCTTACAGCAGCCCTACCTATAATTTAAGTAGCCCATAAAAGCAATAAAGAAATCTCTTCATGGACAAATTTCTGTTAAAATGTAACCAAGATAGGAGGACCTTCAAGATGGTGGAGGAGTAAGACATGGAGATCACCTTCCTCCCCACAAGTACATCAAAAATACAACTGTATGTGGAACAGCTCCTACAGAACACCTACTGAACGCTGGCAGAAGACCTCAGACCTCTCAAAAGGCAAGAAACTCCCCACGTACTTGGGTAGGGCAAAAGAAAAAAGGAAAAACAGAGACAAAGGAATAGGGACGGGACCTGCACCTCTGGGAGGGAGCTGTGAAGGAGGAAAGGTTTCCACACACTAGGAAGCCCCTTCACTGGCGGAGATGGGGTGTGGCAGGGGGGAAGCTTCAGAGCCATGGAGGAGAATGCAGCCACAGGGTTGCAGAGGGCAAAGCTGAGAAATCTCCGCACAGAGGATCGGTGTTGACCAGCACTCACCAGCCTTTGTCTGCTCACCCGCCAGGGCGGGTGGGGGCTGGGAGCTAAGGCTCCAGCTTCGGAGGTCAGACCCCAGGGAGAGAACTGGGGTTGGCTGCGTGAACACAGCCTGAAGGGGCTAGTGCACCACAGCTAGCCGGGAGGGAGTCCGGGAAAAAGTCTGGACCTGCCTAAGAGGCAAGAGACTATTGTTTCGGGATGCGTGAGGAGAGGGGATTGAGAGCACTACCTAAACAAGCTCCAGAGATGGGCGCGAACCGTGGCTATCAGCATGGACCCCAGAGACGGGCATGAGATGCTAAGGCTGCTGCTGCCACCACCGAGAAGCCTGTGTGCGAGCACAGGTCACTCTCCACACCTCACCACCCAGGAGCCTGTGCAGCCCACCACTGCCAGGGTTCCATGATCCAGGGACAACTTCCCCGGGAGAACACATGGCAGGCCTCAGGATGTTGCAATGTTACGCTGGGCTCTGCTGCCACAGGCTCGCCCCTCATTCTGTACCTCTTCCTCCCTCCGGCCTGAGTGAGCCAGAGCCCCCGAATCAGCTGCTCCTTTAACCCCCTCCTGTCTGGGTGAAGAAGAGACACCCTCTGGCAACCTACATGCAGAGGCGGGTCCAAATCCAAAGCTGAACCCCGGGAGCTGTGCGAACAAAGAGGAGAAAGGGAAATCTCTCCCAGCATCTTCAGGAGCAGCAGATTAAATCTCCACAATCAACCTGATATACCCTGCATCTGTGGAATACCTGAATAGACAATGAATCATCCCAAAATTGAGGCAGTGGACTTTGGGAGCAACTATAGACTTGGGGTTTGCTACTTGTCACTGACTAGTTTCCGATTTATATGTTTATCTTAGTTTAGTTTTTAGCACTTGTTACCATTGGTGGACTTGTTTATTGGTTTTGTTGCCTCTTCTTCATTTTTTTAAATTTCTTTTTTATTTTCTATTTTAATAATATATTTTTTAAATCTTGTGTTTTAATAACTTTATTTTATTTTATTCTTTCTTTCTTTTTTTTTTCCTCCCTTTTCTTCTGAGCGTGTGGCTGACAGGGTCTTGGTGCTCCAGCCAGATGTCAGGCCTGAGCCTCGGAGGTGGGAGAGCCGAGTTCCGATTTCAGGACATTTGACCACCAGAGACCTCCTGGCCCCATGTAATATCAATTGGCAAGAGATCTCCCAGAGACCTCTATCTCAGTGCTAAGACCCAGCAACACTCAATGGTCAGCAAGCTTCAGTGCTGGACACCCCATGCCAAACAACTAGCAAGACAGGAACACAACACCCATTAGCAGAGAGGCTGCCTAAAATCATAATATGTTCACAGACACCCCAAAACACACCACCGGACGCGGTCCTGCCCACCAGAAAGACAAGATCCAGCCTCATCCACCAGAACACAGGCACCAGTCCCTTCCACCAGGAAGCCTAAACAACCCACTGAACCAACCTTACCGACTGGGGGCAGACAGCAAAAACAACGGGAACTACGAACCTGCAGCCTGTAAGTTAAGCAAAACACAGTAAGTTAAGCAAAATGAGAAGACAGAGAAATACACAGCAGGTGAAGGAGCAAGGTAAAAGCCCACCAGACCAAACAAATTGAGAGGAAATAGGCAGTCTACCTAAAAAAGAATTCAGAGTAATGATAATAAAGATGATCCCAAATCTTGGAAATAGAAGAGAGAAAATACAAGAAACGTTTAACAAGGACCTAGAAGAACCAAAGAGCATTCTGGTATAATGTTATAAGTCATAATTCTAATTATTACTTTAAAATGTATATCTCAGAAATAACTAAATTTCCTTGTCAATTGCATTATTATGAACTTTCATCAAATCTTTAACCGTGGTCATCTTTAAGTCTTTTGTCATTTACAGACAGTTCTGGGTGTACTCTGATGCTTTTGCAAAAATGTTCCTATAAAAGGGTTTCATCTTCAAGGAATTCATGGAAAACACTCTGACAAGTACAGGTTTCCAGTAACTGACTATACTGCTGAACTGAATGAATAAGCATTTTCAGAACTCTAATGGAAAACTGATGAATTCATAAAAGTGCTAACAAAAGCTCAAGATGAAAAAAAAATTAATTACATGGTAATTAATTAATTAATTACTGAGTGAACTGATGAGGATGATTATAATTTTTGTGACTTTCTGTTTGAATAAAAGAAAAGTTATAAAAAAAGAAAAAGTAAAATTTAATTTAATTCAATTAAATGCAAAAAAAAAAAAAGAACTAAAGAGCAAACAAACAATGAAGAACAACACAATAAATGAAATTTAAAATTCTCTAGAAGTATTCAACAGCAGAATAACTGAGGCAGAAAAACAGATAAGTGACCTGGAAGATACAGTAGTGGAAATAACTACCACAGAGCAGAATAAAAAAAAACAAATGAAAAGAATTGAGGACAGTCTCAGAGACCTCTGGGACAACATTAAATGCACCAACATTCGAATTATAGGGGGCCCAGAAGAAGAAGAGAAAAAAGAAAGGGACTGAGAAAATATTTGAAGAGATTAGAGTTGAAAACTTCCCTAATATGGGAAAGGAAATAGTCAATCAATCCAGGAAGCACAGAAAGTCCCATATAGGATAAATCCAAGGAGAAACACGTCAAGACACATATTAATCAAACTATCAAAAGTTAAATACAAAGAAAAAAATATTAAAACCAGCAAGGGAAAAGCAACAAATAACATACAAGGGACTTCCCATAAGGTTAACAGCTGATATTTCAGCAGAAACTCTGCAAGCCAGAAGGGAGTGGCTGGACATATTTAAAGTGATGAAAGGGAAAAACCAAGAACCAAGATTACCCTACCCAGCAAGGATCTCATTCAGTTTTGACGGAGAAATTAAAATCTTTACAGAAAAGCAAAAGCTAAGAGAATTCAGCACCACCAAACCAGCTTTACAACAAATGCTAAAGGAACTTCTCTAGGCAGGAAACACAAGAGAAGGGAAAGACCTACAATAATAAACCCAAAACAATTACGAAAATGGTAATAGGAACATACATATCGATAATTACCTTAAATGTAAATGGATTAAATGCTTCAGCCAAAAGACATAGACTGGCTGAATGGATACAAAAACAAGACCCATATATATGCTGTCTACAAGAGACCCACCTCAGACCTAGGGACACATACAGACTGAAAGTGAGGGATAGAAAAAGATATTCCATGCAAATGGAAATCAAAAAAAAGCTGGAATAGCAATTCTCATGTCAGACAAAATAGACTTTAAAATAAAGACTATTACAACAGACAAAGGACACTACATAATGATCAAGGGAGCAATCCAAGAAGAAGATATAACAATTGTAAATATTTATGCACCCAGCATAGGAGCACCTCAGTACATAAGGCAAATACTAACAGCCATAAAAGGGGAAATCGACAGTAACACAATCATAGTAGGGGACTTTCACACGCCACTTTCACCAATGGACAGATCATCCAAAATGAAAATAAATATGGAAACACAAGCTTTAAATGACACAGTAGACAAGATGGACTTACTTGATATTTATAAGATATTCCATTCAAAAAAAACCAGAATACACTTTCTTCTCAAGTGCTCATGAAACATTCTCCAGGATAGATCATATCTTGGGTCACAAATCAAGCCTTGGCAAATTTAAGAAAATTGAAATCGTATCAAATATATTTTCTGACCACAACACTATGAGACTAGATATCAACTACAGGAAAAAAACTGTAAAAAATACAAACACATGGAGGCTAAACAATATGCTACTAAATAACCAAGAGGTCACTGAAGAAAAAAAGGGAGAAGACTCAAATCAATAAAATTAGAAATTAAAAAGGAGAAATAACAACTGACACTGCAGAAATACAAAGGATCATGAGAGATTACTACAAGCAACTATATGCAAAAAAAATGTACAACCTGGAAGAAATAGACAAACTCTTAGAAAAGCATAACCTTCTGAGACTGAACTAGGAAGAAATAGAAAATATAAACAGACCAATCACAAGCACTGAAATTGAAGCTGTGATTAAAAATCTTCCAACAAACAAAAGACCAGGACCAGATGGAATTACAGGAAAATTCTATCAAACATTTAGAGAAAAGCTAACACCTATCCTCTCAAATTCTACCAAAATATAGCAGAGGGAGGAACACTCCCAAACTCATTCTATGAGACCACCATCACCCTGATACCAAAACAAGACAAAGATGTCACAAAAAAAGAAAACTACAGGCCAATATCACAGATGAATATAGGTCTCAAAATACTCAACAAAATACTAGCAAACAGAATCCAGCAGCACATTAAAAGGATCATACACCATGATCAAGTGGGGTTTATCCCAGGAATGCAAGGATTCTTCAATATATGCAAATCAATCAACATGATACACCATATTAACAAGTTGAAGGATAAAAACCATATGATAATCTCAACAGATGCAGAAAAAGCTTTTGACAAAATTCAAAACCCATTTATGATAAAAACCCTCCAGAAAGTAGGCACAGAGGGAACTTACCTCAACATAATAAAGGCCATATATGACAAATCCACAGCCAACATCATTCTCAAGGGTGAAAAACTGAAACCATTTCCAGTAAGATCAGGAACAAGACAAGGTTGCCCACTCTCACCACTGTTATTCAACAGAGTTTTGGAAGTTTTAGCCACAGCAGTCAGAGAAGAAAAACAAATAGGAATCCAAATTGGAAAGGAAGAAGTAAAAGTGTCACTGTTTGCAGATGATGTGATACTTTACATAGAGAATCCTAGAGATGCCACCAGAAAACTACTAGAGCTAATCAACGAATTTGCTAAAGTAGCAGGATACAAAATTAATGCACAGAAATCTCTTGCATTCCTATACACTAATGATGAAAAATCTGAAAGGAAAATTAATGAAATACTCCCATTTACCATTGCAACAAAAAGAATAAAATACCTAGGAATAAACCTACCTAATGAGACAAAAGACCTGTATGTAGAAAACTATAAGACACTGATGAAAGAAATTAAAGATAATACAAACAGATGGAGAGATAACCATGTTCTTGGATTGGAAGAATCAACATTGTGAAAATGACTGTACTACCCAAAGCAATCTACAGATTCAATGCAATCCCTATCAAACTACCAATGACATTTTTCACAGAACTAGAACAAAAAATTTCACAATTTGTATGGAAACACAAAAGACCCCTAATAGCCACAGCAATCTTGAGAAAGAAAAATGGAGCTGGAGGAATCAGGCTCCTGTACTTCAGAGCATACTACAAAGCTACATTAATCAAGACAGTATGGTACTGGCACAGAAACAGAAATCTAGATCGATGGGACAGGATAGAAAGCCCATAGATAAACCCATGCACATATGGTCACCTTATCTTTGATAAAGGAGGCAAGAATATACAATGGAGAAAAGACAGCCTCTTCAATAAGTGGTGCTGGGAAAACTGGACAGCTACATGTAAAAGAATGAAATTTGAACACTCCCTAATACCATGCACAAAAATAAACTCAAAATGGATTAAAGACCTAAATGTAAGGCCAGACACTATAAGACTCTTAGAGGAAAGCATAGGCAGAACACTCTATGAGATCAATTACAGCAATATCCTTTTTGACCCACCTCCTAGAGAAATGGAAATAAAAACAAAAATAAACAAATGGGACCTAATGAAACGTAAAAGCTTCTGCACGGCAAAGGAAACCATAAACAAGATGAAAAGACAACCCTCAGAATGGGAGAAAATATTTGCAAACGAAGCAACTGACAGAGGATTAATCTCCAAAATTTACAAGCAGCTCATGCAGCTCAATATAAAAAAAACAAACAACCCAATCCAAAAATGGGCAGAAGACCTAAATAGACATTTCTCCAAAGAAGATATACAGATTGCCAACAAACACATGAAAGGATGCTCAACATCACTAATCATTAGAGAAATGCAAATCAAAACTACAATGAGGTAGTTTACTAAGGTCCTAACTTGTTAGCCTGACTTTCCACAATCCACCTGCAATCCATTTTCTTCACCGTATTGTCACCCTGCTTTTATACAGTTTCCCCCAAAGCCCCATCTTCTTGCTCCATCATGGAGTCCACATTGCTCCAGATACCTCTGTCTGTCAATCAGCCCTGCTTTCCAATTTTCTCCAGGCTTATGGTTCTTCAATCATTCTTTAACTGAGAGAGCACAATCTCTCTCTAATTTTAAATGAGGATTTGTCTTTCCTTCCTTTTGTCCCTCATTATTAGAGAAATAAATTGTGTTTCCTGATAAATTTGACATTTACTTTACTTATTTTGGTGTAAACTTCATCTAAAAGATTGCAATATATTATATATGTGACATATAAACCTATACATATATAAATATATACATATATATCCTAATATATTACTTCTATCTCTAGTTAACCAAGTTTTTGATTGAAATGCATATCACCGGCCTATATAATTTTTGTGGTTAAAAGGAGAAAGAACCCTGTCCTGGATATCTAGACATTCGAGTTCTTGTTATTGTCTTCCCTCTCACTGGCTGCATGGCCTCAAATTATTTTCCTTCCATGACCTTTAGTTTGCTTCACTCTACAATCAAATAGTTGTATTAGATGGCTTTAGATTTTTTTCCCAGTCTGAGGTTAGTAATATCAAAATTCAAACTAATATTCAAATAAAAAATAAGATAGTATTCTCTCTTTATAAATGTATTTTTATTTATGATTCAGAAAGAAACTCCTTTGATAGCAAGCCTTTCCAATATATTTAAATCACTACTTTGAGTGACAACAGCAACAAAATTGTGATTATTTTTCAGAAACCTATATCTATAGGGAGCTATGTCTATTATTGGACATATGAAATAATCTTGACCTGACAATTGAAGTAAGAATAGTTACTCAAACCACACAGATATTCGGATCTGAGCTATAAATTTATATTCAGTGTAGCTTCCCTGATTCTCAATCCTAGAAAACAGATACTTGCTTTGTTCTTTTCCTTAACTATCTCAAATCACCTAGGTGCAAGCAGTAAAGAGAGCTACGTAGTCAAAACTATCAGAGAGTGAACTTGAACACGGAACTTTTGATTCTATATCCAATGAGTGTTCCTCTGAACTCAGCACTGAAAAAGAAAAAATTTCTATTTCAAAACCATTAATAGAGACAATAAGTAGGCATTAATAAATAATTGCAAGCAAGGCTACAATACAATAGTGCATCAGTTATGATAAAATTGGCCATGGTAAATAATCAATATACTCCCAAATCTAAGTGTCTGACAAGTTTGAAAAAGGAAAAGAGAAATTTTATTTCTGGCCACACAAAGTCAGACGGTTCAACAGGGCCTTGCCTCCATCCAGTGATTCAGGGACCCAGGCTTCCACCATCTTGTGGTGTTGCCATCTCTACCCAAGTCTTCTGAGGTATCAGAGGCAGGGAAAATCAGAGCATGGAAGAGGCACACTGGCTTTTAAATGCCTTGGCAGCAGGTGACACACACATGACTTCTGGTACATTTCATTGGCTAGAACTAATTATGGAGCCCCACCTAACTGCAAGGGCCTTGGAAGTGGAGTCTTCCTGTGAGATCATGACTAGTAGAAAACTGGATATACGTAAGCACTAAAGCTCTCTACTCGAAATGGTATGACTGTGTGCCCTGATGGAAGTCTAGGATTTTAGGACAAGCATATCCACTTAGGATGTCCACATAAATTGTTAATCATATGTTGCAGATTACACATTAGCTATAAAGGACTATTAATTTAAAAACGTATGCCAGAGGTTTGCCTCTCAAAACATACATTATGTTATCAGGGTTCACAGAGAGAAATATTTTCAGGGCTTACTGCTAGATGTCTAAGAAATATTAATTTGCACATAAAAACTCAGTCTTAATTGTTCTGGATTCAGATGTTCTATTGTTCAAATGTCTTTTAGGTCATTGCTATTTAACGATATTTTTGAAGAAATGTAAACTATTTAAAAACACAGAGCTTCCTCACATATTAAAAAAAGTGTAAGATTCATTCACAGATGAAAACCTGTTTTTCTGCTGAAAGTAGTCATATTTCCAAAGGTGGAAAATATTAAAGATAATTAAGAAAATTAGTGTAGAAAACAGTACCAGTTAGTCTACAAACAGGAATCTTTATAAAGGGTCAACAAACCTTTTCTGCAACAAGCCAGGTAGTAAATACATTAAGCTATAGGACATGGGATCTTTGTTGTATTTACTCAATCTGGCCCTTATAGCATAAAAGCAACCCTAAGTAACAGGTAAGTAAATGAGACTGGTTATGTTCCAATAAAACTTTATTAACAAAAAATGGTGCGGCCAGATTGGATCTGCAGGCAATAGTTTGGCAAGCCCTGATCTACAATTCTGAAATGGTACTAGATACTATGCTTCTAATCACTTTAAAATTTAGCTCTAGGCAAAAAAAAAAAGGAAAATAAATCAGTCAGAAGCAGACTATACACATTTGTTGTTATCTGCAATATTTGGCTATACTAAATTTCAAAATTAATTGAGATCAAATGGGTTATGTACTTTTTGTTCCAATTCATATTGTGTAAAGTAGTCCCGTGACAGCTTTGGGTTAAAAGAATGTCTTTAAATTATTAGTTTAAATTCAAACATAGATTCCCTGCATACACAATATACTCCAATAAGAAATGGGTAAAAATTTTAGTATTATTGGATAAAAATGGCTTTTAATCAGCTTGAAAATGTACAGTAGATTTTGTCAAGGGTGTTTTGGCTGAGTGACAAGTCCTACTTTATTAAACCACGTTCAACTATTGCTTCTCAATAAAACTGGTATAAGAGAAGGCTTATGGTAAGAAAAAAGTGTATATCACAGGAAATAAAATATACATAATAAAGTACACATGAAAAGTGAAGAATAAAGGGAAAGCATTCAACTTTATACAAATATCAGTGGAAAGAGCTTGCTTACTACCTCTCAAAATATTTTTGTTTGGTGCTTTATCATTTTTCTCATTCCTAAAGTGTCAGAAACTCATTATATAGTAGTTTTAAAACTACAAGTAACTTAGTAATATATAAATGCTGTCATCAAGTAATGTTAGAACTCATTGTTCTAGAAATACAACTGCAATCATAGATACATGCTCTCTATACAAGTATAATTTTAGGGGTGTACATTGTATGATTTTTCTTCTAGATTGGAAGTTTTAAGATAGCCATGCTCATGAATTTTCATCCCATCACTCAATTTATCAAGTACAATAACAGTTATATCATTTCTAAAATGCTATTTCTTCAAATTACAGCTCTTTAACAATTCGTTTAAATTATGTCACTTGTAAGAGTAAGTGTATTATTTGTTCCAAATATGCTGGGTGTTGATTACTTTTTAAAGCAAATATTATCTCTATTCAAATCTCATTAATTTATAAATCAATCATAGCAGAATGGAAAAACCAGAAGGCAGAGTCAGAAGATGAGACTTTAATCCTTGGGTCTGATACTGATTAGCTGTGTGATGTTGATCAGGTTATGACTTTTCTGACTTCTGTCTTATCATCTGTAAAACATAGGAAAGGACACGTGCTCTACTTACTTTTCATTACTTTGTGAGGATATTATAAGATCATACACTTGTAAACAAGTTATCTTATATACTGCAAAATGCTGTACAAATGTGAGTTACTGTTATTATTTCCCCAATATCCCTTTTCGATAAGAAATGTCATTTACTAAATTGACAATTTAACCACTCAGGAAATAAATGACTGCCTTATCACATTCATAAACAATATCATGTAACCAGTCAGCTGTGCTTTAAGGCCAAGATTTCCATATGTTAGAACAAATACATATTCTGTATATTAGGACAAATGCAAAAACTCAATATTACCTAGATACACCTTAGGTATTAATTGCTATGCTCAATGTAATAAATGTGGATTTTATCCTTGGAAAAATATTTGTTTATACTAATATGCATATAGCTAAAATGGAATGATTAAATCTATGCCAAATTATCATGGAAGATAAGAATTTCCTTATACTTTGTCAGATTTTCATGGAGCACTTTAATATTTAGGGCAGAAAAATAACCTTCCAATCTCATTTTACTATAAGATTTATAAATCACATACCAAGGTTTTATTTATAGAATTCAACAGCAAAATAAGAAAATCAATTAAGGTTTGATATTCAATCAACACAGTAGGTCTTTCCTAGTGATTTCCTGTATTTCTGAATAGGGCAAAGAAAGTGGTAAAAAGTCTTCAGGAGAATATTTTTATTTTTTTATATACCAAGAAGTTGTGGGGCTTTAAGCCCATCCTTGGTTTCAGTTGTATTCTCTGAGGTCTTTGTGTGGCTTCCAGAGAGCAAAGGAAGAAAGAAGCTAGATAAAGGGGTCACAGACACACTAAGTAGGATCCGCAGAACTGCCTTCCTGGCCACTGCTGAGATGAAGCACACCCCTGTCCAGACATTTCTTTTCTCCATCCCTCTAGGGAGCCAGTTTAGGTAAATCTCTCTGCCTGCTCATGTTTGTGAAAGATACAGAGACATCTGAGTGGGAGGCTTAGAGTCTTTTTTTCCTAATGTAGTTAATAGGTCGATCAAAAATAAAGTTGAGAACCCCTGATCAGGAGTAGCTTAGACTGTAATGGGAATAAAATCTCTATTCTGTCCAATCTGAAATATATTAGAAAAAAAATTTAAAGGCACCCTAGGAAACCAAGCTTTCCACATTATGACAGGTTATTATCCCCATGGGACAGCCCTGCAGATCATCTCCGAATAGTTATAAATACGTGCCTTTAAGTAATAAGGAGTCTGTGGCTACAGTACTGGCTTTTTACAGGGGTATAAATATGTTTCAGATGAAATCTTGTACATTATACAGAGAAAATCTCTGAGATTTTACTCTTAATGTGGGCTTTCTAAATTACAAAGTGAACATTTTCTCCCAGTTCACTGCTATTTGAGTAATAGGCACTCTGTCGGAAACTTACACTAGGCAATAAATTATGATTCGATTTTTTTTCAGAAGTGCATCTTCTTATTTATGCTTTAGTCCTTACCCTGTTTTAAGGATGCAATGAACCATTTGTTAACACGCTAAATAGAGCACAACTGATAGAAATAACAATGAACTATACAAATATTTATATGGTAGCAAACAGTTTAAAATAGCAAATAATTCCTTTAAAAATATTCTTATTTTTCTAATAGAAAATGTCCATGCATGATAAAATTGGGTCAGAGTATTTTTAGGTTAGACGACAGCTCAATTCCCCTCACAACTAGCTCTGTTTTTAGTGATATGGCTCCTCTTGCATTTTTGTCAGATGCATTCTATCCTGCACAGAAATTTCTTCTTTCCCTACCCTTCATTTTAGTTCCTTCACTCCCCTATCACTGCCATGCTTTACTATTCTGGCCTTAACACCTTTCAATTCTGCTTTTATATTTTTCGAACAATGTTTCACTGATACTGACAAAGAGTTATAAAATAAATAAATAAATACAAAATGAGATTTGTAGATTTAAAAATTCCTATGATTTTGTTCGAGATTATCACATTTGATAAAAACTGTAAGCATATGTAAATTGTGAGAAAATCAGATGCAACTATAATTAAGCTTTCTTTCATAAGACTATTCAGATGTTTTCTATCAAAATCTTATATGTATAATATTTAACCCCAACACTGTCAAATATATTTCAGTTCAAGGCTATATTTTCCCCACTATTCCAACTATTTAGATTGTTTGCTTAATTTAAGTGGTTAATACCTTCTGTTACCAAGGATTTTTCTTTTAAAGTGGCACTAACTTTCAGATTTAAAAAAAAGAAATAAAAGCTTATCCTTCCTTTTCAATTTAGCAGATGTTACAGTCACTACAGTGATAATGTTAGCAATCTGGTATTAAGGTTTAGAAATCTCATCTTGTGATGTAATAGATAGAGATTCCATAAAGACTCCATTATACTCCCTGAGAAAATAAATTGACATGCTAGGCCCATCACTCGTGCTTTTGGTCTACCTCACAAAACTGCCATCTCTTTCATTTCAACTAGATAGCAACAAAATTTTCAAAGAAGGGTTTTGTTGATTTTCCCAATTCTCTCAAACTTTGCAATATTAAATCACTGTTCCATTTGCATATGAATACCTTGTAACAGTATTTCTTTTTAAAGATACTGGGGTAGCAATCAGCCCTGGGAATTAATCCAAATAACAGCCTCTGAAGATGGTCTTCTTTGCTATCTAATCAGAACCATCAGTGCCATGACAGAGCCCTGCTGGGAATCCTGTCAGATTCCATTTATCTGAACACATTGGATAAGTGACCCAATGGATAAGTGGTTTCAAATAACCATTTTTTTCTGATTTTTCATTGGCTTGTCACAATGATTTTGTAATGGGAACATAAACTGGTTAATAAGTATTTACACTGAATGTGTGATACAATTTCATTTTACCCTTTTTTGGTTACTGTGAGCCATCTCCTCAAAGCACCGTTTGAAGTTATATCTCATAGCTTTACAAACCAGTATTGTCCAAAAAAAATCTCCATTCACCCTAATCACACCAAAACCATTCACCCTCCCTCTCAGATCTTTCCAATTTCTTCTAATAAGCTACAACAAATGACATTTCCTTTAGACACAGTTGATATATTGGCTCTAGGCACAGAACTTTTAACACATTCCAGAGAACTTCTCATCGAACCTCAAAGATTACAAAATGTGGCAAATAAATTATTCTCCCCAGTACCAAGAAGATGCTTTGAATACTCATTGAACACACACAAGGCAACAGCTCTGGGCAAAAAGCTCCACCCATAAGATGCACATATTAATCTAGTTGTTAGAGTACAGCATAAGTGCATGAAACAACCAATGAATGAATCTATACATATATAATAATGTGGGAGTTTATAATACAGGAAATAAATGCATAAAGATTTAGCAAAGACCGCATGCTGCAGTAATTTAGAAAGCTTCACTATAACCTGAAGTAGGGCTTTAGGCCCTAAATAATAGGTAGGTTGGCAGGATAAATAAATGGAAATCACTTCAAGTAAGAAAACAAATAAAATCCAATAAGCAAAGTTTCAAAAATGATGCTAATATGTGGGAAGAAGTAAATATATTCTGGAAAAATAAAAACAAAGACAAAAACTCCTGACTTGAAAAGAGGTTTTCTTGTGAACAGTTGCAGAAAAAAAAGAACAGTTGGATATGCAAGAATTTTAGAGAAACTTTTGAACCAGTTAGAGTTGTTGAAAGCAGCAGAGATATTGATGTGCAGGAATATCACATACGTTTAATACAAAAATCTGAACATTTTTATATAAAAATAGACAACAACTAATTTACTAATTTCTCTGGCACTCTTTCTTCATTTTTTAAATTTGCAGTTTGGATAAAATAACTCCAAATTCCCTCCCAGCTCTAATATTTCATGGGCTCACTCAACATAAAAACTCTGCATTTCAAAAAAATAAAATAAATAAAAAAAAATAAAAACTCTGCAATATAGATAGATAATCTGCAATGGGTGTGAAAAAAATCCATTCCTTCCAAGTGAGGAACTTGGGAAAGGCTTAATGAGAATTGTGGCACATTGAATAGGATCTTAAAATGTCATAGAAATTTAAAGTGAAGTGGAAAATAGGGACATTCAAGACTTAGAAACTTTGATAAATTGTTTTTTCATTTTCCCTCCATTCTAGAAAATCATCTTCCAGTCATACATATTAGAAAATGGATTCAAATACTTTATTTCCCGGGAGCTGAAATTTTTTATAGTATATCTTTAGGATAGGATATCTTTAGTAGAGAACATCTTTCTGGAAAGGAAAGTCATAAATAAAAAAGGATAAGCACAAACAATTAAGAGTTGAAGATACACATATTTTAATGGCTCATTATCTTGACCAAGAAGGCAGAAAACAAGAAGTAATGAGAATAACATTAACTGAGTGCCTAGCATATGTCTCTCTCTGTCTTAGGTGCTTCATTTATATTATTTCATTTAACAATTAAGGCCGATTATAAATGTTTTCCAGATTTCCTGTCTTGACCCCTTACACTACTAAAAATCAAATTCCTACAAATAAGCTTAGCTATAAATATCAGTCAGTAACAATTCCTGTTTGTTAAATTTTACCTATAAAGGTATCACAGGACTCAGGTGGTCTGGAAAAACTAAGTTTGTCCACTGAAGATAAGGAAAACCAAAATGCATAGATGTGACATATTGTTCATAATGTTACGCCATGAAAAGCATAAAAATGAATAAACAGAAACCTCAATTAAAATAGAGTCAGGAGACCAGAAGGGGAGGCTCTCAGGCCCTACAGCAATAGCAGAGCTCAACAGGAAGAAGAAAGACTTCCTCTTCCTGCCTGGCAAGAGCTCAGCCAATGAGAGACTGTCACAGCTCACCCAATGAAAAGCCACTATACACTGAACTTTCAATTCCTCCAATGGACTCTTTATTTACCATAGCCCTCCCAATTTCCTTTTCCCGTCTTTAAGAGAGTTCTCCTCTCCTTGTTCTGCTGGACTTGCACAGTAACTCGCCAGGTTTGCAGACCTCGAATTTCAATTCTTTGCTGATCCCAAATAATCCCATTTTTACTGGAGAAATAACTGGCAGTCTATTTGTTTAAGGTTAACAAAAGGGTTCTTATTATTATTTGGAAACTTGGAGCTTTCCATGCAAGTAGTATTGAGTCAATGTCTATAATTACATTGTAAGTAAACTGACCCAAAAAAAACCTACTTGCGGATATTTGTCACCCAATAGCACTCTGATACTGCTCTGTAAATAGGAAATCCCATTTTGTAAAGCTTTCATGCTCTTCTGCTGTTATAAAGGGCTCACAGCCATGACACTGATGTCATTTTTCACACTGCCTTTTCACTTCAAGGTATTTTCTACCTTTATGTAGCATCATACGTTTTTTCCAAGAACATTTCTCAAAATAAAACCAACTAATTCTACCACTCTTTAGCTCCCTGTCCTTGGCAAATATATAAAGACTTATACATTTTATAAAGATTTATGTCTTTCATTCTTGTTGTTTATCATATTCAGGCCTTCTTTCTCTAGCTAGATTATTAATTTCTTTCTTTCAAATATTTTGCATTGGATCTTATATCTAACATTTTGCTGGGAAAACATGATACTCAGTAGTTTTTGGCTTAATGATAAATAGGATCATAGAATTTTAGGCCAGATGGGATACGGAATTTATGTAATCCCAACATCCTCATTTTACAGCTGATGAAATGGGGATAGGCTCAGAGGTTAAAATAATTTGATCAAGACTTGTCAGCTGACAAGATGATGAGAACTTTGGTGACTTACCTATCTCATGCTTTTCACACTTCTTATCTCATCCACTTAATAAATAAGTACATTCTAAGTGACAAGAATGATGCAAGGAAAAAAGGTAAACAAAGAACCCACTCTTATAGTTTCTGCTTCATGTGTAGCAATAGAGAATAAATAGTAAATATAATGTGAGAGTATAGCATTATCATAAGTACACTGGAGCAACAGTTATCCTAGGCTCAGAGAGTCAAATGAGCCTTTCTGGAGATAAATATACATCATGTGAGAACAGAAGAGTGAGTTAACAAAATGAAGGTTGGGGTACAGAAGGCAGTCTACATACTGGGAGCAGGGAAGAAAGAGACTAGACAGGTAGGTGAGGATAGATCATGAATGGCCTTACCAGTAAATTTACAATTTCTATTTTGAAATCTATTACTAGATTTTAAGTAGGAAGGAGACTTCATCAAATTTGTATTTTAGAATAACTTTAGCTGTGAAGTGGGGAATGAACAGGGTGGAAGAGGCTGAGATAGAAACCAGAAAACCAGTTTGAAGACTATTGTAATAATCCATGTGACAGACAGTGACAGCCTTTACTGCACTTCAAAAGGGAGTGAGCCTGCTCTAATATTTTGAAAGTAGGCCTTTGATATTGCATTTGTACTATCAGGAAGGAAAAAAAAGAGAATGTGTTTATCTTTGAGAAGTAAATAAACCTTGGCAAGGAAGAATTTCATATTGTGGGAATTAAGATTATGAACCTTAATTATTGAATTGGTTTATTGCAACCCACTGATGGGGCAGAACTGTTTGAGTTCTAAGGACATCAGTCCTCAACTACAGATGAGGACTGTAGATGTGTTCTCAATGCCTGGGCAGCTTGTCTAGCCATGGATAGACGTGGCTTAATTCAAAATAGAAAGGAATTTTAGAATAAGCATTCTCAAAACCCCCAATACTGGAATAGTCTATTTACTTGAAGAGTTCCTCTTCAATTACAAAAGCAAGTGCCAAAATATCAGCCAAGCTCTTGATTGCTCGGCCAATTCCAACTAGTTTTGTGGTTGTGCAGTTGCTCTTGTGCCAGCTTAATTTTTAAAAACTATTATGAGGTCTAAACGCTGGAAATGCCAAAGGGGAAAAACAAGGTCAAACAATGTGATTGCATTTTAGCTAAATGCATCCATTACGTAGGCAAGAGGATGCAATATGGTCTTTTAAAAGACAAAAAGTATGTGGTTTACATGAAGAAATTCATGTTTTTCTTCAAAGAGAAATCAGTACAAAATTTTATTTCATGCCATAATATATTATGGCAATGAATTCTGAAAATGAGGTCTAAAAATAGAGACCGTATTGAAGTATTACACATAGCAATAGTTGCTTTAAGAAAGCACACTCAAACTTGGTATTTTATGCACATTATGAAAAATGGTTACAATGTAAAACTAAGCAGAATCGGCAGCGATTTATATTCATTCTGTGGATGTTGACCCTTTATTCTTTAGACTAAATAGGGAAGGATATCTGCATATAATTGCTACTTTTTTCTTTTTTTTTTTGGTCCTAAGATTTTTCAAACAACTGGTTCCTCTCTGTCTTTCCACATTCATCTTCCCTTATCTACAGTGGGACCATGGCCCCTTTGACCTGCGCTCCAGCTTTCCAAACACACCCAGCATGATCAGGCCACTTTTCTGTTGCTCATGGTGCTATTTTTCTGGGTAGAATGCTGCGCTGCATCTGGAAAAGTCTTAGTCATCACCAAAGACCTAAATTAAAAATTATCTCCATTGTGCCAACTTCTCTGATCTCTCCAAGAAGAATTAATTATTCTCTTCTGTATGCGTCCATCAACTCTCCTAGTACGCTTTTGATTTACAAGGTTCATAAATAGATAAATACAAAATGCCATTTTTACTTTGCTAGTTTTTATATTCTCTGATATACTCATAGGATCTCAATGAAATAGATGATAGAGAATAGAGATACAGATATAAACATGTATAAATAATATTGACATATGTACACATAAACTCATTTAATTCATAATAATAAATATTCATTTTCATGATGTGCCATGTCCACAGTTCTTGTGCTATAATCTGTTACTTAAAAAAGTATGATGGGGAGGAGCTTCAAGATGGCAGAAGAGTAAGATGCCGAGATCACCTTCCTCCCAACAAATACATCAGAAATACATCTACATGTGGAACAGCTCCTACAGAACACCTACTGAATGCTCGAAGAAGGCCTCAGACCTCCCCAAAGGCAAGAAACTCCCCACGTACCTGGGTAGGGCAAAAGAAAAAAGAAAAAACAGAGGCAAAGGAATAGGGATGGGACCTGCACCAGTGGGAGGGAGCTGTGAAGGAGGAAAGGTTTCCACACACTAGGAAGCCCCTTCGCGGGCAGAGACTGCGGGTGGCAGAGGGGGGAAGCTTCGGAGCCGCGGAGGAGAGTGCAGCCACAGGGGTGCAGAGGGCAAAGCGGAGAGATTCCCGCACGGAGGATCAGTGCTGAGCAGCACTCACCAGCCCGAGAGGCTTGTCTGCTCACCCGCCGGGGCGGGCGGGGCTGGGAGCTGAGGCTCGGGCTTCGGGCGGATCGCAGGGAGAGGACTGGGGTTGGCGGCATGAACACAGCCTGAAGGGGTTAGTGCACCACAGCTAGCCGGGAGGGAGTCCGGAGAAAAGTCTGCAGCTGCCGAAGAGGCAAGAGACTTTTTATTAACTCTTTGTTTCCTGGGGCGCGAGGAGAGGGTATTCAGAGCGCTGCCTAAACGAGCTCCAGAGACGGGCGCGAGCCACGGCTATCAGCACGGACCCCAGAGACGGGCATGGGGCGCTAAGGCTGCTGCTGCCGCCACCAAGAAGCCTGTGTGCGAGCACAGGTCACTAACCACACTGCCCCTCCCGGGAGCCTGTGCAGCCCACCACTGCGAGGGTCCCGTGATCCAGGGACAACTTCCCAGGGAGAACGCACAGCGCGCCTCAGGCGGGTGCAACGTCACGCCGGCCTCTGCCGCCGCAGGCCCGCCCCGCATCCGTACCCTGCCCTCCCCCCGCCTGAGTGAGCTAGAGGCCCCGCATCAGCTGCTCCTTTAACCCCGTCCTGTCTGAGCGAAGAACAGACGCCCTCAGGCGACCTACATGCAGAGGCGGGTCCAAATTCAAAGCTGAACCCCGGGAGCTGTGCGAACAAAGAAGAGAAAGGGAAATCTCTCCCAGCAGCCTCAGGAGCAGCGGATTAAAGCTTCACAAACAACTTGATGTACCTGCATCTGTTGAATACCTGAATAGACAACGAATCATTCCAAATTGAGGAGGTGGACTTTGGGAGCAAAGATATATATATATATTTTTCCCTTTTTCTCTTTTTGTGAGTGTGTATGTGTATACTTCTGTGTGTGATTTTGTCTTTATAGCTTTTACCATTTGTCCTAGGGTTCTGTCTGTCCTTTTTTTTTTTTTATTACTTAAAAAAATTTTTTTCTTAATAATTATTTTTTATTTTAATAACTTTATTTTATTTTATTTTACTTTATTTTATTTTATTTTATATTCTTTCTTTCTTTCTTTTTCTTCTCCCTTTTATTCTGAGCCTTGTGGATGAAAGGCTCTTGGTGCTCCAGCCAGGTGTCAGGGCTGTGCCACCGAGGTGGGACAGCCAAGTTCAGGACACTGGTCCACAAGAGACCTCCCAGATCCACATAATATCAAATAGCAAAAATCTCCCAGAGATCTCCATCTGAACGCCAAGACCCAGTTCCACTCAAAGACCAGCAAGCTACAGTGCTGGACACCCTATGCCAAACAACTAGCAAGACAGGAATACAACCCCATCCATTAGCAGAGAGGCTGCCTAAAATCATAATAAGGCCACAGACACCCCAAAACACACCACCAGACGTGGACCTGCCCACCAGAAAGACAAGATCCAGCCTCATCCACCAGAACACAGGCACTAGTCCCCTCCACCAGGAAGCCTACACAACCCACTAAACCAACCTTAGCCACTGGGGACATACACCAAAAACAACGGGAACTACGAACCTGCAGCCTGCAAAAAGGAGACCCCAAACAGAGCAAATGAAGCAAAATGAGAAAACAGAAAAACACACAGCAGATGAAGGAGCAAGGCAGAAACCCACCAGACCTAACAAATGAAGAGCAAATAGGCAGTATACTTGAAAAAGAATTCAGAATAATGATAGTAAAGATGATCCAAAATCTTGGAAATAGAAGAGAGAAAATACAAGAAACGTTTAACAAGGACCTAGAAGAACTAAAGAGCAAACAATGATGAACAACACAATAAATGAAATTTAAAATTCTCTAGAAGGAATCAATAGCAGAATAACTGAGGCAGAAGAACGGATAACTGACTTGGAAGATAAAATAGTGGAAATAACTACTGCAGAGCAGAATAAAGAAAAAACAATGAAGAGAATTGAGGACAGTCTCAGAGACCTCTGGGACAACATTAAACACACCAACATTCAAATTATAGGGGTCCCAGAAGAAGAAGAGAAAAAGAAAGGGACTGAGAAAATATCTGAAGAGATTATAGTTGAGAATTTTCCTAATTTGGGAAAGGAAATAGTTAATCAAGTTCAGGAAGCACAGAAAGTCCCATACAGGATAAATCCAAGGGGAAACACTCCAAGACACATATTAATCAAACTATCAAAAATTAAATACAAAGAACAAATATTAAAAGCAGCAAGGGAAAAACAACAAATAACATATAAGGGAATCCCCATAAGGTTAACAGCTGAACTTTCAGCAGAAACTCTGCAAGCCAGAAGGGAGTGGCAGGACATATTTAAAGTGATGAAGGAGAAAAACTTACAACCAAGATTACTGTACCCAGCAAGGATCTCATTCAGATTTGATGGAGAAATTTAAACCTTTACAGACAAGCAAAAGCTAAAAGAATTCAGCACCACCAAACCAGCTTTCCAACAAATGCTAAAGGAACTTCTCTAGGCAGGAAACACAAGAGAAGGAAAAGACCTACAATAACAAACCCAAAACAATTAAGAAAATGGGAATAGGAACATACATATCGATAATTACCTTAAAAGTAAATAGATTAAATGCTCCAACCAAAAGACATAGACTGGCTGAATGGATACAAAAACAAGACCCATATATATGCTGTCTACAAGAGACCCACCTCAGACCTAGGGACACATACAGACTGAAAGTGAGGGGATGGAAAAAGATATTCCATGCAAATGGAAATCAAAAGAAAGCTGGAGTAGCAATTCTCATGTCAGACAAAATAGACTTTAAAATAAAGACTATTACAAAAGACAAAGAAGGACACAACATAATGATCAAGGGGTCGATCCAAGAAGAAGATATAACAATTGTAAATATTTATGCACCCAACATAGGAGCACCTCAATACATAAGGCAAATAATAACAGCCATAAAAGGGGAAATCGACAGTAACACAATCATAGTAGGGGACTTTCACACCCCACTTTCACCGATGGACAGATCATCCAAAATGAAAATAAATAAGGAAACACAAGTTTTAAATGATACATTAAACAAGATGGACTTAATTGATATTTATAGGACATTCCATCCAAAAACAACAGAATACACAACCTTCTCAAGTGCTCATGGAACATTCTCCAGGATAGATCATATCTTGAGTCACAAATCAAGCCTTGGTAAATTTAAGAAAATTGAAATTGTATCAAGTATCATTTCCGTCCACAACGCTATGAGAGTAGATATCAAATACAGGAAAAAAACTCTGTAAAAAATACAAACACATGGAGGCTAAACAATACACTACTTAATCACCAAGAGATCACTGAAGAAATCAAAGAGGAAATCAAAAAATACCTAGAAACAAATGACAATGAAAACACAATCCCAAAATCTATGGGATGCAGCAAAAGCAGTTCTAAGAGGGAATTTTATAGCAATACAATCCTACCTCAAGAAACAAGAAACATCTGAAATAAACAACCTAACCTTACACCTAAAGCAATTAGAGAAAGAAGAAGAAAAGACCCAAAGTTAGCAGAAGGAAAGAAATCATAAAAATCAGATCAGAAATAAATGAAAAAGAAATGAAGGAAATGATAGCAAAGATCAATAAAACTAAAAGCTGGTTCTTTGAGAAGATAAACAAAGTTGATAAACCATTAGCCAGACTTATCAAGAAAAAGAGGGAGAGGACTGAAATCAATAAAATTAGAAATTAAAAAGGAGAAGTAACAACTGACACTGCAGAACTACAAAAGATCATGAGAGATTACTACAAGCAACTCTATGCCAATAAAATGGACAACCTGGAAAAAATGGACAAATTCTTAGAAATGCACAACCTTCTGAGACTGAACCAGGAAGAAACAGAAAATATGAACAGTCCAATCACAAGCACTGAAATTGAAACTGTAATTAAAAATCTTCCAACAAACAAAAGCCCAGGACCAGATGGAATCACAGGCAAATTCTATCAAACATTTAGAGAAGAGCTAACACCTATCCTTCTCAAACTCTTCCAAAATATAGCAGAGGGAGGAACACCTCCAAATTCATTCTACGAGGCCACCATCACCCTGATACCAAAACCAGACAAAGATGTTACAAAGAAAGAAAACTACAGGCCAATATCGCTGATGAATATAGATGCAAAAATCCTCAACAAAATACTAGCAAACAGAATCCAACAGCACATTAAAAGGATCATACACCATGATCAAGTGGGGTTTATCCCAGGAATGCAAGGATTCTTCAATAAATCAGTCAATGTGATAAACCATATTAACAAATTGAAGGAGAAAAACCATATGATCATCTCAATAGATGCAGAGAAAGCTTTCGAAAAAATTCAACACCCATTTTTGATAAAAGTCCTCCAGAAAGCAGGCATAGAGGGAACTTTCCTCAACATAATAAAGACCATATATGACAAACCCACAGCAAACATCATCCTCAATGGTGAAAAACTGAAACCATTTCCACTAAGATCAGGAAAAAGACAAGGTTGCCCACTCTCACCACTGTTATTCAACATAGTTTTGGAAGTTTTAGCCACAGCAGTCAGAGAAGAAAAAGAAATAAAAGGAATAAAAATTGGAAAAGAAGAAGTAAAGCTGTCATTGTTTGCAGACGACATGATACTATACATAGAGAATCCTAAAGATGCTACCAGAAAACTACTAGAGCTAATCAATGAATCTGGTAAAGTAGCAGGATACAAAATTAATGCACAGAAATCTCTAGCATTCCTATAGACTAAGATGAAAAATCTGAAAGTGAAATTAAGGAAACACTCCCATTTACCATTGCAACAAAAAGAATAAAATATCTAGGAATAAACCGACCTAAGGAGACAAAAGACCTGTATGCAGAAAATTATAAGACACTGATGAAAGAAATTAAAGATGATACAAATAGATGGAGAGATATACCATGTTCTTGGATTGGAAGAATCAACATTGTGAAAATGACTCTACTACCCAAAGCAATCTACAGATTCAATGCAACCCCTATCAAACTACCACTGGCATTTTTCACAGAACTAGAAGAAAAACCTTCACAATTTGTATGGAAACACAAAAGACCCCGAATAGCCAAAGCAATCTTAAGAAAGAAAAACGGAGCTGGAGGAATCAGGCTCCCTGACTTCAGACTATACTACAAAGCTACAGTAATCAAGACAGTATGGTACTGGTACAAAAACAGAAATAAAGATCAATGGAACAGGACAGAAAGCCCAGAGATAAACCCACGCACATAGGGTCACCTTATCTTTGATAAAGGAGGCAAGAATATACAGTGGAGAAAAGACAGCCTCTTCAATAAGTGGTGCTGGGAAAACTGGACAGGTACATGTAAAAGTATGAAATTAGAATACTCCCTAACACCATACACAAAAATAAACTCAAAATGGATTAGAGACCTAAATGTAAGACCAGACACTATCAAACTCTTAGAGGAAAACATAGGCAGAACACTCTATGACATACATCATAGCAAGATCCTTTTTGACCCCCCTCCTAGAGCAATGGAAGTAAAAACAAAAATAAACAAATGGGACCTAATGAAACTTAAAAGCTTTTGCACAGCAAAGGAAACCATAAACCAGATGAAAAGACAACCCTCAGAACGGGAGAAACTATTTGCAAATGAAGCAACTGACAAAGGATTAATCTCCAAAATTTACAAGCAGCTCATGCAGCTCAATATAAATAAAACAAACAACCAAATCCAAAAATGGGCAGAAGACCTAAATAGACATTTCTCCAGAGAAGATATACTGATTGCCAACAAACACACGAAAGAATGCTCAACATCATTAATCATTAGAGAAATGCAAATCAAAACTAAAATGAGATATCATCTCACACTGGTCAGAATGGCCATCATCAAAAAATCTACAAACAGTAAATGCTGGAGAGGGTGTGGAGAAAAAGGAACCCTCTTGCACTGTTGGTGGGAATGTAAATTGATACAGCCACTATGGAGAACAGTATGGAGGTTCCTTAAAAATCTAAAAACAGAACTACCATATGACCCAGCAATCCCACTACTGGGCATATACCCTGAGAAAACCATAATTCAAAAAGAGTCAGGTACCAAAATGTTCATTGCAGCTCTATTTACAATAGCCCGGACATGGAAGCAACCTAAGTGTCCATCGACAGATGAATGGATAAAGAAGATGTGGCACATATATACAATGGAATATTACTCAGCCATAAAAAGGAATGAAACTGAGTTATTTGTAGTGAGGTGGATGGACCTAGAGACTGTCATACAGAGTGAAGTAAGTCAGAAAGAGAAAAACAAATACCGTATGCTAACACATATATATGGAATCTAAGAAAAAGAAAGAAAATGGTCATGAAGAAACTAGGGGCAAGATGGGAATAAAGACACAGACCTACTAGAGAATGGGCTTGAGGATACGGGGAGGGGGAAGGGTAAGCTGTGACAAAGTGAGAGAGTGGCATGGACATATATACACTACCAAATGTAGAATAGATAGCTAGTGGGAAGCAGCCGCATAGCACAGGGAGATCAGCTCGGTGCTTTGTGACCACCTAGAGGGGTGGGATAGGGACGGTGGGAGGGAGGGAAACGCAAGAGGGAAGAGATATGGGGACATATGTATATGTATAACTGACTCACTTTGTTATAAAGCAGAAACTAACACACCATTGTAAAGCAATTATACTCCAATAAAGATGTTAAAAAATAAATAAATAAATAAATAAAAATTTTAAAAAATGTATGATGATTGACTAAAGTAGATGAATTAACATAGTGCTAGTTGTATCAAAATATCTTAAAATTTTACATACCTAACAGCTAAAAGTATCAAATTTATAGGGTTTTTTATCTGCATAGATCTGATAATATTTAGGAATAATTTCCAAGGGCATCAATTTACTTAAATCTACCCCTGTTATTCCATAGAAGAAAAAAATATTGAAAAACAAACTTTCCTCAATTAATTTAATAGGAACTCGTTGACAATCTTTCAGCAGGGCACTGTGCAAGGCAAAGCACTGGAATGTAAACAGAATAAGATTTGATCCCCATCCTCAAAGAGCTCTTGGTGAAGTGAGTTAGACAGGAATAAGAACAGGTAAATGCAGTACAGAGGAGTCAATGTTCAAACAGAGGTAAGGATGAGGTATAGTGAGGATGCAGAGATGACAACGGCAAAGTCCACCTGGGAAGTCAGAGAAAATGCCCATTGTTGTGTGGAAGCTCACCAGGAAAATGGAACACTGTGGACAAAGGCAGAAGAGGCTTGAAAACCATGGCTCATTCAGCAACCTGCCCACAGTTAAGGATGATTGAAGCACAGGGCCTAGGTGGAGGAAATCAGGAACTGATGTTAGAGGAGCAGACGGAGGTCAGATCTGTAAAGGACTCCAATTCCAGGGGCACTCTGTGCACGTATCTTATGGGGAGGAAGTGAGGCCCAGGACAGGGAGCAGAGACCAGAGGGTGGTCTGTGTCAGTAACTAAGGGACAGAGCCCGGCAGCTTATCTTCGATATCTCATACACATCTCTAGACACATTCTAATTCTATGCATAATTCATAATTATACACATTAATTGTTTTAACGATTGATAGGAATGCATAGGATTAAAAAGATAACACTCAATTTTAAGATTTAATTTTTTATTTAAATCACCACATATAATGAATGCTGATTGTGAATGAGACACTGTTCTGAGAACTGTAGCGCTGTCAAATATGGACAAAGTTCATCCCTCATCCTCTAATACTTCTTGAGCCTTACACTGATGTGGAAGGGAGATATATATGTATTCCTACATCAGTGTAAGGCGTAAGAAGTTTTAAAGTTGCTATTTTTATAACCAAAATATAAGTCACATCAGGATAGGTGTTATAGCAAAGTTACAACTACATGCTACTAGATAGCATTCATCAGAGAAATCTTCTTAAGCCACTCTGTATGTTGAATAAACATTTGAAATTTGAATAAATAAGCCAGGGCTTAACTAGACCAGATATAGAGAGAGCAGTTCCGAAGCCACTGCTGTATTTGAATTTATCCTTGGGAACTGTGTTACACAGGGTCAGGAAAATGATATGTTTTCTTCCCATACATAAAACTTTCACAAATATGAATTAAAAAAAAACAGACTTTTCTATCATACATTCATGTTTATGTATTATCAGCACTTCTGGGATATTTAAATAAACTTAAGATAACCTAAGGAAAGCAACTGGTAAACCACATGCAAAACGTTTATAAAAGTCTCACATATTGCATATAAAAACTATACTCAACATTTGGAATAAAAATAACTCAGTATTCAACATTAATGTTTACAACAGAGGATAAATAGGAATTTAAAAATAGAGAAACCTCCAAAACTAACTTTTACATTTTCAATTTTGACATGTAATTTTTCAAACCTTACAATCCTTTAATATAGCTATTTATATTCTATTTCCTTCCTAAATTTAACTATGCTTTTCCCACATGAGACTCAGGATGCTGACCTATAAAACAAAAAGAAATTCCTAAGTATATAGTATGGAAATGACAGAGGTTCATGATGCAGTGGGTCATTATTCAGGCTGAAAATAAATTGGCTTTCTTGAAGAAGAAATTCCTTTTTAAAGATATTATGTGCCAGGTTCTGCCTGCTCTCTTTCCCACCCATCCCATAAAAGCTGAACTAAGCTTCAGAGGTGGGAATCAGTTTCCCTCATTGTTGGAAGAAGCATTGTTTTCAATAATCTCCAACCTACCTTTGATTTATTTCAGTGCTACTGAGGTCTTGGTTACTCTAAATGGAACTGCTTTCCTGTTCCAGAAGCCAGGAGCCACTTTACATACTTTGAGACTTGGGACCCCATCTTACTCTCAACACCTGAGCTCTGAGGAATGAAATTTTGCCTCTGATCTTCAGCCCTATGCCTGAGACCCTGCTACTGGGATACATATTCCTTCCAGGGATGTTTTTCAGGCCTGACTGCCTGGGTCCCAGCCTGCCATCTGTGCCGAGATTCCTCCCCATCACTACACGCTGTTTCTCCAGACACTCATTGGTACTTCTTGGAGTTCTGACCCAACTGATCTTCTGCACACCCGCCCCCGCCATGGCTGGTGAAAATACTGAATTTTACCTGAGCCCTATGATCCTAGGAACAAGTAAAGGTTAAATTCTCCCACCTTTTGTGATCCAAAAAATGGCCCCCTGTAAAGACACACCCTTCTCCACATGACTTAGATTAAGACTCATGGATGCCCTTGTTTACTTGTGACAAGGGCACACAGACATCCTTCAAATGTCCATTCTTTGCTCATGAACTGATCAATCAGAACAAAACTTACAATATTAACCAACTTTCACTAGGAATCTCTCCTTCCCCAAACCCCTAAATTTTGGGCCACCCTCAGTCTGAGCCAGCATACAACACTCATCCTTCACAGGCCCTCTAGAGAGTAGGCTTGACCTCATAGTAAACCATTCTCTGATCTACCACCCCATCACCCACCAGCATCCCTCAATCACTTCCTTAAACCTTTTCTTTTGAGCCTTACTCACTTCTCTTTATAAAAGAAAACCCCTTGTGGATCTATGGTTGGAGAAATCTTCCTATGGCAGTATTTCCTTTCCCTTCTCTGGCAATAATGCTTTAGAATACAGTCTCTCCTTTGTTAACTCTGAATTTTTTTACTCATCATGGGCCACTAAGGTTTCTGTCTGCATAACTCAAATCATTGGACTTCTTCTTCTTGCCTAGAGTAGTTTTTGTCTCTCCCTCCCACTAACTGCACCTATTGAGGCGTACACTCTCACAACCACACCCAAACATGACTCCCTAGACCCTTCCAATCTCTCAAAGCTTATGGAGTCTTTGCACCTCAAGTCATTACACTGGCCTTCTTATATTAAAATTCATTCAGCCCATAATATCTTTTAGTAGTCAAAATCCTACAGGCAATCTCCAATTTTTTTTCCCTAATATTCTTCCAAGACACCCCAAATTCATTGCCACGAAATGTCCTCTCCTCTCATACATCCAGAACGGAAGTCTTAAAGATTTTAATGAATTTGTCAGAAACTCACAAGTAAGGAAATACTAATATTTTTTTAAAGTGTTTCTTGTTACTTGAGAAAGGTGTTTGATCACAAGCCATATGTAGGGACAGCGTCATTTAATGTGAAGTTGTAAAAGCATTAAGCTCACAATATTCAGTTTAGGTAAATTCAGAGGTGTGTTTTTTAAAAGTCACAGCTCTTCCTTCAGTCTCCTTGCAAAAACACCTAGACTAAGTGTCACTCTCTTTGCAGGAAGCTGCAAAGCTGCTTCAGGTGGCATGGGAAAGGACCCAGGGGTGGTGGGAAGTGAGTACCCCTCTGTGTCCTCAGACAGCTACACGGGGGCTTGTTTTATAAAGTCAGACAAACACATTCCCACAATTGCATATATACATATACATACGCATATATACATATACATACGCATATATACATATACATACGTATATATACATATACATACGCATATATTTAGTAATCTCAGTATTTCTAAAATGACACAAGTGTTGCATCCTGTATGACTAAGTAGGCCAGAAAGCATGCGTTCTTCTTTCCTCTCCTAATTGTTATGAGACATCATATCTCGGTCAATTTGGGTGTTATCTGAGCTGATATTTGAGGCCTTTCTTTACCAGTTGGCTGTGGCATTTCCCACAGAAATGTGTTGGGTCTACCTGGATGCTTTGTTCTTTGCTTTAAGGGCTCCCATAGAGCCAAGAACAGGAAGCCTGCACGGCTTGGCTGTGGTGTGGTGCTGAGCGGCCCTGCAGTGGTTCATCAGCCATGAGGGCTACAATTCAGAGGAAGCCACTTGGCTGGAAGGACCCCTGGGGACACAAATCGATAGCCTCAGCACTTGACACAAAGCTCCACATGCCCAGACTTCTCAGATTCAGGCCAGGGATACGAATGCACTAAAAGAAAAACAAAACCCTGCAAATGGGAAAGATTAATAAACATGATGACTAAGAGTGTTGTAATTTTGTAGCAAATACAAAAAGGCAATGTTCTGTATCAACAGTAAATAAAGACTACAGTAAGCTAAACTCTAGTAAGCTAAATAGTTTTTAAAAATGTTCCTCATGTCAGCTGGTTGACATTCACCTTTGAAAAGCATTATTTACCTTCTGTTTAATTATATCACTGGTTAAGTCACTTCAATCCCTTGCAATGTCTGTTACTTTAAGAATAAATGATATAATGGGGTGGTGACAACTCTGATGAAAATATTTTCCACTGCTATGAAATACTGTAAATAATTGCAAGCATTATAAGCAGTGATTATATTTCAAAATTATGCATACTACCTAAGATTACATTTCTTATGTTTTCGGAATATTCATCACCTAGGTCTACAGAAGAGATCCGAATGACAAAATTATTAGTAAATCCATCAAGTGGAATATACTGTGTTATTACTTAATATTTCTGAACACATTCTATCTGTTTTATAGTCATTCATGAAACACTCACTAGTTGCCAAGTGTTGCGCTAGGCTTGGGGTTTATGGAGATGGGTGAACCGAGAAGCCCTGCGGTCTCACCACGAAGCTGCCAGTTCTTTCTCAAAATGTGATCTGTAAGCAAGTTTAGGACACTTTGGGATTTATATTCCAATATTTGAAAATTTGTTAATAATAAATAATCGTGATGCATTAGGTTATTACTTAATGACATAGAATAAATAATGTTGCCTCTGGAAGTTTCAAATATGTATCTTACGTGTGCAACCACATAACATGTTACTCATATGTCGAAATAAAGTGAAGTCAGAAATATTCTAGGTCTTTTATACATTTTAACCAAAGGAAATCCTGATTTTTGAGGGACTAGTAAGTATTTATCTAAGCATTGCACTCTAATTTATATTGACTAGCTGAATAAACACAAGACTTTCTTTAACTGAAAGCAATTTTTTTTTTAATCAACAAACAGTTGCCTCCTAGTTAAAGCAGTTAGTGAGGCTTCCAGTTTGAACTAGCTCTATCCGTCATATACATCACCAAAGGCCAACTTCCTGCTTATCCCACAGAGCCAACCATGAAGCTGGCATAGTGAATGGCTGAAAACATCTTGAAAAGAATAGAGTTTTGGTGCAGGTAAAAGATATCTCTCAGCCTGAAAGAGCTGCTAGCTCTTCATCTTTTCGATTTTTAATCTTTCCTATTTTAGGACAAGACACTAATGCCCTTTTATGAAATGAATGCCTTGATGTTAATTACTAAGCAAGTCTTTTTATTAGTAATAGAGCTAAATAAATTTAACTCCTGCCAGCCACTTTCTAGAACAAATGTATAATCGTAATTCTTTCAGTGCATTGGTGGAAAAGCCCCTGGATATTGTTCATTTTGCTTACATGAGGCTGTTAACTCAGTTAACTACAAGTCATTGTCTTGCTGTTTTTTTCACACAGTTTCTTTCAACACAGCCATTTATTTAGGAAGAACCATGCATCCTTGAGTGCAGTTAAAGAAAGCAGGAGACTCAAGAGCAATTATATTTGGGAAAGGGCGCACCAGAGGCCCTGTGGTCCTCATATCCACAGAGCCATCGTCTTTTACTTGCCTACAGATGCTGTGTATGTAACATCTGCCTGCCCAGTACACTGCTCTTCATTACCCAAGAAGACATATACCATCAGACTATGGAGGCCTGCACCCCAATCTCCTCTCCAGCCAAGTCTTCCTGTTCTTAGAGCCCGCATCACACGCCAGGTGGTGAAGACACAGAGACTGAATGAATGAATGAATGAATGAAAACCAAAGGAAGAATGCATACAAATGGGAGAGAAGACATATGAAATTAGATTTTTAAATGACCGTTTTAACCCAGTTATGCTAAGTTATGGGAGTATTGTAAGTTTCTTCCCTCCTGGTTGCTCAGTCTAAACATAACAGTCCTCTCCGACAGTGACTTTGTTTATAGGTTGTAAATATGATGTGAGTGATGTATTTGATGGGTTGTGGAAGCCAGTTGTTAAACTCTTGGTAGCTTGAAATCAATCACGGTGAGTGAGTTATTTACACCATGGAAATCAGCAAATGCTAACAATCAGGGATTTTTTTTTTTTTTGAGAGTCTGTTTGCCAAATTACTATGGCAAAGCCCTTCATAAGCCTCTGACCAAAAAAAAAGAGGATTCCTAATGTTCCTAACTTCCTAATAATCAGCTCACGATGTGCCATTCACATTTTCTTTCCAAAATTCTTTTTGTATACATGTTTTTATCAAGTCTACTTCTTGGGATTTTAACTGTAATACGAATATTAGTCATTTTGTAAATAAGTACTTCTTTTCATAAGTTGACAAATGATTCTTTAAAATGTCAATGAATTTGGTCAACAAGCCATGTTCTCTCTATCTATATACTTCCTGATTTTATAGCCACCGATGAAATCCCTTCTCAGCCTTGGTTTTTTCAGGCTGAAAAAGCCTATTTATTTTAGACTCTCCTTATACTGCGGCTCTTCCCCTCAGCTCTTTTTAGGCACTCTTTTCTGGACCTATTCCAGTTCAGTCTTTTCTCGAATGCTGCAATCAGAACCGTCTGCAGTATCTCACTTGTAGAGGAAAAAAAAATCTGTAACATAACCACAGTAGAATGATGTCTTTCACCTTTTTGTCCTTAATTATGAGTAATGTCCATTCAGTTTAGCAACAGCAACAGCAAAACAAAACAGCAGCCTTTACAGCAAAGCTAATAAAATCAGACCATATCCAAAGAGATTAGTGGTTGAAGTATATATTTGCTCTGTGCAGGAAAAGAACTTACTAGATTCTTAATTCCTAGTAAGCCTACTATGAGGCACCTGTTTCAATTTTCTGTTATTTAGCATCACCAAAGAAAATTAAAGTATTCTAGAAAATTAATATTAAGAATATCAGATTTGTCAGCTTTATTAAGTACATGCTGATTAACATCTATAATATCCTTGATTAAGGCATACAACTGAGACCGATTAATGTATTTGGCTTTTGTAAGACTATTCCATAAATATTTAAGCATCCTTTTTAAATCAAGCTTTATTATCTGTGTTTACACTGCCTTTCCCTTTACAGTAGGGGAAAAAAAAATATCTTTCTGATATTAGTTGGAAAAGTGTCACTTCCATGGGTAATATCAACTCGTAAACACGTTTATGGTAGGAATATTGGGGAGGGCCTATTTTTTTTAACTTTTTTATTATGGAAAATTTCAAACATACACAAAAGTGGAAAGAGTAGTAATATAAATTTTTTTTTAACTTCCAATCATTTGTCGATTTTAGCCTTCAAACACAAACTAAATTACATGGTCACGAAACCACCAGAAAATCTAATTTAAGCAATATACCCTAAGGCACGTTCATGAATAATCACAATCGCCAAGCAGAACGTCTTCCCTAACTAAGCAGTAAGGAGGTTTCTGTAACTGTATTGAAAATTAGGGCTTTTTCCTTTTGTATGAATAAATCCTTTCAATTTTAGGATATGACTCGAAGAGACAACTAAAACCAAGCTTTGGAGAACTCTCAATATAGCATGTACTCTTCGTGTAAATGTGCAAGATTTTTAAGTAATGCAGGTAAAGTCACCAAAAAGTCCAATTCAGAGTTCTCAAGTTATTTCTTTTGAAACACTTGTGTTTGACAAAATGTTATAGATGATATTCCAAAAAGACTATAATGGGCAAATTTGGAAAACTCTGTGCCACAGAAAAAAAACAAAAATAAATACATTACAGCTTTTAATCTATGAATATATTTTTTGAATCTCTAAAGAAGGAATATAGTATTCAGTGCTTCCAAAACACATTTGAATATAAAACAGTTTGTTCTGAATATCTTCTTTGTTTTTGAAAGACAACAGTTTTTCAAAAAGTGTTGTTTCGAAATGCCGTTATTATGAGAGTTTGTTACTGGCTTGCTTGCATTTTTGCCCCTCAGTAGCTAAATTAGAATGACTTGGGTCCATTTAGGCATCTTAATATCCAAGATGCTGTCCTACATCTAGTTCCCCACAGCCAGCAAGCTGAGAAAAAATTATGTGCAAGTTTATTTCTTGATTTTTGACCCTTTCCAAATGGTAGATAAATTATGGTTCTGAGCATTCAATCTACCATTTATTTTTCATGCTAAATGGATCAATATATTTCCCTATAGGCAGATATTCTATTCCTGATAATATTTTCCACCTAAAATACTACTGAACATTTTCAGATAAATAAGCAAGTCAAGAAAAGCAGAGTTGCTTAAACTGGATCATTTTAGCTGATTTTGTATTTTAATCTAGCTTTTCACTTGCAAAGAGGGCTATAGAATGATGCTAAATTAAAAAAAATGACATTCTATAATTCTTCCATTCACATTTTCCTAGCATATAAAGGAAACAAAGTCACCTTGTCAACAAGATTCAGTATCTTATTAAAATGTGTAGATATCTGTATATGCTGTTTTGTAAATATTTACCAACTCTAATAGATGGAGCTAAATTTGGGTCTAGAAACCTTTTTTTTTTTTTTGTCTTTAAAGTATAGGTGGTGGACTTCTACAAATTCTGGTGGCTTTTACAAATTGTGACTCTGTATTTCCATTAGGTAAACATATCAAGTAATGTTTAGATCGTGTACACGCCCCTGCTCAGGACCATTATACTTGGTCTGTGGGTATTTAAACATTTTTTGCCTCAATTGACTGCTTCTAACCAACATGATTGTATGGTTCAATGCTTTAAGCTATTTGAGAGAGTATCACAGTGACGGGGGAGGTTCTCCATGTGTCCTCTGAATATCAGGTGTCACTCCAGCACATTCCGTTACAAGTACCACCTTGTAATGATACACAGATGACTTATTTGCGATGGTGGGATGGAGTGGTCGTTAGAGAAGGATGCCCAGATTAGAAATGTTTTATACCACATGTCTTGGAAAGAAGAACCAAAATGAAGCCTTGCTGAACTGAAAGCGTAGAGAGGATGGAGTTCAAGATGGAAAAGGAAAGTCTAAATCATGTAACGAGAAAATGCCAATTAGAGGAATCAAATAGTTTCGTATCAGCTCCATGGTTTCATCTATTTTTAAACAGACTGATGGTTAATGCTGAATTTAAGCATGACCTGGGTTAAGCATTTTGCTCTTTATATGTATTTCTCTAAATTTTCTTTTCCTCCCTGACAAACAAGGTAAATTAATATCAATATAAACAGGCCAGAGCTTGGTGGCTCTCCAGTTCCTGCTGCTAAATATTATCAGATAATAAGCATCAAAACTAAATTCCTCTAGTAATTTCAGTATTAAAATTTCTTGAACATAGTTCATACCCTTAATGCTTCCAGAATTCTCTAAAGAAAGATCAATGGATAACAATATTTATCAAATGCGGGAAAGGTAGGGGTATGCCCTGGGGACTTTTTTCAAAGGAATGTTTACACATCAAGCACACTGATTTTCCAGAGTATATGTTAGGGATCAATAAATGTAGTCAAATTTCCTAAAGATGTTATTATTTATACTTTGTATAAGGTCAATGGTCCATAACAAAAGCATCATTATTATTGTGATGACTGCTGCTTTTTTGTTATCAGAGATAGGCTAAAAATGACGATGGTAGTCACTGAAGTTCCCCCATGTCATGTCACATCTTAAGAGCTACTGTCAAATTCATTACTACATACCTAATTCTATGCTAGAGCAGGTTATATGATAAAGTGTTTGTACCTCTATTTTATGCCTTAGAAGTGGGTGGATAGGCTCTGGTTACTGAGTTTATTTATGGCTTGTAAATAATGTAAGCTATGTAATGGTTAAGAGGTGCTTTAAAATCAGTCTTGGACTTGAATTCTGTGTTAACTTGGACAAATTGAACCTCAATACCCTCATCCATCTATTGGAAGATAACAAATGTTTTCACTCTTGAGAATTAAGTGAGATCACACATTAAGGGTTTAGCTCATATTTACAATTCAACAAAAATTAGTTGAAAATAATAATAGTAATACCAACAAAAACAACAATCATCCAAATTGTTTACCCTTAAGGCCTCCTTCCTCTCCTATAATGATTTTACAAATATTTACATTTTTCTGTAAGTAACTGCATAATTTACTTCTCTACCTTTATTGTTTGCTTCTATATTCTGAGAGCTTTTCTAGTTCAGACTGCACTTTATCTACTATCCATCAAGACAGCTCACTCATTCTGCCCAGTTCATCCTGATTTCAAAATCCATTCATTTCTATCTTCTCATGATAACCTCAGAAGAATTGAAAACTGAGTGTAAAGTGAAAACAAATACATCTTTGCAGTCTTTGCAGTGACAAGTTGTGCATACCTGCAATAATGATGACCACCATATAACTAATGAGTAACTATTATATGTCAGAGACTCATAGCTCCACTTAAGTGATGAGGAAATTGTGATGACATACACTTTGTGTACTAAAATTAATTCTGACTATATCTTAAATTTATGGTCACATTTTTCTTTTGCCCTTATTTCTTGATTTATTTAACTTTCACCCTGCTGTATAATTTTACATCTAAAATCATTCACTTATATATATGTTACACCAAACACTGAAAAACTACTGATCGATTAACTAATTTGGAACTCAAAGAACTTGAGTAACTTGTATTTTCCACACCACCCCGCAGTGCCAGAGACTGGAGCTGGAGGTTGCGGATTTGAACCCAGTTCAGTCTGATTTCACAGCTCAGGTCCTTCTCTGTAGGGTCTATTGCTCCCATACTAACTTTGTATTGCAATGAGTCACACTGACTTGGATATAGACTCTTAGGGCCCGGGCTATATTACATGTGGGACCCAGAGTTTTGGGCACTTGCAGCTGATTCACACCTGAACAAGATGTCTACGCATCAGTGGTTAGCTGAAGTTTCCAGTAGTTGCAGAAAAAGGACAACTTTTAGGAAGTAACTGTACTTTCAGTGATGACAGAGTAACGTGTGTGATCTGGGTACTTATTTCTGTCCTGTCCAAGGTCCTGTGCAAGAAGGCTTTGGGCAAAGTGAAAACCTCAGTGAAAAGAGCTGTGGAATGCAGAGCTTTGGACAGCCCTAGGCACTGACTGCACTGAAAAAAGCTCAGTTAGAGGGACCTGTCAACAGAGAGGGTGTCTCAGGAGCTCAGAAATGCTCCCACAAGAGCAAGAGTTGACCACAGCCCTCCACCAAATCTGGAGGAAAAGAAACCCTCTGACTCTGAAGTTTGAATTGAACATCACACTGGAATGGCAACATTTGTTACAATTACATGAGATAATTCTTTTGACAAAATGACTAGAGTAGATTTAACCATCTAAGACTAAGCAGATGGGTTCTGGGGTCTAAGATTTTATCCAGGGGTGGGGAAAGAATTTACCCCAGAATGTATGTAGATTGGCAGTGGGGAAGTTGCTTCCGATTGCACTCTGAGAAGTTCTGCTTTCTGAACATAATGCTTGAGAAATGACATATTTAATATGGGATGTGGTATATTTTTACATATTTGATATATTATAGTGTGGAGCCTGTAAAATTGGGAGCACCTAGAGCTTAAAGAATTTTCCCTTCAAATCATTTTAATTCAGAATAATGTGATGCTAGAAGAGCAGACAGTGAATGTGGAAGCCTAGCCCTGCACTGCTCATACACCGCAAACCCTGGGCAAAAAATTTCAGGTAAACCATCTGTCTCATTTAGGCAACAGCGTGACTTCCAACATTAAGAAATCGCCAGAAAAAAATGCTATTTTGAATTATGCTTTCTACTTGAAATATTTTTCACTGCATACTAAAAAATATTATATTGTGGGTTAACCTACAGTTTTGGATAAGGACTTGTTGTCCTAGAGCATTTCATGACAATTTCTTTGCCTTTCCAAGGTACATTTGCAGTTGCTAAGGAACCACATTTCACAGCCATGGCTATCTAGTAATACCATATGTGTAGAATGTCAGAATAATTATGTGATAGCTGTTGTGAAAACCAGAAATCTTGGACATTGGAAATAAGGAAAATTTTAATTAGATTGCCTGCTTACAAACATAATATAAAGTCTAGTTCTCCACTGAAATGAACACTCCATCATCAGAGGAACCTGATATGTTAGTTTATCCCTCTACCCCTAGCCTAGCACAACACCAGCACATAGTAGGCGTACAAAAATGTCTATGGAAGAAATAAAGATGTTTCTTCTCACTAGTACTCAAAAGCAGAATAATTTCTATATGGCTCAAGCCAGGTAATTCTCTTAGGAAAAGAAATGGAATGCTTTAAGAAAATTATAAAGGGACATTTTGCATTTATAATATTCTCATTCTCCAGTTTTACAAAGGTATTGATAATAGCCAAATCTTTGGAAATTAGTTAACACTGCCGTTTTAAATTTGTTTTGGATAAATTATGCCATTCTGAAAACCATGTCTTATTAAAACAAGAGTACACAGAAAAACTAATGGTTTATTTAATAACTTTCCCACTATATTTGAGACTAGATGAATTAACCCATCTCCTCGGGCTCGCTTTTTCCATCTCTAAAGTAAGGTAGGATTTTCTTATAACCTGGTCATTGTGATTATCTATAGTCACTAGTGCAATGAGGATATTCAACGCAGCATGCTTAAAAGTGGTCCTACCATTTGCTTTTGGAAATGTTCTTCATCTCAGCAGGCTGGCATTCATCTTGTAAAAGTTATGTTTAACTTCAGTTAATTTGCAGTGAAGGCAACAAAGCTTAGAGAGACACTAATTTTAATTAATTATTTACTGAACATTTTCTGGCGTAGCAAGTGTTGTGTGAAAGCCCTGATACCTTCCATCTGCTGCTTACATTTTCTTCATCCACTATGTCATTTTACAAAACACTAGAAGTCAAGTTTGTCTAACATACTAAACTCTTATGATTTTGCCCTATAAATTGTTCTCTTAGTGTTCTCTAAGCACTTGCATATTTTGTTTTCCTTTTATTTTCAAATGATTGCACAGGGTCACTAGGCAGCCTTTGATCAGAGCACACTGTACCCCAAGTACTGCCATGTCTCCTCAGTTCTTCTGGCTGCTCTGGGAAGGTTTTAACCAATTCTTTAATATTCTGGAATTCAGACATGCTCGTTAGATATTATCTTTTCTGCCTATGTCTGATCAACTATTAAATTAAGTGGACCAGCAATGAAACTGATCTAAAACACCGCAAAAATTAAAATATTATTTTGATAGGAAACTTTTCATGGAGCTTACGAATTGTCAGTATCCTCACATTAAAAAGATGTTCTGTGATGCAGGCTGAGGAAGGTTTGGGCTTTGGAGGCTACTGAGGCTTTGAAATCCCACATCTACGATGTGAACAAATTTGAATGATCAAGCCCCTTCATATTTCTGAACTTCCATCTTCTTGCATATTGAGTAGTTACAGTAGCATCAACCTTTTAGACTGGTATGAAGACTCAGTAAAAGATTTAAAGAACGTGGCACAGAAATGTCTGTTAATCGTGGATGATTAAGCACATGTTTTTATCTCCTCTGCCTCTCCAAAACTTGAATAAGATGGCAGTAAAGGCTCCCAACCTATCTGTATCCTTTATTTAAAAAAAAGTTAAAAAGAAAGAAAAGGAAAAGAAAAAAGGAGAAAGATCTGTTTTATTGGGTTAATTTGTGATATTCTACTTGCGACTGGGTTGGGGAAGCCCCTCAGAGAGAATGCTTGAGAAGAGGCTTCCAAGGGAGGCTGGTTCCTCCCAGACCTGACTGGGTGCAGAAGGAAAGCTGGGCCGGGGACTAGAACTCAATCCACGGTGCAGGAAGCCTCTTTGAAGGGACAGAGCCCGTGTTCCTGGGTGTCCCCGGGGAGGCACTTTGGTGTGGAAGGGCAGAGATGCTAAAGGTGGGTGTTTACTAAATATCTCTCCCTAAGAAGAAATGTGAACACTTGTCTCTGAATCCTCTGGGCAACCTTTATAAAATGCACGTTTTTCATTTTACATGGCGGAGTTGGGCTTGCTTTTCTGGGGTTGTGGCACAGCATTGAGTCTAGACTCCTAAGTAGAAAAACTAGAACTTCCAGTTCGGTCCAGTGGTCCAAATGTATACCTGCTGCCCTGGAATCAGTAAGGATAGGGCTGCCTTTCCTTCTCAGAAGGGTCCCGAATTGGATGATAAATTATAAAGTCACTTACTCCAAAGGCTTCTGCTAGGGCAGAGGTGAGGCAGCCCCTAAAAGACTATGTGAAAAAACATATATTTTCTACTTAGCTAATTTCTTTGCAGTAAGAACTTTTCTAAAATAAGATACACACACGGATGCCTTTTTAAATAAACTGAACAAAACAATTCACCCTGCTCTTGATGACTGAGTCAGTAACTGAGGCAACAATTGTTGGGACACACTGAGGATTTGAGAGCATAAAGCTGATACAGGACACAGGCTGAATAGCTCATTGATGGTTAATGAGCTTCATTTTGGGGAAAAAAAAAAAAAAAAAGCTGCCTTGATGTCAACTTGATTTTTGCTCATTTGCTTCCTTCACATAAAAGTGAGTTAGGTGTACAGCTGTGTGACCTCCTGGGTATTATAGCATGACTGTCCCTCTTCATAATTAATTAGCAAATCAAAGGTTAAAGCAGTCTTCTCCAGAGTGATAGGAATTGCAAGGAGACATGCTCCCTGTCGTTCTCAGTATCCTCTGTCTAGTAACCATCAATTATTTTTGCTCGAGTAATATAACCCTGAATTTACTATATTCTTGTGTCTCCCTTATACATACTGTGGTTAGTAGGTGTGAAGACGGAAGATGCTTCCCCATGACACGAGTTTGTCAGGCGATACTGATACTGTTCTCCAAGCAAGCCTGGACCCTTGACTTCTGACTGAATTTCAGACACAAACTAATACAGAAATTGGACGTTGGATGCCATAACAAGATTAAATTCAGACATGTTAACCTCCAGGAAAGAGAATGGTGAAAGAATCATATTACCACTTGTTCCATGTGCTGTCACAGTCATCAAAACACTGACTGAGAAGGACAAGGGGAAGCAAAAACTGGGAATAAAATTGCACCAGCATTGAAACCAGGAGGATGACCAACCGCATGTCACAGATCCGCTGCTGTGTGAACCAAAGCGAGGAAAATCACAGGGCACTGCCCAGAATTCACCTTCCTGAGAAAGCTGGCACAAAGCAGCAGAAAGCGATCAGAGAAGATTCTGGAAGTCTCCGTTCATAGTCTCTGTTTTGAAGAAGCGAGTGCTGGTGATGTGGGCCCCTCTCTGACCTGCAGATCAGAGGCTCTGGAAGCCAGACTGGAATTGGAAGGAGCAATGATTTCTTTCATTTCATTGTTAACTAAACAACGAATTAATCGTGATGATGTTTGAAAGATAATCCTTGCTCCTGTGAGAGGTAAGGTCTGGAAGGAAAAGTGGATCCCAGAGACAGAAACCCAAATTTACCAAGTAACTGGTCACCAGTTTAGCACAGTTTAAGAGCAAAGCATAGTTTCAAGATATAAAAGGTGCCCAACAAGACAGAAAGGTTACCTTGACTTCTCACAAATGTGCCCAGGACAATCAAACAATTTTGAGCACCTAATATCAATGCACTGGCTGCAAATTATTTGGATAAAAGGCACAAAAAAATTCTCCTAAATCCCACTTTTTCACACTTTCCCAGGCCCCAGAGGCTCTGACAAACTAAACTTGATATGCTCTGGCCAAGCCCTTCTGTTTTAAAGGTAAGATTTTAAATGCAAATTAAAACAACAATGAAATACCACTTTTCACTTATATCATCGCTAAGATTACAAACATTGATAATAGCCAACTTAAGGAAGTTGAAGGAAACAGGAACCCTCAAAGACTGCTGGTAGAAACATCAACTGCAAAATAATCTTCCTGGAGGGTAATTTGGCGATCTGCTTCAAAATTCAAATGCATGTTCACTGACCCAGCAATTCCACTTCTAAAAAGACACACTAATAATCAGATGAGTGTTCAAAGATATAGTACAAGGATATTCTACTGATAATAGAGAATAATTAGAAACCATTAAAAAAATGTACATCAATAGGGATCTGGAAATGTTATGGGACACCATACAAAGAAATACACTGTAGCCATTAAAATTAATTGTACATGTCTATATTTAGTTATATAGGAAAAATCTGCAATGTGTTGGCAAATGCAAAAAGCAAGCTACAAAACAGCCACCTGTGGAAAATATTCATCGAGAAAAAGTCTGAAAGGTTCTACACCAAAATGTATGTGATGGTTATCCAGACTCATGGATTTATAAGTGATTTTCACTTCTTTCTTTACAAAAGTATGTACTGTCTGGATATTTTATAAGGAAAATGTATTGCTTTTATAATTGTATATAATTATACATACTATACTATTATAGTATGTATACTTATATGTACAATAGTCACATTTCATGTAAAGCTTATCCGCACTTTCCTTCACTGGGCATTGACACACCCCAAACAGCTTTCATACAAAATCTGATACAAAAAAATGATACATCATCTGATAAGCAAGTATCTTGAAAATCGCACTGACATGCAAGAGCTCTGTTTTAAAGCATCACATGATCTGTCTGAACAGCGGTGCTGGTATAATTGTTTGCATTTTGTGTGTTGCTTTTTAAAACTTAGTGGAATCAGTAAATGAACATACTAAAAAAGTTGATAATTTTTACAGTTATTACAACTGAGAAAAAATAAACATCGTTAGCTTTGCCAAACATATACAATTTAAAGTCTCAGAACTGCATTAGACTTAAGTCAGCCAGTTATTTTAATGGTGAATTAATTGACCTGCATTTCCCTCTTGAGAAGGTCTCTTCTCAAATGCTCCATAACCCCCGCTGAGCACAGATTAAAGTCATGTGACCTCATCCCCATCCCCACCCACACTTCCACGCCCAACCCTTCCCCCTTTACCCACTCACACACAGAACTGATTGGAACAAGATTCAACTGGGTTAATCATCCCTCTTTCAAAGGGAATTGAATTAGACCAAAGCAAATGAAGTTGGTCCCTTTTGGTGCTTGAGTTGAAAAAATATATTGGGATTTTTGGAAGACTATTTCCACCTAGACGCCAAAAGAGAAGCAGAGATAAGGAAAATTTGTACCCACAGAAAGAAACTGATGTATTCATTTCTGGAAGATACCATAAATTCTCCTTTTGGCTTAAGCTAAATTTGTTTGACTTTCTACCATTTGCAGCTAATGAATCTGATGGGCAGTCTCTAAAACGGTCCACAGTGATCCTCACCTTCTGGTACTCACACCCTGTGGAATTCATTCCCCTGGAGTGTGCACTGGACTTAGCATGTCTTGCTTCTAACTAATGGAATATAGCAGAAGTGATGGGCCCTAAGTGGTGGGCTTCTGTGTTGGATTCTCTCTCTGTCCCTGTCTTTCTGTCTCCATCTCTCTCTCTGTCTCTACCTGTGTCTTGTCTTTCTTTCTCTCTGTCTGTCTTAACTCTCTGACTCTGTCTCTCCTCCTTTTTGTCTCTTTCTTTCTCTCGGAGTCCAGCCGCCGTGTAGAAAACTCCAGGCTACTCTACTGGAAGGGCCTTGGGAGGTGAGAGGCCACACGGACAAGTAAGAAGGCATCTCAGCCAATAACCAACACCAACTGCCAAGCATGTGACTGAGCTGCTTGGAAGGACACCTTCCAGCCCTAGTCAAGGCTTCAGAGGCTGCAGCCCCAGCCAGCAGTGAGGCTGGAAGAGAGACCCTAAAGCCAGAGCCATGTAGCTAAGCCACTCCCAGAGTCCTGACCAACATAAATTGTGAAATAATAAATATTTGCTGTTTACGACGCTAAATCCTAGGGTATTTGAATATGCTGTAATAGACTGCAAATATACAATCTCATTGAAATAAGTCTATATTCTATTGTGAGAGAAATGGATGATTGAATAATTAATATCAGTGAAAATCTGAAAACATTGAAAATTTCAGGTCTAAATAGGAATTTTGTAATTCTTAGTTCTCTGGGTATAAAATATCTATCTATATATCTATCCACTATTTACATAAATATATATTATATGCACATGACAAGACAATATGAAGTATCATGAAATTGCTTTTTAATAATATTTCGGATTAAGGAATGACACTGATCCATAAACAGTACTAATGAGATCAAACCACCGAATAAATATTGAATGAATAAATTAGTAAATGAACAAATTATCCAGCAACAACACTGCTTTTTCAACTGTATAATTACCCCTCAATATACTTTAATAAGTTTTATTACCTTCAGAGAACTCTTGGCTGTGAAACAATCTCTTGTGATAGAACCTGTTAATCTGTGTATAAATCACATCTATTAAGGGGAAAAGATTTGAAACGCCAAAAACCCAAAGTGACTGATCTCAATAGCCTTTGGAATCGTGGTTAAGGAAAGCTTTCAAGTAAGAACAAGAAGATATCATAAAGTCATAAAGTTTTTATTTTTTTAAATTTTAATTTCCTTCTGAGAAAATCACCTTTTTGTGTTGTTTGTTTCCTTGTTTTCTGTTAAAAAGTGAGGTGTTCTGAAGTAGCTTGAAAAGAACCCAGCTTCTAATAATGAAGGGTGTCAAGCTGTTAGCAATATAGCTAAGAACTGCAGAATCACAGGAAACAGGTTGCTTCAGTAGGACTGGAAAAAAGGCAAAGTAAGGCTGCTTAGAGAATGTTGAGCTCAGTGTCCGGACAGACATGTAAAGAAAGACTAAGTGGAAATCTCAGACTTAAAGGAATAGCAGCAGTGATACTGAAGCAGAGTAGAGGGAGAGCAATCAGTAAGAAATAAACGGCTGCCCTGGAGAGAGGGTCAGGGAAGCCAGTCGCCTCGTGGTAGAATATCCAGACACAGTGAAAGCAGATCATTGCAAGCTCCAGGCCACAGATGTCAAAAGAGATAATAGCAGCAACAGATGCGAAACATGACAGAAGGGCAATGAAAACAGTTATCCTCAACTTGAGAAAATGAGAAGACATTGAGGAGAATGAGAGGACATAAGTCATATTCATTTGAGATAACTTTATTTCTTTAATATGCTTAACTTACCAGCTCAGAAATTTTATGGAGCTGTGCCAGAGTATATATATTTTATTTGCAAAACAAATTGTGTTTAATGTCTCAATTAAGAACATTATTGTACTTTCTGGAGCAAAAGTACCTGAACCCAAATATATCTGACTGATCTGCTCACTGCTACAGTGATTCCCAGCAAAGGCAGTCAACCTCATTACCACCAGCCTACCTGGTAGAGGAAAGGGACTATATATGCTTGGAGTCCTTCCTTGTACTCTCTAAGCCTCAAATAAATAAATAGATGAAAGTGTAGAATAGTGCACTTTCATAACCACAAAATAGTGGTTTTGTTCGTGGCCTCCAACAACTTATCCAAGGTTTATCATATGAACTAAAGAACACAGAATACTATTTGAAAGCCTATTTTCTCAGTACTACCAGGATTGCACATAACTAGTACCATTCTAGATGAGAGGAGATAAGTGAACCCATCACAGACAGTGAATGGCTCAGGCCATCAGGGGCTAATTCTCATGCAAACCCAACTGCATGGCTGGATTGAAAATAAACATTAAACTTTTGAGCAACTGCAACCAAAATAAACGTCTCATGTATTTCACAAGAAATATATTGAAAGCCATGTTGTAGCCAAAGTGGAGTTTGCAACCAGAGCATTATAAAACTAACTCCATCACCTCAGTAATGGGAGAATACCAAAGCAGCTTGTCAGATTCAGATACAGCTCATAGACTATATTAGTCAGCTTTCACTAGTCTTGCTAATAACATCCCAAAGGCTCAAAGCTACAAATGTGTTATTTCTCATTCACAACACCTGTTGGCTGTGGGTGAGCCTCTTCTCGGTTCCATGCTTGGTTCCACTGGGCAAGCCATGCTAAAGAAGGAGACCCCCATCTGGAATAGGCCTTTCTCTGGAGAGAACAGGAAAGATGGGACTAAAAACTTTTGTTTAATCTCAGCATGCATTGGCCAGAGTGTCACATGCACAAAGCTTACATGAAGGGGTAGGAATGATACGCCTTCCATAGACAGGGCCACCAGAGAGGCGACATGCAGGAACAGGCCCCAGCTCAGAGGGCAGAGAATATGTTGAGCAAATAATACAAACTAACAGAGTTAGAAGGAGCAGAATACTGTAACACCACGCCCTGCCTGGGTTACAAGTGAAAGGTAGTCAACAATTTGTACCGAAAATTGGAGGAAGCAAACAGCCTCCAGAAATTATTCAAGAAGGTTTTGCATTTAAAGTTGAATGTCAAGCAATTATAAACAAAATCTGGGAATATTTTGTAATTCAAATGAGACTTTCAGTCAAGACTCTGGTGCCCAATGGTTCACACCGTGACAGCATTTGTATAAATATATCTTTTAAGGAAAATTTGGTAAAGCTTGTCAAAAACCATGAATATATCCTTATCTTGACCCAGAAATTCCAATTTTTGGAATTTCTGCTAATTAGACATTCTTAAAGTAGCACAAAAGATACATTCACAAGGTTATCCAGCACAGCAATGTATCTAAAACAAACCAAATGGAAACAGTGTCATAATTAAGCCATAAAATTGGTTTGAAAACTGATCCTGCATTCACAAAAATAGAATGCTCCACAGAAGAAAAAGTGAGGGGGGATTGGACTGCTTGCTACTGTCATAACCGTAAGACAATTCAGCAAGCGTGACAAGGAATAGACTCATTGTATCTGCATAGTGAAATCATTCTTGAGAGGGAATGTACTCAAAAAGAAATACCTAAAAAGCTACAAAATTTTTGATCGTCATGATTTGCTATTTCTCACTAACTTTCTGTCACCTCCCCAGCTTGAAATGATAAAACCATATTTTTAAAAATGTCCATCCATATCCAAGTGAAGGGCATTTTCTCAAAACTCTTTGACACTGCAGTAAATACTAATTTTAAGAGAAGAACTCTCAAACATTTTCTTTTCTCTGAGAATCATTCATTAAGTACATGAGCAGAAGACCTAAAATTTAGGTGAGCATATACACCTGCTGTTGATTTATCCCTTGAGATAATACAGAAGTAGAGGAATAATTAAACAGTTCTGCCGACAAATACCTCACGTCATATAGGCAGATGATTTTATTTTATACTTATTCATGAATATTTTTTCTTTTGCTCACACTGTGGTTTTTTTCTTATAAGAGAAACACAGTACTTTTTCTTTTGCTTTCACAAAGAAAAGAAAATTTAAAACAAACAAAAGAGACCTTTGGGGTTGATACAATGTGTGAATTCTACACTTGCAGGATTCATGCCTTACATTTTCTTGGCTTACACTATGCAGGCCCAAGAGGCTGCACGCTCAGACTGATGTCCTGGGTTCTCTTAGGCATATAATTCTGGAGCGCATGACAATTTCTTGTTCTCCCCTCCTAAACAACACACACACACACACACACACCCCGAATGAACCTCTAAAGTGTTAGATCACTGTGGTCCTAACACTTCGTTGGAAGTGCTTCACTGAGAGAGCTATGCCGAAGAAGGACCCTCCATCTGGAATATGCCATTCCATCCAGCCCTCTTCCTATAAACAGATGCACAAAGGAAACAAGACAACTCCTTGCCCTACAAAGGGAACACTGAGAGATCTGACCTCATCCCTCCTCCTTCTCAGGGCCCATTCCTTCCCCTCCCCATCACCCAGGCCTCTTCCTGCCCAACAGCTCGCAGAGCTGCCCTAACTTCTGCTTCCCTGTTGCTGGTTGTCTTTTCTTTTCTTTGTCTATACACCTGCTGCTCACCACCCCCTACACAAATGTTGTCATCTCTCAGGCCTGCCACTGTCTTTCCTCTCTTCTGCTGCTATCTCTTATTTCTTCTCTTCTCCATTTTTATCAGATCTTTCCTACTTTTCTGCAAAAAAAAAAAAAAAAAAAAAAAAGCCCTCAATCCCTGGGGCATCACTTTCTTCCCCACGTCACCACGTGCTCATCACCTGTCATCCTTTCTAGCAGGTCCTACAGGCCAAAACCTCCCTCACAACTCTTACCCTTTGCGCTAGCTGTTGGTGGAATCTGAGGTCCCCAGAAGGTTGTTCTCCACACAGCTGATATAGTCATTCATTTTCTTATACACATGTAGCAATAAATATGAAATTATAGCTGTAGCATTTGATATATACTTGGGTTAAAAAGACTTCCTCAATATTTAATCTACAAGGTGCATAGGGTGATTTAATATTTTCCATGAGTGGTATAAAGAAAAAGAATATTACTATTTTATGCTAAAGCCTACTGAAGCATATTCAGAATACTAAGGAGGGGTAATAATTCTTCTCCTTTAAAAATTCATTTGGAACTTATAATTCATTTGGAATTCATAATTCATGTAGAAAATACCTTGATAGGCTCTTTGAATATAAATGGCAAGGCCTTCAGGGCATGGTCTACAAAATAAAAGTAGAGGAGTTTAGAATTTCCCAAGGACAAATTTGCTTTGGAGACGGAAGGTGAGGGATAAAAAGACCAAGAGTGATGACCAAAGACCTAAGGAGAAAGAAAGACCCTGGAAACATGATGTGAAGTCTGAGGAGGGTTATGCTCAGTCTGTGTCAGGTAATGGCAGATAATTTTCTGGGGCTTCTTACGTCTGATATTGAGTTTGAGATTGACGCCTACCTTTTAATTCCTGCCTTTCTCTACCCACTAATCTCGCCATCTACAAGCTGTAAGGCAGCTACGATCTTATGCGATGGGGTCTTAGTAGAATGACGAAAGAGAGAAGGTGTCCAGCATGGACCAGTAAGAGAGAACAGCAGCATCAAGATATGAGGTGTTCTTTACATTTTTAATTGTGATGATACGTGTAACATAAAAATTACCATCTTAACAAGTTTAAGTATACAGTTTACTAGTCTTAAGTGCACTCACACTTCAAAACTCTTTACCTTGCAAAACTGAAACTCTGTACCCATTAAACTTTCTGCACCTATGAACTTGACTACTCTAGGTACCTTATATATGTGGACTCAAAGAGTATCTGCTTTTTTATGACTGGCTTGTTTCACTCAGCATAATGTCCTCAAGGTTCATAGCATGGTTCAGAATTTCCTTTCTTGTTAAGGCTGAATAATATTCCTTATTCTGCATACACCACACTGTGTTTAGCCATTCATCTGGTGATGGACACTTGGGTTGCTTCCACCTTTTGGCTATTGTGAATAATGCTTCTATGCACATAGGTGTGAGGTGAGAGTTTTCAATAGGATCAATAGGAGTCAGTCCATTAGCATAGACTGACCCAGCAACATAACCCTATTTCCCAAGAGGGACAACTTGAAAGAGGAAAAGGCAGACATGTGAGTTACATATGCAAATTTTTTTCTACTGCATCCATCCATCCATCACCAAACTTGCCTAAGCTTTGTAGAAAACAGATTTTCATATGAAAACTATATAGTAAAGCAGACACTTCCACTTAAACTTCCAATAAGCATCTCTAATTTAACATCAAAACTAATCTGATCTTCCCTTCAAATCAAGCTCCCATTGATGCTCTTCTCTTATCAATTAAGGGCAACAGAATCCTTCCATTTGCTCAGGCCAAAAGGCATAATGCCACCCTTTACTCCTCTCTTTATTTTTGTTGGCAAATCCTATATATTGCACCTTCAAATTATATCCTCATCCCAGCCATTTCCCACCACCTCTAGTCTAAGCCACCTTCATCTCTTACTTGGATCATTGCAATGGCCGCCTAACACCTGTCACTGATCTTGCTCCTATTCTGTCTATTCTCAACAGGGACCTTTTAAGACTTAAATCACGACTCTCCCCTGCTCAATCTTTCAACACCCTCCCTCTCTGTGGATGATCCAAAGACCTTGCAATGACTTCTCAATCCTCATAGGATCTGGTTTTCTGTTCCCTCTCTGAACCGACCTGTTACTACTCCCCGCTCTCCTTATATAGGTCCAGAAACACTGCCCTCTCCACTGTCACTTGAATATGCCAGCCTTCCCCAACCTTACAGGGTTCACCTTGAATGCTCTCTCCCTCCAGATCATCCTTGGCTCCCTTTCTCACCTCCCTTAATGTCACCTTTCCTGTTAGGTCTTTCCCAGGAAACCATAGTTAAAATGGCAAATTTTCTCATTCCCTGAAACACTCCCCATCCTCCTTCCCTGCCTTATTTTTCTCCATAGCATTTACCACCTCTCAATATACTATGCGTTTTACTTACTTTTTTTAGACAGCGTCTACCTTCTACCACCAGAACGTATGCTTCATGAGAGTCAGGATTTTACCTGTTTTGCCTATTAATGTATTCTCAGCAGTGAGCAGTGCCTGGCAGCAAGTGAGTGCTTAATAGGTTTTTGTTGAATTAATTAAATGTGTAAGAATGAATGCATGAATGAAAGCAAAAAGTGAAGTTTTAGGAAAGAAGAGAGATAAGCAGAAATGTTATAAAAAGTGGAAACCAGCAAGTGTCAACTAAGATGTTTGCGTTTTATTTAGTTGACAAAATATAAATATGGCATGCCAAATAGTCAGCAATTAAGAAATTATGAAAAAGAAAAGAGGAAAACAGCTTTGACTTCATGATTGTAGAGATTCACCCTAACAAAATCAGTTTATCTTGAGGTTATTTTAATCTTATACTCTGGACAACACTTGTGTAGAATGAAGACACCAATGATATTTTAAGTGTCTCATTTTATCAACTCATAAGAGCAAAAATTTTCTTAGACTTGGTAAGATGGTGGACAAATAACTCAAGACATGTTCATAGCTTTATATTAGTCAAACTAAAGGTAGATGAAGAAATAAACAAGAATTTTTCAAACTAGCCAAAAATCTTCTAGTCAGCCCCTGTCCTAGCCCTCACCAAAAGGAACATTTTAAATGGAGTCACTGGAAAACATTCTCGTTTTACTAAGTTGATCCTTTTATTTACCACAAACTACATGTAAATTACTTTCAGAACTAGCTATATATCCTTCAGCTTCAAGACACATGAACAGATATTTCTTTATGACTCAGTTCTGCGTTTCCAAAGTGGTTTGATACTCAGAGAACATCAATGCAAGAAGAGAGCTTCCCCTCTCCAACTTTTCATGAACGATACCCTAAAAGCAGCAGCCTTTGAAATCACACTCAGTCTAGAATCGTGCTGCATTTTTTATGAGAGTTAGGAAAACCATGGCTCTCTGAAATGGATGATATCCAGGACTCCTTATTGTCATCCTCTAAGTGCACCACTTCCATATATTTCTCCTCTTATTGTCTCTGCATGCTTTTAAATATTTATTGGGTTTTTATAGCATCTTACCTCTAAAGAGTTCAAATCCTATATGGGGAGTTTCTGGCAGTAACATTTAATAGACATTTTCTAAGCATTATGCTATACTAGTAAAGCAACAGTGAAACCATAGAAAGAGCCTAAGTAATTTAGACGAGGAAAATGAAGATGAAAATGGAAAAGAAAGAAAAGTGGTGAGAGTAGATAGTAGTACATTTACATAATAAATCTAACTCCTTTCAAGCACTCTTCTAAACTCCTTTCATGCTCACTTGTATCTTCCAGACATACTGTGACTGGGACTGCAGAAAGATGACCAGGGAACTTGTCATATACCTTTTATTATATACATAGCAGTTACGTAGCCATCTATGTATAGCTGGTCTTACTCAGGATCATCTTTGAAGAGCTACACCCATATTATTTAAATAGTATTGGCCTACACTTACATAACATGTAACATGTGCTAGCCACTGTTCTAAACACTTTATAAGCATGAACACATTTAATTCTCACAGTGTCCTATAAGGTAAACACCATTATTAGCCTCACTTCAGAGCTAAGGAAACAGAGGCACAGCTACTAAGTGGCAGATCCAAGGCTGGCCTCAAGCCTGTCTCTATCAGGAGCCATGCCATTGACCATTACAACAAGCTGAATTTATATCTGCTCTTGGGCTAGAAAATATTAATACTAGACCCTTCTTAATTAACTTCCTATCACTCTATTTTCTTTGACTTCATGCTTTCTTTTTCCTTCACTCACTCTTGAAGCTGTAATAAATATATTTAATGATTTTACGTATCTATTTCTTAAAGTAAAAGGTCTACTACCCACTGCCTAACTAGAGATCCTAAAGTAAAGTATTATTAAATTTAATGTTGATTTATTTGCTTAGAGTTACATTAGCTGACCACTTTTGTTACTCTGATCTGGAGGACTCTTTTACCCTTAAAAATCTCTAATACTTAGGACAGTTTGCCCTTTAATAAGCCAAATATGAGTAAAATGTGCCAAGCAGAGGTTTAGAGAATAAACTAAATTTCATTGTCCAGGGAAATATTTAACTTTCTATACCACGGCTTACCATTTCTATGATTGACATATCTTATTTGACATTGTCTTAGTAAAGAATAAGCTATTTAAAATAACACAGATAATAGTTTCCAATAAAAATATTGCATCAAAATATTTAAACTGTTGTGGTCAGAGGAAACAGCTAAATGATACAGTTCAGTTGGATAACTGAGAGGTTAATCATTCAAAATAAGTTTTAGATGGCAACTGAAAACCTTTCTACTAATATAAGTAACTGAAGATCAGTAATTACGTTTGTCCATGTGTAAACTGAAGTCATATATATCTGCTCTCTGACCACCTTGTCTATGCCTGCCCAACATCTGAAGTTTGCCGGTCGCTGAGACTTTTGAAACATGTATGGAAATTATAAAATCATGATTGGCCCATCCCTGCTCAGTGAAACCTTTGCTCTCGAGCTTCAATTTCTTCATTCATTCAGTCAGTCATTCATAAAGCAAACACATGTTGAACACCTCCTCTTCCCCAAAGACATAAAGAGAAAAGAGAAATTAGAATTTCCTGGCCTTGAAGAAGTCATGTCTAAAAGGAAATTGGATTAATAGACAATTGTCCACACCTGCTTAGACAAGTCACCTCTTAGAGACCATTCTGTTACTGTAGCTCAAATTCTTTCTTTGTGCTCCAGCTGCTGAACTTTTTTTTTTTAATTCAACAGACTAGGGAATTTGACAATCCATTTTAAACTAAAGAGTCCACTAGATCATGCATCCCTGGAATCCGGCACCCTATATTTTTAATCATTCTAGCCACTCTCTTCCAAAAGCCACTAGAAAAGTGCTTTATACAGAATAGATATTTGATAGCTCTTTAATTGGAATTACATAGCTTTTAATTATCTCAGTATACAGGGCTTACAGGGTATCCATATAATATTTCTAAGTTATCCATCAGAATAAAAAAAAATTAACCGGAGTTTTGATATGGACTTTAAAAATGAGGAAAGGGGTATGAAATTGCAAAACTCATTTAATCCAACAAAAGGAGATGTACTATTATGTAATCCTATAAAATTCTTTGGAGAAATGAAAATGACAAAATGTAGATTATTTGGAGCAGTCTGTATTCTAAGTGTTGAGTTGATTGTTACACTTGATATTTAGACTAACAAAAATATTACAAGGTTCTCTGAAATATAAAGAAAAATAAGAGCAATAGTTTAAAACAACGGCAACAACAACAAAAACAATTTAAATAGAAGAAAGATAAGGAAAATGACCTCTAAATACTTTCTTGTTGGACTTAACTCTGGATGCAGATATTATCTGCTACCTACTCCTTTAATTGAAAACAGATAAAGTAGTCTTTGAGGTAATTAGTTTTCCTGCATTATAATAATCAAAGAAGTATATTTTAAAAGCTTAAAGTAAAAAACAGATTTTGCAGGGTAAGAGAACCCAGCATTGATTTCCAGCAGAGTTGCTCAGCCTCATGAAAAAGTACGTCGTGCTTGAGTAGCTGAAAACAAATCTAGAGACATAAATACCCTTTCCATTTAAAATGTTTCCTTGCATTTCATATAATTTTATCAAACGCATGAGATAAAAGGGTGATCTGCTTATAGTGGAAGAAGCACCCACTGAAAAGCCACCAGCCCTTCAGGGCCTCTGTACTCTGATCATCATTCATACTCTGAAAGCTATTTCTCTTCTTAGCTGGAGATCCAATTGGGTATCACATAAAAGTTCTATTAAGTTCAGATTTCTCTGTGACAATAAACTTTATTTTCACCCGTTAGAAGGTCTTCTGATTTCAGTTTGAATCATTTTTTCCTTCTTAATCTTGTTAATGTGTGAGCCCCTGATGGTCTTCCTTTATGACTAAGGCAAATATCAAGCCTGTTGTAGATGGTTTATTTGCAGTCTGAGATTTTGGGGTGTGTCAAATGCCATATCTTGGTCTGAACTGTAGGGACCCGTAGTAAAACGTTTCTTCAATTTCATCTAAAGTCATGAGCTATCGTATACTCATTTCCCATCTAGTTTTTTATACCTAATGGCTTATACCCTATGTTCAAAGAGATCACCTTTGAACATAGGCCAAGAGAATAGCCAAATCAATTGAGCAGTGTGCGTCTTCACTCTACTGAAAAGGAAAAAAAAAGAGATCTTGATCCCTTATGCAAGCAAAGAGAACTAATATCTTAAAAATGGAGGCTTAAGCCAAATGCTATGCAAAACAAATTGCAAAATGCAGTTAACCAAAACAGACTTATTCAGCATTATCTTTTGCCTCGTCTTAACGGAAAATAATCCTTTTTAGTTTTATTTTTTAGTAAAATAGAAATCAAATATTTTACGGATATGACTAGTGGAAGATACACTGGATTAGGACTCAGGAAATAAAGCAAACCATTTCATAACCACTCTAAATCTCATGATATTAATGAATAAAATATTTTTTAAATCTAAAGACTTTCCCCCAATTTATGTGCACAGCCCATTTGTACATGTGGCTAATGAAACATCAAAGAACTCCTTTCCAGGCTTCCCTAGTGGCGCAGGGGTTGAGAATCTGCCTGCCAATGCAGGGAACAAGGGTTCGAGCCCTGGTCTGGGAAGATCCCACATGCCGCGGAGCAACTAGGCCCGTGAGCCACAACTACTGAGCCTGCGCGTCTGGAGCCTGTGCTTCGCAACAAGAGAGGCCGCGATAGTGAGAGGCCCGCGCACCGTGATGAAGAGTGGCCCCCACTTGCCACAACTAGAGAAAGCCCTCGCACAGAAGCGAAGACCCAACACAGCCATAAATAAATAAATAAATAAATCCCATTTAAAAAAAAAAACAACAACTCCTTTCCAAACCTCAAAAGGAGTGCCAATCCCTGACAAATATACTCAGTCTTGGAATCTATTAAAAAACTTCCTAGAATAGAATTGTACCTTTACTGAAACGTGTTGAAGCATTTCCAGTGTGTGATTTATCTCTTCAGAACATTTGGCAATGGTGGATAATTTTTAAATCATCCAATACCACAGACACAGATTTTACTTGAATTCTTCACATCAGTAAAGATGGATAGTTTTATTGCTAAGTTGTATACAAAACAAAATGTAAAGGAATTACTTATTACTAAGAACTATTAGCCGGTAAATTCAAATAAATCATTATTTTAAGCCTATTTTATTCTCATTTTTGGAGGAAATAAAAATATTGTAGTGATTTACTCATTACAACATTCAAAAATAGAAATGGTCAACTAATTTCTTCTCATTGGAGTCTAAAAGTTTGCGGCAATCTCAAGAAGAAGATGGCAGTAAATCCAGGATTTAAAAGCCCAGACTTACTGCTATAAGCCTGACTTACTATTGGTGTGAGGCACTGAGAAAATTTTTCAAACTATGAAACAGAGTTTTATTATCTATGAAACAGAGGATGATACTATTATTTAATGTTCCCAAGGTGACTAAATGAGATAACCTCTATCAAGCACATAACACAGCATCTGGCACATACCTAGGACCCACTAAATGTCAGGAATTATTACATGAATCTCTTTCATTGTATGATAAATAGAGAAGTGTCTTTTGTATTATAATATGTAGTATGTCTTCACAAAGTGGTGTGAAAACCAAAGGTCTTAAAATGCGATAGAAGGGGAATGTAAATTGATACAGCCACTATGGAAAGCAGTATGGAGTTTCCTCAAAAAATTAAAAAGAGAACTATCATATAATCCAGCAATCCCATTTCTGGGTTTTCCCAAAGGAAATAAAATCAAAGAGATATCTGCACTCCATGCTCATTGAAATATTATACACAGTAGCTAAGATATGGAAACAACCTAAATGTTCATCAACAGGTGAATGGATAAAGAAAATGCTAGGTAAGTAGGTAGATAGATAGATAGATAGATATAATATTAATAGAATATTATTCAGCCTTTAAAAAGAAAGAAATTCTGCCATTTGCAACAGCATGTATGAACCTGGAGGACATTATGCTATGTAAAATAAATCATTGTATATATGTGCCACATCTGGCACATATATACAATGGAATATTACTCAGCCATAAAAAGAAACGAAATTGAGTTATTTGTAGTGAGGTGGATGGACCTAGAGTCTGTCACACAGAGTGAAGTAAGTCTGAAAGAGAAAAAAAATTACCGTATGCTAACACATATATATGGAATCTAAAAAAAAACAAACAAAAAACCAATGGTCATGAAGAACCTAGGGGCAAGATGGGAATAAAGACACAGACCTACTAGAGAATGGACTTGAGGATATGGGGAGGGGGAAGGGTAAGCTGGGACAAAGTGAGAGAGTGGCATGGACATATATACACTACCAAATGTAAAACAGATAGCTAGTGGGAAGCAGCTGCATAGCACAGGGAGATCAGCTCGGTGCTTTGTGACCACCTAGAGGGGTGGGATGGGGAGGGTGGGAGGGAGGGAGACGCAAGAGGGAAGAGATATGGGGACATATGTATATGTATAACTGATTCACTTTGTTATAAAGCAGAAACTAACACACCACTGTAAAGCAATTATACTCCAATAAAGATGTTTAAAAAAATAAATAAATAGAAAATAAAATAAATCAGGCACAGAAGGACAAACACTGCATAACATCACTCTTATGTAGAATCTAAAAGAATCAAACTCATAGGAAGATAGTAGAATGGTGGTTATCAGGGGCTAGGGGGTAAAGGAAAAGGGGAGACATTGGTAAAAGGATGTAAACTTTCAGTTATAAGATGAATAAGTTCTGGTTATAGCATGGTAACCATAGTTAATAATAATGCACTGTATACTTGAAATTTGCTAACAGAGTAGGTCTCATGTATTGTCAACACACACAGAAAATGATAATTGTGAGGTGATAGATATAAGTGATACAAGTGACTGTGGTGACCATTTCACAATATATATGTATATCAAAACATATTATATACCCTAAATATATACAATTTTACTTGTCAATCATAGCTCAATAAAGCTGGAAGAAAACAAAATTCTAGGATACACATTTTTTAAAAAGCTCATTTTTTATGGCATTCTTGGAGATTCATTTGAAAATAATCCTTGGTAGTACACAGAGCACTCCTTAATATTCACATATTATACATTTAGAATGGTGACTAGACAATTATTAAGTGGCATTTGTATTTTTTCTCAGACACAACTTCTTCATGAATAGATATTTCATTTAAATATTCTTTTTCGTTTGCACTTCAATTATGAGTCATCATTAATCATGCTGCATATTCTACAAACAGATCCAATTCAATGCAAAGAAGTGCAGAACGCTTCATGAGTGCCTTGGTGCTCACAGCTGAGTCAGATATTGTCCTCATCCTGAGGTCTCTAGTAGAGGGATTAGCACAGCTCACCAAGAGCTGAACTGCTCGGTCCAGTAGGGTAGGTGTGCTAGGAGCATACAAAGCAAATTCACATTCACATGTATCTAGATGGGGCTTCAAGCTGTAGAAGCCTAATAAATAAGGATGAAACACAGGCAGAATTTAGATAAATGGACTTCTAGGTGAGGAAGACTGCAAAATGAAGGAACAAAGTTAAAAAGGTGAAGAGTCACTTCAGGAACAGAAAGCAGTGATGTTTGTAGGAAGGTGGGCTAATTGCAGGTAAGAACAGAAAGATAATTTGAGGCTTTCCTGTGTACAGCATTGAATAGCAAGATGAAGAGGTTAACTCTACTAAAATTTACTGTCCATGTGAACTTTGAAAATTATTTTAAATGAATAACAGAAAGGAATTCTATAATTATAAATTAAACATGTTCTTACTATCCACATTATAATGAATATGCTATCACATTTTTTAGTTAAGTGAATATGCTATCACATTTTTAGTTAAGTTTAGTTAAGTTTAGTTTAGTTTAGTTTAGTTAGTTAATGAATATGCTATCACATTTTAGTTAAGTTCTTACACATCAAACTGAAAGCTTAATTTAATAAATGTGGTAATTTAAAACAGAGGCTTTCTGCTGGCCCACCTTCCACACTGTAGCATGAAAGTTATTCTCCAGTGATATGTTAATGGAACCCACAACTATGAGTTATCTCTTCCTTTGACATAGAATTTTATTATCCTTCTTTTTTATTTCATGCATCATATGCCATATTTTCAATTTTAAAGACATCGATTTTCTTTTCTTAAATATTTCACACCTATAAATATTTAGTGTTTGGTGGCAATACAGTATAATTGAAAAGTCTCAAAAATATTTGTGTTTAAAAACACAGTATACGAATATATCATTTTCAAAGAATAGATTTTAAACATATTAGCTTTATACTAAAAAATACCACAGAAATTCCAAAGTTAATGTTTCATAGAATAATTATTATGTGATCCAACTAAACTATTAGTGAACAATTTAAAGCCAATGATTGCAAAATATACTTTGAAAGATTTATAAATTTAAACAATTTTCTCTTCACAAGGGAGTAAATAGTCTCCTAGGGTAAACAAACCTTATCAAAAGAAACTATATGTTAACAGCTCTTTAAAATTTGTGAGGCTTACTTCAAGGAATAACTTAACTCAAAGCTCTTGAAAAACTTTATTAAATCAAATATGAATCATAGCCGGAATCAAATAGCAGTATAGAATCATGAACATACCTCTAGAATAAAGGAAACCCAACATGGCAAATAAAGGGCATGCCAATGTGCCCTGATGGTAAAAGTTATGCCATGAGGGGGCAGGTAGGGGGATGTTCCTCTCACAGCAGCTGATAGGAAAGAGGAACCAGTGCAACAGGTGGGCTACCATATGTTCTAGAAAGAGGAGCTGAAGCCTGACCTCACCTGATAGGACTAAGAGACTAATTAACAAGAAATCCAGCAATTTTCCAGGACCAGTACCATTCCAGATTATGAGGCCTTATTTTGTTTTACCCATAAATGTTGACTATATCAACTACTTGATAAGGAAAATTAGAGACATTTAATCTTACAATGGGAGGCATCATAAGTGGTAATTTTTTCCCATGAAAAAGGATAAAAGAAATTTGCAAATTTCTGATAGACCCATAAATTGATTAATTAAAAAAGAAACAAATGAAAGAGCTAAGGTCAATACTCAAGGAAAGAAAAAGATCTAAAATGTACAATATGCAAACACCAATGATGTAAATTTGTTCTATGATCCAAAAACAAAGAGATGAGGGCTCTCCACTTATGTCATCAGTCCATCCTAAAAATTTCCTGAGACACCCTAGTACCAATCTATGTGGACCCTTCAGAGGGGCAGGTTCTTGGGCTTCCATTCCACACACTTGTGGAAGCTGAGAACCTCCCTCTCCAATCTAAGGTCCAGTCTCCTCATGTGCCCCACACGGCCATTGCCCTGTGGGTATTACTGCTTCCTAGGACTTCTGCCCTGAGCTCTGAGCTTGAGATCTCGCCTTGATTGGAGCTCTACACAACCATTTCCTGGCTTTTTCCCACAACATTCCTTCCCCTTCCTCTGGGGAACTCCTCTTTCTGCCAAGGAACTTCTCTAAAGCACTCTCTTTCTCTCCCACACCTGCATGACACCTGCTACAAACTATCGAGTGTTGGAGCTTTAACTGAAGACTGGGAAATCCATTGACTTCAGATATCCCCGCATTCTATCCATCCAAATCCCTGAGGCAATGATTACAAAGCCTGGCCTAAGGTATTAAATGCAGGGAAGAAAAATATAGAGGGATGTGGACTGAAAAAAAAAGCAAAACACACAACCTAAAAGTTGTGAGTTATGTTTTATTTGGGGACCTTACTAAGGACGATAGCCCCGGAGACAGCCTCTCAGATAGCTCTGAGGAACTGTTCCAAAAAGTTAGGAAGGAGCCAGGACATGTAAAGTTTTTGTGGAGAAAAAAACAAACAAACAAACAAAAAAAACATGTAGTCAAAAATCAAAAGATTACTGCTAATCACAAAAAACAGACATCTCAAGTTAATGATTTTAGTGCTTTTCTATATATGGGAAGATGCAAGAGCCTGGGCTTATTGAAATTATTCCTTAATTTTGCATCTTAACTATCTACGACCAGTATCCTGGTTTTCTCTACCCTAAATTCCCGCAGGGCACACCTTTCGGGTGGCTACAGCGGCTAATGGCTTGGTGGCTGATGGCAGGCGATATTCACTGTTTACTGAAATGACAGGCAACATTTTTTTTGTCCACAGTGAGGCAAACAAATGTTTCACAAATGATGCTTTTGCCCTTGAACATAAACTCTATCCAATAAATATTATTTTTAATGAGGATATAGAATGTTAATACTAAACATGGTGAGTCAATTTAGAAATGATATGATAAAAATATTGAGCTATTGTTTTATCATGCGGATACATTGTAAGACTGTCTTTCTGTTAAGTTGATGTACTAGATTAAAGAACTACAAATTCTACATATATATATAGGCATAAAACTATAAAGTTATTTTGTTTTGCCTAAAACAAACACTCAGAAGAAAATAAACCTGAAAGAACAAATTTCAAAAATGTCTAGAGATATTATTTAAATAATAATTGACATGTTTAAGGAAAAATAATTTTTTATTCCATTAATCTGAAGAAGACCGAGTAATAAAGCAATAAAAGGTAATCTCAGGTAATCTCAATTTTTTTTTCTTTTAGGTAGAGGGAATGAGGCATGTGAATGAATAGTGAATTATCCCTTCTCTAAACCTCTCTGTCCTAATTCATTTGCTTCAACTAGAAACAAATCATAAAGAAAAAGAGAAAAATAAGATGACAGACTTTGTATCTTCTAATATTATTCTTCAGGAGTTCACAGTTTTGATACAATACTATATATGATTTGTGATTAGCAATCACCCCAAAACTAGCATTGAAGGGTTCTCATGATCCCAAGATGTTCTGATAACTGTAAACCAGAAAACCAAAAATCACAAGTAATTTTCATTGTTTCAGTAATGGGAACAGTTTGCAATTGATGCTGGGAAATACATTATTCCACATTCTAAATGGTATGAAGTATGTACACAGCCTTTGCTTTTGGAAGTAACTTATGACTGAAAAAGAAAATGAGTACTATTTGAGGGTAACCCTAAGGGATAAAAAAGTGACAGCCTCTCCAGCATCGTTGTGGCAATTTAATCAAGGAGAAAGACAAGAAATCAAGGATAAGGGCCAAAATAACAACAGGCTGGAGGGCACTTAATCTGATTACTAGCAGAAGCAAGTAAAGGTAGCTTTCTCAAACAGAATGAGAGAGGCTAGGAAGAAGGTATGAGCTAAACTGTACCATGAACAACAATAGCCCTGCAAGAATGTAAAACAGCTGGACTGATTCATACTGAGCCGTGCAAAGCATTGGACATGCCAGCTCCCATCCCAGCAGTGAAATTCAGATCAAAATGTTCTGTTTAGTAGCCTGGCTATATTCTACACATATTTTTTTTTCTACATAGTATAAAGTGATGAAAAGTGATTATAGAAGATGGCTTTTCCAGATTCCTCCTATTGTTCCTACATTCAGGCAAGTCTTTACACAGGTAATTTTAAGAAAAATGACCCTGGTCGCCATCACAAGGAGAAACCATTAGCTTCTAGGCCAGCAGAACTAAAATTATGATGTCACCAAAAACAGGGAGATTCCACACCTTATTCTTCCCCATTTACCTCAGTATTTCGAAGATGCAGAAAGTTATTATCTTACATAGATATATAAATAAAGTTTTGTATACTTTTTGCTTTACAGTGTTGTTCACACTAAATCCATTGTAACTGAATGCTCTGTAAAATATAAAAATTAAAACTTCATGTGACCAATGTGTATCCTTAGAAAAGTTATTTGACTCAGTTTTCTCCTCCGTAAAATGGGGATAGTAATAGTATCTCCTTCATAATAGGATGCTTATGAAGATAAATGAGCTAATACATGTAAAGTACTTAGAACAGTTCTTGAGATATAAAAAGCACTATAGAAATGTTTACCACTACTCCATCCTTTAACTTTTAACCCGTTTCTTTACATTAAAAATGAGCAGCTTGTAATTGACAAGAGGTAATTGGATCTTTTTATTTTTAATTCAGTCTAACAATATCTGCTTTTTAATTTGTGTCAAGACAGTTTTACTTGATAACACTGTTTTCAAATTTCTATGGAATAAATACAAAAATTGACTGCATCTTATGCCTTAAAGTAAACCATGATAAATTCCTGGAAGTAGAAATTATTCAGGCAAATTTTCTGAATATAATAAAACTAAAACTTAATAAGAAAAGATTAACTGAAAACAATTTGAACCATTTAGAATTTTTTTTAAAAAATCCCTCCTACAGCACTGAAAGGTAAAATCAAAATAGATGTTCAAGCATGAATGACAATTAGAATAATCCATTAAGAGCAACTGGCATGAACTCGAAGTCATATCTTTCTTGCTGGCTATTTCAAAACTATCATGTAAATCTATTAGAGACGCTTCAGTTGAACTAACATGTTCATAAACTGACTTGATAAGACCCCTTATGAAATACTATTTGCAATATTACATGCTTTGGGGCTCAGAAACAGGTACTGAAAGTAAGACTTAGTCCAAAAAGTACCAAAAATTTGCTTTTACTTTGTTTTATGTAAATGCTGTCTTTGATTAAAAGCGATACTCACTCTGATGTAGGCATAAAAGCAGTCACAAATTTAGCATAGATGCAAAAGACAAGTTGACAAAGAAAAGGACAAAACAGAATGCTAGCACGTGAACCTACATGGTTCACAGTAAACTAAAATAATAAAAGAGTAAGTGTATGTATTCTCAATGAAAATACATTCACTCACGCACGTGTATACACACACACACATCTCTCAATTAGCAATACTAATTTATTCCTGAAAATCAAGGCACTTCAATAAAAAGTAATTAAGTGAAAAAAATACTTCCATTAATTTCAATGAGGAAAAATTATGCTATGTTTCATTTCAAAACACCCAAACAATTGTCACTGAGGAAAAAATACGTCCATCGGATAATGAAAACAAGTTATGGAAGTTATAAATAACAATTTGAAAGTAAATAAATAGTTTTTATATAAAATAGAATGAAGGTTTATTGTATTTATTTTTTACTTTCCACACCTTTTTCTTCACCAATTTTCAGTCCTCTGAGAGTTTATCTTGTATTCAAACTGTACTTAAGAATAGAGCACACACACAAAAAACACCAAAAGGCCAAAATAAAGACTAAACAGGAGAGAGCTTAGGCAGAGCCCCCCCTACAAAATAGTGTGTGTGCCCATCAGACTGAGAAGTCTTCTCAACATAACTCTTGGCAAAGCAAGAAGCTTTGGTTCATACATACACAGCACGAAATTGAAATTTGTTCCATATGACATTTTTCATAAGAAACTGCAGTGTTAAGTAAATTGGTGTTTTTGCCTACAACCATAATGTTGAACTATAACTTCTTAGAATATACTTACCTAATGTATACTGCAGTGAAGATTTTGATATACTGAAAACAAAATGTCATCCAAAAAGAGGATAACTTTTCAAGAATTGTTAGGACAAAAAGTCATTAACCAAACAGTTTTATATGAGGTAAGTATCTTTAGAGATGTGTGTATGTGTCTGTGTGTAGAATTCATAACTGCATTATGTAAAAGATGGACAGAAATCTGTAAGATAAAAAGTTATATTTGGATCTAGAAGAAAAAATAAAATAGGATTATTTGGAGAGTTGTACTTTGTTTCTTCACTCTCTTGATAACTTCTAATGCCTCCAATTTTTTAACTTTCAATTTTTGAACCTCTGGTATATCCCATGCAGTGGCAAAAAGGCTTCTAAGGATAGTAGATAAACCATTGTTCTGACTACATTCTTTAAAGAAATAATGAAGAAATCACTTTATTCTTTCTAAAATGATGAAACAGCAAAAATCTCAAAGTGGTCCCCTCTATCTACAAAATGACAATTTTTCATCATCAAACAAAACTAGATATGTGTATTTGATGTTTCATAAATGTTTATCCAGATGTGGATAATATCCTTAATTTAATTTTTAGATTAATTGACAAAGGATTACACCAAACCTACATCATCAAACTATAAAAGAATACACTATAATGGAAATTACTAGTATACTAAATATCTACAACATAACTGGAAACTCAAAAGATGTCACCTGATCTGTAATAGTCTATGGGTGATTTTGTGCGTTAGTGATATTGGGCTCTAAATGAGATGTGAAAGTGTTAGGGGATTGGGTTTAATCCAAAATGATCCTATGACACATTATTTAAGCTACCATCTTGAGAAGAAAAATCACTAATATCTGCTTGTTTATTGACATATGTTTCTTATGAAAATATAGGATTAAAATATGCCAAGATAGTTTTCCCAATTATTTATTTTTACTAGTGATCATGATTCAAAATAAAGGAGAGCATGCTTTAATGGACATTATAATGATACTTAGTTACAAAATACAGTTTCTTCTCACAAAATCTACCCACACTTTACAAAAATTACTAGCCAGCATTTATGACTCAAAAATATTTTCTGTGATCAAGCATAATTACTACATAGTGTACAGAGTAATAAAGGTCCATGTAAAGCAAATAGAAGAAAGAATTGTTGTAAGAAGGAAAGATGAGTAAAATCGACATACATGCTTAAAGGGGGAGTGAATACGCAGTTAGCTGCTTTTACAGTGCTGAAAATATATGTATTTTATTTATTTTCATCCTCCATTTCAACAGTACATTCCAATTACACATTTTCTGTATTTTCTGAAAGATGATTATGCTCAAAATGTTTAATTTTCCTTAGCATGCTTGCTCATAAAAGAAAATTATAATTATGATAAATTCTTTTTCATTTCAAGTAAAATGATACACTAAACCTTTTTATATGCCTTCATCTGGAAGATTTTTGGTAGGGAACAAAAACCCATTTCACGACAGAGATTACCTAACACTTTTTAAAAATTCCAGTCATATTTAAAACTCAAACTCAAAAAACCAAAATGTGTCATTTCTACTTTGGCCACAAATATGTAAGTATCACAGAATTAAACTAATTTAAAAAGCTAAAACAGGTGCATTGACATCCCTTCAAAATAGGAAAGACCATCTCATTTAAAAAATACTAGGTTCTGGGCTTCCCGGGTGGCACAGTGGTTAAGAATCTGCCTGCCAAGGCAAGGCACACGGGTTCGTGCCCTGGTCTGAGAAGATCCCACATGCAGTGGAGCAACTAAGCCCGTGCGTCACAACTACTGAGCCTGCGCTCTAGAGCCCACGGCCACAACTACTGAGCCTGCGTGCTGCAACTACTGAAGCCTGCGCTCCTAGAGCCCGTGCTCCATAAGAGAAGCCATCGCAATGAGAAGCCCGTGCACTGCAACGAAGAGTAGCCCCCACTCGCCGCAACTAGGGAAAGCCTGCGTGCAGCAACATAGACCCAACACAGCCAAAAAATAAATAAAATAAAGAAATAGAAAAAAAAAATTAAAAAAAACACACTAGGTTCTTAGTGGCAGGATCAACGTTGGGGAGCTGTGTTGGGAACTCAGCTGCTGGTTATTCTTTGCTTGCCCCCTTCCATCCATCTTCTACCTTTTTGCTGTTGTCCTGCTCCATGCCCCAGGGTTCCACTTCCTTTGCTCTCTTGCACTCTGTCTTCACTAGGCAATGGGAGGCACGGTAAGAGACTGGGGAAGTGGGAAGAAAGAGGACAGGCTATTTCAGCACCCGCTCCCTTCCTGCTTTGCTGTTCTGGCAGCAGCATCCGTGGATCTCGTCTTCCCCAGGCTTTAGTAACGTTGATTCTCCCTCTCAGCCCTGGCTTGTGATGGTTTCTAGCTCTTGCTAATCTCTATCTGCCTCAGCATCTCTCACTGGTTCCCTTTAAATAGTCTCTTTATTAAATTCTCATCAAAAGCCCAGATAAGCGTGTCATCTGTTTCCTGCCTGGCCACCAACTAGTAAGTGGTGACTAAAAATTGGAGAGTCTAAGAGCAACTAGGTCTAAAACAACCTTGTACTGGGAAGGTCCCCTTTATCTCCCAGGGTATCTTTTAGGTCCAGAGGCAAATGTCATCCTGCTTCCTATAAAGTGGAAATCTGAACTCAGATTAGGAGTAATATAAACAAAATGGGAATTTTAATTTGGGACTAAATAAACCTCCCAATACACTCTCTAAAACAAAGTTTGGAAACTTAGAGTGTGGAGAAAGAAACAGAGGGATGATCAGGGCTTGAGGTGAGCCTTCTGGGTGTTCCTAATTGTTTCCCCAGAGGGATTAGCGATGCCAATAGATTTCGTATACTGAAGAGACAAACAGAACTCCTGAGTTCTGCTATAAATGTCTGAGAATTACATAACGTAGTTTTTTTCTTAAGGTAAAATAATTAGTTCCATCAAAATAATTAGGTAAACTGCTACTTCAGAAAAATGCAGCATGTTGATCATACAGCTTTAGGTGCTCATTGGGACACTCCCACGTGTCCAGCTTGATATACACATAGGTTCCTACTTGTTTAAAGTCCTCTTTTGTGCATTTACTCACTTGAAATACAGGGACTCTATTGCTCTACTATCTACAGCTCTAGCTATCTACCTACTCATCTATGCCTTCTGAAAAAAATGGCAAATGAAAAAGAATGAGACAGAGATGAGAGAAGGCAAGCTGTGTAGAGGAAGGCAGGGGAGCTGAAACCATCCTGCTTACGCTGCTAACAGCTATTCTCAGGACACCTTCCCTACTCTGTAAATGTTTCATTGCCTCTACCTACGCTGTTCTTATGGTAGCCACTACCCATATGTGCCTACTAAAACACAAACTAATTAAAGTTAAATAAAATTTAAAATTCAGTGCCTTAGCCCCACTTCAAGGACTCGTAGCTATCCTATTGGATAGCGCACAATAGATCCCTTTAGATCATCACGGCAAATTCTCTGGGACTGCACTACTTGAGGCAGTCCAACGAGTGAATGTCTCACATAAAATAGAATTGCATATCCATATATATTATAGATACTTAGAGTTATTTATGATAAAATGAAAACATCTAAATCCTTAAGATCTGCAACTTGGTTAATCATATTTTCTGACTACAAAAACTTCATATGTAAATATGCATGCTTTATAAATAAATTGAACATCTTTTTTTTAAGCTTTTCTTTCAGTTAAAATAAAACAAAGGTCAAAATAATATTGACTTAAGCATCATAGAAGTTAATTTCTCTCACACAAAATAGTCCAAAGAGAAAGAGTCTCCAAAGGCTGATATGGTGAACTCAGTGGAAGATTCAGCATCTTCCATCCCCAAATCAGGCTTCTACTCATAATTAAGTAGGATCGTGAGTGTGATCTTACCCACGATCCCGGCTGCTGTTCCAGCAAAAAGAAAGAAGAGGAAGAGAAAGGGCATACACACGCTAGACAGTCACATCTATCATTTCAGTTAATATTCTGTTGTTCAGAACCAAATAGCATTATGAAATCTGGGTTCCAGGAAGACTGAGGAATTTATTCATTAGTTGTTGATCATAGACCCAACTAACACTTCTGTTCCAAAACAAAAAGAGAAGAAATACTGGGGAGAAAGTGGAAGTGTTGCCTCGTTGCTCTGTTCACATTGATGCATTTTCCACTCAAACTTTCCTTTCCACTAAGTGCTTTCCCCCATCTCTTAGCTTAAATATGAGACCACTGACCTCATGCTGATTTTTCACTAAACATATAGAATTAGAAGAACTACAATAGTCTCCCTTAAATTGGTGGACATTTCTTCTGCATGTGTTGCTGATTTTTTCCCAAACTTTAGAGAGCTGCTTAAGCAAGTATAATGGATGACAGTAAGAGAAGCCATTTGAAATAACTGTTGAACTATTTATTATGTTTTCAAAAATGAATTAAGTAGAAAAATCACTAAATCAGAGGCATAGCATGTTTTCTTAAGCATATAGCCTCTAAAACAGTTGCTATTGATACTTACAAGTCTAAAGAGTAGTCATTTGTCTAATCTATAGCGAGTAAGGATTTGTCAAGGATTTGTAGGGAAGTGATGATTTTATTTATTTGACAATTAAAATATCTGTTTAGAAAATAGTATGTTGATAGATACTTGGTTTGGGTTGGAAAACATAAAAAAGTATAGCTATCTATTCAATAATTGGATAGAAATATAATATACTATAAAAGTGTACTTCATTATGTCTCTATTTTTCTACTTCTGAATGTATTATGTTGTCCACGTTCAGTCTTTCTCTTTTCTTCTCCATTTTCTAAGTTTCAATCATCTGTTCTTTAATCACATCAAACATCTCACAGTGAAAATATTAGTTATTTTGTGATGTGCTTTAAATTACTAGTAAAGGGAGATAATTTTCAAACTGTTTGAAAGACACATCTTGCACTAAGAAATTCCTTTCCTTTCAAGTTTCAGGTTTGGAGCTTGAGTATTCATTTATTTATTTCCTTATTCGGGAAACATGTTCTTAGTTAATAGCTTGTGCTCATACCATGTTCAGGGAAGTAAGGACTCTTCATGTAGCCTTTGGCTTTCATTTATACACAGCGCCCTGTGTAAGTTCATAGCATTTCTGACCAAGCAGTCGAAAAGTAAATTTGGGACATCTACATCATCCCTAGAATCTTTAGATTTACTGAACGTTCGTTTCGTGCCAACAGCACAGCAATAAGACTGGGGAGAGTGGGAGAAAGTTAAGCACTTAGGGTCAAGCAGGGGAGCTAATAGTAAAGAATAATCAAAGTGCTGATAATTACAAATGTTGGGCCCCCTACCCTGGTTAATAGGAAGCACCAAGGTTCTTACTATTGGAGGAAAATCTTTATTTGGTATTCTTTTTTCTTTCCAAAATAAAGGTAGAATTTTTCATTTTCAGGTGAACACACCCCTAATTATAAATCATCAGTATCTATAAAGCATTACTCCTGGAGTTTTGAAATAATATCAATTCCTAATTCATAGTCATAGTTTTTAATTTATCTTCAAAAGAAAGGCAGTAAAATTCCATTCTAAGTATAAACAACTCACACTTTATAAAACTGCACATGTTAGGCAATCAATAAATATTTCTTGAGAGAATGAAAGGTATTTTACTTTCATTTGAATACTCTGATTTCAATCAGCAATTAACAATTGTATAAGATTTTTGTCTATAATTAAGAGACAAAAAAGTCTACAACATTGATTTTGTCCAAAATATTAACCTTGAAAACTTGTTTTTTAGCTACTGGTGTTTTAAAGCATTTAAGCAGATCTTACTGGCTCTGTTGCCTAGTATTCAACTGTCCATGACTTCAAATTTAAACAGATAGATTGCACATTGTGGAAATTTTGGAGACAGTTTGAGGGAAGCTATGATTACATTTCCGCTACAATGCTTCAAGAATGGGGTCCATTTTATTTCAAGAACCATAATTATGCAAGATCAATGAGATGTGATACTTTAGGTTGAGAGTTCTTTTCAAGTGAAAAGAAATCCTGTGATTAAACACAAAAGAACTAGATAAAAATCACTTAAAATATATTTATTTTTTAATAATAATTTAGTCATTAAGCAAAGCCAAGGACCTTTATTTCCTCCTCAGGAGTTAAAGATAATATTCTGAAGCCATATCCTTTGAGCTGTTTTGTAGATACTGAAACCCTCACCAAGTGGAAGAAGTTAACCATGTGATGACCAGACTGTAGCCATGAGATAAGCTGCCACAATTCTGAGAACTGGCATCAGAGAAATTGGAACAAACTGACCCTAGAACTGGAGATTAACTGTTCTTAAAACAATCAAGATGACGCTGATCAGACCACCACATGGCCAATTTCAAGACAACTGTCAGAGCTGACTGTGCTGTTTCTGCATGTAGCTACCTCTCTCTGCCTGAAACTACCCTTAAAAGTTCTTGCACACTGATTGTTGGGTGCGGGCGGGGGGCCTCTGGACAAAAGTCCACCCTCTCCGCCAGCTGCGGCCTCTGAAATAAAGCAAACTTTGCATTTTACTAAAAAAAAAAGTTGTATTTGTTATACTCTCTCCTTTAATAAGTTATTATTTAATAACTTAATAATTATTATACAATCAACTGATATTTAATTATTAATTATATGATTATAGTAATTATTTAGTAAATCATTGTGTTTTCTTTCTAATAGCTCTAAAATTTATCTAAAGTAATCTCAATTCCTATTCTGTGCAAATGTCTGTGCACAAGTATTACTCAACAAACATTTGCTGAAGACTCTTGGTATTCAGTTTTATTGACGTTCTTAATTTTTGAATCAGCAAATAAATGTAAAACTAAACATTTCCCATTCTGCTATTTAAAATGTTTATTTTCTCTCTCTTTTTTTTGAAGACTCATGTAGTAGATACTCATTACCCACCCAACAGCCCATTTCCATTTCTCTCTTTTTCCTGTGTGGTAGAATCCAAATGTTATTCAAGTTTCTACATGATTAGAAGCACATCCTGATAGAATCTGATAAAGCAAAAAAGGTACATGTGACTTAAATCTTAAAAATGAGGCTTGAAGGAAGGTTTGAGGCAGGAACAGCCTATGGGTAAAATTTCCTCCCTCTGAAAAAGAGACAGAAGAAAGGAAGATTGTCTTCTCTCTTCATGCAGTGGATACACAGAATCTGCACAGATTAACTGCAGCGTTTTTGTAGTCATGAGGGGAGTCAGAGGGAATAACAGGATAACTGCACATCTGAGAACGTTATCGCATTGTTGAGCCACTGAATTAAAAGACCCTGGGACAACTTTGCCTCTGGATTACTTTTTATATGAGATAATTACTTTTTTAATGGTTTAATGTCTAAGTGGAGATTTTTCTATTACTCATAGCAAAAATTATCCTAACTGATATAAAACACTATGAACAATGATTTCCAGTAAGAGGCATACATCAACCAATAAGAAGTTTTAAGTTTTTGCAAAAAAAAAAAAAATTGCAATTTTGTTTATTTAGTTCTACTAGCTGATTCTCGAATTAAGTCCAATTATTCTTATTATTCCTTGAAGTAGATGAAGCCACTTATGTTCACTGTACAATATCTTCTTTCAGCCCTTTTCTCTCATTTCAACTTTGTATTCCAAATCAGCTCCATATTCATGTTTAAGGTAATGCTTCTAATATAAAACTATTATATTATCCAAACATGGACACTCATGAATTTTCTTTAAAAATTGGTATTTTCTCATCTATTTCCCAGAAATTTGAATATATATATTCAAATTTATGGAGGAAATAGAAGCAAAATCACCTAAAGAAATTTTAACATCATAGTAATTTTTCGGCACATTCTTTCTCCTCCCTAGACCACCCTCCAAGTTAAGAACCAATAGTTTATTGACTTAAAAGCCAATATATTGTTTCTATTTCTAAACACCAGGATAACTATGGACAGAAGTTTTAAAAAGTATATATAGAAGCTCCTGGTTGGTTTAATCAATCATGGCAGTTTATTAGATGGGGGGAAAAGATTTTTTTTTTAATTCAAATGACATTTCCAAATGTAGAAGAATTTCAACTCCAAGAAAACTATTTGAACTAGTTTATGATATAGAACAAAAAACTCATCAAATATTATTGATGAAAATGATTAAGGGTTAGGAGAAAACATATCTGTGTGTCTGTATAATGCATTTGTATATGATATATAATAATTACAAATTACTTAAAATTGTATATAACATATGTTTTTACTCATGAACAATACAATGAATGTATGCATATTCAATTTTAACCATAGCAACATAATAATATTATAATTTCCACTTTCCATGGTTCTAATATTCTTTAGAGAATTTAACAGCAGCATACCTCCCCAAATGTCATAATTCATCAATCTGAGACTTAAATGAAGTGAGACTTATACAAGTTGAATAAAATAAAGAAGAATGGACCGCCCCAAAATTGATGTGATCAGTAGATTACATGTCCTCTTTTCCATTCTTATGAGCTTTTAAATTCAATTAGCCCTAGAATGTCTGTCACTAGAGGAATTGTTCTGTACAAACATATTCTATAGTATATTTTAAAATGTCCTTCTTAGTGTATCTATAGATCTAAATTAGCTAAAAATGTAAACACAGAGTTTATATATGCCAGTGTAAGAAATAAATTCCCTGGGAAAAATTTTTGTCTTTGTCTTTCTACTTGGTAGTCATGAAATGTGTTGGGATTATTTTGTTTTGTTTTCAGTCATTAGCATGACTCATTTAGCATTTCCTACAAAGAACAGCTCTAAATATGAAAAACATTTTCCAAGTAAAAGTCCTGTCATGCTTGTTTTAATAAAAAGATAAGGATCATTTGTACTTAGCAGAATTTATTTGCATATAAACAATTAATGTGCTAAAGGTTTTCAATCTGCCATTTCACTTGAGGAATAATAAATATACATTCTGCAATTTCATTGTCACTCGTATTTGTTTCCTTTAAGATGTCTTTGTCATATTGTATCAGGAGGTGTTAACTTGAAAAGGGAAGAAAGAGGAAGGAAAGGAAGGAAAGAAGGAAGACAGAGGGAGACAGAGAGAGGTCTGAGGATGAAGAAAGAAAGAAGTTTGAAGACAATATGGTGATATCTTTCCTTGTCTTTTGCAATAGTCCCACTTTGACATTTAATCTCCATTCACTCAAACGTGAATTGAATATCCAGAAAGTAGCACGGATATGCTCTTAGACATGGAAGACAATAAAACTTTTAAGAGTGTAGCACATGGTAGGCAATAAATACATTTGTTAATTGAAAGTGGTTCAGGAAGTTGGCCATACTTTTACTAAAACATATTTTGTTTTTGCTTTAATATAGATCAATGTGCATTGCTTTCAGTTTAGAAGTAGGATTTTCTGTAAGGAAAATGTACTGGGTTACATTCTAAGAGAAAATAAATTTGGAAGGTCAATTTTTCAAGGGACTAAAAAAAAAACATAAAGAGCAAAGAATTTGACCTAGGTCTCCATGATGATTTGTATTTGTTCATTGGATTAACACACTCTTTATACAAAAGCAAACAAGTTTCACCGGTGGATTCATAACCTCCCGAGGGATGTTTCCTTGAAACACCTGCTTCAAATGGTCATTCTAGGTTTTTGTAAGGGAAACTTTCCATCCAAAAATTTACCTGGCACCTAAGTCACGATAGCCAAAACAATAGACTTGGCACTCATTTCCTATTAAGTTTCAGGACTCTTCAGGTGCAGTTATCATTTCAAAATATTTGATGAGGACGGTGATCCAGTTTCCCACGTGAAACCTCCTGCCATCTGCAAGATTCTCTTTATTTCCTCTCCTCCTTGGCTCTCTACTGACTTCCTGTACTCTACAGACCAAAACCCTTACCTTTGCATTCCAGGCCCATAACAACCTAGTTACAACCTACCTACCTTCATTTCCTGGCAGTCTCCACAAAACTGCCAGTGATACACCCACCTGACTTTCTCATCCTAGGCCCTTTCACAAATCCATGACTGGGTGCCTGCTTTTCCTCTGCTACACTCAATCCCTGCTCCCCACCATCACATCGCGAGGGCTGAATTTATTTTTGTATCCGTTAATCTATAGCTTGTTCAGATTTATGTAACCCTGATATTAGTGTCCTCATCTTCACAGAGCAGTCTATGCATAGTATTTATGGGCAAATCAGGAAAGGAGAGATAAAAGGACAACTAACTCCCTTATTTATTCATTAATCCATCCAATATGTATTAAGCACCTACCATGCACCAGGCACAGCCAGCCTCAGAAAAGACAGTGGCAAACAAGATGTAGCCCTGCTCTGAATTGACAGTCTAATCAGAGAAACAAAGAATCCAAAGATTACCAACCAAACACTTCCTGGTTACAATAAGACCTCTTGAAAGGCTCTCTACAATCAGCTTGTCTCAGATGTCAGGGTCCTCCCGGCATGAAGCATGATACGTATAGGTTGATACCATTCAGATACTTTTCAGGTTATTTCAAGGTCATCAAAGTGCTTGCCTAAACCCTTATTTAAAATTGTGTGTGTGTGCATATGCCTGTGTTGGTTTGCTAGCAATCAAAACTAATCAACAAAGATCGGCAATTTAATAAAAAGTCTTCTTCAGTAGTAATAGTATGAGAAATAGTGTTTCCAAAATAGGTTTGTAGCAGCTAAATGACTATTTCTTTTACTGCAATTACATTTGGACAGGGTGTACAATTATTTATTTCAAGTTTTCAGTGGTATCCAATGACCTAATCTGGCCCCTATCTTTTTACTCTTTCATAACTTTCTATTCTAAATATCAAGAATACAGTGTCCCAAAAATTAAAACTCCCAAATACACTTTAATTACAATAATAATTGTAATTGAAATAAATTTAAAAGCTTAATAATTATGCGACATACGTAAACAATGTAAATAAAAGTCTTTGGGTTTATTTTTCCAGGATTATTATTGGCACATAATTCATCTGATGAATTAAAAGGGATATAAACTGAAATATATACACTGTTCAAGACTGAAAAATTTGAAATTTTCTTCTGATCCAGTCTGTATTCATTTGATTCATTCTCCCAAAGAAAATAGTTTGTATTCACTTCATATTTGCAAATATACCTAGCCCAGGCAGGTAAACTTATCAAAACCAATGATGTGGAAAATATGATTGACCAAGTTGAATGTCACTGCTTAAGGGATTTAAACTAAACTATAAATTTGAGAATGTGAATCGTATTTAACCTTGAGAACAACTTGAGTTAAGGTTTTAAGGGTTATTTTTTAAAAATCCTTAGTATTTTTAAACTAGACGTGTTAGGACCTAAAGTTCTCCTAGATAACATGTCTCTCTTTACCCACATTGTTTCCAAAAATATTTACTAAATTCTTACTATATATGAACGTAGGTAATGTGTGATTTAGAAAAAACAGACAGCAAGGATATAAACATAACTGACATTTAGTACATGCCTCACATGAACTTTATCTGTAGTAAAAAGGCATATGCACAAATAATACATTATAAAAGTAAAAAAAAGTTGAAAAGTATCATTCAACTTTTGATGAAGTAAAGTCTTTGTTTAAGAGAAGTAAAGTCTTTGTTTAAAATTTTCAGCAGTACTACTTATACAAAATTATTCTAAAATATTAAAGATAAAATAACCTGGGAGAAAAATATTACACTTCCATCTCCCCACACTCTATGGTAGGATCTTGAAGGGGCCAGATTGCTGGCTTTGAAATTCAGCTCCAGTTAAACAACCCTGGGAAAAACGGTGTCTCAGTTTTCTTATCTGAAAAATGGCATAAAAGTAGTACCTACATCAAAGGATTATGAAGATTAAATCAGTTAATATGTATAAATTACATGGAACTTTATACAATATAAGAGCTCCATTATAGTCCAGTGCTTTTAATTCTGCCATGATAACCCCTTCTCCAATGACAGCAATATTCCTACTCCAAAATGCTATTGGTTTTTGTATTATTTCTTCATCAGTGTAAAATTTTGCTCCTGAATCCCCTTGCCTGTATAGATAATTGCCCTGGTGACATCCTTTTATTCCTTTCAATGGCCAAAATCCCTGGAACTGATGTTAACATAGTTCTAGCTTCTTCAGAACATTGTTTTTTTTTTTTTTTTTTTTTCAGAACATTGTTTTAATGAATAATATAGGGGAAAAAAATTGAAGAATGAACACTACTATCTCTGAAAATATGCCTGTATTTCAAAATCTTCTTGAAAAAGGTTGAAACCTAACAGTTTAATTTATAGTAAATCAAGGATGCTAGAAAATATTTTGAAAGCAGAATCATATCATTTCATTTAAATGTCTTCTAGTTGTGACTAAGCAACAGTTGAAAAGATTCCTTCTTTACTCTCTTCTACAACTTTGAAATTTGGATTTCCAAATCTTCATTTTGGGGAGGAAAAGCTGCTAACTTCTACTCCAAAATCTCAGAAGCAATGTTTAATGGTTGATTGCCACCAATGTCAAACACATCAAGAGATCCCATATACTATTAGTAAAACAAACCAGCTTCACAACCATGAAGTTCTACGATGTTTTCTTATTCTGGAATTGTACAGCTCCTAAAATTATCATTTTTGTTCAAGTCTTCTGCTCCCTCGCAGTTAACTTCAGAGAGAATTTTGAGCTGCTTTAAGGAAATCCTTCTGGATTCTGTGTCCTTGTGGTTTCTTATTCCAAAAAAAAGCAAAAACAGCCTGAACTGGTTTATTTTAAGCTATATCTACAGAGGAAAGGATGACTTTCAAAAAATGTATTGAAATAAGAATTCCCAGATAAAGAAATAGATTCATACCAAAAAGTGTTTTAAAGAGGCATTACAACTGGCACACATTGCTCATTTAGTGGAAATTATTTCATGCCTGCCACTAAAATTTTGCCACTTAAAATGGTAAATACTGGGAGTGGAAATGGAAATTGGGGATATGGCTGTCTGGAACCTAACTTAGACAGGTAAGCCCAGCTGAAGCATCTGACTGAAAAGGCTAACATCCTTCAGGTCAGTCTCCTTGATTCTGAAAATATGTATTTTTCCTCTCAACTTTCCAATGTGACTAAGAATAGAAATCATAATAGCATTTATGGAAGACAGTCAGTAGAAGGATAAGTATCAGAAATATGGAAGATTATTTGAATATAGTGTTGAATATAATTTTATACTTAGCCAAGCATGCTAAAGCATTTAAGTCCAAGGTACTTGTGATGATACCTTTATAACTGCCACACATGGGATTTTTGACAAATTTGGACTGACTTACTATTTATATTAATACCTATCAAGTATCTTCTATGTATTAAGTGCTGTTTTAAGCACTTCCCATGTATTAACTCATTTAATTCTTGTAATAATCCTATATAGCAGGTGCTCTCAAATGGTATTTTGCATATAAAAGTATATATCTATCAAAACTGAGGCACAGAATAGTCAAATAACTTCCTCAACACCCACAACCAAGAAATGGTAGACTGAAGAATTTGAACTCACGTAGTCTACACATGGTGACCATATTCTCAAGCATTATTCTCTTATAACTGCTATTTCTTAGCATTCTCCAAAATCCCACCTCTGGCTGAAATATTAGCAGCTAGTAACTATCATGGAAAATCTATAGTAGAATACTTCTATATGAAATATATTTTTCTGCTGGTGGCACCATTTGGCCATACATAATCAACAATTTAGCTAAAGCAGACAAGAAAAAAACAAAGCTGAGTTAGCTAGTACATGTAAAACCATGGACCTCATTTTAAGATAAAATATAAGCAGTTACCTTAAAATTGCTACTTCTCAAACATCCTCCTATGTTAATATTCTAGTAGCTAAAAAAGTGGAACAAAATTCTCACCGGCCTTCTTCTACCCTTGAATTAGGCAATATAATTTGTTAAAATATACATCCTCCCACTTGTAGACTTGATGAAGCTATTTTTCACTTTGCTTAAAATAAAATCAGGCTTGCCTGTTAACATTTAATGTTTTCTGAGTTGACTCTTAGGCAAAAATATTTTTTTTCTCTTTGCTTAAATAAACAGAGTTTCTATGTCGTTTTAGTACTTCTCATTCAGCAAGGTTTTGACCTGAGCTATTCCCTAGGCTCCACCCCTAAACACACACACACACACACACACACACACACACAACACACACACACACTGCCCTCCCTTTGACATAACTCACCCAGAATGAAGTTAGCCTCATTAGTAAAGCAACCTGTAAGAGATGGTGCCTCATTCATCGCGGGCATCAGAGCCCTATCATAAAGGTCAGATAGGTTACACTTTCAGACAGATATTGGTACATAACTTAGTGTGGTGGACACAATAATTCACCACTTCCCCCCAAAAGATGTCCACTTCCTAATCCCACGAATCTGTAAATATGTCACTTTACTTGGCAAAAGGGAGTTTGCAGATGTCACTAAATTAATGACATTGAAGTGGGGAGATTATCCTAGATAGCAGAGTAGGCCTAATGTAATCACAAGGGTCCTTATAAGAGGGATGCAGGAAGGTCACAGTCAGGGGGAGAAGATGTAAGGATGGAAAAATAAGGGGCGAGGGTTGAAAATGTTACACTTCTGACTTTGAAGATGGAAGGGGGCCCTTAGCCAAAGAATATAGGCAGCCTTTAGAAGCTGGAAAAAGGCAAGGAAGCAGATTCTTCTCTAGAGGCTACTGACATACAGGCCTATTGACAACTTGATTTTAGCCAAGTGAAACCCATTTTGGACTTCTGACCTCCCAGACTATGAGAAAACAAATTTATGCTGTTTTAAGCAGTAACTTTGTGACAAATTTGCTACAGTAGCAATAAGAAACTATTACATTTGGGACATGGTGTTTAAAGGAATGCAAAAGGCATTATTAAAAATGTTTCCATTACAATAAGATACTCATCTTTTTACTTTAAGCATCTGTATCCACCCAATTAACTGTAAATACTGTTTAGTGAGATCCACAGATCAACATTCAGCTTTTCCTGCTGAGGGGACTAGAAAAAATGTTTACACTATGAAAAATGTAATACAGTCTATACAATTAGGATCTAGATTCTACTTCCGCTGTCCTACTAATCATTTTCTGAGCCCTACAGTTTTCTTGCCCAGGGGATCCTGTGCTAGGAGTGTTGTGTCCTCCTGCCAGAGACCTTATTAACCTTTGAAGATTATGCATATGATCTGTGTACTGGATTACTTATTCAGAATGCCTGATACTTGATTTCTCTGAAGGCTCACCTTCTCAGCACCAACTGCTTGCTGCTGGCTCTGTCTGTTGACACAAGGCTGACATTCGTTTGTGATCTCAGCCCTGGGCACATCACTCTCATGCCCAGCCCTTGGTTCTCTCTATCCTGAGCATCTTTTTGTCTCCTGCATCTCTGTTTCTTGCTGTCATCAGCCTCCTCTCTGGCGATGCTAAAATAATAGGAAAGGTCATATTTTTATCCCTTCGGCAACAAGAGTCCATGCCTGATAGGGGATCAAATTCCACCCATGTGCCAACCCAGTGAAATTCTGCTGTAAGGCAACTAAACATCTCACTGTAAAATTAGCCCCCAAATATCACTGCTTAGTATGCTAAAGGACAGTAGTATAACACTATGGCTGCAAACCATTTTTCATCTCAAATATCTTACCTCTCACATTTCAGTGTGAACTTATAACAAATAATTTAAACTGTATTTTTATATTAAATGAGACAACACAACTAATAGCTATTATTTCATATATTTATAATGGGCTTTATGCATTCATATTTTCTTAATATAAGAAAATATTTCTTTCTTTTTCTTTTTTCTTTCTCTTTAATACTTTTTTTAAAAAATTTATTTATTTTGTTTTTGTCTGCATTGGGTCTTCATTGCTGCGCGCGGGCTTCCTCTAGTTGCAGCAAGCAGGGGCTACTCTTCCTTGCGGTGCACAGGCTTCTCGTTGCAGTGGCTTCTCTTGTTGCAGAGCATGGGCTTTAGGCATGCAGGCTTCAGTAGTTGTAGCACGCGGGCTCAGTAGCTGTGGCTTGTGGGCTCTAGAGTACCGGCTCAGTAGTTGTGGCACACGGGTTTAGTTGCTCCACAGCATGTGGGATCTTTCTGGACCAGAGCTTGAACCCATGTCCCCTGCATTGGCAGGAGGATTCTTAACCACTGCGCCAGCAGGGAAGTCCCTTTAATATTTTTTTTTAAAGTCTAGTCTAGTTATTTCCTTAATGCCAAATTTGTTTAGTTCAAAACTAGGTTTGAAAATATCTCATTGTCTCCATTAGGTCAACAGCATTCACAAATATTTAAAGAAAAATAGTTATAAATTGTTTTAAACATTAATGTATTATTTAAATATTAAATCATTTTAAATGTTTGGGGTATAAATATATATCATATAGCACTATTAAGACGGACTGGGTAATGACTACTGACATGTATTAAAATATTCCAGTGGAAATATGCAGGAATCAAAAGTCCAATAAGTTTAGGAATCACTGTATAAAGGCTAGATTACATGAGATGTTATCATCTTGCAAATGAGTGATGGGTGTGATAATCTGAAGAAATTCATTTTCCACATTGTGTTATTTTATTTTTATTCCACCTTTATTGAGGTATGATTGGCAAATAAAAAGTGTGTATATTTAGGTTGTGCAATGTGATTTTTTTAAGGTGTACAGTGTGATTTAATTTACATACACACTGTGAAGTGATAACCCCATTATTTCAGAACCAACATTTTATTATATTTCTTATAAGCACAATAATCCTGTCCTGGGGGCTCCACCCTCATGACCTCATCTCAACCTAGTTACCTCCCAAAGACCCTGTCTCCAAATGCCATCACATTGGAGGTTAAGGCTTCAACACATGAATTTGGGGAGGGGACACAAATGTTCAGTGCATAACAATGTTGGAAGTGGTTATGCATTATTTCATTGAACTCACATTTCATATCTCAACAAATAAAGGAAAACTTCAAATTTGGAGTTTCTCATAATTCTTCTATATAATAAATATACGTATTAAGCTTGACATACCCTTCAGGGTATTCTTATTATAGTCATCATATTTTACTCACTCGATGAGAAGTTATTGCAAATTTAAGTTATGAAATGAAAGCTTTTAAAAGTATGACATTAATCTGGGGTAGTTCATACATGTAAAAATTTTATGAAAAGAATAATTATACTTTAGAATAAAAAGAATTCAAATTAAGGCATAACAGTAGCATATGGCTACAGCTCCCCCTCAGATGTGGTGAAATGCATGCCCTAAAAGGAATTATTATAATATACTCCTTAATATAATCGTGAAAACAACCAATAACCACCACAATAATGGCTACTATTGACTATGAATTGCTGCGTGCCCGTCTCCTTGCCAAGCAGGCACAACTAAGCACACAACATGCAGCATGAGAGACGCTTCTAGCTCAGTGATGCACAGCTAACTTTCAGTCTCAGATTCCGTGTGACCTTGCGACTTCTGTTTTTTACCTTCTACTGTGTTTTTTGTCAAGGAAATCAATCTACAGTTGGATTTGAGTATCAGGGAAAAGCACAGGTTAGCAGGCTAATGGGACATCTACACGATGTGCAATTCACATTTAATATAATTTTTATCACACAAAGTAACTTAAATCTCCTTTTATAATACAATGATTTGTTTAAAAGATACTTCTTGACCTTCTTGTTTACACACTAGCTACCAAAGTTTTGTAAATTTTAGAAACATTCATTTTTGGACAGAAATGATGCCCAGGATTTGGAATTTTCACAGAATGTGGGATGGTATTTCCAATTCATTCATTCATTCATCATTTCTTCCTTTATTTAACAAATGCTTCCTGAATGACCGCAAAGTGTAAACATAATGCTAGTCCTTTCTTAAAATGTGCCATATATATATATCAGTTATATATATATAAAACTGATTCACTTTGCTGTACACCTGACACTAACACAACATTGTAAATAAACTTTACTCCAATAAAAATTAAAAATAAATAAATAAAATGTGCATTATGGTAGTGATGGCAGAAAACAGCAAAAATCTGAAGCTTACTTTCTGTCTAGATCAGAGTCGCAATTCTCTCAACCAGTGAAACAATTCAATCCCCATTAAACACAGAATTTATTTCTGTCTAATGTTTAATTTTTTAATCTTTTCAATTTGTGTAATAAACTTGAGCAAGGAATTATCCATCAAAATCATTGTCACCACATAGTACTCTAGAATCAGAACTAATTATGATTTTCAGCCATGACGGAAAGCATGAAGGAAATAATGGCTTCCGTTTAGGCTTAGAAAGTAAGTTAATAGATCATCCTATAAACAAGGGATAAAGCAGCTGATATTCCTTTACAGGCAAGAACATATAAATACACAGTTTGCTAATACCTGTCAATAATATTAAAGCAGAAATTAGTAATTACCATATAAATTATCTCTCAGGGAACCAAAAGATATACTTTACTAACTCCAGAAAAAAAATAACCCTCAATTAAGAAACAAATGATGGTTAAGAAATATTTACTTAAAGTATCAAACCAGTAGGGGGAGGTGAAATATTTTTCTTGTTGTTTTCAATTGGGTGAAATAGGGTAAGAATTTTTAAGTGCTTTCTTCTTCTCTACCCAACCCATCACAACATGATGAAACTCTAAGTACCAATCACAAAAATAAATAGGAGGATTTGTAAAGAAGGACAACACCTTCAGATGATGTGGCATATTTGCTGTGGTCTATACTTTCATTTTTCTTGATTTTAAATGACCCAAGTCAAGTTTTCAATTTTCAGTTGGGAAAATTATTTAACCAAAAGAAACATGTTACTTTTTATCCAGGATGAGCTCTCTGGGTGTGTGCTTGGTGGGTTTTCAAAGTTCCTGCACAGAATCTTCAAATTTAGTCAGTTCTGAAGGCATACGTGCTCTTTTACATCTGTGGCTTCAGACTGGTTTAAGTTCCTAGAATTTAAATAAATTATCTCTTGTTACCAGATCTAAAAATGTGAAAAATTCAGTAAGAGCCTCACTGGTATTCCACCAGAACTTGAGCCCTTGGGTTTCCCACGTTGTTTCTGGCAATCGCTGTACCTCCTACAAGGTATCAGAATATGATCTCGCTGTTCTGCTGTGAACACCGTGAGATAGATAAGGGCTGAGTCCCACGGACTCTAAGAGCAGGATCCAGAGTTCCCTGGAGAGGGGTCAGGGAGCATCAGGGGTGGCCTTACGGTATGATGTGCGAGAAGTAACTACCAAACTTAGCTTCCATGGTTCTCTCTTCACTCGAATTACTGTTACGTGTAGTCACATCACCTCGGGTCCTTTCTGTCACATGAGCAGGAATAAGGCAAGGTGGTTGGAGAACAAGACAGAGTAGGTCAGAAATGCAAGTTCCCTCAACAATATTCCCTAGTTGTAGGAACTATCAAGGTGGTAAGAGATGAGAGAAATGAACAGAGCGCCGGCAGGGTCATGGAGATAGGAAAAAGCTAGGCTGAGATACAAACCCATGTCTGTCTGACTCCAAAGTCCCTCTTGCCTCTGTTACACTCCACGTCAGTCCCCCTTTTGGAATGTCATATTCTCTTTCATTCTCAGAAGTAATATTCGCTTCTTACAAGAGTTGTAATCAAAGTTCAAATATAAATGGACATTTGGAAAGTTCCTAAGCATTCTTTTCCTCTTGTGTCTCCACTGTCACTGGGGATAGCAAACTCTCCACCCACCCCCACCCCCAAAATCAGATCCATATAAAAAGATCGGAACAGAAGAGACCTGACACCTGCCAATGACTCAGAGTTTTCTTCATATTTAATCATCTATAATCAAATTTAATCTTGACAACAATCCAGCAAGGTAGAGCGGCTATTATCAACCCTTCACTTCACAGGTGAAGAGATAATATTGGAGAAATGTAACTTGTCGAAGGACACATGATTAATAACTGTTACTTCAAGGCGAAGCCTGAACCCCTGTCAGTGTTGGAACTACATGAGCCACCTGAGTTAACAGTCTGCGATTCTACATCTAGGCTTTCTGATGGGTACTGTCCAAGGGTTTGTGAAACTGCTATGTTGCTGCCCTCAGCTCACAGGGAAAATTATGCTCAACCATTGCAATTACACAACTGAAAGGAAACACATATTGCAATCTACAAAATTTGAGCTTTTTCCCCTTTTGGTAACCTCTTTGAAAAATCAAGATACAGACAGGTTTTTCACAGCAGAATCATTTCTCTATTTACCCTAAGAGTAAATATGCTCTTTCCATATTCACTTGTTGTGCTTTTAAAGGGCTTATCCACTAATGCACTTTTGTTTTCATTTTTTATGTATGACTAAAATAATTAGAGACATGGTCTCTTGTTTCACAGGCACAACCACTCGTTGCTAGTGGGTCCATGTAAGGGTCAGAGAAACAACATTCTCATATTAAAATGCCTTATAACCAACTGGATAACAATTTCACAACCCAAGATCCTGGGTCAAAAATCTCAAAGCAAAGTAGGATTCCAAAGGTAATATTTTACCACTGTTAATATTTGCCTAAGTAATAGCATCTCTGATAGGAATATTTCTTAAGTGCTTTCTATAGCCAGACATTTTATATATATTCCTAAATTGTAGGAACTATCAACATCACTTAGAAATGAGAAAAATTGAAAGGAACCTGGGCAGGGCCAGAGAGCTAGTAGAAAGCTAGGCTGAAGCACAAACCCATCCTGTCTGACCCCAAAGGCCCATTGCTTCTGTGACACTCTGCCTATTCTGGAAGTGCCTCTTCTGGAAGTTTGTATTCCATTCCACTTTCAGGAAGAATATTTGCCTATTATAAGTATTCTAATCAAAATTCAAATATATATGCATATTCTAAAGGTTCTTAAACATTCCTTTATCTTTTATCTCTACTGTTACTGGGATAACAAAATCTATAGGGATGGGACTTGTATTTGGCCTCTCAGCTATACCAGTGTCAAGCTTGAGTGTTCAAACCCCCTGACAGAACTGCAGTTTCGTATGTACATTTTTATCAGGTTTGGCTCAGAGTACACAGGACTTATGTAAAACATGATCTTGACTTTGTGGATTTAACTACACAGCAAGAAGCATATTGATTCCTCATGCAAATGCCACAGTCTACTTAAAACCTAAATTTGTTTTGATTTTGCTTTTTTCAAATAGAGAAATGTGGTATTCATATATATCGCATAGTTATTGTAGTAAGTGATAAAAACAGAGTGCAAATAAATGGGAGAATAAGTAAATCACCAAGACCTTGTAAGGCCTACCATCAGGAAGTTCATTTAAAACATAATATGTTGGTGGGAATGTAAATTGATATAGTCACTATGGACAATAGTATAGAGATTCCTCAAAATATTAAAAATAGAACTACAGTGTGATCCAGCAATTCCACTCCTGGGTATATGTCTGAAGAAAACCAAAACACCAATTTGAAAAGATATATGCACCCCAATGTTCACAGTAGCATTATTTACAAGAGCCAAGACATAGAAGCAATCTAAGTGTCCATCAACAGATGAGTGGATAAGGAAGATGTGGTGTGTATATATACAATGGGATATTGCTCAGCCATTCAAAAAAATGAAAATTTGCCATTTGCAACAACATGGATGGACCTGGAGGGTATTATGTTCAGTGAAATAAATCAGAGACAGACAGTTACTGTATATTTTCACTTGTATGTAGAATCCAAAAAAATAAATCGATGAATGTAACAAAACAGAAACAGATTCACAGATACAGAGAACAAACTAGTGGTTACCAGTAGGCAGAGGGACAGAGGGAAGGGTAAGACTGGGGAAGAGAATAAGAGGTACAAACTACCAGGTATAAAATAAAGAAGATATGAGGATGTAATGTACAGTACTGGAAATATAGCCAGTATTTTATAACTTTAACTGAAATATAATCTCTAAAAATATTGAATCATTTGCTGTACATCTGAAACTAATATAATATTGTAAATCAACTAAACTTCAATTAAAAAAGCATACACATAGGACTTCCCTACTGATCCAGTGGTAAAGAATCTGCCTTGCAAATGCAGGGAACGTGGGTTCAATCCCTGGTCAGGGAACTAAGATGCCATATGCCACAGGGCAACTAAGCCCGAGTGCCACAACTACTGAGCTCATGTGCCTCAACTAGAGAGCCTGCGTGCCGCAAACTACGGAGCCTACAGACTCTAGAACCCACACGCCACAACTACAGAGCCCACGCACCCTGGAGCCTATGCACCACAACTAGAGAGAGAAAACCCACACGCCAAAACGAAGAGCCCACGCACCCCAACGAAAGAGCCTGCATGCCGCAACTAAAACCCGACGCAGCCAAAAAAAAAAAAACAACATACATGTGCTTCAGTGTCAATCGTTTCCTTTTCCACCTAAGGATCAATAATTTCCTTTTTTGTTTCTTATCCAAAAATGACAATAATTTTAAAAGAAGTAGAATAATTTTGCAATTCATTTACATACTATACAAACAGAATTCAAACTGATGTATTTTTCCTACTCATGTGTTATACAGCTTTTGCTACAAAACTAAAGTTTCTCTTATTTAATAAAATTCTCTTTGGGCTACCTTTAGGTGACTCACAATAAAAATATCTCATTTTCTTATTGCTTTATCTGTATATTTATCACATATGAGAAAGCAAAAATTCGTATGGCCAGAATTATGAATTTTTCAAACCATGACCAATTATAGTAGCTATTTCCTTTCACCTTTAAAAAGTACTGCTTCCTATTTTCCTACATCTCTACAGTTTCTTGAAAACGGTTGAAGAAAACTTTCTATATCTAAAGGTATTAAAGAGAAAAATGGTCACCTTAAGATTGTTTCACAATAATTATAAATTATAATATGGAGTTGAGGCCACCAGGTAGATTTTGCAATTTATAAATTCTAGAAAGCTAAAGTCAAATAATGTTTTCTCCAACATAAAATGTAAACAATAGACATAAGGGTTTTATCTTAACAGCTGTTTATAGAAGGAAATGCACGAACAAAAGGCTCTTTAGATAGGTATTGGAAAATAACAAATATCCAGATTATACATAAGTATATTACTTTTTATTTTAATTTTTATCACCACCAATAAAACACCATGCTTCAGTCAAACTGGACAGCTTACTTTATTCTTAAAAATAACCTGAATTTTTATGTATTCTATTTTACTGGAAAATATACATCTAAAGGGTTAGCTTTCCTGTGATGTATTTCCTCACCCAACGGGGGTCTCCCCTTCTTTTGAAATGCTCACAGCACCTTATAAGAATAAAACATGATACAAAAGGAGGACCCATCTTGACTACTACTCTCCAGAAAGCCTTTCCAGACTCATCTATCAGCGTGACCTTTTCTAAACACTCCTCGTGATGGTCATCTCTCCTTTTCATCCTAACTGTATCCCACACATAACTTTTATTATAACATTTAAAACAACCTCCAGCAATTATCCATTTATCTACCAGTCTGTACCACCAAAGTGGCACTTTTCATAGGCAGGATCATGTTTGATTCAGCTCCATATTTCCCAAAAATTTCACAGAAAATTGTTAGTAAAAGTTGAATGAATGAACATGGCCCTTGTCATTAAGGTCTTTTACTCTAATTAAGCGAATAGAAAGAAACATATCTACAGTAAAACTTAATATAGATTTAGTTCTTGAAAATAGATTTCTGAAAGTAGTTCAAGATAATGATGGACTAGGTTGTCATGCCAGCACACGACTCTCTGCAAAATGAATTAATCAGTTAACAAATGCTGTCAAAGTTTCTGGAAGCAGAGATTATGTCGCACCAGGTGATCCAGGAAGGCTTTGCGGAAGAGGTGAGAACTGAGCTCTGTATTACAGGCTGAGTTGGTTGTGAGCAGTACCAAGGGCCTTCTGGGAAAGGCGCCAATGAGAGCATCAGCATTTCAAGAAAGTGGTGTCTGATCCAATTAGCTGGAGCAAAGGGTTCTTTTGTGAAGAAAGATAAGAACAGGAAGATAAGCTGCTTTTACGTTGGGAAGAGTCTTTAATGAGTGACTAAAGAGATTTTTTTCCAATATAGGAGTCATCAAAGATTTTGTTTGTAATGGCATAATCAAAGCGGTACTGTAGAAAGATGAATTTGCCTTTAGAGTGCAGAAGGGATAAGAACCGGAGTGAAAGATAAGATGGGAAGATATGATCTGGAAGGTTGCTACAGTAAGACAAATATTATCCAGTAAGGACCTAGAGTAGAAAAGCTTGCAATAAAAAAAAAAAAAAAAAGGATTAAATGCAAGTGATATTGTCAAGAAATAGTTCACAGAAACTCCAAGACTGAAGGGATATGGAGCTTAAGAAGGCAGACAGAGCACAAGCAAGGCTATTAAGTTTCAAGTCTTTGTAAAGTGAGTTTTGGAGTCACTAAGAGATAAAGGGAAGTCAAGAGGCTAAGAAGTTTTACAAAGAGAAAAGCTGTTTCATTCCAGACAGAGGACGTTTGAGTGGATGGCAGGCTAATCAAGCAGAAATGCTAGGCAAGCAATTGGAAAAGTGGACCTTTGAGAGAAGAGAAGACTACGCATTTAGTGGGAATCATTTTTCAGGATAAAGTTTTAAGCCCTGAGAATAAAGGAGGTATGCCAAAAAGAGAGCACCGAGAAAAATTATGTTAGACTTGAAACTGACAAAGTATCCATGTTTAAGAGAAGGACGAGGAGAGTTGGAGGGTAGAAGTCAGGGATGAAAAAGAATTTGGGGAGAGGGGTCGGGGGAGCAGAGGTGACAGCAGTTATCACAGGAGTTTGGGAAAGAAGGGCTATCGAAGAAATAGAAGCAAAGGTTTTCCCCATCCGACCAGAAAGTTCGGAAGTGAAAAGAAGAAAAATTAGCTTGAAAGAACAATAAGATTTAGAGGAGGGGCTTAAGATAGGAGAAACCAGAGCATTTTCATACAAAGAGGGAAGGTAGAAGGTGAAGAAGATCCTTAAAAAAAAAAAAAATCAGATAGGTTTGAAAGGAAGTTTGACATAGAAAACACACCTATTCTAAGAGAAAGTTTATATTTAGTATTGACAGTTTTAATGTTTCTTGAAATGCTACACTCTAAGAAATAATGACTGATGGAAGCCTTGTGCTTCCTTTGGTTTCCTAATGTGCTTACAGATTTCTCCAAAATCTTAGGAACCTTTAACTTAAATTTCTTAATCTCTGTTCAATAGGTTCAGATGTCTACTAAAAATTGTCTACCTCTGTTGTTTAAAGATGAGTCATAAAACAGTAAAGCCACATTGGAAGACAGATATAGTGAAAGATAATTCCTTTCAAGGCCAAAAGGATTTACTTGGAAAAATGTGTAAGGATGTCAAAGAAAGTGATCCTCATGCAGGAAAAGAGATGGGGAGGGGCTCATCAGAGCCAGGCCAATGATGTCATTGATTATTTCCAGCATAAGGTATGGCACATTATAGCAAAAAATCAATTATTACCAGTGACAGGTATAATTTAAGACATAATTTCTAACTAACCCATCCAAATAATTTGCTTGTAATCTATTCTGAAGTTTGTTTTATATTTAATTACTAGCAATTCCAATCTCATAAATAGAGTGTTTTCCAGAAATGAATTTATAAATCAGTTGTCAGACACTCAGAATGTATTTTTCATTGATTTTTCCCCCAAGATAGCATAGAATATGATGACTCTGTTAACACAGTAACCTACAAAAGCTAACTTATTCCATAGTGTATCGGAAAGAAGAGGCATTTTTAGTGATAGTTACCACATTGAAAGCACTCAAGAATTCAGTAAGGTAGGAATTATTAGTATCTTACTAATTATTAGTGCCTTACATTTGCAGTGGGTAAATTGAGACATGAAAGAGCAAGTAACTTGCTCAAGACCCCACAAAACTTTAATAGTATAGTGTAATATAATTAATATAATACAGAGATTATTATTAATCTCTCTATTAGTTATCAATACTACATGAAAAGATAGAGCTTTTTAAATAAAATACTGCATTTTTAATGGCAAAACACATGGAGTTCTTTAGAGTGGTGTGGTAGAGTGGAAAAGAATCCTAGCCTTGGAGTTCTAAGAAATTACTTGAAGTTCCAGCCTTCATATTCATTCATGACTTTTCACTACATCACAGATACCTTTAGTTTCTCCAACAGAAAATAAATAATTTAGATTATATGACTTCTAAAGTACTTTTTAGAACCAAAATTGTATGTTTCTGTGATCAATTTGTGTTGCATTATTTTACGTACTTAGCTAGATGTACAAGGAATGGTAAATCCTTGTAAAGCCTCTAAAGTTCTTTGACGTTCATACAGAAGATAGTTAGATGAGAATTCTCTTCTAAGTGACTTCTGAGACTATTTGAAAGGAGTATAAAAAATGAGGGCCTCTGGAATTAGAGTGATCCATACTCAGTCTTCACTTTTTTATTGTCAAAATCTTGTCATTCGTTTATTTTTATAGTCAGATGAAGGGACAGAAAAGATAAGGGTCAGCATAAAACTTAAAGAAACGTGGTGATTTTAGTTTGTGTTAAAATACCTATCTCAAGCATCAAAAAATTTTAAAAATAAAAAGGAGGAGCAGCACCTGATGCTTAGTGTTTTTTGTGGGCTGGGCATTTGCTCTAAGTTAAATCACAATTCTACACGCGAGGAGAATGTAAACCGCTCAAGGCCACACAGTAGCCAACAGACAAAATTAAGGTGCAAACTGACAGGCTTCAAGTTTTTCTGACCCAAGGCCACCATCAATGTGATGGACTCTATTTGTTGCCTAAATAAAGCCATCTTTCTTCTTCCTCCTTCTGAGGGAGGCTGATCTCTTCCAGGTCCAGGAGGTAAATATTTATTGTCCTCAGCTAATCACGGTGCACTCTCTAATCTTGCCAAACCATGGGTTTAGTCATGGCCATATGATATAATTTGGCCAATTATATTTTAGGAAATGACAGAGGCAGAGTTTCTAGGAGAAATTTACTCACCTTTTTTAAAAAAAAGGCATTTCTTATTTTCCCACTGATTGTTGTGTTTTGACAATACTTGTTACCCTTTATTTTATGATCCTAAAAAACAGTCTGAAAAAAAAAAAAAAGGCCAAAATAGAAAGGATTTCTGTGCAAGAAGATGGAAAGAATTTGAATCCTACGGTTATTGAGCTGTTGAGTTAACCGTGGAACTGAACAAACTCTGGGTGTCTTTTTATGCAGGATAGTAAATATTCATAGTTACTAGGTGGGGTTTACTGTGATTTTCAGCCAGAACTACTATATTTGACACTCACGGCATTGTATGAAGTCATGCCTGGATCTCGCTTCTCTCAATATAATATCCCATAAGAATTCTCTGGGAATTCTCTTCTCTAATCCAATTTCCCACAGTATTCTTCCATCCCAATCTCTTCTACTGTGTCCTTTAGAACCTCACCCCATAATAAACTTCCCTATAGTCACAGTTTTGTTCATCAAACTTACCCTTTGCTTCTTTGCCTTAGTTGCAACCTGGCTCTTTGCTCTTCACCGAGGAATGACTCCCCCAACAGCCAACTTTGTAATCACTCACTTTCACTCACTGTCTTCTAGACCCCAAGTCCTTCCATTTTTCTAAATGGTTTAAATACCTTTGCAAAGAATGAACAATCCAGTACTCTCTCCATCCTTGTACTCCTCATCTCTAGAACACTTATCACCAATCACCTCCAGACATGCACTCCTATACCCATACTCAGCTGGAATTCCTCTAGCTCTTAAAATCTAAACTTAAGCCTCCTACTCTCTGCCAACAATCTCCCATCCTTCCATCTCTCACTCAGTTACCCCCACTAACCTTTTCTTTACGTTTTCCCCAACCAGTTTAGAATCTAATATCTATCATTCCAAAAGCTTCAACTCCCTTATTCCCTTGTCTTCCATTGCCTCTGCCTAGAAATCTATGATCAATCTAACTGTCCAAATCTTCTGCAACAATATCCAAGCTTCTGACTGCTTTTATAAAAAACTGCAGAACCCATGGAATAATTCACAATCTTCGATAGAAATCAGGTCCTCTCTCCTGAACAATATGCTTTCTGTGTTTCCTAAGTTTATTCTTCTTACCATTTATCCATATAACTATTTCTCATCCTCTGCATCCTCCATGAAACCTCCTACCTCACGACCGCCCCTCCGTTTCCAGAAAAATACCTGCCTCCAATGTAACAGCCAAAAGAGAAGCTCTCAGGTAGGAATCCCCTCTGCTTCCTTCCACCATCCACACCTACTACAAATTCACCGGCACCTCTATCTATCTTTTCTTCCTCCTTGGAAAACTGTGCCCTAGCCCCTCCTATGATAATAATCTCTCTACTTGTTCTCTAGGTCTCATCCTCTTCTGACTCCTGAAGGCACTACTAGATCTGGTGATGATTTCCTAATTTTCTCGTATCTTCAGCTGTTCTCCTCTACTGGCTCCTTCTCATCAGCATGAAAAAACATGTTCAAATTCTCTCTTCCAAAAAGGTAAAAAGTGAAACCATCTGTGGTAGGCTGAATAATGGCCCCCAAAGCTAACCTAGTCCCTAGTCCCAGTCCTAGTCCCTGGCCCCTGTGAATGTTACCATATACATACCATATACAACAAAAGAGATTTTGCAGATCCTTAAGTGACTAACTTAAGGATCTTGACATGGGAAGCTTACAGTTATCTGGGTGGGACTACATCTAATCAAAAGAGGAAGACAGGAAGAGATTTGATGACAGAACAGAACAAGGCAAGGTAAGAACAGAAGCAGGGGGAGAAAATGTGAGTGGTTCTGAGGAAGGGATCACAAGCCAAGAAATGTAGGTGACTTCCCTAAGCTAGAAAAAGCAAGGAAATGGATTTTCTCCTGCAGCCTCCAGAAGAAACCAGCCCTGCTGACATCTTCATCTTAATCATATAAGACTCCTGTCAGACTCTGGCTTCCAGAATTGTAAGAGAATAAATTTATATTGATTTAAACCACTAAGTTTGTGTTATTTAGAAACTAATATACCAATGCTAACTTCACATGTATCTCTAGCTACTCCTTATGTATGTAAGTCTACTTATGTAGAGGTGAGTATTTCCTCAAGACCAGATATCTTGTAAACATAATAATACTAATAATAGGGACTTCCCTGGTGATCCAGTAGTAAAGAATCTGCCTTCCAATGCAGGGGACGTGGGTTCAATCCCTGGTCAGGGAACTAAGATCCCACATGCTGTGGGGCAACTAAGCCCGTGAGCCACAACTACTGAGCTCATGCACCTCAACAAGAGAGAGAAAACCCACACGCCACAACTAGAGAGAAGCCCACGCGCTGCAATGAAGAGCCCGCATGCCGCAACTAAGACCCGACGCAGCCAAAAAAGTAAATTTTTAAAAAATATTACTAATAATAATATTAGTATTTAACAGCTTATATTTAAAAACTTAGAAAACCTAAATATTTGCATTTTTTTCCTCCATCATGTCACATTTCAGTTAAAATTTTTAGTAATTGAAACACATGCATTAAAGCATGCTGGGGACATATAATGGTGGTAAACCACTGGGGAATCTGACTTTGTTTTCTTCCATAGTCTTTATTTTTTTAATTAATTAATTAATTTTTTTACAGTAGGTCCTTGTTGGTTATCTGTTTTAAATACAGCAGTATGTATGTGTCAGTGCCAAACTCCCAGTCTAGTCTTTAAACTGTTACCACCACCCCAAGACTGGACTAAGCCATTATAAAACAGACTGATTATTTAGTATGATGGAATATATAAGCATTCAGATTCCATTTCTGTACATAACTAGGAAAGTTGTCTTTCAGTGGAACTATCTTTGATTAGATTCTGCTTTGGGGAGAAAGTTTCTAGTGATGTGAGTATTCAAACTTTAACCTGAACCTTGAGAAAAAGGTCAAATGGTTAGGAAAACAAACAAATGGAAATGTTATCAAAGGGTTTTTGAGTATGTATATTGGTCAGGTTGCTCAAAATAGTCACATTTCTATGCACAGAAGACATTCAAAAGCACTTTAAAATTTCTCCTAGGCTATTATTGGATCTTAAGAAATGACTTTATAGGCAGCTAAATAATAATATACCCAAGAATGATTATAAGTTTTCTGTTCTCAAGGGGCTTTTTAAGTCTCTTAAGATCCATTGTTCTTATTTAGAGTTGTTCTTATAATGATTTAGCTACTCTATCCTGACATCAACACTGGTTAGCTTATTTCAAGAAGAGAAGTATGTTATACAGAACGATACGTGAGGAAAATTCTTTTGAAGCCACATCTTAGTGGATTAACTCTATTTAATCATTTTTATTTTGTAATTAAGCCAACACAAAAAAGATCCTAAGAATTCAGCTCAGGATTCTTATGCTATCTCTTTCAAAGAGTCTTTATAGAATGATTTAGGATCATTCAGCTACTTTTTTGTTGTTTTTATTAAATTTGGGGAGAAGTTTCACTGATGACCTCTTCTTGGATGTGACTTCCTAGCTTCTGACCATTTCAATACTTCTGCTTTGTGTGGGTTGATTGAGAGACTTGACCAAAGCTCAAAATATATGTCATTTGCTAATGTGTTTAAATACATAGATTTCCCCTAAGAATACAAGGACCTACAGATAAGAGAACAAAACTGTATATCTTAGGCAATATACTTATAAATTTCTCAAAGGTGATGCAGTTTTAGCTGGTAAATCTACTAATATGTTAAAAGTGACTTTAGCTTTCCCCAGGGGACTAAGGAAATACTGTAATATGCTAAAATAACTTCAACACCATTACCTAAAAAATAGATGGGAAGCCTCTTAGATAGCCTCATCCACCAGAGGACAGATAGCAGAAGCAAGAAGAACTACAGTCCTGCAGCCTGTGGAACAAAAACCACATTCACAGAAAGACAGACAAGATGAAAAGGCAGAGGGCTATGTACCAGATGAAGGAACAAGATAAAACCCCAGAAAAACAACTCAATGAAGTGGAGATGGGCAACCTTCCAGAAAAAGAATTCAGAATAATGATAGTGAAGATGATCCAGGACCTCGGAAAAACAATGGAGGCAAGATTGAGAAGATGCAAGAAATGTTTAACAAAGATCTAGAAGAATTAAAGAACAAACAAACAGAGATGAACAATACAATAACTGAAATGAAAACTACGCTAGAAGGAATCAAGAGCAGAATAACTGAGGCAGAAGAACGGATAAGTGACCTGGAAGACAGAATGGTGGAATTCACTGCTGTGGAACAGAATAAAGAAAAAAAGAATGAAAAGAAAAGAAGACAGCCTAAGAGACCTCTGGGACAACATTAAATGCAACAACATTCGCGTTACAGGGGTCTCAGAAGGAGAAGAGAGAGAGAAAGGACCCGAGAAAATATTTGAAGAGATTATAGTCAAAAACTTCCCTAAGATGGGAAAGGAAATAGCCACCCAAGTCCAGAAAGAACAGCGAGTCCCGTACAGGATAAACCCAAGGAGAAACATGCCAAGACACATACTAATCAAATTGGCAAAAATTAAAGACAAAGAAAAATTACTGAAAGCAGCAAGGGAAAAATGACAAATAACATACAAGAGAACTCCCATAAGGTTAACAGCTGATTTCTCAGCAGAAACTCTACAAGCCAGAAGGGAGAGGCATGATATACTTAAAGTGATGAAAGGGAAGAACCTGCAACCAAGATTACTCTACCCAGCAAGGATCTCATTCAGATTCTATGGAGAAATCAAAAGGTTTACAGACAAGCAAAAGCTAAGAGAATTCAGCACCACCAAACCAGTTCTACAACAAATGCTAAAGGAACTTCTCTAAGTGGGAAACACAAGAGAAGAAAAGGAAATAGAAAAACAAACCCATAATAATTAAGAAAATGGTCATAGGAACATACATATTGATAATTACCTTAAACATGAATGGATTAAATGCTCCAACCAAAAGACACAGGCTTGCTGAATGGATACAAAAACAAGACACATATATATGCTGTCTACAAGAGACCCACTTCAGACCTATGGACACATACAGACTGAAAGTGAGGGGATGGAACAAGATATTCCATGCAAATGGAAATCAAAAGAAAGCTGGAGTAGCAATACTCATATCAGATAAAATAGACTTTAAAATAAAGAATGTTACAAGAGACAAGGAAGGACACTACATAATGATCAAGGGATCAATCCAAGAAGAAGATATAACATTTATAAATATATATGCACCCAACATAGGAGCACCTCAACACTTAAGGCAACTGCTAACAGCTATAAAAGAGGAAATCGACAGTAACACAATAATAGTGGGGGACTTTAACACCTCACTTACAGCAATGGACAGATCATCCAAAATGAAAATAAATAAGGAAACAGAAGCTTTAAATGACACAATAGAGCAGATAACATCCTTTTCTCCCAGTTAATGTTTTCTATTTTCTGTTGATTTTCATGGCATGGGACAGCAGGCCTATCCTATATTTACAACGCTGCTTTTCCAATTTTGTCTGAAGAGCCATGTCTTGGAAACGATACATCTGAACTTTTTTCTATTAATATAAAAGTCCTTGTCTTTCAATAGGGTAATATATTCTACTTATAGCTATTTTAGTGTGTTTTTCTTTTTAGTCTCTTCACTTTTATCTTTATTAAAATGTCATGTTAACTTTCTTGTATATTCATTCCTCCATATTCATGCATTAAATCATTAAAAAAAAAAAAAAGATGGTATTTAGCTTCCCTCTCTGGGGCAACAGATTATAGCTGACCACAGATCTATTGGAGTGAAAAAACATAGAAACCTGGATTAGATATTTGCCTCTAGATGTTTGTGCTCAACATAATAAAGATCAGAATTCTAATACATGGAATTCAGTAAGATTAACAATTTAAATGCATAAAATCATTTAGTACCTTTTTCCCACCATTGAGGGGTAACATAAAGAAAGAAGTGAGAAAACTGATTCTATCAGGTGAGCATAATTTAAACTAAATGCATTTTTAAATAATTCCCATTAATTGGAGATAAGCCCATATAAAGTTTAAAATAAATTAGTTTAAGGGAAATAAAGTCTTAACCACATAACTGCAACAAGAGTGACTCTACCCCTAAATACACTGATGTATCTTCTAGGGGTTTTGATTTTTTTAAATGTTACATCATACAGAAGTAAGATACACACTAAGTAAAATACACACATTTTTTTTCCTTTGGGAAATCATATAGAAAATATACATACATTTATTGCAGAAAAAAATCAATGTTTCTACATATAAAACATTTGAAGAGCCAAAGAAAAGAGAATTATATTTGTGAAAAAAATAATTTTCTAATATAGGCTTATTAGTATTAATAATAATTATGTAAAATATTAGTTAAAATTCTCTCTAGTGACTTTCCATTTACTAAACAGTATCAGTCTACACGTGAAACAAGTTACGAATCCTAAATGTGTTATTCCTACATAAATTCATAAATTTCATGGATATACAGAAATCTCTTTACATTTGATAAATAATTTTCAGAGGATTCCTGTAGCAAAAAAGCAAGATGATGTTTGACATGAACCCCATGAACTTCTTGTTCTACAAAAAATAATGATGCTATATGTGTTGGAAAAGTGGTAAACTCAAAATTTGTAATTATTGGAATACTCTTTTAAAAAGGAGGAGAATGCTTTCTACCTTTCCTAATAAATAAAATTTCTCTGGAAAAGAACAAAGAAAATGAACAACTCTAAGCACTGTGGCTATGAATGGTTATTAAAACCATAAAATTGGGGCTTCCCTCGTGGTGCAGTGGTTGAGAATCTGCCTGCCAATGCAGGGGACACGGGTTCGAGCCCTGGTCTGGGAAGATCCCACATGCCGCGGAGCAACTAGGCCCATGAGCCACAACTACTGAGCCTGCGCGTCTGGAGCTTGTGCTCCGTAGCAAGAGAGGCCGCGATAGTGAGAGGCCTGCGCACCGCGATGAAGAGTGGCCCCCCGCTTGCCACAACTAGAGAAAGCCCTTGCACAGAAACAAGACCCAACACAGCCAAAAATAAAATAAATTAATTAATTAATTTTAAAAACCCATAAAATTATATGTGTTTTGTTGGTGTTCAGCTGTACTCTATGACCTTTAAGAATAGAGAGAGTTTTTAATTTGTTTAAGTTACCACTATTTTGTTTTAAAATGTGCCCCTGTTTAATTTCATTGACTAAAAGAAACTTCTGTATATTCACTTTAGCCTTTCATAATTTTATTCTAACATAAAAAAATGCTAACTGATGCTCAGCCATCTAAAAGAAAGTCTGTTTTTATATATAATAAAAGTTAGGCACCAAAAGTGACATTGAAAAACAACCATTACAATATGAATCATCCAGAACATAAAATTGTTTATTTTTTGGAATTATAATATATTGTAGATATAAATAAAAAGAAAATTTTATATATTTTTTGTTTTTCCCATAAAGGAATACACAAAATATGAGTCTAAAAACACATTTTAGCAAAGATAATTATTATTTAAAACATTTACCCTACTTTATAGGAAAATCTAAAATCTCAACACTGCTTCTTTTATTTAATATTTTGAAAATTAACACTCACTGAGGTTCATTTGATTGTTGTAATTTTGACTTTTCCATCTTTGATGTGTCTGTGAGTGTAATCACTTATATAATATCCAGTATACTAGCTAATAAAAGTTAGGTTTGAAATCTAAAACTTCTGTACAGTTTCTAACTGGTTCGTGGGTTTTGTCAGAATATTTTGTGACGCTAGACATGTACCTCTCATCCTGTGCAATCTCAGGCCAGTTTCCTAAATAGTGGGGAAGCTCACATTATATATAATGTGTCTTCCTAAAAGAGGCATAGTCCTTATAGAGGTCATATATAAGAAACCTCAAGACACAAATTTTGAACACTCTGACTTAACTTCTTTTCAAGGTAGCTGCCTATTCAAATGCTGAAGAAGCAAGTTTAAGGATATAATTTGGCAAGTGGTCTTTAGAGATGTTCCTAAGAGCAAATGAAAACAGAAAACTCAATAAGAAACGAACAGCAGGTGTTCTTTCAATTAGAAAGAAATGAGAAGTTTCAGATAATGAGACTATGATGAAAACCAGTGGCAGATACAATATATAAAACACAATGTTAAGGTTGATATTCTTCCCACACACTCATCTGCATGCTTCCTTAATTAAATGAGCATGTTAGTTTGCATCTTTTAACATTTAATCTTGAAACAACTCCCTCTTTTCATCTTTAAATAATGACAGTGTAGATTGCTGAATATGCAAACACTGTAGGAAATTAGTTTATAAGTCTCTTAGTTAACTGAAGTAGATTGGAGCATCTTGTGGCATTAAACTAGACACATCAGAATTACAATTAAGATAATCCTTGCTCTTCAAGAGATTAATATGTGAGTACTTTGCATTTGTATAAAGCGTTCTACTTAATAAAAGTAGTTATAGGTAGACTCCCTATAAAATACTTTTCCTGAAATTCATCACATTTGGTAGCCACAAAAAGAAACTTAAGTTTCAGGAAAATTCTATTATCTGAATATAACACAAACAATCAAAATCTTGCTGAACTTGTTATTTTCACAGGCACTGTTTTATTTGCTTTAGGGGAAGTCTAGATTTCAGATTTCTGTCTGGAGCACATGGATGCCCACACCCATCTATCTCGCGATGTCTATAGATATTTACGGTTGGTTTAGCCACTTAATGGTTACTCAGGATGATTAGAGTCAGCTGGATCTGAGACTACCGTGAAGGCTGCCACGGGTCTTTTTAAGCACGAGAGGAGCAGTAAGTGTAAGTTTTCTTGGTCCAAATTACAAAGCTTCATCACCAAGACAAGCTGAACCAAACCATTCGCTAAAGCGGTCTGACCTCGCCAATCTCTGATCAGTTCTGGTGAGCTCTGGAATAGTAATAAACCACTAACAGTCACTCATTAAAAGGATTATACACACTTTTATAGATAGTAAACTGATTAAACACATTTTTCCAAAAAATAAATAAATAAATATGTTGTGGGTCTGTGTTCAAAGTAAGATAGTGATGAAGCAGTACAAACATTAATCCAAAGATAGAAGTCATTAGTGTTCGCAAGAATGCCACTTTTCCTTCATGATGGTTGAATATTGAAAGTTCATGCTTGCCCCTGGCTTGAGCCTTCCTTCCTCAAGAGCGCATTTTTAATGTCCCCTTGTAGTTTAGGAAAAAATGGAGCTAATGCCGCCTGGGAGTGTCCAGAACATCTGTATGGTCCCATCTACTCTGATACCCATTATGAGTAACATCTGCCCAGAGCCAGTAATTCCTTCCCTAGGGATAAGGTTAAAAGCAAAGGCATTTCCAGTTTCAAGAATTAGGAAGTTTTTATGTACTACTTTATTCCAAAATTGTTCTAAAGGAAGTTGGCCATATCAAAGACCCTGTACAAGTTCTGTATCACCATACAGAATTCCCAGAAAACTGTCAAGAGGACTACATTGATATCACTACTGTTATCAACTCGCTATAAAAGAAAATACAGAAAATATCTTGTTACTTTAGATTCCTGGAATTGTATCTTCTAAATGTCAAGTAGTTTAAAGAAGTAAAAGGATAAAATATGGTTATAACAGTTGCAGCTGTAGTAGAAATGGAGTTACTAACAGACAGAAGGCTAGAATTGGGAGAGAATAAAATTCACCTTTTCTTGAACTATTTTTTTTTATACAAAGATATAAGAAAGTTGTGGAAAGATATTTGGCCAGGAGGGAAGATCAAAGGGTAAAGAATTCTACCATCATACTGAAGACAATCTTTTGGGAAGACTGATAGAATCTCTTTTTACCTTTCAGCCATCATGTCCTGCTTATGAGCTTATATTATGTTACAAAATTGATAGGATCAAAAAAGTGACTATCATTACAGCTCAAATTAACCCCACAAAGTTGGATAAGAATTGAACTCACTGAACTAACTCTTTGGAAATTTCAGTGATAGTGTCAGCTTGAGTCCCATAACCATAAGGCTGGACTCTCAGTCATGACAAATCACACCAACCCCAGGCAGGGCTACAATCAAGGTCCTTGCCCCCCTTGCTCTGAACCCAACACTGAAAAATGTGGAGGAAATATCACCAGCAATGTCTTCTCTCTCTGTTTTTTTTTTTTTTCCTAGTTTGCAGGCATTCATTTTTCCACTTGGCAGTTTTGAAATATCAGCATATACCAGTAGACTAGCTTGCCTACTTATACAAATTAGAAGATGAAATTCTCCTGCATAAAGTCTTTGAGCAAAGTGAAGCAATAGCAATAAAGCTTACAAAACAAAGGCTCTGCATATTGAAGTGCTCTGCATACCAGAACAAATAAAAGTGTCATTTTGATTTTACTTTGGTAAACATACATGCAATAAATTCTATGTAAAATAAAGACCATTTATTATGTAATATGAATGCATTTTAATAAAATTCTGTTTTTCTATTCTATTAGATTTTGCTTTCCCCAATGGGTTGAGAGGGAACTTACTTAGGGTATATAGTTTTTCTTAAGTTTTTGATGAAAGCCTTTAGATTTTAAAATATCTCAAGGAAACAACATTGCTGAAAGCATGCATACAAATAGGCAGAATAGCTATTTAATGCAGGCCTGTGTAAGTTTAAACAACCTATGTGCTCTACTATAAATAAATAAAATATCCAGAATCTGAGACTGGTTGAGCAAAAAAGTAGTTAAACTTGGTGAGATGTGAAATTAGGTTTTAATGCATGCAAAACACATTCCAATGCATATTTTTAGGTGTAGGCTGATTGACTTTTTTCAGTGTTTAAAATTAAAAGCTGCCTTTAGGCAGTTAACAACCTTTGGAGAGCTTTTGATATTATTAAATTCAAGCACTTGCATTTAGTTCTACCATAGAGCCATGCAAAGACCAACACAAGTCTCATCCGAAGCTAGATATTTACGTGGCTAGCTGGCAATACTGTCCCATGCAGCCTGCCCATCAGCTTCTCTTTCTAGGGTGAACCCGCCACCCTTCTCAGGTGAATACACTCATTTTTTCTCACATCTCAATCATGTTTCACTCATGCTTGCCCGCTCTCATGAATATCATGTTAACAATAATAATGAAATAATAATTGAGATATAGATGGATAGCTCAGTGCCAATCACTGATGACTGTACCCATATAACTATCTCATTTTAGTCTTACAAGCTATAAGGGGTAGGTACAATTATTTATCCAATTTTTCTATTTGAGGACATTGACATTTAGTGAAGTTAAATAACTTGGCCAAGTTCAAACAGCTCACAAGTGGAGCTGGAAATGAACCCATGTCTACGTGGCTCCAAAGCTGAGCAAAGAGAGAGTGGGTCCTAAAATTGGCTTCTCAAAGGCTGTTAGGTTGTATTAGATTTCTTCTTCAATGAGAAGCCTGCAACTCATTTTACTCCATGATTAGGAATTTTCCATGATTAGGAAAGTAAAGATCTTTTATAATCAAATTAAACTCTGTTCAATAACTATGGATTAAGTACTTTTTGTACAAGATATTGGCTAAGTGGGTGGCTGTCTTCATAGTATATTTATTTATTAGTTATTATTTAAATTCATTTTTCTTCAGAGTTTAACATTCTCTGGATTGAACTCTCTCAGAGACTGTGTGGGTGACCGTCATGATACTATTCTCCTTAACTTTCTCTTGTATTTCTCCAAAGCAGTTTTTGTTTGTTTGTTTGTTTGTTTGTTTTTTAATTTATTTAATTTATTTATTTATTTTTGGCTGTGTTGGGTCTTCGTTGCTGCGCGCGGACTTTCTCTAGTTGAGGCGAGTGGGGGCTACTCTTCATTGCGGTGCGCGGGCTTCTCATTGCAGTGGCTTCTCTCATTGTGGAGCATGGGCTCTAGGCGTGCAGGCTTCAGTAGTTGCGGCACGAAGGCTCAGTAGTTGTGGCTCACGGGCTCTAGAGCACAGGCTCAGTAGTTGTGGCACACGAGCTTAGTTGCTCCGCGGCATGTGGGATCTTCCCGGACCAGGGATCGAACCCGTGTCCCCTGCATTGGCAGGCGGATTCTCAACCACTGCCCCACTGGGGAAGCCCAGCAGTTTTGTTTTGATATGTTTTACATAAACATGGAAGTCTGTGATTTGTACAAAATACAAACTAACAATCTTGATTTGACTGTGTTAAAATACACTGCTGAGTCAATCTAATCTATAAACTCTGATGCATCTGATGCAAAGCTTCTACTGGAGGTTCTACTTTCATATACCATCATTTATTTCCTATTACTCACAGGTAAAGATTGAATACCAAATTCAACAGACTGGTCATTTGGGAAAGGTGTGTTTTTCTTTTTATGACTGTCAGATGGTGATGGGAATTTTACCCCAGGATGAAGTGTGACACTTTTATCCCAATAGTTTTATTACACAACAGGGCAAGTGTCTCAGGAGCCTGAGTGGATGGTATATTTACCTGAATGTTGACTATTATCCACCTCACCCAGATGAATACTGAATGAAACAGGTGCTTTAACTAAGGAGAAATCTGTCCCGAGCACATAGATCATTTCTAATCACATACTCACTTGTGTCTCATAATGAATTTGGAGGAGGAAGAGCGGTAAGATTAGTATTAGAAAACAGCTTTCATTTAAAGGTTAATTAATTTGACAAATATTTATTAAGCACCTACTATGTGTAATGCACTTTTCTAGATGTTGGGAATAAAACAAAAAATAAATTAATAACAAAAATAATTTGATGGTAGCTGTAAAGAGATATAAGAAATAAAATGTATTCATTTTGTTCAACATAACTCTTATGAGAACCATACGTATGGTTTTAACGATGCCTTTGAAACACACGTACCTGTAATATAAACTTATAACTGACAAACACTAATCTTAAAATAATTTCAAGAACACATAGAAAACATCCATCTACAAACATACTTAGCAGCTGAAATACTAGGAGAAAATCACTTTTCTCAATAGAGTCTAAAGAACCGGTACCGGTCTGCCGCCTGTCAGGACCCGGGCAAGCACGGCAGGAGGTGAGCGGCGAGCGGCCGAAGCTTCATCTGCCGCTCCCCCTCTCTCTCGTTATGCCTGGACCATCCCCTCCCCTCCGCCCCCATCTATGGAAAAATTGCCTTCCACGAAACTGGTCCCTGGTGCCTAAAAGGTTGGGGACCATTGGTCAAAAGTACATACTAAGGGCTTCCCTGGTGGCGCAGTGGTTGAGAATCCGCCTGCCAATGCAGGGGACACGGGTTCGAGCCCTGGTCTGGGAAGATCCCACATGCCGCGGAGCAACTAGGCCCGTGAGCCACAACCACTGAGCCTGCGTGACTGGAGCCTGTGCTCCGCAACAAGAGAGGCCACGATAGTGAGAGGCCCGCGCACCGTGATGAAGAGTGGCCCCCGCTTGCCGCAACTAGAGAAAGCCCTCGCACAGAAACGAAGACCCAACACAGCCATAAATAAATAAAATTTAAAAAAAAAAGAGGGCCTTCCCTGGTGGCGCAGTGGTTGAGAATCTGCCTGCCAATGCAGGGGACATGGGTTTGAGCCCTGGTCTGGGAAGATCCCACATGCCGCGGAGCAACTAGGCCCGTGAGCCACAATTACTGAGCCTGCGCGTCTGGAGCCTGTGCTCCGCAACAAGAGAGGCCGCAACAGTGAGAGGCCCGCGCACCGCGATGAAGAGTGGCCCCCACTCGCCGCAAATAGAGAAAGCCCTTGCACAGAAACGAAGACCCAACACAGCCAAAAATAATAAATAAATAAATAAAAATTAAAAAAAAAAAAGAGAGTTTCGTTAAGAAAAAAAAAAAAGTATATACTAAAACCAGAAGTTTTTGAGTTAATTAATATACGTGGAATTGGGATTTCAAAAGTCATTTTTATAGCTCTCTTTGAATAAACCAATGTTTCTAAAAATAAAAGTCTTACTCCAACCTTCTCGTTACACGGTCCTGTTCCATGAAGTATGAGAATCATAGATATAGTAGCAAGCATGCCTTCTTACTAACAGTTATCTACAGCAGGGGCGAAGGGGGACTAAAAAGAGAGAAAGTGAAGACATCAAAACCACAGGGCTCTAGCAAATGGGTCCTGCCTCACCTCCACCTCTAATAGTCTGGGTAATGCTGGTTACAACCAGAGACAAGTCAGGTCCTAAGCATTCAGTTTCTGGACTGTTTAGACTCAACTAGGTTATAAGTTTTTAGAAAACTGCATAAACTATTGTACATTGAAATAGTTTTATTTGCTTTAAGAAGTAGAAGTCAATATGAAAAACCCCAGAGTTCCTCTGGATTTAAGAAGAGAGGGATAGTATTAAAACAGATTATTTTAATTTCAAGTGAGAGAAATCAAAATAAGCTAATAAGTGTATGAGGAAGGGGAGATAGGAGTAAAAAGCAAAATTTATTTTCAGGGGAATGTAACAGGACTCTAGAAAGAATGGAATTCTTTCCTCTCTGTTGGGTTTCATTCTTTTTCAGCAGCAGAGTCCACAGCTGTGCACTGCACTTAGTTGACTGAAAGCTTATTTTCCAACCATTTAAAATTCTAGCAACGTGCCTTGCAATAAACCTTTCTCTGCTCCAAACTCAAAAAAAAAAATTCTAGCAATGCTAAAAAAAAAAAAAGGTCCACTGTATCATCAGCTAATCCAATAAATTCCAACAGGGGATATACTGCCCCCTAGAATGAATATTTAAAATGTATTGAGACATTTTTGGTTGTCATAGTGATTGGGCTGGGGGTTGCGGGGAGAAGACTAAGATCCCAGCAATGTGTGGAACAGCTGTGTACCAACTGGGGCTTGAATCCTAGTCCACTGTACACATTTTAAAAATAAAAGTTAGTAAATTTTTACACAATTAATGAGTTGTCCAGGAATACAACATCTATGTAAATGGAAAGAACTGCTGTCTTTTATTTTGTTCAGAATTTACCAAGAGGTCCTCACAACTTCAAAAAAATATCATCAGGAAAAACCACTCATGGAATTTGAGTGGCATACACATCTCTGTCAATCTTAAATTGTAGCTTTTGCATTCCCTGTGTCCTAGCATTTACATTTTGAAATACATAGAACCTCATCAGATAATGCTTTCCTCTTATTTCCTTTTATTTCTCCTTTATATTGCAATTAGGGCATGGTATTTTCAAAATTATGTGCAAGTAGGTTATAGTGTGAAAGCACTTATAAGAGAATTCTAAAGGGGGCTTTGTAAAAATTATTTGCAAGTAAGTTATATTATCAAAGTATTTTATAAGAAAATTTTAAAGGAGGCTTTATAAAAATTATTCCCCATTAAATGTGAATATTGGATCCAATAGGGTTGAAATCAAGTTACTTCATCCATATGCCATGGAGAAGGAATTTAATTGGTCCCGCTTGGGTCAGATGTATCGCCATGCCCCAATTAGCTATAGTAGAGTAGCTAGACTCAAGAAATTAGAAGAAGGGCAGGCCATCCCAGCGATGCGGACAGACAGCCTATTATAGATTTTTCCCGTAATGTTACAGGTCTGGCACAGGAATAATCATAAATGATATCATAAATTAGGTCACTTTCCCCAACTAGCATTTACCCACTTCCAGCATTCCACTTTTCCCTTCCTTATTCCTTTCTCTACACTTACTAGGTATTTTTTTCTGTTCTCTGATTATGCAGGACCTCATACCAGGCCCCCTCATTCATTCAATTATTCACTCCTTCATTCATTTAATAAAACTTCCAGGTGTTTACTCTATGCCAGGCATCCATCTAAATACTGGGAATGGAGTGATCAAACAAGATCACTGACTTCATGGAACATATACTTTATAGCGAGAAAAAAAATAAACAAAAATATTTTTTAAAACTTACTTTGGAATGTGAAACTGTCACTAAGAGAAAATGAGACATGATGATATGATAGGGAATAACTGGGAGGAATTTCTTCCTTTTCTGTCATGGAAAATATCCTACCCTATGAAAAAATGCCCCCACTGTCCTGCTCAGCTAGCAAATCTGATAAATAAGTTTGCACTAAGATATTAATGCTTATAAATGATTTAATGCATTAGCTTTCACTAGCAGTTATCTATCACAAAACTAGAAAAGATTCTTTGCAATTACGTATTTTAGTACTTTCATTTTACACTTACAACAAAGAGGCTGAAAAAAGGATGAAAGAAATACACATCAGAAACACTAACCAAAATAAAGATGTGTAATAGTACAGTGCTTTAGTTAAAGGTGATCTATGTATATTAAAATCAGGAAAAAATAAAATTACCAGAAATAAAGAGGTCATTACATAATAATAATGGTCTCAACTCACCAGAAAAATATAACAATTTAAACTTATACATATCTGATAACATAGTCTCAAATATATAAGGCAAAAGCTAAGAGATCTGCAAGAATGCCATCATAACAGGACATTTTAACATATCTCTTTCATAGTTACAGCTTAAACAAACAAAATAGAAAGATTAGGGAAGGTGAAAACTATGTAAATAATAAACTTAATCTAATAGGATTTGGCCTCCAACAAATGAAAAGATATACATTCTTTTCAAGGAAACTCAGAACATTTATAAATATTGAATTTCTACTGGCAGTTAAGCAATTTTCACCAAGCCTAAGAAGACTGGTTATCATACTAATCATTTTTTCTACCACACAGAATTTAGTTAAGAATGTAGAGTGGAGGGCTTCCCTGGTGGCGCAGTGGTTGAGAGTCTGCCTGCCGATGCAGGGGACACGGGTTCGAGCCCTGGTCTGGGAAGATCCCACATGCCGCGGAGCAACTGAGCCCGTGAGCTACAACTACTGAGCCTGCGCGTCTGGAGCCTGTGCTCCGCAATGAGAGGCCGCGACAGTGAGAGGCCCGCGCACCGCGATGAAGAGTGGGCCCCGCTCGCCGCACCTGGAGAAAGCCCTCACACAGAAACGAAGACCCAACACAGCAAAAATAAATAAATTAATTAATTAATTAAAAAAAAAAAAAAAAGAATGTAGAGTGGAGTTAAATATACAAGTGTGCAGAAACATAGAGAAAGAAACAACCATCTCTTCCTGGGTCTAGGTACCAGTCAACAAGCAGAAGTTCTCTCAGCAAAGAAGCAGAGATGTAGTCTAGGCAAGTGAATATAAAACATTATAAAAGAGGAAACGGAACTGGCATGATCAAGAAGTGAGTTATTCAGTGACATTATTGTAGAATGTGTGTGTGTGTGTGTGTGTGTGTGTGTGTGTGTGTGTGTGTGTGTTGGAAGGTAGGTAAGAGAGTGGTCATAGAGCAATCTCTATATCATGTTGTATCATGTTGAGGAATATGGATTATAAAATAAGCAACAGGGAATCGACAAAGACTTTTAAGCAGGTGAGGGGCCAAATATTATTATCTTATTCTAAAAGGGAAATCTGAATTGTGGAATGAGGATTGCTTGTCGAATAGGCTGGACAAAGGCAGATCAGTTAGAAAGTGTCAAGAACCTGGCTGGTTCCTTAATAAGGAATAATCTCCCTTTGAAGAACTATGAACAGATCTTGCTTTCTGGACTTCCCCATTCTTATAAGTTACATTTTCTTAGGAGATCCCTCACTAGCCATCGTTATCACCAGCCATCTTCAGTGAGATCTTGGTTCCCCATTCCTACTTTGAAATATGCATATCTAGGTTACCTCACTCTTATTAGCCCATATTATAAGTCCCATAGAACAGTTAAAACACAGCTGTGATGACTAAGTAGCTTTTACTGAAAGACTAAGGATATAAAAATAAAATAACTGTGAAGCCATCTAACTGACAGCTGAGATTTACAGGTCAATAACAAACCAATTTCATTAGCTGTGATGTGCATTTCAGAATACAAACACCTTGGCCTATATTTATTGAGATTTCTTCATATTTTTTTCTATGCCTCTCTGCCTAGTTAGGTGGCTTACTCTGTTAGCATATGGTCCTTGGGCCACCTCTCAGAGACAGAGCTGTCAAATTCCCAGAGGCATGTAAAAATGTTTGACTACAAGAAATCTGATCAAAATGTCAAAAATACAGAAAATCAGCTAAGGAAATTGTCAAACATAATTCATGGTTCTGGGACAGTGTAATGCAAAGATTTCATTAAGACAAAAAAAGAAACTATAAAATGAATCACTATTATCTACAAATGATCTGTGGCTCCCTTCTCCCAACCTGAACATTTTAGTCATAATTAATCAGTGGCTACTATCAGGTCTAGCTTCCAGAACCCATCTTTTCTTCATTTGTGAGGGTACCTTTTTGCATTTCTAGAAACCTCTAAATCCCTCTCTATTCAGCATCAGGCCCAGCCTTGGTGAACCCGTTTCAATTCTTTCCCAACTTACTCTGAGATGACTTACTAAGAATAAGAAAGAGAATGTATAAGTCCCTTAACAGTGATTCCAACTATACCCCTAACCCTAGGGCCACAACTGCAACACCGCATTAGAATTCACTGCAATAAGACCAGCATAATTGCCAGAATAAGACAGAGAACATTCAACAAAAATTCGGAATAGAGAAGATGAGAATTTGATCTAGGGTTTTAACTAAAAGCGTAAAAGGGGAGAACTCTGATTCTGTGGTATGATGGACTTGCGGATCAATTAGATGAGTGGGATGAGTCAATGGGATCAGAAGAAAAGGATCCCAAGAGCACCAGCGGGGGTGCTTAAGTGAACGGTGACACACTAAACGAACAGAGAAGTTTTGTTAGACTGAGGTGAGTGTGAAATATCCAGAATTCTAGAGTAGATTGTTGAAAACTAAGGAGGAGGAGATGCATATGGTCTTTGGGCCACCAAAGGTGTAAGGTGGATGTGTATTATTGCGTATCATCTCCTTGCAAGTAAAAATAGAAGTTATGAGTAGATAAGACCACTTAGAAAGTATGCATAAAGTGGGACCTGAAAAATACCATGGACAAAATCCCAGGCAATAGGAACTTTGGAGCTTAGGGTAAAAAGCAAAGATTTTGAGAGTGAAAGATCAAATTGGAAGAGTTCATATATTGCATTCCCATTGAAAATATAAAAAAGACAAATTCTTGCTAAGAATTCAGTAATGCATATATCAAAGATCTATAAGAGTCATGTCTACTTACACCATAGTGAATCACAGGTTTTGTAATGTAATAATTTAGACACTGGATTATTTAAACCAAAGAGAAAGAGAGAATTACCAGTTAAGTCAAATGTTTTTGGGGGAGGAGCATCATGTTTATTCTGTTTACTTGGAGTCATTCTTTCTTTTTCAATTAAGCTTTAAACTGCTGATAACCTTCCCAAATTTTAGTTGATGTTTCTTCTTGTCATCTTCATTCATCCGTACTCCAATACTATTCATCGTAAAACAAGAAGTGGAAAAAACAAGATTTCAATCTTTGGATTTTTTATCGTACTGTGCATGTTGGAATACACTTAACATACAGTTCTACGACTTTGAATGAGCATTGAGTTTAAGGTAAGGTGGGTAGAGCATCTCACTAAACATCAGAAAATGAGGCAAAGAAGACAAAAAATTATACAGTGAGCATGATCACAGATAATTGTAACAATTATGTAAGTCTATGAAACCAAGTTAAAGTATAGCATTAACTATTTAATCATTTGTGATAGAATATCATCACATATAATGTTACGTTTTTAGCATTCTTGAATCATATTTTTCCAAAAGTTGCTGAAATTCCCTTCAGGTGTGTATACATGTGAAACAGGCATTGAAAAAAAAATGACTAGTTGTCAATGCTAAACGCTTTAAAGTCAGTTGTGTTTTTATTTATTATGTGCAAAGAGCTCCTCTTGATTTAGGAACTAAGTGAAATAAATATATATGTAGCAACATAGCAGTATTTCTAAAATGAAATAAGGTTTGTATAGTAATTGGGCTCAGACACAAATGAAAGATCCTCACTTGTACTCGCCACCTGCCAAAAATCTGTTTAACTAATCCAGCTGTATATTTCACATCCATAATTACTAAATGCTTAAAATGTCTCCCAAGAATGCTTTAATAACGAGGACTTTTATGATGAAAACACAACACTATTCGTGGAACTGCCTGCTCTTTGAACCACGACACAAGCGTGAACTTTAAGAAACTTGATGAGATAAAATACCTCAAAGTCCAACTGTCTCTGCTGCCTAGAGGAATTCAACTGATCAAAACATTGATTTTTACAAAGCGAATCTGAAAAAAAATTAAGCAATATGCTGATTCAGATGAGCTCATTTATTTTAACTTTTCTTAAAATAATGTCTCCACACGAGACAGAAGTCATAAGCATGAGAAAGGCAGAGATTTAGAAATGCAGGAGATCATTATCCACAAAGGCCAAATTTGAGAACATTAAGAACTAATAATAATGATTTAAAACAGAATGTCTTAGAACAAGTAGAAGTTTTGATAACATAAGTGCTAAATAGCAGTCTTTGGGTATACAGTGAGTTTCATTTTGTGGCAAGCAGGTTCACAAGTGATGCAGCTACTATGTGCAATGGAAATCATGCACACAGCATAACTGGATATACACAGCATGCTAATTCAAACTTTTTAAACTTTGTATCCCCTGACAAATGGAAGTAAATGCCTACAGAGGTATAAGCTGTTCAGAAGAGATGAGAAATACTGAGGTATGTTCACTGAAACATTATGAAAATAACTGAGTCTCTGCAAAAGGTCTTAATAATCTCTAAGTATACACAAATTTATGGCCACTAATTCTTTATGAAAGTATTTAAGAATAGTGGGAGAAAAAAGTATTATGAGGCCAGGAATTAGGTTAAGACACAAGTATACTTGTTAGAGCTGGGTCACAAACTTGCCTCTGAGCTTTTTAGCAACTAAGGCAAAGTAGAAAACACAATCAGTTTTATGATGAAAAAGATTAAGATTGAATACCAACCGGTTGCTTAGAAGCGTAACTAATTCTGGTACTCAGACTAGATAGTATTTCTCTCTCATGAGTATCACATTGAGAGGGATGTGGAAACCCAGAACGTAATTCAGTAAGTCTTAGATAAGCAATTTCTTACTTGGATTAGTTAGTTTCTCCTTCTGACTTGGATTTTAAAAACCCTCAAATACTGAGTAGATAGAAACTTGTGGAATTGCAGTGATAACAGTATTTTCCCATTCATTACATTGATTTATTAAATCATGTTTCACAAAAACATTCTTGCTCATGGCAGCTGACTTGGTTGTTTCTACCCAAGAAAGAATCAAAGGCTCTTTTATCTCAGGTAGATAATATGTTTTTTTCTAGCCATTCTAAACAAAAACGGGAGTTTAAAAACCAATATGAAGGAGGGCTTCCCTGGTGGCGCAGTGGTTGAGAATCTGCCTGCCAATGCAGGGGACACAGGTTCGAGCCCTGGTCTGGGAAGATCCCACATGCCGCGGAGCAACTGGGCCCGTGAGCCACAATTACTGAGCCTGAGTATCTGGAGCCTGTGCTCCGCAACAAGAGAGGCCGCGATAGTGAGAGGCCCGCGCACCGCGATGAAGAGTGGCCCCCGCTTGCCACAACTAGAGAAAGCCCTCGCACAGAAATGAAGACCCAACACAGCCATAAATAAATAAATAAATAAATTTTAAAATGGTCCACATCAAAAAAAAAATCTTAAAAAAAAAAAAAAAACCAATATGAAAAGAAGTAAGATAATGATAAGGTGTGGGTTAATATTGAAGCCTCCAGCAAAGAAGATGACGGTAGGCTCTTGCCTCTCTTGGATTTAAGTTTGCATTTCTAATTACTTAGGAGTAACCCAGAATGTTCCTGCTTTACAGCCATTAATAATTCAGCCGAGGCACTGACAAAGCAGGTGTGCTTGTGCGACGCACTAAGATCAACCTGATCCCCCACCCAGAAGCCAAAGCTCAAACCAACTTGGTTGTGTACTCTTCATTATGACACTTAACCAGTCACAACTGTGTTCTCTAGAAGGATGCCCAAATCTAGCTCTGACAATGAAAGGGAAGAGATTAGAGAAAATGATGGTTCTTAGGCAGAAAATATGTGTTATCATATAATCATACCATCTAGTTAGACCCTTAAATCTTGAGACTTGCAAAGGCTTTGAAAAGTGTTCTTCAAAAACGGTATTATTCAATATTGATCCCCTTAAGAATATAAAAGAAATGTCCCTCCAAAATAATGTTCAGTTATCTGTATATCTTCATTTGTGATTGTTGGTATGTTAAGTCTCAAAGATTGCCAGTGAGAACTTTAGTTTTATTATGGATTAAATCATCTGGTATTTATTTCCAGGTTTTGGGGCTATCATAAAAGCTAAGTACATAATAATTGTAGTGTAAGTATAATCATTTAGATCTATTGTTTTTTTTCAATTTCAAGACTGATACTAAACGTACAACAAGTTGAAATGCCAAAGCCATGTTAGAGGTTAAATCCAATTTATAGCCCTAACAAAATCAAAATTATTTGCAGTGATTCAAGAGGCAAGATAATGAGGAAGACTCATGGAGCTAGACAAAATATACAGGGTTTATTTTAAAAGATTGGTACAAGGTTAGGAAACTGTTCTTCAGTGGCCTAAATTCATGATTTATCTATCACTTTCTCTTAGGTTTTACTCACAAACATCAACCAACAGTAATTTGACCCAAAGTAATTGATTAGGAATGAGAATATTAGTAAAAAACAAAAAAAATGGAATAACAATTCTTCTGTAACAAGAGTAAATACTATGAGTATGGCTCAAATACTGTCACTTTTCTTTGAAACAAGAATATTAGAGAAATTCAGTGAAAAACATCTACCATAAGAAGTTCTACAAACATCCTGGAATTCTAGCCTACATATAAGAGCATAGTATTTGGATATAGAGAGCATAGATTTGAGTTCTTATTCCATTTTTTATTCACCCTGTGATCCTAGGCATTTTACTTGATTTTTCTGAGCCTCCATTTTGGTACCCTTAAATGAGAATATAATATTCAACAGACAAACTTACTATGATGTTCAAATGAGGCTATATTTGGGGAATAAAAAGAGCCATATTAACTTTATTTATCAATTTGAAAATGATTTTCTTCCAGGAGGGCACAAAAAATGTCATTCTCAAAAAAGTATTCAGAGCCCTAGACTCTCAGACTTGGAAGATAGAGATCAACTGGTCCTGAGGTTTTACTTTGTGTTCCTCAGTCTTAAAGTTCTAGGCTATGTCCTGGGGTCAAATGCAGGGGCAAAGGGGAAGTGGGTTAGACAGAGCCCCCAACCTCTCCTGCCTCCACCAGAACTGCTCCCCTTTTATTGGTATTAGATATGGCACTTGTTTAGAAGATACTGTTTGAACAAGTTCTTTAACTGTGGCAAAATATGATTACAACAAAACCCAGGAATCAAATCCAATTCCTACCTTGCAATACCACCATCACCTGAGAAACCTGTGATACACCCAAGGGGCCACCTCTGGTTGATGGCAAAGCCAGGGTTTAAACAAGGTCTTCTAAGTACTCCTTCAACAAGATCTGTGCCCTTCCCACCATACCAATCAATCCCCTTAAAGGTTACAAGCTGTTAGATTTGGAGTGAGAGATTTAGTACCTTGGGGTGCTTCTGACTTCCAAATGCCACTGAACTCCATTTTGGTGTGGGGTGATCGTTTCAATTAATATCTAAGGCTGAAGCTTCAGCTCCTGTTTCACTGATAGGCATTGCCATGGCAATTAAAGCTCTTCTGGCTAGATAATGAAATCCTTTTTTAAAAAAAGATTTCTGATCTCAACTTGGCATAGAACACTCTAGATAACCTATTTAATTCCAACAAAGCAGTATAAATGTTCTAAAATCGCATCAGGGCTTACAATATTTTTCAGTCAATCTACAAAAATATCATTTAGGAGTATCAAGAAAACTCTCAAGACACTAGCACAGTTTTTTTAATGTTTAGGTTGGGAGTCTCTGTAATTCTCTTGGAGGGATGGTAATCCTTAAGTTTGTTCATTCTGTGGTTGGCCTAGAAGTCTCTAATAAGTTTCACTGAGGGTATAAGATTACCTCATGCTTCTAAACATTTGCCAAGAAAAAGATGAGACTTAGAGTAAAATAAAAACTTAGATGTTAGTATGTTAAAATCTGTACTTGTATAAAATGAGGTAGCTCACTTTTAGTCACATAGAGATTTAGAAGCTAAGAATTTTGTCACAAATCAAGCACAATTCTAAACAATTAAACTTAAAAACTTGTATTTTGACACAAAACATTTATTCATTTATACAGTTACCTATTTAAATGCATATACTCAAAAACTTCACAGATATTTTAACAGAAGTACATGGTCATTTTCCTTAGGAACTTAACGTTGTAAGCTCTGCTAAATCGTATTTTAGCTGAAATTCCAATACACTATGAGAAACACCTCACTAAATATTATATAAAAGGCAAGCCCCCAAAGACGCATGCTGATTTATTGTCTTACAGCATGAAGCCATCTTGTGCAGCTATGATTTTGAGTCCATAAATCCTAAAATATTCTTTTTTTACTGGACCTTCAAAATTTGATGTATTTTCAATTGGTAAAGTCTGGAGATCAGCAAAACTATAACAGCCAGTACAGAGATTGGAATATACACTTAGTGATGACAGTGGCCCACTGAAGATGTCTAAAATTATCATTTGCACAACTTCCCTCAAAGGTATTTTTCTTAATTCTCTTTCCACTTATATCAAAAATGTTCCCTCATCCCTCCTAGCCATATAAAAAAATGAATGTTTCCCTAGGGCTACTTGAAGTTTACTTTAACTTCAGTGAAACAAGTCTATACTCTGCATACAAAGAAATCAAGGTTAACTCTTTCTCCATCTTTGTGACTGGTCCCTGTTATCAAAAGAGAATTGGAACTTGACCTGGATGGACAAAAGTTATAATTCATTTAGATGTGAAAGAGGTCAAATAATTCAGTACTCACAAATAAGTTTCCTTATTCTAAGCCAAGAAATGAATATATAAGGCAGGTTGCTAAAAATATGACATTTGTTGGAGAGTACTATTTTTCACTATGGAATGACTAACAAAAAAATACCACCTACTTACATTCATCACAAAGCCTCCTACACTGCAGTAAGCTGACTTTCCTGGGCTGAGTGGTTTATTGATGAAGCAAAAAAAAAACATTTTTAGAATTCTTCTAAGTGCCAAATCTCTTATTTGATTGAAATTGTAGAAGAATGTACTATGAGACTTGGTTTTAGACCTCAGCATTTTTCAATCAACCACTTGTTTAAACGCCTATGCATTCTTTGGCTAGATTATCATTTCTCACCCGTGCACTTTCTTAATGACCCAGTTGTATTATTCAGGGAAGCTTTTACCTCGCCTATCTAGGGCAAGTTTCAAGCTCTTGGTAAATGGAATTTTATGTAAATGAAAGAGATGAAATTAAACAACAGTGACTGACTATATTTAATTAACTCAAACAAGTATAATTATATTTATTGAAAAGTTGTCTCATGCACCTCAGGATTAACTATGTAGTTTATAACTATATAGCTTATAGTTTTGTACCTTAATTGATAATTAAGAAAATATTCCAGAAGCATACTGTTTATGTTCTACACGTAATGGAAAAATTCCATTTTAACTTCTAACTTCTAGCTAATCATCCCATTTCCTTTAGTGGGAACAGTCCTGACAAATAAATAAATAACAGCTGGTATAATACTGCAAAAATTGTACTATACTCCTGATGTGTTTTATGTTTTTGATCTCAAAGCAAATTACAGTTATCCACAAATATACACTTAGCATCTGAAAGCATAATTTCTTGATTGCCAAATACAAGTGAATTAAAACATATTTCAAAAGCTAAGTAAAAGAATCGCCAAAGACATGTGTGTTACTTAAACATACCATTTACTCAGCCTAATACCTCTTACAAATAAACACTACAAAAAGCAAATGTATAAGTGCCAGCTCTACAAATTAGTAGCATTCTGTGTTCCAGTGCATAAGATATGTAGTTTAAAAGAGGGCAACCCCAGAGCTAAAATAAAAGCTAAAGTTATTCTTTTAAATATCAACTACTAAGAGTACTCTGTAACTCAGAGATATTCCAGGACAGAGGGTACTTTCCTTAATATCAATATTCATTAGCACTCACATTTCCAAAGCAGTCACCCATACGCTGAGTTGTTTGATGTTGTTTCTTCTTGAAAACAAACACCAGGGCAAAATCCAGAGTAAAGTTATACATTTACTCTGGAGAAAGAAACAGATAGAGATCAAAGGGAAAAGAAAGACCAGAATTCTTTGAATGACAACTCTCTCCCTTCGACACTGATCTGTTTCATCAGGCACGTGTGCGCAGAAGAGAAGACGAAACATGTTTGTCTTCATTAGCAAGTTTTATACAAATAACTATATGTTAGTTTCCCACCAGTAAATCTTTTAATATGCAGATTAAATTTAGTTTTATGATAATGACAGCAATAGCTTAACACTTAATTACTGAAGCTTACCTTCAGCTTAAAAACTTGCAAAAGGTAATACTATTTACTAAACAGCAGTTTTAAAAATCAATATCCACACATGCAGCATAGCAAAAAATAATGTATACTCTTTGTTAAAAATCTCATAAAGAGAAAATAGTCTGGCACATAGATGAAGAATTAGCAGAATCTTCCTTTCCTAAAACCTGAGGCAAGCAGCTTCAACTAATAATGACACTAATGATCTAAAACTAAGCTAAATGGAATTCTTATAGTATTATGTACATTTATTTATCCATCAAATCCCAGTGAACACTGTTTTTCTTTTCATGTATTTAAAGCATCTCAGAAACTGAAGTACTTATGCGGATCTGTCTTAAAGTGAGCATCCTTGGAGCATCCTTGGATCATAAGAAGAAAAGCCAAAAAGCAAATAATGTCAAAAATAAGTATCCCCAGCTTTTTTCTCCCCTCTATCCACATGAGGGACTCTTCAGCAAGAAGCCACCAGAAAATAACTTCAACTGGAATGGTCTAGAAAACCCAAGCCAGTGAATTCTGCTGATAAGAGGAAATCCAGACAAGTTTTTCCACATGTAGTGCACTCATCTCTACAAAGTGTATATATTCCAGAGTTTAAGTGTTTTAAAGCCTCCTTGTTCCAGGAGTGTAGTCAAAAACATGACAACACAAATTTCGTTTCCCAAACTGGAGGATCTCAATGTTTTCTAGTAAGATTTGACTACCTTTCCTCTCTTGCCAGTTTTGACTTTCCACAGCATCATGGCCCTCACATAATTTTTCAGCACCCTCAACAGATCTTTGCCTCCGACATTCTTTCACTTCTTCCCCATAGGTCATTGCCAAAATGTTCCCTTACACACAAGCTCTTCCAGTTTCTACTGAGTCTAGCACATTCTGGCTGTGAGAAGCCCTGAGTGAATGTAAGCTGGGATCTTCTACTAAACTGACAGAAGTTTCCACCGTGGGTTTGCTCTTTCACTGATTTAAAAAATTTAGTGATGCCAGGGTTCAGAGGGGGATAAGCTAGTAGGAAACTAATGGAATATCAGGGCAAGTGATCACCTCAAATCATTTTTCCCTTCCATTTCCCATGAGCAAAAGCTTGTCTCTGTACCATGTTCTATATTTAACAAAAAAATAATCTGGATACTCTACTTCTGCATGAAATGTACATCACAAATGTTGTTCATGTACCTCTCTCGCAAGAGACTGGGATGCTTGGGAAAAGGCAGCAAGAGATCCTTTCAAACACAAAGGCATTGCGTCCTACCTTAGTATACGGATAATAGGAGACCTCTTTTCCAGGCCAAGGTCTACAGATGGTGACCTTGGCCGTAACACAGAAACTTATTGTTCCCCAACTTTAACTAGAGCAGCAAATATGTCTCCTCCCTATTTGCTTTTTCCAACAAACCCCGAGTCTTAAATGAAGTGGTGTCTTAGTTCTGATCAACCTCCTCCATCCCACCTTCAGCGACAACGGGTGGCAGGGCCAATGCTCTCTGTGCCTCCTTTCTCTCGTATGCAATTTAGAGCACCAGGAGATTTGGGGCGCACGTTCCAGGAGAACTGGGCTCCTGGGTGGGCAAGCTCATGCGCTGTGGCCAGGGCAGAGAGCAGGCTGCAGACGAGAGGCATTTGCCCTCTACAGGGGATTTCTCCAGCTCTTTCCTCCTACTGGGCAAACCCATTTTCCTGCCATTTCTGGGAAAACCTCTGCTAGTGAAGTTTCCCCAGCTGGTGGGGATGCGTCTGGAAGTCCTCACCTGCAGACAGAGTCCATCTGAACTGACCTCTAGTGTAAAATAATCCCCTGAAGCAATAGAGTAGAGGGTAGAAAATGCCTGCGGGTAAAGAAGAGTGAAGAATAAAAAGAAAGGATGCTCCCAGGCACTGCCCCCTTTCCTGTTTTCTCATTTACAGTGAGCGGGACATTTAAATGATTTTGTGGTTTGCTGATTTTTTGTAAGTTTTTTCTTTCCTTTTTAATGGACACTGCAGCGGTGCTCATTGCTTTTTTAAAGCCGTGCCCACAGACAGAGGGGCATACTGTCAGCCTGAACGCTCCTGCCAGCCAACCCCTCTCGGGGGAGCCGGGGACCCGGGAGGGAGAGGGTGCCTTGAGAGGACGCAGCGGAGCGGTGGGGGCAGAGGGGGTCCCGCGCGGGTCAGGACAGCTCCTTCTCCGACAGTGGGAAGGATGCACAGACTCTCCCTGGGTACCGCTTCCCGCCCCACTCCTTGCAGCCCAGAGCCACTCTCGCGTCCCCGGCCCCTCCCCACTCCCCCAGGCCCGCTCTGCGCTGCGTGCTCAGGGCAGGCACGTTCGCTGTGCTCGCGTCCCCCGGGCCAGCGGGGGAACCGCTCCAGTCCCTTCGATTGCAGCGGGTCCCCCCACTGCACACGAGTTCGCGCCCAGGGCCGTGCAACCGTGGCTGAGACCGTGTCAGTGCTCGGGGGAGAAAGGGGTCTCATGAAGAGCCGGAATGATATCGAGCCGTCGCTGCAGACGCCTCTGTACTGAGAATTTCTGAGCGGAACGAGGCTGTCCCCGTGCCGGGCCAGGGGACAAGCAGCTCGGAGCGGGAAGAGGAGGCAAAGCGGCCGCGCAGCTCGGGCAACTTTGCTGGGCAACCAGGCGACAGCGGGCGGGGACGGTGCCGCCCGCCGCCTCCGCTTCCCGGGCGAGGTTAACGGGCACGCGGCGCTGGGTCTGGTACCCAAAGTGCTGCTGTAACTGACGAGGGCATGGCTGTTGCCGGGAGGGGCAGGCAGGGAGGGGACCTGGCCCGAGAGTGCACGCCGAACTCCAGAAAGCCGCCCCCCATCCTCGTCCTCGGCCCGAGGAGGGGCGCCCGCGCCCGGGTACACTTCACCCCAAATGCCCACTCGCCGTCCCACGGGGCCACCAACTATTCCAGCGGCGCAAGGAAGAGGCAGAGAAAAAAGACGAGACAGGAGAGCAAGAGAGCAGGCGAGCGCCAGGAAGGAAGGAACGACGCCCGCCCCGATCATCACGTACCTTGAGCTCCTCAACGTCCAGGTTTGTTGATCTGTCCATGAAGCGAAACTAAAGTAAGTGAAGAGGAACCGGGCAAGTTGCACCAAAAAACAATCAGTCTTTTAGTTTCCAGCCTAAACTCAGCTTTATCCTCCTCCAAGCCCTGGCAGCATCTCTCAGTCTCATTCTCCGTGATCACGCCGCCTCCACCGGTTAAAAATAATAAAAATAAATAAATAATAATTATAATTCACTTTGTTTTACTTCCTCAAAGATTTAGTGACAGGTGATCTTTACTGCGGTGCAACACAGCTCCGTGGAATCAAGCGGGGGGCGCGGAGGGGGGCGGGGGAAAATCCACTCTATTTAAGATTATTTCTTCTTCTGCAATAAGCTTAGAAACCAGCGAATTGCTGCATCCCAAGAAAAAAAGCTGCTTCCCTGGACAGCATCATGCGGCAAATTTCAAGCAAATGTGTTCAAACCGAACAGAAGAGTATATGATAAGAGCCTTCCTCGGTCAGGCTTACTCTGGTAGCTAATTTAGCACACTGTGGGTCCCGAGCTTCGGCAATGATCAATTTCCGTGGCAGGATAACCAAATCCCCGAAGTCCTGCATAGACTTAAAAAATGTCTTGCAGCTACGAGGTATTCTCTCAGTGGGGAAAAAAAGATGATCAAGTCTGAAGGGAACGTTCTCCTTTGAAGGTTATGCTAAAAGAGTTGAGAGAATAGGAGGTGGCTCCTACAGAGGAGAAAAAAGAGGAGAGAGAGAGAGAGAGAGAGAGAAGCCAGAGAGGAAGAGAAAAATTTTCCTCCTGCTTCGCTGCTTTACTGGACTTCACCACCAGGGGACTGACTTCACTTCTCTCTTCCCACAGCCAGCACTAAGGGGATTTCTCTCGTCTGTCAAAAAGCAACAACTCCTCTCCAGACAGATACTATGCTGCTGGGTCTTAAAGACTGTCCTCTGCCCAGAATCCACTAGGTGACGAGCCTTTTAATTCATCTCGCATGCTGCCTCATCTTGTTCCCATAGATCTGGGAGAAACATGCATGAGTGCATCATACACGTCTTCACTTTACATCACTGCTGCTTTCAGTGTCCGCGACTTTTTTTTTTAAACTTAAGGCTTTGAAAGAGAGTGACAAATAGAGGAAATGTCCTGTGCTGATGCTTAGGACAAAGCAATCTTTTATTGGAAAAATTTATTTTTTAAATAGACCCTGACAGGTGAGTATGCTTAACTTGTAGGGTGTAGATGTGGGGAAAAGTCTCATTTTCTTCCTTTGAAGGTCTTAGTGTAAAAAAAGCTTGACTTTTTAAAAATATTTTTCATTGAAGTATAGTTGTACGATATTATGTGTTATAGGTGTATAATATAGTGATTCATAATTTTTAAAGGTTATATTCCACTTATAGTTATTATAAGATATCAGCTATATTCCCTGTGTCGTAAAATATATCCTTGTAGCTTATTTAATACATAATATTTTGTACCTCTTAGGCCCCTACCCCTGTATTGCCCCTGCCCCCTTCCTTTTCCCCACTGGAAACCACTGGAACAGATCAATATGTGTTCTCTATATCTGTGAGTCTGTTTCTTTTACGTTACAGTCACTAGTTTGTTCTTTTTAGAGTCCACATATAAGTGCTTAACATACAGTATTTGTCTTTCTCTGTCTGACTTATTTCACTTATGAAAGCTGGAATTTGAAGGGATTTAAATAGTCTCCTCTTATTTTATTATGTCATATAAACTGGTGAGACTTAAAAATGTTTTCAGATTCAGAAAATAACTGAATAAATAATCACCTGTGTTTCTAAAAAGAATTTTTTTTTTTTTTTGGATTTAGATGGGCAATCAATGTGTCTATGCTCCTGTCTCCCGGCCAGCCTCTCTGACTTCATCCTTGACCTCTTCCCTCACTCTGCTCCAGCCCTGGTCTACCCCGCCCACCTGCCATTTCTTCTGCCACTGGCTCTTAAATACCAGCTTTTGTCCCTCAGTCAGGACCACTGCTCTCTCTCCCTCTGCTCTTTGCATGTTTAACCCTCATGCTTCATGAAACTAAAGCCATCTCTTCAGAGAGGATTTTCCTCAGGTGGATCCCTCAGACCTTCCCCTCCTTTGTCATCTCTTTGTGGCAGTTACTTGCTTTTCCATTATTCCACGTGCGCATTTGTTATCTTTTTGTCTGTCTCCTCTAGCAGACTGACTATAAGCTCTGGAGGGCAAGTTCTATACCTTGCTTATTCGCCAGTGTATCCCAAGAATTCGGCACAATATAAGCCCACAAATATGCCTGGAACAGATAAATCTTTTACAGTTATTTCATTACTGTGGAAAAACCTCCATGACTCCCTCACTCCTCAACATGCAAAGACCACTTCTTCCCCTCCCAGTCTGTAGCTCAGATTTATAATCAAGCACGCAGAGTTCTTCAGTTTTCACCTAGTCTATTCCTTAAACTTATCAAAGCTAGCTTTCCTTCAGACTTTGACTTGTGCCTACTTTCAAGGCTAACATCAAGTAGCCAACAGTCCATAATTAGTGGAGCTGAACTTCAAGTTCTCAAAATAAATTTTAAATGTTCACTTTACATAACTATTTTACATAATAAATGATGAAAAATAATAAGGCTGCAGGTGGAGAATAAATGAACTTATGTAAAATGTATAACTCTAAAAAAGAGATCTTTTCTAGCAATTATCAATAACGCAACATGAATAAGCATCATTACATGTTTTTTAAAAGTCAAGTTTTTCCATATAAAGCAATTTTACATTCCCTATCAACTTGTTATTGCTTAACGTTAGAAAATTGAATATAATCAGCAAATTTATTTTGAGCACATTAACAAAGTGATAATATCTCTGAGATAACTTTAAAATGTGCAATTGTGAAAACACAGTTCAAGAAAGATATCTGCAAAAATAAACATTAATGTCTGAACACTATGTAGAAAGGGGAGACTCCAGAAAGTTTCTTAGTAAGGCATAAAATTATAGTTGGAAGAAGTGATATTGTACTAAATAATAAAGGATAAGCTTAACCATATTTTTAAAAGTTGTATATAGTCATATATAATGACTTTAATAAATCTTTAGTAATATGAAATTATATCCAACATTTGATGTTGACCAGACTGACATTATATGAGCTACAGAAACTATAAGTGATTTCCAAAATCACTTCCAAATTTGAGTCTAATTAAATGTCTACAAAGCAAGAGACTTCCAAGTCTTCTACTATTTCATGAATTCCCATGCAAATTCATTAAGCTAAATACTCCTAAAATTAAAAAATGAAATTGATCACAAAATATGGTTTTCTGAAACATATTTATATAACCTTTCAAAGCAATCAGGACCTGATTCCACTTCAACTGGCATGTGATTAAGGGAGACAATGTAAGAAAATGAAATAACTTTAAATAAATTTGAAATAAGGCAATGGAAAGATGGAGAAGCGAACTGAGGAAAAGAATATTATCTAGATGTCCTGAAATCACAATGTCAAAATGAAGAACAGCTACCCATGGCTGCTCCAGGAAATCAAGCTGGCACATAGCAGGGTATGTGGAAGAAGCAAAATTCAATTTTAGCAAAGATGTATAATTCACAGGCAAACTGCAAATAGCAATTACAACCCCCAAGCAGGCGGAAGGCAGTTTGGAAACACCTGCAGGTCATGAGATGTTACATTTCAGGATCACTCATCAGTGGACACATTCATCAATGTCCCCTTCTACCATAAGGTATCAAAGGAAATGTACACAAGCCATTAGGAGCTTCTTTATTTTAACTAATTTACAGAAGTGGGAAACAGAGAGATTCCTTTTTCTCTAATAGACAGTATAATTTTTATTCATCATATATGCCTGAAAACCCCTTCTACAGTTTTCAATTTTATAGGCCTTTATATTCCCGTCTCCCAAATCTCGAGGCAAATTTAAAATTTTTATGCTTTATATTTTGAGTATCTTAGTGTACTACATAGTAAGATCATATTTTATTTCCATTTTCTGTAATTATCAAAGGGATAAGTAATGTGTTATGATTCATTAAAAGAGAGTAATAACTTATTTACATAGTTGCCCCAGTTAGCTTCTAGTGATTAGCATTTGTATTCATATGATCTAGACACTTGTCACAGAAAAGGTTTATTTCTCAAAAATGTTACTCTTCACTCCATGATGTTTTAAAAATATGTACTAGAAAATTCAGAAAATATAAAATACTTGGTTGTTTTTATTTTTATATAAGAAATGCAACTGTTTTTATGTGAATAGATGAGGAATAATAAATTAAATGAGCTATTAGCATTTAATAGTGTGATGTAGTGGAAAGGATATCCTTTGGCTCTTCCCCAAAATGGTCACCTCTATTATAACGTAGATGTATATTTTTTATTTTTAAAAAAATCAATGTTGAAATTATGTTACAATAATTTCTGCTCAACTTCAACCTAGGTCATGTTCTTACTCAAAATTTTCTTCAAGAAAAAAAAAAAGGAAAAGAAAAGAAAGGAAAAGAAAAATAGGATTAGCTCAGACAACAAGAGAAAGCAAAGGATAAAAAGAATAAGAGGACACAGACATGCCTGTTTATGGCCAAAAAGAAGCCAGAATGTAGAATTAAAGCTACTAAAAAATCGAAACTGAGAACACATCTCCCATTCCTTTTAGATTTAATGGCGAAAACTACTGGCAACTGCATATTTTTAGTTAAAATTATATTTAATTATTTAGCCACATATGATTTTAAAAGTACCTCAGTCATGAGAATACACATGCTTTGTATAGCATAGATTAGTTTATCAAAGATAATGGAGAATCTTCTTTGCAGAATTTAGAGATTTGTGATTAATACTAACAGTTTTAAAAGCATCCCCCGAACCATTATTTATTGCAGCTCAGAGTCATGAACGTTGGTAATTATAGTTGGAAATTTTAAAAACAACCCACATCAGAGTGTTAAACTTCGTATGGCATATAAGAAATAGAAACATAACAAATCTACCGAAAAAAAAAGCCTGATCAAAACTTGAATTAAAGTTCACAACAAACACGTAGCAGTTAACACTATAATACAGTAATAATTAAAACAAAAGAGAAGCATGCCAGCACCAAAGAATATCACATCGCTATTATATAAGCACAAATAAATGGGAAAGAACGATGTCGAACTCTTCAACCCAAAGGCACTGTTGATCCTCAGTGCACTTTCCTATCAGAAATGATTATCAGTTTACCTAGAAGCTTTAAAAGGTCAGAGACAGCGAACCCTAAAATTATAACCACACACCAAATAAAATACAACTGCAGAATCTGTTAAATTGCAACCTTCACCCTCAGACCAAAAATCTTTTACTGTTAGGAAAAAAAGGAAAGCCTTTGGCTTTCATTATGTATATTGACTGTATAAGTTGGTTCATTTAATTTCAAGAGCTCAATTCTTTAGCAAAATTAATCTCTATTAACAGGCTTAATATTAATTTTTTAAACTAACCCTTTGGACGGAAAGTGACTTTTCTGAAAATATTTTTTATTCCAGCAGAAGAACCTGATACTCTTAGGCCATCGCCATATACACAGTGATAAACCAATATAATACCTACAATAAAATCCTTATGAACTGTCAGTCTTTCGATGTGTTCTACTGGCATCACTCTAACAAGAAATGGAGACAGATGAGGGACAGGGCCATGGATTTGGTGAGAGATTGAGTAAAACAGTAATTGATTCTAAAAAAATGATCTCAATAGCCAGGAGGAACTGAAAGTAGCATCGGCCTTGGATGGAGTAATTTCGGAGCAGGAAAAAAAAAAATACTAAGGAATCTGGTAGAAAATACTTAGGGTGATTAAATTCTAAAACAAGTCCCTTACTTTCAATTAACTTCTAGTTTGGAATTTTTCCTATTCTGAGAATAACAAAGAATAATACCATAAGATAGAACATTATTGTTTTTTCTGTTGTTGGTTGGCATAAAATTGTTCTTTGAAACTTGTTTTTAGGAAATTAGTTAATGTGAAATTTCTTCTCTTTTTATTCCCATGCCTGCACTAAACAAAATAAAATAAAGATTAAATGAATGGAATTATATTTAATAAGTTAATCTCTTATGGTATGTACCTTAAGGAATTACCTAGCTATAAAGTTGATTTCTAAAGAATATGGTATCCCTAAATAATAAAATTTTGATAGAGTTTTTTTTCAATTCTTTCTTATTTTTGCAGAAAGGGTAGGGTCCAAAGACTTTTCAAAGTTAAATTTTACTAGTATCTTTCGGCAATCAGTTTCCTATTACCATCAATATGTAGTATTGTCATGGATCTTTAAAATTTTGACCATTTTCTACAAGGAGAATTTTGGTCTTTTGATCATTGTTAACATTCTTATTGTATATGAAATACTTCAAAGTTCTCCAAGAACACAGAATGAAAACATTAAAGATTAATAATAAGTACAATTCTGTAGTGTTTAAAACTGTCGTTAACTTGCTTAAAATAAAAAAATAAAGGAGGAAGGCAAAGTGGCGGCTTACGGAGCCGTGAGTTAGCTGGAATCATCTATCTTGGATGACAAACTATGTTTACATCGAGTGGTCCCAAACTGCTAAATCAGCCGTAGCAACATTGAAGCCCATGCAGCATGATACCGCCTGGGTTCTTTTCATAGTCTACCCATTTATGACTGTTGAGAGGACCCAGTTAGGGAGCACGTTATTTGAGTTTTTTAAAAGCTTAGTTATGTGTGACAATTTCGTTACATAAACTGATACACTCTTGATATTGAACTGAGAGTAATTCTCCGTAAGCCGCAGCCTGACTAATGCCATATGTCATCATGACAGGAGGTTTTCTGAAGAGCCCAGGAATATCTATCTTTGCCCTAATTGCAAATAAAATTTAATATGTTTGGCAATGACTTTTAGACAAGAAGGTTCCTTCCCAAATGCGGGGTCCTTAGCTTTTTCCTTAAACTTCCTGCTCTGAATGCAGTCACCTTCCTCTTTGAATACTTCAAGATTTGGCTTGTTTCCCTGATGCTCCTCAGAATGTATTCATAATAAAGACTGCAAACATCCTTATTTTTCAAAGTTGATGCATTTGGAAATGTATGTTTGAAAGGGCGAAATTTCCTACAAACATAACTGGGCATGTTAATTTCCTCCATCTAGAGAATAAAGACCATTTTTATCTGTGATTAAGTATTTTTGTTTTGATTTGTAAAGTACATATGTCTAAAATGCATGTTTATTAGAGGTCTGAACATTAAAGACAGAATGAAACACCTTTATAGATTTTTCTTTCAATAATCCATTTTAGAAGCAGTCTCGGTCTAAGGTAAATTGTAGCTCATGCTATAATCACTTTCATAATTCTTTGTTACTGTATTGTTCTTAATCAGATGGCAATGTTGTAAACCTATTTTTCTACCTGTTTTTTCTGACCTGGAAGCAAAGTACAAATTTTCTATATTTTCATTAAAAGCTAATTTCACAAAAATACATTTTCTAAATATATTTTATAAGCTGTCTTGTCTGCACACCCTAGAAGTTTATTCTGCATCTATCAGCCTTCTTATCCACATCTGATAAGGGTGCTGGGGAGTAGGCTCTCCTTAGGGGCTGGGACTTTTGCAAGCCACTTCCTGCTGGAGATAATTTGGGAGCTGTATTCATTTTCTAGAGCTACCATAACAAGACATCACCCACTGGTAGCTAAATAAATGTCAGCATTTTGGTTTCTTCTGAGAGATGTGAGGCAAGGATCTGCTCCAGACATCTCTCCTTGACCTGCAGTGGGCTGCCTGCTCACGGTGTCTTCATATGTATGTGTGTATCCTTAAGTCTCTTTGTGTGTCCCAATTTCTTATCATTATAAGGTCTCGGTCAGATTGGGCTAGGGCCCACCAAATGGCCTCATCTTAACCTAACCACCTCTTTAAAGGCTCTATCTCCAAATACAATCACATGCTGAGGTACTGGGGGCTAGAGTTTCAACATGTGAATCTTGGAGGGGACACAATTCAACACGTAACAAAATCTCAGTTGTTTTGCAGTTGGAACATCCAATATTAAAGGTAGTTTCTTTGGCAGTGAAATTCCCTCAAATTATTAGTAGGCTTACAATCTATTTCCTTCCGTTTAATTTCATGTGTCCGTGACCACATCCAAATTTCTTTCCAAGATAAAACTCTCATATGTGCATTACATCTTTGCTTCCTTCTCAGTGTCCCCTTTGTTAAACTAATGGGTGACTTACATGATGACATAGGGACAGTAGACTTGGCAGGAAGACCACCCTTAATCTGAATTTTGCCACAAATCTGTTCAAGTTTATTAAACTGAAAAATTTTGCTGACCCTTTGCCACACAAAGCTTCTTAAAATTTTTATCTCTTACTTTGTGGGGCCTCAGAGCAGTTGATATTTCTGTCTTTTTGGTCCCTTAAATTTCTGGACTGTCTCTATTCCTTACGTCTCTTTCTTACAATACTTTTCCAAAGGCAGCTAATTTTAGTGAATGCACACTACAAACATTTTTCCAACATTTCCCTCTTGAGCTGAAAGCTCAGCAGATCTGCCTTCCAGACTATCACTGGCAACAGTCTTACCAGATTTTTGCCTGCTCTAACAGGGTTCTCCAGGCTTTTAGTGTCTGATATCTGATCCCTTGTCATGGGTGACTGATAAGCCAATACCACATTTTAGGTGTTTCCGGCTAGGAGTTAAGGAAAAGGGATGGGCATTGGGGAGATTCCTGGGAATAAGCCAGGAAATGGCGTACACCACTTCTGTTCACACTGCATTTACCAGAAGGTGGTCCCACAGCCTTGCCTAATTGCGGAGGAGCCTGGGAAGTGCGGTATTGCTATGTGGCTGGAAAGGAGTTGTCTGAGCACTGGCATTCTCTAACACAAGACTCTAGGGAATTTTTTTGCACATTTGTTGGTTGTAACCAAAAAACATACAGAATAACACACAATTACAATAACATTGAAATTAATGTACACATACATGCATTCAGAGTCTAGTTCCATAGACTTAAGTGCAAAAATGTAAAACTGAATAAAATATTAATATGGTTAATATTATTTAATTACATAAATATATGTTGTTAAACTATAAAGAAATTCATAGGTTTGGGAGGTCAATGCGGGTGGCATATTTATTCGCTCCTGTGCTCATCACACCCCATCGGGCCGCCCACCCACTGGTGTATTCCTTCACAAACACTTATTGAGAACCATCTACCTCTCAGGCCCTGAGCTCTTAATATTGTCTCAGATCTAGTAAAAAAGCCCTGCGACTATTAACAAAAGCCAGCCCTTTGCCAAAGTAAAAGCCTCTAATGGGAACATCTCCTAATGGTTAAACAACCCATTAGGTCAGAAATAGAATGGTCAAGGCAAACAAAACAAATTGTTCCAAACATTCATCTCCAGACACTGTGTGTTCCAGCAAATTATTGGAGGAATGTTCATAGCAAAGCACAAAAGGAACACTTACACCTTTGACTCTTCTGCATACCATCTCGTAGAAGCATAAAATTTTAAAAAACTGGACAGAGACCATAAAGACAATGTTGGCAAACCTTCCTTTTATAGCAAAAAAAAAAAAAGATGCATACATAAATAGAATTACCTAAAGCAGAAAGTGCCAAAGCCAGGATTAGAATCTCTCCAAGGATAGAATAAGAAATATTAAAATGGGGAGCTAGCTTGGAAGATACCAAAGCATTTATGTGATAATGACAAAATAAGAAAAAAAATTATAGAATTACTAATAGGTTACTAAATATGATTTTTAATATAATTATCTGAGTGATTTTCCATGCACAGGAAGTATACTTATATCCACTACAAATAAACTAACACTGTTTTCATCTTTTTCTTTCCCCCTCCAATGTTTGGATCTATAGTTTTGTTAAGAATATTTCTTATTTACCTCTAATTTACATCATTTTCTTGCTCCAACTCTAAGTTGGATATTATTCAATTTTAGTACTGCTAGTAGCTCATCATTGACAAATTTTCCATTCAATTTTTAAAGTAAGTAATAGCAACATTTTCTTCTCTTATGGAATAAATACTATTACAAGACAATGCGTAAGCACACTCTTTTCAGCCTTACTGGAATTCCTATGTCCCTCTTCTAAGCTCCTATAGCAGCATATTATGTGTATTCATCTCTCTGCCAAGATTTTAAACCTTTTAACAGGTCCCCGTGTCTAGCGTTGCACCTTGCACAGAGTAAAAGTCCCATAACTATTTGTGAAATAAGTGAATCTTTATACATGTACACTCTCTCTCACACACACACACACACACACATACACATACAGAGGATAACAAGTGCTATGCTACTTAATGGCGGATTATTGATTCTAGGTCCTTAAGGTTTATTTTCCTATGTTTAGCTTTGAGAATATAGATGTGGTCAGACTTACTATCTTTTGGTGACACATATGAGGAAGTCCAAATCTTTATTGTGTTATTCAAAATGTTTATTATTACTTATTGCAATGTATTGGGGGGGCTCCATTTCACAAATTATACATAATAATTTAAAAGTAAACACTGTCACAGCTTGGTCAAATCACAGAGCATCTGATTTCCTTTGTTAACTACTTCACTAACCCTTACTATTGCATAAGTAACCGGCCTTGTTGCTTAGTGCTAATAATAAATGACCTACACCAGAAGAAGAACTAGTTATAAGGCAAAGTTCTATTAAACTTTTATGATATTAACTTAAAAATAAGTATAAGGAACATATTTAGAAAATAGTAACTCTTCTTCAATGCATTTGTTTAATATGAGCAGGATATCATCATCATATTATGAATAAAACCAAAATTATCAATATAAGAGTTAGGGTTATTATTTTATTCACAAAGATGTTTAACAATCTTAAAGGAATAGAAAGCTTAAATGTAATGATACGTTCAAGTCAAAATAACCAAACATCCAATATCTTATGCAATGAAGCTGTAATTTCTGCTATAATCAGACTAATTTGTGTAAGTTCATATTTGATTATCAATTTATAATACAATGGGTTCCTATTTAAACAAGCTAAACAAAGTTGCTTATTCAGAGAAAAAATAAAGAAGGAAAGCTTCTCTGCCAGCATATTTGCCCACAGGGGACTTTCCTTAAAACTGTCCCATGTGAGACTGCAGAACACAAGAGTGAGGAGTGTCTTGAGTCCTACGATCCCATCTGTAGCAAAGGGTGAAAGACATTTTAGCTCTAAGAGCCGAACTAATAGTAGGAGTCCTGGCCCCATGAACCAGGTATGTGAACGTGACTATTGATTGATCTCTTTAAGTTTCAATTTTACAACATCCTTAAACTATAAAATAAGGCTATCATCTATCTTATGGATTTATCTTTTTGAGAATCAAATGAGATGATTCAGATAAAACTATTAACGAAGTACTAGTATGGAATCGTAGGTAAGCATGCTATAAAATGCCACTACTATGAAATGTTGCTATCATTATTGTTTCTATCATTTTAGCAATTGTACTGGTAGTACTAGTACTAGTAGTAGTAGCAGCAGTAGTAATAGTAGCAAAATGTGGTAAGAGAAGAAAAGGGGGCATCTAAGGCCTCTAGATATGAAACCCTTGTTTTCCTGGCCTTCCCATCTGGAGACTAAAATGAGTATTTTTATATCAGCTCGGGTATAGTATTTCTCTGTCTCTGCTTTTTGAATATCCTGAATCTTTCACCTCAGTTTCTCCTCGATGCCTCTGGGTTTGCCACAGAGATGTCTCGCTGGTCTCCACAGATGAGTTCCCTGATAATAGTGTCATATCTGCGATTTCCATCTTTCGAGCACCCCAGGGGGGGTCTGTTGTGCCAGCAGCGGGAGCTGGGCCTCCAGTGCCCTCGGACAGGATCACCACTGAGCTTCCCCAAAGCGCCGTCACTGTTCACAATCCCTGCCAATGTAAAGGCTGCTTCTGCCAATGCCTACTAATGTCTGCACCGAGGCTGCAATACCCTCTGTCAAGACTGCTGACGCATCAAGGATGCAGCCCAGAGTCACAGAGGAACACAACTGTGCCGGAAACCGGGTCTTAATTTGGCCTGGCTTCCAACAAATATTTGGATTCTCTAAATATTTATTAACTCCTATGTGAGACATTTCGTTAGACTTTTTTTTTTTTATGACATCATGCTACAGTGGTGATGTTTTTGACTTCATAATTACTTATAGAGTAGTGACTACAAGATGATACATTAGATGGTTTTCAAAAATGCATAACATATGACAATTCTCTCCTTTCTGAAAGGAAATAATAATATAGGTATGTGTTACAATAAGGTAATTGCAAATGACAGCAGTTTTAGGAATAATAATATTCTGAACAAGAGAATTTTTGAGGAGGGAGAAATTAGGGAAAAAGGTACAAATATGTATTTTTAAATTTTTATTAATTTACCTTGAAGAAAATAAATAAAACACTGAAAAAAAAAGTCTTGCCCAGAAGGTATTATTTTAATAAATAAAGTGCAAGTAAGTCAACAGTCAAGGAGAATAGTATCATTAGTTTATAAATCTGCATTTAGTCCAACTATTGTGTTATGCGCCTCAATGGTACTTTTTAGTCCAATTTTAAACAGTAAGCTCTTTACCAGTGCTCCATTAATTGAAAATTGCTTAATGAGTTTTCCTAATGCATTTCTGCATTTTTGGCCAACAATGACAGTTCTCTTTCAGTAGTCTACTTCTTAATTCCACCTACAAGTTCATTTACCTCTACAACCATTATTACTTCCTTTCCTCCCACGGTAGAGAGTTAGGTGTCCCTCCTGCTATCGAGGGCTGATTAATCCATCCACATATGTTCTGGTTTCTTTTCCTTCCTCAAACAGAATATGCTCACCCTTCTCTCCTATATTTTCAAGCTCTCTCTCTCTATTGGTTACGTAAAGACATCAATCTTGGTTCCTCTGAACACAGAAAACATTTTAAATCCTACAGTTTCTCTGTGTCCAACTTTCCTCCCCAGCCAAGTTCTTAGAAATAATTTTGTAAACTTGCCTTTTCTGTTTGCTCATTTCCTGCTCATGCTTCAATCCCTGTTCATCTAATTTCAGCTCTCCAAAGGGAGTGCAAAGACAATAATCATGAAATGATTCTAAATCCAATGGCTACTTTTTAGTTTCTACCTAATGTTTCTGTACCTTTTAACTGCATCTCTCTCTTGCATTGGCTGCCGTAACATTTCATTTGCCTTCTCAGCCAGGATTACTTTTGTGGGTCCCCTTCCCTCACAAGCCAATTCATCTAGGTTACCACCAGAACCTTCTCTCAAGTGCAAATCTAGTGCAACTCTTTGCACTAATAGTCTAATAGCCTAATAGTCTACTTTGTAAAACCAACTCCATTCTCCCTCTGAACCACACACAGTTTCCTGATGTGTCAGAACTCTTCATGCCTCAGAGCTTGTGCACATGTTTCCTCTGCCTGATATACTCCTGAGATAAGCCTAGAACATTTGCTTTCACTTAGCAAGTATTTATCAAACACCCACAATATATAAGAAAATATGCTGGGCTCCATGGATGCAATGAAGATGACCATGTGTCCCACCTTTAACACCACCCATCTCGTGGCCACAGCAAGAGACCGTTTTGAATGTTATTACATCGGACTTTATTCACCATTCCCTTAAAACGTTTTGATGGTTTCCCATCATGATCGCCCTCTAATACTGTTCACAATGTTGTCATACACAGCATAACTTCTCCGTCCTTCCTGCTTTTACAGGTTCTCATCTCACACTTGCCTCTAACATGTTCAAAAAGGTCTAGAAACAGGCATTTTTAAAAATGACATCCCATGGTGGCAGGGTAGAAAAGTAAAATGCACTTATTCAGATACTCAAAAAGCCAAAAGATGCAAAATATGTGTTCTTCCTGTTATTATCCTCTCAATCAGTAATATACATGGAGAAAACAGCCAGAAATTAAGTGAAAACCCAGATGCCAGAAGCATAAAGTATTCTTATGGAGCCTCCACATAATGAAGTTTAACATATAAACCTTGACACTCATAAAGATATACATTATCATTTTCAGTAAAGGCATACTACCTTTCTTCATGAAAAGCTTTTAAATGTCCAAGGAAATAAAGATAATCAATATTTCACATTCATACTAAATATTCAGAGCAATATGCCTCATTATTAAAGCCGGCAAATTCCTCCAGGAAACTAGTATCACACTGTATTAAACACAATAACTGAATCACCCTCAATGTCGCTCATTTCTCCATGTATAGATAAAAGACCTATACATACACATTTGCATATACTTAAAGCACATATAAATATATGTTTTCTATCAAATAGAAAGATGCACTCTTCACACTATAAATCCATCAACTGACAGCTCATGAACACATATACTCTCTAGAATCTTTCCAAATTAAATAATAAGCACTGCATGATATTGCAATATAGCAAAGAGTACATGGAACTTTTATGACTTCTGAACTGCAATCAATCATATGTTACTAAAACTCTTTTCTCCCAAAATCATAGGCACACATGTCTTTCAAACACATCTATTTTTAAACTGGGATGTATAAGTTCTAAGTTGATATATTTCAGATAATGTACTGTCTTATTTAATCTCTCCATGGTGTGTGCATGTCTCTGCAAACTTTGTCACTATTTCCTGCTCCTTGCCTAAACTTTTCGTCTTTGATTTTTCTCTTACCTTTCCAGGCCCATCTTGTCATTCTCTCCTTCACAGGTCTTTCTTCTCCTTTCAAATTGCTGTTCTCAGTGTCCTCTCTGCTCATCTAGATCCTCTTCACTTTCCCCCTCTCTGAAAATATCATCCAAAATAGTAATGACCCTCAGATTTACATCTGCAGCTCAGATCTTTCTCTCATGCTCTCCATTTATATCATATTTAACATCAACCCCTGAACATACCACCAGTAGCTTATATTTAACATATATATAATTGAGTCTATATATTCACTTCCTAAGTGTGTTTATTTCCCTGCATTGATAATCACAATTTAGAGATATCGGAATTATTTTTAGATGTTTCTCCTTCATGCCCTACCATCCAATCAATTGCCAAAACTTCTTTAGTTTTTCCTATGAATATTTCTCCGAATTTTATCCTTAAACCATTTCCACTGCTATAGCTCTAGTTTAGATACGCATCATTTTTTGCTCAACACTCTCCAAACCATATTCCTTTTTACTACCAGTGTCATGTCTTTCACTGGTCTGTTTATCAAGTGCCAGACCTATGTCTAATTCATCATCATTTTCCCTAGCACAGTGCCTGGGACATAGAATTAGCACAGTATAAAGGCTTGCTCATTCCTTCATTCAACAACAGTGCAGCAAGCACCTACAGGGTTCTAGATGCTCTGGTTCTATCATGGGACAAAATCTGGAAAGAAACCACCTTCCTCAAACTTACATTCTAGCAGGAGACAATAGACAATAAATAATTTAAAAATATAAATGAGTAAATTATTAGCATGTTAGCATGGAAAGTGACTCAGGAGAAACAAAAGAAGATTGGATTAACAGGGATGAAGAAAACAAGGGGAGGGCAAGTTAGAAATTAAATAAGGTGCTCAAGATAGGTCTAATTGAGATGAAGGAGGCAAGAGAGTTACACATGCATTTATTAGGAATAAAAAATAGTTCAGGCAGAAGGAACAGCCAGTACAAAAGTTCTACAATGAGAACACACATAATGTGTTCAAGAAACAGCAAGAAAGCCATAGACAGAGGGAAGTTACGAGGGGAAGAGAACAAGGAGGTGAGATCAGAGAGCTAATAGGTATTTTGGGCCATTGTGCAGACTTAGGCTTTTACTCTGGGTAATAGTGTTGAATAAAGAACAGTAAAGCTCCTTATGAAAGAAATATGTCTGCAAACCTAAAATTATTCACCAAAATAAGAGAGAAGGTAAATGATGGCTTCATAAACTGTCCGTTAGCTCAGTGTGTCCAATAAAATACCCTCATTTTAAAATATCATTAAGGGACTTCCCTGGTGGTCCAGTGGTAAAGAATCCGCCTTCCAATGCATGGGACATGGGCTCGATCCCTGGTCAGGGAACTAAGATCCCACATGCCGAGGGTCAACTAAGCCCGTGTGCCACAACTGCTGAGGTCATGCGCCTCAACTAGAGAGCCTGCATGCTGCAAACTAGACAGCCCATGCACTCTGGAGCCCACAAGCCACAACAAGAGAGAAGCCCATGCACTGCAGCGAAAGATCTCACATGCCTCAATGAAGATCCTGTGCGCCACAACTAAGACCCGACACAGCCATAAATAAATAAATAAATAAATAATAAATCTTAAAAAAAAAAAAATCGTTAAGACATATCATGTTGGATTCCTTTAATGGCTTGTAAATTTGGATTAGTCAAATAAAATCAACAACCAATTTGATTTGATTTGAAAATCAGCACCAATTTAAAAGCTGACCACGGGTATGTTTGTGACACTGCAGCATGCTGAGAACAGTTGTTCAAGCTGCCTTGAGCCACAGGGTTTTGAGAATGTTCCTAATGGTCTGAAAAAAAAAGTGGCACCAGACACTGGTTAACTTCTATAAGAAGCACTAATTCCAGCAGAACACACGATTTTAAAACTGCTGCTGTAAATCAAGTGCGAGTGGAGAAGGTAGATTCTTCAAAGTAACCATCCACAATTAAGTAGTAAGACATGGCACATTATTTTGAAACTACCCTTGGAGGCTGATTTTGCTAAGAGGTCCTGAATGCTCTAGTTTTACTTCTTTGGTTTAGAGAACTATGATATTGATAAAAAGCTTCAGTTTTGAATGGAGAGGAAGTTGTGAGCCCTTCACAATCCCATCAGTGGCCCAGTGCATAGGGAAAACACCTCAGTTGGAGGCAATACTTTCATCAGGCCCCCTTACAAGGCCTCAGGTGACCTTCTCTGCCTTAGGTGGGCATCCAATAAGGTGGCTGCAGAATAAGAAAATATTTCCACTGATTAAGGGAGCCTACTGTACAAGTGTTACTTTCCATTATGTATCTAACCTAAAATTTCATCTGATCTCTCCCAATATATCTCTAGATAGTATTTTTCCAAAGCTAAACACATTTGATAAATAGATTTTCTTCAATCTGTCTTTTCAAAACATCACTCTTTACATGTATAAAAAGTAAATCCAGGGATATATGGTTTCAGCTACAACATGGCAAGAGCTTGGAAGTTGTCACTCCCACCCTTAAAATAAGAAAACTCTAACAAACTAAAAATCAGTGACTTTTATTGGACACATCAGAAAACTGTGGTTGCAGGACAGTTAGTCACTCCTAAATCTGGAGAGACAGGTGAACCTAGAGAGTCACAGTGATAGCTGCACGCGAACTATAAAATAGCAGGAACACTTAACTGGTAATTTTAACAAACTGCTGAAGGCTGAGTGTAAACTATCATGAGAGTGAAAAACTCCAGGGACTTCACTTTTAAAGGGGACCTCATATTTTTGTGAATTTTACCTCTGGGAAACCCACCAGGATCTTATGGTGAAGAAGGATTCTCTCTTGGGTCTGGCACGGGGAGGAAAGGGGTAATGATTAGGAAATAAAGCCACTGTTCTCCATAACAAAAGCTTACCCTCCAGGGGAGAAGACTTTGGCAGGCCATGTTTTACCTGGGGGAAGGGCATTTCTCCCAATCCAGCCTTCTTTATCCTTCCTGTCTCACCTCAAGGGGTAAAAGCTATAGTGTGAGAGCAACAACTTGTGAAGGTGGGAAACAGGCCCCACTAAAAGATTTAATTACAAGACTATGCGGTGCTTCCTCTGCCCACACCTCACCACTGCACACAGGGCTCCAACAGAATAACCCTGGATTACAGCTGAAAGAGCTGCAAGACTCAGACTCTAAGAAGGATTTCCTTCCAAAAAAGAGGGGATATATGTAAACATATAGCTGATGCACTTTGCTGTAGAGCAGAAACTAGCACAACATTGTAAAGCAACTATACGCCAATAAAAATTTTTTAAAAATTAAAAAATTAGGGACTTCCCTGGTGGTCCAGTGGTAAAGAAACTGCCTTACAATGCAGGGGACGCACGTTCCATCCTGGTCAGGGAACTAGGATCCCACATGCTGGGGGGCAAATAAGCCCATGCACCACAACTACTGAGCTTGTGCACCTCAACTAGAGACCACGTGCCGCAACTACAGAGCCTATGTGCCCTGGAGCCTGCGCGCCACAACTAGAGAAGAGAAAACCCGCATACCACAACTAGAGAGAAGCCCACGCACCACAATGCAGATCCTGTGTGCTGCAATGAAAGATCCCACATGCCTCAAGGAAGATCCCGAGTGCTGCAACTAAGACCCGATGCAGCCAAAAATAAATAAATTAAATAAATAATAAATCTTTTTTAAAAATTAAAAGAATTTAAAAAAAATAAGGATTTCTTAGGGAAGCCCAAAGTCAAGAGGGGAAACAAAAATAAGTACACTAAAGGGATTTTAAGCCTCTCCTACCTACAGCTACAGCAAACGCTCAACACAGCTCAAATCCTAACCAGATTAACAAAAATCCTCACCATAAAGACCTATTTACCTTAGTTCCCATTACTCCATGAAACATATCTAGCTACTAACAAAAATAACAATGTGTACCAAAAAGCAAAAAACATCAAAAATAAAATAATAAATCCTGAAGAGACAAGGAAATCATCAGACTAAGACTGAGATATGACACAGACGTTGTAATTATAAAACAGAGAAATTAAAATACTTATGATTAACATGCTAAGGGCTCTAATGGAGAGTGGAATGAAATATTTAAAGTGTTGAAAAAGAAAAAAAAAAAAAAACCTAGAACTCTATATCCAACAAAATTCTCCTCAAATGTGAGAGAGAAATAAAGACATCTCTGGCAAACAAACAAACAAACAAACAAATAACTGAGGGAATTCATTGCTACTAGACTTTCCTTGCAAGAACTGTTAAAAGAAGTTCTTTAGGCAGAAAGGAAAAAACGCAGTTCAGGAACTCAGATCTTTACAAAGAAAGGAAGAGCTATGTATGGGAAAGCAATAAATTAAGGTAAAATAAAATCTATCATTTTTCTTATTCTTAATTGAGCTACAAGATAACTGATTATTTAAAGTAGTAATAGCAACAGTGCATTTTTGTGCAATTATAGCATATGAGTAAGTGTATAAATGGCAGAAATATTATAAGACACTGAAGGGAGATATTAGGAACACTCACGTATAAAGTACCTGCGCTACCCATGAAGCAGGATAGTTTTAATTGAAGATGGATTTGGAATGGTTAAAAAAGTGTAAGGGAAACTCTACGATAACCAGTAAAAAAATGTTTCAAAAGTATAAGTTGGTATGCTAAGAGAGGAGATAAAATCAGGTGTCTAAGCAAAAAAAAAAAATTTTTTTTCACAATAAGAAAGCAATTAAAAATGATCTGTGGCGGGATTCTCAGTTGAAACCACAGAAGCTGAGTGTGTCTGGTCAAGCAAGCAAGCAAGAAAGTGAGAGAGAGAGAGAGACAGACAGACAGAGACAGAGAGAGAGGAAGGAAGGGAGGAAGGGAGGGAGAGAGGGAGGGAGAGAGACAGAGACAGAGAGAGAGGAAGGAAGGAAGGAATGGAGGGAGGGAGGGAGGGGGAGAGGGAGAGAGGGAGGGGGGGAGAGGGAGAGAGGGAGGGAGGGAGAGAGAGAAAGAAAGAAAAAGAAAGGAGAGAGAGAGAAAGAGAGAAAAAGAAAGAAAGAAAGGAAGGAAGGAAGGAAGAAAGGAAGAAAGAAAGAAAAAGTTTAATGGCTAAAGATTAGTTGAGAGGGTTGGAGAACCAGGCTTAAGACTAAACTTTGAAAAAAAAATGCTCTGAGCCACGCCGCACAAGGGTAACGAGAAAATCAACTGCCTCGGGCACTCCTACTAACAAGCTGCAGGTACTACAGGTTTTTTAAATTTGTTGCAAAGAACCTGAGTACTTCACTGCTCCTGGTGTTTGGCGGAATGCCGCTCCTGCACTCGGACACAGCCCAGACCCCCCACCACCATCACCCAAGCCGGAGGTGCCTGCCCTCGTCACGCCCCACCCCCGCACCCCAAAAAATGGATTCTGCGCGGGACATCCTTCCTCAGCCTGCTTACTTCCACGTTGGACTATCCTGCTGACATGCCTGGAGGAGATGAGGGCACATGTCTGGGCTCCAGCTTCAAAGGAAGATGGGAAGCAAGTTTTCTGGCTTCTTCATGAGAAGGTAAGACAAACGCGGGGAAATTTTTCAGACATGCACGGTTATACTCAAAAGTTCAAGGCAGCAAGAAACCACAAAGCTCAAAGACACTTAGAACATTTCAAATTTATATCACTGCCCTTTGGTTCGAAACCTCGGGAGCTTCCCAGGTGAAATCTGAAATTCCCCTCCCCCCACCCCCAAAAAAGAAAGAGACAAACGGCTCCAGATTGGCGGGTGGCAGGTTTAATAAGGAAACTTACAAACAAGGCTTGTCTTGGGCGACCCAAGTTGAGTCTCGGAACCGGTCCGCCAGAATCCTAACAGCTTATAGGGAGACCTTTTCGGTGTTCAGTCAGGTATACCGTGCAGATGGTCTCAGTAACACATTACTCTCTCAAGCTTACATCCTGGAAAACGGCTCCAGCTGTGGGAAGGGTGGGTGGAGCGTACTTTGCAAGGACACGAGTGAGAAAGAGAGAGACCGCTCAGGGGTCGTCTGGCAGTCATGTCCTCTTGATGACCTCCTCCTACACCGCCAGAAATTCTAAAACACTGAGTATTATCTTTTCTTAAAAGAAAAGATAATACTCAGTGTCCATGCTCAAGGTTATATAATGTATGGGGGAAAAAAGCCATTTGAGTTTATACAAAAACTCATGAAGATTTCTTCGTAAAGAAAGACCATTCTTAGGTTGTCTTTAACCAGCACAATGACTTACATATAAAGTTACAGCAGAGTGGATACATAGAAGAACAGCATCCAGTTGCCAAAGTGCTAAAGGTATAAAATAGTTCTTTGTCCAACTTTATAGCACCAAACTTTTCACAGTGTATAAATCTCTATGCATTGAACCTTTTACTTGTGAAAAAATATTTTAAGAATCAATAAGCAACATTCTAAGAGTTGATGAGTACACAGAAAACATATCTATCTCATAAAAATGAGGGTTACATTCTTAGTCACACAATCCAAACTGCTATTTCTACTTCTTAGATAGAAATATCGTGGTCTCAAATATTACATGCTGCTTTGAAAGAGGCTTAATTTATAATCAGGGATTATTTTCTGGTTTGGAAGACTCCGTCTCAAAAATATAAAGCATCACAGATTGGCATGAAAGATAAGGTTAATTGAGATATTTCTGTATAAGCTGCTAACTAGTTGGAGAACTTGAAACCTAATAATAGATATTTATCTAAATATGTATTGTGATGTCCTTATATAAACAAATCTAGTAATCCTTCATATCATTGCAATATGGCATAAAATGAAACGGCATTAAATGAAAAACTGGATGAATTCCAAATCCATTGTGTTTCTTAAAAATATATTAATGTTTCATGCAATATATATTTTAATTTATTTACCTATTCTAACAATAGTTCCATAATCCAATGATAGATTGGTTCTAACTTTTTTTTTTTTTTAACATCTTTATTGAAGTATAATTGCCTTACAATGGTGTGTTAGCTTCTGCTTTATAACAAAGTGAATCAGTTATACATATACAATATGTTCCCATTTCTCTTCCCTCTTGCATCTCCCTCCCTTCCACCCTCCCCATCCCATCCCTCTAGGTGGTCACAAAGCACTGAGCTGATCTCCCTGTGCTATGCGGCTGCTTCCCACTAGTTATCTATTTTACATTTGGTAGTGTATATATGTCCATGACACTCTCTTACCCTGTCACATCTCACCCCACCCCCTCCCCATATCCTCAAGTCCATTCTCTAGTAGGTCTGTGTCTTTATTCCCGTCTTGCCACTAGGTTCTTCATGGCCTTTTTTTTTTTTTTTTTTTTTTTTTTTTTCCCCTTAGATTCCGTATATATGTGTTAGCATACTGTATTTGTTTTTCTCTTTCTGACTTACTTCACTCTGTATGACAGACTCTAACTCCATCCACCTCATTACAAATACCTCCATTTCATTTCTTTTTATGGCTGAGTAATATTCCATTGTATATATGTGCCACATCTTCTTTATCCATTCATCTGTCGATGGACATTTAGATTGCTTCCATGTCCTGGCTATTGTAAATAGAGCTGCAATGAACATTTTGGTACATGACTCTTTTTGACCTATGGTTTTCTCAGGGTATATGCCCAGTAGTGGGATTGCTGGGTCGTATGGTAGTTCTATTTGTAGTTTTTTAAGGAACCTCCATACTGTTCTCCATAGTGGCTGTATCAATTTACATTCCCACCAACAGTGCAAGAGTGTTCCCTTTCCTCCACACCCTCTCCAGCATTTATTGTTTCTAGATTTTTTGATGATGGCCATTCTGACCGGTGTGAGATGATATCTCATTGTAGTTTTGATTTGCATTTCTCTAATGATTAATGATGTTGAGCATTCTTTCATGTGTCTGTAGGCCATCTGTATATCTTCTTTGGAGAAATGTCTATTTAGGTCTTCGGCCCATTTTTGGATTGGGTTGTTCGTTTTTTTGTTATTGAGCTGCATGAGCTGCTTGTAAATCTTGGAGATTAATCCTTTGTCAGTTGCTTCATTTGCAAATATTTTCTCCCATTCTGATGGTTGTCTTTTGGTCTTGTTTATGGTTTCCTTTGCTGTGCAAAAGCTTTTAAGTTTCATTAGGTCCCATTTGTTTATTTGTGTTCTTATTTCCATTTCTCTGGGAGCTGGGTCAAAAAGAATCTTGCTGTGATGTATGTCATAGTGTGTTCTGCCTATGTTTTCCTCTAACAGTTTGATAGTGTCTGCCCTTACACTTAGGTCTTTAATCCATTCTGAGTTTATTTTTGTGCATGGTGTCAGGGAGTGTTCTAATTTCATACTTTTACATGTACCTGTCCAATTTTCCCAGCACCACTTATTGAAGAGGCTGTCTTTTCTCCACTGTATATGCTTGCCTCCTTTATCGAAGATAAGGTGACCATATGTGTGTGGGTTTATCTCTGGGCTTTCTATCCTGTTCCATTGATCTATATTTCTGTTTTTGTGCCAGTACCAAACTGTCTTGATTACTGAAGCTTTGTAATATAGTCTGAAGTCAGGGAGCCTGATTCCCCCAGCTCCATTTTTCGTTCTCAAGATTGCTTTGGCTATTCGGGGTCTTTTGTGTTTCCATACAAATTGTGCAATTTTTTGTTCTAGTTCTGTGAAAAATGCCAGTGGTAGTTTGATAGGGATTGCATTGAATCTGTAGATTGCTTTGGGTAGTAGAGTCATTTTCACAATGTTGATTCTTCCAATCCAGGAACATGGTATATCTCTCCATCTATTTGTATCATCTTTAATTTCTTTCATCAGTGTCTTATAATTTTCTGCATACAGGTCTTTTGTCTCCTTAGGTAGGTTTATTCCTAGATATTTTATTCTTTTTGTTGCAATGGTAAATGGGAGTGTTTTCTTAATTTCACTTTCAGATTTTTCGTCATTAGTGTATAGAAATGCAAGAGATTTCTGTGCATTAATTTTGTATCCTGCTACTTTACCAAATTCATTGATTAGCTCTAGGAGTTTTCTGGTAGCATCTTTAGGATTCTCTATGTATAGTATCATGTCATCTGCAAATAGTGACAGCTTTACTTCTTCTTTTCCGATTTGGATTCCTTTTATTTCTTTGTCTTCTCTGATTGCTGTGGCTAACACTTCCAAAACTATGTTGAATAATAGTGGTGAGAGTGGGCAACCTTGTCTTGTTCCTGATCTTAGTGGAAATGGTTTCAGTTTTTCACCATTGAGGACAATGTTGGCTGTGGGTTTGTCATATATGGCCTTTATTATGTTGAGGAAAGTTCCCTCTATGCCTACTTTCTGCAGGGCTTTTATCATAAATGGGTGTTGAATTTGGTCGAAAGCTTTCTCTGCATCTATTGAGATGATCATATGGTTTTTCTCCTTCAATTTGTTAATATGATGTATCACATTTATTGATTTGCGTATATTGAAGAATCCTTGCATTCCTGGGATAAACCCCACTTGATCATGGTGTATGATCCTTTTAATGTGCTGTTGGATTCTGTTTGCTAGTATTTTGTTGAGAATTTTTGCATCTATGTTCATCAGTGATATTGGCCTGTAGTTTTCTTTCTTTGTGACATCTTTGTCTGGTTTTGGTATCAGGGTGATGGTGGCCTCGTAGAATGAGTTTGGGGGTGTTCCTCCCTCTGCAATATTTTGGAAGAGTTTGAGAGGGATAGGTGTTAGCTCTTCTCTAAATGTTTGATAGAATTCACCTGTGAAGCCATCTGGTCCTGGGCTTTTGTTTGTTGGAAGGTTTTTAATCACAGTTTCAATTTCAGTGCTTGTGATTGGTCTGTTCATATTTTCTATTTCTTCCTGGTTCAGTCTCGGCATTTTGTGCATTTCTAAGAATCTGTCCATTTCTTCCAGGTTGTCCATTTTATCGGCATAGAGTTGCTTGTAGTAATCTCTCATGATCTTTTGTATTTCTGCAGTGTCAGTGGTTACTTCTCCTTTTTCATTTCTAATTCTATTGGTCTGAGTCTTCTCCCTTTTTCTCTTGATGAGTCTGGCTAATGGTTTATCAATTTTGTTTATCTTCTCAAAGAACCAGCTTTTAGTTTCATTGATTTTTGCTATTGTTTCCTTCATTTCTTTTTCATTTATTTCTGACCTGATCTTTATAATTTCTTTCCTTCTGCTGGCTTTGGGGTTTTTTTGTTCTTCTTTCTCTAATTGCTTTAGGTGCAAGGTTAGGTTGTTTATTCGAGGTGTTTCCTGTTTCTTGAGGTAGGCTTGTATTGCTATAAACTTCCCTCTTAGCACTGCTTTTGCTGCGTCCCATAGGTTTTGGGTCGTCGTATCTCCATTGTCATTTGTTTCTAGGTATTTTTTGATTTCCCCTTTGATTTCTTCAGTGATCACTTCGTTATTAAGTAATGTATTGTGTAGCCTCCATGTGTTTGTATTTTTTACAGATCTTTTCCTGTAATTGATATCTAGTCTCATAGCGTTGTGGTCGGAAAAGATACTTGATACGATTTCAATTTTCTTAAATTTACCAAGGCTTGATTTGTGACCCAAGATATGATCTATCCTGGAGAATGTTCCATGAGCACTTGACAAAAATGTGTATTCTGTTGTTTTTGGATGGAATGTCCTATAAATATCAATTAAGTCCATCTTGTTTAATGTATCATTTAAAGCTTGTGTTTCCTTATTTATTTTCATTTTGGATGATCTGTCCATTGGTGAGAGTGGGGTGTTAAAGTCCCCTACTATGATTGTGTTGCTGTCGATTTCCCCTTTTATGGCTGTTAGTATTTGCCTTATGTATTGAGGTGCTCCTATGTTGGGTGCATAAATATTTACAATTGTTATACCTTCCTCTTGGATCGATCCCTTGATCATTATATAGTGTCCTTCTTTGTCTCTTGTAATAGTCTTTATTTTAAAGTCTATTTTGTCTGATATGAGAATTGCTACTCCAGCTTTCTTTTGATTTCCATTTGCATGGAATATCTTTTTCCATCCCCTCACTTTCAGTCTATATGTGTCTCTAGGTCTGAAGTGGGTCTCTTGTAGACAGCATATATATGGGTCTTGTTTTTGTATCCATTCAGCCAGCCTGTGTCTTTTGGTGGGAGCATTTAATCCATTTACATTCAAGGTAATTATCGATATGTATGTTCCTATTCCCATTTTCTTAAATGTTTTGGGTTTGTTATTGTAGGTGTTTTCCTTCTCTTGTGTTTCTTGCCTAGAGAAGTTCCTTTAGCATTTGTTGTAAAGCTGGTTTGGTGGTGCTGAACTCTCTCAGCTTTTGCTTGTCTGTAAAGGTTTTAATTTCTCCATCGAATCTGAATGAGATCCTTGCTGGGTAGTGTAATCTTGGTTGTAGGTTTTTCTCCTTCATCACTTTAAGTATATCCTGCCACTCCCTTCTGGCTTGCAGAATTTCTGCTGAAAGATCAGATGTTAACCTTATGGGGATTCCCTTGTGTGTTATTTGTTTTTTTTCCCTTGCTGCCTTTAATATGTTTTCCTTATATTTAATTTTTGACAGTTTGATTAATATGTGTCTTGGGGTGTTTCTCCTTGGGTTTATCCTGTATGGGACTCTCTGTGCTTCCAGGACTTGATTAACTATTTCCTTTCCCATATTAGGGAAGTTTTCAACTATAATCTCTTCAAATATCTTCTCAGTCCCTTTCTTTTTCTCTTCTTCTTCTGGGACCCCTATAATTCGAATGTTGGTGCGTTTAATGTTGTCCCAGAGGTCTCTGAGACTGTCCTCAGTTCTTTTCATTCTTTTTTCTTTATCCTGCTCTGCAGTAGTTATTTCCACCATTTTATCTTCCAGATCACTTATCCTTTCTTCTGCCTCAGTTATTCTGCTATTGATCCCATCTAGAGTATTTTTAATTTCATTTATTGTGGTTTTCATCATTGCTTGGTTCCTCTTTAGTTCTTCTACGTCCTTGTTAAATGTTTCTTGCATTTTGTCTATTCTATTTCCAAGATTTTGGATCATCCTTACTATCATTATTCTGAATTCTTTTTCAGGTAGACTACCTATTTCCTCTTCATTTGTTAAGTCTGGTATGTTCTGACCCTGCTCCTTCATCTGCTGTGTGTTTTTCTGTCGTCTCATTTTGCTTATCTTACTGTGTTTGGGGTCTCCTCTTCACAGGCTGCAGGTTCGTAGTTCCTGTTGTTTTTGGTATCTGTCCCCAGTGGCTAAGGTTGGTTCAGTGGGTTGTGTAGGCTTCCTGGTGGAGGGAACTAGTGCCTGAGCTCTGGTGGATGAGGTTGGATCTTGTCTTTCTGGTGGGCACGTCCACGTCTGGTGGTATATTTTGGGGTGTCTGTGGCCTTATTATGATTTTAGGCAGCCTCTCTGCTAATGGATGGGGCTGTGTTCCTGTCTTGCTAGTTGTTTGGCATAGGTTGTCCAGCACTGTAGCTTGCTGGTCGTTGAGTGAAGCTGGGTCTTGATGTTGAGATGGAGATCTCTGAGAGATTTTTGCCATTTGGTATTACGTGGAGCTGGGAGGTCTCTTGTGGACCAGTGTCCTGAAGTTGGCTCTCCCACCTCAGAGGCACGGCCCTGATGCCTGGCTGGAGCACCAAGAGCCTTTCGTCCACACGGCTCAGAGTAAAAGGGAGAAAAAATAGAAAGAAAGAAAGAAAGAAAGAGGCTATAATATAGTGAAGTAAAATAAAGCTATTGTAAAGCAAAGCTATACAGACAAAATCGCACCCAGAAGCATATACATATACACTCACAAATAAAAGGAAAAGGGGAAAAATTAATATATCCTGCTCCCAAAGTCCACCTCCTGAATTTGGGATGATTCGTTGTCTATTCAGGTATTCAACAGATGCAGGCACATCAAGTTGTTTGTGGAGTTTTAATCCGCTGCTTCTAAGGCTGCTGGGAGAGATTTCCCCTTATCTTCCCTGTTCGCACAGCTCCTGGGGTTCAGCTTTGGATTTGGACCCGCCTCTGCGTGTAGGTCGCCTGAGGGCGTCTATTCCCCACCCAGACAGGACGGGGTTAAAGGAGCAGCTGCTTCGGGGGCTCTGGCTCACTCAGGCCGCGGGGAGGGAGGTGTACAGAGGAGGCGGGGTGAGCCTGCGGCGGCCGAGGCCGGCGTGACGTTGCACCAGCCTGAGGCGGGCAGTGCGTTCTCCCGGGGAACTTGTCCCCGGATCACGGGACCCTGGCAGTGGCGGGCTGCACAGGCTCCCGGGAGGGGCGGTGTGGAGAGTGACCTGTGCTCACACACAGGCTTTTTGGAGGCGGCAGCAGCAGCCCCAGCGTCTCACACCCGTCTCTGGGGTCCGTGCTGATCGCCGCGGCTCGCGCCTTTCTCTGGAGTTCGTTTAGGCGGCGCTCTGAATCCCCTCTCCTTGCGCGCCACGAAACAAAGAGGCAAGAAAAAGTCTCTTGCCTCTTCGGCAGCTGCAGACCTTTTCCCGGTCTCCCTCCCAGCCAGCCGTGGCGCACTAACCCCTTCAGGCTGTGTTCACGCCGCCAGCCCCAGTCCTCTCCCTGCGATCCGACCGAAGCCCGAGCCTCAGCTCCCAGCCCCGCCCGCCCCGGCGGGTGAGCAGACAAGCCTCTCGGGCTGGAGAGTGCTGGTCGGCACCGCTCCTCCGTGCGGGAACCTCTCCGCTTTGCCCTCCGCACCCCTGTGGCTGCGCTCTCCTCCGTGGCTCCAAAGCTTCCCCCCTCTGCCACCCGCAGTCTCTGCCCGCGAAGGGGCTTCCTAGTGCGTGGAAATCTTTCCTCCTTCACGGCTCCCTCCCACTGGTGCAGGTGCCGTCCCTATTCTTTTGTCTCTGTTATTTCTTTTTTCTTTTGCCCTACCCAAGTACGTGGGGATTTTCTTGCCTTTTGGGAGGTCTGACGTTTTCTGCCAGCGTTCAGTGGGTGTTCTGTAGTAGCAGTTCCACGTGTAGATGTATTTCTACTGTATCTGTGGGAAGGAAGGTGATCTCCGCGTCTTACTCTTCCGCCATCTTCCCGAGGCCCCGCATTAATTGATTTTTTAACTACTCTTGCATTCACAGAAGGAACCCCGGTTCTAACTTTTTGAAGTTACCAGATGTGTATGTCAAGGTCAATAAATTTTTTTTTAACCAACCAACCTGTTTTTCTCTATAACATCATTCAAATTTCAGGGCTGGCAGAAATGTTAGTTTAACCAGGCTGCGTTCACAGAGCAGTCTATGACATGCCCGAAATGATAATCCTCAAAATCTCCCAAAATGAGAATTTCTGCACTAAACTAATTTGATTTGTGGGCAGTATAAAAGTAAATAATTATGTCAGTAAACTATAAAAAAAGGAAAATAGTTTTGTTTTTTTTTTTAATACTATTAGCAAAGGGACCTGTATAATGATGAGCCAAATTCTATAAGTGAATAAAACAGTCTCCAGAAATAAATTAGGTGCATTGGGAAGCTGCATTAACTCTTTCTGCACCCAAGAGTACCATTTGTTGCCAGGAGACATCCATACAGGATGGCTTGGATGCACAAAAGTGCTAGGGGACGCATTCTTACCATTAACCACTGACTTTCCATTATGGTATTTCTCTGGAGCAGATATCCAATTTGCCATATTGACAGTTTTTCATGTGTTCTATTTTATCTGATTCTGTAATAAAGACTTTTGGTTATCTAAGAGTTCAGAAAGTTCAGTGAATCCATAGTGATAGGAAAGGCTTGAAAATAATACATAAGGTAAAATTCTGGAAGAACTGATTAGTTTACTCAAAAGACAAGAACGTTGAAGGCAATTTTAAAACAGTCCTAAAATACCTGAGGGTTGTAATGTATAGGTGATATTCTGCACAAAAATAGTAGTTCCTTGTTCTGTATCTCCACTGCAGATAAAAAAAGGGAAAAAAATTATCTTGACAGTAACATGAGAGGTTTGATTTAAAAATAAGGAAAAAATTTTTGACAGTGGTTTTGTAAAACTGCTGTTATTTTCGTCTCATCACAAAAGATATGTATAGTTTATGCAGAAAGGTTTTTATTTTTATTTTATTTTTTGGCTGTGTTGGGTCTTCATTGCTGCATGCGGGCTTTCTCTAGTTGCAGTGAGCAGAGGCTACTCTTCATTGCGGTGTGCGAGCTTCTCACTGCAGTGGCTTCTCTTGTTGCGGAGCACGGGCTCTAGGCACATGGGCTTCAGTAGTTGTGGCACATGGGCTCAGTAGTTGTGGCACAGGAGCTCTAGAGCGCAGGTTCAGTAGTTGTGGCGCACAGGCTTAGTTGCTCCGTGGCATGTGGGATCTTCCCGGGCCAGAGCTGGAACCTGCATTGGCAGGCAGTGGCAGGCGGATTCTTAACCACTGCGCCACCAGGGAAGCCCGCAGAAAGGTTTTTAAAGTGCAAAAATAAAATCAATGAATAAAAATCACACATAATCCTATTATCCAAAGATAACCCAGACAAAAGGAAACATTGGTGTATATTTTTTCAGATATATACATGTGTATACACACACATTTGTGATATTTTGAACATGATTTTCTTCATGGGACGTATCTTCAAATCAGTAAATATTCTTCTACAACATGATTTTTAGTTTCATCATTATATCTCATAGATGTGCCATTAATAATTTAATAAGTCACATATGTCACATTTCTACTATATATCCTTTTGCTATATTTAATACTTTGATGAATAATATTATACAGGAAACTCTGTGCACATATTTGATTTTTTTTCCTTGGTGTAAATTCACAGAACATGCAAATTTGATGGGTATAAATATTTTGTTTCGTGTTGTAAAGTAACCCTTCAGAATGACTGTTTCTATTTAACTCCTAACAGCAACTGTATGAATGTTCTTGGTCTACTTTGGTTTGTATTTCTTTCATCTTTGTTTTACTTTGTATTATTTTGATTATTGTTTTCACTCTCTTTAATAAACTGACCACCCACTTTTCCAATGGGTACTCTGATCCCATTCTTAGGGTTTTGTAAGTGTTCTCCACGTATTTAGAGTTTCCTAATTTATAGTTTATTGTTTCCTTTATTTATTAGTTGTTTTAATATGTCTCTTTTCATCTTTGTGGTTTCTTTCTCTTTTCTTATTCCTTTAAAAAATCACCTTTCAGCCATGTTCTAATTAATATTCAGCTATATTTTCAAGTGATTTTATTCATTTTTAATATGGAATTATCATTGTGTTGAGAGGCTTGAAGTATCGTTCAAACTACATCTTTCCAAATAGTTAACCAAATACATTCACTTATTGAGTAACCCATATTTGTTCTGCTGATTTTAATTGCACCCCAAGAATATCTCCAAAATATTTCCATGGACATAGGTCTATTTCTGAGCTTTGCAGTTTGTTCTACTGATTTGTCTTTTTGTCAGTACCATATTGTTTTAATAACTGAGTTTTGGAATACATTTTAATATCTAGCTGTTCATGTTAGTTCCATTCTCCTGTTGTTCTTATTTTTCCAAAGTTACTTTGATTGTATGTGTTTTATGTGAACTTTAGTACCAAAAGTATGATTCATTTAGTATTCTTAGGGCAATTGAACTAGAAATATGCATTAACTTGGTGTTAGTTCATACTTCAACATATCTTCTTTATACCCAACATATAATAACTCTAGATTAAAAAATTGGGGCTTCCCTGGTGGTGCAGTGGTTGAGAGTTTGCCTGCCAATGCAGGGGATGCGGGTTCGGGCCCTGGTCTGGGAGGATCCCACATGCCACGGAGTGGCTAAGCCCGTGAGCCACAACTGCTGAGCCTGCGCGTCTGGAGCCTGTGCTCGCGGCAGGGGAGGCCGCGATAGTGGGAGGCCCGCGCACCGAGATGAGGAGTGGCCCCCGCTTGCCACAACTGGAGAAAGCCCTCGCACAGAAACGAAGACCCAACACAGCCAAAAATAAATAAATAAATTTAAAATAAATAAATAAATAAAAGTAACTACATAATAAATATAAAAGATTATTAAAAAAAAAAACAAACACAACAAACCCTATAAAAAAAAAATTGAAAGGCAACTGAAAATGCATAACAAAAATAGCTAAAGCTAAGAATTTACTCCACTTTGCACCCAAGGTCAGCTCTTGTGAGTCAAAGACAACCACAATGCTCCACTTGAGAAGAGGGTCTGAAGCTAGGTTTGTAGCTTGAAGTCAGCAGCATAGGGAAGTTAAAAAAGATAAAAAGGGGATGCCTTCAAGGAAAATTTCCTGTGGGTATGTGTTATGGATTGAATTGTGTCCCCCCCCCCCAAAATGCATATGTTGAGGTCCTAACCCCTAGTACCCTGAAGCAATCAAGTTAAAATGAGGTCATTAAGGTGGGGTGGGCCCTAATCTAATATGACTGGTGTCCTGATAAAAAGAGGAGATTTTGGAGACACATGCACACAGGGAGAAAACCATGTGCAGATGAAAGCAGTGATGATTTGATGCTTCTAAAATTCAAGGAATGCCAAAGATTGCCAGGAAACCACAAAAAGCTAGAGAAGAGGCATGGAACAGATTCTTCCTTAGAGCCCTCATAAAGAACCAACACTGTCAACATCTTGGTCTCAGATTTATAGGACCCAGAATTGTGAGACAATAAACTTCTCTTGTTTAATTCACCTAATTTGTGGTACTTTGCTAAGGCAGCCCTAGAAAACTAATACACTATGACTATAGAAAACTGTGAACCTACAGAAGTTGGAAGACAAAGACATAGCCTATTGACCAGGACCTAGCCAAGGCAGCTGAGAGTTTGGTGACCACATCCATGATATACCCAGAGCCATAAAACAGCTGTTATAAGGTGTGACTCTGGCCTGAGTGTCAATGGGAAGAGGGAGCAGGAGAAGCACATATAAAACTAAAAAACAACTAGATAGCTAAGAAGACAGAAAGGAGAAAAGAAAATGAACACTCAAGATTACTCCACAAATGAAAACTTCAAAACATTAAACAAGCAAAAGCTAATAAGGATAGATAACAGAATTTAAAAATCAGATCATGAAATCAACTCAACTGAAAATAAAGATTTTAAAATAAGTATGTACATAAAGCTCAACAAGATAAAAATAAAGCTAAAATCCTTGAAAAATCAACTTTTAATAAGCAAAAATGGGTATAAAAATTTAGAAATATTAAATATGAATAATAACCTTTGAATTAAAGAGCTACATAAGAGATAAACTCAAAGCTAGACCTGACTGAAGAGAAAAGAAAAACAGTAATAATAGGTACCCAAAAATCTATTCACAGATAAGGAGGTAATAAATATGAAAAGTGCAATTAGGATATATGGTTAGATGATTGAAAGACTGCAAAGTATATTCAATCAGTTTCAGAAGAAAAGCAGAGAGAATGACAGAGAAGCTATACCTGTCAAGAGCAGAACTGAGAGTTTTCCAGAATTTTTTAAAAACACAGCATCTCAGCTCAAACATTTGCTACAGGAACTGAATGGCATATAAACATAAATGCAGACTTAGGCACAACCTTGTAAAACTTCACATCAACAGCTTTTGTTAAAAATTCTTTAAATTTACCATAGGGAAAAAGATTACCTGCAAAGGATCACAAATTAGACTGAAGCTGACTTCTTTGGGTTTTTAAAAAATTTTATTTATTTATTTATTTATTTATTTATTTATGGCTGTGTTGGGTCTTCATTTCTGTGCGAGGGCTTTCTCTAGTTGCGGCAAGTGGGGGCCACTCTTCATCGCGGTGCGCAGGCCTCTCACTATTGCGGCCTCTCTTGTTGCGGAGCACAGGCTCCATACGCGCAGGCTCAGCAATTGTGGCTAATGGGCCTAGTCGCTCCGCGGCATGTGGGATCTTCCCAGACCAGGGCTCGAACCCGTGTCCCCCACATTGGCAGGCAGATTCTCAACCACTGCGCCACCAGAGACACCCTTAGAACTGCTTTTGCTGCATCCCATAGGTTTTGGATCATCATGTTTTCATTGCCATTTGTCTCTAGGTATGTCTTGATTTCCTCTTTGATTTCTTCAGTGATCTCTTGGTTCTTTACTGAAGTATTGTTTAGCCTCCATGTGTTTGTGTTTTTTACCTTTTTCTCCCCTGTAATTCATTTCTAATCTCATAGCGTTGTTGTCAGAAAAGATGCTTGATATGATTTCAATTTTCTTAAATTTACCAAGGCTTGATTTGTGAGCCAAGATGTGATCTATCCTGGAGAATGTTCCATGTGCACTTGAGAAGAAAGTGTAATCTGCTGTTTTTGGATGGAATGTCCTATAAATATCAATTAAATCTATCTGGTCTATTGTGTCTTTTAACGCTTCTGTTTCCTTATTTATTTTCATTTTGGATGATCTGTCCATTGCTGTAAGTGAGGTGTTAAAGTCCCCCACTATTATTGTGTTACTGTCGATTTCCTCTTTTATAGCTGTTAGCAGTTGCCTTATGTATTGAGGTGCTCCTATGTTGGGTGCATATATATTTATAATTGTTATATCTTCTTCTTGGATTGATCCCTGGATCATTATGTAGTGTCCTTCCTTGTCTCTTGTAACATTCTTTACTTTAAAGTCTATTTTATCTGATATGAGAATTGCTACTCCAGCTTTCTTTTGATTTCCATTTGCATGGAATATCTTTTTCCATCCCCTCACTTTCAGTCTGTATGTGTCCCTAGGTCTGAAGTGGGTCTCTTGTAGACAGCATATATATAGGTCTTGTTTTTGTATCCATTCAGCAAGCCTGTGTCTTTTGGTTGGAGCATTTAATCCATTCACATTGAAGGTAATTATCGACATGTATGTTCCTCTGACCATTTTCTTAATTATTTTGGGTTTGTTTTTGCAGTTCCTTTTCTTCTCTTGTGTTTCCCACTTAGAGAAGTTCCTTTAGCAGTTGTTGTAGATCTCGTTTGGTGGTGCTGAATTCTCTTAGCTTTTGCTTGTCTGTAAAGCTTTTGATTTCTCCATTGAGTCTGAATGAGATCCTTGCTGGGTAGAGTAATCTTGGTTGTAGGTTCTTCCCTTTCATCACTTTAAGTATATCATGCCACTCCCTTCTGGCTTGTAGAGTTTCTGCTGAGAAATCAGCTGTTAACCTTATGGGAGTTCCCTTGTGTGTTAATTGTCGTTTTTCCCTTGCTGTTTTCAATAATTTTTCTTTGTCTTTAATTTTTGCCAATTTGATTACTATGTGTCTCGGCGTGTTTCTCCTTAGGTTTATCCTGTATGGGACTCGCTGTTCTTCCTGGACTTGGGTGGCTATTTCCTTTCCCATGTTAGGAAAGTTTTTGACTATAATCTCTTCAAATATTTTCTCAGGTCCTTTCTCTCTCTCTTCTCCTTCTGGGACCCCTATAATGCGAATGTTGTTGCATTTAATGTTGTCCCAGAGGTGTCTTAGGCTGTCTTCATTTCTTTTCATTCTTTTTTCTTTATTCTGTTCCGCAGCAGTGAATCCCACCATTTTGTTTTCCAGGTCACTTATCCGTTCTTCTGCCTCATTTATTCTGCTATTGATTCCTTCCAGTGTAGTTTTCATTTCAGTTATTGTATTGTTCATCTCTGTTTTTTTGTTGTTTAATTCTTCTAGGTCTTTGTTAGACATTTCTTGCATCTTCTCAAATATTTTTTTAATAATGTAAGCCCAGAGGGATAATATGAGACTAAAAGAACATCAATAAATGAAGACATTGATAAAATTATATTAGAAAATTTAATTAATAGTTGATAGTATAGCTAATAATTGTTTTTTGATAAAAGTAAATCTCCAGGAAGCAGTTTATATATAATAATTTTAAACAGGGAATTAAAGCACCCTAAGAACCTTGTTGTGTTTAGGAGGGAGATAGAAACACTAAATGTTTATAGATTTGTAATAATAATTTTTGTTGATGTTTTAGAGCATGGTTTGGAGCATGGAGAAGAGTGTAGGCAAGACAAACGTTTAGGGAGCTATTTAATAATGTAGAAGAGATGCGGTGATAGTAATATTTTCTCCTTCAGTCCACAACTGTACACATTCCATTTTTGTTCTGAACCCATATTTTTCTCTTATCCATTTCCACAATTTAAATTACCAGCTTTACTTGGGTGAGTCCTGTATATTTATTTATAACCTTATCCTTTCCGAAGACAGGGTCCTTTATTATCAATTTCCTAGTGGACATTTCCAACTAGATAACCTATGAGCATCTCAAACTCTAAAGCACAACTGATCAACTTCACCATAACTAATCAATATTATTGTCATCACTAGTTTTTCGATCTCCTAGTGTTGAACCCTGAGCATCACTTCTGAGCTTCCTCTCTATTTGTTGTTCACATCCAATCAGATAACAATCCCTAGCTGTATAATTCTACAATGTCTCATTTGCTCTCTACTCCTTTACATTTCCATGGCCACCACTTTCATTTCATTTCTGCTGTAGGCAGAATTTTGGCTCCATAATCTTCATCCCTTGGTGTCATACTCTTTACATTTTGTGGCAAAATAGACTTTGCAGGTAGAATTAAGGTGGCCAATATGCCATCCTTAAAGAGGTTATCTTGATTATCTGAATGGACCCAACATTATCACATGGGCACTTAAAAGTGGGAGAGAGAAGCAGAAGAGTCAGTCAAAGAGATCAGACAGATAAGAAGCAGAAGGAATTCAAAGCATGAGAGAGGCTTGACCCACTGTTACTGCCTTTGAAGATAAAGCCAGGAAATGCAGTTGGCTTCTAGAAGATGAGAATGATTCCCTGAGCAACAGCCAGCAAAGAAACAGGGACCTCAGTCTTACAACCCCAAGGACTACAATTCTGCCAGCCACCTGAATGAGCCCAGAAGCAGATTTTTCCCTGGAGCCTTGTGGAAAGAATGCAGCCTTGATGACACCTTGATTTTGGTCTACAGAACTGTGAGATAACAGATTCAGGTTATTTTAGGCTGCTAAATGTATTTGTTGTATTTGTTACGGCAGCAAAATAAAACTAATAAGTCTCCCAACCATTTTCCTTATCTTCATTCTCCTCTGCCTTTAAGTCAATTTTCTCCACCAGTTCAAAATTACACACACACACACACGCACATGCACATGCAGAGAGAGAGAACATCGTAACATACCACTGCTCAGCTCAAAACTTTAAATATTTTTATTACATATCATATTTATTATTCCTCAGCCTCAATCAAGGTCGTCGACAATATGACAGCAACTCTCCTTTCTACATCTCTCTCTGCCAAGAATATAAGTTTGAACCAGCTAAGGGAAGAGGCATATAGGGCAGAATCTAGGAGGGTTCCAAGTGCAAAGCTTCAGTCACCCTCAGCGTGAGTTATCTTCTGGCATTGAGGTGTGAGAATACACACAGAGAACTAGGAAGCCAGGGAGCTCACTGGAGCTTCAGGGTCCAGAGTTTTTATTGAGGCTTCATAATGTAGGCACAATTGACTGAATCATTGCCCATGTGGTTGAACTCAATCTCTAGCCCCCTTTCCCTCTCTGGACGTCAGGCCAGTGATATGTGCCCCCAAGTCTCAACCCTCTAATCACCTCATTGGTCCTTCTGGTGTGGCAGGCCCCATCCTAAGTCATTTTGTGAGCAGAAACTATCCAGGGGCCTAGTATAAGCCAACTCTTAGCATAAACTATCAACAATGGTCTATGGGAACCCCCATGATTAACAAAGACACTCCTATCCAAGGGTTTAGAGGTTACCTCCAGGAGCCATGACAAAGACCACACTTCTCCTTGAGGGCCAAATTCCCTGCTACCCACTCTCCCACCACTCTTCTTCATCCTACATTCCCACAGAACTGGAGTACTCATTGCTCTGCATTCAGAGTTTCCTTATACCCACCTTTGACTCATGTTATTCCTCGGTTTAGAATGGCCTCCCTCGAATATCTTTCCTAAAAAAAAGAATATTTGAGTCCTCAAGACCTAGGTAAACAGCCAGATTCTTCATCAATTGTTTCTAATACCAGCACCCAGAAGTATCTCTCTCCTGTGTATCCCTACCAAATTTTGCTGGCAGTTCGTTAAGTGGCTTTCCCCTTCCCTTTCCTTTATTTTAGCGAATTCTGAACTTGTTGTATTCCATCCCCTTTTACAGCCACCTTCTTATTATACTGTGAGCTTCTCCAGTGTAGGGAACTCTACCTTACTCATTTATTTCCTATACGGTAGCTGCATAATTTATAGTTGTTGAATTGCATGCACAACACAGATACTGCTTAGGAAGCATTCTCTTCTAAGGCTGTAACACCCACTAACACAATTCATCAAGTTAGAGAGCTGTCATCTCTAGAAGTGGGACTGAAAAACGTGGGGGTGGGGATGGTGTCACAGAAAGGGGTGCCGAAAAGTGTGTAGAAAGACACTTCCGCTGGAAGCTGCTCTCACGATAGACTAGACCCTGTACTGAGGCATACCAAAGTGATAGGTGATGGCAGTGGTGGTTTTAGTGAGCGTGGGGTGTGTGTGTGTGTGTGTGTGTGTGTGTGTGTGTGTGTGCACGCGCGCTGGAGAAAGAGGGTAGAAAAACTTGAAATGTGCTTATCCAATGTCCTTTAGTTTAGGATTTACCTTCAATATTCTGATGGTACAAAATTACTTCCAAAGTATGTCAATGGACTTGCAAGTGAAAAAGTAGGAAAACAGTAAAAGTACTCCAAGTGTAACAGCTTTACGGAATGAGGTAGTATGGCAAAGCCAGCCTCCTCATTCCTCTCCTGATTCTTACTGTCTGACCCACTCAGTTGCAGCTATTTTCATGCAAGTGTGTTCTAGCCACTTCTTCTGTAGAATATACTGCCCAGTTCTACATACTGCTGGGCAGATGTTAGGGACTCAAAGCAACCAACAGACAACATGGTAGGGCTTGTAAATATAATTTCAGAATAGCATTGTTTGTGGGGGGATTCCCTGGTGGTCCAGTGGTTAGGACTCCGTGCTTTCACTGCCAGGGCCTGGGTTCGATCCCTGGCCAGGGAAGTAAGGCGTGGCCAAAACAAAAAAAAAAGAATAGCGTTGTTTGCGAAAGCAAAATAATAGACACAATTAAATGCCCACCCTAATTGGAGATTAGCTAAACAAATTATTACAAATCTATTAAGTAGAAACCAGGTATCATTAATAGGAGAAGCTAGGCTCTGTGTCTGATAGAAACATTTTCCAAAATATATTGAAAAGTTAAAAAAAGATGAAGAATATTATGTTTAATAGTACACCCATTTGTGTAAAAACTATTTGATATGCTTGCTTGCATGTCAAATATTATGAATCATTCAAAATACGCTCTCACTAATGACTATCCCTCCAAAGTGGTACTGTGGGTTGGGGGACTATGGAAGACTTTTCCCTTTCTACATTTCTGTACTGTTTTGTATTTAAATGATGAGCATGCAGTATTTTATTTTTTAAAAGCCTTAGTCATTTTACAACTTTGCTTTATTACACTAGCCCTTCCATTTCCATTGTACTCATTTATCCATATTTGACTAATTTGCCCATCAAAAATCCCCCTATGAATTCTGTGGCAGCAAAGATGAAAACAAATTACTTAAGCATAATCTTATTTTACCTCTAAGTTGCCTATAATAATGGAAATAAAAGGTGTGAAACATGTTAATACTGTACGTTTAAGATTAAAATCTTTTAGACAGATATCTCTATAATTCCTTTAAATAGGTCCTTTCTAAGTCATATGAAAGTATTTGTTTTGACAGATAATTTTCTGTTCACGTTTAAAACCTACTCCATTTCCAACTTTTTTTTTCTCTGAAACTGTGGAAAAATGAATCGCTAAAAATGTTCACCTAACATTTTCCTCTTGAACAGATCGAAAAATTAATACCCTTTACTTTTTTTTAAGTAAGAAACTCGATTTAATTTAGATAACCTGGGATCATATTTCTTTCTATAGTATTAACAGAACAAGTGGTCCTCTATAATTATATTTAGAATGCCCTCTGTATTTACTAATATATGTATTTATGATTAAAACTAATTTTCAGGAAAAAAAAATGTATGTTACTCTAGGATTTTATCTGAACCCAGTGGTAATTTTCTGAGGATGCCATTTTGTGGGGAAAAAAGAATTTATCTTTTATTATGGTATTTATGCATTTTATAGCTTTACACTTACTTTTCTTTCTCTGATATTGCTAGTATAAAATCAGATTTTACTAATAATAAGATTAAGTGATTACAGCATGAACATATTAGCAATAATACTTAACAGTAGAGACTGGTAAACAGTGCAGATATATAGCACTAAGCATTAAATATCTCCTTTCTAGACGATTTTCAATGTGAGAGAGTGAAAAGAAATTAATAGGTTTTGAGTATCTACTTGTACCAAACATTCTGTGTGGCTCTTTTTAAAAATCTTCTAACGTTTCACTGAGATAGGTATTTCAGCCCACCTCACATGTGATAGCAGGAGGCAGAGAGGGACTTAACAGTGTAAGGATGCCTAAGCTATAGAACACTGTTTCTCAAAATGTTCTGTGTAACACTATTCTTCTGTGAAGTTCAGGGAGAGCGATTTCCAAAGTCAGTGTTATATACAGTGAACACGCCAAGCTCATCCCCCCCTCGGTTCTTCCCACTCCCTCCTCCCACTTTCAGAACTTTGTAGAGCTCTTTCTTCTCAGTCAGAGAAGTTTCCAGATCACTCCATCTAAAGTAGCCTTTTCTCACCAGTTAATTTCTACCGTATCACTGTATTTTATTTCCTCCTTAAAAGTTAACATTATCTCAAAGTATCTGGTTTATGTATTTGTTGACATATTCATTTTCTGCTCCGCTCTCCACCCCCCACAAGCCTTAACACTGGATTGTCAGCTTCATGAGAGCAAGGATCTTACCTGCCTTGTTTGACACTGTATCACCAGCACCTACTGACCAGTGCCTGATACGCAGGAAGTGCTCGATAAATTGTTGCCCACTTAGTGATTTTGCATAACCCAGTGTCTCCTGGTACACAAGGCTCATGGCTGATTAAGGGCTCTGAATAGTAAAATTCTACTTAATTTTGTTTAACCTAGTGTCTCCACAATGTATTTGATCATTGTTTCTCTGGTTCCATCAGTATCTCTTATAATTAATATTCAGTTAAGAAAAATCCTTTGGTAAATGTTGCCACAGTAAAACCAAAAAGGACCCATATTCCAAAATGCTGTCCACTCTATTTGCCAAAATTCTTACTTAAATGCAAATGTCACCTGGAAGGTCACTCTAGAAATCCACTGTGAGCCATTAATAACACACCGAAAGTGAGTTTGTCAACTTAACTAACAGAGAGCCTTGTGTAGAGAGACTGGATCCTGGAATAAAGACTACAGGAAGGACTCCAGACACCCAGGGGGCACAGTGAGGGCAAAGACCTGGGAGGAGCCCAAGAGAAAGGTTACACTGGTGAAAGAAGCTTACACACGTTTCCTCCTCGACCAGTTGTGGCTAGTGGGTTTATTACATGGTAATTTTTTTTAAACCTCCAATGTAGTGCATATAAGTGAAAAGATACTAGGGTTCTTACTGGTTGGCTTATTGGTTTGTTTTGAATTAGGATTTTATTTTAGCTCGTTCCATGTTGGAGTCACAAAAGCCCCTCCATCCTCATTTCACCTCACTGAGGAGAGAGTAAAGAGGACATGCAGAGATCACCAGTGCTCTTAGCAATAGCACTATCCCCAGTAACCAATCCTTGAAATCACCTACTCTCTGGGCTGGCTATTCATACACATGATTTCATGTGATGCTCATAACGGCGTGACCAGGATTTAACTGAGAAGATACTGAGGCACAGAGAAGTTAAGAATCTTGGCTAATTTCATGGTAGTTAGTGGAGGAATTAGGATCCAAACCTACCACGGACTGACCCCAAATCACATTGTCTTTCTGTTCTGCCAGGATCCCCTGCCATTTTTCTGTAATTTGTAAGAAAGGGAAAGAGGAAAGTTCATTGCGCTACCTCCAGACGGCATCTCCTTGGCTCTGTGGTGTCAGTTGCTACGTGGTTGGTTGGTTGCATACCATACATCTTGGAAATGGGGCGTGTCCTTGAGGACAAGTCAATATAAAAGAGGACAAGGAAAGAATCCTGCTGGAGTTAAGAGCTAGTAAACCACCGTGATGTCCCTTTCTTGATGCTTCAGAAAAAAATCATAACATATATTTTTATCTAAATTGTTATTACATGTCAGAAAAATAAAGTAGCTAATATGTTTTCTTAAAGCTTCATTAAACATCAAGCAAACTTAGGAAATGTCTGGAGCTTGGACTTACCACCTATGTACAAAAGGCATTGTACAGAGTTAATGTCAGTTTCTTTGTTTCCTTGTTTTTAAATTAGAATCGACATATGTTTGCTTGATTTTGAGGCTCCTTACAAGATCTGACAGTATATTATACAGGGCAATTACACTGAGCATAGAATGAAAATATCAGCAAGTGGTAAATATATAGATATTCATGGAAAATTAGTGTAAGTTAGTGGCTGCAGTCAGTCAAGATTGTATCAAAAGCAAAAGAACAAATGAAAATATTTTGAATTGTGCAGAATTCATGATTAATCAGAGAAAATAGACAAGTTTATCTGCAAGGGCAAACTTCTTACTTGAATGGAATTTCAAGGAGGAATGAATATTTGAAATAGGTCCCTTGTATAAAAGGTTTCTTAGCAAATTAATTAACAGAGTTTCCACTAGGAATGAAGCCTAGAGCAGAGCAGATTCCAAATTCTTTGTTCTTAATAGGTTCTAGAATGCTAGTCATGCATTGATTACCAAAGGATATTTTGGGCAACATTTGGAAAGCCAAGTAATAAATAGATCTGATCAATTCTCATCTAAAGACCCTCTGAGGATAATCTCAACCTGTGCCATTTATTGGCTTTAATAATGAGAAAAGTGAGTTGGGAAATACCAGATGTTAATGAAAACCTGTTCAAATCTCTGCCTTGAAAGGGAGGTTGATCAGTTTGTTCAAGTCGAATTTAGTCTAGTGGTGTGTTATTTAATAATTATCCACTATGCTTCCTCCGAAGTGTGCTATAGAAATATTCTGAACAGCCTGCTCATTTTCCAAAACTGTACTTGTATACAGACATCTTTGGGATAGCCTTTCCCCAGCCTCCATCATTTCTGGGGAGCATGGATTATACAGGAAATTTTACAGGTCACAAACTATTTTTGTTTTGGTCTGAAGGAAATTGAATGGTACTGGATAATAGTAATCACAATAATCCTTTAAATTTGCATAGTAGTAACTAGATACAAGGTTCTTTTTCATGTATTAATTCAATTGATATTTACAATTTAAATATACTCTAAACCATGGTTCTTTGACATTTTAAAATTTGCCTTTTTTTAATGAAAGTTGAGCCTTTGAGATTGCCCAGTGGTTTGATTACTTATTCTTATACTCATATCTTCCACAAAATTTATTGAACACTGTGCTAAGTTCTAGGAATACAGAAGCAAATAAGACAGAATTTTAGCAGAACAGATGATAAAGAGTGACTTGCAAAATTAACTATTTCATGATAATTGTGATAAGTGCCCTGAAAAAGAAGTACAGGGAATCATGTTAACAACTAACAGGAAGACTTGACCCAATCTTGTAAATTAAGGAAGACATCCCCAGAGAAGTGATATTTTACGTGAGCTCTGAAAGACAAGTAGGAATTAGGAAGTGGAAAGACTAGTCCAAGTAGATGACAAAGCAAGTACGAATGCCTTAAGGCAGGATAAAGTAGTCCAAGTTCCATGATCCAAGAATTTAATGAAAGCAGGTATGACTGGGCTCAAAATGTGTGTGTGTGGAAAGGGTGTGGAGGAGCAGGGGTTGTAGAATAATCAAGATGAGCTAAGTAGTGGCCAAATCTTGCCATAGGTTTTCATCATGTCCACTAACAACAAATGCCTGTTAAGCACTTACCGTGTGCCCACCCTTCAACCAGCTGCGCAGGGTGCGAAGAAGTTTAGGTCACTTGCCCAAGATTACACAACTGAGAATTGAGTAAGTTGGGATATGACCCAGGTGGTCTTGCTCCAGAGTCTTCTCTCCCAGCTCTAGACTGGGCAGCAAACAACCAGTGAAGTCTTCAGCAGGGAATGGACATATCTACCCTTGCACTGGGGTTCATGGGTTCCTGTAATGAACATTTATTGAATTCATGCAATGTACAGAGAACTGCCGTAGATGCTTTGATATCTTATACATTCATTCACACACATTCTTCTATCAGTATGAACCCTTAAAGAAGCAATCCAAACAACAGGATTAAAGGGACAATGCATAAATGTAAAGTTCACATAGAAATAAACTTTGATAAAGCAATTTTAATTACAGTAGGATTTGGGGACTTTCCTGGTGGTCTAGTGGGTAAGACTCCGTGCTCCCAATGCAAGGGGCCCAGGCTTGATCCCTGGTCGGGGAACTAGATCCCACATGCATGCCGCAACTAAGAGTCCACATGCTGCAATGAAGATCCCGCGTGCAGCAGCTAAGACCCGGCACAGCCAAAATAAGTAAATAAATATTTAAAAAAGAAAAAAATAAATAAAGTGGTATTTGGATAGGCATGGAATGGTGGAGAATACGAAAGAGGTAACAATTGTGTTGACGCTATGAATCCAGGTTTTCATGGTATCTTAATTTATGAAGTGCAATAAGTTCATTGGATCCTCACAATAACTTGGTGATGTAGGCAGGACAGAAGTTATTTCTACCTTATAGGTAAGGGAACTGAAGTTAGGAAAGGATGAAATACTACTGCCAAGCACACATGACTCCCCTGGATGTCTGCTTTTTTACAACATTGCCTAAGTGGAAGGAAGAAGCTGTGAGGAAGGAAACACAAAGCAATGTATGGAATAAGTATTGCAAAACACGTGTAAACCTTCCCCGTAAACTAAAGGAAATGAAGAGTTAAAAACAATGTTCTATATTTCACTTTCTCTTCTAGTAAAAATATGCTTAAAATGTCCTTCACAGTATTATGGTTGTGGCCCCTAATTGCAAACCAGATCTTAAAATCATACCTCTTGGTTTTTTGTATTTCCTAACATATGCAAGTATTAGGAGATTATCAGAGATTATTTAGAAGGAGTGATACTTTTTTAAAATTGAAAGCTAAGTAAATTAATTGAGTTGATAAATATAAGTAGCTGCCACTGCTTGTTTTAATTTTTTTTTTCTGTAGAGCAGTAACTAATTATTTGAGAGTATCAGAAAAAATTGAGTAGTTTTTCAAAAGTCTTTTCTTTCTACCATGACTCATATTATAAAAGGAAAGTGCCATCAATCTTGGATTGCAACTCTTGGGCCAATATGCTGGTAAAAGACAGGAAGTTGGCTGCTGCTAGACTAGGCCAATGTCACTATCAAGAAATTACTTTGTGTCCGTGTGTGTGTATGTGTGTGTGTGTGTGTGTGTGTGATTTATTTTCTACCCAAGTTTCTGATGTGCATAGTGCCCAAGGTGACACCTCTGCTGTGGACTTGACCCACCCCAATTTTGGTCACAAGTTCTGATATCTCAGGGTTATGAACCCTGTGAATAAAATCAATTAGATGATATGCAGTTGCCCCTTTTGAATTATTGTTCATTTTGGCCCACCTTCTTTTTCCTTCATTAGTTCTAGGCATAAAGCCAACGGGAGATTTATGTCTCACTCATGGCCTCCCTTTTCTCGATTGTCTTTCTGTTATTTATGGACAGTAAAACTAATGCCTGAACAAATGTTGAATTCCATTTAAACCCTTATTCACCTAGAATAATGGATGATCAGTTATCTTACAGCTTCAGCACACAATTCAAATGAGATTATGACAACTCACCTGTGTTGAAATAACTTTCTGAACCCAAGATGAAGCCACTTCTGCCTGGGGTGGCAGGTCCCCTTGACCAGAAACACAGTATATCCAGTCAGCCAATCCCCCGATGCCAAACCAACTCTGGACCTTCTCACCTCAAACAAGGTTGACTCTGTGACCCCGGCCCATCAGACATTTTCTATTTGTCTCTTTCTTTTTCTTTATTCATTATCCTATAAAAGCATACTGCCTTCCACCCCATTTTGCAGTTTTCCACAGGAGACTGTCTACTTCATGAAGTGTTAATGTTTGTTGTATCACCTAAATTGTTTCCATTTTTTAAACAGTTTTTGGCGATGAAGAATGGGATTCGAATCTGACTGCTAACAGCGTATGACACCTGGGCAAGATCTCTTTGAGTTCACTGTTCCTCTCATCATTTTGGAAGGCTGGGGTAAGTCACTCGGATTTGAGCTCCGCTCCCTTGCGTGAAGCTCTCTGATCCAAAAAAAAACTTTATTTAAAAAAAAAACTATTTTATTTATTTATTTACTTATTTCTCAGGAAGGTTCTGGGGCTCTGGAAAGATCCTGGGGTTTATTACAATTCCCAGAAAAGTTCTGGGAGAGTTATACTGGGAGTTCCCAATGGGTGGCAGTCCTTAGGGGACTCACAAAGCCTCAAAGTTAAGTCCGTAACATAAACTGCTGGGGAACTTGGGAAAATAAATTAAGACAAGAAATTCAGATTGTTTTGAACATCAAAATCAAATCATAAGTAGGTACAAGTCAGTCTATTAAAAGTCATCGGGGCATCCAATACAGTAAAGAAATCTCGTGGAAGGAATATTAGATCTCTTGCTAATGGAAATCTCGGAAGCCAAATCCACAGAATTAGGCATGGGTAGAGCTCTTAAACCTGTTAGAGGGCTCACCACCTGACTCTAAGACCCTTATGCTCGGATAAGTTGGTCACAGATGGGTTAGATCAACACCTTAAGAAAATTTCCACGTGACGATGTACACTGTAAAGCATCACAAAATAATCCCCAACCCAGGGGCACATCCCTTTTATGTATTAATTTAGCTCTGAGACCCAACACTGAGCTAACAAAATAGGATCCTCATGTTTCAAAGAGTTGAGCACAGCACCTTCTGGCACACCTGCTTCTTTTATGTCAAAGAACCGTGGGCCAAGAAGCTGTAGCTATCAACAAATATGGCAAGGTCTTATTAAGACAGTCTAGAATTACAATGGGCCTTATGGGGAACGTTCCAATTAGACAAACTTATTCATTTAAAAAGGGAACTTGAAAGTGAGTTTTCCCAAATCAAACAGAATGTTTTAATTGACATGCAGAAGCTTCCAATAGGCTTCAAGATTCCAAGAGAGTTTCATTGAAAGTTTCATTACAAAGGCTAAGGAAAAATTAAAAATGCAAGAGGTACCTGAAAGAAAAGACAGGAGACCGACCTGACTCCTACTACTCCCTCTCTCCTCCTTTACCTGATGTTCATTCTACTGGTCCTGTTTCTGAGCTGCCTTCCCATTTTGAAGAGACCATAGGACTGCAAACAAGAGGCCACCCCGTTAGTGGCCTGACAACTGCAACAGTTCCAAGGCCAGAAACCTAAAACACTTGGGCTTCCCCTGCTGCACCTTCCCAGGGCTCCATCATCAAAACATTGGACCAGTAATTGGTCTTTCATCTTCAATCGACTAGGATACTGCAAGAAAGATGGTTCTCGAAGGTTTTGTCAAATTCTTCCACACCAACTTAAATGCCCCCATGTGGGCCCCTCCCAGGGTCGGTGGGACTCCAAGAGATTCCCTGGTAAACGGCTTAAATAGTCAAGGGGAAACTAAAATTAATATTAATGGAAAATCTTACCAAATTCTGAGTTACACTCTCCACTTTAAACCCCACTCTCTCCAGAGCCTACAGATGGGATCCTGGGAAAACTGGCAGAAGCTGGAAAAGGGTGAGAATTCTTACCAGAGTCAGCTTTCCCTGATCTCTGTAGTGTCCCATTAAGAGAGGAAAGTAAAATTTCACACCGTTTCCTCCTTTCTAAATCCAGACTCCTATGCATTTGGTTTTGGGGTGCCCATTGGTTGCCATTCCTTTCTTCCTAGGAACAGATATTGCCTTCTTGTTTGGCTTCTTTTGTGTCCTCAGAGCTTGGCTTGGCTTTCTGCCTACCTGGGACTTGCAAGTTGTCAGCTCTTATGTACACACACTGCTCAACTGTCATACTGGGGGGTCCAAAAATATGGTTGGACAGAAGTGTGGGTTGCACCCCATTTGTGGTTAGGGTCCTACCAACTGTTGCCAGCTCTCAGGGGAATTGTCTAAGTCTTTCTTTTGGCTATTTTGGGGAATGGCTCTGGATCTTGGGTGAGTAGTGTCTTTTGCATTCTTTGGGGGGATGCCTCTTTCGTCCATAAGCTCATTCAGTGCTTCCATGAATATTTACTATTTGTACTGGCTAAAACCTGACAAGATATTTGAAAGGATTTTTTTTTTTTTTAAAGTAGTTCTATGGTCAGAAGTTGCCCAAATTGGAAGATGATATTCAGAGCCTGATAGGAACTTGCCTTTAGGACTTTGCCCTAAGCTAAATGAAACCATGTACCCAGAGGAAAAGAAAACATTCCAAAGACAAACAGCTCTAAATCTAGAACATAGGAATCTTGATTTCAGTCTTAGTTGCAGAGCTCTCTGATATAAAAAAGCAAATTGAAGATAATGTAGTTGGATGGATGGGTCAATGTCTTAATATCATTCAGGTTACAACCCAATTCTTTGAGGAATTTAAAACACCTGTCCTACAAATTGAGGACAACTGGTACAACCTGTCTTACAGATTGAGCCTTTATAGGAACAGAAAAAGCCCACCTACTCTTTTTACCAATCCCAAAACCTCCCCTATTCATTTCAAAATGTTCGTAGGTATTGTATGCCAAGTAAGTTTGGACTGTATCCTACACATTTTAAATATTATCTTTTGAGACTGGTTTAAATCCTTTGGAGAATGTTGATATTTTTGTTTTAGCAAATCATAAACACAGTTTGGTTCCAGCCACATATTCAGATCAGCCTTTTTGTATATTATTGTTTCAATGTCGTTTCTATTTTTGATGTCTCTGAACTGTTTTACAATCTGTCCCCTGTATGCAGCACCTGTGGCCATTCCGAGGCTTGAATGATAGTCTATCACTTACTACAGTTCTCAAAGTCTTTGGTACATTGTGTAGGATTAGATCCATGCATGTGTAGCTCTGGGCTGAGCACAGGAATTCATTAACAACTTTATTGGGTCACTTTTCTGAACTCTGTGCTCTCCCTGGTACTTTTGTTCCCCTTAGGGCTCCCTTTTTTGGACGTTTGGTCACAAAGCGGGGACTTGATTTACCTTGCTCTGCTATGTACTTACCTCAAATGAACTCATGTCTGAAGCCAAGGAGCAGGACAGAGAAAAAAAATAAGAATTTCATTCCCATCCTCTTGGCCCACAGCTCCTCTGAATGGAGAGGCAGCTTCCTTTTTTTCATAATTGTAGATGACTGCAAGTCCCTGCTGTTCCCACTGTCACTGCCAGAGGATCCCTTTCCTACTCCTCAAATGTTAACTAGGGGACTTCTCCTGGAACGCCTTTGGTCCACACAGAAGTCCGTCAAAGGGTTCCACATGCCTTGACTCCAGGCCAGTAGACACAATAGGGGTGAAAACTCGCAGCTATTTCAGTGGTACTTTGATTCTGGCCTTCTTCCCCAATCCATCTGCTACTATTTACTTTTAAGAGATCTCAAATAGCTGCTCCATGCATTCTGCCCTATTTTTGAAACTACATTCAGTAAGGGAGACAAGATGGGCATGCTTACACTCACACCCAGAACCAGCACACCCCTCATTAGCATTTTAAAAGTTCTAAGAAGTCCTGCAAGATACTTTTTTATAACCATATTCTCTCAAATATATTTACCCTCAGAATCCAGTTTTCACCTAATGTTTACTAACAACTTACAGAATCATTATTCCTCAGAAATACATTTTCAAAAACACTGTTCTGAAATAAAACCAATAAGTTTTTAAAATCCATAAACTACTGGTAGTTTTCTTCTGGGAAAATAAATACATAGGGATCATGTGACCTTATCAACATATTCTGTTAGGTCCGTGTTTAGCAAAATAATGCCCTCAGATAGAGGCTATATTTAAGCAGCCCAACAGTGCATGTAGATCTATAATCTACTTAATATTATCCAAATATTCTAAACTCGAAGTGGATGTAGAATCATTAATTATTTAATTTATCTCTCTATGTTAATTCTACGTACAATGAACAACCTCCACCTGACTCATGTAATTGTACTGTGTTATAAGAATCTTATTTATATAGAGACTACTATGTTCTGAATGTTTGTGTCCTCCCAAAATTAATATGTTGAAATCTTAACCCCCAATGTAATGGTATTAGGAAGTGGAAGGTGATTAGGTCATGAAGGTGGAACCCTCATAAATGGGATTTGTGCCCTTATGAAAGAGATCTCATAGAGATCCCTCACTCCTGCCATGTGAAATTACAGTAAGAAGATGGTCATCACTGACACCAAGTCTGCTAGTGTAGACTTGGATTTCCCATCCTCCAGAACTGTGAGAATAAGTTTCTGTTACTTGTAAGCCACCCAATTTTTGGTGCTTTTGTTACAGCATCCCAAGTGGACTAAGACAGGGTCATAGTGACAGATTTAGTGCTAAAATCTAATGAAGAAAAGCAGGGCTGCAAGATCCATGCTTGTGAGTGGATCCACCCAGGACTGTCCTACATGTGTGTGAACAGTGGATTCTCTAATTTTAGATCTCTACCATACAGAGGGGCCTATCAGTAGACCCCAATAGTTTGTTCCACTTTAGGATGCCACACATACAAAGGCAGATGAACAGACATCATTTAACTGAACAACATATTTCTATTTATGCACATGAATTATTGAATGACTTCTCTTGACTGAGACATCTAAAATATCCCTTGCCTTCTTCTGGCAAACTCTATAAACACCTGCTCTATTGATTCTTTTCTTATCAACCCCTTCAAAAGAGTCACCATTTGACTTGGGCCAATTTATGGTTATAGTTATCAATTCAGAAATGATGACATAAAGCATGGCTTTATATAATATCATTTCACCATAAATCATGAGCCTTAATTCCTCTCTTTGGCAACTAAACATCTGTTAATAACAGATGGGTTCACTCAGATGCAGTGTATGAGGCAACAGCACATAGCAAGTGCTTTCTTCAAGTGGTTTGGTAGAACTTGGTAGTTTTTTGGATGTTCTTATTTTTGGAGCACTTGTATAGTAAAAATTCTACTTTTTCTTTATACTGGAGATTTTGAATTTTTGCCTACATTTTGTTTGTGTTCCTGTCTCTTTAAGAAATACTGATATCTAGTTTTCTTGTCCTTCTTTTTGGAATTCTAACTATGCAAAACATAACTTGCTTATGCACGTATGTGTGGTGTGTATGAGAGAGAGAGTATGAAGCATTTTATTAAAAATATTCAAATCAAAGTGGATGTAATAGTATAGCAAGAGAACTGTTTATACAGGAAAGCTTCTTCACTGGTGGACAATAAGTCATCTCTTGTTAACCCCACTTTTACTTGACTTATATCTAAACATAGAAGAAAGCAAAAGAGAAGATAAAACACTTAAGACTTATCACAGGATTCTACATCAAATCCTGCAGTACAATTGGAAAATATTCTCTTTGTGATGACATAAAAATCTTCGGAGTTAGGCACACTTATATCCATATCTAGTCTGGCACTAATTTATAAGAGCTTTATTGTCTTATTATGTCTAGTGAAGATAACAATATTTTCATTGCAAAGTTATTGAGATATTAGAGATAATATAAGTAAAGCATTTGGTAGCATTAATAATCCAATAATATAGGGTATAGCAATATACTAAGAAAAGTGCCTGATACAGAGTGGGACCTCAAATAGTTGATATTATTTTAGTATTACTCTTTAATATGTGTCTGAGATTAGAAATAATATAAAATTTGCTTGTCAAGAGGGATGTTTTTATTACATCTTGGGTTTGATAGAAGTTCACAGATATTTTTATTAATACTTCCTTAAAAATATGTCATTTAAACTAAATCCCTTTTATATTTTTTCCTAGAGTTGTCTTTTGATGGATATCAAATTGTTTTTGAAAAGAAAATGAAATATTGGTTGAGATATTTTGTCAAATATTTCATTTTGTCTCTTAACAAAATAATTTGTATAAGGCATAAATTTCCCTTTAATAAGAATTTTAAGCAATCAGCTACATTCATTCATATTTTCTTCTCTTCCCTCTTTAAGATCTTGTTATATTCACCAAAGAAAAGTAATTTAAAAATTAGAAGACTCTAGTGCCTGGAATAAAACCACACTCCATTGTCAATTATTAAAATTATGATTTTCCAGGCTTCAATTTTCCAATAAGTAAGAGAGAAGAATAAGATATTTTGTTAAATAATTCTCAGAAGAAAGTATGAAACCATGGTATCTGCCCTCAAGCCTTATAAATGAAGAAGATCTTACATTATATTCAAGTAGGAAAAATTACCCTAATTCTGTAATTAAGGAAACTATGTGGAACTTTTTTATCCAAATCGCCTCTTCATCCAATCATAACAGAAATTTTTTTAGTCTCAACTACGTGCCATATACTATATTTTGTAATCTGGAAGATGCAATAATGGATAATACCTGCCTTCAAAACGTTTATCATTTCGTATAAGACATAATATACAGTAGCGGGTATTTTGGCCAGGGGGAAAAGTTAAGTGGGAGAGTGGAGGTGCATGTTCTTTAATCTATTCATGACACCCTTACTAAGATTTGAATATGTTCCCTGCTGTGAAGATATTACTGACCCATTCCTGTCTCAACCAATGACTGCCATGACGAGTCACTGTTATGGAAAAGGACATCAGAATTGTTGTCTTTGTTATTGTAAAAAAAAGGGAGAGGGGATGAATACAAGGACGAGACAGTTAACTAGAATTCAAGACAGTACATCATCTCTGTTGCATTATTTAGTTTACTGCTTTCTCATATTTATTCCCAATACAATAGAATTAACTGCCCCCATTTAGTATAGAGTATCTATGTTTAAGAGACCCAGTAATTGACCTTGGCTTTACCATTTACCCTTTCAGATCAGATGATCACCTAGTTTACCTGTTAGCACATCTCTAGTTTCTGTCTTGCTTTTATTTAGAAAGTGACTTTTTCGAGAGAGGCAAACACTTCTAGTTTCAGAAGTCAGGAGAAATCAGGGAGGGCTTCACATAAAAGGGCAATTTTAAAGTTTCAATAAATAGAGACAGAAAATGAAATATACCAGGCAGAGGAAATAGTATAAAAAATTAATAAATGAATATATTTTGAAAAAATGAAAAGAGTATTTAGAGTTTGATGCACATTGTAATGTCAATGGAAAATACACACACACAAAAAGAAGTAATGGGACATAAGTCTGGAAAGGGAAATTGTAATCATATTTTGGATTGGATGTATATAATTTATTAGGGAAATGGAAAACCATTTTGCATTGGAGAATTAGATGATTAATTCTGTGCTTAGGGAAGATTAATACGGATGTTATATGTAAGAAATTGGAATGGATATATAAATTATATCATGAATAAATGGGAATATCAAAGGCAACCCAGGAAGCTGTGCACACGTTCAAGCTAGAGGGACTAGCAATTGGCAAAGAGAATAGACAGGCAAGACAATGTCCAGAGATAAAGATGAAAGGATTTTAAATCTAAAAAAGTGGCCACTTGTTGGTGAAATGACTGGGAAGTGTGAGCAACAGCAAAAAACACAACTATGTCTCCAACAGTTTCCGGCCCCTAGTAACTAAAAGAATGATACTATTATAAATCAAAATTTCGAAGTCTAGAGAAAGAATTGGTTTGGGGAAAATAGAGTGAGTTCACTTTTATATCGGTTCGGTTTAATGTACTAGCAAAAAATCCAGCAGAATATAGAAGTAGATCTGACAGCTAGAAATGCAAGAGAAGCACGCTGTAGAGAACACATCTGAAAAGAGGAGACCTTGAGGGTGAACAGATTGTGAACAGCGAAAAGAGGAGATGATGACGACGATGATGATGATGATGACGACGACGATGATGATGATGACGACGACAACAACAGTAACAGTAAAAATTAAACTTAAGCAAAACATAATAAATAGAATGTAGAGAAAGTAGGAAGATCAAGCACAAGAAAGAAAAAGTTTAAAATAAGTGGGAAAAATAGGTTACTGTTCTGGAAACAAGGGAAACTTACAAAGGAAGGCGGAGGTTGTTACCAGGTGCACAAAGGAAAGAGGAGGAAAACTTGGAAGGTTGGGGAAGAATCGGTGATTAGGGAGTCATTAAAGTGGTGGGCTACGAATTAAATGATAATAGGTGGAAAGGTGGCAATGAAGTGTGGGAGGCAAGTGTAAACCACTTTTTCAAGATGTGTGGCAAGGAAGACAAGAAATGAAGAACGGTACCTTGAAGAGAAGATTGTTTCAAGAGAGAGGAATACTTGTGTTTGCAGGCAGAGGGTGGCAATACTCATACAAAAAAGAAATATATGCTAGAAATGAGATCTGGGAGAGTCATTCACAAAGCACATTACTAAGAGAAAATAAAAGAATGGGAATATAGAGCACATGTGTTGGAACTGGTCAAAATGAAAGAATACTAAAAGAATGGAAGGATTTGAATGGAAGACACATAAAGTTATAAGGATTCAGAAGAAATGTTGTCATGATCAGATTAAAATAGAAGCAACATCTTCTTCTGAGAGTGAGGGAACAGGTAAATTGAGGTAGAGCTAAAAAATAATGGGACATATTTTTGGAAAACGATGATGATTGGTAGGATTGACAATCAATAAGGGGCAAATAGAAAACTGCCTAGGAATGGACAGAGCTCATATCTCAAGCCCATCAGTTATGTTCAGATACCAAGCATTGGTAGTGGATGCTCCAAGATGCTTTTATGAATTACTGCAGGAATGCTCATCAGTTTAGGACAAGGAACAATGAAATCAAGTGATAAGACTCATCCAGACCTAGGGACTCTAGGGCTGCACAAGAGAAATTCAGGAGAGTCAGGAATTCTATATTTCTGATAAAGGTACTGTGATTATGACCAGAGTAGAAAGGGAAACAAACAAACGGAAGAGAACATGAAAACCTTTATTAATGGAGAGAAATGAAGGGCTAAAATGTTATGATAAAGGTGGAAAATTCAGCAGCGGTGATCATGTGAGTGAGCTTAAACATTGATAGGTTGTGATTAGAAGTAAGGTCCTCCCTCTTCTGGGCCAAGACCCAGAGTAATGTCATGATGCAATTGGGCCAAAATGGAGAGAGAAAGGGTGACTGTCCGCAACTCCTTTGCTGGCTGCATCCACTTCTACTTAGCCACTGAATGTTGAAGTGGCCCAAGACATGGTCCTGTGCCACTTTTTCTTCCCTGTATTAGTAATGTCCAGTGCCAAGGCTTTGCGTATCATCTGTTTGGACATGACTCTCAAAGCTATTTCTCCAGCCCTTTCATCATCTCTTAATTTCATTATTTTCATTATATTCAACTGCATATCCGACATCTCCATTTCAAAACCAAACCTTTGAGCGTGCCCCTTCCTAGAATTTCCTGTTACACTCACCTACATAGCCATCCCAAGCTGCTCAAGCCAAGAGCCTAGAAACCATCCTTGATACCTTTTCCCTCCACTCCCTGTATCACCCATACCTAATTCATCCACAGAGCCCACCAACTCTCATTCTAGCACCTATTCTGAGGCTGGAAATGACATCTTCACTTCCACCATCATGTTTCAACTGGACTACAGCAATGGAATCCTGGATTCTGGTTCTGTTTCCACTGTCACCCCCTAACAAACTGTTCTCCACAAAGCAGCCAAAACAATCTCTTTAAAGCCCAAATAAAAAATTGTTTCTCTTTGGATTAAAGCCCTGCAGTGAATCCCTTTGAACTGATAATAAAATCCAAAGTCCTCACCATGCCCTGCATAATCCTCTGTGATAATTCCCCTGATGACACACCCAGCCCCATTGGTGACCATTCACCCCTTCTTCTTGTTATTAGATGTTTCTAAGATCTTCTTACCTTACAGTCTTTATACTGTCCATTCCCTCTGCCAGGAAGTCCCATTCACCACTGTTCCTCTTTACTGTTCAGATTTCTGTTTAAACATACTTCAGTGACATTACAACTCAGTCTTAAAGCTGCCTTCTGGTCACTGTTTACTTCATTACACTCTGTTATTTCTCTGTAGAGCCCTTCTTAGTACCTGGCATTTTATTGCGTATTTACTTACTTATTTTTCTATCTCACACACTAGCTTTTAAGCTTTGTCAGCCTCATCACTCTACCCCTAGCACCTAACACAGTGCTGGATATATAAAAGGCACGCAATTTCAATTTCTCAAATATATGATTAGGTGATTAAAACAATTAAAGTTGAATTTGACATTATATGTCATCTACGTTCAGTACACAGTGACAAAAGCCCATTAAAAATATATCTTATTCAGACCAATCCTTATTTTGTCCCTCAGTTGTGGTTACCAAGGGAAGACATGCTTGCTTTCTTCCAGAATAACTTCAGCTCACAACGCAGCCTGTACACAAGACTTACACTTCAATCATCGGTTATTAATCTATGATCTGTTTACTTATATTGGTTTTTGGATGATACCATCTCTTGTAGTGATGGGACCATGTTTAGTCTTTAGTATATGGTCCTCCACCTGGAAACTACTTGATAACCACCCTGACAGCGATGCTTTTTCATAATGAAGAGTCATATTTATTTGTCCCCAACTTATCTCTGACTTCTCTACTACTTCCTGAAAGGTAAGGAGCCACAATTAATAAAATATGTCGTACAGAGTAAATGATAATATTCTATTACTCACGCTCTACTTCTTGATAAATGCTTGAAACCTGTTCACCAGGAGCAAGGTCCTCAGATACTCATCTCAGACATACAACTAGTGGTGACGCCATTCCTGACACTCTACATTTAAAGTTGGAAGAAATAGGAATAAGAGAACTAGACGAAAATTTTATTTGAAGGAATTTCATAGGTTTGGGGAAAGCTTTGTCTCTCTACACTGGCTTGTTTTGCCTTTTTCCTAAGTAACATCTGCTACCTCCTGGGGTTTCCACAGAGCAGAAGACTCATAAGTAAAGTGGCTGGATTGGAACTCTAAGTACTTAAATCAGTCATAGGAACAAATGGCATGAAATTTGATTTTGTATTATAGAAATTTATTTTTAAATCAACTTTTCCTTCTGAGGGTTTCCATTTACAAAAATGTATATATTTTATATTGGAAAAATTCCTCTATGATCTTACATAATATAGCTTTGAGAATAGCCTTGGGGATATTTACAATTAAATCTGTCTAGCAATGTGGTTAAAAGTGTCTAAATTATCTGTTACTGAAAGTTATTATCACTTTAATTCTATTTGTATGCTTCATAAAAGGTAGAATTTAATTTATAAAATTCACAAGTATGTGCATCGTTTATATTGTCAGTTATCCATTGTATAGCCTTTGCTGCAATTGCAGTCAACTCACCTTTGCAAGAAGGACAATGGCACATGGACATCTGCACAGGTTACTGTCAGCAGATGGGGTGCTAAGGAGATCACAGTGTGCCATAATTTCAAATTTGCCAAACCATGAACTCCTTCTAGGAGTAAGAAAGCTGGTAGTGGCAATGATCATGACATATCATACCACTTATTTTGCTGGATACATTTTTGTCAGTATCCATATAAGTCGTCTGTAGTGTCTATGGATGCACTTTTCTGCAAAAATGAAAGTACAGAGTGCAGAATTAATGACGTGTCCATTAATAGTTCATCATCGGTATCTCTAGGGTCCTGCAAGTTTGGCTTGCCAAACGTTTCTGCTAATATCATCAGAGTGTGTTCAGTTGTATTATCTTCCTATCCTGCTCTCTTCCAACAGGATAATACAAAAGTCCCATTTTACTTAATATTTTTACTCATTTTTCTTCAAAAATGTAACAAGGAACCCCAGAACTGTTTCCCCATATAATGAAAAGTTATTTTGCTCTCCGTAAGCTTTTAATTTGATCAGAGATTCTCGTGATGGACATTCAGGAACTCTTAATGCCGATGTTTCTAAACTTGAACCATCCAAAAAGTTCTACATATTCACATTGTCATAGTAACTGATGGTATTTCTTAAGAAGACATCGATCATACACAGGGCAGGGTCAGAGAAGCCTTGAATGACACCCAAGATTTTCCTCAGGAGGTTATAAAGTGGTCCCCGTGTTTTTCTAACTAAACCATATAAGTTAGCAATGATCGAAAAGCAAAGTCCAGAAGATTCTGTCATTTAAAAAATCTCCACAGTTCAGGTCTTTAAAGTAGCATTTTAATTCAGATCTAAAAAGTAATCTAGACAGTGTTTATATCCAAATTTAGATATAACTTAACTTTAAAGCTAAAAAAGTACTGGATTGAGAATCAAGTAGCATGGCCCCAGGGTGATCACCTGGCTTTCTTCTGACACGTCCTACTAACCGAATTTAGAGAAGATGCTTAGTATCTTACTTAGTTGGTAAATTATGAGGATTCATTTGTTCAGCAATATCTATTGAGCAGAGACTGTGGGTTAGTCATTCGAAGAGGAGACAGGTGTTGTCTCTAAGGTCCTCCCAGCTCTAATAGTCTACACTTGAAAGTAACCACAAGAATTGGGGTATTTTTTTCAACAATCGTTACCACGTTTGTTTTATTCCCTTTTTCCCTGGGTATTGAGCTTCCTTAAAGACAAATCAATCCACTTCTTAAATGTTTATCACTTTTATTTTTAAAGTCTTTGCTTCTTTTATTTAGAAACCTCAAACTCATAGTCAAAGCAAAGTTCTCTCCTTGGTCTGCTCTCTTCTTTACCCCGCTTCATCCCCATCCCCCCTCCACATTCTTCCCTGCACTGACCCATGTGGCGCTGGAGCAGAGAGATTTCTCCTGGGGAGAGTGTCCATGGTTACATTGCTGTCCCTTTGATTAGGTCATGTTTGTTGAGGAAGAGCAGGGGACTCGAGGGGCCCTGTTGTCCAGCCAGGACTCGATCCCAATCAGCCTCCCCAGACACCGAGGGCACTGGGAAGCCTCAGCTGCATTTTCTGGCTGATCCTCATTGGGCAGCCCCCATGCTTCATTGCTTTGAGGGGCCAGGGTCTTTGTCATCCTATGGTGTTCCCGTGCAATTTCATCACATTGGGGCCTGTGTCACGAGCAGGAGCCGTATTCCACCTGCCTCAGGGCCTGGGAACTTGAGGAGGTAGTCTTTTCTCCCCACTCTGACTCAGCAGCCCCCTATGCCATCTCTCTGCATCTGTCACTCCTCTGGCAGCATCAGGGCAAACTAGTAGCCTTGGGGCTGAGCAGATTTCCAGCAGGGATGGCAGCCTATCCCTTTAAGAATGATTCTTTTGATGCCTCAGTCCCTTAGCTTGAGGGAAGAAAGCCAGGGGGTCACACCTCTCATCACCCGTCCAGGAGGGCAGGCAAGGAGACGGGCTACGCTCACGAACACTGCACCCTCTCCTCGCTCCGCGTCCTTCTCTCTCACTCCAAATGGTAAAGGATACCATTCCACTATTCCAGAAAAACCTCAGCTCAGCCCCGATAGGCAATGGGAGTCTTGTACTGAGAAAGGAGTGCTCTTTCAACGCAACCAGAAAGAACTTAGTAAATGATTCTCAGAAGCCCTCTAAATCTTTACACTGTCCGCTAAAGCCTGGGGGAAACGAAGAATCCAAGCACTACCTTCTGTTACATATAGTTCCTTGAATATAGTCACTAAAGTTGGCCATAGTTTAATAGCTGCACTGAAATAAGGGAGGTACCCCATTTATACTATTGGCCTTTTGCTAGCAATACTATTATTTTTTTAAATTTAATTTAATTGATTTTTTTGGCCGTGCTGCACGGCACGTGGAATCTTAGTTTCCCAACCAGGGATTGAACCCGTGCCCCCTGCAGTGGAAGCACGGAGTCTTAACCAGTGGACCACCAATTTTTAATATACTAGGCAAATTAAAAGTAATCCAAGCCAAGAAGCAAGATAAACTTAATCTTCAAATTATTATAAATATTATGAAATAGATAGTAACTTCAAATTTACACTGAAACCATGAATTTGAGTGGTCAAACGTAAAAGTATTTGATGTCATTGGAAATTTCAAAGTACAACATTTAAGAAAAATCTGAGGGGCTTCCCTGGTAGCACAGTGGATAAGATTCCACACTCCCAATGCAGTGGGCCCGGGTTTGATCCCTGCTCAGGGAACTAGATCCCACACACATGCCGAAACTAAGAGTTTGCATGCCACAACTAAGACCCGGCACAACCAAATAAATAAATAAATATTTAAAAAAAAGAATAATCTGAAAGTTAGAGATTGCTGAATCTTAAACCTATCTGAGCAAAGTAGGGAATTATTGTGGTTGTCTAGATTGGCTGATAAATGCTTTTTTTTTTTTTTTTTTTACTATGAAAGTCTTACTATATTTAGATAGTCTGACTTATCTAAATAATTTCTTTGATTTCTGCATTATTTAACGCTACTCATTGTATTGATGGTTAATATTGGATTTCTTCCCTTACAATTTTTTTGCAGAGGATAGGTGGTTAAAATTGTGCATTATCATTTTTAAGTTATTCTTTATCAAATAAAGAGTAAGTTATTTATCAAGCTTAAGCTGTTCTGTTAACAAAGTAAAGGAAAACTAGCAGCAAATTATCAGTTTCATGATTTTTTCACACAGAAAAGAATCAATTAATGTATATTTTAAACAGCTTTCTATAGTAAGCCATAGTGAAAACAGGAGTAAAATGTTTTAGTAAAATACTAAACTCTAGTGCAGAGCTAATTAATCAGACAGTTTACATAAACTCTATACACATACATAACATATTCATACATACATGCATAATTCTGTTACCATATCACTCAAAATATGAGTGACAATGTTCTTTATAAAACTTTCTTAGAAGACAGTATCTTTATATTTTCCTTAACTATCAACTTATTAAAACACTAATGTTATTTCTTTTATGCATTGTACATCTGGATTCCATATGTGAAGTGTGAGATAGAAAACATTACCACCAGGATAATTTTTTTACTGGAGAAAAAACAGAAAACTCAGATGTCAGAATTTTGAGGCTGTTAGGGCCACAAATGCCATTTTAACACTTGAGGAAAATAGCAGAAACTCTTGAGGTCTTAGCTCTGCATTTGTCAAACCCACTAATAAAGATAACTATGAGAGATAAAAGAAAATGCTATACAGTCACAACTTACCAACTAGACATCATGGATAAGTAATTTAAGAGTTTAACTTTTAGCTGAGACAACTTCAAAGAACAAGATTTTGTAATTCTTGTAATCTGAACGTGGTTGAAGAGTTTAGTAGCGATAACATGAATGTGTCTGAATTACAGAGAATATTATTTCATTATAGCTTTGTGAAAGTAAGTTTGTTAATAATAGGGTAATACAGAAGTCTCACTGTATTTTTTCTGGAGATAATATTGCAACTAAAAAGTATCCTTGAATGCCAGTGCTCTTGGGAGACAGAAGTATTCTGTAAACACTCTGTACCCATAAAAACTCTTTGGGGTTGTATATTCAACTGTAATATTTTTCAAAATGATCAGGGAACATACATGCCTAAATAATGCATACAAATATATGGCACACAATAAATATTTACTGAACAAATACAATAAATGAGCAAATAAATGAGGATTCTGATTTGCTGTGCATTAACTCTGCCTTCAGAAAGAAAACCAGTTTCACGACTCTACGGCCATGCCACTCTTTAACTTTCTTTTTTGCCAATAATGTTTTTATTCTATTTAATCACCTGTTTTACCCAGGATTGACTTCAAATTTCTTGTGGTCAATCAAAGGGTGAAAAAAATAAGTACACTAATAAATTCCAAGGCCTATATTTCAGGGTCTGAACACAGCTTCAAAGGAGCATTTTCAAAAATACTTTTTAACAATGGAGATATCAGTTTTCACTTTTCATAGGGCAAACAAGTGCACACTGAGTTCTCTTTCCTCAGCACAAAACCCTAGAAATAATGGAAAGATACTTTTAAAAATAGTACTATAGTTTAATTTCTGAGGACCAGAAAGCATAAAGAATATACACAAAACTAAGAGCAGAGAGGAATAAATTAAAGAGGAAAACAGTAGCCCAGATTGTAAGAGTCCAGAAAGTACAGCCAACAAAAGTAGAAGCAACTCCAGAGAGGCCCCAGGAACCATGAACAAAAAGACAATGAGGGACCAATACACAGGGATACGTTTCTGTACCTCAGTAGGAGCAGCCAAGTGGGTGGACCCTTCTGTCCTCTGACTCTCTCGACCAGTAGAAGCAGCCACTGCATGTGTGTGGGGCTCCAAGAGTGAGTGGTGCCCTATTGTTTTGTTCAAATGCTGTTTCATCTGAACAAAGGATAGTGTCTCGGAAAATGTTGAATGCTTAAAATAAAGCATGTTTACCCAGAATAGAAAGATTTGAGAAAGATTTGAGCTTTCATGTGAATGCCAGCCAAATAAATTTATTGGGCAGAATCTATCTACCTACCTATTGATCTATGGATCTATGGATCTATCATTTGTCTGTCTTTCCATCCATCTATCTATATCTACTGCACATTAGGTCCCAGAAACCCACACAGTTGTTAAATCTTTCCACCTCAAATTATCACAGCTGCTGATTTGCCACGGGCAAGATGCTTTTGGATCCTCTTCTCTGTCGTTCCTATGGAGTAGTCGAGTCTAACCGCATTGGTGATACACCTGGAGAATGCCTTTGATATTTGCCAAGCTATATTTTAACCCCATGAGCTGTCAGAGAAAGCATCACAGTGTTTGGTGCATCTTCCACAGAACTAGAAGCAGTGTTAACCGCAATATAAAGAAATAATCTTTTAGCGTTAGAGACGTAGTATGTCATAGCCATTAAGAATGCAGGTCCTGGGACAAGGCTACCTAAGTTGCTCCCCATTCAACTTCAGGCAAGACACACAATTTCATTTTCCTCAGTTTTCTCATCTATAAAATGGGGGGAAATTACAATGGCTACCTCTTGGGATTTGTTCAGGTTACATGAGTTAATATGGGTAAAGCCCTTAAAATAGGCCATGTCACATAATGTTCAATGAATAGTAGTAGCTATCATTTGTTAAAATGAATTTCAGTAAAAATAGGAAAATATTCTAGATAGGATTTCTTTTTTTTAAAGATTTTTTTGATGTGGACCATTTTTTAAAGTCTTTATTAAATTTGTTACGATATTGCTTTGGTTTTTTGGCCGAGAGGCATGTGGGATCTTGGCTTCCTGACCAGGGATCGAACCCATACCCCCTTCATTGGAAGAAGAAGTCTTAACCACTGGACTGCCAGGGAAGTCCCTAAATAGGATTTCACTCGCTCTATTTTGAATCTTAAACTCCTTTCCATTCTTTTCATTTTTCCCGTTTTCACTAATCTAGGCGGATTCCTTTAAGGCTTCAACTCATATGCCTTCCCTCCATGTAAGATGCTGTCCAATAAAGCTAGGGATCCAAGAAAGAAAGTCATCTACTTCAGGGCTTCAGTTGTTTTATCTCTAAAATAAGACTAAAACCCAATTTTTCTGAAAATAGGTAATTTTCCAGTTGCCCATCTATTCTGCCCATCTATACATTTCCATTTTATCTTTAACTCTAATCTGTAAGTTCTAACATGCTAAAAATTAGGAAGAAGAAAGAGCTTCACAGAAATACGGAGAAAGGAAATCATGCAAATAACATTTTATTTCCTGAGCTGACCTACATCTCCAGTTATTGCTTGCTTCTCCAGATTCCCAGAGACCTTTAAAACAGACTGGTGATAGCACCAGGGGACTCATTCAAAAAGAAGAACAAGTTGAGTTCCGTTAATTGAGTGTCCACACCGATTGTCTGAGGTTGTATAAGCAGGGGTTTTTTGCTGCTTCATCATCAGTCATTTTGTAGCTCTGCCTCAAATTCTTTCACTTTAAGAGAATAATATCGGTATCATAGCTCACAGGGATTTTGAGAAAATTAATGAGAGTATAAACTGTTAAAAAAAAGTTGAACATCTCAGGAGAAAGATAGACCACATTAAATCTGACATTCCAGCAAATGGCAGGTAAGAACCCCTAGATGCTTCTGACATAGTATTTTGCCACATTCTTAACTGAAAAAGGAGGATTGTATTTTGGCAGGAGGGGGAGGGGGTTAAGAAGCCCTTCTAAATTCCTCTTACAAAAACTTTTTAGGTAGTTATTTCTCAGTCATAGAATAAAATCATTGAAAACAGTGACAGGAAGCTCTGTGCTCTTGCCATTTTTGTAAACAAAAGAATCTTACAAGAAATGACAACTGATGTGAAAAGTGTTATAGGTCATTTAGTTTATCCACTAACAGCATGCAAGTCTGATGCTATATTCTATTCTCAGGTCCTTTCCCCAAAATACTTGAATTTTTTTAGGGATAAATATTTTCCAACTCATCCTGTAGATTCCTATCCTCCAACGTATTTTTCTACTCTGTTTTAAATAATACAAAAAAATTTTCCCTCATTTAATCCTTTCAGTGCTCTTTCTGAAGAGTTTCTTTCTGAGGAGGGAACCATTCTGATATTTACTGAAGAATGTTTATTTACATATGAGTTTGATTCCCAGTGTTCAGATCACCCCAAATCTCAGTTTGGAAGTCAGTGCTGCTCTGTATCAGATGCAGTAAAATAAATAAACCTTTTTAAAGACTTCAGATTTAGACTTTTCCACCTTCTTAATATCACTATGGTAGCTACAGTGAAACAAGGTGACTTTTATTTAACGTTCAATGAGAGCTCTGTAGGATTTAACTGGAAATAATAGTGTTGACCTTGATATCTGATAGGAATGAAGCACACTTTGGTGCACTCCCAAACAATAAATGAGCCCAGGAAGTGCTAACATTTCTATTAGGCAAAGATACTTTCCCATAACACTAAGAGGCCTTTTCACAGACTATTTGATGGTATCCACTTCACCACTTAATAACTTGTGCTGTATACTCTTTATTTCAGAGAGGGAGATTTCCACAGCTACCAAACAATAGCTCTCGACTGTTTATGAAGCAAGTATTTATTTCTTCGCTGAACAAAAGCTAAAATAAAAATGCAGTTTTCTAGAAATTTTTTCAGTATTTACGTAGAAGCCTACTTACACTTTTGGCATTTCTTTTCTGCTCATTTTCTAAATAATGAGTTTTTAATCATAAAATGAATGTGTTTACTACCAGAATTTTTAAAATATAAAAATGCATGCAGAAAAAAAATTAAAAATCAACCAAAACGCAAAACCCGTATAAACTGGGGTGACCAGGTTCTCTGCTGAGATGCTTACATCCTTGTAATTCAAGACTTTTTTTTGATATTTTTATTCATATTTTTTTTTTCTGGAGTACAGGGAGCCCTTTCAACCTAATTGAAGAAATTACTCTTCTTTCACATTTATTATCATTTTTTCTCTTTTCTCTGGTCCATTTTTCATACACATTCAATTTACTGACTCCAATGTAGATTAAAAAAATTTTTTTTTAAATTTATTTTTATTTATTTATTTATTTTCGGCTGCGTTGGGTCTTTGTTGCTGCACGCGGGCTTTCTCTAGTTGCAGCAAGCGGGGGCTGCTCTTCGTTGCGGTGTGCAGGCTTCTCATTGAGGTGGCTTCTTGTTTTCATATTTGGGGCATCCTTGAAATGTTCCCCTTTTTATCTAATAGAGTCCATGTCTTATTGCACTTTAAAACATCAAACATTTTCTTGATGTTTTCTCATAGTGTTCTATGAGAAATTATTTTCCAAATTATCGTCATCCTCTTCCTACAGAGGTAATATGGTCTTCCGTTTTCTGTAGTACTTTTCTCCATATGATTTATTTTTCCTCTTCATTCTTTTTTTTTCATTCATTTGTGCTATGACCTGATCCATCCAGAATATGTTTTAACCAATAAAACAGAATGCTGCTTCTTTTGCCTTCATTTTCTATCCATTTGAGTGATGATCCCCCTTCAGGTGAGTCTGCTCATTCAGCCGTGTCCCACATCCCTTGCTTTAGATGTTGGGAGTGAGCGCTCTCACCTGCTCATTCAGCCGTGTCCCACATCCCTTGCTTTAGATGTTGGGAGACAGCGCTCTCACCTGCTCATTCAGCCGTGTCCCACATCCCTTGCTTTAGATGTTGGGAGACAGTGCTCTCACCTGCTCATTCAGCCGTGTCCCACATCCCTTGCTTTAGATGTTGGGAGAGAGCGCTCTCACCTTCCCATTTCTCCTCCTGTTACTTCTCCACCATCCTGTAAAACCTGTGTTCCTTTCAAGGCCCCTCCATCTCTCTCTACCACAGTCTACTTCTCTTCCTTGATGACTAACTACTGAACTCCTAGAACTCCACCTGATTTAGTAACGACGTGACACCTGGTTCTCTGATTTTCTTTTCAACCCAAAGCACCAGTAAATACACTGGGTGCTTTCAACCTTCATGTGGATCATCTCTTCTATTCTCTGCCTTTTAACTTCTTGGAGAGCCCATCTCCACATGTCTTTAGCGTTGCTCTCTCATGGCTGCATTCTGGATCATGCCATCGCACAGAACTGCGGCAACTCTGAAGTGCTAAATTCCATATTTTATCCCTAGATTCCTAATCTTTTAGATCTCTGAATTGTGCATCTATACCTATTCCTTCATCACCTCAGAATCTATCATTTTTTACCTCCTTAAATTTCTCCTCATCATTCAACTCCCTCTTCTGTTCATTTCCTTCTCTATGTAATATAAATTGAATAGACCATCATTCAACTGGCAAATTTTTTTTAACATCTTTATTGGAGTATAATTGCTTTACAATGCTGTGTTAGTTTCTACTTTATAAAAAAGTGAATCAGCTATACATATACATATATCCCCATATCTCCTCCCTCTTGCGTCTCCCTCCCACCCTCCCTATCCCACCCCTCTAGGTGGTCACAAAGAACTGAGCTTATCTCCCTGTGCTATGCAGCTGCTTCCCACTAGCTATCTATTTTACATTTGGTAGTGTATATATAATTCCATCAACTCTCTTACTTCATCCCAGCTTACCCTTCCCCCTCCCCATGTCCTCAGGTCCATTCTCTATGTCTGCATCTTTATTCCTGTCCTGCCCCTAGGTTCTTCATAACCATTTTTTTTTTTTAGATTCCATATATATGTGTTATCATACACATATTTGTTTCTCTCTTTCTGACTTATTTCACTCTGTATGACAGACTCTAGGTCCATCCACCTCACTACAAATAACCCAATTTTGTTTCTTTTATGGCTGAGTAATATTCCATTGTATATATGTGCCACATCTTCTTTATCCATTCATCTGTCGATGGACACTTAGGTTGCTTCCATGTCCTGACTATTGTAAATAGAGCTGCAATGAACATTGTGGTACATGACTCTTTTTGAATTATGGTTTTCTCAGGGTATATCAACTGGCAAATTTTACATCTTAATTTTTTCCAACTGTCTCCTTGATGTCCACATCAGAAAAGGAAAGAACTGCTTGAGAACATAACAAAAGCTTGAGACTAATGAAAACTACACATTAGCAGTTGTAAACATCCACAAGATCCTTACATTTTTCACAGTAAATATTTTTCATCTCTTCAAACTTCTGACACACTGCTCTGAGCTCATTCACAATAGATGAACAACCTCTTACTTCACAAAAAAAGAGGCAGCCATCAGATAGGGCCTTCCTCACCATCCTGATATGCAAAGTAAAAATTAACCTGTACTGATGGATCTAAGAAGCTCAGCCCTTTAGTGCAAGAAATATGAAGAAAACCAAGATGAATCATAATCAGATTGCTCAAAACCAAGAAATCTCAAAAGCATAGAAAATAAAAAGACATGTTATGTACAGAAAAGCAAGATAATGATAGCATAGGTTTCTTTTTGGAAAAAAAAATGCCTGAAAGAATAGAGCACATCTTTAGAGGACTGAAAGAAAAAGTTTTCAACCTAGAATTTTAAACTCAGTGAAAGTATATTCCTAAAATAAAATTGTAATAACATATTTTCAGACATTTGAAAGCTGAAAGGATTTACCATCATCAGGCTACACTGTTAAGAAATGTTTAAGGAAGTCCTTCAGGCACAAGTAAACTGATATCAGATAGAAATATGGATCTAGAAAAAAGAATGAAGTGCGCTGGAAATACAATCCCATGGAAATGATGGAAGAATTTTTTTAATGTGAAAGTATGAGAAAATTGGAAAGAGTTTTATTTGAAAATTGACAAATTTCTATAAGATAGAAGCCTATAGAATCATACAGTGCTACCTAGCCTTCCACCCAGTGTAGGTGGATAAAATGACTGACCCCCCAGAATTCCATTTCACTCTAGATCAGAGAGACCTGGCGTGGAGAGTGGCAGTGGACCAAGGTGGTTGGCAAAATGGTTAAAGGGTTTTGAGCTCCTGCCACCAGATCCAGCATCTGTCCTTAAGCTAAGTTACTTTTAGGGAATTCTCATTGTAGCCTCAGAGACGATACTGAAATGCAGATAGGAATTAAGTAATTCCTATTCTTCATGATACATCATCATGCAAGGTCATTGTGAACTCTGAGCATTGACACTGCTGAGCAGACCTTCCCTGTGAAACACTCTCTCCATTTAAATATTACATGACACTACACTCCCAGTTTTCTTCCCTCCTAATTTACCTAACTTCAAATCACATAGTAGCAATGTCCTTTTTTAGCAATTAAAGACTGATTCTTTGGATATCTTCAACAAAATGAAACTGTTATAAAATGTGGGTGCACAATGGACAAGATTTTTACCAAACTGAGTTTAACAAATCGGCAGTACATAGAGAATCAGTGACTTACTATTCTGTGAGGTGGTATTTGGTGGATGAGGTTTATGTGAGTTTGGTCAATTATTGTTAAGTAGTTGTCAGTGAACACAACTTTCCCTTTTCCATCTACCCTGAAATGTTGGCTTTCCTTGGGATCCCATTCTAGGTTCCCTTCTTCACTGTAGAACAGAGTCCTGAACAGATGCCTTTGGGCTGAATCTATTTCCACAGTTTTGTCTAATTAGCACAGTGATTGAAGTTTTCTGTGTGCTACCTTAATCTCATCTTTTTCATTCTCCTTCTGTGTACTGACAGGTGACAACTCATCCAGCCTATATAGGCTTGTCATTATTATTTACCCCTAAACTTTCTATCCTCACATCTTATTGATGAGCATGTATTTAATCATTTCACCTCATAGATTTCTCTCCATCTGACCTCCTGTATTCACTACTAATTTCTTTAGTTCAGGTCACCATAATATATCAACCAGATTCCTGCCAGTGCTTCAGAATTTGTCTCCTTCCCTCTGGTGTCTTCCCTAACCTGCATCCAGAGCATACTTTTCTAAAATGAAAATGTTCACTCCTTGACTACAAGTCATAAAAGACTCCAAACTATTTTAAAATAAAATAGAAACATTTAATTTTTATATGAAAGATCTCTTTGGATCTCCCACCTATTGACCCATGTTTGAGTCATGATATTTTCTCACAATCACAAAAGGGCTTTAAAAATGATTAGTCATGATAGGCTGCTAGTTTTTCCCCAGTCCCTTCTGCCCTTCTTCTTTTATAATAGAGTTTTAGCTGAGCACAAAGACATCCTGCTAGGACAACACATTCCAGCCTCCCTTGCAGCTAAGTGCAGCCATCTGACCATGAGATTACTAATGGCAGATGAGTGTGGAAATGATGTATAAAACTTCCACATCATTTCCTCAAAAGAAAATTGTTTGCCACAATCTTTATCTCTCTTTCTTCCCACGGACTAGAAGGAACTGAGTCAGTGGTAAACAGGCAAATGAAGACAATATTCTGGGAACAATAAGATGGAAGAAAGTAGGTCACTGAAAAGCTTTCTGGAATCAGAGCTGCTTTCTTGCCCTAAATTACCACCAAATTCTGGACTAATACATATCAGATAAATACATTTTTATCTCTTTAACCAACTGTATTTTGGGGTCTTTTTGTTATACAAGCTTAGCCTGCAATTTAATCAATAGAGTAGCTGAAGAGAAAGGCTTATACATTTCCAGTAAATAAAATATATCAAGAAGAAATTACAAATGTAGTTGAAAAGGAAAAAATTGAATATTTCTATGTCTTGAGCACTTAGGTCTTACAGAAGTCTATACAAATTTCAGTTAGCTAAAAGACCAATGCACTTTCTCATTTCTAGGCCCATGTACATGTTACTTCCTCTACTGGAACATGGTTGCAAACTTCTTTTCAAGTAAAAACAGTATGACTCTTTTAAGTTTTAACATAAAGTTTTTGCTAAATTCCATACCACATTCAAATTTGGGGACCAATACTATTGTTTCCCATGTGCACAGATCCCACTGTCTTGTAATGACATGTTTAGTTGCCTTTCTCACTACTAGATTGTACGCTCCATGATGATAGGGACAGTGTCTGTCATCTGTGATGTTCTAAATCCAAAGCCTGGTTCAACGTTTGGTACGTCGTAGACTCTCAAAAAAAAGAGATGTGTTGAATCAGTTATATAGCTCAAGTAATCATACAAAATAAATCCATTATTGTAACCTCTGCCTATGTCAAGAATTGCATAAGATTCAATTGAACAAGAGTATATCAACATCCAAGAAGCTATACTCCTGGCCTCCCAATCGTAACCACCCTGCCCTGCAAAGATAACCACTCTCTTGAGTTCTAACACCATAGATTGGTGTGTTTTGTTTTGAACTTTAGTAAATGGAATATTCAGTATGAAAATATATCTTATTCAATTTGGGCTGCCACAACCAAATGCCATAAAGTGGATGGCTTGTAAACAACAGAAATTTATTTCTCATAGTTCTGGAGGCTGAAGTCCAATCAGGGTGCCAGCTTGGTCAGGTTCTGATGAGAGCCCTCTTCTGGTTGCACATTGTGGACGTCTTGCGTCTTCACATGGCAGATAGAGAGTGAGCTAGCTCTCCGGGGTCTCTTTGATGAAGACACTAATCCCATTCATGAGGGCTCCACCTTCATGACCTAATAACCTCCCAAAGTCTCCACTCCCAAATATCATCACATTGAAGATTAGGATTTCAGTATATGAATTTTGGAGGAGCACAAAGATTAAGTCCATAGTAAATTATATAAGGAAGGAAAGAAGGAAGTAGGGAAGGAAGAAAAGAAGAAAAAAAATCAACTGATGATAAATAAGTGTTGTAAATCTGGATAATTTTAGTTAGAAGCTCACTTATATGGGAATAATTAACTTACTTAAAAAAATAAGAATATTGTCTATTCGCATATGATTTTTACTCTCTTCAAATTACCTACATTTAGCATTATTATTCACTTTTTAAAATATTTGACTTGTGGCTGATAGTAAGAAAAAACAAAATAAATGCCTAGTCTTTGAATGGTTTTAAATTATGGGCTTCACAGATTAAGTTAACAAGTCTTAAAAATAGAGGCTTGCCAATGTTCTCTCTTATAAACCTCTTTTAAGTGAATTTTCACAAAAGATCACTTTCCACTATTTTAGGTCTAATATCTGATAGTCACAAACTTAATAAAAATTAACTATTGTAAGTTATATTCCACGTGTATGCAGTACTGTACATTTTTTCTTCTTCTTTATATCAGGTTATTTATTAGCATAAGAGACTGACTTACACAAAATGATTTCCTTGACTACAATCTCCTAGGAATAGCTTTCACCCAATCAGTTCTTTTACATTCAAGCTTAAGTCTAAATAATAAGGTCTTCACAGCCCTTTACTATTGATATATTTATATACCATTCTAGAATCCCATTAGGATTATAATTGACGTTATCTGAATGCTGTCATCTTCTTTTAAACTTAGAGATATCTATTTTCCTTGGAATAAGAAGAAAACAAGCAGATATTTAAAAAATTGAGTGTGTTTCCAAATATCTCTCTTCTTCCTTTAACTGTGTCATTAACTCAGTAGGCAATATTCAGCTTTTCTATATTTATTACTCAAAAATGGAGTTTTACCTATTCTGAACTCTATATATCTCCATGCTCTTGGTATTTGACTTTAAAAGAGTATGAATAGATTTGAAAATACATTTTTTCTTACACTGTTGATTGGAGAGATACATTTTACATTACTCCATTTCTTTCTACCTTTAAATGTATGTATAGGTACACAGTCATGCACATATATAAATATATATACATACAAAAAATATATATATATAGCCATATAAATATAGATACAAATATAGATATAGACAGCTATTTTCTTGTTTAGGTCAGTTTTCCTTAAGTCATTGGTAACAAGATTAGAAGAGCAAACCTGTATTATTAAAAATAACTATTTTATGATAATTAACTTGTCCTCTGAACCTATTGATTTTGTGTAACTTGGGACAATCTTCAGTTGTCTTATATCATGAGAGGAATAATGCTGAAACCTGAAAATTGATATATTAGTATTTTTCAGTGAAAGAATTTGACCTCAATTTTGGTAACCTTAATTTTAAGGTAACATGAGCAAAAAACTAACGTCACCAAAAAGAATATATCTTGAGTGCTTTGTGACCACCTAGAGGGGTGGGATAGGGAGGGATTGTGGGAGGGAGATGCAAGAGGGAGGAGATATGGGGATATATGTATATGTATAGCTGATTCACTTTGTTATAAAGCAGAAACTAACACACCATTGTAAAGCAATTATACTCCAATAAAGATGTTAAAAAATATATATATATATATATTTTGAAAGACTTAACAGACTCAATCTATTTTAAAAGGGTTAAGAAAAATTAACTCTCTATCACAGAAATGGGTGGTTATTGAGAGACCATTTAATAAATCCCACCCCACCCAACTTTTAATAAACTCCAACCCAGCCTACATCTGAAACTATATTAGGCATGGAATTCATTTCTTTAAAATCTTATAGAGAAAATGTATGGACTTCCACTTACTCTATAGTGTGAGGAAATATAAATAGTCTGGTTCCCATTATCTGATTAAGAGCAATCAAATCATTCCCCAGCCTTCTTCCTTCAGACCAAATCACCCAAATTTCTTTCTTTTTATATTAGTTGAATTTTAATCACCTTTTGGTACTCAACTGCAAAGCTATAAAATACAGTCTCTGAGAAAATTAGAATGGAAAGATAAGTTAATCCAAACTGTATGTGGATGAAATCCAAACCATAGCAAGCTTTTCGTGGTCCTTAGTCATTGTAAAGTCCAAGACATAATAAGAAAGGTCACCACATTATATTTAAATTCAATATTACTATTTTACCATACTCAATTCTCATGCTAGTTTTCTTAACTGTGATTTATCACTATAGTTTTCTGTTCTTATAACTCCTAGATTCTTGTGTTATATCTGTGCATTGTGAGATACGCCCAGAATTGTATTTGTTTAGTGTCTTTTTCCTCCTAAATTTATAGCTCTATGTGTATTTAAATTTCCCATTTGGCCAGTTGACATGTTCACCATGATCAATTAAGTCTGATCATGCCTTTAACTATGTTTGTATGGACTTATTTTGTCCGTGGATAATTCTTCTATATTCTAATTATCTATCAACTCATTCATCTTTACAGAAATGACCAACATTAACCACATAGGCCAATGAATCAGAGGGAGGAGCCATCTCCCAGACCAAGTCAGAATAAGCAACCCAACAAAACATAGTAAGAGCTGGTAATGTTGGGAATCAGTGTAAGAACAACTTCCTGGTTGTCAAATGCTGCAAAGTCAGAGATCCCTTGCTACCACCCTTGCAGGAATTTACATTCTTTCATTATAGGTTTCATTTTTAATTTAATGGACATTAAATTTATAATTTCAAAAATGGCTATTTTAAAGAGCATTTGACCCAGCTATTTCCTCCATCTTGGATGGTCTTCCCTTAGATGTCTTCTTGGTTAAAATCCCTCTCCTTAAGTCTTTGCTCAAACCTCACCTTTTCAATAAGAGAAAGGCCTACTGTAACCACCCTATTTACCACCACCTGCCCAGCAAACCACCCATGAGTACATACTTGTCCTACTGACTGCCTTTATCCTGGTCAACTTTGTCTTATAGCTAAAGCACTTATCACCTTCTAGTATATATAATCATTTACCTGTTTATTCTGTTTACTTAGTGTATGTTCTCCCTCTCCCAGCCCCTAAACATAAGAACTGCCAAGTGTTTGTCTATTACATTCATTGTTATATCCTAAATTCCTAGTAGAGTTCTGGGCCCATAGTATGTGCTCAATAAACACGTGTTGAATAAAACAAAGCTTTATTAAAACATCAAATGTTTTCATGCTTAATATGAAAGGGTAGATAACAAGAGAAAAGAAAAGCATTCCTTTTATTCTACTGTGTTATTGGGAGTAGGAAGGAAAAGAAGGTAGGAAACTGTAATGGGTTATAATAATAAAGGAAAAGACAGGAGAGGATGAGATTAAAGTGGATTTGCATTCTTTGTAAAATGACCTAATTATAGATGCCTTTCCCAGCAGTGTCATCTCTCCAAACAATACATGCATGACTGTCCTAATTCCCTGCTCCATCTGTGACTTAAGACTTGACATTTTTTTCCTAATCATCAATATTAGAAAGTCATAATAAATTGCAGTAATATGACTGCACTGTGATAACCTTATTGACTTATTAATGTGGATGTGGATAAAGAAAATACTGCCAGCCGCTGGTTTCAATATTCCCTTTCATTAATGGCATTATGTAGCAGATAATGTACAAGTCTTAAACTTCACAGAAGCACAGATTCTCAGAGTTTGAATAAATGTTAGAGACAATCTAATTCTATTCCCTGTCTGATTCTTAAATCCCTTCAATTCACAATCTCTGAAAGCAGCCTATTCTATTTTCAGATATTTTGACTCTTCCTCTTGTTGAAACAATCCATCAGCCATACTGGTGTCTTCATACAGGGGCACCAGTTCTGCCCTTAAGGCATTGTAGATAAAGTCTCTCTGTTTTTCCAAAGAACAGCTCTTCTCTTATTTGAAGACAGCTCCCATTTTGGTTTTAAATCTCCTCTTTCGCAGTGCAGTTTCTTTAGAATGTTTTCTATAAATAAAAGCTTTCTCAACTTTCTAAAATTCCTTTTCTACACGCTATTTATTCTAAATAGTTTACTTCTTTAAATATATACAATTGCTTCAGCATCAATGGCAATTATAACATTTAGCCATCCAAGTTTTTCAGTAAAACACTTTAGAAGTTATAACCATGAAAGAAATCCAAATTCCATCATATATCATGTTAAGGTCCATAAGAACCCTGTGGTCCTAAAGAGACATAATGTATAAAAAAGAAAAAATTCAGGTTTACATCAGATAATAATTGATCAGAATTAGATAGAACAGAATAAAGAACCCAGAGAACAGACTCCCATAAATATAGTCAACTGATTTTTGGCAAAGAGCAAAGGTAACACAATGAAGCAAAGTCTCTTCAACAAATGGTTCTGGAACAACAAGTCATCCACATGCAAAAAATGAATCTAGACACAGACCTTACATCCTTCACAAAAACCAACTCAAAATATACCATATCCATAAATGTAAAACACAGACCTAAAAACTCTTAGAATATGGCATAGGTGAAAACCTGCATGACCTTGGGCCTCTTTAGATAAAACACCAAAGACATAATCCATGAAAGAAAGAATTGATAAACTGGACTTCATTAAAATTGGAATTTTCTGATTTGTGAGAGACAACATCAAAAGAGTTAGAAGGCAAGGCACAGACTGGGAGAAAATACTTGTAAAAGACACATGTGGCAAAGTGCTATTATCCAAAATGAGCAAAGAACCCTTTAAATACCATGGTAAGGGAAAAAAAAAAAACTGATTAAAATATGGGCCAAAGACCTTAACAGATACCTCACCAAATAAGATATAAAGATGGCAAATAAACATACGAAAAGATGCTCCACATCATATGTCATCAGGTAAATGCAAACTAAAACAATAATGAGATACCACTACACATCTATTAGAATGGCCAAAATCTGGAAACCTGACAACACCAAATGCTGACAAGGATGTGGAACAGTTGGTAGGAATACAAAATGGTACAGCCACTTTGGAAGACGTTTTGGCAGTTTCTTACAAAATCAAACATACTCTTACCATTCAATCCAGCCATGCACACCTTGATATTTACCCAAAGGAGTCGAAAACTTATGCCCACACAAAAACCTGCCTGCAGATATTTGTAGCACCTTTATACGTAATTGCCAAAAACTTGAAAGCCACCAAGATGTCCCTCAGTAGGTAAATGGATAAATAAACTGTGGTTTATCCACACAATGGAATATTATTCAGCACTAAAATAATGAGTATTCAAGCCACAAACAGTCATGAAGAATCCTGAAATGCCTATTACTAAGGGAAAGAATATGATCTGATAAGGCTACATACTGTATGATTCCAACTATATAACATTTTGGAAAAAGGAAAACCATGGAAATGATAAAAAGATCAGTGGCTGCATGGATAGAAGGCAAAGATGAGAAGGCAGAGCACAGAGGAATTTAGGGCAGTGTAAATGCTCTGTAGGATATTTTAAATACGGATATGTATCATTATACATTTGTTCAAACCCTTGGCATGTACAACCCCAAGAGTTGAACTCTAAAGTAAACTATGGACTTTGAGTGATCATGATGTGTTAGTGTAGATTCATCTTTGGTTTAAAAAAAATGTACCATTTTGGTGAGTGAGGTTGATAATGGGGGAGGCTATGCATGTGCAAGGGCAGGGAGTATGGGAAATCTCCACACTTCCTCTCAATTTTCTTATAAACATAAAAGTGCTCTAAAAAAGTAAAGTCTTAAAAAACTGAAGTAAACTTCTGAATGACCGTTTCTGTAGACAATTGTAGCCTTGAAGATATTAAAGTAAATCACATTATGATTGTTCGGTTCTTATTGAGTGTCCACTGTACCAGGAAATGGGCACATTACACCATTTATGTGTGTATTCCAAACAGTTGTATACCCTCTCTAGCCAGTTTAGCTGTTCTTCACAAATATACTGAAAAAATTATTTCTTCCTCATGTTTTAGTCATTCACAATGAATGTTTTACACCCAAATGTAAATGGATACTTATTACATATTCTCCTTTAAGATGAATCTAATTTAACTTTCTACGACAAACACATGCATACCCAACGAAGTGCAATCAGATTTATGGGTTAGTTTTATCATATCGTTCAGTGAACAGTTAATCCCTATACTATGCACATTATTCCAGAGAATAGAATAAAAGGGACTCTTCCCTCATCCTTTTTATGGAGGCTAGGGTTGCCTATATGACATAGTTCTGGGCAAGTGGGAAATTTCAGCTGAGCACATTGCCAGTCTTGAACATAACCAAGATTCTGTAGGTTAAAAAGGCTGAATGGAAACTGAATAGAAATTATCAGTGTCTGCCCAAAAAATTTAGTGAGGGAGAAAGGGTAAGACATCAAAAGTTGTTTGAAACACGTGAACTGTGGGCTGTCCAAAGAGACATATCAAGTGACAGCTGGATACTTGAGTTTAAAGTTCAAGAAGAAGATTCCTGTGAATCTTTAGCATATACATATAGGTAAAGCCTTAAGAATGGATGAAATCATCTAAGGAATAAGTGGAGATAAGAAAGCCTATGGAGAAGGTTTCTCCTGTGGAGAAATGGGACCCTGGAGCAAGCCAGCATTTAGAGGAGAGAAAGAGGAAGAGGTTCTAGCAATGAGACTAAGAATTAGCATCAGGTGCGCGGGGAGGAAACAGAAGGAGGCAATGCCCACTCGTAACAAAGGGAAGATCGTGCTCCAAGAAGGAGGGGTAATCCAATGTCAACGGGAGGTCAAGTTAGTGAGGACTCATAACTGAACCTTCAGTCTGGCAACAAGAAGTCCATTCGTGAACTTCAACCAATAGATGGGCAAAGAAAAGCTTAAACTGAGTGGGTTCAAGTTAAAAATAAAAAAGATATTGAGGATGTGGAGACATAATATAGACAATTTCTGCAAGAGATTTTGCTAGAAAGAGGAGAAGAAAAACGAAGTGGTAGCTGGAGTAGGGGATATAATGAAAAGGAGGAGTGTTTTCCTAAGATTGAAAACATTTCCTCAGGTTTGTATGTTGGTGGAAATGATCCATTAATTAGGGAGGAAAAAAATGATGATACCAGAGGACAAAGAAAGATAATTGTTGGAACAAAGACCTTAAATAGAAAACAGGGCAAGGGATCCAGTGTTCAAGTGAAGAGTTTGGCCGTAACGATGACCCATTGTGATGGGTGAGGAAACAGAATATTTGGATTTAACGGCTATTAGTTTGGGCATCTGTGGTAGAAGGAATACGAGGGTTTCTTCTGATTGTTTCTAAAGAGAAGTGGATGGAAGCTGGAGAGAGAAGAATGTGCAAAATAGTGGATTCCACAAAATAAAAGACTGAGTTAACCAAGGCAGTACAGTTACACGTGCCAAGGCAGTACTGAGTACCTTCCTGAGATTTGTAGCCATACATTTAAAGTAAGCACAGTCCCAGTGGTTGTGTTTTCTCCAAACACATTCTGCACATGCAGAGCAGATAATTATGCATTAAACCAAGGTTGGGGTTTTTATCAGGCCAGTATGATGGAAGGAAAGAGAAGTTCAAAATTACTTTTAAATGATGCAGACCCCAATATTTTAACATTGAAACATGCCCTTGATCATTTAAAGCTACTTAGCAAACAGACTCTATAATTTTATCCACTTTATTTCTATTCATATGTGACTAGGTATAAGTATGTGTGTGTGTGTGTGTGTGTGTGTGTGTGTGTGTATACATAGACAGAGAGGGAGAGACAGAGAGATAGAGTCAGAGACAGGCAGAGAAAGTAAAAGAACATTCACCAAATTATTAATAATTACTTTTTTAATCTCTTTATTTATTTATTTATTTTAGGATGCTTCTTTGCAACTGATCCAAATAGTTTCCTACATGATGCCCAAATGTATCTGGGGAAATATCCTCTGTTCTGATTCCACAGCACCAAGCTGAGAAAGGGACTCAGATCAGGCTAAATGAGCCTGCATTACCACTTTGATTGCTCCTAATTCATTATGTACTGCATTCTGCAATCACATGTTGCATTCATAAATTACAAAATTTATCAGGTACTCAAGGCCCAGGTAAAGTGTTGCCCAGTATCTTGTCATACAAGGCCTTGTGCAGAAATACTCCCAACTTCATGAATTTAAAATTTATGTGTATAAGACTGAACCTGTAAGTAGAAAGTAATGATTCCGGAAGATTTCATATGACTCTTAGTCACTCATTTGAAGTTGCTGTACATAAATCTGGGTTCCCAAATGAGATCTTTTTAGAGATGGGGAACTTGCACTTCTTTCAGTCCTGCAAAATTATGTTGATTTCTCAGCTATATATCCTGACTATAATATAGTATAATTCTGTATACTTTAGATAAGAAAACATGATCAAATTATTACATTGCCTATATATAATTTTTCAATTGACCAGTAATTATTTGATATCCATCAATACAGAGTTCATGTATAAATAGTCTGAAATGTAAAATTTCTATTTCTCCCCTACACATACACACCAAACTCATAGCCTCACCACCCATGTCCTTATGTGATCCTTACTTTTATAATCAGATAAGAAATTAAGCCATTTGAAAAATAAAAACATAAAAATATTGTTTTTAATTCATTCAGAGTGGTAGGATTTCTGAGTTTTCTGTGGTTATCCAAATTCTACCAATTATTTGAGGTCCAGATCAAGGTCAATCTCACCCATAAGCACCTTCCTGACTGATTCTATCTTCATGAATCTTTTGGGTCTTTGACCTACTACAGCATCATCACAACAGCCATCACCATCATGTGATCAAAATCAACATGTAAAATGGCACTCTAAAGCTCTTTCCTACTCACTGGTGGTAAATAGCAATAACAATAATAAAGATTTAAAACTAATTATTTATAGGATCTACACTGACACAAGTTGCTATTTTTTGCATCTTTCTCTACTTGGTATTGATACTTAAGCTCCTATATGAGACAGACTCATTTTATATTCATTTTTAATGGATTATCATTTTTTGACAAAGTATTATTTCATTATGCCAAACTTGACATGGTTACTCTGTCTAATATAGCTCATACAATAATCAGATTTTAGAAATTGAAGACTAATTTACCCATATGTGTTATATAAACAGAGCCATATATATGTACATAAAAGTAATTTAAAAAGCTATTTTATTCAATAGCTTTATATGCATACATACACATAATTGTATGTGTCAGGAAAACTGCATGGATTGCATAAAATAGACACTCTAGAATCATATTTGACTAAAGGTGTAATTATTTTCATCTTGTTTCTTGACACTTAGTTAAACTGGAAACTTAGCAGTAAATTCATGAAACTGGTGGTCTGTATTTAGCCTGCTGTGAATAATATAAGTCTAGGATGTAGTTCGTTCATCTTTATTTTCTGTGCAGTGCCTTATATGTTCATATGCACTTGGTTAACTTTAAATGACATTGCTCAGGCAATTAAGGCAACTGCATTACCCTAGCATTATTAAAATGAATTTCCTCATGCCAGATAAAGGGGTTACCCAACTCCTTGTTAACACTCATTACAAGTTTGCGTAATTTTTGCTGGGTTCACAAAGGTTCTGACAGGATGGATAATTGGATCCTACCAAACAGTTAAACACGATGTCAATTTCTTGAATTGCAGAATTTAGAATTGGAATGATTTAAAGAGGTCATCTGGTTTAACCTTCCACACAATGATAAATCACTTCTTCAGCATCCAAACATTTAAACATGGCTTTTTTTTAGCTTGAACTTATTCTTTTTTATTAATAAAGTGTATTTAATTCTTCAGTCTTCTCACTGCATACATAAAGCTGAGAAAAAAATTAACCAGAGGCGTATAAAAAATAGCAACTTAAAAAAAAAATAGCTTCTTTAATTCAGTGGTAATACAATAAGGATGATTTCTTCAAAGATGCATTTATCTGTTAAAGATAAAATCATGCTTAAAATGCCTGGTTTCTTTAGTATTTTCTTAATGTAGGCAAAAATAGTTAGTCTTTAAAATCAAAAGAACTGTGGTTGATTTCCTTCATTACTTCAAATGATGATGGTTTTTGATTTTGTTTTATGATAGTCCAAAGACATAGAGAAAATATTTTCTCAACTGTTCACTGTTTGACAAACTACTCAGTCTGTGCAGCAAGATGGCCAAGCCCCTATATGAAGAGTGCCTAATGATAAAGTATTGAAATGGTGATAGTAATGGCTGGGAAACAAGTATTAAATCAACTCACCTTACACATTAAAATCTATTAAGCTATTTATTGCTCTTATTATCAGAGGCTTCCGCCAATAACTTAAGAGAAAATTTTTCTTAAAGTATGTTAATGTAAGGAGAAGGATTTTCGGTGTGTGTGTGTTTGATGTGCTTTGTTTCTAAAATTCATCCTTCATCCTTGTCCCATTCACAGATTAAATTTTCTGGCAAATGTCAACTGGAAAAGACACTTACTGCTATCCCAGATCAATGTTATCTGATCATTTCTCAGACACGAACAAGTATTTTTGTAAGTATTATTTGTCCAGTTGTGTTTTCCAGAAACCAGGATCTTAATTATTTCTTTCTTGATAAATCTAGACAAATCTACAAAAAGAGTTCTCAACCTGAAACTATGAACAATATTTCAACTTCATTTTAAGCATCATAAAATTCTTTTTATAAGAATTATAAAGTTAATTTTTAAAACTAAATTATATTCACACAGCTAACATCATACTCAATGGTAAAAGACCCCATGATAAGGAACAAGACAAGGGTGCCACTTCTGCCACTAATATTCAATGTGGTATTGGAAATTCTAGCTAGAGAAATTAAGCATGAAAAAAAAAATACAACTAGATTGGAAAGGAAGAAGTAAAATCATCCTGCTTGCAGATGACATGCTCTCCTATGTAGAAAATCCTGATTCCACAAAAATACTATTAAAGCTAATAAATTTAGCAATCTTGCAGAATATAAAATCAATACAAAAAGATGTATTTCTCATCATCAAAAAATCTACAAACAATAAATGCTGCAGAGGGTGTGGAGAAAAGGGAACCCTCTTGCACTGTTGGTGGGAATGTAAATTGATACAGCCACTATGGAGAACAGTATGGAGGTTCCTTAAAAAACTAAAAATAGAATTACCATATGACCCAGCAACCCCACTACTGGGCATATACCCTGAGAAAACCATAATTCAGAAAGAGACATGTACCACAATGTTCACTGCAACACTATTTACAATAGCCAGGACATGGAAGCAACCTAAGTGTCCATTGACAGATGAATGGGTAAAGAAGATGTGGCCCATATAACCAATGGAATATTACTCAGCCATAAAAAGAAATGAAATTGAGTTATTTGTAGTGAGGTGGATGGACCTAGTATCTGTCATACAGAGTGAAGTAAATTAGAACAAATATCATATGCTAACACATATATATGGAATCTAAAAAGAAAAAAAAATAGTTCTGAAGAACCTAGGGGCAGGACAGGAATAAAGACGCAGACATAGAGAATGGACTTGAAGACACAGGGAGGGGGAAGGGTAAGCTGGGACACAGTGAGAGAGTGGCATGGACATATATACACTACCAAATGTAAAACAGATAGCTAGTGGGAAGCAGCCGCATAGCACAGGGAGATCAGCTCTGTGCTTTGTGACCACCTAGAGGGGTGGGATAGGGAGGGTGGGAGGGAGACGCAAGAGGGAGGGGATATGGGGATATATGTATAAGTATAACTGATTCACTTTGTTGTACAGCAGAAACTAACACAACAATGTAAAGCAATTATACTCCAATAAAGGTGTTAAAAAAAAGATACATTTCTGTTTGTTTTTCTTTTATACAGCAGGTTCTTATTAGTCATCCATTTTATACTCATCAGTGTATACATGTCAATCCCAATCGCCCAATTCGTCACACCACCATCTCCAGTCCCCCGGAAAAAGAGATGCATTTCTATACATGAACAATCCAAAAAGGAAATTAAGAAAACAACTCCCTATACAATAGTATCCAAAAGAATAAAATATTTAGAATAAATTTAACCAAGGAGGCAAAAACTTGTTATACGGAAAAATATAAAACATTGCTGAAATAAATTAAAGAATACATAAATAAGTGGAAAGACAGCCTGTGTTTCTGTAAGGGAATACCTAATATTGTTAAGATGACAGTATTACTCAAATCAATCTACAGATTCCATGTAATTCCTGTCAAAATCCCAATGGCGTTTTTTGCAGAAATAGAAAAACCCATCCTAATTTTCATATGGAATATCAAAGGACTCTGAATAGTCAAACAATCTTAAAAAAGAACAAAACTGGAAAACTCACATTTCCTGATTTCAAGACTTACTACAAAGCTATAAAAGATTATGAAAGTAATCAAAAACAATGTGGTACTAAGATAAGGACAAATAGACAAATGGAATAAAATAGAGGTCCAGAAATAAACCTCAGGTATATGGCCAATTGATTTTCAACAAGGATATCAAGGCCATTCAATGGGGAAAGGGTAATACATTCAACAAATGGATTTCCTTTTTTTTAAAGGCTGAGTAATACTCTATTATATATATATTATAAATTCCATTCCATAATATTCAATTATATATATGTATATGTATAGATCACATTTTCTTTATCCATTCATCTGCTGACAGACCCTTAGTTTGTCTTGGTTACTATGAATAATGCTGCAGTGAACATGGGAGTACAGATATCTCTTTGAGATCCTGATTTTATTTCCTCTGGATATGATTGTTGGATCATATGGTAGTTCTACTTTTAATTTTTGGAGGAACCTCCATACTGTTTTCCGTAACGGCTATACAAAGTTACATTTCTACCAACAGTGAAAAAATACTCACATACTCATTCTCTCCACATACTTACCAACATTTTACTTCTGACTTTTTGATAACTATCTTAACAGGAATAAGATAATATCTTATTGTGATTTTGATTTGCATTTCCCTGATGATTAGTAACGTTGAACATCTTTTCATATACCTATTGGCCATTTATATGTCTTCTTTACAAAAAAGCCTATTCAGCTCCTTTGCCTGTTTTTAATTTTTTTGGCTTTGTGTTTTATGAATTCTTTATATACTTTGGATTTTAACCCCTTATCAGGCATATAGTTTGCAAATATTTTCTCCCAAGAAATGCTTACCTTTAGTTAAATTTACTATGAGATCTAACTATTTGTGAGTGTATACCTTCATATATGATTTGTCATAAATCTTGTTCAAATACTATATTTGTATATAGGGTGACTGTATAATTTACTATTCAAGCCCTAGACACTTTATGAATGAAAGAGAGGACTATTAATAATTATGCTAAGACAACTGGCAAAAACCAGACCTGTCCTGGGCAAAACAAAATGTCTAATCACCTAGTCATATGTCACATCTGGGACAGGTCTCTTTTCTTAGAAGAGCAGTGTCTCTTTGAGTTAAATTATCAAGATTTGTAGTATGACTTGTCTTCCTAGAAAAAATAGTGAGGACAAATGAAAATTTCAATGCAGAAATTTGCTTGCTTCTATCACATATAATATTACTTAAATGCAAATATTATACGGACTGGCAAAATAGATGCATATGCTCTTGCAGCACTTCACTAAGAAAATATTTATGGAGGGGTACTAAGGGCACAATTTGCAATTAAAATCACAAATACATTATTGCTTACTAGAAAGGCTTGCAAATGAGTGGAAATTTACTGTTTGTTATTAATGCTTTAGTGTGTAAGAGCAAATCTTGCAAACTAAGCAAGATAGAGGCTATCCAAATGAACTATGAGAGCTTTTTTGGTAGAGCACATTTTTGAGGACAGTGTTGGTTTTTTTAATAACTGTTGCAATGAAGCACCACTTTTTAATATTGTACCTTAACAGAGCCATTTGCTAGGTAATTATTCCCCCAAAAAGAATTTTTACAAATACATATTACATGTACTTAATCACCCCATAAGTACTTTGAGAGTGGAAGTTTATGGAAAGGTATAAACCAGCAGAGAGTAAAAAATAATTTACAAATACAGTGTCCAATTAATATTCTGCAGCTGTGAAATTGGAAATCTGGAGCGGGGCAGAAGCTGATATTAAAGAGAGATGTTTCTTATTCCACTCCTGGATATAAATCTGAAAAAAAACAAAAACACTAATTTGAAAAGATATGTGCACCCTAACGTTCATAGCAGCATTATTTACAATTGCCAAGATATGGAACGAACCTAACTGTCCATCAACAGATGAATGGGTAAGGAAGATGTGGTATACATATACAATGGTATACCACTCAGCCGTAAAAAAGAACAAAATCTTGCCATCTGCAGCAATACGGATGGACTTGGAGGGCATTATGCTAAGTGAAATAAGTCAGACAGACAAAGACATATACTGTAGTATCACTTATATGTGGAATCTAAAAAATACAACAAACTAGTGAGTATAACAAAAAAGAAGCAGACTTCCACAGATATAGAGAACAAACTAGTGGTTACCAGTGGGGAGAGGGAAGGGGGGAGGGGAAATATTGAGGTACAGGAGTAAGAGGTACAAACTATTGGTATAAGATAGGCTATGAGGATGTATTGTACAACGTGGGGAATATAGCCAATATTTTGTAATAACTGTAAATGGAGTCTAATCTTTAAAAATTGTATAAAAATAAAATAATAAAATAAAATTTCAGTAGAAATAATGTCAATTTAAAAAAAGAGAGAGGGCTTCCCTGGTGGCGCAGTGGTTGAGAATCTGCCTGCCAATGCAGGGAACACGGGTTCGAGCCCTGGTCTGGGAAGATCCCTCATGCCGCGGAGCGACTAGGCCCGTGAGCCACAATTACTGAGCCTGCGCGTCTGGAGCCTGTGCTCCGCAACAAGAGAGGCCGTGACAGTGAGAGGCCCGCGCACCGCGATGAAGAGTGGCCCCCGCTTGCCGCAACTAGAGAAAGCCCTCGCATAGAAACGAAGACCCAACACAGCCATAAATAAAATAAATAAATAAATAAAGTAGTTTAAAAAAAAAAAAAGAGAGAGATGTTTCTTCACTACCTCTGAGGATGTTCCTCCCATGTACAAAGAAAGCTATGAGTGTAGCTCCTGGCCTCTCTCCGCCTCTTCACATACTCAGTCCTGGGAACAGTACTCAGCTTAGTTTTGTCATGAGATTCTCCACAAGTGGAAAGAACATTAAAATCGTCTGGTTTATCTTTAATTTTAATTTAGGGTAGCTAATATCCAAAGACTTGTTCTTTGCTTCAGTTATCCCATCTAAGTTAGAGGTAATCCTAGAGAAAATCTCAGGTCATACTTCTGTCACATCGTGCTTCTACATGTGTTGGTTTTCTGTCCTTGAATTTCTCTTGTCACTTAATAAGCTTCAGTTTGCATATCACAATAGAAAGGAAGTTGAAAAACACCATAAGATAATTTAGGTATGTGGGGAGGCATAGTTATCATAAATCAAGCTTTAATAACCGACAACATATCCAAGCCTAAGCTTAAGTAGGGTACTATGTCATTTAACTAAGTGCTGTTGTGTTTTAGAATTTTTTGTGTGTCCTCTAAGAAATGATACAACACCATAATTTTACCCCTAAGCCTGTCAATGCATCCAAATTCTGATTTGAAGACTTTAAAATAACAAATGAATTGAACTGTGAGTAGGTTTGAAATAGTGTTCTTTTATTTAATTGCATTACAGTAGTGTGCCTTAGCAAAGTAAATATGTATGTATGACATACATGTATATGTATATGTATGACATTAGCAAAGTAAATTCTGCTCAGACTAATGTGTGAGATTTATTATTTTCATGTACTTTCACATATATTATTTGCCTCACTTTAGAAGATGTTAGATATCCCTTCTTATTATTGAAGTACACACAGCAAGTTTGTATTCAACCCAGTTTGTATAACCCTATCTACATAAAGTTATGTATTAACCTACCCAAAACTCTTGAAAATTCTTTTTCCTTCTATAACTGTATGCCTTATGAAATCATGATGTGGAAATAAATAAATGCCTAACATAATGTGAAATTAAATATAATTTTCATTGAGCCTGAGGAAAAAAAACTTTCCTCTTCATATCACTCACATGATACAACTGAGCACATGACAAATATCAAATTGTCTAATTGTCGGATTATCAAATGTTTCCTGATTTCTCTTTTATTCCCCAATAAGAAGGAAAATGTTTGCCTTTCATGGGTAGCATTTCAAAGACAGTCAAATAACCTCCAACTCCTTGTGCTCTGGAACTCTAAAATACTATTTCAGTGGTGCTCTTGGCAGGTAGCACTGCCTCAGTTTTTATTTCATGTGTTTATTCATTTGACAACTACTTTTTGGATGGTTAATATGTAAAAAGAAGCATTAAAGTAACTACCTTGCCCTTGATAAATTTACCATTGATCTAGCCAGAGGAAAAAAATGGTTACTCTTTTAGCGCCAAAAAGCAACAAACTAGTTCTTTCTGCTTCCTGTATGATAGCATAATTCATATCAATGGAATAAATAAAGGCTTGTATGTCTTCCTTCCACTTAGATGGACATAGATGTGATATCTGAAATATCAGTCTTAGTGCTGCTAAAGAGTAAAGTGTGAAATAATTGACTTTTTGTATTTTTTAAGTAAAGCGTGTTAATTAATTTTTGGCAATGTGAAGTTAAACCCTTAGACAAGTAGATGATAGAGGCAAAGAGTACTCTGTATTATTGTAAAATGAAAAGGCAGGAGTTTCACTTCAAGCATTGCAGATGAGATGGTTGAGACCAACCTCCTTTTTGAGAGAAACTATGCAACATATTTTGAACAAATCAGGCAGGAGAAAAGAACCCAGAGAAGTTAACCCAGTATTTGGAGCTGCTTTTCCTCCAGATGTTTCTACTGAAACTGAAACAGATAGTAAGAGACTAGAAGTTGACCATAGGTTTCAAAAGACTCATGGAACTAGAAGAAGAAAAAGTACATTTTAGAGCCACCAAAAAGATGTTGATAAACCAAACAAGTTAAACATTTAAGAAAGGCTGATCTGAAAATTCAATAAGCAAAACTAAAAGCTAGTTTTGAATCTCAAGTGTTGATTGATTAAAATTATCTATGCTACAACTCTCCCTTAAGTAACAGCCAACCAGAAGCTAACACCATTGCTCTCTGGAGAAAGAAAACATCATCCAGAGCCTCAAATTATTTCTAATTTTTTTCCTATACCATGGTCAGCACTCAATAAAAAAATACCAGCATATAAGAAGATAAGACCATGTTAGTTAAAACCAAAGAAAACAACATGACAAATAATCACATCTACAAAGAAATCAGAAATCACATCTACAAAGAATCCAGAAAAAGGAGATATCACACAGAATTTTAAAACAATTTTGCTTAATATGCCCAAGGAATTAAAATATATCATTAAGAATTTTCAAAAAAAAAGAAAGAATTTTCACAGAGTACTGAAAGCTACAAAGCTATGAAAAGGAACCAAGGGTAACGTCAAAACTGAAAAATGTGAAAACTGAGATTAAAACCTCATGGATAGGTTTAGTAGAAGATTAGACAACTGAAGAGAGCTTTGATTAACTGGAAGATTTCTAAGATTAACATATTCAGAGTGAAACACAGAGAACAGAATGTATACAAAATATAGGAAGTGTTGGAGTCATATGTGGATATGGTGAAAATGTCTTACATATGTGCAACTAGAGTCCCAGATTGAGAAGAAAGGTAAAAGATCAGAAATATTTGAAGAGAATGCCTGAGAATGTATTAAATCTGACAAGTCATTAAACTATAGTTTCAAGAGGTAACTACATATCCCTACTAGAAAACACACATATAAACACACACACACACACTCTCTTAAGTATTGAATTATTTTCCTAGAACTTTCATAAAAAATTACCACAAACTTAGTAGTTTCAGCCAACATAAATTTATTATCTCCCTGTTACTGAGGCCAGAACTCTGAAATCAAGGTGTCAGTAGGGCTATGCTCCCCCAGAAGACCCTATAGAAAATCTCTTTTGCTATTTCCTAGCTTCTGATGTCTCCCAGCAATTCTTGACATTCCTTGGCTTATAGCTTCATCATTAAAATCTCTGTCTATTTTCACATGGCCTTCTCTCTGCCTCTGTGTGTCCTCTTCTGTCGATTATAAGGACATTCCCATTGGATCTAGGGCCTATCCTAATCCAATATGATCTCATCTTGATCCTTATCCTAATTACATTTGCAAAGACCTATTTCCAAATAAGATGATATACTGACATTCTGGGTAGATATGAATTTTGGGGGAGACACTATTTAATCTACTACAGATATATATAATAATAAAATTGCTGGAAAAAATGACAAAGAGAAATACTTAAAAGTTTGCATAGAAATAAACTGTTAGCTGATGCTTCAAAACAAGTAAGTCAGAAGCCAATGGAATTATATTTTAATAGTGATGAACTAAAACAATTGCCAATCTAAAATTCTATACTGAGCAAAATATCATTTTAAAAGGAAGTTGAAACAAAGACACTTTAAACAAATAAAAGCTGACGGAAAATTTAACAAATACACTTGTATTAATGAGTCTGTAGTAAGTGTTCTCAGATAGAAGAAAATTTATTCTAGATGAAAACTCAAAGATACAGGGTCAGACAAATAGCAAAAGAAAGAAGGAGTTTGTGTTTAAATTTAAGTGAATAATAATTATATAAAGTAATTATAATAATTTATTATAAGATTTAAAAATACACACACATACACATAGAAAAAAAGGATGAAAACAGCGTCCACATGTGGTTGAACTCTCCAAATTTCAAAGTAGACATTAAGGCAAAAGTCACCACTAGATATAAAAAGAGATGTTTTATAATAATAAAATAATTTATTCACTTGGAAAATAAAATAATTATAAATTTCTATATACATGAATAACAATGTGATTTCAAACATGTAAAGCAAACATTGACATACTTAGAAATTAAAGAGTCAAATTAACAATCACAGTGAGCATTTTATACACCCATGTCAGCAACTGTTAGAACAAGCAGGAAAAAAATAGGAAATTTGAACAACACAATTAACAGAATGAACCTTGTTGATATATAGTGCGCTGCTCCAACAATTGCAGAATGTATATACTTTTTTCAAGTTCACATGGAACAATCACAAAAACTAATCATCATCTGGTTCATAAAGTTGGATTCAAAGGGAATTTCAAAAGGAAAACATGAAAGAGTATATTCTTTTGCCACACTGCAATTAAGCTAGAAATCAATACAAAAAGATAATATTAAATCTCCAAACATTTGGAAATTAGTCACTTATAAATAACACATCAAGGGAGAAATTTAATGAAAATGAGAAAGTAAATAAGAATGAAGACATGTCACAGCATAAATTGTTGGTTGCATACATGGATGGCCATAATCTGTTCTTTAAACATTACGTTGGTAATATGGTTGTGTCCCATAGTCAAAATTCAGAAAGCTGTATAGATGCAATTTATATACTTTTTCTATGTATATTCTATTTTAATAATAAGTTCTTTAAAAGGAAAATCATGGGTAAAAGATATTGAAACATGTAAAACTCTCAAATGAGTAATGTTCAGAGTATATAAAGAACTTCTACAAAATGATAAGAAAAAACAGGCACACTGATAGACGAGTGGACAAGAGATAAGAACACGTGCTTCACAGAAGAGGTTATCCAAGTGACCAATAAGTACATGAAAAGATACTCAGCCTCATTAATCATCAGGGATATACAAATTAAAACCACAAAGTGATACTACTGTAGGCCCCCCAGAATAAATAAATAGAGAAAGATGAAAGATATAAAGTGTTTGGTGAAAATGCAGAGCAACTGGAAATCTCATACATTATTGATGGGAGTAAATTTGTACAACTTCTTTGGAAAACTCTTTAGCATTAGCTAATAATTGTGAACCTATATGTACCATGGGCCTGGGAATTCCATTTCTGGGCCTATACTGAGCTGAAATGCCTGTATATGTGCACCAAAAGATATGAAAATGAATTCCATGTGTCATTTTTCATAATAGTTCCAAAATGGCAACTACCCAACTATCCATCAACTGCATGATGGCTAAATAAATTATGTTGAGCAAAGAAAATGGAAGAACTACAACTTCGTACAAAAACATGGAATAATCTCACAAAAAATATTGATCAAAGCAATCCAGACAAACAGAATACATAGTGATGACTTCATTTTGATAAAGTTAAAAGATTAAATAAACAGATAAATCTTCCACAGTGTTAAAAGTCAGGGTAGTGGTTACCTCCGTGGAGGAAGAAAGTGAGGAAATTGAATATAATGGGGGCTTTCAGGGATTGATAACATTTTGTTTTTTGACTTAAGTGGTGGTCACACAGATGTGTTCCTTTTATGATAATTCATTGAGCTATACTTTAAAGATCTGTGCACTTTTCTATACATATATTATACTTCAGTATTTTTTAATATATGACTAAAATTAGATGTTGCAAAAAATTTTAAATGAGAGGAAGTGCTTGTAGGATTCAGCCTGAAGGTATGAGGACCTGACAAATGAGAAGGAGGAAAGACCAGAGAAGGAAAAATGTGTGGGGAGCAGGGATCGTGTCCCTGCAAGGACAAAAAGGTGTAAGGAAATTTATCCAAAAGTAAACTCCGTTTAGCAGAAACAGCCGAAGGAGTTTTAAGAAGAGCAGTAATGAATCTTCACTGGGTGTGAAGTGGCTGGGTGTGACTTACGAGTTAGCTATAAAATCTGCTGTATGAAACTGTTTTATGACCGTGATTTTGTGAAAATCAAATAAATACAGCCTTGCTCATCTGCTTCCATTTAGCGGAGAGAAAGCACAACACCAGGTAAAATACTTAACAGATAGAGGATTCAGCATGAATAGGATACCAGAATAAAATGGGACTAGGAAAAACATGCTGCCAATGTGATTCCTAAGAGTTACTGGAAAAAATGCTAGTTTTCCAACCATATGTGTGATGAGGGATCAGGATATCTTCATCTAAAGGGGAAAGTGAAAATGATCTAAAGAAAGCTAGAGAACCTAAGGACAGCCACGTGGGTTACAGTAGAGGAAAATTTTCTAGTAATATAAAGTCAAATATTTTGAAGTGACAAGTGAGTATAGATAAGCAAAAAAAGGTGAGAAAACTAGGATAGGCAATTTAGTATTCAGAGTTGGAGTAGTATGTCAGTTTGAATAAGTACAAATAATGAATACAGGAAAACAATCAGAATGTAGAATGCGGTAAGAAAAAGGCCAAATTCAAATGGCCATAAAGAAGCCCCCAGTGTCTAAAAAACAATTGTAGATTTCCCAGTTGAAATGGAGATTCAGAAATTTGAAAACAAAGATATATTACTTATCTCCAACTCCCTATGAAATTGTTTGTAATAATTATTAAACGCTGTTTAGGAATTTTATAAATTATAGTAAATTATTTAGAAGATACATAAATAATGTGTTAGTTATTTCTGATGTACTGTTTAATATAGGCTGTGGATTTATACATCTTAATTTTTTTATTGTGATAAAATACACGTATCTTAAATTTACCATCTTGATCATTTTTAAGTGTACAGTTCAATAGTGTTAGGTATATTCACATTGTTGTATAACAGATATCTAGAACTTTTTCATCTTAAAAAACCTATACTTGTTTAAAACAACTCCTCATTTTCCCCTCACCCCAGCCTCAGGAAACCACCATTTTACTTTCTATTTCTGAGAATTTAACTGTACTAGATAACTCATATAAGTGAAATCATACAGTATTTGTGTGTGACTAGATTTTTTAACTTAGCATAATGTCCTCAAGGTTCGTCCATATTGTACCATGTATCAGAATTCCCTTCCTTTTTAAGGATGAATAATAGTCATTATGTGTATATACCACATTTTGTCCATCAGTGGAAACTTTGGTTGCTCTCACCCTTTGGTTGTTATAAATGATGCTGCCATGAACATAGTTTTCCAAATATCTCTTTGAGACTCAAAATTCAATTCTTCTGGCTACAACCCAGAAGTAGAATTGCTAGGTCATAAGATAATTCTATTTTTAATTTTTTGAAGAACTGCCATACTGTTTTCCATAGCAGCTGCACCATTTTACATTTCCAACAACAGTGTACAAGGGTTCAATTTTCCCACATCCTTGTCAACATTTGTTATTTTCTGTTTTTTTTTTATAGCAGTTATCCAAATGGAAGTGAAGAAATATCTCATTGTGGTTTTGATTTGTATTCCCCTAATGATTAGTGATGTTGAGCATCATTTCATATGCTTGTTGCCCATTTGTATGTCTTCTTTGGAAAAATATCTATTAAAGTCCATTGCTAATTTTTTAATAGGGATATTTGTTTTTGTTGTTGTTGAATTGTAGAAGTTCTCTATATATTCTGGATATTAACCTCTTATCAGATATATGATTTGCAAATATTTCTTCCATCCTATAGGTTGCCTTTTCACTCTGTTGATGTGTCCTTTGACTCACAGAATTTTTTTTGTTTTGACGTATTCCAATTTATTTTCACCTTTGTTGCCTGTGCTTTTGTGTCATATTCAAAAAATTAGTGAAAATCCAATGTCATGAAGCTTTCCTCTATTTTTTTCTAAGAGTTTTATAGTTTTAGGTTTTGCATGTGGGTCTTTGACTCATTTTTAATTTTTATATATGATAAGAGATAAGAATATAACTTTATTTTTTTCACGTGGATGTCTCATTTTCCCAGAACTACATGTTGAAAAGACTGCCCTTTCCTGCTGAATGGTTTTGGCACCCTTGTCAAAAAAGCATTTGACCATATATGTGAGGGTTTACCTAGACTCTTAATTCTGTTCTATTGTTCTGTATGTCTGTCTTTATGCTAGTTCCACACTTTTTTGATTACTGTAGATCTGTAGTAAGTTTTGATTCAGGAAATGTGAGACTCAACTTTACACTTCTTTTTCAAGATTGTTTTGGCTACTCAGGGTACCTTGAGATTACATATGAAATTTGTAAAAAAGGCCATTGGGATTTTTATACAGGTTGCGTTAAATCTGTGGATCACTTTTGGAACTATTGACAAGTTGACAATATTAAGCTTTCTGATCCATGAACATAGGACGTCTTTCCATTTGTGATGTCTTTCAGCAAGGTTTGTAGTTTTTAGTGTACAAGTCTTTTGCTTAAGTTTATTCTTAAGTAATTCATTATTTTTGATATTATTATAAATGGATGTCTTTTCTTAATTTCCTTTTCAGATTACTCATTGTTAGTGTACGAAAATACAATGGATTCTAGTGTGTTAACTTCGTATTCTGCTACTTTGCTAAATTCATTTTTTCTACATATAAGACCATGTTATCTATGCATAGAAATAATTTTACTTTTTTTCCAATTTAGAATACTTCTTTATTCTTGCCTAACTGCTCTGGCTAGGACCTCCAAATATTATGTTGAGTAGAAGTGACAAAAGCAAAGAGCCTTGTTTTGTTCCTGAAAGCTTTCAGTCTTTCATCATTAAGTATGATGTTAGCTGTGGACTTTTCATATACGGCTTTTATTATGTTGAAGTAGTTTCCTTCTATTGCTAGTTTGTTGAGCACTTTTATCACGAAATACTGTTGAATTTTGTCAAATGCTTTCTCTACATCAATTGAGATGATCATTTTTTTTGTTATTCTGTTAATGTTATAATTACATTGATTGATTTTTGTATGTTGAACTATCCTTGCATTTCTTCAATAAATCCCACTCGTTATGGTGTATAATCCTTTTGATGGGTGATTGAATTCAGTTTGCTAGTATTTTTGTTGAGGATTTTTGCGTCATTGTTCATAGGGATATTGTTCTATAGTTTTGTTGCAGACTCTTTTCTGGCTTTGGTATCAGGGTAATACTAACCTCACAGAATAAGTTTGTAAATATTCTCTCCACTTCAATTTTTTGGAATAATTTGAGGAGGATTAGTATTAATTCTTACTTAAATATGTGAAGTCATCTGTTCCTGGGCTTTTCTTTGTTAGGAGGTTTTTGACTTCTGATTCAATCTCCTTACTAGATGTAGGTCTGTTTGTAGTTTTCTTTCTTCAGGATTTAGTCTTGGTAGGTTGTGTTTTTCTAGGAATTTATACACTTCATCTAGGTAATCTAATTTGGCATATGTTATAATATTTCATAGTATTCCCTTATGATCCTTTTCATTTCTCTAAGATCAATTGTAAGCCACCATCTTTAATTTTTGATTTCAGTTATTTTACCCTTTGCTTTTTTCTTAGTTAATGTAGCTAAATGTTTGTTGATATTTTCAAAAACCTACTTCTTCCTTTTGTTGTTTTTTCTCTGTTGTTTTTATTTTCTCTGTTTTATTTATCTCTGCTCTATTATTTATTATGTTTTTCTTCCGATAACTTTGGGCTTAGTTTTTTCTTCTTCAACTAGTTAAGGTGTAAAGTAGGTTGTTGATCTGAGATCTTTATTCTTTCTTAATGTAAGCATTTGCAGTTATAAATTTCCCTCTTGGTACTGCTTTCATTGCATTTTATAAGTTTTGATATGTTATGTTTTCATATCATTTGTCTCAAGATATTTTCTAATTTCCTTTGTGATTTCTCCTTTAACCCAGTGGTTGTTTGACAGGGGATTTTCCAGTTTTATTTCTGCTGATTTCTAGTTCCAATACATTGTGGTCAGCAAAGATAGCTTGCGTGCTTTTAGTGTTTTATAATTAATTAAGACTTAATTAACAGTTTTGTTAAGTCTATATTAAAGAATATTTCATGTGCACTTGAGAAGAATCTGTATTCTGATGTTGTTGGGTGGAGTGTTCTATATGCCTGTTAGGTCTGAATGTTCTCTAGTATTAGTCAAATTTATTTCCTTATCGATTATTGTATCTATTTTGAAAGTGTAGTATTAAATTCTCTTACTATTATTGTGTTGTTGTCTGTTTCTCCCTTCAGTTATGTCAATGTTTGCCTCATATATTTAGAAACTCTGATGTTTGGTGCATATACAGTTATAATTGTTATATCTTCTTGGTCAATTGCCCCCTTTTTTATATAATGTCCTGTCTCTGGTAACAGTTTTTGACTGGAAGTCCATTTTGTCTGATATTTGTATAGCCAGCCCACTCTCTTTTGGTTACTATTTGCATGGAATATCTTTTTCCATCCTTCCACTTTCAACCTATGTGTATCCTTAGGTCTAAAGCAAGTCCCTGTAGAAAGTGTATAGTTAGAGTCTGTTTTTGTAATCCATTTACTCAAAATATATCTTTTCATTGGGGAGTTTAATCTGTTTACATTTAAAGTAATCACTGATAGGAAGGACTTATGATAAATAAATAATTTTTTTCTTCTTGCAGCTTTCAGCTACTATGTAGTGTTCACTTGATTGCTGCAGCTTTTTAACTAGTATCTAGAGTTCTCACAAAGGTGTTTTGGTCCATTTATTGTTGTTTATTCATATCTCCATGGGGGAACAATGTCCTGGAGTCCACCATCTTCCTGACATCACCCCCATACATTTTTTTTTAAAGGATGAGGCTGAGTTTACATAAACCATGTGTCAAACTATTATAAAATAAATGGCAATATTTAGAAAATAAGAAAATATTATTTTAGGATGCATTCTAATTTAAGCAGAAAGTGGTAGGCTGCAATAAATCAATAATTCTCAAACAGCATGCTGTGGAATCCTAGGTTTTCCTGAAAGTTCTCCATGGGTGGCCTTAGGAGACAAATGGACTTATTGATTCCCAATCTTAGATCCAATCAAAGAGACAAGTTTTTTCATTCCAATTTAAATATTCAGTTTTACCTTAAATATAACTTGGAAAAAATATTTGAGGAATCAAAGACATTTCAATATTTTTAACTGGTACAGTTTTTCCATAATGATAAAAATTAAAATAACTTGGATTTCTCTTCGTGTAAAGGAGCTAATGATTTATTAATTTTTATGAGTTACTGACATTTTTATTCAGGTTGTCAGAAGGTAGTCAGAGTCCTAAATTTACTGAACCCAGAGGGAATCCTAATAAAGACCATGACGGATTTATGAAAGCATAATCACATTGAATAATAATGTTATATCCCTAACTGCACATTTCTCAATAACATGGATTTTCAATTATATAGAGAGAGATTTTTCAAAGAATAATTTGGAACAATCAGTAAGTGTGATTGTAGAGCTAGTCACAGGATGCTATGAAAATATATAGGAGGAACACTTAGTTTAAAAAAGGATCAACATCTTCCTGGAGAGGATGACATCTAAAAGGAAGTTTAAGAGTTATCTAAGTACAGAGATATGAGAAGAAAGGTTGTTGCACATAGTGAATACCAAGGGCAAGGATAAAGTAGTTTTCCTTGCCCTTGTTGAACAGGAACAACCAACATTTCTATTTTATTAAAGCATACAATGTGAGAGAGTAGTTGTAAAGAGATTGTTAGAATCCATGCATGGAAGTTTTTGTATGCCATGCTTAGAAACCTGGGCTTGATACTACAGGGGTATAAGAAAGGAAATGACATTTTCTGGTTTGTATTTTAAATAAAGTACTCTATCAATATTTTTAGTGGTTGGTTTGCAGATGAAGACTGGAGTTAGAGAGACTAGATAGGAAGCTATTGCATTACGTGAGACAAAATAAGATAAAAACCTAACTAGCAGAATAGGAGAATAGGGGTTAAAAATTTACTGAGGAGATGAAAATAGATAGAACCTAATTTTTTGTATGTGGAGGAAAGTAGGAGGAATCTAGGATGACTTCCATTACCTAGATTGGCTGGGATGATTAGCCTCTTGAACCCTCAATTTCCTGGTCTGTAAGATCACATAATATTGTAGACACATCAAAGGATTAAAGATTTCATATGCAAATCCCTTGGGGATACCCTGGGATATACTGGGCACAGATAAAGTACAGTTTCCCTTTGCTTCATCTTTCTGCGAAAATATAAAAAGAAACATTGAGGAAGTCTTTCTGTGACTTTATAGGAGTTTTCCTTTCTGTCTCTGTCTTACTGAGTAAGGAAAGTGAGGTACAGGGTTACTGCTGGTTAGATACAATCCACTAAGTTTATTGAATTTAATGAAAATATCTCATTAATAAGTTGATACATATAGTCATTGTTATCATTAAACTTGTATTGTGTGAAAAGGGAACTTGTTGAACACTCTTATTAAATGCTAAAATATGCAGGCTTATGCTAGTGAGAGAAAAGGGATTTGAGCCAAATTACTTTCCAATGAGCCTGCACAAGAATTCCCGAAAGTATGATACCATGTATCATGCCTTTTTGTTATATCTATGCACTGTGTTGCTACCATGGTAAATATGTTAGGATTTAATTGTCAATTAGTTCAAAGAATTTTATACAGTTTTATTCTGAAGCTATTGTGACTTTATAGAAAAATAATTTTTAAACATATAACTTAAAGTGCAAATACATCTTAAAAATAAAATAGTAAAATTATTGAGAGCTTTGCAAGAAACTCTTAAAATGAGAACATTATGTTAGTATTATAGTACAGCAGTGACATCTCTAAATTGTCACTACTAAAGAAATATGAACATTTATAAGTTACAATTTCTTTTCAGATTATACATTACTGGTATCTCGGATGCCTGTATTCAGAATCATATTACATGTTGATAATACGGTTAGAATCGCCTATGCTAACAACCTCTTGTAGTGTATACATAAATGTTCTTTTGAATATGCCTACTGTGAATTTATTATTGTGTAATAAACGTACGGTATTTTTAAATAAGTCAAAGAATAAATCTCATACTCTAGAAATAAGTACTTTCTAAAACTTCCACTTATTACTCCACATAAAATGGTCTGAATTTTCTTTGTTTACTCAAGACCTGACATTTCTGTATTCTTAAGCTTGCTCTCTAGTGTTATTTTTTTTGTTTGTTTAATTGAAAAGAAATTTCCAAACTTTATAGAATTACATATTTTTATCCTTGTATTTTGGCCTACAAGCATACAAGGAACATATTATAAATACTTATAAGTTTAGAGCCTATATCACCTAGATGTAGTAAATAATCAGTAACTATTGAATTTAATCTAATTTGCATGGTCATGCCTCACTGAGAACCAATCATGGGTCTGTTTTTTAAAGAAAATGAAAACAGAAATGCAATAAGAAAAAAATATATAGTATCTTTTCAAAACAGTTTACTCAATTTTTTCTTAAGACAGACACAGTTTTACAACATTTAACAGAATTCTTGTTGAGTTAATGAGCTGAGACTAAGCCTTCTTTCTCTCCCCAGAAAGAATACCCTGTAATCTAGGGCAGTAAATCTAGAGATGCCTCTCCCCCCATTCCCTTAGAGCATACTTCCTTACATTCCAAGGTCCTGAGTAATATCCATCTCCAGCAGCCCCATAAAAACTCAGAGTCTGCCAATTTTAGGCCCTCTCACCTAAACCTGGTATATTGTAAGTCCTTATCACATCACTCTGATAGGTATTAGGACATGGGAATTTGATGCAAGATGTTGCTCTGACTGCCATTTTTGCTGTTAGTAAAAATGGTCTCTTTCTCTGAACTGGGGTGGTCAGCAGACAGAGATGGAGATGAAGATAGAGATAGAGATGTGTGTGTATGTGTGTATGTATATACACACACATACATATACATACCCACATGCACATACCTACATATCTATATCTTTACTATAGAACTGTGGCAGGCTAACTTGTTAGCTTGCAAGTAGGGTAAAATCTCAGTCCATTCACACAGTTTCTGATTTAACAGCTCCCAAAGAAAACTGCCTTCTAGTAGAGCAATTTTGTTGAACACTGAGGAGAAGTTAGACAAACTTGAAATTTCTACTGGAATTACTCAGAAGTCTGGGATTAACCTCTTTTCTGTTGGGTCTCTGAATCATTAAGCTAATAATGTAAATTTCTGGGAGGAAAATTCTGAAACTGCTCAGGTACACATTTTGAAAATCTATGCTGAACCCATGTTCTCCACTTTACAGAAAATACCAAACCTGGGTAGACCTCACAACAGATAGACATGTATCCCGCCAAAAGTTTCTCAAAAATAAAAGGAGATTTCAGCATTTATAGAGCACACTTTCATAATAAATGTATAAGAGGGAATAAATTATGTGCATTCATGCAAAATTCTATAAAAAATGAAATTTGTAAGCAAAACGTGATAAATATGAGATGATATGACAAAATACTGAAATGAAAAGACAATCAAAAGTCCAGCTGGAATAAAAAGAAAGGTGATGAAATAAAGACAGAATGAAAGAAATGCAGTGGGAGAATATACACTGCAGAAATTTTGAAAGAAAAGTGCATTATTATAAATGAGATTCTTTCCCCCAGAATACAGAGGAAAAAGATTAAAAAATGAGAAAGAGGAGAAGATATATGAAAACAGAAAGAAGCTATTTGACAGCATGGGTAGTAGGAATTCCTGAGGAATGTATAATAAAAATTGGAACAGAAGAAAACATGATTTAATAGATAAAAATATTTCTGAGTTGAAGAAAATTCCATTTTTACAGATCAAGAGGAATCACTGTGATAGGGTGACTCTGTTTGGCTTTGCCTGGAAGGTGCTGGATTTTGCCTGTCAGTGGTAAACCAAGAATGGGAAGGAGACATGCCTGACATTTTTTAATAAAGCCTTATGTTAAGGCTTCTCTGGTTGATTGATTCTCTTTTACAATATTTAAAATTGAATATTTTTCTTTATTAATTTTTAATTTTTCATCTTAAAACTAAAGTGCAAATCAGCAAAACAAAGTGTTGTATAAGCATTACAACTTATTCATTGCCTAAATTGTCCCTATTGCAGATATTTTGGCTTTAGTGAAATTTATATTATATAAGACTGTTACTGAATGGTCAAAGTTCAAACTGTTGGGGATAAAAACAATTGTAAATAGTTGTGCCTTTTTATCCTGCAGGAACTTGGGTTTTGCACTATTTCTATAATTTGAACAACTGGTTCATACTTACTCTGAATACACTTCTTGAAAAAATTTTGAAATTGGTTATGTATGTCAACATGAAATGACTTTGACCAGAAATGGTGTGGATCTCAACAAAAAAGTATTTTTATAAAGCAAAAAAGGACGTGATTGAAGCAATATATGAATAGGGTCAGATTTAGTTAGAAACATGTAATGTCTCCAACATCACCTATGGTAAGAAAAATTGTAAAGAAAACCAAGTTAGCACATCCGGAGAACCCATACTAGAAATGCAACAAGATTTCAGTGACACGGGGCTGAAAGATGACTAGAAATCACCTTCTTTTTATAAGCATTGATATGATAAAGAGTAAACAAACTTTAGCATGATTCACTACCAAGGAGATTAAAAATAATAAAAATGGAAAAGAAGACACTGGTTAAGACTTTTCTTAACTATTTTGCATCTTTTGTACTATATAAAAAAACTAACTTTCAAAAATAAATTAATAAGTACTTGTCAAACAACTAATCTAAGATAGATGGACAAATATGGCTATACTATTGAACATAAATATGCAGAAAAGATAAATTTTAACAAAATTATCAACATATTTGCAGAAGTCCCCAAAACAGAAATTACAATATATTCCTTACTGCAACATAGATATAAATTATTCCCTTTTTAGAAAAAAATACTTTAATGCAATTAAAAATATTAACCATCACTTCATTCCTTTTTTTGTGATATTCATTTTATTTTTCAAATTTTTATTTTTTTGTTTGAAACCGGCACAATGACATAGACAAGTTCAAAACAGAAAATTTTTCATTGTTTATATTTCTTTCCAGTCGTTACTATTTCTTCTATTTCATTATTATTACTAAAAATAACTTGTCAAATGTAAGAGGGGTATGCACAGTTTATTTATTGCTGCATAACAAATGACCCCACAATTTAGCAGCTTAAAAGCAACAAGAATTTATGATCTCACAAAGTGTCTAAGAGTTAGAAATCCAGTCCCTGCTTTGCTGGGTGCTTCTGGTTCACGGTCTCTCATGAGACTGCAGTGAAACTGCTGGACTGGGCCCAATTTCCGATAATTTGATTGGCTCTGGAGAATCTCATTCCAAGCTCATTTACATGGCTATTGGCAGGAGCCTACAGTTTCTCCCCATGTGGGCCTCTTCTTAGGATGCTCACTGCATGGGTTTCCCCAGAGCAAGTGCTCTACAACAAAGAGAATGTCCAAAACAGAAGCCTTTTATTTTTTTAATAACTTAATCTTGGAAGTGCATTACATCACTTCTACCATGTTCTACTGGTCACACGTACCACCCCTGGTACAATAGAGAAGGAGAGTACACAGTGTATGAATACCAGAGGAAGCAGGATCATTGGGTACCATCTTCCAGGCTGCCTACCACATGATAAATGCTGGCAAGTTGTCTGCTCTGGGTTTCAAAATCCTAGGTATGTCACTGATTCTTAGTATCTGGCATAATTACTAACTTTCACTACTTTTATCCTCCACTTCCCATTCTACATTCCATTTGTCTTCAATCAGCATCTAGCCAGTCAGTGTGCTCTCACAGAGTAACTCAAATTTTTATTTCTAAAAGACGTGAATTTTTGGTAGACTCGCTTGCTTGTGATTGCTCTAATTTACATTCCCTGGGAGTGGCAAAATTAGAAAGTGACCCAGAGGATGCACTGAAACTAGACAAACTTCTTTCTTCTCCCATTATGTATAAGGAAACCTACCTCTTTCTGCTAGTCAGAATTATACTGTAGCCCTCTTTGTAATTTGTTCAGTTAGTACACAAGGAGTAATAAAAGGCACGGGGGTGGTCCGCATCCAATTACCTGGACCATTGTTGTGTAGCCTGATGACAGTGTTTCTTCCTTGGAAATAAAGACATATACCCCAGAAGAGTGCAGGGTTGCAGGGAGAGAAAACACAAATTTCCAATTAGATTATTTCTTATGAAGTGAGAGATTCACATTTATATCCCTTGTAAGCTGGTGTAGTTAACATTGCTGCCCTTCCATCTATGACACTTTCAAAAGTTGGTTGAAGTGAAAACTTCAGTGTGAGCCAGAGTGATAAAGAGAGCTACTCTTGACGACAACCAGAAGCAAAAACAGAAAAATGAATCTTCTGAACTCTCCAAAGCATAGCCTCAAATGCACCCTATGGCTGAAAAGAGAAACTGCTTATTGCATAGGTTATGATTAATTCTCCAATTTAGATACATGGAAAAAAAATGACTATGAGTGCTGTACTGAAAGAAAATTATTCCCATGGGTCAAAAATAAGTCAAGAATACTGGCCCCTTTTACATTATCATTTTTCTTAGGTTACTGAGGAAAAGTAAGGATGACATTGAATATCCTTTCGTAAATTCTTCTGTTTCTCCAATACAGGAATTTTCCCCTTCCCCACCTCTTTTCCTTCACTATTCGAGAGTAATTCTAGAGATATGGTAAGAGAGGAAAAAGGCATTTGAAAACTAGCACACTCCCAGAGTTAACTTTGAATAGCTGCTTCCTTATCAATATCTCAGAGTCTTGGATTTATTGTGTCTTTTCCATATCAGTTCAGTAATTATATGTTTACAAGGATTTAATGCTCTTATTTCTTTTCTCAACTAATTTTCTCTTGTTACACAATTGCTTCCTTAGTGAACACACAGGATACACTATGAATTCATAACAATAGTTAAGACTGACCAGGGGTAAGGTCTTGTTAAATATATTGATAAAACCACATTTCTATTTGATTTCCTGTTCGTCTGTAAGGACTACATTAACTTTAAAGTTTAAACCACTGAGTAAATCCAGTTACAAAAGATGAAATCACTAGTTAATTGTTCTTAGGGAATTTTGGCAGGCAGGAAAAAAAAAGCTGTTACCTCTAACAGAAGACATGAATCTCCAGAAAACGAAAAAAAAAGAAAAAAAAAAAGGAAAAAACACAGTTCCTGGGAGTTGTAATGACTCAAAAATACTTGTTGATTAAACGAATTATTTATTTAATTAGATTACCTAGTTCCTAATAAAGGAGAATAGCCTCCCCTTACCTGGAAATCTAAACATTTGGCAAATGTCTTGAGATATAATGCTAATCCTCCTCAGCATCTGCTTCCAGGATTCCCCACTGCCTCCAGGAAAATAACCAAGATCAGGGCTCAGCACAGCCTGAGCAGGAAAACAATTTATAGTACAGAAGGAAATGTTTATAAAATGAAAGAAACATAGGACCTGGCTAATACATACCAGCAGGATCCTTGGAAATGTATGTGAGACGGCTTTCGACAAGGTAGGTGTAGAATATAGGATGGTTAAGGGAGAATTTATTGAAATAATTCAGTGTTCAACCTTATAGCAAGAATACTTGCAACATAGCCTAATACACTGCTGGTATGGCTTTTTGAAGCTTGGACATGATAACGGGCTATAGTAAATGAGGTAGAAATAAGAGAATTGCTTAGTAGAGCACTAAAAAACTGATCAAAAGTCTCAGAGAGGTGGGATTGTGAGAATGGATTTATTACATGAAAGTGGAAGATTCTCTCCTTCCCTCTTATGTTTCACGGATGGCCCTTTGGTTGGGCAAAAGAAAAGGTTGTACTGGTGAGGTGGACACGAGTACCTTTGAGATGCCAATAGGACATATTCTCATGACACTGGACTCCCTAGAATCATTGGGGAGATCAGATTCCAGAATCTGAGCCAAGATGTAGTCCTTAAAGTCAAAATTTTATTTATTTATCTATTTATTTACTTTTTATTTTGAAATAATTTTACACTTACAGAAAAACTGACAAAATATCACAGAGAAATCTTTTCAACAAATGGCATTGGGACAACTGGATATCCACATGCAAAAGAATTATATTGGACCCCCTACTTCACACCATATACCAGAATTAACTCAAAATGAATCATTGGTCTAAATGTAATAGCTAAAACTCTAAAACATTTAGAAGAAAACATAGGAGTAAATCTACATGACCTTGGATTAAGCAATTTTTTTTTAATATGACACTGAAACTCAAGTAAAAAAATATAAAATAGATAAATTAGCATCAAAATTACAAACTTTTTACTCACTGCTCTGTGGTGACCTAAATGGGAAGGGAATCTAAAGAAGAGTGTATATATGTATATGTATAACTGATTCATTTTGTTGTACAGCAGAAACTAACAAAACATTGTAAAGCAACTATACTCCAATAAAAATTTTTAAAAAATTACGAACTTTGTGCTTCAAAAGACACCATAAAGAAAATGAAAAAACTACAGAAGGAGGGAAAATATTTGCAAGTAATGTATTAGATAAGGGACTTTTGTTTTGAATATATAAAGAATCCTTACAACTCAAAAACAGAAATATAAGTAATCCAATTTTAAAATGGGCAAATGATCTGAATAGCCATTATTCCAAAAAAGATATGTAAATGGCCAATAAGTACATGAAAATATGGTCAACATCATTAGTCATTAGGGAAATGCAAGTCAAACCCACAATGAGATATATCACTTCATACCCAGTAGGATGGCTAAAAGTAAAAAGACAGACAATTATAAGTGCTTGGAAGGATACGTAGAAATTGGAACCTCTGTGTTGCTAGTGCAAATATAAAATGGTGAAGCCATTTTGGAAGAGTTTGAACTTTCTTCAAAGTATTAAACATAGAGTTACCACATGAACTACAATTCTACTTCTAGGTATATACCTAAGAAAATGGAAAACACATCTCCACACAAAAACATTCATGCGAATGTTCATAGTAGCATTATTCATCATGGCTAAAATAAGGAAACAGCCCAATGCCCATCAACTGATGAATGGATAAACAAACGTGGTATATCCATAGAGTGGAGTGTTATTCAACCGTGAAAAGGAATGAAGTATTCAAACATGTTACAATAGTGATGAACCTTGAAAACATTACACCAAGTGAAAGAAACCAGTCACAAAAAGACACATATTATGTGAATGTCAATAACAGGCAAATCCATAGAGACACAAGTAAATTAGTGGTTGCCAGGAAATGGGGGCAGGGAAGGAGATGAGGAATGACTAATAGATATAAGATGTCTTCTTGGGGTGAGGAGAAGCTTCTGAAATCAGATAGTAAATTAGATAGTGAATCAGATACAATTCTGAATTGTACATTTTAATAGAGTGAATTTTATGGTATATAAAATATATCTCAATAAAGCTGTTATTAAAAAAAACAACAGAAAATCTAATAGAAAAACACTAAAGCCCTATATCTATCAAAGAAAAAATTTAAAAATAGTACAGAGAGTTCATATATACTCTTCATTCAGCTTCTTCTGATGTTACCAACCTACATAACTTTAGCACAATAATCAAAACCAAGAAATTAACACTGGTGTAGTGCTGGTAACTAAAAGATGGAGCTTTTTCAAATTTCACCAGTTATGCCACTATTGTCCTTTTTCTGTTCCAAGATCCAATCCAGTCAGGGTGAAATATGTTTGGAACCAGGGGACACCCTGGGATATCTCCTTACTCTTTTAAAATACTTTTTAACTCAGGAATTAAGAATTATAAGTTTTTTTTGAGGTAGATAAAAAGGGAAGAAGGGAGGGAGGGAGAGAAGGAGGGAGGGAAGACAAGAAAAGCTCTCAGGATAGACAAGCAGATGCTAAATGAAATAAGTCAGACAGAGAAAGACAAATACTGTATGATCTCACATGTGGAATAAAAAAAAAAAAGTTAAGGTCATAGATAGAACAAATGGGTGGTTGCCAGAGGCAAGGGGTGGGGAATGGGTAAAATGCATGAGGGGGTCAGAAGGTACAAACTTCCAGTTACAAGATATATTAGCCCTGGGGGTGTCATGTACAGCATTGTGACTATAGTTAACAATATTGTTTTGTATATTTGAAAGTTGCTAAAAGAGTAGATCTTAAAAGTTCTCATCACAAGAAAAGAAAATTTTGTAACTGTGTGGTTAGCGGTATTAACTAAACTTACTGTGGTAATTGTTTTATAGTGTATACATGTATCAAATCATTACGTTGTACACCTAAAATTAATGCAATGTTATATGTCAATTATATCTCAATAAAAAAAAATATCAGTAGTTGCTGAGGACTTGGGGTTGGGGGACAGGAAAGGGTAAACCAGAAGAATAGGTGGAGCACAGGGGACTTTTAGGGAAGTGAAACTATTCTGTATGATACAGTAAGGGTGGGTGCATGTCATTATACATTTGTCAAAAACCACAGAAGGCACAATACAAATAATGAACCATAATATATACTATGACTTCAGTTGATAATGATGTATCAATGATGGTTCATTAATTATAACAAATGTACTGTGCTGGAGAGAGATATTGATGGTGGGAAGGCTTTCAGGGAGGGGTGAGGGCATGGAGGAATTCTCTATACTTTCTGCTCAATTTTGCTATGAAAGTAAAACTGCTCTGAAAATTAAAAATTAATTTTAAAAATGCACTAGGTGAGATTAACGGCAGATTAGAAATTGCAGAAAAAAACAATTATGAAACTGAAAGACATTGCAATGTAAAATAAACTATCCAAAATGAAACATAGATAGGACAAAAAAAAAGACTGAAAAAATATAAACAGAGCTTTAGTGAACTGATGATCAACACTATCAACCAAGTTGACTTACTCTTTGCCCATAAATTTGATATTTGAATTTCAGTTTCAATTTCCTGAAAGACACAATCTGCCAGAACTCAGAAGAAACAGATGATCTGAATAGGCCTCTATTTATTAAAGAGGTTAAATCAATACTTAATAACCTTCCAAAACAGAAAGCACCAGACCCTGCTGGGTTCACTGATGAATTCTATCAAACATTTAGGGGAGAAATATACCAATCCTCTACAGTCTCTTTCAGAGGATAGAAACAGAGAGAATGCATCCTAATTCATTCTATAAGGCCAGCATTACCCTAATAACAAAACAAAACAAAGACAGTTTAAGGAAAGAGAACTACAGACAATATCTCTCATGAACATAGATGCAAAAATCAACAAAATATTAACAAATTGAATCCAAAAAAGTGTAATGAGATTTATACATCAAGAACAAGTGGGATTTATCCGAGGTATGCAATGCTGGTTCAACCTTCAACAATCAACTAATGTTACTTATTACGTCAGCAGACTGAAAAAGAAAAATCCCATGATCATATCAGTGGATGCAAAAAGGATTTGAAAAATAAGTAAATGAATGAATAAATAAATAACAAGGTAGAGGAGCAGAAGAGAAATGCCCTGAAAGTGTGGTAGAAGATGCAGACATTATGAGTTTGAATCTCAGTCCACAAACTTGGCCATGCAAGATACATAGCATTCTTTAATTTTCTTTAATCAGGCTAAATCTGTTTCATAGTCCTCACCTTAACAGTCTGGCAAGAAGCTCAGTATGTCATTGCTCTCATCCACCTTCCCACCCCATCTCCAGAGGTAACCCTCTTTTCTATATCTGGCCACGTGCATCAGGTCCCATTGGTTCATTCCATGTGGTCTCCCACCTCATGTCCCCTACTCTAATGTATCCGTATATATCTTCCTTGGGCCCTAGAATTTTAGATGAGGCTGGGGACCCCTGTGTCTAGGAATCAGTTTTCCTAGGTGTCGCAGTGCAAGCCTCTGAAATCGGCACTTTTCTTGGATGCTTTCAGTGAATAAGGAGCAAGTCCTCACTTCCTGCAGCATGCACAGAGGGAAATCGCCTTCATTTCCAAGGCTATCCTAAAGTCATTTATATCTTAATCTCTTCAATGAGTTTAGGTTTTACAAAACAGAAGCTTTTTTAGCCCTACAAAAATGCCCAAAGCAAAGAATATGCAAAGGATCTGACTTCTTACTGGGAGAAGGGAAATGAAACAAAAGAAATACAAATCATTGTAATAAATATACAATTTATCCTATTCCAGAGACAAATAGGGAATTCAAACAGAAGTAAATGCTCATTGGAGAATTATCAAACGTTATAGAAGAGGCATCTTTAACCTGGACTTGGGGAGGTCAGGGGAATTTCATGGAAGAACTAATGTCTAGGTGAAACCTGAGAGATGAAAACGAGATAGCTAGTGAAAGGGGAGTGGGGTGGGAAGCTAGTGTGTGTAGTCTCTGAGGAAAGCAAAAAGGCTTGTTTGAAACATTGGAATAAATTCAGTGCATCTGCAGATCACAAAATGAGATAAAGAAACTATTGAGAGTTACACATAGGTTAGATTGATGCAGAAGCTTGTAAGCCATAGTAAGGAGTCTGCTTTTTACCCTGTGAGCAACAGGAAGTCATTCAAATGAAGGGGAAGACAAAATTAGAATTTCACTTCAAAAGATTATTTTAGTTTCAGAGTAGACAATTGGGGGTAAAAGGTAACCCTGGTGACTAGTGAACTATACCAGAAATGATGAGACTCTTGCAATCATCCTCAGGAGAAATGATAGTAGTGTGACCTTGAGAGGTGGCAGAGGAAATGGAGAAAAGGGGGCATATTTCCAAGATATGAGGTTATGCAATCTACTAAATGTGACAGTATTGTATTTCATGGAATCTACAATTCCATTGATTTAAAGTATATCATTTTATATAGCACTAGGAACAAAAAACCTGCCAGTTAATAAAATATGATACACCATTGATTGTAAGAAGCACAATTTCAGAGATGTAAGATGTGGCGGGAACTGTACACTGTGGAATCAATGAAACAGAGTAGATTGGCTGTAGGAAGAGAGGAAGGAGGCAAAGATGTGACTGGAGAACTGAAAGAAAAATAAATGAGTGGGCAAGTGAGAGAGAAATGTGAAGACTGTCAAATAATGCTAAATGGTTAAATAGAAAAGAAACTTATTTGTTTCGACTGGATATTTTTTTAAAAATTAGTAGACACTGATTGTAGAGGCTGGGGACAAGTTAGGTCCTCAATTGGAAAGCCAAGATAGATGAGTCACAAGAAAATAAGCCATTGGCAGAAGAACAAGTTTAATGGAGAGACCAATGTTGAAAGAAGGTGCAAGAAGAGAAGAAGAACAGTAGAAATAAACTTTACCTAATTCACAGATCAGCCAAGTTGGGGCCTTGTGAACATAGCAGCGTACATTATCTAGGATATTGATTTTATTTCCTTCAGTAAAAATTCTGTTGCATTTACTTCTTCAGTTTCATAATTTGCTAAAGAAAATTATATAGTCATAAGGGAATAGAAAACTTATTGATGAACTCCTGTTTACATATATATTAGGGGCTGAATTATGTTCCCCCTGCCAAAATTTGTATGTTGAAGCCTTAACCCCCAATGTGACTGTATTTGGAGATAAGGCCTTTAAAGAGGTAATCAAGGTTGAATGAAGTCATAGTGTGGGGCCCTAATCCAATAGGACTGATGTCCTTTTAAGAAGAGGAAGAGACACCAAGGATGCTTGTGCACGGAGGAAAAGCCATGTGAGGACACAGCAAGAAGGCTGCCGTTTGCAAGCCAAGGAGAGAGGCCTCAGGAGAAGTCAACCCTGCCAACACTTTGATCTTGGACTTCCAGCCTCCAGAGCTGTGAGACAATAAATCTCTGTTGTTGAAACCACCAGCAGGAAAAAGGGTAGGAAGGAGAGAGTATGGGAGGGAGGGAAGGAAGGAGAAAAATTAATACTGCTAAATTCTCATTCATAGATCATGGTACTGGTCCAACTTTACCAGCTCTTTCCCCTTACATTAGAATTTAATATTTAATTAAAACTTGAGTTTCAAATGTTCCAATATGAGTTTCACTTAAAGAGCTTTTATTAATATTTTAAAATCTGGTGTTTAGGCCAAGGAAAGTATAACTAGAATTATTCTAATGAGACACCCAAAAATATGCAGCTTATTACCTAGAATACTTAGATATTGCTAGACATAACTTTTGGCACAAAACTGGCATTGCTTTCCAAAATATCAAAAGATAGCAATATACTTTTGATTTTATTGATATGAATTTTTCTTACCCTGATATTCCCCCCAAAAAAATTATAGTGTCCTGGAGCTCATTGGACGATGAACTAGTCATGAATTTTAGGGGTTGTTTTTTACTGACTCAGTACTTCTAGTTGGTATAACCTAGTAACTAAACAGTTTCTGCCTTTCTTTTCCAAGCTTCAAGTCAACAAATCTTTACAAGTGTACAGAACAAAATGAGAAAGTAGATTTGGAATCATTAAGAATTTGATACTACATTTAGAGACATTCATTTTGTGTGTGACACACTTATAATAATTATGCTATAAGTGCATCAGTTTTAAATGCATACACCGCTGATCAGTTCGGTTGCACAGAATTCCCCATGAAAGGGTATTTTAGTATAGCATAAATATAAGGCATTTACACTTGGATAGCTCTCAAATTTGAAGCATATGCCATCTTCACTCCAGATTTCCGTATTAGATAGTTACGTAATGGATTCTATTTTTGACTATTTGCTATAAACGTTGATGCTAATCCTTGTCTTGAGAATGGTAACCATTTTAGAAAGAAATCTGTGAATATAAAGTGGACAGTATTTGGGGGGACGGGCAGTATCAAGATACCTACAGGAAAACCTAAAGCCCTTTTTCCTTCTAAACCGTGCTGTTGAACACTTTAACCAAAACATTAATTTTACAGGCTCTGCAGCTTGAACTGTCATTCCTGCCCTAGAATGTGAACCAAAATACACTGAAAGAGAATGCTACCAAACTTTCAGGATAGATCCTATATTTCTTGTTTCTAGAGTTTGGGAATAATGCAAGGTATGCCAGGGTGATAGAAGGGTTGAAATAACAAATTCACTGGATCAAACCCTAATAGGCAAAAATGTTAAAAGGATATCAGAAGCTTAGAATCTCTAGCCTCTCTGGCGAATATGGGGTATTGAATTGACGTAACGCCCGCCACAAATGATTCCAAGCTGGAGGAGAGTTCAGATGAAAAGAGACCAGAGAAGGTAAATGGCTCTTGCTTCAGTCTTACCCTCTTAGACCACTTTTACTTTGGCATGGGCATTACTTACCTTCAGAAAACTGAAGGAGTATGCAAATGGTGGAACACCTGGAAGAAATGTAGGACAAATATATTCAGAAAACAATAAGGAAACCAGTTTCGTTCTTCACAGAGTTGTAAGAATGAAGGTGGTGTCTTGTTCTGGCTTCCCTAGGAAAGCAGAACCTGAGCAAAGTGATTTCAGGGAGCAATAGTAAAGGTCAAGGTGAGTAAAACAGGAAAGAATGTGCCTTCAGGTTGGCCACAACTCTTGGGGGCTCGTGCTGAATCCTGAGAATTCTTCTGAGGAGGCTTATGAAGTACATCTCACAAGGGAGGTGAAAGGGAAAAGCATTTATCCATCAGTGTCCCTGCCCCTGCCCCCCACTGGTTGAGAGTGGACTCGGGGCATTGACCCACCTGCCTTTCTTGTTTATGTGTGTGAGAGTGCCAGGTAGGTTGCTGTGGGCATCTAAGCTGTGGCAACAAAGAAACCACAAGGAGGTGTCATGTTGTACGTGCATGAAGCTGTGTAATACTGGTCTCCCCAAGAGTGGTGGATGTAAGAGAAAAGCTAAGAGGATTTGGTATGTGCTCACAAGAATGCACTACTTTCACTTCTTAGATCCACTTGTTCCCTCTGTTAAACCCAAGCCTTTGGCAGTGGCCAGCCACAATACCTGAAAGGATGTGAGGTTATTAATAACAGCCCTTTTGCCTAGCTGGTCCCAAACCCATAACTGATATTCATCACCTCCCTCCTCCATCATCCCCTCTATGCCTCCCTCACTCTAGGCCAATTCAGCTGGTCTAGGACTCTTGCCTATTGCATTGATCGAGAACTTCATCTCCTAGTGGCTTGTATCCGTGATGGTTAGTTTTATGTGTCAACTTGACTGGGCCATCAGGTGCCCAGATACGGGATCAAACATTATTCTGGGTGTTTCTGTAAGGGTGTTTTTAGATGAGTTTAACATTTAAATTGGTAGATTGAGTAAAGCAGATTGCTCTCTCTAATGTGGGTGGGCCTCATGCAATCAGTTGAAGGCTGAAACATCAGCTTTTCCTGGGTCTTGAGCCTGCCTGCCTTCAGACTGAACCACATCATTGGCTCTCCTGGTCTCTGGCTTGCCGACTGCAGATCTTAGGATTTGTTCTCTGGAGAACCCTAATTAAGAGTATCCTGCATTGCCTTGCCCTCGTGAGTCATGGTTGCTGAATCGCCCATTCACAGTGACCTCCAGATACAGAAGCATGCGTTCTAGTCTCCTGCCCGGCACGTCACATACCTCTTGTCCTTCTTTATACCATCACCTGGCTACATTCTGAGTGACTGCCTTTCTCAACAGTCTTAAGAAGTTGTTTGGCTTTTGCCTAGAAAGTTGCAGAGACAAGCATCTCACTACACTGTAAGATAGCCTAACCTATCTCCCAAAAGCTCTATTAGAAATTGGTTCCTTACAGGATTCCAAAATCTGTTTTCCGGTAACTTTGACCTATTACTACTTGGATCTACCTGGGGCAACATAAAATAAGTCTAATCCTTCTTTATCATAACAACTCTAAAACTCCTGAAAAGAGAAACCATGCCTTTCCTTCAAACTAGAAATACCTCATGTTTCCTCCTATAATATCATGGTTCCTAGTTCTCTCATTTCCCCATTTGCTTTCCTTAAACACAGGTCAATGTGTCTGTGGCCCTTTTAAACAGCATTGCCCTGAAGGGAGCACAGACCTCGGCTATGGTCTGACCAATGCAAAATGAAGAACAGCTCTTCTTGTATCTAAAGAATTCTGTAGCACTTTGATCATCTCTTCGTGGGACTCATCACCTATTTATATATTCCCTCTGACAATTCCACTTCCTGCATATAAGCATCCTGAGTCTCACCGTGTGTCCTACACAGATATTCATTTTTCTAAGGGTATTTCAGTACTCATGGTCACATCTAATAATGATAAACTCTGGCCACCCAGCTTGACCATCTCCTGCCAAACTCCTTGCAGTAGTTTGAGGAGATAGAATATCAACTGAGGTGAATTTGAAAATTGGCAACATACTTCAGCTATCTCCACCTAGGTACACAAAATTCTATCTGCAAGTAAGAAAAACTGGCTTTGGTCCCACTGGCTGAATATTTTTGTTCAGAGACTCTGGAGCCTTTTGAAATATTTACTTCCACCCAATATTGCTGAGCCAGTGAAGAGACACTAAAATGACCCTATTTCTCCCAACCCTGGTATCACAGAAGCCCTCTGGGTTGATCAATCCCCCTCTCAGAATGGGTGTGTTATCAATCCCTTTTGACCATGACTTGACTGAATGAATTGTTTAATTTTGCTGACAAGAATCAGTAAGTGTTCTGCCCATTGCATTGTAATGAAGTTTCAATTGGACTTCACTACAACCAATCAAATAATTTACAAATAATGTCAAAACTCCTCCCTGCTTTGAAAAATATGTCCAGTTATGGGCAATGCTTTCTGTGTAGTACCCCCAAAAGTGAGAAGTACTAATTTGTTCAGATATTCAGGGGAAAAAAAGAGCATAGGGCAACTTATTTAACTCTTATTTTAGAACAGTTTTAGATTTACAGAAAAATTGCAAAGATAATACAGAGTATTCATATAAACTCCACACCTAGTTTCCCCCATTAAAATACCCACATTAGTATGGTGCATTTGTCGTAATCAATAAACCAGTATTAATATATTATTATTAATTAAAGTCCATACTTTATTCAGATTTCATTAGTTTTTCCCTAATGCCCTTTCTCTGTTCCAGGATCTCATTCAGTATATCACATTCCATTTAGTCATCTTCTCTTCTTAGGCTAATGTTGGCTGTGACAGTTCCTCAGACTTTTCATGTTTTTTATGACCTTGACAGTTTTGATACTTTGTAGAGTATCCCTCAATTGGGATTTATCTGATTTTTTTTCATAGTTAGACTGGGATTATGGGTTTGGGAAAGGAAGAATACAGAGATAAAGTGCCATTCTCATCACATCCTATCAAGGGTACATGCTACCCACACAACTTATTACTGTTGATGTTGACCTTGATCACCAGGCTGAGGGATCAAATTCATTTCTATTTTAAAAGAACCAAAATTAGGACTACCTCTGATTTAAACAATATTTTCAAACCTTCGTGTGCAGTACTTAAAGAATGGGGAGTTATGCTTCCCCCTCCCCTTGAGGGCGGAGTATCTGCATAAAGTATTTGTAATTCTTCTAAATGGGGTATTTGTCTATTCTCTCTCATTTATTTATTCATTCAATCATTCATTTATATGAGCATGGATCATGGATATGTATTTTATAATCAAGGTTATAATCCAATATGACTTAATTTATTTTGTTGCTCAAATTGTTTTAGTTTTGGCCGTTGGGAGCTATTTTAGTTGACTCTTATGTCCCTTTGACTTACCTCCATCACTGCGTATGTGTTTGTGTGTGTGTGTGTGTGTGTGTGTGTTTGAGCATTTCCTTATGTTCTGGCACTGTAAGACACTCTAGGCTCATCTTGTATATTTCCAGCTTTGGTCCTGTAACCAGCCATTTCTCCAGGGATCCCTGGTTCCTTTTATTGGATTATGGTGTTAAAGACCTTGATTATAGTGTTAGATGTGCTCACTGCTACCGGGGTGTCGTTGCTTCTAGACCCTCTCAGTTGACAGAACAAGGAAATACGTATGTTACAAGAAAATCATGTATATATACATTTCTATTACTATTCATTTACCTAACCATCTGTATAGATGCAGACAGTATATTAAGTAATATAGGTTTTAATTGATAAAATATAACTTATTAGGTCAAACTACACAAATTGCTATTTTGTGTATCAAAAAATGATCAGTTTTACATGGCTCAATCTGTTAGATACAGAAAAGAGCATAAAACAAAAATGTACAGTTTAACAAATATCCATGTAACCCAGACTCAGTTAAAAAAAGAAAAAAAAGGAGCATTGCCAACACACACTTCCCCACCTTGGACTCTTTCTCCCTAGAAGCAAATCCTCTCCTAATGTTTGAAATGATTATTTTTCTACTTACTTCATACATAAAGGAAACTTTGACATCTAAGTATGTAGTCCATAAATATACAGTATTTTCTATTTTTACTTTTATGGAAATGGAGTCATAATACATGTAACAGTATGTGTCTGTGAGATTTATCATGTGTTACATGTAGCTTTGGTTTAATCATTTTCATTGTGTGTAATAATTTATGGTATGAATGTGCAATAGTTGATTTACCCATTTTACTGTTGATTGATATCTGGTAATATTGTTCTGAATAGAGAATGAAGAAGTAGCATCATTACATTTTGACTGATCTTCAGATTTCTTGTTATCATGAAACTTCAAATTTATTGCTATTTTAGAAGAACCAAAATGTCTTAAACAATGTCTTAAAAGACATAATCACGAGGAAACCTTCTGATTATAATTTGGCCTCTCAAGTAATTCTGCCTACAGAGAGAAAATTACATGATCCATTACAAGTTTCCCAGTTTCTGTGAGAATTGAGCTTCTCACTGTGAATGAAATAAATTGGCATTAGACTTCCATACCTCTGTCCCAGGGGTTTGGTTAATGAGTCCATCTCAAAGAGATAGATCTTCTTTTAGTATGTTGATAAAATCAGGTAATAAATTCCAGTTCATGAGTCCTCTTCGGAGGCAAGCCTTCCACAGACAGGCATACATTGCTCTCCTTCAGCTGTGAATGTGATCAAGCCAGAGCCTGATTTTCCACTTGAACTTGTGCAATATCTAACTCCTATGCTCCCAACTGTGGGAAAATTGAATAATACAAATCAGCAAAAATCCTGGCAAAAGTTTATTAATGTTTTATTTTAATAATACTCTATCTTTCAAGCAATTTCTACTTTCCATAATTTACTCATTCTCTTTTACCTGTCCGAATTATATACTATTGTCTGTGACAGAGGTTTTTATAAGAGCACAAAATTCAAAATATAGCATTTTAAGAAAGCAGCATTAAAGATTTTAAAGACAAAAAATAGATAACTGTATTTCTAAAAGCGCTGCATGTGTCCAAAATACCTTCGGGGGTTGCATTTAATTCAGAGAAAAGTAGGTCAAACCTTCTAAGATCAATTTCTAATCAAATAGCTACTCTGTATTCTTATAATATTTATTTTATAGCTCTTTCATTAATGTCATTCTTTCTCTCCCAAACAAAATTACATGAGTTTTATGTTAACCACTGTAATATTTTTCATTTCTTGTATGGATTTGTACTGTTAGAATAAAAGCAAAAACAATCTACCTTTAAAATGAATTGTACAGAAGGCTTAAATTTTAATCCTCCCTAAATGCACTTTGATTATTTTTATAATAAATTCAGGGAAATGAAAGAGTGGAAATCTAATTCCCCTTTCTCATATTAGTCACTTCAAATGCATGGATCTTACAGATGTAAACAAAGCTTTATGAACCCTATCAGATAAGTTCAATGTACTCCAAGCATTTAGTCAGTTTCTGAGATAAGTTTATAGTCTTGTTAGAAAGCGACCAAGTTGAAATGAAGGCTGAGAAAGGGAAGACTTGACTCAGGTGCAGCTGTCATTCCCCATATATCGCCATCTGCTGGGAACACTGGGCACTGCAATTGTGTACAGGACCACATGCGTAAAGCTTAGTGTAGATTGAAGGGGGCAAAAAAATAAAGCTGAGAGGATTAAATTAATTTGAAAATACCAAGATATTAAATGAATTACACAATTGAATACTTTGTGTTGCATTATTAGATGCTATCTTTTAATAATTTTATTCAGTGGTCATTTAAAAACAGAAAAAGATCATTATACTTTCCATGAAAGCAGATGTCATTCCTGGCTGTGCCTATCTTGCAGTCATCAGAAGAGGGCGCCTAGCATAGTTTCCAGTAAACAATAAGTATTCAAAAAGTCTTTGTTGAATGATTGAATGGCAGCCTCTATATCCAAGAAGTCATTTGTTGACATATAGCCTATGGCACAAAATGATTTCTGTAAAGTGCAATTTGAACAGAAAGCATTACCTAATTGAAAGCACTCTTAATTTCTACTATCGTGCTCTGTAGACTAATTTTGGAGCAAATCCATACAAAATGAATATTACCAGAAATGTAATGGGATTTTATAAATATCTTAACACTATGAAACACTTTGCAATGACTAAAAGATTTTCATAAAATAAAAATGATGCAAATATGTGAAAATATGTGATTGACTGAAGTGTCAACTTGAATTATACCCATGCCCAAAGACCTTTAGACAGACTCAGAATATTACTAATGACTCATTTATAAGTTTACAACTTTGACACTACTATAGACTAGGGTATAAATAGAGAATAAACTGACATATATGAGTTTAGAATTTTTAATTTCTAATGTTAGTGCTTTGAATAAGAACAAAGTCAATAAATTCTTCCCCAAGTGCCACAGTCTTTGTAACCCTGGCTGTTAACATAGGGCTTAGCATAGAGCAGACACTCAAGTTTTACTAGTTATTTGAAATTAATTTAGGTACTATATGTAAATGTTCAATGCAAGCAATATGTAGGAAACTATCTATATGCCCTTTCCATCAATAGAATAGACAAGCTTATTGAGAACAGAAAATATGCATTCATTCGTTTTATATATCCAACAGTCTGTTTAGTGCTGGTAAATAGTAGACACTTAATAAATGCTTATAATTCACAGTTAATGAAGGGAGATTACAAAATATTTTAGGAAGTAAATACAGACTGATATTAAGATGGGGCTTGGTAGAAATAATGAGCTCACTTTGGGGTATAGACTACTGTTATTTTTCTAGAAATTTACCATTTCTCGTATTACTGTGATACAATGAAAACTGAAGAAACTTAGTTTAATCAAGGTCACACAACCAGGAAGATTTAAGACTCAGGTTCAAGTCTGTCTGCAGTCCCCCCTCCTCCCCCTCCACCCCTATTCCATCCCTACCCTGTCATTGATGTATCCCACCGAAATTCCAGTCACCTCCTACCCAGTGGTTTTAGCAGACACTAAACTCCACAAGTTCTAGTTCTCAGCCAAATGTCTCTTTGTCGTTATAGTGCCTTCCCTTAAAAACTAGGTACATGCTAGAAATAGCTAGTAAAAAACATTAGGATAGATGTTGTATAGGCAAGTCCTACAGCAATAAGGCACAATGAACTTTTCTCTTATTCTAGAAATGAATAACCCATCTCCTTTTATGCAAAATATTTATGGGCTGCTAGAGAAAGAGGTCACGCATTCCAAGGGGGTCATTTGTTTGCCTTTGCCCTTCAGCATCTTTAGCAACACACCCCAATGCAGTGTTACAACATAATGTTTAAAACTGCCTGGGAGTATTCACTGATTTACAGGTCAATTCAAACAACCACGGTTATGCAATGAATTGTGTTCCTCCTCCAAATTCGTATGTTCAAGCCCTCACCCCTAGTACCTCAGAACGTGACTGTATTTGGAGATAGAGCCTTTAAAGGGGTGACAAGGGTTAAATGAGTCACAAGGGTTGGGGCCTAATCCAATATGACTCAGGTCCTTGTATTATAAGAAGCAGAAGAAACACAAGGGATCTACTCACTAAGGAGACAGGTCATGTGAGGACACAGAGAGAAACCAAACCTGCAGACACCTAGATCTTGGGCTTCAAGCCCTTAGAACAGTGAGAAGATACATCTCTATTGTTTAAGCCTCCCAGTCTGTGGTATTTTGTGATGGCAGCCCAAGCAACTAATACAACCAGGGAGATTCTAATTTCAGCAGAATCTGTGGCCTTCTGTTACACAGATGATGTGAAGTGTGTGTGTGTGTGTGTGTGTGTGTGTGTAAGGGTGAGTGATGATGTTGGTTGTTTCATTTCTGTTAATCTCTGGAGAGATACTGCTATGATTAGTATCCATTTTCATGATTTACATGTCTTTTATTTATTAATTATCTGAGAATAACTCACATTAATTTTATTACAGCTTACTCTAAATGAAACCCTTTAAAAACTCAGGAATGTTTTTACAAAACTATCATCAGCTGTGGGGTATGTGATAGTCTTGTAAAATGTGCTTGCTAGTGATTTGTCAGTCTGTTTCCTGGCAACTGAATGGCTTCTGGAGCATCAAAAGATGAGGTGGAAGAAAAATAAGGTCTTGTTAAAATGCAATGAAAGCTGAACCTATATTATGGGAAATTTGCATTAATAATTTCTTAGTTACTTAGAAGATCCAGATCAAATTCTGTCAAACTACATCATGCTTTCAAATTTAACCTCTCCCTTTCCAGCACAGTTTCTGAACTTCTATGATCAAAGTTGTTGATGTTTGTTAGTAATTTTCCCTATCTCTTCTTTTATGTCAGTATACTTGTGGTGAGTCCAGGGCTCCAGGCAAAGGTAAGGGTTCTCCTCTCCCAACCCCAAGTCACCTCCCCAACCAGCTTATGCATAATATAATTCTGTGCACCCTGAAGGCACTCAATAGATATTAGAGGAATTAATATTACGCAAGTGTTTTGAAATTGAGCTTCAGTTAACGAGTCCTATGAATGTAGATGAAGTAAACTGAGAAAATTAAGCAGTTTTGAAATAACATGATAAAGTGTGGCAGGGAACAGCAGGTAAGGAAAAATCAAGTCTTCTAGGAAAAGTAGAGTCTTGGAGCTTTAATTACCTAAACTGAAGTAAGGAATTGTCCTCTTAACTCCAGTGTATATACTAAGCTCAAAACTATGAAAATTTACACTAGATTGATGGTTTTCTTTTAGTATCCTGATGGAAATTTGTTCATTCCTGTATTGCTGTTGGTGTGAAGTGCTAAATTATAACTGTCGTCACTGGTTGGGAGAGGAATATGGTTAACTTCGTTCATGAGCAGTGTCACAGCATTAACCAAGGGGGGTGGAGGTTGGTTTTAGCTTGAACCCCAAGGAAAAAGTGACCTTCTTATTCAAATGGAGCTAAATAAAACCTCCTCTTTTGAGATTAAAAAAATCCAAGCTAGAATCAACAGTGAACTCTCAGAGTGTAGCTGACAAGAGATGGAAACAGGATTGACTACTCAGATTAGATAAAGTTCTGCAGATTCAAACAGAAATCGAGCCGTCTTTCAGGACAACAGGTAGAGCACGCAGCAAGCATCTTACTGAGCGTTACTGGAGGCAAACCAGCCGATGAGAACTTGGGACCCACTTTTCACCACATCCGCCAGTGGTGGTTATACCCAGAATAAACCACACCAAAAACTAGACAGCCTTATGAAGAGTGTGATAAGCTAAAATAGCTCCGGCAAAATGTTGTACAAATTCTAATTTGAGGCCCGTCTCCTATTGTGACATTATTTTCTTTCTGTGTCTTTTTAAGCTGAGTGCTCTCAGTTGAAGGGTTGCCTGCACTGGCTTCTCTGACGAGTCTTAGAGAATTCTTTCTCTCACACACGCCTTAACAGCTGGCTTTCCATAATTTCCCATGGAGAGTTCTATGCTACTGTTGCCTTTATACTCACCACCCTACTAGGAAATAGTTGCAAGCTGAGAACTGTCCTTGGTCAAGTTCTACATTAGCATTTCATCATAGCTGGGCTTTTCTTCTTCATCTTTTTTTTTCCCCCCCTCTGGAATGGACAGGAGTTGTCACGCTTCTGAAGCAAACCTCAGTGATGTCTTTGGTCCTTTTGAAGTAGTCCTTGCTCAGAGATCTCTCTGATATACATGTCTGAACTCTTGAGTCCATTCCCCTTTTGATCTGCTAACACTGGTGAGAGCAAGTCTTTCTCTGAGCTGCCCTTTACTATATCAAAGATCTATGGTGAGCTCATTCTACCTGGCTGGTGTCAAAGCAGCTATTCATCCAAACAATATTTGAGAGCTTACTATCAGCTAAACACCACACCAAGACATGCATGAAGATTACACAAGGCTATGCTTCACATACAATGAATTCAGAACTTAAAGTTTAAAATTCAGAATTTAGAGACACATAAACAAGTGGAAGAAGTGGTTCCTTCTGCCCCGAGGGAGCCAGGTAATGCTTTATGGAGTGTTTGGCTCTTGTTCTAGGTCTTAAAGGATGAAAGAGATTTTTTTTTAAAGCCAACTTTAGCATTTAAACTAATGAGGGGCCCCTCCCTAAGAGCCTGAGGTGAGGTGCAGTGTAAACACATCAGGGTCACATGATGGGGCAGGCTGTCTCTAGGAAGGGGAACAGGTGATTTCCCCCAAATGGAATGCTGGACAGACAAATTTATATTTACTCTAGAACTAAGGAAGACCTAGGAAACATTGATTTTTTGTTTCTTTGTTATTTTCTTTAACATGAAATCCAGCCCGTGGAAAATGTAACATAAAAAACAAACAAACAAAAAAACAAAATCTATCCTTTTTTGAATAATTCCATTTTCAAATTAGCAACATGCCGTATCAGAAATGTTTCTAAAAGTTCTTAAACCAAAAAATAAGCAATATTTTAAATACTTTTTTTTGCAATTTCAGGAAAAAAAGGTAAGCATTGAAATATATTAAGCAAAGATGTAGCTTTTTTTCCTTAGCAAAACCAAAAAATTACTCTAACAGAGTATCTTCCAATTTTTTATTAAAATTTTATTATTATAAAATGTAATTAGGTTACACAGGACTCAGCTTTCTATCAAGTTCTATATACTCTAGAGGTATTTTCATTTATATATGTCTCTTTGCCTACATGTTAGTAAGTGAAATTTAGGTAATCACATTATTAATAGATAAAATATAATTTTAGAAAGCTCAAACTGCAGTAATTAGGTTTAAAATTACTTTAAGGAAATATGTCTGAATTTTAATCATTTTTAAAAAATAATTATTCTCTGTATTTAACCATTATGTAATGTAAAGAATACTGTTATAATTTATTAAAATAGCATGTAATCTACTTTCTTATTAGGGACTATTAATATGTATAAGAGAATTGTTTATAACTAGTATCACATTAGCCTTCTCTGATCTACAAAAAACACCATTGCCTTAGAAGGCATTAAATTACTTCTACATACATGAATATTTTATCTCTAATTAATCAAGGCATTTATTTTTAAATACTTTTAGTCCTTTCCTCAAATATATAACCATTGCAATATAGTAAAAATCATAATTTAGACTGTATGGGGTTATCCCATTAATTAAAATTCTATCTATGGCACAAAATAATTATAACTTTAAAATAGTCTAAGTAAGTTTCTGTGCCCTAAAGGCTAAATATAAATTATAATTGAATATATGCAAAATATTTATGGGAGAAAATCTAATATTATGATGATGTACCTCACTCTAAGCAACAAATACTTTCTTGGAAAGTTGTGTGTAAATTGGGCTATATTTGAAAGGATATATAAGGAAAACTTACAATTGGTTTCTCTATAAAATGATTTTTTTTTTTTTTGAGTTTGCAATGTCTTTGTAAAATGAATGTCTTTTTTTTTTTTAAGATTTATTTTTGGCTGCATCAGAGTCTTAGTTGTGGCATGCAGGATCTTTTGTTGTGGCGCGGGCTTCTCTCTAGTTGTGGCGTGCAGGTTTTCTCTTCTCTAGTTGTGGCGCGAGGGCTACAGAGCACGTGGGCTTTGTAGTTTGCAGCAGGAGGGCTCTAGTTGAGGGGCACGAGCTCAGTAGTTGTGGCACGCGGGCTTAGTTGCCCTGTGGCATGTGGGATCTTAGTTCCCTGACCAGGGGTCATACCCATGTCCCCTGCATTAGAAGGCAGATTCTTTACCACTGGACCACCAGGGAAGTCCCCAAAATGAATGAGTCTTAATTTCTCCTTTTAAATTTCTGAATTTTCTTAAATAAGACATGTGTGAAGTAACGTCATTTCAAAATCATTGAGCACAGGACTGGTGCTGGACTCACCAACCTCAGAAAGAACACGGGTTAAGTCTGCGTGTGAGATGGGGCTGGTGTTTGTAAATACAGGCAGACGTAGAAACAAGTAGAATGTGATATTTACAGATTCTAAAAAAATTACCAAGCCACAATTTCTCTGGGTTTTTCAAGTCATTTGCCTAGCTACCCCTAACATGTTATAGCTTAGAAAATTACTGTTAGCTTACAGATTTTCTCTAAAAATCAATTTTAAAGATGAGGCATAAGATGCCAGGTAATACCCACATAATTTTTTACCATATTTAGCTTTCAACAAAATATGTCCTCATCCTCTCTGTCATAGAGATAACATTATCTTAGATGCAATGGAAAAACATGAAAATTATTGTGTTGAAAATTTTAAAACTTTTCATTCAGATTAATGAGTTTGATACAGCTGATCCTCATATGTAGATGTAAGTTTGTTTTGTTAAAACTAATTTGTACTGCATATAACCATGCTTAATATTTTTCCCATTTAAACATAAACTGCTTTTTAGAAATTCTTTTTTTTATTGTTCTTATTAGTTATCTATTTTATACATATTAGTGTATATAAGTAAATCCCAATCTCCCAGTTCATCCCACCACCCACCCCCCGCTTTCCCCCCTTGGTGTCCATACATTTGTTCTCTACATCTGTGTCTCTATTTCTGCCTTGCAAACCTTGCAAATGGTTCATCTGTACCATTTTTATAGATTCCACATATATGCATTAATATACGATATTTGTTTTTCTCTTTCTGACTTACTTCACTCTGTATGACAGTCCCTAGGTCCATCCACATCTCTACAAATGACCCAGTTTCGTTCCTTTTTATGGCTCAGTAATATTCCATTGTATATATGTACCACATCTTCTTTATCCATTTGTCTATTGATGGACATTTAGGTTGCTTCCATGACCTAGCTATTGTAAATAATGCTGCAATGAACATTGGGGTACACGTGTCTTTTTGAGTTATGGTTTTCTCTGGATATATGCCCAGTAGTGGGATTGCTGGGTCATATGGTAATTCTATTTTTAGTTTTTTAAGGAACCTCCATACTGTTCTCCGTAGTGGCTCTATCAATTTATATTCCCACCAACAGTGCAAGAGGGTTCCCTTTTCTCCACACCCTCTCCAGAATTTATTGTTTGTAGATTTAGAAATTCTTAGTTTGGACTGAACATGTATGGTTGGTATTTGTGAGATTTTAAAATAATGATATAAATTGTAATGGGTTTCTAATTTTTTTAATTCAGTTCAAATAACTAAGTGTGAAATATAAGATTCAGTATTAACACCCTCTTACTTCAAAGAGCCTATTACCTCCGTGAGCATTTTTTCCAGCTTTATTGAGATATAATTGACATATAACCTTGTATAAGTTTAAGATGTCCAATGTGTTGATTTGATGCACTTATATATTGCAGTCTGATTACCACTGTGGCTCTAGCTAATGCCTCCATCGCTTCTAGGTGAGCATGTTTTTAATGTGTACTGAGGAACACTAGTGTTACAAAATGTAAATAGCTGTTGCAGAAAATGAAGTTCTTATGATCAGTCAAGTTAGGAAACACAGGTTTAGACAAAGATAAAGACATTTCCTTATTCTAGAATCTTTAATATGCTAATTAATATATAATGGGAAGCTCTAAAACAGTGTTAAAGAGAATCTCCCAACTTTATCTGCGAAAAATTCTTTCTTTTCTTTTTTTTTTTTTTTTTCTTGCAAAGGATTTGTTTGTCTTCCCTGTGTTTCTCAGAACAATGGGGACAGTCAGTAAAAATACACTGTAACGCCAGGAAGGACATGGCAGGAATCCTGAGAACACCATCACTGTCAACAGGCACGTGTACAATGATTGCACACAGTGCTTGACTTTGATGCAAGGACTATTCAACTATTACAGTTTGGAAGCCTTAATCCTGATCTATTTTTGGAATTTTTTACAATATTTGTACCTTTAGATATAATAGTGCCTGGTACATAGTATGTGATAAAGAGATATTTGCTTAGCAAATAACTATAGTTTGAGTCCATACTCAATCACTTTCTATCCATGTGACACTGTCTAATCTCTTTAAACCTTAGGTTATTCATATGTAAATGGAAATAATAATAGTACTTTACTGGTCTACTGGGGCTACCATAACAAAATAACATAGACTGGGTGGCTTAAATAACAAAGTTTTTTCCCACAATTTTTGAGACTAGAAGTCCAAGGTCAAGGTGTCAGCAGGGTTGGTGTAATTCTGAGGGCTCTCTTCCTGGCTTGTAGATGGCCATCTTCTCCCTTTGTCTTCACATGTTTGCCTGTCTGTGTGTTGATCACGCATAGAGACACCACTCTTACTGGATTAGAGCCCACCAAGTGACTTCATTTTACCTTGATTACCTCTTTAAAGGCCTGTCTCCAAATACAGTCACATTCTGATGTATTGCGGGTTTGGACATCAACGTATGATTTAGAGAAACACATGATTCAGCACATAACAAGTACCTACCTCATTGGGTTGCCATATACATTAAATAACATTTATATAAAATCCAGCACAAGGTCTGGGATGTAGCAAGAACATATTAAAAGTTAGTTATTTATATTGATTTCTATTGGCCCAGACTGTTTCCACTTGAAAATATAATGGTCTAAGATTTTCAAATGAAACTCAAGTATTCTTGAAAATAAAATAACAAACTGTAGGAAAAAATATTATAATGTAATTTTGACCATAAAGAAATAGATTTTGAGGGAAAAAATGTCATAAGATTACCAGATGTGGCAATCATCAACTCATGCTGAAACTAACATGACATTGCAAATCAACTGTACTTCAATTAAAAAAAGAGTAAAAAAATATATATATCTGCTAACCAGACTAATTATTAAAATATGTTGATAGAACTATCATACCCATACTCAGATGAATAACAATAGAATCTATGTTTTTAATTTGAATATAAACAATTACGTATTGTATTAATTAAGCTTGTTAAGTAGACTCAATGTCCCCTGCCACATTTGCGTTGTGATATCAGGACTACTACTCAGAGGCTCTTAACAAGTCTGTACTTTGTAGTCTTTCATGTCAGAAGTCTATTCTCCCCTACCTAAATGCCTTCTGTTTTCTGACCACAATGCCTTGTTCCTGTTGGGTATTCTCTGATGCTACGGTATTTCCAAGCAGCCATGTCAGTCTTCTTTCCTTTTTGCTATCCACAGCTGAATAATTCTCACTTTCAGAACGGCATGATCAAGTAAGACCAATGATGGGCTGGTAAAAGTTTAAAAAGCCAACTCTTGGGGAGGGGTCCTGATTTGTAGAGCTGCTGATTTCTGTGGTGTAATCTGGCTCACTTCCAGCTACCAACGTGATGTCAACTGGCTTACTAAATTCCTGGTAATTTAACAATCTCCTCTGGCCAGGCTGCGCAAGCCAGCTCTGCTATTCCACCAAGAGAGGGCAAAATTAGACTTTCCCCCATTTTTCCAGCAGAAACGATTTAGGAGCTGAAGAATTCTAAACAAGCTTAGAACTAGAAGCGTCTCTGATGGTTGCCACGCCATCTCTACTATTTTACAGGTGAAGAAATTTCCATCCAGAGAGGTTAATCGTTACAGTTCCTTGCCCTGGATCTTTATGACTGTTGTCTTTATGCCAACGTGGCTTAGCAGACCAGAGTGTGCGCAAATGTTCTTTTTTCACAGTACTGGCTTAAAGATCAGCCTTTGACCTGCAGCTACTGTCACTATTTGTCGAGCTTTTGCTGTTTATCACTTAAAATAATGAAATTGTGCAATCTTTAAGTTCGCTGGGACTGCAGAGGTTCTCTCTTGGGCAGGGCAGTCCTTTCTATACCCTGTCAGGCATGTGGTCATCCATCTCTTATTTAAAGTACTCTACCTTTTTTGTTATTGGTCAGCTCTAACTGTGAGAAAATTCTTTTTAAATAAAAGACGGATAGTAATAACCCAACTTTAAAAATGAGACAGCAGAGGATCCAGGAAGCCTAGGTCCAGAGGAAAGCCAGCAATATAACTGGAATTAGAACCCTGAATATAAACCTAAGCCAGTAATCTTTCTCCTATACCATGTAATACCTCCTTGTTCCTGAATGTGATTGAAGAGAGTAAGGTGGGGATTGTGCTATGTAGATGGAGTCTACAACTTTGATAACTTTTCAAAAGTACAAGACAGTTTTCTATCCACACGTATTTGTTTGGTTAACTATAATATGCTGAAAACTTAGGCCACACAGCTTGCAAACAAAGATAAGAGGGGCTCTTCCGTTAAAAAAAAACTTACAATCTAGTTGGAGAAATGACATATATGAAAAGGTTTCTGATGGTAAAAAGCTATAAATAATAAATGCTTATGAATAGTACAGGTACAAAATGTTACCAGGGGTCAAAGGAAAAAAACAATCTTAACCTTGGCGGGTACAAAATGCCCAGAAGATTTGGAATTAGACTTTACAATGTGATCTCAACCTAATTTTCCAGAATTATTGTTTCTTACTTTCCTACACAAATAGCTCAAAGCAAACGTATTATCATGTTGAAATGCCTGGCGTTTTCCTTCCTCTGGGCATGTACTTATTCTGTATACTCTTCTCCACTCTCCCTACCCTAGAAATTTTCAAAGCTCGATCTAATTGTATCTCTCAATATTTACCATCACTATTTCACCAGAGGAAGTCATCCCCAAATATTTGAAATGCTATGGCACTTCTTCATAACCTTTTTAGGATAATTTTCCTTTAAACAGAACATTGTATTTGTATATGCAATAGATACTTTTCTTTAAAGTAAAACCTAGGGAGTATCTACACATTTATTATAACCTGGTTACCATTGCTGAAAACATTTTTTAAAACTCCACTTTGGAATTGCCATCAGAGCTCATTTTAAAACCAAAAGAGATTATTATTATTTTACTGCCAATTGTCATTTGGTTGTTGTTTCTTTCTTAATCAGTCATTATTTACAGTCATCTCATTACTTTAGGACTACAGAAGACCACTGTCTTCCTGGATTTAACTTTGTCATTTCAACTATTATGAGAGACACAGAGAAGTAATGAGTCACATGAGATGCACTTTTTCTAAAGTAAAAAAATTGAATAGTATATGATGTAAGATTGCTATGCAGAAGCAAATTACTTAGGTAATGAGCAAACTTATAAAACTGCCCAGCAGCCATATTTCAATGCAGGTTTTTGTGTTCTCTACCCATCACCCTATATATATAAACTCCTGTGAAGTGATTCTTTTAAAATTATTTTGAAAATAAAGCCAATTCTTTGTGCCAGTTTAAACAGAGTCGAGATCTTTAGATTAAAAAACAAAGTGAAATGTTGAAATTGATAGTGAGTCAAATCGATGATGTGGATAGGGTACCATATACTTTGTATGGAAACGAGAGATTTGTGAAACCGTTACAGTGAATGCTGCAGCCAGAACAGTAAGCACATAACAAGCGATAGCTAAAACTGGAAAGAAAATTGAGACTGTGAGTTTTCTTACTTTGACAGAAGTGTTATTCAACAGAAAATCCAGGTATTTGTTATTTAAATTACTTTAGATTCATATTTATATATTCATTACAGGTATGAAAGTCATTTCCTGTATTTTATGAAGGAAATTATATATCTAGTTCAGTAGTTCTCAACCCCTTTGAGATTAAGAAAACTTCGGCGAATTGATGAAACAGTACTCATCTCAGAAAAATGTTTTTATATACAAACACAATTTTTCACACAAGTTCAAGATTTTACAGATCCCTGAGGATCACCCATGGACCCCAAGATAAGAAAACCAGTTATCACTAAAATTAAAGTTTATATAGACACAGAGTAAATATCTCAAGAATATCAAGGGGTTTGCTCTAGTTTATATTTCCCGTCATGCTTAGCACATTGCTTTGTAGTAGTCTGTCCAGGAATATTGCAAAAATTGTCAACTGTAACATCTTTTGAGTCCAATCAAGAGTTATCTATAGGTAATTTCCAGTAAATTTCATTCCTTATATTTAGCTAATATACCAAGTCTGATCCTATTAAAATTTATCATTGCTCATATAGTTACAAGTATACAAATAGTGGGTTACCCATCGTTTCTTTCTCTTTCAAAATCTGGGAACCTCCAATATGAATTCACAACTATAAGATTAAGTGAGACAGAGCCCAAACGACATGATGAGCAGCATGCTATTCTATATTAAGTGGTCATCACCATTTTTTATCTACTTGACATGCAGTAACAACACATCAAAGTTATTAAGATTAATGGCCTAATGATTAATGCTGGAGTGCACATTTGTAATCAGTCTGAATTAAGATTTCTGTGAAGCATACGGAAAATATCTGAAACACATATTCACTAGTGTGGTATTTGTACCATTGAGTATCTTGCACCTAGTTAAAGTACAAATGAGATCATGTATGTGAAGGTGGTTTACACTGTGATATGAAATGTAAAATAGGGATTTGTAGTATCATTGCTTTCTCACTAATTTAGGGATTTGTACAGAAATGTATCAGCAGCAAAATAAAATTCAAAAAAGTTTGAGTAAATTCTTTAAATAAGAAATGGGGAAGATTCATTCATTCATCCATTCATTCATTCAACAAAATTACTCTAATACACATAAAGGAGTGTTCTCTGGTTTCAAGCCCATGATTATAGACAGTAATCTATAGGTGCTTATCAGTAAATTGCTTTCCCATTGCAGTTTTGGGGTAAAGATGTCATCAGAGAACAAGCACATAACACTTGCTCACTGGTAAATGTTTTTAGAAAGTCCTTTCATGGCTTATTCATAGAAATTCTTTAGATAGAAAACAAGTGAGTTTTAAAATCTACAGTAATTTGTTTTCATCCGCTAATTGAAGTATTCACAATTATGCCCCTTGATTGTCTGAAATAGCTAAAGTTATAGCACCCTGGCACATCCAGGTCAAAAAGTTCTAATTTGGATTGAAATAAATTAGTGGAAACCACTTTGAAAACATGGAGACCATGAAACAGATTTACAATTCTTTCAAAATAGCCTGGAAAAGAATAATTGGAATTCACTAGAGAAGATTTTATCACTAGCAAACCCACAGTACCAATGCATTTGCACTGTAAATGTTTCACCAGGTTGAGAATGGAGTAAGTTTCCTTCCTTCTGAAAAAAAATAAAGTAAAATAAAGTAACTATGAAATAGCCTTTCCTATAACTGCTTGTCCTAAGTCCCATAATCAGTAATTAGATTCTGGCAGCATTCTTTATCATTTTCAATCTATATAGGATAGACGATTTAACTTGGCATAAGGATGAATATGATTTTTTTTAAGAAAAGAAATTAGAAGTGGTTAAAACTATGTTTATATTCTTATGTAAGTCCACTCTAAATGACCTGTGCTTAGATAAGTCTCTCAACCCTTCCTTTTATTTGAAACAGGAAATCATTTGAGGTTTATCCCTGTAGGTTTAAGGATAACTTTCGCCTTGAAGAACTCATCTAAACACATATGTTTTTTGTTTTTTTAAATTTTATTTATTTATTTATTTATTTATTTATTTATTTATGGCTGTGTTGGGTTGAAGACAGTTATTTAGTTACTGCTGCTGGTGGAATACAAAAGAAAAAGAACTCTGAGTTACAGACTTTCTATATAAGAACAAGAAAGGATTCACCTCCAAGAATACGTACACATATTCTTGATTAATATTCTACACTATTCTTATTTCAGCAATTGGAAGGACATCAACAGGGGGCAGATTTTCCAGTGTTGTAAATAGCTGCGTCCTCTGACAAACCCACAGACTAGCTGGCCACCGTACAGTAACTGGTAGTAATTCCAGCTTCTCATCCTGAAGCAGTGTCATGATTAGGGCCTGAGGTCAGTGCAACCGGTACATAAACCTTTCATCTGAGATCCGGTTCAGTAGCTTCAAGTGCCTACTGAGTCTTCATTCCCTTGAATACCCCAGTAACAGCTCAAGGTCATTATTTGAACCCAAAATTAAACCCAGCTGCTCACCCACCCTTTATCCCTTTCTCCTCTTTATCAATTACTCTATTTCATCAACTTCAACTTCTTTCCAATATTTGGCTTGAAATATTAATTTTCTCTTTCATCTCCCTCATTAACCATCTTTAACTAGCAGTAAAACCCTGTCGATTCTTCTTTTGAAATATTTTTAAAATTTGATTCCCCTCCTATTGTTTATTACAATGACATTCATAACCTCACTGATAATCCTAAAAGCCAACTAACTAGTCTCCCTGACTCTGGTGTCTCCCTTTTACAATCCAACAAATAAAATGACTTCATCTTCCTTATTATTCAAGTGGTGGAATTGCAGCCCATTGTAGCCATTAATTTTGCTCCACACAGATCATGAGCACATCTAAGTTTTAAACACATATTTGTTTTCTTCAAGCACAGACTTAGGAGGCAGTAAGTGTAAGTGGAAATGTTCTCTCCTTCCAGAACGATTGTATCACCTTGTTTTAAAAACTTAGGAGTAATCCTAAACTCTTTTCTCTCCATCCCCTCACCTTAAATCAATCCCCAATCCTCTTCCTAAATATCCCCCAAGTTAACCCCTCCTTCCTAAACCCTCTCAGCTACGTTAGATCACACTGCCCTCTTTCCTTCTTGAACAATTACAGTAGATTTCAGTCTCCCCTCCCAACTTTTGCCTCATTTGCAGCCTCTCCTAATCCATCCTTCACATTACTATCAGAATTATTGTTCTACAATATAAATCTGATTATGTTTTCTTATAGAAGTTCCTTCAATGACTCACCATCACCTACATCAATTTCCCAAAGCATAGCCAAAGGTCACCTGCATCTGAAGAATTAGGGGTTTTTGTTTAAAACATAGATTCTCAGATCCTGCTTCAGATTACTGGACCAGAATTTCTGAAAGACTCTGAAATAATAACATTACATCCCATTGGCCATCAGGTTAATGTCTAACCCACATGCTACAATGATATTGTTCCTGTCTACCTTCTAATTTTATATCCTCCTGCACCTTCAACCTATACTTGTATCATAGCCCTTAAGAATTGCTTGTGTCCCCTTAAAAGTTTGTGATCTTTCATACATCTGAATTTTCAAGCGTAACGTTTCTTCTGTCTTGGCTACCCTTTGCCACCATATCTGTATAATAAATATCAGTCATCCCTCAAGACTCAGTGGAAGCAACATCTTTACCTGGGAAGATTCTACTGTCCTCAACTCCCTGTTTCAATTTGGTAAGTCACTTCTTGCTTATCTGATAGTCCCTACAACACCACTTGGCCATTATTTGCTTACATACTTGTTTCGTTTAGAGGACCATGAGCTTCTTAAGAACTACTAATTTATCGTACCTAAGTTTATATTTTTAATACCTAACACAGTGCTGAAGAAACATTTGTTAAAGGGATTAATTGAGTAAATAAATAAGTGAAGGAGGAAGGGAAGATGAGAGTATGTTGGGGACCTTACCTATCTCAGGTCTTACCTGAAATAGTGTCTTACCAAAATATCCACTGCAAATTTTATTGTGTGGTATTTAAATTGAACAGTAAATATCCATGTAATTTAGGACTATCAAACTCACAATTCTTTTTTATTCTCTCCCCAATTTCTTTTTTCCCATCTGCCAGTCTGGTGTAATTACAATTTCTACCTCGGGGTAGTGAAAATTAATTGGCTTGTAAATAATGATAAATTAGTCAATGTTCATAAATTGCTCTCTGGATGAAAAGCACTCCATCACCTCTAAGCATTTTTATTTATTATAGAATAAACTGATGCATTATCAATACTTAGGCCAAACTTGTGATTTATGCTCTAAATACAATGAAGCTTTTTCTCTATCTAGTTCTAAAATCCAGTCTACCTTTCATTCTGGTATGTAGAGCCTTACATCACTGTCACTGTGGGAAGACGTATGATGAAATTAGATACCATTTTGCAAAGTCTAAAATAACATTGTGGATAGGAGAATTTATAACACTCAGTATATTCTGGCTCTAATTCTGACTGTGACGCTCAGGTTTAAATTTTACCCGCAATCTTGGAAGGCCTAGGGCTGGTTGGGTTGTTTATGGCTATTTTGGGAAGTATGCTACCTCAAACTCAGGATATCCCAGGAGATACAGAAACCCACAGGTCCTGGCAAACTCAAAAAACCATGCAAAAGTGGCACTTAGGGTTTATAGAAGATCCTTTCTCTGAAGAGGACCAGGAGCACGTTTCAAACAAACCCACATTCAAGGGATTCATGACTATATATATATTTATAGGGAAAAGCCACTGCTACTTTTAGGAGTAAAAGGTTAAATATCTGGAAAGCATGCCACAGCATCCACTGCAACCTAGCTCTGGAACTTCTTGTCTTTGTGTTCAATGTTCAAGCCTCCTCCTTCAGCTTGGTTTCCTCGTTTTGATCTTATATACTTTCTTGACACTGGTTTGGTTCCATCCTCTGGTTCTTCCTTCTCTTCGCTATTCTAGATCACAAGATATACTTGCCCAAGGGTGAGCTCGAATAATATGACTAGGATTAAGACAAAAAAAAGAATTGAGGCAGAGTTGTCAATCCTACCACAAAGTAATTCCTCCACATTCTACTTCTAAGAATGATTATGCATAGTTAAGTTGAGGGCATGTGATTTTCCTGTCTCTGTATACCTGCCCTTCTGCTTTTCTGCACTCTCTCTACAACAACAGCAACTCAACTTCTAGATCTTTGCTGGAGTTTTTACTTTCCTGATGATATCCTTCTCCTAAATGCAATGTCAAGCTTGAGTTATATCTCTGCCTCAATTATTTCTCCAGCATTCTTACCTTCTTCAGACTCTTTTAGCATACATCATCTGCATCACTTATTGAGTATTTAGTAATAACCTTTGCCTTTGCCATTTTAATACTAATTGCTGTTCATGTTACTAGCCATGAATTTCTTGTACTTTTGCAATATCAATGCCTAGCATAATATCTTGCCATTGCAGGTTTTTTTTCATTGGTTGGTTGGGTTTTTTTTTTTTAAGGTTCTTAATGTTGTCGATTCTGTTCTCTTACTCCTGTCAGGAACCATCAAATATATTGTTTTCTGTAAAAGAAATGGATAATCATTTGCTTTAAATTTATATTTCTCCAGCTCTACTGAAAAACAGTCGATGTATAACATATGTAAGTTTAAGGTGTACAGTGTGATGATTTGATACACATATATGTTGTGAAACACCACAATAACATTGGTCAACACCTCTATCACCTCACATAATTACCATTTTTTGGTGTGTGTTTATAGCATTTAAGATCTACAGTCTTAGCAACTTTCAAGTATATTATACAGTATTATTAACTAAAGTCAGCATGCCTTATTCATCTTAGAACTTATTCATCTTATAGCTGGAGGGTCTACACCTTGACCAACATCTCTCCAATTCCTCCACCACCTCAGTCCCTGGCAACCACCATTCTACTCTCTATTTCTATGGGTTCTGCTTTCTTAGATTCCACATATAAAAGAGGACTTACACTATTTTTCTACCTCTGTTTGACTTGTTTTGCTTAGCATAATGCCCTCAAGGTCTAATCATGTTGTCACAAATGGCAAGATTTCCTTCTCTCTTACGGCTGAATAATATTCCATTATGTGTGTGTGTGTGTATGTATGTATGTATATATATATATATATATATATATATATATATACATATACATACACACACACACATAGTACATCTTCTTTATTCATTCATCCATTGACAGACACTTAGGTTGTTTCCATGTCTTAGCTATTTTGAATAATGCTGCAATGAACATGGTGGTGTAGATATCTCTTTAAATAGTGATTTCATTTCCTCAGTACATATACCCACAGGTGGGACTGCTGGATCATATAGTAGTTCTATTTTTAGTTTTTGGAGGAAACTCCATACTCTTTTTCATAGTGAATGTAGCAGTTTACATTCCCACCAACAGTGCACAACGGTTCCCGTTTCTCCACACCCTCACCAACACTTGTTATGTTTGGTCTTTTTGGTGATAATATTGTAACAGGTGTGCAGTGATATCTCATTTGGGGTTTGATTTGCATTTTCTTGACAATCAGTGATGTCAAACATCTTTTCATGTACCTATTGGCCATTTGTATGTCTTCCTTGGAAAAATGTCTGTTCAAAACCTCTGCCCGTTTTCATCAGATTGTTTTTCTGCTATGGAGTTGTACAAATTCCTTATATATTTTGAATATTAACCCCTTATCAAATAGATGATTTACAAATATTTTCTCCAATTCTATAGGTTATCTTTTCATTTTGTTGACTATTTCTTTTGCTGTGCATTAACTTTGTAGTTTGTTGCAGCCTCACTTGATTTTGCTTTGTTGCTTATCAAAGAAATCATTGCCAAGACCAATGTCAAGGTATTTTTCCCTGTGTTTTGTTATAGGAGTTTTATGGTTTTAGGTTTTACATTTAAGTCTTTCATCCATTTCCAGTTAATTTTTTGTGAATGATGAAAGATAGGAGTCCAATTTCATTCTTTTGCATGTGAATATTCAGTTTTACTAACACCAATTATCAACTTTCCCCATCGAATATTCTTGGCCCCCATGTCAAATATTACTTGACCATATAGTTGACCATATATGCATGGTTTTATTTCTAGGCTATTGATTCTGTTCCATTGGTCTATGTGTCTGTTTTTATATCAATACCATACTATAGCTTTGTAATAAAGATTGAAATCAGGAAGTGTGTGCCTCCTGCTTTGTTCCTCCTTCTCAGGATTGCTTTGGCTATTTGGGGTCTTTTGTGGTTTCATACAAATTTTGGTAATTGTTTTTTTCTATTTCTGTGAAAAATTTCGCTGAAATTTGGTAGGGATTGCATTGAATCTCTAGACGCCTTTGGGTGGTATGGGCATTTTAACAATATTAATTCCTCCAATCCATGAACACAGGATACTTTTCATTTATTTGTGCCTTCTTCAATTTCTTTCATCAGTGTCTTAAAGTTTTGAATGTACAGGTCTTTCACCTCCTTGGTTAAATTTATTCCTAAGTATTTTATTATTTTTAATGCTATTGTAAATGGGACGGTTTTCTTTATTTCTTTTTCAGATAGAAAATTTATTATTAGTGTATAGAAATGCAACTGATTTTTGGATGTTGATTTCATATCCTGCAGCTTTACTGAATTTGTTTATTAGTTGTGACAGGGTTTTTTGTGGAATCTTTAGAATTTTTCTCTATATAAGATCATATTGTCTGTAGACAGACAATTTTACTTTTTTCTTTCTGATGTGGTTGCCACTTATTCCTCTTTCTTGCCAAATATCTCTGACTAAGACTTCCAGGACTATGTTGAATAGGAGTTAGATAGTCAGGACCCTTCTCTTGTTTATAAACTTAGAGGAAAAAAAATATATTTTTAATTGTTATATCCACCTGATGAATTGATCCTTTATCATTATGGAATGGCCTTCATTGTCTCTTTTTACAGTTTTTGACTTCAAGTCTACTTTGTCTGATATGATATAATATAGCTACCCCTGCTCTCTTTCTGTTTTCATTTGTGTGGAATATTTTTTTCCTCTCCTGCACTTTGAGCCAGTGAGAGTCCTTAAAGCTGAAGTGAATCTCTTGTAAGCAGAATATAATTGGGTCTTGTCTTTTAATCTGTTCAGCCACTCTATGCCTTTTGACTGAAGAATTTAATCCATCTACATTTAAAGTAATTATTGATAGGTAAGGACTTATTAATGTCATCTTATTAATTCTTTCCTGGCTGTTTTATAGTTCCCTTGTTTCTTTCTTCTTTTCTTGCTGTCTTTCTTCGTGAACTGATGATTTTCCATGGTAGTACACTTGGCTATTGCAGGTTTTAGTGGAAGCTGTCATCTCTCATTTCATTTAGTTTGCTTGTTCCTTATTTGAGTTTTTGTTCAAATATCACCTTTCACAAAGAGGCACTCCCTGACCACCCATCCAAAGTAACTCCAAACACAACCATCTATTCCACCATAATTCTCGATTCCTTTATCATGAGACCTCTTCCACATAGCCCCTTGCCTCCCCACTATAGTACTCCCAATGTCAATTAGTGTACATAGTATATAATAAATACAATAAATATTTATTGAATGGATGAAATCACTCATTAACTAATATTTATCAACTATTCTGTGTGGTGCAGTGTTATTTGCTGGGAATATAGTGAGGGGTACAATCATCATCCCTGCCCTCATGTAGCTTATGCTCTAATAATTAAAACAAACATTGATCAAGAGTCACACAAATAAATATATGAAGGCTATACATTATTTCTGATGTTGCAACTGGCACCTAGATGATGCTTCCGTGAACCTCTGAATCACTCAGGTTTACCAGTAAACAGAATCTAATTCCAATGATTCAAAAGATTTTAAAGAAAGGAAAACTTATAGAGGCATGGACAGTACTAAGGGAATGGACAGAGAATTTGTGGTGCTCAGAGACCAAGAGAAGAAAGCCACTGCTACCTTTAGAAAAAAAAGGTTAAGGAGAAGAAATAATATAATTGGAACCAAGTGAGTACTGAAGCCATGGAAAGGGACCACACAACAGGTGTGGTAATCAAGAAGAGATGGCAGCCACTGCCAGAAATACAACCAAACGAGGTTCAAGATCAGGAAAATGTATCCCAATCTCTCTCTCATCCTCTTCTCTGATCTGCTCATGCATACCACTGGCCAAATCCAACTGGAATCCAGGTGGCAAGAAAGTATGGGTGTTAAGTCCCTAGCTGTCAACCTTCTGGGGCACAGGGTAAAGCAGGGAAAGGTGGAGATTGGATTTTGGGTGAGTATGTTGAGGGATGGAGGGTAGAAGGGCATCAGGAACAAAGAATGGCCAGGAAGGCTTAGAGGGGCTAGAAACTAGAAACTTCTCTTCCCCAGATACTTCAAGGTGAGAAAATTTACTAATTATGATTCTGTGGAAAGGGTAATAAACTAGTCCCAAAATAATAATTATGTGAAGTGATCAATTTCATTAAAATTTTTTATTATGTAAGTTCTAGGTGTACAGCATTATAGTTCAATATCTATATACATTACAGTGATCACCACCACAAATCTAGTTTCCATCCATCACCATACAGTTGACCCCCTTCCTTCACTTTTCCTACCCCTCAAACCCCCATTCCCTTTGGTAGCCATTAATTGTTCGCTGTACCTACGGGTTTGTTTTTGTTTTACTTCATTTGTTCGTTGGTTTGGTTTGGTTTGGTTTGGTTTTAGATGCCACTTATGAGTGAAATCACATGGTAGTTGTCTTTCTCCATATGACTGTTTCATTTAGCATAATACCCTCAAGGTCCATCCATGTTGTCATAAATTGCAGAATTACATTTTTTTATGGCTGAGTAGTGTTCCATTGTACATATATATCACATCTTCTTTATCTATTCATCTATCAATGGATTCTTAGGTCGTTCCCATATCAGAGTGATCAATTTTAAAACTAGCTAATAAAAAGTCATTTTTTTTAAATCCTGAATTATCACTTAAATAAGGATTACTGTGTTACATATATTTTGCCAAATATCTGCATTCTTGACAGTTTATCGTAACAGGAGTTTTCATTCTTCCTCTAACCTGCTGTGTCAGTTTTGAAGCTGTCGTCTCTCAGCTCTAAGCCTTCCCATCTGCACTCTGTTCTGTGATGCTACAGCTGAGACACAAAGTACATGTTTCTCTTCTCAGCTGCTGAGTTCTGCCATCGGGATGAGACTAGAAGGCAGGTGCAGGGAGAGGGAACCTGTGGATGCTCCCTGTTCTATCAGCGTTGCCCCAGCAGCAGCTGGTTGTTCCAGGAGCAGTTGGTTCCAGTTTCCAACTTTCTTCTCACACCCAGAACCAGCCTCCTTGGGACCTCTCTGGTGTACCAGCACCAGCTGAGCTGTAGACTCTGAGTCCCAGCTTCACTGAGTGCCTTCTCCAAGCTTCTAGATCCTAATGGTCTTAACTTTTTCACTTTGTTTCCAACCCTGAGGATGGTAATTGCTGCCTGTGTTTACTATCTCTATGCTATCTTAGTGTCCCCCATTTCACTTTTTCAGCTCTCTCATACCTGTTCAACCAATTCCCTGTGTTCAGGTATTTGTTAAAGTAACTGGTGTGGTTTATGTTTTTCTGACTAGACCTAGACAGATACACTCTTTCTCACTGTGCCGTTATCCCCATCCTTCTTTCCTAACCCAACCCAATCCATTTGTTAAAGAGTGGAGTAGTTATCCTCATAAATATATAAATATATTGCTTCATATAGCTTGAGATAGAATCTCAATGATTCCAGAAATACATCAAATTTATTTGTGCATCTTCTATGTGTCAGGCGCTGTGCTTAGCGTGGTAGAAAGTATCTCTATGTCATCATAAACCTGCAACCTGTTAAGGAAGACAAATTTTACAGATGTAGGGGGAAAACCTACCATAAATGCAAGGCATGTATATCCATGATATGTGAAATTTGGAGAAAGAAGGGATTAGGTGAGGATTTAATAGTTAAAAATCACGTCATGCAGGAGTTGGGACTTGACCTCTCTCAAATGATGGGAGGAAGGTAATCAAAATATCGAAAGACCAGTGGATATTATAAGCAGAAGAATAATTTGGATGGATGCAATATTTGTGGGTTTTATTTTCATTCATTCATCCACTCCACTCATTTATTAAATTTTTTCCACGTGTATTTTTATAGACCTTCTTTATGCCAGGCCCTCTGAGATCAATGGGAGATCCTGAGATATGTTGGTGGAGCAGAATAGACACACCCCTGTCCCTGAGAGGCTCATATTTTAATAGAAGAAATGGAGTTAGTCAAATAATCACACTACAAATGTATAATTGTCATTGTACTGTGTCATGTAAAAAAAGATTCGTGGGCCTATGGGAAGATATAATAGAGGAAACTAGGCAAAGTGAGGAAGGAACAGCTTTCCAGGTCTAGCAATTGGCATGTGCAAAGATCTACAGGGAGAAGGAATAAGGTGGGTACAGGTGCCTGGAAGGAGGTCTAGGTGCCTGGATGGAGGAGGGGGCGGGGGAGCATGGGTTCTATGGAATGATATCCATTGCCATCTTACCAGGTGCAAAATTAGAAGCATTGCAAATCAATAGGTACAGGAGACCAATAATAAAACAGGAAGGACACTGCCAGAGTCATCTGCAATTTATGTAAACCATCAGCCCTTGGTCAGAGTTTCAGCCCCAGGAAATAACATTCCAGGCCACAAGCTGAGAGTATGGAGGACTTGAGTCCTCACCCCAGTGTGCTTTAGCAGAATCGTGCTCACTATTGATTCCACAGGGGAGAAAGAAACGGGAGGGGTATCTGATGTGGAAACGAAGGACTAGCTCTCTCAAGCAGCGCATTTTAATTTCACATGCACAGAGGAGAGCCTGCTAGCATCCTCTGCTAACCTAACCTGTTGGTCTCCAAAATGCATGAGTTGATTACAAGTGCAGATGACTTGGTTATAGAAAACAGTTTTGGCATTTGGCATAATTAATGTAAATATTGCCTGCAATAGAAAAGTAATCTAACACCTTCTTTATTTAAAAGATGTTTAATTAACGTCAAGTGGTGTAATGAGTGGCAATCTCCCCCTGCTTGCCTCTTCCTCACCCTGTGTGTAGTTGCTCCCTGCTGCCTTGTTTACCTGCAGACTTAAGAATCTAAACACATAGAAGGGAATTTACGCTTTATTTCTAAAGCTTTCTCTTTTCTTTCCTTCAGAGATAGCACCTTTCTTTCAGTAGGAGAAACTATTCCCAAAGCCTCTTGAAAATTCTTTTCTTGTAGACAAGTTCTGTGTCTTACACTCTTTGCAACGACCTACGCAGTCTCACTCCAAGTTGATAAGCCCAACCATTGGGGGCAGGAATGTAGGTCATCCTTATTGGCCACTGCCTAACAACTGGACGCCTTCCTCCTCTCACTCTGCCTTCAGATTGACTCCACGGGGATCCTAAACAAGACAAGAAACTGGTTGAGGTGTGAAAAGCAAATGTCAAGAAAACAGAGGGAATTGTATGAGGCTTACAAAATAGCCAGGAGGGATTTTTCTGGTCAACCATCTTACTTTGGAAGGAAATGGCCTGCCCACTTAGCATCTGTGATATAATATTAGCTAAGGGGCTGAAGTCACTGAAAAATCCGTCTCTCGGTCTAGTAAGCATTTGCATCTTAATTTATAATTTCTAAAGCAAGACATGTTCATTTTCTTGGTGATCTCCTTCACAGTATTTTTAGACTTGGAGCAGTAAAGAGGTCTTAGAGGTTTTAGGGGTAGGGTCTTCAAATAAGATTTCTTCAATCTCTTGGCTGATGGTTGAATAGTACCATAGAAGAAATGTTCCGTTGTTATTTTCTAATTTCTCGGAGTATCTAGGAAAATAGTTAAGGTGGTTACCAGGTAACACGACATCAACAGGATAAAATGATTGAATGTCCAAGAGCTTGTTACTCACCACAGCTCTTTCAAGGATTTAGAGCATCTTATCCACCTGGGGTTTACAGGTTGCAGATTCTCTATCTTCCTTGAGTAATGTTGTTTCAAACCACAGTTTCCATGAAACAGAGACCTGGGCAAACGCTAAAATCCCTTTAAATAAGAAGCCTTCACTTCCAGAGTCCTTAACCTCGTGAGATTATTTCCAAACGATCCAAACCTGAAATGACTAGATGTGTCCCTTGTTAAGCAGTGTCAGTGCTTCAAGGGTTACCTGCTGTTTCAAAGATGTAACATTTCTTCATACTTAAACATGAAGAAAAACACTGGCACCAGAAAGTACCTTTCTGATAGTAAAGTTTCATGTTGGCATAAAAATACTTTGATTTGCTTAAAAGTCATTTACTTACTCCAAATCAAAATATATTCATAATTTACAGGAGGTTTTTATACATAAAAACATGAAGCTAATCCTGATTTAGTCTAAATATAATTTAAGAACATTTACGCTTTAAAATGTATATCTGTGGTTGTGAAATTTGCTTGCTATTTTTATAGAGGACTCAAGTGTCTGATTTAAAACCAAAACATTGCAAAGGAATGGATCAAAGCTGGAGATGTTTTTAATCGCTTCTGTGAAAAGCTCCCTGGGCTCTGTAAAAAAAAAAAAAAAAAAAAAATTTAAGTATTCGTGGTATATTTTCTATAATATGAAACCTTTCATGGATGAAGCAGAAATCCAGACGTACATGCTTACCTGTCCGACCAAACTGGGGAAGGAAACACCCCAGGTCTCCCACCAGAGATCGGCCTAAGAAACTGCCACAGTTGGTTCCTCCACGTCTTACTCTACCTTTTCACTTTTGGTACCTTCCTGCTGATTGACCTCCTTTCTTCCTAGTGATCGCTCAACTGCTTTCGGTCATTCAGAGGCTGCTGCTGGAACGAAGGGGGATTGTTTTCCCCAGACCTCTACCTCCCCTTGCCCGAAACCTCCCTTCCCCATTCCCCCTCCCTCTGCGCGCTGTGCTTTACAGCTAGAGCAAAGAATTAGTACTTATACTATGTAACATGTCTCCTGGGCCAACTCCCCAACATGTTCCATCTCCTATTTACCACTTAGAATCCAGTATCTCTCAAACATCACCGAGAAGTGACTCTAATGGAAATCATTCCAGGGCCCTTTGGTCAACGGCTGGGACAGATAGTACTTGGAGCATAAAGACAGCTGCCTTGCCAGCTCCGTGTAATGCTTTTCCTCCCTTTAATTCATCTCCCCACGCCACCACCACCAATAAAGCTCCAGAGAACTTTCTCCATGGATTTATGACAACTGCTTGCCTGACAGAAAGGTCAAGAATCAGTTAATCATCAGGTGGAGAGCGCCAGTACACTCCTTACAGTGTGCTGGGCACCTTGGGAATATGAAGAGAAGTGAAGGCTTCTTCTAGTGGTTGTAGAACCAGAATGCTAATCCCCGCTGGTAACTAGAGAACAAGATGGGCCAGCAGGTGCTCCGGGGGCCCTTGTAATAAAGGCTGAAGGAGGTAGAGAACAGAAGCATCCTGCAGAGCCTACAGTGCTTGAGGGGATGCAGAAGGACGTGGGACTCGCTTAAAGCCTCACAAGGTAGAATTATTTGGAGGGGTAGTTAGCAAGCAGCCCTACTGGGGTGCTCAGACAATACATGTGTGATTTTTTTAAGCCAGAATAGTAACCAAAAATGTCACAGTAAAGTTAGGATGTGTCAATCACCCTGGGATTGCTGGGTTTGGCATTCTCTTAGAAACAGAGGTGCACAGCAATTGGCTCCAATAATCCTGGGAGAATAGCCTAAATAAGACATGAGTTTTGAGAATTTTTTTAAAGCTATGCCATACCTAGAGAGTTGGTCACAGAAGAGGAAGAGTAACTGGGGGTTCTAGTTCTGGAGAGCTTTGGGCACCGGTACCTCACCCAGAGCAGCTCTCCTGGGGCTAATCCTACCCATGACCCGATTCCAGAGACACTTGCACAAACTGGTTGGCTTAAAACAACAGAAATGTATTCTCTCACAGTTCTGGAGGCTAGACATCTGAAATCAAAGGGTCAGCAGGGTTGGTTCCTTCTGAGACCTCTGAGGGAGAATCTGTTCCATGCTCCTCTCCTAGCTTCCGGCGGTTATGAGCAATCCTTGGTATTCCTCGACTCCAACCTCTGCCTCTGTCATCTCACGGTTGTCTTCTCCCTGTGTTTCTCTGTACCGTCACAAGGCATTCTCCTCTCTGTGTTTCTCTCTCCTCTTCTTATAAGGACATTAGTTATATTGAAATAAGGGTCTATCGTACCTACTCCAGTATAATCTCATCTTAACTAATTGCATCTATAATGACACTGTTTCCAAATAAGAGAGCATTCTGAAATAATGAGGGTTAGATCTTCAACATATCTTTTTGGAGGATCCAATTCAACCCATAACAGTATGTAACTTGAACAATGCTAGTAACTCAGGCCTTTTAGGCGTGATGGCCCCTCAACTAAGTGCGATAATGGGAAATTGCTCTTCCAAAAAGAACCATAGAGGCAGCAGCTGGAGCAGAGAAATGTCTTTATTGCTAAACTATAGACGTGAACTTTGAAAACAGATTTGTGATATAGGTGGGTTCTTCACATTCCTATAACTTCTGTCTTTACCCAGAAAACTCAGTTGTTGCAAGGATGCTCATGTGCAGTTAGTGATTCTGCAGTCATATCCATCAGATCATCATCTGTATAAATAAGATCAACTCAACCTCCCATACCTCCTGCATTCAAAGGGGCAAAGGATTGGAAAATCTTTAACATAAGCATTCTGGTCACTTTGGCTTGGAACCCACCTCTCAAGCCTTAGCTACTCTATTGTGGCAGATTCATGGTATTAGTGGACAAATTTTTTATGTCTTTCTGTGTCTATGCCCATTAGTATATACTCTGATGCTGAGCTTGGCCAAGTCACTTGCTTTGGCCAATAGAACAAATGTGATTCAAGTTAAGTTTTGAAAAATTCCTTCCACGTTTCTGCTCTTTCTCTCTTCATCTGCCTCTTCTGCCTTTGCCTTGATAACATGTCAACATGCTCAGGCTAGGTTGATGGAGGATGAGACACATTAAGCAAAGCCTAGTCATTTGTCTTAGGTGAGACCCTAGACAAGTAAGAGAGCCCAGTCAATATCAGCAAAGTCACCTAGCCAACCTACAGGTAACCAAAGATACATAGGTAAGCCTTAGAGTGCCCCACTCAGAAGAATCAACTTACCCATAAATTTGAGAGTAATAATAAATCATTATTGCTTTAATCTACTAAGTTTGGCGGGTGTTTGTTATATAGTATTATCGTGGCAACACATAACTGATACATGCAACAATCAATGCTACTCTAATACCCATGACCTCTACTATAGCTACAGAATATGGTCAGCAACGATGCTTCAAACAAAACTTATGACATTTTAGTGCAAGTGTTCATAATAGGAAGGGTACATCTGGGGAGAGAATAAACTCTATTTCTGCATTTCTTGCAGAGATCAGGTCTTCTTCCTGTAAATCTAGTCCCTTTGTTCCAGTCCCTGGAGCAAATCAGATTCTCAATAAACATTTTTGGATTAATGATTGAATGATTTTTCCATGTAGCATCTCATAAGGAAATTGAAACTGCAACAGGAAAATCATGATGTCTTATACATCTTCGGTTTCCCAATTTTGTAATTACAGTGGTGACCGTGTAGTAAGAACTCAATAAATAGCACTTGCTTATTTGTTAATTGACTGATAAGACTCAGCCACTATCAATTATCCTTGAGGAATGAACCAAGAAACAGAATTAAACTTCATTAAGAAAGATTTCACTTGGCCCATAAGAAGACCTTTGTGACTTTCAAGGTTCCTAAACACTAGAGAAGGATATTTTATTGCTTCTCTAGAGAACTGATGCCTCTTATGCGACTTGCAGGGAGAGCACTTTTCCACTTGGCCAATTATCATTCATCATCCCTTCTTTTTTTTATAATTCTACATCCATGTGTCAACTTCAAGTTCTTAAGACAAAAAGGGCATCCCAAATTATATGCTATTTTATTTAATAAAATATTTGAAGAAAAGTATTCCAGATATAAGGGAGTAGTATTTTATGAAATAACACTAAAACAAAAATACTAACAAGAGCCATCCATTCATTAAACATCGAGGAGCCTTCATGATATCCAAGCACTGTGCTTCGGGCTGGGCAAACCATGTATAAGCTCTAATTTTGACTCTTGGGTGGAGGAACAGCCAAATAACTATTTATGACCATGTGATGCTATAAGGGGCATATATATGGTGACAGAAATGAGGGAGTGACTAATTCTGCATGAAAAAGGAAAGGCTTCAGAGTGGTGTCAATATTTGAGCTGAAAGTAAGCAAGAATTCACCAGATACAAGAGGAGAGGAAGAACATCAGGCAAAGAGAACAGACCGCAGTCACACTGAGTAGCTTAGTCTGATGCTGCATGGACTACATGAGATCAGTGTCAGGAGAGGAGGCTACAGCATAGACTTGGGTCCTTCCCTGTAAGATCATGTATGTCTAGCTAAGGAGTCATGTCATCACAAGCTACTGCAGGATTTTTACTTAGTTAGGACTTAAAATGTTTATTCCAGGGAAGAATGTAAAGAATGAGTTAGAGTAAACGTGTACTAGGTGGGAAATAGCTCTCCCCATACACATGGGTAACGTGTAAGCGGCCATCATCTGACGGCTACCCTCCACGCAGCTGGTGAGACAGACTGTGAGCTGTAGTACTGCCAGCTGTAGTACTTTCAGTGAATGTTCCTGATGAATATTGGCTTATGGTTAAGTTGTCGTACTGTTAAATAAGACTGTGGTCTTTCTCGTCCGTTCTCAGTATGAAGCTATCTTAATTAAGTGGAGGAAAGGGAGGAAGTTGTGGAAACCTGCCAATATTTGTGCAATGTGGAGAAGTTCTTAGCAACATTACAGAACCAATTGTCAAAACTCTATACGCCTGGGAAACTGTGACATTTTATAACCCTTGAAAACAAAAGCTTTCAGGTATCTGTTCCATTTGATAGACAGTTACGAGAATTTCCTACTCAACAAAAAAAAAAAAAAAAGGAGAAAGCAATGTACTATTTCATGTTGAAGAGAAAGAAACTGAGACTGAATTACAAATAAGCACAATGAGTAAGCTAGTCTACAACAGTCCCTGAGTGCCTACTATAAAATTCATCGTTAAACATGTTTGGGGTTCCTGTGGTTAGGTCAGCTCCCTTGGTAACCTATTAGCAATACGCGCATAGCTTGTCTTTCCTGTTATAGAGAGAGGTGAACTTCCTATCTGGACAGGCTGAGGAATGTCAACAAAGGGTATTTTTTGAATAGACATTTTCCGACTCAGATTATACTGTTTTCCAAACAAAACCATTTTCATCTGCCAGAGTCCTGAAAGTTTTAGGTCTTTACAAGTATTTACTTCAAGTATTATTTCTCCAACTACTGCTACGTGTGACAAGTTTATTTTACAAAGCTGTCATTAGCCCCACAGGACTGTCAAGAAACACTGCTGATAGATAGGGAAGGGGAACAGTTAGGAATCAGCAGCTTTTATGTCAGAAAATAAAAATTAATAAATTTGGCACCAAAAGGCAATGAGAAGGAATGTGAAATAGCAGGAAAGGAGTGGGTATAATGAGAGTAAAGACAGTAAGTTTTAAGAGCTCAATGCTGGGTTTTGGCCAATACTAAAGAGGTAAAATTAAAAACTAAACATGAAGAGTACATTGCTGCTAAATTTCATTCTAGCATCCTAAGATAGAATGATTATACATTTCCCTTTTTCCAAATATTTCCTCTGACCTCCTTGTGTAAAGAAGTCCTTCTGTCTTATCCCAGTGAACAAAGGCTCTGAAGGGTAACTGTGAGAAAGGAAAAAAGCTTTCTGTCTCATGATAAAAGATATGGCAAAAAAAAGATTAAAAATACTTTCAAAAATTGTCAAGCATCACAGTGATTTAATTATAAGAGAGAGAAAAGCAGCTGATGGAGACGATTGAGCCGTTTTATTATCTTAGCCACTCCATAACTTTTGATGCACTAAATGTCTAGAAAGACAGTTTGAGCTTTGTATATCTTATAACAAAAGTCAGTTATCTTCTGATTTTTACTCTTTGCTTTAATTAGGAGATAGCAGTCATAATATTTTAGGATGTTTATTCATAAATTTTGCAAATATTTGTTGAACACATATGGTACCAAATTTGGTGTGATGCACGTATGGAAAAGAAATAGCAATACAAAAGTTCTTCCTCTCCAAAAGTTTCCAGTCTAGGGATATATATGCATGAACTAATGCGAAGCAATGAATGTAAAGAACTAATATAAACATAAATGCAAAAGATGTTCGTCCCTAACATCTAGAATTTAAGCTGAAGTTTTAGAAAGAAGACTATAGTATATGTACAGTCTTCTACAACTTGCCATTTGTATGTACTAAGCATTGCTTTCCTCATCTAAAAACTGAGAGTATGTGTTTAATATCATATATATTCAATTTTGTGCAAAGTACAATGGAGAAAAAGATCATTTAGCACAATGCATTGTAAATACATTGAGAAAAGTTACGTTTTTGCAGAGCATTTATACTATCTTTTATAAATCCATATTCTTGGATCTCTCGAAGTGTTCCACATATTCAATTAAAATCACCGGGTAAAGGTCAATATATTGCAGGGTTTTTTTTCATCAAAAAACAAAATGTAGCAGTAGGTAGCTTGTAATCAATATATTAGTTTGGTTTTTTTTTATGTAATGTGGCAAAAGATAACATTTTAACCAAGCTTATACACACTAAATGGAGTTTTGTCCTGGCCTTTGAAAATTCACCTTTGGAAAGTTATATTTTAGTGATAAATCTTTGGCTTTTAAAAAGGTCACATTAAGTAAAAGTCATGTGGGATCTGTTTCTGTATCAAACAAAACCTCCTCTGACCTCATTTTTCCCACCAGCTACCACCCCATTTGTCTGCTCCTCTTCCCTACAAAACTCCTCGAAAGATTATGACTTCTCTTTACCTCACTTCTTTCTATTCTCTCTCCAACCATGTCCAGTCAGCCTTCTCTTGCACGCTTCCAAACAGTGCCTCTGTCAAGGTGACCAGTGACCTCATTTATCAGCAGATTTTAACAATGGTGTCCACTCCCTCTTCACTGGTACACTTTCTTCCCCTGGCCCTATAAACCCTCCTTCAGCTGACCTTACGGGTCACTAATTCTGTCTCTTCCATAGATGCTTACTCATCTCCCTAGTGTCCTAACTTTGGATTGGCCTAGGGCTCAGTCTTTTATCTTCTATTCTTCTTTAACAACACACAATCTCTTGGTGATTTCATCTAGTCTCTTTGATTTCATACCCTTTATATGCAAATGTCTCTAATTTTTTTTTTTTATCTCCTGCCAAAATTTCTGAACTCTAGACTTGTATATCCAACTGCCTACTCAACATCTGCTAGGATGTTGCATAGCCATATCCAAATTAATATGTCCGAAACGGAACTACTAGTTTTGGCTCTCTCTCCCAAAGTGTTCCATTTATATTCTTCCCTATCTTACTTGATAGCAACTCTATCCTTCCAGTTACTCAAACTAAAATTCTGAAAGTCATCCTTGATTCTTCATAGATTTACTATCTGATCAGTCATAAAATCCTGATGTCCTTCAAATCCTATGTGGACTAAGTATCTCTTGTCATCATCTCCATGCATGGTTGGAGATACCATCATCATTTAGCTGGATTCCTCCCCAGTGATTTTCAGAGAGGTCTTGCTACTTCCAACATTGACTCCTCTACAGCCTGTTCTCAACAGCAGCCAGAGTGATCCTTTTAAAACGAAAGTTAGATCTTGAATTTCTACTACTCTCTATTTATTCAAAGAAGACATAAAGCACCCACTATGTTAGGGCCATTATTCTCTGAAACGATCTTTCGGATATCCTAATTGCCAATTCCTTCACCTTCTTCAAGTCTTTGCTCAAGTATCACCTGCTCAGAAAAGTATCCCCAACCAACCTATTTAAAATAACAACCTGCACTCCCAGTCCCCTTACCTCATTCTATCTTTTGGTATCACTTATTGCCATCTAATCAACTATAAAGTTAATTTATTTATTATATTTATTTGTTATTGTCTCTATTTCCCAACTGGAATGCAATCTCCATACAGAAGGGGATTTTTGTCAGTTCTGTGCACTCATGAGACAACGAACAAAGAACATAGCAGGCACTGAACTCTATAGGTACCTATTCACTAAACAGATCTGAAAGGCAAAGAGAATGAGGTCTGCACATCATCTGAAACCCTGAAATATGGGCATATTTGGCATTATGATAGGGTGACACATGCCCAGAGTTATATCATCCAAAGAATTCCAGTTTAGTTTTAACTAGTTTGATTTTATTTTTTCTTATAATGACACGCGTAATTATTATTTGTTATCTTTAAATTCTAAATTTGCTTCTCTCAATATCCATCTGTATCTGAATCTTGGCCCAATAACTTTTCAATTCCTTGTTTGCTCCCAGTGTTTGTTAAATTTTAGTCTGATTTTCTAACTGTCCTCAATAGGAGAGTAGGTCTGAAGTAACTACTGACCATCACTAGGAGTGCAAGTCCCTCCAAGGGGGTCCACTCTGGACCCTTCCAGGGGAGTAGGTAGACACACTCCAAGTGAAAGGACAAGTCAAAGGTTTACTTTTACCCTCTCCTTTATGAAGTCTGCCTGAGATAAATGGGTATGTTTCTGAACTCCACAGACCTTCCTGCCCTCATGAGCCCTCATAATAGGGAAAGGACTAGAAATTGCCATTTCTGAGGTCATTTTTGATCCCTGTTGGGAGAGGGTGTTTAGGACTTCTTATTAACCCCAGATGTTTCTGGGAATATCTTCGTTTTTCTCTTTCTTACCCCATCAGAGACGACGGTCACTGGCAGCTCCAGGAAGATATCATCTCAACTTAGCAAGTCTAGCAAATGGGAAGATTTCTTCCCTCTCCCAATATTTGTTTATCAGTCTCAAAATAAGACATGAGTAACAAAATCCAGACTATGTCTAAAGGAAGGGAGGGAGGAAAAACTACAATACTCTAAATAATAATCCAGAAAACCAATAGGAAGTGGAATAAATGTGATTTCCCAAATCAAATTTTCTGGGCAAACAAAAGTGCCATCTGCCTACTCCAGCTCTCCATGTGCCCAGCACTGCGGTGTTCAGCCTTAGGGATGCAAAGCTGAATAAAAAATAGTCAGTGCACCCCCTCTGTTACTAGCTTCTGGGGGTGAGTAGACATGTGCAAAATGATTATATCAGTGATGGTGCTATAACAAAGGTATTAAAAACATGCTATTTCCTTAGGGCTAGAAGTGCTCAATTCCACTTGTGGAGGTCAAAAAGTTTGCTTGGTAAAAGAGGTAAAACTGAGATCTCTTTATGAGTAATTACTCTTTGCCAAGGTAGGCAAAGGAATAGCGTGATTAAAATGAAAGATCATCTCCTGCTAGCGAGGAGATGGGGATTAAATGGAGTAGTAAAGTTTTTAATTTGCAATGAGGAATGTCAGAAGGAAACCAGTGAAAAAATTACTAAGCCATATTCAGGGCCCGGTTGAGTTTGGAAACTATAAATTTGTTATGATACCAACCTTCACAGCTGTGTGATTCTTCTTTCCTTATGAATGCTTGAGCAGCCTCTGATTGGTAAAGACAGGTGGATATGCAGCAAGGTGAAATTTCCTCCCCAAAGAAGTGCCATAATCCTATGACAAAAATTAAGGGAAGACTTCTGGACTGAGAGAAGGGGAGATTTCTTTACTTGGGGGATAGAAGATGCAGAAGACAAGAGAGATGGTTTTTCAAGTAGAGTATGCATGTTGGCTGGAAAACTCATCCCTCAGGCACTGTGGGGAGACCTTGGGGAACAGATGTTTGTGTATAGGTTCAAAGTGGTACTGAGTCTGAGCCATCAGTGCTTGAAATTCAAGAGCCTGCATGCTGAGGCCCTGTGGACCAAAGCCAAAGATTATATTAGTCTCTACCTTTTATTCAGACAAATCTCTCATCGCCTTGTTCTTGTGGCTAGAAAGTTCTGCACTAGTTATCTGTGCCTATAAAAGGACAAGGGTTATGCCAGGTTGCCTGATCACCAGTACCCTCCCACAAAGATCAATTTATCCTGCATCACAAATCACAGTCAAGATATGCAAATATATTCTTTAAATATTCAGATTAAATGATCTTCTCTTACTCATTCCAGCCATCCAGAAATCACCAACATCATTGTCCCTGGGTGTTCTCCCCTGTGATACCTCTACCTCTCTCAAGGATGTGTACCTCATCTAAGTGGTCAGTTCTGCTTATTATGTGCTCAGAGTCGGAAAAGTGGAACATTTTTTGGTTGTTCTTTAGGAATTTGCTGCTGATATTGACAGAGTAGAGATAAAATACAGGTAGTCCAGTTATACAACTATCATCCTTACGTAGCAGTAAACTCTACTGAAATTTTTAGGTTAGAAATGGTTTCTTCTATATTTTTAAATTAATAGACCTGAGAGCAGTTTTAGATTCACAGCAAAATGGAGGAGAAAGTACAGAGAGTTCCCACATACCCCTGTCCCCTCACACACACGACCTCCCCACCATCAACATTTATAAAATCGATGAACCTACACTGACACGTCATCATCACCCAAAGCCCATAGATTACATTAGAGTTCACTCTTGGTGTTGTACATTCTATGAGTTTGGACAAATGTATAGTGACATATCCCACCATTGTACTATCACAGGGAATGGCTTCACTGCCCTGAAAATCCTTTGCTTTCTGCCTATTCATTCCTCCCTCCTCCCTAATGCCTGAAAACAGCTGATCTTTTTTCTGTCTTCATAGTTGCCTTTTCCAAAACGTCATATGATTGGAATCATACAGTACGTAGCCTTTTCGGGCTGGGTTCTTTCACATAGTAATATGAATTTAAGATTCCTCTATGTCTTTTCATGGCTTGATAACTCACTTCTTTTTAAGTACTGACTAATATTCCATTGTCTGAATATGCCACCGTTTATTTATCCATTCACTTACTGAAGGACATCTTGGTTGCTTCCAACTTTGACAATTATGAATAAAGCTGCTATAAATATCCTTGCACATGTTTTTATGTGGACATACATTTTCAAGTCATTTGGATAAATATCATGGAGCAATCATATGGTAAGAATATGTTTAATTTTATAAGAAGCTGTCAAACTGCCTTCCGAAGAGGCTGCACCAATTTGCATTTCCACATGCAATGAATGCTGTTGCTCCACATTCTCTCCAGCATTTGATGTTGACAGTGTTTTTGATTTTGGCCATTCCAATAGATGCGTAGTGGTATCTGACTGTTTAAATTTGCAACTCCCTAATGACATATGATATTGAACATCTTTCCATAAATTTATCTGCATCTGTATATCTTCTTTGGGGAGGGGTCTTTTCAGGTCTTTTGTCCATTTTTGAATCAGGTTGTTCATTTTCTTATTGTTGAGTTTTAAGCGTTCTGTGTATATTTTGGATAACAGTCCTTTTTCAGATGTGTCTTTTGCAAATATTTTCTCCCAGTCTGTAGCTTATCTTCTCATTCTTTAGACAGAGTCTTTCACAAAGCAGAAATTTTTAATTTTAATGAAGTCCAGCTTTTCAATTTTTTTTCATGGATCATGACTTTGTGGTTCCAATTGTTTAATTATCTCTTGAGAAGCTTATAATCTACAGGATCAGATGTGTATTTTATTATTATCTTCTGATCCTGAGTCTCATTTTTCCCTCTCTGTTTTAGGAGAATTTGTGTGGCTTGTCTTTACCTTTTATTAATTACTTTTCTTCTGGGTCAAATCTATTCATCTGCCTCCTTCATTATTTTTTATTCAGCATCTGGGTTTTTCATCTTTCTGCATTCTTTACTCAATTCAGATTATTCCCTTTTCACTGAAGACTTTCATGGAAACTAATTTCTTTAGTCTTTTTTTTTTTTTTTTTGGAATATAGTTGATTTACAATGTTGTGTTAGTTTCAGGTGTCCAGCAAAGTGAATCAGTTATACATATACATATGTCAACATTTTTTAGATTTTTTTCCATTATAGGTTATTACAAGATATTGAATATAGTTCCCTGTGCTATATAGTAGGTCCTTGTTGTTTATCTATTTTATATATAGTAGTGTGTATATGTTAATCCCAAACCCCTTATTTATCCCCCACTCCTTGCTACCCCCTTTGGTAACCATAAGTTTGTTTCCTATGCCTGTGAGTCTATTTCTGTTTTGTAAATAAGCTCATTGGTATCATTTCTTATATTCTGCATACAAGTGATATCATATGATATTTGTCTTTCTCTGTCTGACTTCCTTCACTTAATATGCTAATCTCTAGGTCCATCCATGTTGCTGCAAATGGCACTATCTCATTCCTTTTTATGGCTGAGTAATATTCCATTGTATATATGTACCACCTCTTCTTTATCCATTCATCTGTCGATGGACATTTAGGTTGTTTCCATGTCTTGGCTATTGTGAATAGTGCTGCAATGAACACTGGGGTGCATGTATCTTTTCGAATTATGGTTTTCTCCAGATATATGCTCAGGAGTGGGATTGCTGGATTATATGGTAGTTCTATATTTAGTTTTTTAAGGAACCTCCGTACTGTTCTCCAAAACGGTTGTACCAATTTACGTTCCCACCAACAGTGTAAGAGTGTTCCCTTTTCTCCACACCCTTTCCAGCATTTAATTTTGTATTATATTTGAAAACAGAGTTAAAATATTTTGTGAATATTTCTTAAAGTATATATTCAGAAGAGATAAATCTCTTGAAACCCTTCTACTGATATGAAGGATCTTTTGCACATTCACTGTCATTTTTCATTGTTTCTTCATTCTTTTCTAAGAAGCTCCCCTACTGGTCCAGGGTTGTGGTATAGGCTGGCAGGAATTGAATTACTTATCACCAAGATGAGCATTATTTCAAAACTCAAATATTTCCTAAAGAAAACATCAGATCTGAATTTAAGGGGAAAACTGTTTGACAGTACATACCCTTACTAATTTGAAAGAGTGGGAAGGAAAATGAACCTCTCATCATTGACAGAGCTATGATCATGAGTCATCTCTATGCATAAATATAGATAGTACCATTGGAGAAAGGTCCATGGCTATGCCTGGTCTTTTTTTTTTTTTTTTTGAAGTAGTTCACTCTTAATGCACCTGATGCAATGTTTTTGTCCACAGAGGTGCTAGGTAGTGAAATGGAGATCCTTCATTAGCCCCTCAATTCCCTGTGGGCTTCCATCTCTTAGGAAAACACAGTTTTTACCTCTGAGATAAAAGGGTCTTCTGTGGGATTCTACCAGGGCATTTTTCTTCTTCTCTCCTGGATGGAGGAGGGAGGGGGAACATTCTGCTTCTCTCAGGAAGATAATTACACAGTAGTCTTCAGTTCTGCTTTTCCACGTGGTCTCATCAACACTACATTTAGGAGAAATACTTCAAATTTATGATAGGCACATGAGAGGGCAGACAGCAGAAGCAAGAAGAACTACAATCCTGCAGCCTGTGGGACAAAAAGATAGACAAGATGAAAAGGCAGAGGGCTATGTACCAGATGAAGGAACAAGATAAAACCCTGGAAAAACAACTAAATGAAGTGGAGATGGGCAACCTTTCACAAAAGAATTCAGAGTACTGACAGTGAAGATGGTCCAGGACCTCAGAAAAAGAATGGAGGCAAAGGTCGAGAAGATGCAAGAAATATTTTAAAAAGACCTATAAGAATTAAAGAACAAACAAACAGAGATGAACAATACAATAATTGAAATGAAAACTACACTAGAAGGAATCAATAGCAGAATAACTGAGGCAGAAGAACGGATAAGTGACCTGGAAGACAGAATGGTGGAATTCACTGCTTCAGAACAGAATAAAGAAAAAACAATGAAAAGAAATGGAGACAGCTTAAGAGACCTCTGGGACAACATTAAATGCAACAACATTCGCATTATAGGGGTCCCAGAAGGAGAAGAGAGAGAGAAAGGACCTGAGAAAATATTTGAAGAGATTATAGTCGAAAACTTCCCTAACATAGGAAACGAAATAGCCACCCAAGTTCAGGAAGCACAGAGAGTCCCATACAGGATAAACCCAAGGAGAAACATGCCAAGACACATAGTAATCACATAGTAATCAAATTGGCAAAAATTAAAGACAAAGAAAAACTATTGAAAGCAGCAAGGGAAAAACGACAAATAACATACAAGGGAACTCCCATAGGTTAACAGCTGATATCTCAGTAGAAACTCTACAGGCCAGAAGGGAGTGGCATGATATACTTAAAGTGATGAAAGGGAAGAACCAACAACCAAGATTACCCTACCCGGCAAGGATCTCATTCAGATTTGATGGAGAAATCAAAAGCTTTACAGACAAGCAAAAGCTAAGAGAATTCAGCACCACCAAACCAGCTCTACAACAAATGCTGAAGGAACTTCTCTAAGTGGGAGACACAAAAGAAGAAAATGAAATACAAAAACAAACCCAAAACAATTAAGAAAATGGTCATAGGAACATACATATCGATAATTACCTTAAACGTGAATGGATTAAATGCTCCAACCAAAAGACACAGGCTAGCTGAATGGATACAAAAACAAGACCCGTATATATGCTGTCTACATGAGACCCACTTCAGACCTAGGGACACATACAGACTGAAAGTGAGGGGATGGAAAATGATATTCCATGCAAATAGAAATCAAAAGAAAGCTGGAGTAGCAATACTCATATCAGATAAAATAGACTTTAAAATAAAGAATGTTACAAGAGACAAGGAAGGACACTACATAATGATCAAGGGATCAATCCAAGAAGAAGATATAACAATTATAAATATATACGCACCTAACACATGAGCACCACAATGCATACGGCAACTGCTAACAGCTCTGAAAGAAGAAATCAACAGTAACACAATAATAGTGAAGGACTTTAACACCTCACTTACACCAATGGACAGATCATCCAAAATGAAAATAAATAAGGAAACAGAAGCTTTAAATAACACAATAGACCAGATAGATTTAATTGATATTTATAGCACATTCCATCCAAAAACAGCAGATTACACTTTCTTCTCAAATGTGCATGGAACATTCTCCAGGATAGATCACATCTTGGGTCACAAATCAAGCCTCAGTAGATTTAAGAAAATTGAAATCACATCAAGCATCTTTTCTGACCACAATGCTATGAGATTAGAAATGAATTACCCGGAAAAAAACATAAAAAACACAAAACACTTGGAGGCTAAACTATACGTTACTAAATAACCAAGAGATCACTGAAGAAACCAAAGAGGAAATCAAAAAATACGTAGAGACAAATGACAAGGAAAACACGACGATCCAAAACCTATGGGATGCAGCAAAAGCAGTTCTAAGAGGGAAGTTTATAGCTATACAAGCCTACCTCAAGAAACAAGAAAAGTCTCAAGTAAACAATCTAACCTTACACCTAAAGAAACTAGAGAAAGAAGAATAAACAAAACCCAAAGTTAGCAGAAGGAAAGAAACAATAAAGATCAGAGCAGAAATAAATGAAATAGAAACAAAGAAAACAATAGCAAAGATCAATAAAAGTAAAAGCTGGTTCTTTGAGAAGATAAACAAAATTGATAAACCATTAGCGAGACTCATCATCAAGAAAAAGAGGGAGGGGACTCAAATCAATAAAATTAGAAATGAAAAAGGAGAAGTTACAACAGACACCGCAGAAATACAAAGCATCCTAAGAGACCACTACAAGCAACTCTGTGCCAATAAAATGGACAACCTGGAAGAAATGGACAATTTCTTAGAAAGGTATAACCTTCCAAGACTGAACCAGGAAGAAATAGAAAATATGAACAGACCAATCACAAGGAATGAAATTGAAACTGTAATTAAAAATCTTCCAACAAGCAAAAGTCCAGGACCAGATGGCTTCACAGGTGAATTCTATCACACATTTAGAGAAGACCTAACATCCATCCTTCTCAAACTGTTCCAAAAAATTGCAGAGGAAGGAACACACCCAAACTCATTCTCTGAGGCCACCACCACCCTGACACCAAAACCAGACAAAGATACTACAAAAAAAGAAAATTACAGACCAATATCACTGATGAATATAGATGCAAAAATCCTCAACAAAATACTAGCAAACAGAATCCAACAACACATTAAAAGGATCATACACCGTGATCAAGTGGGATTTATCCCAGGGATGCAAGGATTCTTCAGTATACGCAAATCAATCAATGTGATACACCATATAAACAAATTGAAGAATAAAAACCATATGATCATGTCAATAGATGCAGAAAAAGCTTTTGACAAAATTCAACACCGATTGATGATAAAAACTCTCCAGAAAGTGGGCATAGAGGGAACCTACCTCAACATAATAAAGGCCATGTATGACGAACCCACAGCAAACATTGTTCTCAGTGGTGAAAAACTGAAAGCATTTCCTCTAACATCAGGAACAAGACAAGAATGTCCACTCTCACCATTATTATTCAACATAGTTTTGGAAGTCCTCTCCATGGCAATCAGAGAAGAAAAAGAAATAAAAGGAATACAAATTGGCAAAGAAGAAGTAAAACTGTCACTGTTTGCAGATGACATGATACTATACATAGATCCTAAAGATGCCACCATAAAACTACTAGAGCTCATCAATGAATTTGGTAAAGTTGCCGGATACAAAATTAATGCACAGAAATCTCTTGCATTCCTATACACTAATGATGAAAAATCTGAAAGAGAAATTAATGAAACACTCCCATTTACCACTGCAACAAAAAGAATAAAATACCTAGGAATAAACCCACCTAGGGAGACAAAAGACCTGTATGCAGAAAACTATAAGACACTGATGAAAGATGATACCAACAGATGGAAAGATATACCATGTTCTTGGATTGGAAGAATCAATACTGTGAAAATGACTATACTACCAAAGCAATCTACAGATTCAATGTAATCCCTATCAAATTACCGATGGCATTTTTTACGGAACTAGAACAAAAAATCTTAAAATTTGTATGGAGACACAAAAACCCCCGAATAGCCAAAGCAGTCTTGAGGGGAGAAAACGGAGCTGGAGGAATCAGATTCCCTGACTTCAGACTATATGACAAAGCTACATTAATCAAGACAATATGGTACTGGCACAAAAACAGAAACATAGATCAATGGAACAAGATAGGAAGTCCAGAGATAAACCCACACACCTATGGTCAACTAATCTATGACAAAGGAGGCAAGGATATACAGTGGAGACAATACAGTCTCTTCAATAAGTGGTGCTGGGAAAAGTGGACAGCTACATGCAAAAGAAAGAAATTAGAACACTCCCTAACACCATATACAAAAATAAACTCAAAATGGATTAGAGACCTAAATGTAAGACCAGGCACTATAAAACCCTTAGAGGAAAACATAGGAAGAACACTCTTTGACATCAATCACAGCAAGATCTTTTTTGATCCACCTCTTAGAGTAATGGAAATAAAACCAAAAATAAACAAATGGGACCTAATGAAACTTCAAAGCTTTTGCACAGCAAAGGAAACCATAAACAAGACAAAAAGACAACCCTCAGAATGGGAGAAAATATTTGCAAATGAATCAACAGACAAAAGATTAATCTCCAAAATATATAAACAGCTCATGCAGCTCAATATTAAAAAAACAAACAACCTAATCCAAAAATGGGCACAACACCTAAATAGACATTTCTCCAAAGAGGACATACAGATGGCCAAGAAGCACATGAAAAGCTGCTCAACATCACTAATTATTAGAGAAATGCAAATGAAAGCTACAATGAGGTATCACCTCACACCAGTTAGAATGGGCATCATCAGAAAATCTGCAAACAACGAATGCTGGAGAGGGTGTGGAGAAAAGGGGACCCTCTTGCACTGTTGGTGGGAATGTAAATTGATCCAGCCACTATAGAGAACAGTATGGAGGTCCCTTAAAAAACTAAAAATAGAATTACCATATGATCCAGCAATCCCACTACTGGGCATATACCCAGAGAAAACCATATTTCAAAAAGACACATGCACCCCAGTGTTCATTGCAGCGCTATTTACAATAGCCAGGTCATGGAAGCAACCTAAATGCCCATCGACAGATGAATGGATAAAGAAGAGGTGGTACATATATACAATGGAATATTACTCAGCCGTAAAAAGGAATGAAATTGGGTCATTTGTTGAGACATGGATGGATCTAGGGACTCATACAGAGTGAAGTAAGTCAGAAAAAGAAAAACAAATATCGTATATTAACGCATATATGTGGAACCTAGAAAAATGGTACAGATGAACCGGTTTTCAGGTCAGAAATTGAGACACAGATGTAGAGAACAAAGTTATGGACACCAAGGGGGGAAAGCAGCGGAGGGGTGGGGGGGGGGTGTGATGAACTGGGCGATTGGGATTGACATGTATACACTGATGTGTATAAAATTGATGACTAATAAGAACCTGCTGTATAAAGAAAAATTTTAAAAAATATATATATATGATAGGCACATGATATTCATCATCTTTTTAATTACTAATCTATGTTATATTATCTATATTTACTATATTTACATTATATTTTACCTATTTATGAATTATTTTCTATTTTGTAGTACATTCTTGTATTGACACCACCATCTTGCCAGCAAATCTAGATTCAAGTGTTTTAATTTGTATAACATGAAATTACAAGCTTTTTCCATGGCAAAGAGAGTCAGTTATATTTTTGGACTCTAAGGAATATTGTAGGAAGATATTGTGGATAAAAGTCCAAAGTAAGAAGCAGATTTATCTAAAATAAAATACAGGGTACTGAAAAACAGTAAAGTGATAAAAAAAAAAGACAGAGAGAGACAGAGAAGAAAGATAATTCAAGATGATTGATTACACATACAAGGACTTTAGAGGGTCAAAGACGTCAAGGAGGCATAAAGTCAAAGCCATGGACCACTTGCTGATTTTGATGAAGGAATTTACCATACTGGCAGCAGTTTCCATGAGAAGCCAAATAGGTGTGTTCCTAAGGTGCAAAGAAGAAAAGACTATTTTTTAAGGACTAGCTTCCATTGAAACTGGGAGGTGAAAGCAAGATAAATTAGTGCAAAGAACGGTAACCACAAGACTTAGGGATTAGAAAGTGTCCTAGCCTAAAGCAGAGTCATGCTATAGGGCTGTATTTGTAGCTTCCTGTAATTGAATCTGATTAGCATGGGTTCACTCAAATTCCTTCACATCATGGTTTCAAACCAAGTTGTTGACTGAGTCTAAGAGAGAGAAAGGTTATTTTGAGAGAAGAAAATCAATAGAGAAGTTTTCACACTCACATTTTTTTGACTAGAAAACTTTTCTATTTGGTACCTTAGAATGAGATAAGAATGAATCCCAAGGAGAATATCATCCTAATGCACATTAAATATTGTTGACTACCCTTAAAAAAAAAAACTATCAACGTTGCCTTTTAATCATTCCCCATAGATTTTATTTTACTACTTTTTCATCAAATTTATGTATCTTTTCTGAATCCTTTCCAAATATTCCAAGCTCTTAAACCGTGTAGCCAAAATTGTACACGTATCGTTGTCTATCCTTTCCTGCATATAAAGGGAAAAGCATTTCACAAATGTCAATGAAGTGACAATCAAAAGGAAGGTGAAGTCATGGATTTAAATATCAGAAATTAAGTCCTTTAACTAAAGGGAAGAAGTATTTTACATAAGGAGACAAGAGCAGCCATGTTCAATGATCGATGCCCCTTGTAGTGACAAATTAAAAGTGGAACAATTAAGAATTCCATCATGACAGGGAAAAGTGCACTCCCCTGTAGGAAAACCAGAAAAAGAAACAGTGAATTTCAAAAGAATGACTCATTTGAAAACAAAACAACAACAAAAGGAAACAAAGAAAAGCGAGTAACACTTGCCTTCTTCCACTATTCACAAGTTCAAAAGAACATTTGAGAAATGCCCTGTTTAAGTTAGATAACTAGTTTAGTTGTTTAAGTTAGATAAATAGTATGTGAGTTGAAACAAGATTGGAAGTCTTTTAACTCAAACGTTAAGAATAAAAACTCTTTCAAGATTCTTAATAGCTTAATTGTGCATGCAATATTGAATTTTACTGAAAAAATGAGCTAAGAACCATTTTTTAAATTTTTATATAAACATTTTCCCTATGTCGGATGCACCTCTTTGACTGTAAATTTAGGCTTTTATAATTCTGAAATACTGAGTTAACTCATATAAGGTTCTAAAGTATATAAAGTCATATAATTACTTTGAATATTAAGATTCTGTGCAATATAAAAAACTGTTTCAGTCCCAAAGAGATTCTCTAGAGAAAGGTAATTTTTAAGTGATTTCCTCTTGATGTAAAGAGTTCTTTAGGTGTATTGAAATTGTTCCAAAGGAATGTGTCTGCTACAATTAGGCCCTGGTAGAAATGATGTTACCTTGAAGAGAAGAACAACTTTAAAAATGCACCTTTCAGAAAAATAGTGATTTCATTACAGTTTGTTTCAGTAAACTAATGTAACACTATTTGACTATTTATAATGTGAGGTATTGTTCCCAGGCAGTAAAAGAAGTATATACTAAAGGTTACAAATTCAGAAGTTCCCCCAGACAAAAAATTCTGAATCTGAGTTTTTATCAAGTTACTCTAATAATGTTTTTTTGAGAGATTTGTACTATAAACCAAAACATTACAAAACACAGGTTTAATTCATTTTAATATCAGTTGAGTGTTCCCTGGGTATTCTGTACTGAACTAGGGGCCACTAAGTGGATTGTGACAAAAAATGAACAAATGCTTGTTAACTTTGAGGGCACCTAGAACCTAAAGCAGGCCCAAGAGAAAACTAACCAATTCAGCATACAAGCCATTTAAGACAAATGAACAGGTATGCACTGCAGAGAAGTAACTATTTCATAAAGGGCCTTTATGTTTGAGCTTTATTTATTTTTTTGACCACACAGTGCTTCATGCCAGATCTTAGTTCCCCAACCAGGGATTGAACCCCAGTCCCCTGCAGTGGAAGTGCAGAGTCTTAACCACTGGACCACCAGGGAAGTCCCTATGTTTGAGCTTTAATTTCAAAATATTATGGCTTATTTTAAGTACGTCTTGATGAAAGATGTTTGCAAGTGAAACTTCTACATGATCTTGACTTCCTGATCTGAAAAATAAGTCTTTAATAACTCCTATCAGGGACACTAAATGCAGTTTTATGCAGCAACACTTTGATCATATTTTATTGAATATAAGGTGTATTTTTTAAACATTTTAACATTTGTTAAATCAGTTTGCATTTTATAATCTGCACTGTCCTTCCATCATTGTTGGAATAGACTGAGACCAATTTAAATTAAAACTTCTTCATGAGCTTTTGGACCACGTTGGTGGTGTGAATTCAGAACACAAATCTGGTTGTGGTTCAAATTCTCAGAGGAGATACACTTTTTTTCCTCCTACTACCTGGTACTAGGATTGAGACATGTAAGTTTCCTTGCTCTCTCTTTCCTCATACTGGTTTCATCTATTTTTGCTCTTACACTTAATTGTGCAGCCCTTTGATATCCTACCTTGGGTGTTTCTGCTTTCATAATACTGTGCAAAAATAACAATCCATCTGACAATGGAAGATTTCTTACATTCAATGTAAAACTGAAACTTGTCTTGCAAATTTTCAAGAATTCCTAGAAGATATCAATCATGACCAAGTTTTGGACAGAGAAAAGAGCCATTGTATGCCTCTTGAAGATATCACTGAGGGATAAGAAACTGCCTACAAATAAAACAGGTTATAAACCCATTTGCTTTACAGAAAATAAAAGTTTAGAACTCTATTATACACTTGCTTTGGTTAAATGTGAAGGTTCCATATCTTCAACTGAAAAAGTAAAACTTACTGGTAAAAGGAGGTAGATTAAAATTTATTTGTTGAAATAAATAGTATATTAATAAATATGCAATCATATATTTAAATATTGGCTAACTTTATCTTAACACATATATTTGTTTCATGCTTCAAATAGATCACTTGAGAGAAAGCATCAGGAAAACAAAGATGTTTCTCTCTCTGTTTAGTGCTGTTATGCCTAGATTTAGAATATTGTTTGAGACATAATAAGCACTCAAGAAATATTTGCTGAGTTAGTCATCACATCCTGTGGTGCATAGCTATTTGTATACATATTATGGTACCTCCTGAATTATCAAGTGCTTGAAGCTTGAGTCTATGTTTATTTCATTCTTGGGCCTGTTTAATGAGACTCAACTCTGTAAGCGGAACCATCAACCTGGCTGACATTAGTCACTCCATATCTGCTCTGTTGAGATACACAGTAGTTAAATAAACTCCAGTTCTTATCTGGAAGAATCAATAATCTTGGTAACCAGTAAACCATATTGACCAATTTGCCATGCACCAGTTGACTGTATACACTTACGGCTTGATTAACACTGAGGATTTTAGAGTACAGTTTGATAGAGTCTTACTACATAGCATCTTATAGCAACTTCAGGAATCCTTTTCGCAAGTCCAACAGTTCCTTCATTCGTAAAACTGTACACTACTAAAGAAATGCCCAAGTGCACTAATGATCAAAAAGGCAAGTAGAGCTTAATGGGAAGGAAATAATAGAACTTTATATGTATAATTTTGAAAAGATGTGATGTCATAGCAAACTCTGGGGTACTTGATAACGAGTATAAACCGCAGCAGCGTAATCATCGTGGTTTTAGAGAAACTATAAACTGATAACCATCTCTGACACCAGAAAATAAGCCAAGCTATATGAGTTTTGCCTTGATATCCTCTTTAATGCAGGTGAATGAAAAAGATAACTTAATGGTGCTTTGCAGCACTAATTATTTGGTAATAATCAAAAGGTTTCATGATCTGAAAAAGTTGTTTCAGTACAGCCCATTAAACAATATGAAGAGCTATTATCCCATCCTACTACCTTCCTGCCACTCAGGTGTTCATTCACCAGCTGCTTCCTAATTAAGAGCATATAAAAGGGGAATAACATGAAGTGTACAATCAGATAAGTTTATCCAGCCCAATTTTGGTGCCAACAATAAATGCTTTTAATTATAATTCTGACCAAGACAATTACTAATATTCATATTGCCTATTCTAAGCCAGTGAAAAAATCTCCTCTGAGCCTAGTTTATTATCTGAATCATGGAGTTGAAGCCCTCTCTAATTGTAGCTAAAATAACAGCATGTATTTTTCTTCTCACCAATATGTATAAGGTAATTTAAAATTCAGGCTAAATAATTTGTAGTCAACTGGTCTCCTGATAAAAGATTTTATTCCATATATTTTATAGAGTTTTTACTGAGTTGCAGTACTTATGTGTTGATGGATCAAAACAGTAGTCTCCTAAATGTCTGTAAACCAGAGAGAGGGAGAGAGGAAAGGAAAGGAAAAGGAAGAGAAAATAAAAGAAAAAAAAAAAAGAAAAGAATTGAAGTTACTACCAAAGACATTCTTTTTATTGTCTCCCTTTACTACCCATTTACAGTTGAGAAATTGGTTTTGGACTTGTTTCACACTTGCTAGAAAAGAAGTAAATTCTCTTTCCCTTGGCTTCTCTGTTCCAAGGAGTTGGTGACTCAGAATTATCCATAAGAGAACAGCATCCCTTCTGCTCATTGTTGGATTGTATTTCTGAAACCAGAGCATTAACAGCTTTGTACAGGTGCAAAGGTAAATTGTCAAGCAGGGAAAGAGATATCAGTACCACCACAGGCCAGTAAAATAGACAGAATTTTAAGAAGGAAATGCCTCTAACCCAAATTTTTGCCATGTCTGTTAAAAAAAAAATCCTGGTTTAAACACAGTGTTGGCTTCTATTCAAAATAATGCAGTTTGTTAAGGCAGCGATACTTAGATTCTTCTGGAGAAACGCCATTCTGAATTCTGAAAATGAATTTAATAACATAAAGGAGATAACTTCAAAAGGTAGTCATCATGTAAAGGTTATGATCCAGTTTGCATAGGTTCAAATCCTGACTTTGTCACCATGGGCAATCTCTTTAGCCCCGCTGCATCTCGCTTTCCTCATCTAAAAAGTGAAAACAGCAGCTGGTCATTTGCATATCTTCTTCACAAAAATGCCTACTCAGATCCTTTGCCCAGTTTCTAGAGTTGTCTTTTTATTATTGAGTTGTAATAGTTATTTATACATTTTAGATACAAGTCACTTATCAGATATATAATTTGCAAAAATGTTCTGCCTCATAGAATTGACGTGAGGATGAAATGATTTAAAACATGCAGAGTGCTCAGAATTAGGCCTGACATTGGGCATGCACTACATATTTATTATTGTGCAGCTTGGACCAGGTTCTCTTAGTAACCTAAAACCATGACCCTTAAACATTTTTCATCTGTTAAAGAAACATTGATATTTCATAGACTCTAAGGGTCTTATAATACAGTTTTCTCAAAAGAAAGTGAAGAAAGAAAACACTTACGGCCAAAGGTTTGATGCCGGTACCATCACCTGAAGGAATGTTAGCCACACTTCAGCCATCCATTCACTTTTTACCTTCATGATTTCACTATAACTTCCAAGTACCTGGGGTATATTTTCATAACCCTTTTCTTTATATTGAAGTAAGTAAATTTATTTTTAAAATAAAACCTTATATAATTTTAATCTTTTAATTTGAGCATATATAAACACCTGTTATTGTTTTGCATCCTTTAATTTGACATACAAACAAATGTCTGTTAATTGGTTATTAAAAAAAGAGTTTTGTCCGTTCCCAACAGAGCAAGAATACTGAGAGTCATTAATAGCAACAAAATAAATATGTGAAACAATTTCTGTTATCACTTTAGAACTGAAGAATTTTCAGAACTAGAAAGTCAACACCATTATTGAATGCAAACTAATACTAATTCAACTAGGAGTTTGTTGACAGCTTAAAGCTAAGCATGATAAGTATCATACTGATGAAATTTTGTCATGTCAGAGATATTTCCAGGGCCTTTTTCAAATTTACAAGACATAAAACTGAGTGATAAGGCTATGAATGTAGATACTAAAGGAAATATCAGATGTAGAACATTTGGGGAAGTCATAAAAGAAGGTTAGTTACCACAGTATGTATTTAATAAAAATGAATCTGGTTTATTTGGTGAAAAAATTCAAGTTGAATTTATATCAGGAAAAGCAAGACTAGGTCTGGTTTTAACACTTTCCAAGACTCACTCTTGAGCTTAAACCCATTTAGTGTCCTTGGGTTTATGGAACTAGTAGACTCAGAACAAGCTTTCCGAAGTACAGGAACTTACGTATTAACGCTTTGTCATCTGCAAAGCTAAGACATTTAAAAAATATTACCTAGAAGGAATTGGCTTTTGTCCTAGCAAATACAAACTGATGATTCTTTCCTACAGATGGTTAGTTTTCAGTCCCAAGTTACTTATCACTCTGAACTCTATAGAAAATTAGTTCTTATTTAAAAAATTGGGAGGAAGGATATGCATTCTAACTCTTTTTAATTGGACCTCCGGTGTAAGAGTTGGGTTATAGATTCATCTTAATTATATTGATACATGGCACACTCATCATTGGCCCCTACACGGCCTGATTTTATTTAAATTGCTATTTGTAATGACAAAATAAGCACCTGCAAGCACATCATCCCAAACAAAAGTGAGGACCTTGACCTTTAGCCTACATTTTGCCGCATGATTTCGACCCCAACCCATCCCTCTACTTCCCCCACTACAGGTAACCCCCATCCTGAATTCCATACTCCCCATTTCATTGCGTTCCATTTTACATGGTGTTAATGCATCTAGATGTATTCCTTAGAAGTGTGCTGTTAAACATCAGCATTTTTATAAACTTTATAGAAAGTGTATCAGGCTGTATGTTATTATCTGGAACATGTTTTTTTACTTAATATTATATAGTTAAGATTCATCCATAACTTGAATGTTGTAAATTATTCTGGTTTGTGAATATAATGCGATTTGTTTTTCACTTTCCTGTAATGGACTTTTGAATTGGTTCCAGGGTTTTGCTATTGTGAACAACACTGCTGTGAAATTTCTGTACATCTCTATTGATGCATGGGTGCAAAAATGTCTCTTGGTTGCAGAAATTACTGGGTCGTAGGGTATGTACATGTAAATACATATTCTCCCCCAAACTTGGTTTTGTGCAGCTTTTAAATTTTGACCGTAAAAGAGGTCATGGGCTTGTTTTGCATTTTACTGATTACGTATTATTACTGGCCAAATGTTTTTCTCTTCAGGGAAATCTACTTTTATATTTCTTTGTGCTTTTCTTAATAGTTTATGGAGTCCTTTACATATCCTTGATATGAATCCGTTGCTGGTTTTCTGAATCATGAATATCTTCTGTCAACTCATAATTGTCTTATCATTTTCACAAAAGTGATAAATGTAAATAAATGTTTTACTTTCATAGAATTAATTATGTCTATATTTTCTTATTTGAGACAATGTCTTTTGAATCTTATTTAAGAAATATTTTTCTGCCACTAGATCTTAAAGATACACAACACATTTTCTTTTAAGAATTTTAAAGACGTTGAGTTTCTCTTCTTCTCTTCTTCCTCTTCCTTTTTCTTCTTCTCCTTTGTTTTGGTTTACTTCTCCTAAACCCACCTCTGAGACAGGAATGCTATTTTGTCTTTATCTATATGGACAACTCTTTTTTTCCAGTTTTATTTCTTGAAGAATTCCTCTTTTCCCTACCTCTGTCTATATCAACCTTTCATAGACAAATGGCTCTATTTCTAGGCTCGCTATTCCGTTCCATAGACAACTGTGTTTTCTACCCAAACAACACACTTTCTTTTTGGGTGTGCCTGTTCTTTTATTTATTGAAGTATAGTTAATTTACAACGTTGTGTTAGTTTCAAGTGTACAGCAAAGTGATTCAGTTATATATATATTATATATATATATATATATATAATATATATATATATTCTTCTTCAGATTCTTTTCCATTATAGGTTATTACAAGATAGTGAATATAGTTCCCGGTGCTATACAGCAGGTCCTTGTTGTTTACCTATTTTATATATAGTAGTGAGTATATGTTAATCCCAAATTCCTAAGTTATCTGCACCCCCCCACCCCGCTATCCCCTTTGGTAACCATAAGTTTGCTTTCTATGTCTATGAGTCTATTTCTGTTTTGTAAATAAGTTCATTTGTATCATTTCTTATATTCTGCATATAAATGATATTATATGATATTTATCTTCGTATGACTTACTTCACTCACCATGACAATCTCTAGGTCCATTCATGTCGCTGCAAATGGCACTATTTCATTCTTCTTTATGGCTGAGTATATTCCATTGTACATATATATCACATCTTCTTTATCCATTCAACTGTCGATGGACATTTAGGTTGCTTCCATGTATTGGCTATTATAAACAATGCTGCAGTGAATATTGGGGTGCATGTATATTTTCAAATTAGAGTTTTCTCCGTGTATATGCCCAGAAGTGGGATTGCAGGATCATACGGTAGCTCTATTTTTAGTTTTTTAAGGAACCTCCATACTGTTCTCCACAGTGGCTGTATCCATTTACATTCCCACCAACAGTGTTAGGAGAGTTCCTTTTTCTCCACACCCTCTCCAGCATTTATTATTTGTAGACTTTTTAATGATGGCCATTCTGACTGGTGTGAGGTGATACCTTATTGTAGTTTGATTTGCATTTCTCTAACAAGTAGCGATATTGAGCATCTTTTCAAGTGCCTGTTGACCATCTGTATGTCTTCTTTGGAGAAATGTCTATTTAGGTCTTCTGCCCATTTTTTTGATTGGGTTGTTTGTTGTTTTGATATTAAGTTGTATGTGCTGTTTGTATACTTTGGAAATTAATCCCTTGTCAGTAACATTGTTTGCAAATGTTTTCTCCCATTCTGTAGGCTGTCTTTTTGTTTTCTTTATGGTTTCCTTGCTGTACAAAAGCTTTTAAGTTTAAATCAGTCCCATTTGTTTCTTTTTGTTTTTATTTCCATTACTCTAGGAGATGGATCCAAAAAAATATTTCTGCAATTTTTATCAGAGAGTGTTCTGACTGTTTTCCTCTAGGAGTTTTATAGTATCCAGTCTTACATTAGGGCTTTAATCTATTTTGAGTTTATTTTGTATACGGTGTTCTAATTTCATTCTTTTACATGTAGCTGTCCAGTTTCCCCAGCACCATTTATTGAAGAGACTGTCTTTTCTCCATTTTATATTCTTGCCTCCTTTGTGATAGATTAACTGACCATAAGTGCTCTTATTCTTCTGTAGTATCTGGCTATTATCAATTTACATTTCCATGTATATTTTACAATGGTCTTTTCTGTTTTCTGTTCGGTTTGCTTTTCTTCTTCCTTCTAGTTGAAAGGTTATCAGTCTACGGGCCAAATTGACATGAAGCCTGTTTCTGTATAACCAGAGGCTAAGAATGGTTTTTACATTTTTAAATGGTTTTTTTTTTTAAATACATACGGACGTACCTCAGAGATATTGTAGGTTTGGTTCCACACCACTATTGCAATAAAGAGAGTCACAAATTTTTTTGATAAAAGTTATGTTTACACTATACTATAGTCTGTTAGGTGTAAAATAATATTATGTCTAAAAAACAAAGTACATACCTTAATTTAAAAATACATTCTTGCTAAAAGAAAATGCTAACCATCATCTGAGCCTTCAGTGAGTTGTAATCCTTTTGCCACTGAAGAGTCTTGCCTCAGTGTTGATGGCTGCTGACTGCTCGGGGTCGTAGTTGCTGAAGGTTGGGGCAGCTGTGACAATTTCTTATAATAAGGCAAGGATGCACGCACCCCAGTGTTCACTGCAGCACTGTTCACAGTAGCCAGGACATGGGAGCAACCTAAATGTCCATCGACAGAAGAGTGGATAAAGAAGATGTGGTACATATATACAGTGGAATACTACTCAGCCATAAAAAGGAATGAAATAGTGCCATTTGCAGCAACATGGATGGACCTAGAGATTGTCATACTGAGTGAAGTAAGTCAGACAGAGAAAGAGAAATATTGTATGATATCACTTATATGCAGAATCTAAAAAGAAATGATACAAGTGAACTTATTTACAAAACAGAAACAGACTCACAGACTTAGAGAATGAACTTATGGTTACCGGGGTGGGGGGGTGGGGGGATGGGGGGGGAAGGGTAGGGGGAAGGGATAGTTAGTGAGTTTGGGATTGACATGTACACACTGCTATGTTTAAAATAGATAACCAACAAGGACCTACTGTATAGCACAGGGAACTTTGCTCAATATTATGTAGCAACTTAAATGGGAAAAGAATTTGAAAAAGAATAAATACATGTATATGTATAACTGAACCACTTTGCTGTACACCTGCAACTATCACAACATTGTTAACCAACTATATTCCAACATAAAATAAAAAGTTAAAAAAAAAAGCAACAACGAAGTTTGCTGCATTGTTTGACTCTTCCTTTCATGAAGCAATTTCTCTGTAGCATGCCGTGCTGTCTGATAGTGTTTTACCCACAGTAGAACTTGTTTCAAACTTGGATCCAGTTCTCTCAGACTCTGCTGCTGTTTTATCAACTAAGTTTACATAACATTCTAAATCCTTTGTTGTCATTTCAACAATCTTCACAGCATCTTCACCAGAAGTTGATTTCATCTCAAGAACCACTTTCTTTGCTCATCCATAAGAAGCAACTCCTCATCTGTTAAAGTTCATGAGACTGCAGCAATTCAGTCACATCTTCAGGCTCTACTTCTAATTCTAGTTCTCTTGCTATTTCCACCACATCTGCAGTTACTTCCTCCACTGAAGTCTAGCATCCCTCAAAGTTATCCACGAGGGTTGGAATCACCTTCTTCCAAACTCCAGTGAATGTGGATATTTTGATCTTTTCCCATGAATCACAAATGTTCTGAATGGCATCGAGAATGGTGAATCCTTTCCAGAAGGTTTTCTATTGACTTTGCCCAGTTTCCTCAGAGGAATCACTACCTATGTCAGCTACAGCATTTTGAAATGTATTTCTTAAATAATAAAGCTTGAAAGTCAAAATGACTCCTTGACGGGCATGACAACATTCATCTTGTACATCTCCCTCAGAGTTGTTGGGTGACCAGGTGCATTGCCAATGAGCAGTAATATTTTAAAAGGAATCTTTTTTTCTGAGAAGTAGTTCTCAATATCGGGCTTAAAATATTTGGTAAACCATGTTGTAAATAGATGTGTTATCATCCAGACTTTGTTGTTCCATTTATAAAGCACAGGCAGAATCGATTTAGCATAATTCTTAAGGGCTCTAGGATTTTCAGAATGATAAATGAGCATTGGCTTCAACTTAAAGTCACCAGCTACATTAGCCCCTAACAAAAGAGTCAGCTTGTCCTTTGAAGCTTTGAAGTCAGGCACTGACTTCTCCTTTCTAGCTATGAAATTCCTAGAGTCTTAGGTGGCATTGTCTTCTAATAAAAGTCTGTTTCGTCTACATTGAAGATCTGTGGTTTAGTGTAACCCCCTTCATTAGTTATTTTAGCTAGATCTTCTGGATAACTTGCTGCAACTTCTACATCAGCACTTGCTGCTTCACCTTTTGCTTTTTTGTTATGGAGACAGATTCTTTTCTTAAACCTCCAAACTCTTCTTCTGCAGCTTCCTCACCTCTCTCAGCCTTCATAGAATTGAAGAGAGTTAGGTCCTTGCTCTGGATTGGGCTTTGGTTTAAGGCAACGTTGTGACTGTTTTGATCTTTTGTCCAGATCACTACAACATTCTCCATATCAGCATGAAGGCTGTTTCACTTGCTTATCATTCCTGTGTTTACTGGAGTTGCACTTTTAATTTGCTTCAAGAACTTTTCCTTTGCATTCACAACTTAGCTAATTGTTTGCACAAGAGGCCTAGCTTTTGGCTTATCTCAGCTTTCAGCCTGCCTTCCCCCTAAGCTTAATCATTTCTAGATTTGATTTAAGGTGCGAGACACATGACTCTTCCTTTCACTTGAGCACTTAGAGGACATTGTAGGGTTATTACTTGGCTTAATTTCGATATTGTTGTGTTTCAGGGAATAGGGAGGCCTAAGGAGAAGGAGAGAGATGGGAGAATGGCTAATTGGTGGAGCAGTCAGGATACATGCAACATTTAAGGATTAAGTTTGCCATTTTACATGGATGCAGTTCACAGCACCCAAAAACAATTACAATAGTAATATCAGCGATCACTGATCACAGATCACCGTAACAAATATAATAATAATGGAAAAGTTTAAAATATTGTGAGAATTACCAAAATGTGACACAGAGACACAAAGTAAGCAAATGCTGTTGAAAAACTGGTGCCAATAGACTTGCTCCATGTAAGGTTGCCACAAACCTTCGTTTTGTAAAAAATGTAAAGTACAATAAAGCAAAGCACAATAGAATGAGGCATGCCTATATATGACAGAGACCATCTGTGGCCACGAAACGTAAAGTCTACTCTCTGGCCCTATACTGAAAAAAAATCTCCCAACTCATTCTAGAAGATTTTCTCAATTTAGACTTCCAACGCATTATTTCATTCTTCAATTTTATGTTTTTGGTATTTAGTGCATATATGTTGTTCAACTGTTCAAAAAAATTAGGCCTGATATTTATGTTTGGTCTTTTCTAATGTTTTCTTCTTCATAGACTTATGGCTAATCCCTTCCTAATAGCTTTTAGAACACTTCATTTGGCTAGTTTTTTTTTTTAATTTTTATTGGAGTATAGTTGCTTTACAATGTTGTGTTAGTTTCTACTGTACAGCAAAATGAATCAGCTATACATATACATATATCCCCTCTTTTTTGGATTTTCTTCCCATTTAGGTCACCACAGAGCATTAAGTAGAGTTCCCTGTGCTATACAGTCTGTTCTCAATAGTTATCTATTTAATACATAGTATCAATAGTGTATATATATCATCCCAGTCTCCCAATTCCTCCCACCACCCTCCTTTCCCTCTTGGTATCCATACATTTGTTCTCTACATCTGTGTCTCTATTTCTGCTTTGCAAATAAGGTCATCTATACCATTTTTCTAGATTCCACATATATGCATTAATTTATGGTATTTCTTTTTCTCTTTCTGACTTACTTCACTCTTTATGACACTCTCTAGGTCCATCCATATCTCTACAGATGACCCAATTTTGTTCTTTTTTTTATGGCTGAGTAATATTCCATTGTATGTATGTACCACATCTTCTTTATCCATTCCTCTGTTGATGGACATTTAGGTTGCTTCCATGTCCTGGCTATTGTAAATAGTGCTGCAGTGAACATATTCTCAATTCATCTTTCTAATATGTCTGCTCCTAATGAAAGTCCATAGTCCGATATGCCTTTTTTCCTCTTTTAAATAGTTATACTTCTCAAATATCTTATCATTTTAACCTGTTGGCCCTATGATGAAGAAACCCAGGCATCAGAAAGCCAGTCACTGGCTCCTCAGTCTATAAAACAGATCTACAGATTAGGAGTTTTCTCTTCACTTCCCAGAGAGAGGCCACATTAGATTCTCCTTAGATCATGATGTGCCAGCCCTGGGACTTTGGAGAAAAAGGGATGGGAAGCAAATGCTAGTGATCAGTTAGTATGAACTTATTTTTCTGCGATCTTCATTCACAGGTGTCTATCTCAAGGCGGTAGTGGAGAGAGGCAGGAGCAGGACAAATGTCTCCTTTACCATTCTATTCTGCCTTAGCCCTTTGAGGCTGTCTCCTCCCCCAGGTCAAAGTCATCACCTTCCAATTATCTCAAAACACCCTGCTCGCTACCACCACCCATTGCCTTAAGGGTTTCTCATGGTATTCTTGGTCTTTTTCCTCTTTAATTCCTTCAGGATTCATCTTGAAAGAGGGAACTAGTACTAGCGGCTAAGAGAATATTCTAACATTTTAAACTGATATGCTTTACACAAAGTTGGAAATTGTACAGAAAAAAAGTTTATATTTAGTATGAAAAATACACACAAGGCAATTAACGTGCTTATTGAATCATTGATTAAATTATATCCTGACAGGTTTAGGATATAATTTTCCAAATCAACTCTGCCTACTTAACTGTAAGAATTGGGCAGGCAAGTTCAATACCTCCTTCTCAAAATTATTTCTGGTTACATAACACATACAAAATAAGGGCTCCCTCTGAGTTACAGCAATATTTGAGTGATTTTACAAAGTAAAAGGAACCCTAAAAGAAGAAAGGAACAGCTAGTCAGAGACAGTTGCGTTCCTGATAGATGACAGAATTGAATCAAACAGCTGGCTGGAGGCTAGTTAAAGCGTCAATGCCTGACAGAAAATCTGGAAAGGCAAAACAGAATCCTGTAGCTAAAATAATCTATACATAATCTATAGGCTCCACATTGGGAATAAATAGTTACCCTATTCCTGAGAATTAGTCCTCTGTGTAATTTTATAAAGTCCCAAGTGATTGCCCCAAGTAGAATGTTCTATGAATATATTTAAATCCTGTTTGTCTACCTCTTGGTGATTCAAGAAATCCATGCATTTATGCGTGTGTTGAAAATGTGGCCACCGTAGCTAATGAATCTGCAACTGGATGGGAAAAGAAAGTGATTTGTTAAATGCTTCACAGCAGCTGCATGGAGTCATTTTGCTCAAGTTGACAAGTCAAAGGTCTGATGGAAAATCACCACTTTTTCTTGAAAGATGCTGACAGGAAAGGAGCTACATGCTATTTTGCTGGTGTCATAAAAGTAAACAGGCAATGTCATTGCGAAAGAAATGAACATTGAATAAATATACATACTTATTCAATTTATTTGAATGATTGGGAAAGAAGAATCTATTGCTTTCATGGTTTGGGGACATTATTAAAATTTGAAATAATTATAAGTAATAATTATTAGCATACTAATGTAAAGTCACACACACAGGCATTCTTCAAAAAAATTATTCCAGTTGGCAGTTTTTCTGCAATCACCCGTATAAGCCATGCATTGACCTTTACAGAAAGCAAAATGTGTGGACGTGGTCACCCATGTCTGCATACTAAAATCACCAGCCTATGTGTATGTTACATTCTATCCTAGCCACTAATTCTAGTTACGTAGTTCACCTGTATACTACGGTATCTCTATTTGAAAAGGAGTCCTAGTAATATGTTTTGCCTTTTCTTAAAGTGTGGGAAAGTTGTAGAACTTAAGTAGATATCTACAACTAGCAAACTATTACTCTGGTAGGGAAAGAATCATTTCTACATGCATATAATTAAAGGAATTGGTAATCATTGCTCCTTTGCCTTCACTGATGGATCTTCTGATATTTCATTTACAAGTTCATCCAAATTTCTTTTTGACTTTGAAAATGTAGTATTTAAACCAAGAGCTCAAAACGTTTTTAAACAGGTTTGGAAAGAAGGGGAAGTGAGAAGAAAGTCAGCAAACAAAATGTTCCATTGTTGACAAATGTTTTCTTTTCTGGAAAAAAACAAAAAAAACAGAAAACCTAACATTTTGCATGCCTGTCACAGCCTCACGTCCAAGATAAACCAAAACAAACAAAAATATCCCCAGATTCACCCTGAGCAAGGTAAAATAAAGCAGCTACACTGATGGGAAAATGATAGTTTTTTCTCACTTTATTACTGGCATGGAAAGATATCCTAATAAATCTGGTTAAGGGAAATATAAATCACCACCACAGCAGAGTTCTTTGAAGATATGGGAGGCAGCATAACCTCAGACTGCGGCGTGTGAGCTCTGGCACCAAATTTCCTGGATTAAAATCTTGTCATATTTCTCGTCAGTGCTGTGACCCTGGTCAATTTTTCCAATTTCTCTGTTGCTAAATTTATAGGGATACTAATAAGAGCTACTTGATATGGTCGTTTGTAGAAATTAAATGTGATTTTACAGTTTAAAACACTTTTAAAAGTGTTTTTTATGCACATAGCAAACCCTCAATAATTTCATGGTTCAATTCCTACAAAGTACTGTTACCGTTAAGTTCCTATCATAATTACTACAGGCGCAGGAAGGAGTTAGAAGGAGACAATGGGGATGTGGTTGAGTGCGTTCCTATTTTACTCTAATTACCCATGTGAGACAGCATCACCTTTTGGAGTTGCCCATGATCTAGAACCTTCTCACATTATAAAAGCTGAAAATGCCACGTACTTGCTCCTCAAGCCTTCCTTTGCAGGGAGGACGCGGACTCGTGCCCAAACGTCATCAAGTGAATTTTGAATCAAGAGCTAATGATGTCCAGGAAAGGGGTGTGTAGCGAGTCCTCTCTGGCAGCTGCAGTTCTCAACCTGGAGTGGCAGATGCTAGGAGTGGTACCCAGTCCATTACCTGCAGGGTCAGCAAACCGAGCCACCCGTGCAGACCCCAGCAGTGTCCTCCCAATAGGCCGTGCAGGCATTTCTTCCGGCTTTGGAGGTTCTGAGCACGCCTGCGTAGCTCCCTGGAGGTTCTATGAGCTACGCAGTATCCTTTTAATTAGTTTCTTGCCTGCTTAAAACAGTCAGCCAGAGTCAATTTCTGTTTACGTGTAATTAAGGTATGTGATAGAACTTTAGTGTTATTGAAACTCTCTCCATAAGAATGTATTCATTGTGTGATTTTAAAAAAAATCTTTTCAGTGGGGAAAAAAGAGCCCTAAATACTCAGTTCACCAAATAAAGTATGTATCAAATACGTATAAAGCAGCAGTTTTCTAAATTATCTTTTTTTTTTTTTAATTTTATTTATTTATTTATTTATGGCTGTGTTGGGTCTTCGTTTCTGTGCGAGGGCTTTCTCTAGTTGTGGCAAGCGGGGGCCACTCTTCATCGCGGTGCGCGGGCCTCTCACTATCGTGGCCTCTCTTGTTGCGGAGCACAGGCTCCAGACGCGCAGGCTCAGTAATTGTGGCTCACGGGCCCAGTTGCTCCGCGGCATGTGGGATCTTCCCAGACCAGGGCTCGAACCCGTGTCCCCTGCATTGGCAGGCAGATTCTCAACCACTGCGCCACCAGGGAAGCCCCCTAAATTATCTTTTAATAATTATTTTTAAACTCGTTACACAATAAAACCTGATTCTTGCTTTAAAAAAAAAAAAGAGAATAGTGATAAGCATGTAAACACACACACACACACACACACACACACACAAACTCACATAGAAAAGCTTAGGAGGATTTACTCTTAACAATATTTATCTCTGGGTAGTGGAATTTTAAAGTTTGTGTGTGTGTGTGTGTGTGTGTGTGTATATAATATATGTATATATAATTATGTCATATATCCATTTTAGCACTACTCTTTTCTTTCTTTTTTACAATGCATCATAAATCTTTCCACTTCAATTAAAAAGTCTAAATCAATTTTAATATTTGCCTGATAGTGTTATACTCATTATTTAACCAGCACTGTAATATTATTGGGCAAAGCTTTATATCGACTCTTTCAAGCTTGTTAATAATACTATAATGGACACTACTCTATTCTATGTACATTTTTTTCACATCTGCCCTACTATTTTCTTCAAATAATAGAACATGTGAAGGACTGAGTAGGTCCATCTTAAAATAGGAGAAAATTCCAAAGGTGATTCTGATATGTACCTTTTAGCTTGTATCAATATTTATTTACTCTTTTTTTTAGATATTTTTATTGAGGTAACATTGGTTTATAACATTGTATGTTTCATGTGTACAGCATTATGTTTCTACTTCTCCGTATACTGCAGCGTGCTCACCACCAAAAATTTAGTTTCCATCCATTCTCATACAGTTGATCATCTTGACCCATTTGGCTCTCTCCCTGCCTCTTTCCCTCTGGTAACCACTACTTTGTTCTTTGTATCTGTGTGTTTGGTTCAGTTCGGTTTGGTTTGGTTTGTTCATTAATTTTGGTTTTTTGTTTGTTTTTTATATTCCACAGTTGCATAAAATCATTTGATGTGTGTCTTTTTCCGTCTGACTTATTTCCTTCAGCGTAATACCCTTTAGAACAGTACTGTTCAGTTGGATTTTCTGCCATGATGGAAATGTTCTGTGTCTATGCCATGCAGTACAGTAACCACTAACCATGCATGACTATTGATGCTTGAAATGTAGTGTAATTGAGGAACTGCACTTTTAATTTTTAATTAATTTAAACTTTTAAAAATTTAGATACCCACATGTATCCAGAGGCTACCATGTCAAATAATGCAGCTCTTCATCCTTTATGACTGTTTTTTGAACTATACATTATAACATTATGAGGCTATCTCTGGTTTTGTATGTTCTTGTGTGAAATCCCTTAACGTTTCTTTTTTTTTTTTTAATTAGTTTCCTTTGGCTTTTAATGACATTGGTACTTTTTTTCTTTTTTTGGCTGCGTTGAGTCTTTGTTGCTGCGAGCAGGGGCTACTCCTCGTTGCTGTGCGTGGGCTTCTCATTGCGGTGGCTTCTCTTGTTGCAGAGCAGAGGCTCTAGGCACGCAGGCTTCAGTAGTTGTGGCACTCGGGCTCAGTAGTTGTGGCACTCGGGCTCAGTAGTTGCAGCTCACGGGCTTTAGAGTGCAGGTTCAGCAGTTGTGGCGCACGGGCTTAGTTGCTCCACTGCATGTGGGATCCTCCCAGACCAGGGCTCGAACCCATGTCCCCTGCATTGGCAGGCCAATACTTAACCACTGAGCCACCAGGGAAGCCCCCGTTAACGTTTCTTGTATTGGTAATAATTTTTTGACATTTTACATCACATACATTTGATTTCCTGCAGAGAAGTGAACATAATGTCCTCTAAATAGGAAAAATAAAAATAACTGAACAAGTGACATAATTGCCTTTATGTTTTTCAGAGGTAATCATTAGCCTATATTTCTGAAGCACATTAGTATCAAGAGTGTCAAAGTGACAGAATCTGTGTGTCAAATCTATTTTAAACGAAGCATTTGCTACATTTTTACTGCTTCTTTTCTTACTCCTGTACCATCAACTTTTCAGTTTTTGAGCATTTCAATTTAGAAATATTCTATTATATTTAAAATTTCTTCTTAGAAAACTTTTTAATCTTTATTTTTAGTTTTATAATGAGGTATCTAACAGTAATTTAAATTTGCATCTTTAATCTCCATTAATGCCATTTCTTCCTCATTCATATGCTTTTATTTATTTTCAATTTTTGTCTTTGTTTTTCTAGCACATGAAGTACTATCATGTATATAAATTGAGTTATAGCATTTTCTCATCAAAACTCCTCAGATCTTGTTCTGTTGTCTTCTGGATTTTAAGTGTGCATCCCTTGAAGTATGATACTGGTTGTTTGGGGGGTTTTTTGAATTTTTTTTTTTTTTTCCTGAATAGATATTGTTATGGACTGAATTGTGTCTCCTCCAAACTTCATAGGTTGGGGCCCTAACCCCCAATGCGACTATATTTGGAGATAAGGCCTTTCTGGAGGTGTTAAGTTAAATGAGGTCATAAGGGTGGGCTCTAATCCAGTAAGACTGGTGTCCTTATAAGAGGAAAAGATCCAGAGATTCTTATAACCTGTACAGAGAGAAGATGCCGTAAGGACACGGTGAGAAGGCAGCTGTCTGCAAGCTAGGAAGAGAGGCCTCACCAGAAATAACCTTGTCAGTCCTAACAGAGTAATATAGATGCTCTTCAGATTTCTCCTTATACTTTGTCTTCAACTAAATTTAGGAACATCTGTTATGCAGAGAACACTCTACATTCTCTGTTATCTCATCTCATTATCTTAATTGTATGTTTCATCATCTTCAGCTAGGAAACAGTGTTGAAGTTGCTCTCCATATCACCAACTGAATTTTCTGCAGAAACATTTATATTCTTTACTCTAAGTCTGAATTTCCATTTGAATAGTGTTGCTATTTACTTCAGATCCTTATTTTACTTTATTTACCTCCTTTTGTTGTCCTATTCTGTTACCTACACTTCCATTTTGTTCACTTTTCATCTCAACTTGTTCTCTCCATGTGACCTGTTACATCTTTTCTAAACAGGCCATTATCTTTTTTTGGTCTGTAGATTATCACAAACATTTCCCTGGAATTTTTTAATAGATCCTGGAATAGATCATTTTTAGAGTTTTGCTTTTCCCCACCAGGAGAGACTTTTTCTCCTTATTCTGCAATGATTTTAATAGCCTACAGTTAGTTTTTATTCTTACTCACCCTTAAGTCAAGGAGATCTATACAGACATGAGATCATTTAGTTTTCCTCATTCCCTGTTCCTCCTCTCCGTCCTCAGACCTGCACTGGAAGGGCTGTTGATTTTAATAGCTTCATTTCAAATTTCTTGTTTCTAATGTGCTTTCTGCTAGTTAATCTGCTTCTTTCCTCCACTGCCCAGTTTTCTGGTACATAAACTGACATAGCAGAGGAAAACAATACATTTCCCAGCTTACCCTTCTCCTGGGTCTGAAGTTCCCAGAATGTTCTCTGTCAGCACTCTCCTTCTACTTCCTTTCCAGTAGTTTGCTGGGATTTTTGTGTTTCTCTCAAGATGAAGAATACTGACAAATGGAGAGATGAGGTACAGGAAATGGTATCTACCTGCCTCACTTGGTACTCTTTTAAGGATACAGGAAAACATTTATCATTCTCTTTACATATCATAAATTCTAAATTTCTGAGTCAGAGAACAGATATTTGGGAGCTACTGACAAAGATTCTCTTCTTGACCCAACTCTAATGAGGATCCTCTGAACTCTCTTCTCAACTTGGTCCTGGATTTGGGGCTTCAATGTTCATCTCTGCATTGTCGAATTTTAGCAGGAATCCTGCTGAGTCAGTTTAGCCAGATTTCCCTACTCTCAATATCTGATCAATCTCAGTATCTGATCAGGTTTCTCACCTTCCACCATCCCCAGGTGGTGTCTAATCACCCCAGCTTGCCTACAGCAAAAACTCTGTTAGGTCATTTCAGCCAGAATCCCCCCTTACCCCTGGTGTTTCCTCTGTAATTTTCTATTCACTGACCACCCCCTGCCACACACACACACACACACACACACACACACACACCCTGCTCCTTGGCTGTAATTTTCCATTTTTCTTGTTGTCTTTGTAGTTGAGCCCAATCTCTCCCCCTACTGTAAAATCCCATGCAGTAGACCCTGTATCTATTGCAGTAGCCCTCCTATATAAAGTCAGCCTCACTGTTCATTAACAAGTTTCATGAATAATTTTTTCTTTAACAATATGGAGCCTCTTCTTACTTTTAAGTGGTCTATTTTATAAGGCAAAGATGCAATGTATCATATGCTATAGCCTGGATAATGTGTGTGTGTAATTGCATCAATTAATTGCTTACTAGTATATAGAAAAATTTTGCCCCAGACGTTGGTTAAAAATGGCAAGACAGATTTTATTCAAACTGTTGTAGTAGAGGAGAGAGACTTCAGTTCAGTTGAACTCAGCTGAGAGCCAACCTCATCTCTGAATAAAACAAAGACAGATTTATACCCACAAGCAGAGTGAAGGGATCAGTGGATGAAAAATTACTAAAGGAGACATCAAGCATAGTAGAATTCTTGCTAAACTGGTTTAATTGGTTTCTTGCTAAAGGCAGACCAAAAACCTTACATATCAAGGATTGGAGACGAAGAACTTGATCACATATCAAGGATCAGGGGATTCACACCAAAACCAGGCTTAGGAAGTCATAGACACAGAAGAACAAGGTTGAGGTCTAGTCTAGAAGAGGGCTCACAGGATCTTGACCAAAGTTTGGTCAAAGAGGAGTCTTTGTCACTAATGTCATTAATTCCTTCTAGATTGTTTCATTGGGCTATTTATCAGTCCTACTTTTCAATATTGTACGTGTTCATCCTGTACTACATTTTTATGGAATTTTAGTAAGAATATAAACAAATAATCCACTGGGAACAGATAATCAGATATCCTTTCCCACAGAACTCTACCAGTTTTATTAGAAGGCAACAAGTTCACAGTCAGCACCATGTTTCTTTCACTGGAATTTAAAATAGAAAGAGGAATAGCAATTCAGTGCTCAGTAATGCACTCAATATTTTAAATCAACCCTTCTAATAAACTTTATCCTTTTTTCTCTTCTTTACTCTTCCCTCTAATTTTGTGAAATAAATAAATAAATACTTTACTTTTTAAAATACTTCAAGTTACTTTTAATTACTGTCCTACAAAAAAAATTATGTAACTTAAAACTGTAAGTAAAATACAACATGATGGTATAAATAATATAAATAGCATAAATTTAGGTAGAGAGATAATTGAAAAAATCATATATATGTGTGCATGTGAATACATACATGTGTGTATATATAAATGTATATAAATATATATATTTATAACAAAAGAAGAAAAGTAAACAGGAATAGAAGAAAAACTAAATCCATGAAAGCGTCAAACAACATTCATATTTAATAGTTTTATGTCAGTTCCGATACTAAACTTTTCCTCAAAAAAGGGAAACCTGATCAATTCAAGTTCCCACAAGACAAAAACAAACAAACCAAAAAACAAACAAACAAACAACAACAACAAAGCAAGTTCTCAGGAAAATAGCAACTATTTAGGAAATGATACTGGATAGAAATCTCTCCTAGGGATCTGCTTTCAGATCATCAAAATATCCATTAGTATGGTTGGTATCTATGAAGATCCTTTCTTTATTCTACATTTTGCTTAGAGAAGCACAATCAAAAAGCTCTAAGTCATCCACACTGTCGAGTCATTCAGTATGGACCACACAGGGCAATTCATGGGAGCTTTCATCACTGCTTCAATATATACCCCATGTGCTCTCTAGTCCACAAAACAACTCCATTTCACAGATGAGAAAACTGATATTCAGAAAAAGTGAACAACTTGCTAGTAATGGCTAGAAGGAGTTTAAAACATAGATCTAGCTGGTTGTGAAGCCATTATTCTGTCTACTTCTCACACTACCATTCTGGCATTACTATTCAAGTTGGAACTATCCTATTCTCTGAATAGAGTATGTTCATTTTATGCATCAGCAGACCTGAATTAAATAGATTAGTATGCAGAGAAGGTGTTTGTGTCCTGAGTTCTTGAGGATATGTCTGTAGAAGAAAATATGAAACTAGAGATATGGATACTGGTTTCCATGAAGAAATAAGGTGTCTTGTTTCTGGGAATGTCCAAAGGGCATGGCTGAAAGGATGCAGAGACAAGCTTTGCCTCTTTCTGTGATCTCAAAGCCTGTCCTGTTTTGAGCTATACATACACCTTTTAATATCTGAGTAGAGCTTATTTCTTAATATAAGATGATTGTCCTAATGTATTTCATCTGTATTACATTTTCTTAATGCTTTCAGAATTCTACAATAGTGCAAGGGGAAGTTAAAAATCCTTATCATTACTACATCCTTCAAATTCAAACTAAATAGCTGAGCTCTGAGCGCTTATAATAGCCACAGAATAAAATTGTGAAACTCTTCCAGGATAACATTAGCCACGAAAAATTAAGAAACATGCAAGATACATTAGGAAAAATAAAAGCTGCTTAGAAATGTAGTGAACAGACGTGTGTACTGACTAGACCAAACAGCCTCAAGCTTCCATCCTCTTTTGCATTTATCTGATGAAATAAGAGGAACACATCAACTGCTGAAAAGTTTGCCCTTTGAACTTTGCAGTGATCTACTATTTTTTTCACATAATATAATCAATACAATAACAATGGTGCTAATGCTTAGTACAGTGTTTCAAAGAAAACATAGAACTTTTCAGTACTGCAATTTTAGAGATTATTTTAATATTTTATCTCCAAAGCTAATTTTTCTTCAAACTTTAAAATAATGGCAAACCAATAATTTTTTAAAATTTGCCCATTTCCTATATTCCCTTATCAATTTTAAGTGGCAAATTGTTTTAATAGTATCAAAATTGCTATAACATCAAATTTGCTTAATGGAAAAAGATTGAATTAACAGCAAGATGGAACATAACAATAAGAAAATATTTACTGCCCTTGAAGTCCAAAGACCTTCTATATTACTCCTAAAGCATACTCTTTTCACAATATCATATTGCCTCTCAAGTGTAGTGTTATCTGTTTTATTGAGAAACGGATGCAAAATAATTTGCGTGAAATTTGCTCCCCAGTGCTCATTCATTATAACAATTGTTGTTACTTGCATTTTCTGGCTGTTTCCAAACTGAAAAATGCTGTTCTGAAAGAATGTATTATTGTCACTGGAAGAAGATATTTTCTATCTATTACCATGAAAATTTTTTCTTCACTTCACCTCTGAGAGAAACTATCTTAAATTTACTCAATTTTTTAGGGAAGAAGTGGACATTCACATAAAAGATCTCATGAATCATGGTGTTATAAATTTACAACTGTGAAATTTCGTTCTAGTTCCACTGATTTAATATCATAATTGAATAACATAATTCGTAATTTCAATGTGTCTTCTGGCTATGTACGCAAGGAAAAATTAATTAAAATAGGCTACTCTATTCAACCAAGTGATAATCATAGTGAACAGATTTGCAATTATTCAATAATACATGAGAACTATATAAAATAATTCTTAGCTTTGAGAAAATATCTTTGGTGTATTTCTGATGGGAATATTTATGAGGAATTTTCCAAATTGGAACTAGCTTGTTTCAGATACCATATAGAGAAAGCAAAATAAAGGTCTCTCCAACTTATGCCTAAAACTTGACTTGCTTTTCTGTGGTAAATGTCCAAAATGCCTGCCTCAAATGATTTCTGTAATTCAAAGCCTAAGAGATGGTGAAATATTTTTAGATCAAGGATAATTGGCCACAAAAATGAACATAAAATAAATTCCTAAAACTTTGTCATCCATGAGGTTGAACGAAAGATTCAATATCATACTTACATCAATTTGTGATATTACCATGAACAAATCATTTTTGAAAGTGATTTTTGAAGGTCTGAATTTTGTCTCTGGCCATTCCTTCCATTATGGACAAAAGTACATTCGAAGCAGTCAAAACCTCTCTCATCATCTTAATGTCCTTCCTAAGTATTCATCAAGCCCCAACTTTCTGTTTCGAGTGGGACATCAAAGTGAATCATATTATTTTCTTCTGAAATAAAGCTCACTTTAGTGATATCCAGTACGACACAAGGACGTAGGCAAGGAGGGAGTGTCCTGGGACTCGAGTTGTAAACTGGAAATGATGTCAATTTAAAATGTTTTACTCCACGTAGCCAGTTATCCACATTTCTACTACTAACCATCAAGGTCAAATCTATTATGCTGCAAAACTATGGTCAAATCTTTTATGCAATGAAATGATAAATGCATTACAGATATAATTAGGCAGAATGCCTATGCCTAGGATGACATATATTCACTGATCAGACACATACATTAGTTCGTAGTTGTGTTCCCTGAAGCTGTATCTGAAATTATGCATGAACTCTGGATCTATACCTAAAGCAAAATCTGAAATAATTTACTACATTTTCACATTAATGTTATTTATATCAACTGCATGACTCTGTTTCACTATTTCATTCCTTTTGTGTATGAATGATAAACGTGGTCGAAAGAATACCAACTTTGGAATCAGGCAGACCTGGATTCTAATCTCAGCTGTGAGGCTCACAAAGGATGTGAACTTGAATAAATTACATCATTTGAGTCTCAGGTTGATGTGAGAAATAATGTTTTAATTCTATAAATTCTTCAAATACAGAAAAATATTTCAAGAGACAAAAAATTACTGAGCCTTTTCTTGGGTATAGCATCAATAACACAGCTTCCTAGACTTACTAAGAACTAATCTATACAGTTGGTTTTCAGAAATATTTGCCTGAACATGTTTATCAGTCAAGGATGAAAAAAAAACTAAGCCCATATAGTTTAAACTTGCAAAGGAAGAAACCAAAAAGTAATACTGTCTTAATAGGCAGATTTATTTAAAAGTCTTCTGGAAAAGACAGAGCTATAAACTGAAAATGGACTGATTTCTTAGTGACCTTCAAGAAAGTATGTGGTTATTTGATGTCTTTGTTGCTCCTATCTCAATAAAAACCCACTCTCATATACTTAGCTCCCACTATGATTGATATAAATGTTACTGAGTGGATTAAAATGTTACCCTTACTAGGAATATTGGTATTTTCACAGGGTGCAAATAATGTTATTTTAAGTTTGAGCCAATGAATTGGGTCACACGGGCCCTCCCTGAATGTCTGAAATATTACTATAATTGGCCAAAAGATTAGCTACTGTTAGAGAAAGCACCAATGAAGTTCTGCCACATCATTTTTTTAAAGGGTAGCACCCTATCTGAATTGAAGTAGAAATCCAATTGATTTTTCTTTTTTTCGTGTAGTATGGGTTGTTCAGGACTGCTATTTTATCCTAGTGATTTGTAGCATCCCCTCCATGATATTTAAAATGTCTTTATATGTATGAGCCTATTTAGAAGAGCTTTATTATACTGATCAATATGAGTCAAGGTCTCATTATCTGAGTTAGTACAGCTTTATCATATGCCTTGATATCTCTCTGGGAAATTCCTCTGGTTTTCTTTCTGAATTTCTCTTATTCAAGAGGATTATGACTATTCTTTATTTAAATTGAGGTATAGTTGATGTACTGTATTATATAAGTTTCAGATGTACAACATCGTGATTCACAATTTTTAAAGATTATATTCCATATATAGTTATTATAAAATAGCGACTATATTCCCTGAGCTATACATTATATCCTTGTAGCTTATATATTTCATACATAGTAGTTTGTATTTCTTAACCCCATACCCCTATCCTGCTGCTCCCCTCTCATCTCCTCCCACTGGTAACCTCTAGTTTGTTCTCTGTATCTGTGAGTATATTTGTTTTGTTATATTCTTTCATTTGTTTTATTTTTTAGATTCCATATATAAGTAATAACATAGAGTATTTGTCTTTGTCTGACATTTCACTTAGCGTAATACCTTCCAAGGCCATCCATGTCGTTACAAATGGCAAATTTTCATTCTTTTTTATGGCTGAGTAGTATTCTGTTGTATATATATACCACATCTTTAGCCATTCATCTGTTGATAGACACTTAGGTTGCTTCCATATCTTGTCTATGGTAAATAATGCTGCTATGAACATTGGGGTGCACATATCTTTTCAAATTAGTGTATTTGGTTCTTTGGATATATACCCAGGAGTGGAATTGCTTGGTCATATGGTACTTATATCTTTAGTTTTTTTGAGAAGCTTCCATACTGTTTTTCACAGTGACAGTACCAAACTACATTCCCACCAATAGTGAAGGAGGATTCCCTTTTCTCTACGTCCTCTCCAACATTTGTTATCTGTGGTCTTTTTGATGATAGCCATTCTGACAGGTGTGAGGTTGTTATGCCTAGTATTGTAACTTGGCTCTACCATATAGCCTTTAGAATCAGGTTGCAAATTTGAAAACTTCTGTTGGAATTTGGAAGGCAATTGTATGACTATACCAATCTGGAGCATAGGTATTTTCAGTATACGGTATAATTTCATTGATGTTATCTCTGAAAGTAGTCAAACTTTCCTGTGGTGGATACTGATATCTCAGGTGTTTTGATATACAGATCAGGATCCACAAAACCAGTAGTGGGGCTTCTTATAATGTGTCACTTTAATATGAAACATTATATGAAAAAAGCTTGCTTCATCTGAAATTGTTCTTCAAGTTGAAGTCTTGTTGGCACTGTCACTCAAAGCATTGGTTTAGAGTTAATAGGTTCACAGAACAAGAAAAAACCTTCAGTTCTACTGAGCAAAGTTACCTAATTTCATTGACAAAGTCGTTGAGTTTCACTAGGAGTAACAAATGGAACAGGTACAAGAAAAGCTGCATGCATCCTGGAATTTAACTTCTTTATTGGGAAAATTCAGGAAAAAAATAATGCATAATTTTACAGCTGTGGGTTCGTGGTGATATTTTTAAACAAGTAACTATGTGTATTTGTTTCTTCATAGTAGAAAAAACTTAAAAGTGAATGTTCAAAGAAATGAGAATACATTTAAATATAAGTGAAATAACTAGGAAACTTTGGTAGTTTAGAACTTGGGGTTTATTTCAAAATCTCACCTTCTGTATTCTTCCTCTGTACTCACACACCCACATCCCATTCTCATCCCACTCCAACCCTGAGCATCGCTGCCAGACTCTGTTCACTCTGTTAAAGAAGATCTTCTATCTTCAAGCCACCCCTCTCTTCTGTGTCATGTGTTGATACAGAGATTCATGTACTTTATTTTGCTATTAGCTACTTAAATGTTTGGATAATTGTCAACTGATACGCTCTAACTACTGCATTTATGTGTCCCCTTTTTATGTGGTTTGCTGCTATATGATAATAATAGCTAATTTTACTGAGCAATTATTATATTGCCAGGCACTGCTGCTAAGCCCTGAAGGCTTAAATTATCCTATGTCATCTTCACAACAACCCTGAGAGGTTTATATGATTATTAGATCCATTTTATAGATGAGTCTAGAGATGTTAAGAAACTTGCCTAAAGTTATAGAACTGATGAAGGACAGAGCTAAGAGCAGAATCTAAATCAGTCTGTCCCCAGAGGTGGGCACTATTACCCTGTGCTCTTGTATGGTGCTTACATAGTTAAGGCAGCATTTGAGATAATTTTTAGGTTGTATCATCTTCGGATTCAGTTAATTAGTACCAATATTATTCTTCCCATCTGTCAGTTTTCCGTTTATCTCTCAGCCTCTTAGCCAAATCCCAAAAGTGATAGTTAAATTCCCCTAGATAAACTTAGAGACCAGAAACTATTTAACCCTGTACAGATACTTTCATTTTTATAGCGTTGAAAGAAAAAGTATAAATAAATAAACTGGAAAATTGGAGCATTAGAGTATTTGGGGATATGCACCATTACAATAGTTATTTTTTAAAATAAACTAATCATTTTAGTTTTATATGAACATTATCAGCTTGTGTGTTTTTGCCTTCATTTAAATTGTGCACATTAACATAAATACACAGAGCAAAGGGAAGAAAGTAATTTGCATTTTATAAATATAATTAGCATTAACAGGATGTATGCACTCTGAGAGTCTAGATGATATAGATGCATTAATTCTCTTCCCCGATAGATTTAAGTGATTCCAGAATATATTCCTTTCTAATTAGATTGTTCTAACAAGGATAACTCAGTTTGATGAACATTTAGAGCTCAATAGAATAGAACTTCTAGAATTTTAACAACATAATGAGGTATTTTTTGGCTTTCTGTGCATCAAGCTTTCAAAAATATCTTTAAAATTATTCCTACAATACTTGTTTGCTACGACTTAGAAATTTCATTCTGAATAAAGTGAATTTTTTTTTAACATACCAAAGTGCAGCCTGTACCCAAGGAATGACTATGTAATTGTGTGATTTTTCAAATAGGTTTTATATTCTTATGTAAGAAAAGAATCCATTTAAAGAAAAAAATACGTTAGTAATGTCTAATTCAGTGTGAACACTGAGCAGAGTATAATAATTTGAAAACCTACAGTAAATCCTAGGAAATATATTTAATCACCCAAAATATGTGTCTTATTTCTTAATGTATTGTATTCATTTGTGTTCTATTATAGCTTATCTTTTTTGAATAGTTCAGAAGTTTACAGAGTGTTTTGACTTTAACACACTGTGGTCTTTTTACTGATTGATTAAAGTGATTTTTTTCCCCTCTATGGAGCACATATATCACCAAAGCCAGTAAATCCTCAGAGATTAAGGTTTAACACAGGGCTCACTTATATTCGTAAAATGTTGTTTACAAAGGAATTTATTCTGTGTTGTGCTCCAAAATTGGAATTTTCCAATTCCATTGCCCAGAAAGCCTCCATTTAGTTGTCTATGAGGTTATACCACCCACACCCACAACCTCACCTTTTTTTTTTAAGTTTTCTGGGATGGAGACTCAAAAAACTTTGCCTACAACCTATCATCAAGTTTTTATTGTAAAGTTAGTTTACTTCTGCAAATAGCGAGTTGCAATCAATTAACTAACTTCGAAAATCAATCTCACTTTTCACATTGGACAATTTACAAGAAATAAGTATAGTGAGAAATGTATGTTATACACATATGGTGTTTTCATATAAATTGTCAAAGAATTGTAGGTCCTAAATCACATGATGGCTAAATTATCTCCTTGCTTTCCTGCTTTATTTTTTTTCTTATTTTTCTCCTTCTTGCCTATTTCCGACTTAGGCTCCATAACGCTACACAAATCAGTAAAATATCCATGGCAGCTTTCATGAAGATATGTTATACTTGACATGCCTTGGTCTGCTAGGGCTGTCATAACAGACTGAGTGGCTTAAACAACAAAAAATGTATTTTCTCACAGGCCAGGAATCCAAAATCAAGGGGTTGGCGCGGGTAGCTTCTTCTGAGCTCTCTCTCCATGGCTTGCAGGTGGCCACCCACCTGCTCCCTCTTCACACGGTTCTCCCTCTGTGCACACACGCCCCTCGTGTCTGTCCGTGTGTCCTAATCTCCTCTTCTCATAAAGACACCCATCAGTTGGATTAGAGCCCATCCATTCAACCTCATTTAAGCTTAATTACTTCTTTGGCCCTGTCTCCAAGCAGACACATTCTAAGGTACTGGCAGTTAGGACTTCAAGATATAAATTCGGTGGGAGGAGTCTACATGTTAGTCCATAACATGACTAAACTACTCTTCTGCCAAATAATCTACTTTCCCTCACTCCAGTACCCTTCCCTATGGAACGGTTGTCATTATACGTTGCTACCTCTTTACCTTTTGGTCCTTGGTCTGGCCAATGAAATATAAGCAGAACTTTTAAAGGCTACCTTGTGGCTCACATGATCTCTTTTCCCTTGGGCACTATTAAGTATAAATGCTTCTTTAACAGTCTGGATCCTAGAGTAAAGATAATGTAGAGCTTATCTGAAGCTTGTCTTCTGTGGATATCTATGGTGAGCAAGAAATATATCTTTGTTGATATAAGCCACTAATATTCGGGGGATCATTTGTTTTTGTAGCATACCGTTTATTTTGATTCGTATATATGTACATCATTGATGTCCTATTAAATCCTCTGTGATTCCTTATACCCTAAGGGTAAAAATTGAGTACCTGATCCCTCATTTTGTTTACACTGGCTCTGAAAATAAGAAATGAAATTATTTTATTGATTAATAAAATGGATATATAAAATTTTATGAATTATATGTTTCATCTTAAATCCAGGAGTCTTGTGCATTCAACGTCACTCTCCAAGACCTTATTCTTCAAGACATGTAAAGAAAAGTTATAGCTTCTCCTGGTGATTTCATAGTTAAAAATTAATATAAGTAAGAAAGAAGTTGAATATTAGTATGCCAATCACTGTTCCTTTAATCATATGTTTGACCCACTACAGCATATTCAAGGCTATTTGTGTAATTGCCCTTTCAACTGTATTAGATGTACTTAATCTAAATTATGGTATATATACCCAATGAAATATTATACAGTCATTAAACGGGTGCTTATGAAGAGTTTATAATGGCATGGGAAATTAATGCTGTGGTGGAGTAACACATAATAGACACAAAATAATAACAAATTTGTCTCTACTGAAATTCTTAGGAATAGGAAAAAAATTGGAAAAATCCAGGAAACACAATTTTAATTGCAGTGTCTTTAAATAGTAGGATGAGTGACTTTTTTCTCCTTTTTCAACTTTCTTTTGGGTTCCAAGGTTTGTCCCTTGACTACATATTACTTTACACAATGACTCTTAATAAATTAAAATAGTACCAGTACAAAACACAGAAATTCAAATCATATAAAAAAATGTCAAGGAAAAAAATCATTTTAAACTGCAAACACTCACAGATTAAAAACCACCTTAAACATTTGCAGAACATACAAGATCCATCTCTATTCATATATACTGAACAGGAGAAAAGAGAGAGGAAAAGGGAGAAATGTGTTAATACCATATGTACTCTTTTTAAGTTAAATTCTATTAAATTCTATTGTTAATTACAGTTCACAAAAGAAAAACTGGAGTAAAGTTGAATACATTTAAATTTTTCAGTTAAATATTTTTAAATGATATGCATTATTATTTCCTTAAAAAAATCCTCTGAAGTTAAGAATAAAGGAAACCTTTGTGATTTCTAACTACATGCTGTTTCTACACTGTAAAAGATGAGATGAGCATGGCTATATGTTCTCCTTCTTTTCTCTCCCAATATCCTGTCACATATGTTACATTATGTCTACTTTAGTGAAATTTTTAATATTTATACTTGGTTACGCAACCCAAACTTTTCGAATTGTTTGTTTGCTTTTGACTTAAATGGATTCAGTGTTCTCCACCAGCTCTTTGCCGCATGCTCTGGATTCTCTTGGTTGGCTGGGAGTGTTACCATCATGTAGTTTTTTTTTTTAAATGGGGGCTCGTCCCTGATCTATTACCTGACATCTTCATGTTCAAGGAGATCTGCCTCCTACATTTATGCTTATTTTAGAGTCAGACTTTCTTTCGTTAGTAGACTTTGCTTCATTTCCTTCTTGCAGTGAATGTTGCTGTGAAAAAGTCTAAGGCCAGTCTGATTTTCACTGTTTGGAGGTGACTTCTTTTTATTTCCTAGAATCTTATTCATGATTACATAAAGCAGCTCTGTGCAGACCTTTTTGCTCTAATATATTAGATAAACTATCTCTGACACTTTTCCCATTAATTAGAGAATCATGTGTCGTCTTCTACGAGCTATCATTTGAAAACTAAATGTTATTCCATCCACTTTTTCATAGTATGATTATTTATCCGGCCCTTTTTCTCATACTCTGTCAACAATTGTCTTATCCCCTTCTAATCTTCTAATCTGTCTTCCCCCCATTTATTTAAACCCACCAGTGCAATGCTGCCACCTTCAGGTCCTGGGCGAAATACAACTGGAAATTATAAATTGATGCCTTCCTTAAAAGGAAATATATATTTCCTGATGGAGTGTAAATATAAGTCCGGTACAAAAATAGAATTCTTAGAGTTTATGCTATCCTTCGAATTCCTGTCTCTTTTTCTAGCCTTTGGAATTGAACATCTACTTTGTGTGGTCCTTGGGAAGTGGTAAATTCACCCTCTATTTTCTCACACTGATTCTTCTCTTGTTCTGACCTGGGCACTGACTTACAGAGGATAACACATTTGGCTCCAGACGATCTATGCTCTCTTTCGTCTGTGGACTCCCAAGTATTTATTTGTGTATTCTAGCAAACTCCTTTGCTATTCCGTGCACTAGGGATACCAGGCACATGGATGGAGGCAACAACCACTTAGGATGTTATGCTGATGTAATGCATCTCCTTCTTAGAATATAATTGTCTCCACTTTTCCAAATCTGTCTCATGATCCACATCTTAACTCAAATCCCCACTCTGCCCTAAGCCCAGTTCCCCAGGAAGCATAACACCACATCAATCACTCTGTATCAGAAATGAACATAGTTCACTACTTAATTGTTCTCTAGTTGCTTCATTTGTGCTCATTTATATTTATGATTATTTTATGAAGCCACTGAAGTAAAAGCTTCTTTAGTTTTCTCCACACTTTCTGGTGTAATAGAGGACACACAGTAAATCCTCAATAACCCCATAAGTGTTACAGTATTTATGAGAGATACATCTAAGTGTTCAGTCAAATGAGATCTAACGTATCTATCCCTTTCTCATTCCATAGTAGGAATGAGATAGATAAAATGTAACATTAATCCTGAGCACCTTGTTCTTCACAAAAATAATTAGGCATTATGCTATATTATTCTTGGTACATACGAACCAGTTGCTTAATGTAGGCAGTTCTTGCTTTGCAAAGTCATGCAGAGTCATGAAGATGACTGTGCAAGCTGAAACCATGCAAAGCAATCTTAAAAATCTGTGGGAAAATTTATGATTGTTCAAAGACCATTAAAAATTTTGTCAATATTAAGAACTCTTACTGTTGGCTATAAATATAGAGGGAAGTGAAAAATAGTAAAAGAATTATGTATTTTATACATTTTAATTTAAAACATTAGAAAATTGAGATGTGTTTTATTTCTTTGCAAAAAACTTATCAAGAGTAATTTGAACAGTACTTGCTTTCTTCTCACAGTATAGTTTATGACTGGAACGAGCATCTTTTCTATGCCTTAAAGAATCATAATGCTCCATGCTAAGTTTGGATCAGCTAATTTACTTATCTTTTGCACTTTCAGTGTCAGAAAATATCTCCAAGAGTACCTTGAAAGTGAAGTTTTTTGCTGGCATTGCTTCCTCTAGGGCACTTTTATCCCTTTTATCGCAACCACATTCCTCCTTTGTGTCTATAATTTCACCTTCACCAAGTTCTTCTGGCTCAATAACTAGAGTCTTTCAAATGGCAGCAATTATAAATCACCGTTACCAGCCATTATAAATCCACTGTTCAGTGTGAATCTCATTTCCAGTGTTATCACTTTTGTTTTCTTTGCTGCACTTTCATCTTTATTGGCTAATTCCCTCTTTCAACTACCATTTTCATAAAATGTCACATAGCTTTATCATTGGGGAACAAGTAAGCAACATAACTACACACTTTGCTGTCTGGGCAGGAACTGAATAACAGATGCACACTGATCAATTAGCCACAGATTTTGAGAAAAGATATGTGATTGGCCATTGATCATAATATACATCTATTATTTATGTGGTGATTTGTGGACTGAAGAGCTATCAGCTAATTTTGTCCTTTATGCAATTATTTATAGTTAATATATAGGGTAACTGAAACTTGAACTGTGTTGCTAGGGACCTGGTGTTACTTAACTAAAATGTGGTAACTGAAATTTGTGCATATCCAGGCTATACAAAGTGAGACTGCCTGTACTTGGTTGTAATATTTTTTAGATTGATTATTCTGTAATTTCCAAGAATAATCTTCTCTTCCTATTCTATAATTATTTAAGATAAACATATTCTTTTTCTTTTATTAATTTTCAGGAATTTATCCCTTATTTCAAAATTTGAAGTTAATAACAATGTAGTTCCTTAAGTATGCCTCTTAATAATAGAATATATCCAGGTACTCTATATATTTTCCTACTAACTTATGCCTTACATCTTTTGAATATAATTGGAACGCGATTCACCTAGTCATTGCTTTTTTAAAGTAACATAACATATAGTTGGGTTTTATTTTATTTTTAACTTTTTTTATTTTTAAATAACTGAAGTGTCAGGAATGTATACATTGAAAACCTTCAGTTTTTATACCATTATCTGTTATTAGTTTCCCTTCTTCTCTGGCAGAGCAATAAAATGCTATCTCTTTTTTTTTTCTTCATTGCCTACTATATTTGAGGAATAGTTTCCTGATTTAATCATCTATTTAGTTTTATTTGTGTATTTTAATCCTCTCAGCTTGTTTCATATCTTTCTTCTTTCATAAGCTAAAGCACTTATTTCCCTAAGTAATTCTGTCTTCCTACATTTGCATATAAAACATTTTCCAAGTTATCCTATTATTTTTTCTAAATTCTATCTTCCATGTTAGATATTTCCAATAATCACATATTTTTGGCACCATTGCCTTAAATTTTAAAGCAAACTTTACCTAATTTCTTATCTAGTCTTAGTTTATTGTTCTTGTCACTAGACTAGTCAATATGCTGACATAGATATTTTCTACTAAAAAGAAGATTGGCAGTATGGAGTTGTTGAAAATGCGCTCATCTAGAATTCAGGTGACCTTGGGACTTCCCTGGTGGCACAGTGGTTAAGAGTCTGCCTGCCAATGCAGGGGACACGTGTTCGATCTCTGGTCTGGGAAGATCCCCCATGCCATGGAGCAACTAAGCCCGTGTGCCACAACTACTGAGCCTACGCTCTAGAGCCCGCGAGCCACAACTACTGAGCCCACGTGCCACAACTACTGAAGCCTGCGCGCCTAGAGCCTGTGCTCCGCAACAAGAGAAGCCACCACAATGAGAAGTCCGCGCACCGCAACGAGGAGTAGCCCCCGCTTGCCGCGACTAGAGAAAGCCCGCGTGCAGCAACGAAGACCCAACGCAGCCAAAAATAAATTAATTAAATAAATAATTTAAAAAAAAAAAGTGGTATAGAATTCAAGTGACTTGAATTCTACTCCTAGCTCTAATCTAAGTAGTGTGGCCTCTAGAAAATCAATTTTTCTGAGCATCGGTTTCATTATCTGTAAAATGATACGCATTTGGGAAGGGAAGATCTAAAGTAGACAATTTGTATGTTTCTTTGACTTTGTATCCCATCCTGATTGAAGTTTCCTTTTCCTATGTCACTTAAAATTTTCCTTCAGTATCAACTTTGAATATATGCATTTATCTCTAAAATATTTCTGTCACTATGGTAACCTCTTCTGGGAATATAAGTATGTTAACTTTGAGACTCCTCCCCCCCATAGTTTCAGTTATTGTTTCTAAAGATTCCTAACCATTCAAAATACATTATATCAGAATCTATTCTATTCCCCCAAAATCAGGCATATAAGGTAGTAAAGATTAATTCCGTTATGATTAGATGATCATATATTATAAAGTATTGTCATTCTGTTGGTGCTGACACAGTGAGAAGAAAAGATGTCTTCTTTTGTGTTGCTTTACTAAGACATTATATCAATGAGGCTTTAATCAGAAAGAAAGAGCCCTCAAAAAGTATCTACAACAGAAGGAATCTATTACAGAGATTTCTTTTTTACATGGATGATGGAGGACTAGAAAGCCAAATAGGTGATGGTGAGTAACGTCAGATATTAGAACCAACATGAAACCATCACCACCCCTAGGCAGGAGAGACAAAGAAAAGAGGTACCGTTATCAAAGGGCAAGAGCCAGAATCACAACCACATGAAGGTAGAATGGTTGCAGGACTGTTCACCAGGAGCTGGAACCACAGAGAAGGCATGGCCCCCACCAGAGAGCTGCCCCAGGAAGAGGAACAAGAGGAGGAAAAACATTCCATCTTTCTCCTCTCCTTCTTCACCGCTCCCTCCCCAACCCTAATATCACCCTGCAATTTCCAGCAGTGCCTCCCATTGGCTGCACCCAGCTGCAGGCTTGCTGACATGAAGCCTGGGAAATGCAGCCTGCAGAGGCCAGCCCTACAGGGCAAGAGAAAGGAGTGGACCTGAGGGCTAATAAGCCCAGGACAGCCCAAGTGTACATAATAGGCATGCTGGTTTCCTCCTCTTATACAACAGTCCATCCTTTGTCTGAGAGAGGTACTGATTTGTTTTATATCTGATAAAAAAAAATCACTCTTTTCTGCAATAAGGATGATATTTATCAAAGAAAGTACATCGTTTCATATTACTTAGCAGAATGAAAGAAATTCACCAAAACAATACAATGCAGGAGATACTTTTCTCAGAATTTCATTAGCTAGATCTGTATTACAAATCAGAATGAGCCTCTGGGAAATCCAAAGACAAGGCCAGATTTCTAGTGAAGAGGTAGAATTACAGACCTCTTCCACACTGAGTTCTCTCCCTGCTTACACACACTCTGCTAAATGTGGCTGACTATCCTTAGGAAGCAAGTCCCTAACCTTTCTGTGCTGTACCCTCTCCAGCTGACTCACAAGTCAGAGGGTGGAGAAACCAGGGCTAAGCATTCTCCGGGAACCGTAGGCATATTTAGCTGCTACCCATCAACCCAGAAACACGACCTAAAGAAAACAGGGCCAACATGCAAGTCTCTCTTCTAAGCAGTTCCCATGTGTTAACCGTTCTAAATGACTTTTTTTGTATATTGACAACTTTAATATTCATTAGTGCGGCTAATTGCATATAACTACCTAGAGTTACCTCAAATAACTATGCAGTCTCATACTTTCAGGTTTTTCCACATGGTTCCCGCTTCCTGAAATTCCTCTACCCCTAATCTACCTTATTCATTCATTTATTTGTAAAATATGTGTTGAGTACTCACCACGTGGAAGTCTCTTTGCCACCATCTAGGGGCTCATCAGTCTGTAGGTACGTGCAGCGGCTGTGGGAACACAGAGGAGAGGTGTGTGAATCCTATTTGGGCAGAGTGATGACATGAAGTACAATAGGAGTTAGCAGCAACTTAAGAAATGCCCACACTTCGAAGTCTTCCCTGATTGGCCTCCCCCTCATATTAGTAATATGAATATGACAGTTAACATTAGCTTCTCGGTATTACTATTCTTTCCATTTTGTTCTTTGAAGACCTTGTATGCAATAAAGTCTCCTCTACACAGTTCCAGAAGGCAGGATTAAGGCCAGTAGGAGGAAGATTGCCAGCTTCCTAATTTGTTTTCACCTTAGGGATGAAGCATTCTTTTTTTTTTTTTAATATGTATGTATTTATTTATTTATTTGGCTGCACCGGGTCTTAGTTGTGACACGCGAGATATTTGTTGTGGCATGTGGGGTCTTTAGTTGCGGCATGTGGGATCTAGTTCCCTGACCAGGGATTGAACCCGGGCCCCCTGCATTGGAAGGAACCTTAGCCACTGGACTAGCCAGGGAAGTCCCTAAAGATGAAGTATTCTAATATTAAGGACTGCGCCAAAACTGAAGACTTGAGGTGGTAGAAACCCTATTTCTGGAAGTGTTTAAACAGCAACTGGGTGGTCCTAGGAACATTATAGATAATGCATTGGGTAGGAGATTTTATGTAGTGATTTGCAGATTACTTCAGACATAAATTATGTAAATTTTTAAATATATCACTTAGTTATGATATCCATGAAGTTTTATCCTCATGGATATATATAAAATATTCAAAATGTACAAGCGTACAAAAATAATGGAGTTGATTTTTCTTCTCTTCACCAAGTCCTATAATACATTGTAAAAAAGAGAGAACTGATGACAGTGGCTACCATTTATTGAACCTTTGCTGTGTTCCACACACAGTGCTAGGTGCTTGGTAAACAAAATCTTTAATCCTCATAAAAGTTCTGCAAGGTAGTTATTATTAACAGACTAAGACAGAGTGGTTAAGTGACTTATCCAAAGTCACACAGTGAATCAAAGAGCTAAAAATTCTACCTTGGTCTGACTCCAGATTCTGTACTAATTTACTACATTCTGTGGGTCCCACTTTGAGGCATCAACTTTAAAAAAATGAATCACTAAATATTTATTGAATGCTTGGTGCTGGTAGGTTTAATAAAATTTTTAAATAAATATAAAATGTAGTTCTTGCCCTTAGGAGTTGAACTATCCAGTTAGGAAAAGAAAATACTGTATATTAAAGGCTAACTAACAATCACATCAAAAAGATGAGTGCAAAAAAAAAAAAAAAAAAAAAGATGAGTGCAACACATCAACCTTAATTTTACATCTAGAATATAAAAGTTATAATTTTCCTTCCTAGTAGTTACTTATTAGCCAATCAATTAGGTAATCAATTAGCCAGTTATAACCATTATTTTGATTGAGTTTGGAAACCAAGATATAAAATGTCTAAATATCGCCCTTCTTAATAGCTGAAGGACTATACTAATGATTTTCACTGAAAAGGCCAATAAATATGCCATAACCTCTTCAGTGATTTGTGCCCATAAAATTTGCCCTTTGATTTAAAGTCCAGCTGCTATTTACACAACATGGTATTATTTGCACTTCCTTCCCTTTAGACTCATAACATACTTGGATCTTTGTTCAAGAATAACCCCCCATACCAGCCTGCTGTTCCACGAGCTGCCCTGCTCTCGGCCACCGCCACTGTCCTCACAGTGTCCACTAGGCTGTGTTGCTTCAAGTGCTCTTCCTGTGCCATATATAGTCAATGAATTTTGAATCGAAAGCCCTTCATGGTTGTCATGTGGATGTCATATCGTCTAATTTGGAGTCTATTGTCTAAATTGTATGAGTGACATGGAGTAGTGTTCTATCTGACAGGTAATGAAATTATGTACTGTAGATGAAAGATACCTATGGAACAATGAGACACCTCTATTCCAATTTCCAACCTATGGGCAGTATATCTCTACTGGACTAAAGAATTATTACAAGCAGTTCTCAAACTCATATTCCTGCCACAGGCAGAATAAGGAATGTACACAAGCATATATGTACTACTATTTTCATATATGTATGATTAAGAAAACAAATTTTACTGAATTTATATAGTTTTATCATTTTTTAATCAATGGATACTTAAGGTATCTGTTACAGATTAACTTTTGGGGGGAAGCAGACTCTGAGATGGTGTTTAGCATGTAGAATATTTATTAAGGGGTATCTGTGGAAGAGAGAAGAAGAAAAAATGAACAGAGAGATAAGTTGAATTCTGATGCGGGACAAATGCCAGCCTCAGCTAACCCCATGGGGGATTCTTGGGCTAGAAGGTCCCCTTCAGAATAGCCACAGTCAGTCTGAGGTCTGTCATTGGGTGTGGGTTAATCAGGAAGTGTTGTGATCTTGGACAAGGAGGCTTTCTGGGGTCAAGGCAATTTCAGAAGAGGTCTGGCTGCCAAGAGCTTCCCAGCAGCTTTTTTAGCAGCTAGAGTAATAAGTACTTCATTGAAGAGGGATCTGGGAAGCACATCACAGTGTCAGCTACAGCCCTTTCCTTGTGCTACTTGGAGTCACAATTCATACACATTCTGCGAAAAGCTCCTCCAAGTATCCAATAGACCACTCTTCTAGAGGGAAACTTAGATGAGAAAGGTGAGTAGAACTGTGAGATAATAGAAAATGTATGTATTGGTCTCCGTTCCCAGTCCCTGGCACAGACCTCCTAAAATTCCTGTAATTTCCTAAGTGATAAAAGCATTAAGAGCATCTTTTGTTCTAACATTTGGTCTTTGGCCCCAGTTTCTGACACAGAGCTCCTAAAGCCCTTGGAATTTGCTGAGTGATAGCAGTGTCTTTTGTTCTAATGAGGTGACTTTGATGAACGCCTGGATGGAGCTGGTCACCTGTCCCATACATGCCCCATTTCTAGCAGGATTCTGTGACGACGCTTTCATTCTCCAGGTGTTAGTGATAACTCAGATTCTATATATTGTAGCCCTTGATATGTTTGTGTATTTCCCGGTCTCTACTGTTCAATTCTATCCAAGAAATAGGTCCCTATTGGGTAAGGATGGGAACCTTTACCGAGTACACTTGCCATAATCTTTCAGGGTCATTATTCCAGGGAAAGCAGCTTTTTCTTTCATCAGTGGGCTCCAGATCCAAAAACTGGCTCAGTAGAGAAACTGGGAAGAACATTAGAGTTTTATATTGGAGAAATTGCCCTTGAACTCATAATCATCCACCTTTAGTTTCTTTTACTGTTACAGATTGAACGTATCTTTGTTTACTGCTCACTTATTTTGTCCCTAGGGTCTTCGTGCTCTATTAAATTTGTGAAGTTCTGCTTCTCCTACTTTGCAATTAAATATGACAATTTCATCTACCTGACTTCCAACAGGTAACCCTACCAGGTCTCCTCTACTGCTCCAAGTCCTGTCATCCACTAGCAATAGTCCTGTTGCTATTAGTGACCCTAGTTCCCTAATACCCTCTTTTATCACCAGCCTTGTCCTACAGAGAACCAACACCACTAATACCAGTGACGCTGGTGCCACTCTCAACAGCATTCCTTACAGCTTTGGTACATGGTGTACCCTCTGGGTCTTCCCATGGCACATAATCACCTGGTACACCTCTTGGCTTTACATAGCCAGCCCACTTCCCTGAGCCCGTAAACACATTTTCTGTTCTCTGCCAAAGCAATATCTGGCACTTCATCCTCACTTAGCACGGGCCATTGATTACCCCATGCTTCTAGGTGCCATCCTATTAGCAAATTTGCACCATCTCCTAGGGTCATTACCAGAGTGTTAAATCCAGTGTTCTGGGAGAGTGATCTCAAATTAATAACCTTTCCTTTATCCAACCTTATGCACTGGCCCTCTTGATCAAATACCCTGAGTTCAAGCCAACACATACTTTCCTGGCTTTTGGTGGCATGTTTCTGGCAAGGCCTTGTGTCTCCTTAGATATAGAGTCATTTTCCTCACTTACGCTCAGCACATTCCCCGCTGAGCTGTTTCGTGAGTTAAGCCTAGCTATCGACCCAGTGACCAAGTGGGGAATAGGAACAGATCTGAAGAGGGAACACGTTATCTTGCATGGAAGAAGCCTCATTACCTTGAAGCCAAAAGGAGTGGCTCATTTGAATAGGGAGGGCTGGGCCATTTTAGCATCTTACTTTCTTTAAACTTATTATTTCTCCCATAAACCTCAAACTCATGATACATTACACCAGCTAATTCAGTCCTTCCATTTGCATACTATACCAATTCACTACTGGTAAAAGTTTTAACAATTAGTGTAGGGGGCTATCTGTTTTCTACCTTCTACCAGCTCTAGGGTCCTCTTTGCCAGCAGGCAGTGAGTGATGCAGCTCCAAACCCCATTTTAGCACCTGCTTTCTCAGAACATTCCTGGCATCAGGTATCGCTGGTCAGTTTGGATTCCCTGTGAAGCAAATTCTTAGATGTAGTTTAGCAGGCAGGATATTCATTAAAAGAGTGGAACAGAGGGGAAGAAAGTAGAAATTTGTATTCATGACCATGCAGTTACATCAAATTCTATCAAATGCGTAAAATTTAATCAGAGAAAAATAAAAACAATGCTGGAAAGTTCATTTGACAATTTCTTTTCAATGTTTGTGTCTTACATTAAATCTTAAGAATTACTATTTTGTTTTGAATGAATTTTCAAAAGCTTGACTTGTGTGCATAGAAAATTTTCATAGCAGAATTAAAAGAAGCTGGGAGTAGAAATCTAGGAAGAATAAATGTGAATTTACTCATTGTTTTAACATAGTTGTTGAGCATCTACTATATGCCAGACCCTGTTTTAGACACTAGGAATATATCAGTGAACAAAAGAGAAAAAGATCTCTGTCCCCAGGAAGATGAGAGAGGCAGACGATGAACAATAAACATAATAAATAAGTAAATGATATAATGTGGAAAATGTGATAAGTGCTGGGGGGGAAATGAGCAAGGTAAGGGGGATTAAAAAGTGTGATGATGCTATTTTCAAATTAATGAGATATTCATTGTAAAAATCTCTAAGAAGTTTAAGTTTGAGCAGAGACTTGATGGAGAAATGAATCAGAGTGTCAGTGTTTGTCCTCAAGCCCTAATTTCCACAGGATGACGTAAAGAGGGCCAGGTAATGAGTACACAGGCAGTGGGTTACACCAGAGCAGAAAAATCCCTAAACGAGGGTATCCAAAACTTTTATAACGAGTAGTAATCCTGCTTGACTTTTGTCCCAGAGAAAGACATTATTTCTATCATCCAAGGTTGTTCACTACACAAACATCCTTAAAAGATATTTTAGAAAAGAGAGTCAGTGCCTCTTCTCACAAAACTTACAGAAACGCTGTAGACCCATAAGGAATCGTCTTCCAATGACTGAGACCTTGACAAGAGCAATTTGTTGGAGTGATGGGATTTAAAACCTAATTGCAGTTAAGTTCTAGAGAGAATGGGAGGAGAGGATTTAGAGGCAATAATTACAGGTCTATAGTTATTGTCTTTTGAAATGTTTTGCTCCAGTAGATGGGATAGTAGCTAAAAGGGAAGTGTACTTGAAACAGGTTTTCTCTTTTTGTTTTTTTTAAGGTGGAAGGGACAAAAGTATGTTTGTATGCTGATAAAAAATGACCTATTAAAGAGGGAAAAATTGGTAATCTGGGAAAGGGGATGCAAAATTATTGGATGGTGCATTCGAGTAGAGAAACGGGGTGAGATTTATTTGAAAGGATAGGTTTCAACCTTAAGATTACAGCTTCCAGAGGGAAGAGATCATAAGAATAGAGACTGAATAGATAAATAGATGTGGGGTTGAGTTTGTGGAAGTTTTCTTCTGATCGCTTCCATTTTCTCAGTGAAGTAGGAAGTAAGAGCAAAAGTTGAAAATGAAAATAAGAAAATGTTGGAGATTTGAGTAGAGAAGAGTAGGTATGAAATAGTATTCTAGGTGAGTGGGAGAGTGCATAGACCAGAAAACTACAGTATGGTGGCCAAGGAATCTTCCTGAGGCTCCTAGCCATGAATTTGAAGTTAAATCACTCAGCATGGTTTTGTCTTTTTCCAACCTCGATGAGTTGCACAAGTGCAGGTGTGGATTAAGTGGAGCGTTGGAAATAACCGGTGTTTGAGGTTTTCCCATCTTCTGCAGATCACCTGCCTTGTCAACGTTGGAAATAGTGAAAAATATACAGGTTCTGGTTGATCCCCCACTTCTACTTGTTTTCCTCCCTTCAAGGTTTCTCTCCCAGTTGTTGGCCCCACTCACCTACAGCGACTTTTAGCCATCCCAGATGCAAACACTAGAGCTTTCCATGGACTTCTTTTCCAGTTCTTACCAACATGTAAGGTCTAAGCCATATAATAAATTCTCTCATTTCCACATCACTCGTAGTGTTTCTGCTTACCTAATTAAACCTCAGCTGATCCAGGTGCCACTTTATTTTTTCCCACAGACCTTTGGAAACTGGGCCTGGAGGTCAGCTAGGTGTTTTCCTTGTTTGCTCGTTGTTGCTGCCCAATTACTCTCTCTCCTCTTCCCTAACCTCTGCCCCATCTCAGTTTCAAATCTCTTCTTATCAATTATATCACCACTATGTTCCATTGCTGCTTTCATCTTGATGCTTTCTTTCTGGATTCAGTGTCATTCTCTCCAATGTCAAGCCAGCCTCCTTCTTCCTTTCTCCTTTCTCTCTCTTTCTGTCTCTCTTTAAACATTTTTATTTTTTAATATATTTTCCTTATTGAGGTATACTTTTTATACAATACAATGCAAAGATTAAAGTGTGCAATTAAATGAGTTTTGTCAGATCGAGATACATTCATGTTAACATCACCAAATCAGATATAGAACTGTTGAAATCTCTCTGTGCCTTCATACAAAAAACTATGAGGCTTCTCTCACATTTTTTTCCCTTTTGAGGCTCTGCTTAACTTGTCTTCTTGGCTGTACCTTTTCTCCATTTCTGAATGAAATCTATGAAGATACTCTCAAGACCTAAATAAAATATGTATCTCCTCCTCCATGAATCCACCTTTGAAGGCAAATCTTGATCAGTTGTTCTCTCTTTGGTGCACGCGTGGCACTTTGCTTATACTTCACTTCAGCAATTAGCAAAACTTGCCACATTTATTATGCTCAGTAGGCCTTCAGTTATTGGAAAGCAGGACAATGTCATATTCATCTTTGAATCACTAGTGCCTTGAAAACAGTAGCTGCTTAGTAAATGTATATTGAATCGGGAATGGTGGTAGATTTTCTTTTCATCCTTTCAAGTTGGTACACTATTTGGGAGCAGGGAGGACGAAGCCAGGTTGAGCGTGGCCGTCGTCCTCAACCAGACGGAAGACTCCCAGAGGCACCCAAAGTGTCGATGAGTCTGCAAGCCACTCACCTCTCCTCCTACTCCTGTCTTCTCCCTCCAGCAAGGGACAACAATAAGAATGACGTAGAATACTTATTGAGTGCTTACTGTATACCTAATAGGATGCTGGTTGCTTTACTAATTTGTTTCTAGTACTCTTTTAAAGTTTTCCTTTCTGTCAAAGTTATTGTGGTATAAAGTTAAAAAGCAAATTGTATTTGAAAACATATTTAATAACAGCAGACTCTTATCCTACCTGTTCCCACCTTCCTCCAGTATTGATCTGTAGACGTACCTCATCACTTTTAATCTATTCCTTCTGGTATTTACCTCCATATTTCCAAACAATTATGCTCCTAATTCTATTTCTTGATATTTCAATTTTAGTCATCGTCTATTGGTTTCATGTTATGAGGATTGAACTCCTTTCTGCCATCATTTCTTATATCTTTTCAACATCCATCCTCTCAATATAGTTACATCACAATTTTTAGTTAAAGTTGCAGGGTTTAGATTATTTTGACATTGTAAACAATGTTCACATTTAAGCCAAATAGTGAACTATGCTTGTGTCTTCCTTTGTACTTTTTTTTTTGCTGGAGTCTATATATTCATTATTTCTTCACTTGCTTAGTTTTATATATACATTCCTGTTTTCCCCCAAATGCCCCAACTAATTTGTCAAATACCTAAGCAATATATTTCCAACTCAAATACATCATATAATCTATAATTTATCTCACCCTTCTTAGCACTGAGATCTCTTTCCAGAATTCCACCCTCCTTCTACCACTGGAACCTGATTGGAACCTCCTTTTATTAGAGTGCCTTTACTGGATCACCATTTCCTGGATCCTATGTTTTTATCTATCTCTTCTTTATCCTACATTTTGCAGAAGCACATCTTTCAGTACCTTCCCAAAGAGAGTGCAAGTTAGATACTATTTTTAGTTCTTGTATTTTTTAAGGTGCCTTCATTCTGTTTTTCATCTGGTCAATAATTTAGCTGGGTTTAGAAAAGTCAGAATTTTGAAGGTATTTCTCCATTGACTTCCAGTGTTAGCGAAATTTGGTACCATTCTGAGACTGATTCTTGCATGAGAGCCATTTTTCTTTCTGGATATTTCTAGGATCTTCCTTTTATGCCCTATTGTCTGTAATTTTACTCTAATATGCCTTGACATGGGTCTTTTAAATTTACCGTGCTGTGCCCTCAGAGTGAGTTTTAAATCTAGGGATTCATACGCTTCAGCAAATTTGACTGGATGCATAAAATTTGCCGTTTTTGAGTGATTCTTCGAAAGACTTAAGAATTGTCAGTGCATGATCTTATCACTGTAAAAGTTTCATCAGTAAAAGCATCTAGGATGGAAAAAGAAATGGGAGTATATTTTTGCACAACTGCTTATCTAGGCCAGCCTCTTATTTTTATTTTCACTTGGCTCGTGTGCAAACATGCTGTCACATAGTTTCCATTTTCTCTTCTAATTTAAGGTTTTAAAAGAAACTTGAAGAGCCTAAGCTATTTTTCAACACTCTCTTATTCTTTCTTGACCTCGATTTCTCCATCAGTAGAAATTAGTCTTTTTCTGCAATAAAATTCTGTAGGATAAATAAAATATACACACAATGTCTTTGAATTTATCAATCCAGTTGTGGTAGGCTGAATAATGGCCCTCTAAAGATGCTGTACCCTAAACTCCAGAACCTGTGAACGTGTTACCTTACATGGGAAAGAGACTTTGCTGATGTGATTAAGCTGAGGATTTTAAGATGGGAGATTACTCTGAATGATCCTGATGGGCTCAACATAATCACAGGGTCCTTACAAGGGGGAGGCAGGAGGGCCAGAGTGAGAAGGGGAGATGTGTTGGTGGAATCAGAGGTCTGATAGAGAAAGAGATTTCAATATGCTATCCTGCTGGCTTCGAAGATGGAGGAAGGCATCTTCCTCTAGAAGCCGGAAAAGGAAGCATTCTCCCCTAGAACCTCCAGAAGGAACCAGCCGTACTGACAATTTGATTTTAGACCAGTAGACTCCTGACTTCCTGGAACTATGAAATAATGAATTTGTATTGTTCTAAGACACCAAAATTGTGATAATTTGTTACAGCAAAAATAGGAAATAATATATCAGTTTACTAACTCATGATTTTGGAAATTATATTAATCTGATTTTAACATATAATTATAGTACTTATTGACCGATTCTGTACCAATCTCTTTTTGGAATTAAATACTGAACTTTCACTTTATAACCAAGAACCTCATGTGCCTGGGTTATAAGACCCAAGAGGTATGGATATAAAAAGAATTTCTGTAGAAAAGAGCACACAGTTTATCTCCCCATCCACTGCTCACTTCAGACTAGATTTCAGTCAGGCACGCAATGATTCCAGCAAAGGCAAATCTTTAATTCTACAGAGTAATGGTTAATAATGTAGGCCTGGGTTCAAATGCTGGCTCTACTACTAGCCAGCTTTCTAAGTTTGTAAGCCTCAGTTTCCTTGACTGTAAAATGGTGGAGATCATTAGAAGTCCCAATTCATAGAGGTTTTGTGAGAATTAAATTAATCCATGTAAATTACTTAGCATGATGCCTGAGACAACGTAGGTATAAGCCCTCAGCAAGGATAAGTTAGTATTAGTTATCATCATTAATATTAAAACCAGTTTATTAAATTATTCAAAAGGAAATACATTCCTGTCACACCGTATTGTTAGTGCTCTTTCTTTGGGACTATGCCCCCTGTTGCCAAACCAAATTCTTCTATTAAAGGTAATATTTTTGAGCTACATTTTTGAAGTTTGTTTTTTTTCTTTTCTATAATTCATGTGTTTTCCATTTCAAAACAGGTAGAGACTTCCCAAACAATACTATTTCAATATGCATTAAACATTAAACAAAATAATAAAAATCTTATTGCCATATGGTAAGAGTCAGGAAATCTGGCTCCCACATAATGAAAATAGGACAGATTGCCTTCCATCCACCAAGCCTACAAAATATCCATCAGTTGGAATAAATCATCTCAGTTATCAACATGAGAACTAGCTTTACTTTGCAACTGTTTCCTTATATGATTCATGTCCTTTGCCACAGCTACTTTTCTGTGATAAAATATTTTAGGAATATTTCTTCTAAAGAAGACATCTATGTCAGTAAGTGAAAGTGCACTGTCAGTTCAAAAGAAAGAGAGGAAAGAGGAAGAGAGGAAGGAAGGAAGGAAGGAAGGGAGGGAAGAAGGGAGGGAGGGAGGAAGTGAGGGAGGGAGGAAGGAAGGAAGGAAGGAAGGGAGGGAGGAAAGGAGGAAGTGAGGGAGGGAAGAAGGGAGGGAGGAAGGAATCAGGATGTTATTCTGATAATCTGATATCCAGGGGGTTTGTCTGTTATTATGGCATTGTGCCAAGTCTAGTTGTTTTCTGACATATTTTTAGGTCTGTACTTAATGTACCATGTCTATTTCTTTATCAGTCAATTTGAGTGTTAATTGCTGGTGCATAATCTTAGCAACATTATTATTCCTGTTGGTAAAGTCTTCAGCAGTGAACAACGGACCATTTCCTGATTGCCTGTTCCATTGCCACACTAGTTGTTCCTTCCCATTCTGTGGCTTCCTTTACCACAGAATTTCCCAAACTTCTCTGTCCTAAGACCCATCAACTAAAAATAGAGGTACTCAGGCCTCTCCTATGGGGAATCTGATTTAGTAGGTCTAAAAGGGGGGCCAGAAAAACTATATTTTTAACTGATGAATCCTATGCCAAATTGGGAACACTACTTTACACTACTTTATATTTGTAAAGTTACTTTATTTTTTATTTTTTTGCTTTAGACCCTCAAAGGAAGCAAGGATTGATAGTAAACACATGAAAGGATTCGATATAGGCTTCCAGTGGTTGAAGGAGAATATTCCTTTCTAGCACTTGATTACAGATCTCTGTAAAATCCTAAGGAACATATTCTTGCCTAATCTGGTCACACAAACAATAGGACACAGTGAAGAGGTTAAAAACAATTAAAAAATCAATTTACCAACTCATGATCCCTATTCACAGCAAGCTGTTGTACTAGTGTTTGCAATAGCTTCTAGGTGAGAGAGTCTGCACCAAAAATTGTAAAAATGCCTTGAGTGAAGAGAGGGTAAAAAAGAGAGTAACTCCCATCTCATGCTGGAACACACAGTATATCGTTTAAACTATAGAAGAACTTGGCATCTGCATTCATTACGCAGACAGAAAGAATAATAAGGTAAGCTTTAGTTTACCACTTTAAACATGATTTCTCCTGTTGCATATTTTAATTCCCTGGCCTCAGGGTCCTTTTTAATTGGGAGGAGGAAGTGTCTATTGGTGGTTGTTTTTTCAGATATCTTCCATATACATAACTCTGATCCCTTTATAGTTCATGCCTTACCAAAATTCTCTTAAAGTGGAATATTTGTTGAAAATCAGACAGATGGTGATCTGGAAAAAAAATGGGAAAACATCCATTTTCCTTGTGTCTTTTAGATTCCAGCTCTTTTTATAGTTACAGAAAATTAAGAGTTTTTGCCCTTTCTCAGTTTTATCAAATTTTTCAAAAGTTAAATAATGCTCTTTTGAAGTCAAAGGAATCTATAAGAACAAAGACAAGACAAAGAAAATAGATGTAAATGAGGATGATTTCTATAACCTCTCATATTCTAATTCAAGTATTATTTCACAAGCACTAAATACTGAGAATCTGACAGGTGCTGAAGGTTCAACTAATAAGTCTTTGCCTTCTTGGAGTTAATACTGGGTGGGGGATGGGGGGAGGTAGAAAGAATTACAGTTAAGTGATAAACATGCAAAGGGAATAAAGGAGAGGAATTGCCTAACAAAGAGGTAAATTCAGACAGAACGGAGGGAGGTGAATAAATCTTAACAGAAGAGGTAGTATGTGAGCCACAGTAATAAAGGATGAGCTGAAACTTGCTCTGAGCATTCTTTCTTCGTGGGACAGATTTGAGGATATTCCATTAACTGAAGTGAAGGACTCTGTGGGGAAGAAAAGGGATGGATGATTGACAAGATCTCAAAGAGGGAAGGAGGACATACGATCTAAAAAGCAGAAGGTCAGATTAGCTAAAACTAGAGATGGAGGTCTCTTCCTTAGAAAACTGACAAAATGGTTAAATGGGATTAAGTGAGATTGTAGACAAATGTATAGTCCAAAGGCAAAACATTGAGGTAGTTTAGGAATCTAGACTTCCTTTCTTTTTTTTTTTAATTTATTTTTTTTCTTATTTTTATTTTTATTTTATTTTATTTTTCAACATCTTTATTGGAGTATAATTGCTTTACAGTGTTGTGTTAATTTCTGCTGTACAGCAAAGTAACTCAGTTATACACATATGTACATTCTTTTATATATTCTTTTCCATTACAGTTTATCCCAGGATATTGAATATAGTTCCCTGTGCTATCCAGTAGGACCTTGTTGCCCATCCATTCTATATGTAATAATTTGCATCTACTAACCCCAAACTCCCAGTCCATCCCTCCCCTACCTACCCACCTTGGTAACCACAAGTCTGTTCTCTATGTGAGTCTGTTTCTATTTCATAGATAGGTTCATTTGTGCCATAATTTAGATTCCACATATAAGTGATATCATATGGTATTTGTCTTTCTCTTTCTGACTTACTTCACTTAGTATGATAATCTCTAGGTCCATCCATGTTGCTGCAAATGACATTATTTCATTCTTTTTTATGGCTGAATAGTATTCTGTTGTATATATGTACCACATCTTCTTTATCCATTCATCTGTCAATGGACATTTAGGTTGTTTCCATGCCTTGACTATTGTGAATACTGCTGCAATGAACATAGGAATGCATGTATCTTTTTGCATTATAGTTTTGTCCAGATATATGCCCATGAGTGGGATTGCTGGATCATATAGTAATCCTATTTTTAGTTTTCTGAGGAACCTCCATACTGTTTTCCATAGTGGCTGTACCACTGACACTTCACCAACTGTGTAGAAGGGTTCCCTTTTCTCCACACCCTCTCCAGCATTTGTTATTTGTAGACTTTTTAATGATGGCCATTCTGACCGGTGTGAAGTGGTACCTCATTGTAGTTTTGATTTTCATTTGTCTAATAATTAGTGATGTTGAGAATCTTTTCATGTGCCTATTGGCCATTTGTACGTCTTCTTTTTAGAAATGTCTATTTAGGTCTTCTGCCCATTTTCTATTGGGTTTTTGTTTGTTTGTTTGCTGTTGAGTTGTATGAGTTCATATATTTTGGAAATTAAGCCCTTGTCAGTTGCATCATTTGCAAATAGTTTCTCCCATTCCATAGGTTGAATTTTCATCTTGTTTATAGTTTCCTTTGCTGTGCAAAAGCTTGTAAGTTTGATTAGATCCTGTTTGTTTATTTTTGTTTTTATTTCTATTGCCTTGGGAGACTGACCTAAGAAAACATTGGTAGAATTTATGTCAGAGAATGTTTTGCCTATGATCTCTTCTAGGAGTTTTATGGTGTCTTGTCTCTTATTTAAGTCTTTAAGCCATTTTGAGTTTATTTTTATGCATGGTGTGAAGGTGTGTTCTAACTTCATTGATTTACATGCAGCTGTCCAACTTTCCCAGCACCACTTGAAGAGACTGTCTTTTTCCCATTTTATATTAAATAAATATAGAGGTTTAAATGTGTTACCTTAATTAATTCCTCCCAACAGGGTTGGTACTGTTACTAACTCTATTCTACCAAATAGGAATTTGAAAATTTAAGAAATTATGTAACTGTCCCAGGTTGCACAAGTCTTGATTGATAGAGCTGTAATTCAAGATAAGATCATTGGCTCAGAATGAGAGGGACAGTTAGGGAAAGCTGTGAATGATGTGGATAAACTGTCTTGAGAATGGGAGAAGAAGCCAATGGGGAAAGAGAAAAGAATAGCTGAGGAACACTGAGGGCCCAGGTAAGAGTGAAATCCTTTGGTCTGATAAAAATCAAGTTTCTTTTCCAATGAAAGAGAAGATTGGATATTGGAGAACATTAGTGACCACTTTTGTTTTCTTTTTTAATGTCCTTATTTGTCAATAAATAAGCAGCAACACCCTATGTCAGGTTTCTTTTCTTTTTAATCTAATGCTCTGTGAAATTTGAAATTGTGATATAACAGTGCAAAAACATCAGATTTGGTATCATCAGAACAAACTTTGGATTTGTAATTTTTAATATCTCTGGGCTTCATCTCATCTTTAAAATGCAAATCATCTTGAAGTTCACGTTCCATCTCTGTAAATTAACTGAACTAATCATTTAGAAATGAGATGAATGTGAATACATAAAGGGACTATCTTCTTGTGTTTTAGTTGATCAAAACATGCATATGTATATATGTTTTATTTTAACAAGTTATTTTCTGTTTATGTAATGCTAAACAGGAGATTCGAGAAAGCATTGACAGTTCAAACATGTCGAGTAGTAATAAAATTAATCTTTTTTTATCAATTTAGTTATTTAGTTATTTATTTATTTTTGGCTGCATTGGGTCTTCGTTGCTGGATGCAGACTTTCTCTAGTTGCAGCGAGCGGGGGCTACTCTTCGTTGCAGTGCGTGAACTTCTTATTGTGGTAGCTTCTCTTGTTTCAGAGCATGGGCTCTAGGTGCACAGGCTTCAGTAGTTGTGGCACGTGGGCTCAGCAGTTGTGGCTTGCGGGCTCTAGAGCGCAGGCTCAGTAGTTACGGTGCACCGGCTTTGTTGCTCTGCAGCATATGGGGTCTTCCCTGACCAGGGCTCAAACCCGTCCCCTGCATTGGCAGGTGGATTCTTAACCACTGCACCACCAGGGAAGTCCTAATCTTTTTATTTTATATGTGCTTTGGAGTAACAAGATTTGATTCATCCTCTGTCTTCTTAAATATCTAGTTTCCAGTTTAATTCAATAGTCAGATTTAAATCAAACCTCATGGCAAAGAGAAGCTCCATGTCTGAAAGTTTCCAAATTAGTTGGAATGGAGTCCTATTTAGTAAAGTTTCAACAGTGTTGATCATCTTCAGGAAACTTGTAGGGTAAATTTCTACTTGACTAAAGTTATTTGCTAGGGCATTATAACTCAGATTCTGTTTTGCTTTTCCCTGGGAAAACAACTGAACTGATGAAGTTTATAAACAAAAATAAGTTTAAAACAGAATACACATACTTTTTCAAGTGCACATGGAACATTTACAAGAGAGTATATTCTGAATGTATATCATTGCTCAATAGATTTCAAAGGATCCCATTCATACCAACTACGTTCTCTATCAAAATGGAATTGAATTAGAAATGAATAACAGAAATATATCTGGAATATCCCCCATTATTTGGAAACCAAATAACATATTTCTAAATAATGTGTAGGTCAAAAAAGAAATTAAAATGGAAATTAAAAACTATTTTGAGCTGAATGAAATGAAAATACAACATATCAAAAGCATGGGCTGCTGCTAATGCAGTACTTAGGGAGAAATTTTTGGCCTTCAACACCTATAACTGAAAAAAAAAAAAAGACCTCAAATCAAAGCCTTTAGCTTCAAACCTTAATAAATCTAGAAATGAAAAGAAGTAAACCCAAAGTAAGCAGTAAGGATATATCAGAGATCAAAGCAGAAACCAAAGTAATAGAAAACAGAAAAAAAAAAAAAAGAAAAGAAAAAAAATCAAAGGAACTGAAAGCTGGTTCTTTGTGAAGATCAATAAAATTGATAAACTTCTAAAAGACTGATCAGGAAAACAAAAGATACAAATTACCAATACCAGGAATAAGACCGGTAACATCATTACAGAAATTACAGGTATTTAAGTGATAATGGGGGAATACTATGTACAAATGTACATCAATAATTTCAACAACTAATATGAAATGACAATTTACTTGAAAGATAACTACCAGCACTCACTCAAGAAGAACTAAATAACCTAATAATCTATATCTTTTTTTATAAAAAGAATTTGTAGTTTAAAATATTCCTGAAGAGGAAACTCCAGAGCCAGATGGCTCTACTGGTAAATTTTATCAAATTTTTGAAGAAAAGATGACACCAATTTTACACTAACTCTTCCAGAAAATTGAAGAGGAGGGAATACTTCCCAACTTATTCTATGAAGTCAGTATTACCCTGATCACATAACCAAAGATACTATAAGAAAATAAAACCAAGGACTAATATCCCTCATGACTATGGCTGCAAAGATTCCAAATAAAATCTTAGCAAATTTAATTTGACATTGTGTGTAAAAAGGATTATGCATCATTATGTAAATGGGGGGGGAATTTCATTCCTAGAATGCAAAATTGTTTTCATGTTTGTGAAAAGTCAATAAATGCAAATCACCTTATTAACAAACTAAAAAAGAAAACCCTTTAATATTCTCCATAGATGCAGAAAAATATTTTTTAAAAATTAATTTCAATTCCTGAGAAAGTATTCAGCAATCTAGGAATAGAACTTCCTCTACCTGATAAAGCGCATCCACAAAAAACTTACAGCTAATATCAAACTTAATGAAAGCCTGAATGCTTTCCACTAAGTTCAGGAAGAAGACAAGAATGTCCACTATTACCAACATAGTACTGGAAGGTCATCTATCCAGTGCAATAAAGCAAGAATGAAAAACAAAAGCCGTCCAAATTGAAAAGGAAGAAGTAAATTGTCATTATTGGAAGATGATATAATTATGTATGTAGAAAATGTGACGAAATATACAGAATAGCTACTAGAACTAATAAGTGTGTTTAGCATGGTTGTAGAAATGAAAGTCAATATAAAAAAAATGAGTTCTATTTCTATACATTAGCAATGAACAGTTAGAAACTGAACTTTAAAAAGCAATGCCACGAATTATAATAATATCAAGAATATGAAAACTTATAAATAAGTATGACAAAAGATGTACAAGACTTATACTTTGAAAACTACGAGACAGTGCTGAGAGTACTTAAAAAAGATCTACATGACTGGAGACATATACTGTGTCCATGGATCAGAAGACTCAATATTGTTAAAATGTCATTTGTTCCTAAATTTTTCTATAGATTTAATGCAACCTCAATCAAGATTCTAGCAGGCACTTTGTAGAAATTGACAAGTTGAGTTTAAAGTTCATATGGAAATGCAAAGAACCTGGAAGATCAACTTTGATAAACGGGGACGATGTTGGAAGATTTTTCACTATGTAATTTAGAAAACTGATTATATCTTTTATTTATTTATTTAGGTTGAGCTGGGTCTTAGTTGCAGCATGCAGGATCTTTAGTTGTGGTATGCGAACTCTTAGTGGTGGCATGAATGCAGGATCTAGTTCTCCGACCAGGGTTTGAACCCGGGTCCCCTGCATTGGGAGCATGGAGTCTTACCCACTGGACCACCAGGGAAGTCCCTGATTATGTCTTATAATAACTTGAAATGGAGTATAATCTGTAAAAATACTGACTCAATATGCTGTATACGTGAAACTAATATAGTATTGTAAATCAACTATACTTCAATTTAAAAAATAAATAGGGAACTCCCTGGTGGTACAGTGGTTAAGAATCTGCCTGCCAATGCAGGGGACACGGGTTCGAGCCCTGGTCTGGGAAGATCCCACATGCCGCGGAGCAACTAAGCCCATGCGCCACAACTACTGAGCCTGTGCTCTAAAGCCCGCAAGCCACAACTACTGAAGCCCACACGCCTAGAACCCATGCTCCGCAACAAGAGAAGCCACCACAATGAGAAGCCTGCACACCACAAAAGAGTAGCCCCTCCTCGCTGCAACTAGAGAAAGCCTGCGCGCAGCAACAAAGACCCAAGCAGCCAAAAATAAAATAAATAAATAAATTTATTTTAAAAATAAAATAAAATAAAAATAAATAAAAAATAAATAAAAGGAACAAACTGATTATAAAGCTACAATAATTGAGACTGTGAGATATTTGTGAAAAGACAGAAATAGATCAATGAAACAGGAGAGGGATTCCAGAAATAGACCCACAAATGTATGGTCAACTGATTTTGGGCATAGGTACAAAGGCAATTTAATTTAAAAAGGAAATTCTATTTAACGAATGGTGATGGAAAAGTTAGACCTGACAAGCAAAAAATAAACTTCAATTAATATCTCATACTATATACAAAAATTAACTCAAAATAGATCATAGTCCTAAATTTTAAAACTATAAAACTTCTAGAAGAAAACAATGGAGAAAATCTTTTGGACCTTGTGTAAGGCAACAGTTTTTTAGATATAACACCAAAAGTTTGATCCATAAAAAATTAATAAAATGGATTTCATCAAAATTAAGAACTTTTTCCTTTGCAAGACACTCTTAACAAAATGAGAAGATAAGCCATGGATTGGGATATGACAAAGGAACTGTTCCCAAAATATGTAAATGACTCTCAAAATTCTATAATAGAAAAAAAAAAAAGCCCAATAAAAAACAGCAAAAGATTTGAACAGATCCTCATGAAAGATGGTGGATGTATTTCAATTAAGTGCAGGAAAAGATGCTCAACATCATTAATCACTAGTGAAATTCAAGTTAAAACCTCAAAGAGATATCAGTATAAGAGAGAAAGGGATAGAACAGGAGGAAGAGATTATAAAGGGGCATGAGTAATCTTTTGTGGGGGATTAATGTGGTCATTATCTTGATTATGGTGACGGTTTCATGAGTGTGTACACATGTAAAATCTTGCAGATTTTATGCTTTAAAAATACTCCTTTTATTTATGTCAATTATACTTCAAGAATCCCCAAAGAAGTAGCTGAAAGAGTTGAACATCGTTGCTTCTGAGAGGCCAAAATTGGGTGAGAGACATTGGGTGCAAGCAATTGCATTATTTTAACAAAGTGCTTTTGGTATTAATTTTTTAATAAGTGTGTGTATCACTTTTTTTGAAAATAAAATGAATTTTTTTCTATTTGAGGCAAACAATATAAGAAAACTTAAGGTTGTTAATTCTTATATTCAAAGTTATAAAAATATTTTTCAAAAAAAAAAATTTCTCAATTCATCTCTCATATTCCAATCAATCCTAATATCTGCTTATAGTTGAATCATCCTAATGTGTCACTAGGAGCATGCCTGAATCTCTAACGGCTCTACACTGCTTACCAAAAAATGTTTGCACATCTCAGATTAGTGCTGCATGGCAGGCAAGTTATTGATTTAGGAAGAGATAACATCCACACTCCCGCTGTAAATTCCGGATTTATGAGGCCTGAAGAACAGATTACAACAAAACAAGGTAGTTACAGAAAGCAGGGACTGATGGGGCTCACTTGACTCTAGCAAATGTCCAAATGTTACATTTTCCTTGGTTCGTTATTAGTTGTAGAATTTGAAACCAAAATTGGAGGCTGTCCTGTTAACATCAGCATAGAGCAAAATGTCAATGAAGTTTTTATTAAGTGTTTTCAAATAGGAAAATTTATGTAGTATATTACACAAGGAATGTACTATTCAAAAATTTTTACTATACCCTTTTAACTTTCCCAGAATTTCCTATTTTGTGAAATTATCCACCTAAAAAGTTTTTAGGGACTTCGGAGGAATGTATAAAAAGTCAAGTTAGTATAGATTTTTATAGTTAGCTATTGTTAATGACTTTCATGGTTGAGTTAACTGAGTCAGAAATGCTTCATTGATTTTAGAATTCATATGTATTTCCTATATTCTGTCCTTGATATATTCAGCATAGAGTGGCCATTAAAACAATTACAGATGAATGTATTGCCAACCAATATACAGAATTCATGATCTATTTCAACTTTTTAAAGCAAGTGAGTAAAATGTTTCCAATGTTCTCACCTGACCTTAATTACTGACAATTTCATTTTGTTAACTAGCTTCCTTTGTTGCAGACTTGCTTCTCACTTTGATTACTTCATGGCATTATTCATTTACAATACGTTACACTTGGGCTCCATGTATTTCTCTTGATACATACATAGCTTCTTGGTACTATGGCAGGTGATTTCCCCCCCCAGAATGGTTTGCGTTTCTATTACCATGCAGATTACTTTTCTTAATTAAAGTGGGTAGGTTTATAAATTGGAGCTGAAAGAATTTGGTTCCTCAATGAAACTCTCTGTTCTGCCATTCATTATGTGACGTGTTTGCTCTCACAGTCACACTACCATTAACCAGAGGGCAATAATGCTTCTGATTTAGACAGGCTATATTTAGACAATTAATTCTATGAAATACGAAAGGTCACTCACTATTCCCTCATTGTTTGTTGAAGAATAAAAAGGATGAGTAATAGACAATCAGGCAAAATATAAAAACGTGGGTTATCCATTACAAAGAATATATTTCCAAATGAGTCTGTGGTTTTAACAGTAGTATATAATGTTAGAATGTTTATATCATTTAAGTTTAATTTTAGGGAGTGAGCTGATGAATTGTATGCTTCTTTTAATATGGTTATTTGAATTGTATCGCAACTGGGAAAAGATCTTAATAAAATGTGATTGAACTTTAAAACTATGAAGGTCTTTAAAGATCATCTAGTTCGTGGTATCAGTGCTTAGGTTCTCTTGTTCCCTTTCAGCTGTGACCTGTCATTAATCAAAACTCCCACTTTCCCTGGAAGCCTGGACTTCCTTCTGAGCAAAGAACTCCAGGGAGCCTCTACCAGTAGCTCAGAATTGTCACTTGAGATTATACCTATTTGCCATAATTTCTCTTAATCCAATCCTTTTATTTTAGAGGTGAAGAAACTAAAAACAAAGAAGTACATTGATTTGTGTAAGGTCATTAAAAAGTTATTCCCAAAGCTAAAATAACTCAGATCTCCTTACCAGTACAGTGTTATTTGTCCCTCATCAAACTGACCTCCACCCGATTCCTCCCTGTGCTACTATGTACCACGCATGCACACGTACTCACAAAGTCAGACACGAGGAGATATATAGACACACACACCTATTAGGGTGAAGGTGAATAACAACTTACACTGTAAAGGACTGTGAGAACATCCTAATATTTATTATGAGGCAAGAATAAGCCACAATATTCACATTTAAGTTTTGTACACAGCTATTAGATGATTGTACTTTCTGGCAAAATGATCAAATTCAACAATATATACCTCAAAGGGAGACTTTCTTCATATTTCATTTTATATGGTGCATGTTACACAGTTGCCAAACATCACAGTAAACAATTGTTCAACATCAGACGTATCTTAAATATTTCACCTTCAATTATATATTTCCAAATCTTGTTCTTGTTTGTTTTTTTTCCCCTGGGACATAACCAAAAGATCTCCACCAAGATGTGTGTCATCTTGAAATAAAAGAGTAGATGTCCCGTCTTTTGGCTCCATTTAAAATTTTATTTTTATTTCTAGTTGATACATAATTCACATGCAATAAAATTTACCCTTTTAAAAATGTGTATAATCTAGTGGTTATTACTATGTTCATAAAGTTTTGTCACCATCACCATTATCTATTCCAAAACATTTTCATAACCGCAAAATTAAAAAAAAAAAAAATCTCTGTGCATTAGCAGTTATTCCCCACTCTCCCTTCTGATAACCATGAATCTATTTTCAGCCTCGATATATTTACCTGTTCTCTAGGTTTGATATACATGGAATCATATACATGGAATCATACAATGTGTGGCCTTTTATCTCTGGCTTCTTTCACTTAGCATATTGCTTGTGCTTATCTCTTGAAATCTTTTCTAGCTTTATGATTTGGTTAGTATTTTTATAATTATTACCTTTTACCATTTGAAAGAAAGTCTTTAACACAATAAAATATGCTCTTAATTTTCTGGTGTCAGATTATTTACTATAATCTCAAATTATACATGTTATGGTTTTATCCTTATAGTGTGTGATATTGAGAAAAAAGTAGAAAAATACAGAGAAAATAAAGAGAAATATAAAAAATGTTATCAAACCCTTTTCAAATCTTTCTTCTCTTAATGGAGGAAAGATATATACATGCATATAATACATTAACATATCTATTTATATAATAATATCTTATTTTAATATAATGTTACTATATAGATAAAACATTAACATATAGATATAATAATATATCTAATATAGAGATAATTACATAGAGATAATATATATACACACACACAATATGTATTCAATATCCAATAGAAGAATTTCTTTAATTGAATTGGATTAATGTATCATCAAGTCACTTCTTATCAAAAGATACCCTCAGTTGCTACAATATTTACATCCTTTTCTTTTTTTTCCCCAATATTGTAAAGAGACATTAAATAAACCAAATATGTGTAGGAGTGGTTACTAGTCATGGCAGTAAATTTGAATTTTGAGAGAAAAATAAAGGGTTAAAACATCTTTATGTCACTAGAGGTTTACTCAGGGGTTCTTTTAGTAATTACTTAAAAGAGTACTTAAAATTAGCCATGCTGAGATGGAAGGAATGGGAGTTGAGATTAAGAGAGGTAAACTATTATATATAGGATGGATAAAAACAAGGTCCTACTGTATAGCACAGGGAACTATTTTCATATCCTGTGACAATCCATAATAGAAAAGAATATGAAAAATATGTATAACTGAGTCAGTTTGCTGTAGAGAAGAAATTAACACAACATTGTAAATCAACGATACGTCAATAAAATTTTTAAAGAAAGAAAAAAAGTGAACAATGCTAATAATCCCTCATCTTTTTGTAAAGCTAAACACAAGTTTTATGCTCAAATTTGCATCTAAATATGAAGAAATAATTCCATTTAAAAAAGAATCAATCTAAATTATATTGTTCTCTCTTCTCTATTTGAAAATATGCTCATGACACTATATGACTATCCTAAAATTGAATCAATAAATGAAATCTCTTATGCAAATAAGTCACAAAATAGCATTTGCTTATACAGCAAAACACTGTTACGACAATGTTGTGTCATCCTGTATTTTGGCTCATTGACTTGGCTTCCTACTCACTCTCATACACACATCTGCTGACATAAGATTTATCGGCCATCTTTTAATTAAACTGCTGAAGCATGATGTAGGAGTCGTGAGTGTGAGAATAATGATTGCATTTTATTCTCTTCTTTGGCTAATTTTAGGATAGTTTTAAAAACTTTTTTGGAGCTAAAACCCTAATTGAAACTTACTGAAGACTGTAAAGACATTAATATCTTTTGGTATTAATCCTAGGAGGATATTTTATATAATCAGCATTTTTCATAATTTGTTCTTGTGTTGTAGCTATATAGGCTTTCAACTAGTTTATTACTCATAAATTACAGAGCCTTGAAGCTACAATAGACTCAGTGATCTTATAGTTGTAGAAGGGTCAACATCTACCATCAAAGGCAAGTGGATGCTTGGCTCTATTTTAAAATATTTTTATGTATAAAAATTCTCTAGTTTGTTGACTAGCCTGTTCAACATGGAATCTTGGTATGTGGTTACAGCCAGTATAGCTCTCAATGTATTTAAAAGGAAAACCTGGAGATACTTAAGGATAAAAGAATTAGGATATTCTATGCCTCCTATATACCTAACTGGATTCAGACAGATTCTGAGATTTGTATGACCCAGTTAACCTCTTCATCCTGCTATCCTTTCATCTCCTAATTTTTCTTTAATCACATGATATCTTTGTTAATTACATTTTAGATGAATTCAAATTCAACAAACACTCCCTTTTTGAGAGGCATTATGGCAACACTGAGAGAGAAAAAAAGAATAAAGCATGGTCTCTGACAATAAGGATTTCTGATTTTGTGAGTAGATAGACATGTTTAAATATCTTTAACATCATGAAGACTGAGATTAATGCTACAGTAAAACTGGATTTTACTTGCAACATTATGACCTTGAGTAAGATATGAGACCTTTGAAAGCCTTCATTTCCTCATTTGTCAATGAGATAATTCATGTGAACCATTGGTCCAGTGCCTGGTACAGTTCTAAAAAAAAAAAAATTAGCTACCTACAGCTACTTGTTATTTAAATGGTATCAATCTATATTTCTATAAAATCAAGAGTCCTATAGGATGCCATGAAACATCCCTTCCTCTGTATTGAATGAAACCGCTGTGTTATATGATAACAAACACAATTTTTATTGCATGTACCTGGAAATACAGAGATATAGAAATAATAGAGAAGATTCTTGGGTTTATCACTCCATAATTTTGCTCATGCATTCATATTACTCTCTACCTATTTAATTCTAGCCTGCAACCTGCTATTGCTTCTACTCACAGGAAATTTTCCACAAATGCTGTCATTTATTTTTTTAAATTACAGTAAGGTTTTACTATGTGCTAGGCCTAGTAGATGTAGAAATGAATAAATGAAAATTCCTGTTCTTATAGTCTTGTTGGGAGAGAAAAAAATTAAACCAATATTTACAATAAGATGATGAAAGCGATTGCCAAAGTAGAACCTGAAGCAAAGGCTATGTGCAGGTAATTTATTTGCGAATTAATCACAGGAAATGAGTAAGGGGCAGTGGGAATGAAACAGGGAAGAGAGCAATTCTTTACAAAGAATGTGTTCTCCTGTTAGCCCCATCTCTTGGAGACTGGCACATCATCCCACTGGACCTTCTGAGGTACTTTACAAATGTGTCTCAAAAATGATGTCCCCTTTGGGCCGTTGACTACACTTTCTCATTGGTCCCCTTCCCCACTGGCCAAGGTTAATCCAGGGCTTTAATTTCCCTGAACTTTCAAGTTGTGTGTGGCTGAGCGGCTAGCTGGTCTTGCACGTAACCCATGCCACTGGGGCAGGAAATGAGAAATATGTTCTCTATTCCCACCTCCCTAGCCTCTGACTCCTTCTGTAATACCTTGCCAAGGCATTTCTGGAATCCCCACCTCATTTACTATAGACCATTGTTGTGCCCAAGCTTCAAAGAAACATTTCACCAGTTTTTGGACCAGCTCCAAGTGGCTTTACTGGGACATTGCACCCTAAGTCATGGGTAAATGCTCTTAAATTAGTAAATACTCCACTATTAAGACTGTTCTTCTAGTTACTTTGGGCCAACATGCTCAAGCTCCACTCTCACATGCATTCCACTTATTCCTGGCTACCTACTAACCAGATGGTGAATACTTTTGGTGTGCAAGCTATTTCCTCCCAAAGCAGGGGCTATTTCCTATTCCAGTTATGCTTAGCTCTGATCCAGGATATAGGGCTGGAGGCAGTGAGGAAGAAAACATCATCTTGTGAAGCTCTGGCTTCAGGCAGGGTTTTTGCAATGTTTCCAGGTAACGGGAAGCTGCTTTCCTTTAGCAACAGGATGACATCTGCCAAACTCAAGGGTTCTTCTGATGGCTTAAGATCCTCAAGCTCATCCACACAAATGCCCTATTTCAGGGCTTATGTGCAAGCAGTTTATTTGGGAAATTATTTCAAGTAGCAGGAGAGAGGGACAGTGGAAGTGAAAAGGGAAAGGGTAAAAAGTAATACAAAGATGCATCACCTGAGAGACTGATGCTCAATCCTCAGTCCTTATGACTTTTATGAAAGACTCAGAACTATCTGCCAGGTTGATGTAATAGGGAACCATCTCTCCATTGGCTCTCATCGCCTAGTTGTCAAGGGTTATGCCATGCTATTAATCCCCCTGCATTTGTGGGTATCTCTACCACAGTATCAGGCAAACCCTGAGTCAGGAAGTGAGAATTATGTGAGACAGTCTGAGTTGAAGCATTGCCCAGTGCATCTGTGTAAACCTGGAGTAAGTAATCACTAAATGCATGGCTGAGCAGGGGAGGGTGTGAAGAAATGGAGTGGCACACAGAGGTGTCTGAGTGTTCTATAATAAAGGCGTGGGCTCACATTTACCATTTCCCACTACACGATATACATTTGGCAGTATCACGTGTATTATTACTTATTCCTTATATAACTTTCATGATGCTTGCTCTGTCTTCCAAAATATGTGTAAGCTTTCTGAGAGACAAGACTTAACTTATTTCATTTATTTTAAATTTAAGATTACCCATCAATGTGCCATGTTCCCTAGAGTAGCATGTTAAATAATTGTCAATTAAATAGTAAATGTATTTCCAGCTTCTCAAATATTTTGCTTCTCAGATTAATTGACTTTAAAAAGCTGTTTTTTTTAAAGTGTATTTCCTAGTAAACTAACCCATAATCCTAACACTTCAATAAAAACACTTTTTTCTTTGCCTATGTTAACTGCTGTGATCATACCACATACTTAGTACTATGCTCTTGAAAGTAGAAATATTAAATAGGAGTTAATTAGCATTTAAAATAATAGTAAGCCTGTTTACTATAAATAATCCCTTTCGATAAATTTATAACCATCCAGCCATAATAATAGTGAACACTGTGGGATAATTAATAGACTTAATTCTCAGTTACCATATGTAATGGAAAGGAGTAAGTTGTGACTTAGTTTTTAAGATCATTTACCTTTGAATTTGGAATATATTATGGACTTATAACAAAAATAATGTCTTACATTTATGTAGAATCAGTGGCTTTTGCTTAAGCTTATATTAAAAATTTTTTTCCTTAAATTAAGAATAGACTTTGTGGAAGTTATACCCAGCATTAGTATTGGAAGGAAGTTTATTTGAGATTTAAAGCCACAAAGAGGGTAATCTGTGTTTAAATAATTGTGACCATACATGACTTCTCTTTTTCTTTTACTTTTTTGCAAGTAGATATAGATATAGACAGACCTAATGAAGGACTCATTTTTAGATACCCAAACTTATGCTTAATTCTGAAACCGACAGAATGCATCTTGGGACTTAGTAGAGTGTAGGTTCCTCTGTCTTGGCACAGAAAGAATTCAGAGAGAGGCAGAGTGACAGGTAAGAAAAGAGTTTATTAGTATAGGCTGCTTGTGAGAGATACAAGTGGGCGGGCAAGGGAGTGCTGCCCTGCGAACTTAGTGGGCTACAGTTTTAATCACTTAAAGGAATCACTTAATCAAAGGAAAAGTGGGGAGGGGGAGAAGACCACCTTCTTCCTCATTCTTGAGTAGAAGTCATGCTTCCATCATCAGTTCCTCCTCTGTGTCGGGTGGGGGAGATTTCTTGTCCCTACGTGGTCAAACTGGAACTGTGAATGGTGCAATGGAAATAAGCAAAAAAGGCGGTAACGTATACTAAAATATGGTAAATCATCTCAGGTTTCAGTATAATGTCACCTCTTCCTTATATTTTTGTTTTTAGTGTGCACGGAGGACCGTGTCCTAGGAATCATTAACTTACTGAGCTCACTGGGCAGGATGTGGGTCTCATGCCACCACTGTTTCATTGTTTTGGGGCATGTCACATGCTTCTATGCATGGTTTTGTTGCTAAGCCAGCTTGCTTGGTTTTGTGGGCAAGCAAACGTGCTTTCTTGAGTGATTCTTAACTTACAGGGGTCTCCCATACTTTTTTCTCTACTTACAATTCCCTAGTGGGATTAACTCTTTAATCACCTACTGTCCCTTTACTCTGTCCCTATCATTCCATGGCGAAACCCTTTTCACTATCATTCTCTCATGAGTGTGCAGTGGAGTTTTCTAGAAGTTATATGAAATCACATCATATATGTGATGTGTGATATCACAACAGATTAAATGTAGAATCAATATGAGAATACAGCTGGCTTTTATTAAGCCAGACAGTAAGATTGGCAAAAATGTAAAACAATTTTCACTACTGTTTTTTAAAATAAAAACGTTATTTATGTTAACAAGCGATTAACTTACTTTTATTGTTAAAAAAATTGTTTAAATTTTTTCTCAGCTTCAATTTAGAACATGGCAAACATTGATCAATACAGTCCACATAATCAAAAGCTCTTTGGGTCCGCAATCATTTTCAAGAGGGTAAAGGTATCCTGAGTTCAAAAAGTCTGAGAACTGCTGCAGTGTATCAATAATTGTCCAATGATAGGACTAGGCAGAGAATTCAGAAAGAGAGTTCAAGGTGGACTAGAGATTCTGTAAAGGCTTTTTGGGGAAATAGGAACTTGCACTGGGTCTTAAATGATAAAGGGGAATTTGAGCATTGTAGAATAGAAAGGGCCCCCAAAGTCGGGGAGCCAAAGACGGAGGTGCAAACCATGGAGTGGGCGGGGGTAGAGGAATTAGATGTGTTTGGCTGGAAGGGGAAAGCAAGTGGTAGCAAAGTAATGAGAAAAGTAGCAAGAGACAGGTAGGAAAGACAAAGGCTAAAACACGGGACTAGGGGAATTTAAATTTAATCATATTGGCTTTAGGGAGCCAATGAAGGTTTCCAAGCAGAAGGATGACAAGTATAATTTCCTTTGGGGGAAGTTCATTTTGGTGGTGTATTAGATTCTACATGGAGGGAAAGTAGTCGAAATGTATTCTTAGGAGTCCCTGTGTAAAATGGTAAGGACCAGTGCTAGAGTTTCAGGGTTTGAAGCCTGAGTGATGGGTGAGAATGGAGTAGCATTAAGGAAAACAGAGCACGGCAGGGATTGGAAAGAAAGATAAAATATTGATAATGATGATAAATCCACCATTTGATGTTGAAGACGCTTCTGGATCATAACTGCTAAATGATGTTTGATATAATTTACATATTAAGTCTATTTTTTATCATATTCGAATTTTTAACTGTGCGAATTCATAAGCAGAGTGTGTGAAACATTTAAAAATTAATTTGAGGGACTTCCCTGGTGGCGCAGTGGTTAAGAATCCACCTGCCAGTGCAGGGGACAGGGGTTCGAGCCCTGGTCCGGGAAGATCCCACATGCCGCGGAGCAACTAAGCCCGTGCACCACAGCTACTGAGCCTGCGCTCTAGAGCCCACAAGCCACAGCTACTGAGCCTGTGCTCTAGAGCCCACGAGACACAACTACTGAGGCTGCGTGCTGCAACTACTGAAGCCCGTGTGCCTAGAGCCCATGCTCCGCAACGAAGAGTAGCCCCCGCTCGCCGCAAACAGAAAAAGCCTGCGCGCAGCAACGAAGACCCAACACAGCCAAAAATAAATAATAAATAAATAAATAAATAAAAATTATTTCGAATAACTGATGATTCTCCATTTTAATCATGTGAGGTCACTGAAAGTTTACTGTAATTTCCACATTGATATCAACTATTGGTCTGTTTTACTTCATAATCAAGAAAATATATTTCTTGTTAATTTAAAATTGTTAGTTCACGTATTATCAGCCCCTTTGTGTGCGAAGCATGAATGTCCCTGCAGCTTGCTCCTGAAAAACAGCTTCAATGTCACTGCACAAAATAAATCCCTGCGTTACAATGCTTTTTGTCTCCTTCTTTAAAGGCTCCCCCTCATCCTACCCTATATTCATTTACATATAATTTTAATGAGTAAAATGACTTTTCGTAATAAAACCAGTGTGGATTAAACCCCATTAACTAATAAATTGGGGTATTTACATTTTTAGCTTTTTGATTAGTCCAGGAAATATCCTTTGACATATTTCTTAATAACTAATTTAGTCCCTAGAATAGATGATGAACTCTTGCAGGAAATCAACTGAATTTGTCATAATATTCTACAAATAAAACTTAATGACTGATTATAATTTCAGTTAAACACTTAATTTTGCCAATATGAAAAAAATTATACTTAACTCAGCATTCATGGTGTTTAAAAAAAAAAAAACTACCTGTTATTTCTTTCCTTGAAAAATGACAGGGTTAAAAATGAACATTTATTCAGTGAAATAAAATTATTGGGCATATGAATATCGGCATATAAGGTACCTTATTTGGTGAGTTTAGGAAATAAATTAGGAAGAAAGCCATGTACCTGAAGATTCAGTATATAGTTTATTCATTACATTTTAAAGTTCAATTTAACCTTTTATATATAATTCAAAAGAAGAGATAATTGAAAAGAAGTAAAAATAAGTTAAATTGGCCACTTGTATCCTAACAAATTACAGCATTTTTAAACCATGAAAACTACAAATCAAAATAATCCTGTTAAGTATTCAGCAGCAAACTCACATCTGTCCAAGCTCAGACAATATGTTTGCCATAATAAGGAGAGTGAAATTATCTCTTCTGCTCACCTGGCTTCATAGTTTCCTTTCCAATGTTTTCCTGGCTCTGTAGAACACTTCAATTATTTCAGAATCTCTGAGATACTCTCCACGCGCTCCTGTGACCCTCTTGGATTCTTTTCTCTTTAAAAAAAATTGCTACAGATTGCATGAATTAAATAGCTTCGATCATTTGTCCATATCCCTATCTTCCTTGTATATAATTTCATTAAGATGAATTGCATTGTCTTAGTGAGTCTAGAATACTCTGGAAGCATTCTGCCAAAAAGCAGCCAGACTTTGGACTTTGACCTCAGGGCATCTGATTTATAAGAATTTAAGAAAGTAATGCCCTCCCTATTGGTCCTCACAGTGGCCCCCCTGTTACTAACCAATGCACAGTTCTTTGAAATGATATTTCTTGACCCTACCATATGCTCCACTGGCCCCTCCTGATACATGAAACATGCTGAACAAATAAGTGAAATGCTGCTCGAGATAACCAGACATTCAACATAATTAAATCATGTGCTGGGGGATGTTTCTGAAAACATCCCAAACAGAAACATTAGGTTATAAAATGTAATTGTACAGGTGCATGGTCTTTAGTACTATAATTCCATTTGGTGGATCTTCTACTCGACTATTCCTTAATACTGTGTTTTAAATATGAATTTATATTGAATTTGATAGTTATTTTAGGGCAGAAATCTAACAACAATGAAAAGATCATATGCAAAGGATTTTTATAAATGCTACTAAATTATATGAATAAAAGGGAATTTTTTAAAAAATATTTTATTTATTTATTTATTTTTTATATTTATTTTTGGCTGTGTTGAGTCCTCGTTTCTGTGCGAGGGCTTTCTCTAGTTGCGGCAAGTGGGGGCCACTCTTCATCGCGGTGCGCGGGCCTCTCACTATCGTGGCCTCTCTTGTTGCGGAGCACAGGCTCCAGACGCGCAGGCTCAGTAGTTGTGGCTCACGGGCCTAGTTGCTCCGCGGCATGTGGGATCTCCCCAGACCAGGGCTCGAACCCGTGTCCCCTGCATTAGCAGGCAGACTCTCAACCACTGCACCACCAGGGAAGCCCAAAAGGGAATATTTTAATGCTATGGGAAGTAGCACTAGGTTGAGGTTTAACAATACCTATAAAAATAATCTAATTCCTGCTGATTATGTAGACAAAGTACTTCAAGATTTCAGTTACTAAGATACAGTTTAAAAATAATTGAGTATAATTTATCATAACATAAAAAATTATTTTTATTCTAGACTATTTCTAAGAAACACTCAGCATAGAATGCTTGTTTTAAATAGCCAAGTGTTTGAAAAATACTAAAATTACTTAGATATACTATCTAACAAATGAATATGTTTAGGAAAATGAGAAAGGGCTGCTAGGATTAAATATTAATGCCTAATGTTTCCAAACAGTGCTTTTCAAACTGTGTTTCTTGGAGTTCTAGGTGTTTTCTCTTTACACTGTCCTCTATGTAACACATAGCGGCATCGGTATGACAGATCTGGGGGAAAAGGTTTTTATTCTCCTGTATTGCATCACAGACAGTGTTAGGAATATGGGGCTGAAGTCTCTGTTCACATTCTTGCTCCCTGGTAGTCTATCCTCCACACAGCAGCTAGAGGGATGCTTTGACACCTCACTGATCAGCTCCTCTCTCCAGTGGAAACCTGCCGGATATCTAGCCATGTTTCTTAGGCAAGGACTATGCCTATAGTATCTAGTAGAGTAGAGTTCATGTCTGGATTCAGTTAAATATTTATTGAGCACCTAGGACCACAGTGGGAGATAACATAGAATTTACAATGTTTTTTTGTTTGTTTGTTTTAATTTTATTTATTTATTTAGTTTTGGCTGCGTTGGGTCTCCGTCACTGCACACGGGCTTTCCCTAGTTGCAGCAAGTGGGGGCCACTCCTCGCCGCACTACACGGGCTTCTCACTGCGGTGGCCTCTCCCGCCGCAGAGCATGGGCTCCAGGCACGTGGGCTTTCAGCAGTTGTGGCACACGGGCCCAGCAGCCGCGGCTCACGGACTCCGGAACGCAGGCTCAGCAGCTGTGACGCACGGGCCCAGCTGCTCAGCGGCACGTGGGATCCTCCCGGACCAGGGCCCGAACCCGCGCCCCCTGCATTGGCAGGCGGACTCCCAACCACTGCGCCACCAGGGAAGTCCCAGAATTTACAGTGTTTTAGGTACTGTTCTAAATTATTGTCATGCATTCACTTCTTTCATGTTCATTGTCTTATTCTTATCCTCATTTTCCAAATAAAGAAGCTGAGACACAGAGAGGTGATGTAATCTGCCTAAGATCACACAGCTAGTTAAGAAGAAGAGGAAGGGGTCTAGCTTCAGTGCCCATGCTCCCAAGGACTCCGCGGTAATCGGCGCCGGGAGTACAAAGGTAAATTAGACACAGTCCTTGTCCTCAGAGTGTTTACTATTCAGCAGGAGGGAAACATATTTTCAATGTAATGGTAAAAGATAATCGTGACACTAGCAAATATTTATTAAGAATTTATATATTCTGAGCTTTGTAATAATTCCCTTATATGTATTGTTTAATTTAGCCTCACAAGAATCCTATAGATTTTTTGATTAGCAAATTAAGATAATTTTGCGCAAGATGAGAAGAACAAATTAGCTCCTGACTCCAGTCCGCTTGGATCCCTCTGGTTCTAACAGGCCTTAGTTTTCCTCTGTTGAATTATAAAAAATTTCACAGAACACACCAACCTTGGACAAGGCCACTCTGTGACTGTGACAGAGAAAGACAAAAACAAGTCCCGTTATAATCTTGTCAGGACATAGACAAAAAGAGAGCACATTACAAAACACAAAAATGACCAAACATTCCCTATCTCAGCTGATATAAGTGACTCGTCCTTTTCTGATCAATTTTATCTTTAGCTCTACTTTGTTCCTCTAACCTTCTAGACAGAAATTATTGAGACACCATCATGGACTTGCCCCTGTTTCTGACAGTTCCTAATCCAGCGCAGAACCATATTTTTTAAAATCCTTCCAAAATTTTTAAAAACAAGTCTAAATCCTACAGCAGTTTCTTCTAACACTGTCTTACTGAGATTCCCCCAGTTCCTCATGATGAGCTATCTTCCTTGTTTGCAATGAGCCAATAAACTCAACTTAGTTCCGCTTCAGGTGTGTTCTTTGGCTGGAGGATATTAACAGACACTCAGGTTCCACTAAGGTTGGGCCGAGACCTTCACTGTTGCACCAGGACACTAGACTCAGTAATAAGGTGCACACTGGGCCCCTTTGAAACCTCTACCTGCTCAAGTGCTCAAGGTGTCACCCTGGCCACTTATGGGAGGTTAATTTCACTCTGAACTAAGCTCTGATTATTATTTCATTGTGATTCTTCAGCATTGGGTTTTTTGTTTACTTACTTAAGAACAAGTTCTCTTGGGACTTTTTTGGTCATATGATCAGATTTATGTTGTTTCTGGGTGAATTGTTTTCTGGCCTTGCCATATTCACTTCTATGGTCTGCTTGTTTATTCTATAAGAAGCAAAGTCTGTAAGGAGGGGATGGACATAGACCTGATAAGTCCGTCTTTCAGCCAGTGCTGAAGAAGGAGTTCAGAAGGTGTCAACAGACTAATGTTCTTTGAGTAAAAATGCATTAGGTCACCATTTCAAAAACTCCTAAGGAGTTTTCCCTCAGTTTTGTGAGAAATAATTTATGTAGTTTCACCTGCCCAGAGTCGGGGGCGGTTTTCTGGTTCCTGATCAGGGCAAGTTTCAGAGATACAAGTTTGCACAAACACCAACTTTACTGACTACTGGAGTTCTCATGGGGCCATCTTGATCTAACTCTGCAACTCATTCAAGCCAAACCCCTCTTTCCTTTATGTTTTCTAAATATAAGATAGACTTACCCTCTGACTGGTGAAATTTCCCAGAGATGATGTGAAACTGCAATGACTGCTGGGGGAACTTTTGACATTAGCAAGATGTTCATTTGATAGCTCCCTTGGGACAAAAGAGGAAGAAACTCTCATGGGGAGATTGTCTTGTCTACAACAAAGAGATTATTTTATTCAATGTAGAAGACTCCTCTTTCATTTCATTCCTTCAGGGTACAGTAATCCCTGGCTTTTGAACTGAATGGCTTGATGAAATTGTCAAACACTCTTTCTCTCTTTTGTGTATATATGCCAAAATGTGTTTTCCTGCATCTAAACTTTGTCTCCTCTCCTTGCAAATGAGGAGACAATTAGCTCTTTTCAGTGATAATTTAATATTTGTTGGAAGTTGGCTTCTTCTCACTTTTTATTTTTCTATTTCTGTTATTCTCCCTCTCTTTTTCTTGTGCTTGGGAAATCTTAAACAGATTAGAAAAATCACTTTGCTTGTATACATGCACTCTGGGGATATCTAGTGCAAACACTAAAAGTTGTTTAAAAAAAAGAAAAACATTATTGTGTTACATTTGTTTTAAAAATTGTAGAGGCTTCAATGTGCACTTACTAGCCTTCATTACTATAATTATGAGATTAAAATAGAGATATTAGTTCTAATATATGAAATAACTTTTGGCATTATTTAAAGAGTCTGTTAAATTTAGTTTACCATATAAAAATAATATTAGCACAATATTTAGATTTATACAAATCAGGGTTAAATTTCACACAGTTTAAATTCCCTAAAATGATTTATGATTTAAGTAGATTATTTTTTTAATTAAAAATATATGAAAACATATATATGTGTGTGTATATATATATGTATTTATACATAATGATAACAGTGGACATCTTTTTAAATGTTTAATTTTATGAAATTCTTACAATGTTGCCAATCATGAGGACTTAATGTATTAACTAAGATTATATTCCAGGTTCTTAACTAACTTCAAGACCTTGGACTATTCAGGACAGTAGTGACTATTATAATAGCCACTGGAGCTACTGAAATTTAAATTGCTTAAAATTAAATAAATTAAACATTCAGTTCCTCAATTGCACTAACCACAGTTCAAGTGCTCAGTAGTCACATATGGCCAGTGGCTACCATATTAGACAGTACAAATAGAGAACATTTCCATAATCAGAGAGTTGCATTAACAGCAGACTTAGACATATGATTAAGCTACTTAGAAAATAATCTTTGGGTGCTGGGTATTTATTTATTTATTTATTTATTTATTTATTTATTTATTTATTTATTTATTTCTGGGTATTTTTAAGTAAGAAAGATAAAGCAACACTGATCACTGAAAACATTCTGCACCTAATTCCAATGTGTGGCAGGATTTTTCCATAGCACCAGGAATTCTCAAACACCACCTGGGTGTCCTACAGTTGAACTCAATTTTGGCACTATTTACGCCAGAGATAGGAGATAGCCTCAGATCTCACAAGTTAAGTCCTCAGCCCTACAAGACTACACACCTCCCTTCCTCTCTCCTCACCCCCCCCACCCCTCCTTAGACTCCAGACACAAACCCAGGTTAACACCTGTGCTTCTGACTGATAGTCCATAAATTGGAAGTTCCAATGACCTGGGTTCTATTAATTTGCTAGAGTGGCTCAGAGAATCAGGGAAACATTTTACTTATTAGGCTATTGGTTTGTTATAAAAGGATGTAACTCAGGATCAGCCACATAGAAGAGATGCCTAGAGAAATGTAGGAGATAAATGGTGCAGAGCTTCCATGCTATCTCCAAGTGCATCATTCTCCCCCCCAGATCTCCACCTGTTCACCAACTCAGAAGCTCTCTGAACTCAAGCCTTCATTACATAGACATGATTGATTAAATCATTGACCATCTGCGATTGATTCAACCTCCAGCCCCGTTCCCTGCTCTCCCCTCCCCAGAGGTCAGGTGTTGAGACTGAAAGCTTCAACCCTTTCATCACCTCGTTAGTTCTCCAGGCAGCTAGCACCATCCTTAGGTGCTTTCCAAATCTCACCTGATCAATGTTACAAAAGAGACTTTTATCAGTCTCATCACTTAGGAAATTCCAAGGGTTTTAGGAGCTCTGTGCCAGAAACAGGACAAATATGGTCTTCAAAATGCTTTGATAACATCCCTCTAAAAGAGTATGGAAGACTAGATATCCTTTTGTGCATTTTAAGGCAAATATCTAAAAATTCTCATCATAAGTTTAAAAAGCTGCAAAGAATAAAATTTCCAACAAGTTATAAATACTGACATTTAAAAAATAAGTCACAGCATTCTTTTAAGTATTTCCAAAGTATGGAAATGATGGTCATCATTATCCATTACAAAACTAACAAACAAGAAGGAGCTCTTCTTTTTAACAGTTGAATATTTTATATTACATTTTTACCCTCCTGAACTTGTATTTCCATTCTATTGCCTCCAAGGATTTTAAATATGTGCTTTTCATAAAATTATTTATTAAAAAGTAAATTTTGTATTGAAATATAACACACATAAATACATCATAAGTTTCTGGCTCAATACATTTTTACGAAGAATGTACACTCATCTAATAGCCAGCATTCAGATCAAGAAATAGGTTGTAAAATATTTTTAGCACCCCAGGGTTCTCCCTTGGGTCCTCTTCCACTGTCCTGACTTCTAATCTGGGATAATAAATATAATAACCAACAACGGCCAGATCATACATAAAAATAGAGCTTGGATCCACAACCTGCAGCAGCCTATCCAGGAAACCAACCCCTTATCTATCATAACCCAGTAAGCCAGGCTGCTATAAGTTGGACTAGTAGGAAGTTAGATTGCTAGCTTTAATAACAATCTAGGAAACCAAACAATAACCTGTAATAATTGATCCTGAATGGCCAGGGCTTGATTAGTAACTGACAGCTTCCCTAATTTTTGTCCCTGCTTCCAGCTTAAGACCAACTAGAGAAAGCTAAATATGTGCCCCTAGACAGTCACATTGGTGCCCCCTTCTGGTTAGCCCACCTACAGCTTCCCACATGTCAACAGCCTCCAGTCATAGCACACCTGAAGCCTTCCTCTTTTTCTACTTCTAATGTTTCCTACTTTTCTGCCTGCCTTTGAGTCTTTGCCCAAACTCAGGTGATGGCAGCTGACTCACTTGCTATTGCAAGCTCTGAATAAATTGCCTTTGCCTGTTCTCATTTGGTTGATCTTTGTTTATTTCTACAAATCCCAATATATTAGTTTTGTGTCTGGATCTTTATGCTGTAAAATTCATTCATATTATGTATAAGTGTCATTAGTTTGTTTTTATTGATATATAGTGTTACTATATCACAAATTATTTCTCTATTTTACTGTGATGGATATTTGGTCTTTTTCCAGCTTGGGGCTTTTATGAATAAAGCTGCTACACAAATTGGTACATATCAGGTGCTGACTATATGTTTATGTGGAACTTTTGGGTCTTGGGTAGGTGTATTTAGCTTTAGCACGTACTGCCAGTTTTTCAAGGTGATTAAACCAATTTACTCTCCCACAGGCAGTATAATCTGATAGAATTTTATCCTAATGTATATTTTTTTATGCTTGGAAGTCTTTTATTGATTTTTTTATGCTTCAGAGTCATTATTCTATGCAGACAAAGAGTTGTATAAATTGAAATTTGATATAAACAAACTTCTGTGACCATGAGGCTATATTAAAATTTATGTTTTGCACTGAGTTATCATTAGTTATTAGTAGTACCCAATTGATCAAAATAACATGTGTTATGAATTTGAGAAAACAGTAATAAACAGGAAAAGCAAAATTGTATTGGGAAAACATTACTTGTAGAAATAAAGTTTTTAAAAATTAGTTTATGCATCTGTGGATAAAAATTATTGCTAGAATGAGAATATTCGGCATCACTTTCTTCTTATTTTAGCTTTTTGTTTATGTTAAGTGCTAAGAAACTATGTTCACAATAAGTAGACAGGAATAGAAGATGTCTGTTATCACAATATCACTCAGTTCTTTGAACTACTGTTGAGTAAAAATGTCCCAATGGGATCAGAGATTGCCATTAGCTAGAAGGGCCAGATCCTTACTAATTCCTCAAAGCTCTTCTCCATCATCGAAGAAGGCAATTATGTCTGTCTCTGGTTCCAGGTAAAGTGTTGGATAAACAGGACTCTCGCATATTCCCGGGACCCGGTGTTGGTTTCAGTGGCAGGACAGCCTACGGTTCAGACCAGCGAGGTGGAAATCCGTGCCCTCCGCTGCCGGGGTCTCGGGGTGGAGTCCGGCCGAGAACGCAGCGCGGCGTGCGTGGAAGCTCCGGCTCCCTCGCCACGCCCACTTCCTGCCCCATCCCGGGCCTTTCCAGGTCTCCTCTTCCAGTGAACCGGATGCTCCGTCAGTTTCCTCCTCGGCGTCCTCCGGTGCTTCCCGGCTCCCTGGCAAGGCCGCAGGCATCCACGGGGGACGGTCAGGGGGCTCCCGGCGGCTGGCCTGGCAGGTGTAGGGCGCCGGTAGGAGCTGGGCGCACACGGTTACCGAGCGTGGAGGAGACACGTCCCTGCGGCGATGGGTGCCAGGGGCGCTCCTTCACGCCGGAGGCAGTCGGGGCGGCGACCGCGGTATCTGCCCACCGGGAGCTTTCCCTTTCTCCTCCTCCTGCTGCTTCTCTGCATCCAGCTCGGTGGAGGACAGAAGAAAAAGGAGGTAGAATGAATCCTCTGGGCATTCCCGGGAGGGCCAGGACGGGTCCTGGCAGGCGGGCCGCGTTCCTAGGCAGCCTTCCCGCGTTGCTAGGCAGCCGGGCCGCCGGGTGTGGGTGATGGCTGTTTTGGGGAGCGGTTGGGAGGCCTTTGCGCGAGTCCTTTGGGCTCCACAGTTTCAAAAGTGGGGTTGCCCAGTGCTTTCTCAAAAAACAACGAAGCGTCGTCTTTCGTGCGCCTAGCACCTCACACCTTTAAGACACGGAGCGATTTTGACCCTTACTTGAAGGCAGAGTTTCGGGGCCGTCGAGTCAGTAAAAAGTGTGTTGGATGTGAAAACACCCTTTAGGAGTATTTCAAACCTATAGGAACGAGTTGTCCCTTGTGTTCATTACCCTGCTCCCTTCGTTATCCGTTTCAGGAGGCAACAGATCATATTGAGACCGTGTTTAAAGTTATTCTGTATTTTATATACATTTTTAAAGCTGTATTTTTTTATATTAAATTCAAGGTATAATTGTGCCAATAACCTCACATTTAGGTTGCGCAAATTTATTTGTGAAATTCAGATCACCTGATTTCAATCTTAGTCCTATAGTAACTCTGATGAGGACGCGGATTGAAGTAACTGACCGTATTTAAAGTAGTTGTAGAGTTATTTGTGAATTTCAGTTATCCATCTCTACCTTGGATGGTTGATCTCGTGGGATTAGAAAAAAAATTATTTTGGAAATGTGAGTAAGGTTTCTAATTGTACGTCATTTTAGTGAGAGTGTCTCTCCATATTAATTGCAAATAGTTTTTCCTGGTGAAGTTTTATTTACATACACGTGGCTCTAATTAGGGTTTCAAATATTACCGTGACTTTCTTGATAGCTGGGTAGAAAGAGTGAAAAAACAGCCTCACACACAAGTATCTCTGATTCTCTTTCTCTTTACTCCTTGCCTGAAACAACTCTGAACTCAGTATTTTCTCTTTAACTTTATTTTTTAACTTTTTTTACTTTAACATAAAAATAGGCCTTAGTGAAATTCTTGGTGGTGTTATAGTAAGAGGTTTGGTGAAGAACCATTGTTAAATTAAGACTGTATTTACAAATATAACGATTTTTTTGCCTAGCATTTGGTATTTATATAAATTTCTTAGATTTCATAGTTTTTCTCTTTTTAAAAATTTTTTATCTTATAACCTTGCCAACATATTTAAAATTTATTTATTTTTATATTTTAAATTTAATTTTATTTATTTTTATACAGCAGGTTCTTATTATCTATTTTGTACATATTAGTGTATACATGTCAATCCCAATCTCCCAATTCATCCCACCACTCCCCCACCACGGCTTTACTCCCTTGGTGTCCATACGTTTGTTCTCTACATCTGTGTCTCTATTTCTGCCTTGCAAACTGGTTCATCTGTACCATTTTTCTAGGTTCCACATATATGAGTTAATATACGATATTTGTTTTACTCTTTCTGGCTTACTTCATTCTGTATGACAGTCTCTAGGTCCATCCACGTCTCTACAAATGACCCAATTTCGTTCCTTTTTATGGCTGAATAATATTCCATTGTACATATGTACCACATCTTCTTTATCCATTCGTCTGTTGATGGACATTTAGGTTGCTTCCGCAACCTGGCTTTGTAAATAGTGCTGCAGTGAACACTGGGGTGCGTGTGTCTTTTTGAATTGTGGTTTTCTGTGGGTATATGCCCAGGAGTGGGATTGCTGGGTCATATGGTAATTCTGTTTTTAGTTTTTTAAGGAACCGCCATACTGTTCTCCATAGTGGCTGTATCAATTTGCATTCCCACCAACAGTGCAAGAGGGTTCCCTTTTCTCCACACCCTCTCGAGCATGTGTTGTTTGTAGATTTTCTGATGATGGCCATTCTGACCAGTGTGAGGTGATACCTCAATGAAGTTTTGATTTGCATTTCTCTAATAATTAGTGATGTTGAGCAGCTTTTCATGTGCCTCTTGGCCATCTGTATGTCTTCTTTGGAGAAATGTCTATTTAGGTCTTCTGCCCATTTTTGGATTGGGTTGTTTTTTTGTTTGTTTGTTTTTTGTTTTTTTTAAAAATTTTTGGCTGTGTTGGGTCTTCGTTTCTGTGCGAGGGCTTTCTCTAGCTGTGGCAAGCGGGGGCCACTCTTCATCGCAGTGCACGGGCCTCTCGCTATCACGGCCTCTCTTGTTGCGGAGCACAGGCTCCAGACGTACAGGCTCAGTAGTTGTGGCTCACGGGCCTAGTTGCTCCGCGGCATGTGGGATCCTCCCAGACCAGGGCTCAAACCCGTGTCCCCTGCATTCGCAGGCAGATTCTCAACCACTGCGCCACCAGGGAAGCCCGGGTTGTTTTTTTAATATTGAGGTGCACGAGCTCTTTATCTATTTTGGAGATTAATCCTTTGTCCGTTGATTCATTTGCAAATATTTTCTCCCATTCTGAGGGTTGTCTTTTCGTCTTGTTTATAGTTTCCTTTGCTGTGCAAAAGCTTTTAAGTTTCATTAGGTCCCATTTGTTTATTTTTGTTTTTATTTCCATTACTCTAGGAGGTGGGTCAAAAATGCTTGCTGTGATTTATGTCATAGAGTGTTCTGCCTATGTTTTCCTCTAAGAGTTTTATAATGTCCAGTCTTACATTTAGGTCTTTAATCCATATTGAGGTTATTTTTATGTATGGTGTTAGGGAGTGTTCTAATTTCATTCTTTGACATGTAGCTGTCCAGTTTTCCCAGCACCACTTATTGAAGAGACTGTCTTTCCTCCATTGTATATCCCTGCCTCCTTTGTCATAGATTAGTTGACCATAGGTGCGTGGGTTTATCTCCGGGCTTTCTATCCTGTTCCATTGATCTGTATTTCTGTTTTTGGTTCAGTACCATATTGTCTTGATTACTGTAGCTTTGTAGTATAGTCTGAAGTCAGGGAGTCTGATTCCTCCAGCTCCGTTTTTTTCCCCTCAAGATTGCTTTGGCTATTGGGGTCTTTTGTGTCTCCATACAAATTTTAAGATTTTTTTGTTCTAGTTCTGTAAAAAATGCCATTGGTAATTTGATAGGGATTGCATTGAATCTGTAGATTGCTTTGGGTAGTATAGTCATTTTCACAGTATTGATTCTTCCAATCCAAGAACATGGTATATCTCTCCATCTGTTTGTGTCATCTTTGATTTCTTTCATCAGTGTCTTATAGTTTTCTGAGTACAGGTCTTCTACCTCCTTAGGTAGGTTTATTCCTAGGTATTTTATTCTTTTTGTTGCAATGGTGAATGGGATTGTTTCCTTAATTTCTCTTTCTGGTCTTTCGTTGTTAGTGTATAGGAATGCAAGAGATTTCTGTGCATTAATTTTGTATCCCACAACTTTACCACATTCGTTGATTAGCTCCAGTAGTTTTCTGGTGGCATCTTTAGGATTCTCTATGTATAGTATCATGTCATCTGCAAACAGTGACAGTTTTACTTCTTCTTTTCCAATTTGTATTCCTTTTATTTCTTTTTCTTCTCTGATTTCCATGAGTAGGACTTCCAAAACTATGTTGAATAATAGTGGCGAGAGTGGACATCCTTGTCTTCTTTCTCATCTTAGAGGAAAGGCTTTCAGTTTTTCACCATTGAGAATGATGTTTGCTGTGGGCATAGTTTTTCTTGAGAAAAGGAGGAGATTTGAAAAGTAGTTTTTTTGTGTGTAGATTACCAGAGCAGAGGGCATTAAAAACAATGAGGAACTCCATGAAAATGCTGATGATTTATCTCCTAGAGAGATCATCGTAACCATGGTAACTTTCAGTTGGGAGGGGAAAAGCCCCAAAAAGAAGTCTAAAAAGTGTGCATCTTCAAAGCATCTTAGCATCTCCAATTGTAAGACTACTTTAACATGTGACATTTGTTAATTTAGTATAATTATAAATTGTGATAACATCTATTTCCATTAAATATTTTTTATAAAGGTTATTTTAAAAATGCAAAATTAGGGAGAAAATTGTTGAGGATTTAAAAAGGATGTCTTCCAAAACTTTTATTTCTCTTGAATAGGAGAGTCTAATAATACTACATGGTGATATTGTAGAATACACATATTTTATTTAAGGAAAAGAGCAAAAGAACATATAGTTGAAGTTTTAATACTTTACTAAATGAGCATGCATGTCTCTGAAATGCAGTCTAGTTCGGTATCTGGTACTCAGTTCAGAAACTATGATCTCCTCCAATACTGGCAGAAAAACATTCTTTCTTGGAAATATAGGTCACAAGTGTGTTACTTTTCTAGGGATATTCCAGAGTTGTTTTGATCATATGTGGTGGCTGCTGCTGCTTTTTTTTTTTTTTTTTGCTTAGTTTAGAACCTGTTGCCCAGTATGAGATTCGACACCATTGAGCCAGAAAAATATAACAGCTGGAACTTAATTTACTACAATAAATATTACAAACGTAAGTACTGGAATAGTTGACTTGGCATGGATCGTGTATTCTTTTGTTCTGGGGAACCCAAACGGAAATCTAAAGTTGAACCTGGAATCAGGAATTGGACGATAGTTGCTTTTAAGGAAGCAACATTTATGGCAGTAATAGTTGCCACCATAGATTTTTGAATAGAACTGATGGTCCAGTTACAATTCATATCCTATCTAATTGACATCAAACCACTTAACTTCCCTGAATTTTAGTTCTTTTGTTTGGAAATACAGGTATAATACTTACATCTCAGTGTTGTCATTGGGATTAAATAAGACTGTATTTAAAGTGTTTAGTGCAATGCCTAGAACATAACAAATGATCAGTAATTTGGTAGCTGCTATTATATATTCTTCATTTAAATGAAAGATAGACATGATAATGAGATCCTAAAATGTGATAAAAAATTTTTTCAAATTAATTTTTTTGCTAAATAAACTGACTTTATAATAATTGTAAATTATATAGTTTATGGAATAAAATGTTCATTACTTACTTTATTATGAAACACTGAGAATTCCAAACTCTAACATTGCTTGAGAACTTCCCAAAGGAGATTTTACATCATGGAAGAATTGGTAGTATTCATGGATTTGTGTATGTGTGTCTACATACATAGGTATATATCTGTTTCTAAATGACATTTTCATTCATCAAAAAATAGTTTGGCCATATTCTTTAAGAATATAGTCAAAAGAAATAGTTAAATAGGCACAGAAAATTGACGGGAGATCTTTATGGTCAGTTTCCTTAATTACATTGAATACAGTCATGTTAAGTGATTTTTGAATCCTCATGTTAAGTGATATGGATTTGTGGGAGACTTTAGCTTCTTAGTATTATATCATTTGCATTTCTGATGCATCATGGGTTTCTATTATTTTTGACAGTTTCTCTGTTTCTTATATTGTTAACACTTATCAGTTAATCAGCTTCATTTAGAATTGTTTTAATCTCTAATGACCTCTTATAATAGTATGAAAAGAGCTCAAATTCTGTAATGATTTCCAGTGGACTTAATGACTTTACCATCATCAAAAGCAGCTACCGTCAGCCCTTCAAGTCTGGGTGTCTTGTACCTGCATTCAGAGAGGGCCGACTGTACCACACCATTTTGTAGCATGAGGGACTTGAGCAGTTTCAGATTTTGGTATCTGCTGGGGTCCTGGAAGCAATCCCCCTTGGATACTGAAGGACAACTATAATATAATAATTTATACTTTCCGCAAAGAAAATGATTAGCGAATAGGCGACAACATGTAGGTAGCGGCTCATAAATATTTTTTAAGAGAGAAGTAGTGTTATTAGTTGCCTCTGAGATAACTTCTATAAACACACTTTACACTGAGATGTATATATCCAGTTACTCTTTAGTGGCACAGCCTTGAAATAGAGACTTTAGTGTCTTAGCAAATGATAGGGAGAGGATGGAGGTAAGCAATGGATTTTGATTTTACCTTTAAGCAGAGAACGTAGGTGGAAGAAATAGTTTGTAAACATATGAGCACAACTTTAAGAAATGCATAGTAATTATACATTGATATGTATACACATATATACCTGTCATGTTGATGTCAGGCAGGTGTGTCAGCTAAGTTAGATTTTGTGTACAGTAACTCCTTGAAGAGTAATTGGAAATGACAGGTCTCACTTAAAATGGCCCAAACTGCTTGTCAATAACTTTGAGGCTTACCCTGCCGCAGTTTCATGGATAATGGCAGAAGGCATGGGATTCCTGGGTCACAGGCGGACAGTTTATTACAGTAATAGAATTGCCAGAGTATCAGCGTTTGTGCTGGTGACGCAGGCCAGCTGACATCTGCGAATGTAGTGAATTTCAGAGCAGGAGAGGACCTTGAGCTTATGGAACCCAAATCTTTCATGATGGGCAGTAAACGTATTTGACTTCAGCCTTAGAGGGAGTCACTGTCTTTATTAAATTGGAAAGTGAACAAACCTGATCTTTGTTCTAGAAGGCACAGTGTCTAGCAGAGCTGTGTACTATACAAACATCCTTGAAAAGATAGCCTAGAACAAAGTCAGTCAGTACTTGTCCTTGCAAGTTATGTCGAAACCGTGACGAACCGTCTGCCTACGCAAGGGATCTAACCTGGGTCAGAAGGGAACACTTCAGGATATTTTCTTCCACATACACAAAACACCAGCATGTTCAGCCCCTTGTATATGTGTTCTCTTCTACGTGGAAGACACAGAGAAAGGGAAAGGGCAGAAACGTGAAACTTCAGCCACAGATTCATCAGCTGTTTGTTAACTGTTTTGGGCTGCATTTACTTGTGCATATTCTCTTTAGCCTTAAATAGTCAGTGAGTTTGGATGTGAGTGTGATCAGTATGCCTGTAACTACCTTAGTAGTCTCCAGGTTTGTTTGGTGTGTTAGACCATGTAATGATTGCTTCTTTCCATAAGACTCCCACCTGGAGCATCATGCTAATTTCGCCAAGATAGAAGATTTACCTTTGGCTAAGTATAGGAGTAACTCTTCTCCTGCTAGATCATGAACAAATGTAACACTGTGTGCATGCGTATGTGTGCACCAAATAGGTAGTATTTACGTCAGTGTCTATCCAGTTTTTATTCTATCCGTTGGCAAGATTTCTGCAGCTTCTCAAATTGAGCATAAGAACCTGTTGTATAAAAAAATAAATAAAATTTAAAACAGAAAAAAAATTGAACATACCTAAAAGGGAACTCTCAATCCTTTCCTCTGCCCATCTGGCCCATCTGTTTTCTCATTGCTCTCAACAGTGCTGTTTTATGGGGAACAAATTTTAACCTTATTTTTAAGTAATCACTTGCCATATATAATACTATTATCTTTGTAGCTCTTATGTTTTGCACGTTGTACACAGAGAGGCTGACTTCACATAATTTCTTGCAGAGTCGTACATAGATTTAAGAAGAGCATCTTGCAAAAATATGATTCCTCTATTATACATAGATACGTAAAACATAAATATTTAGTTTGAATAGTAAAATTTCAAATATATTATTCAGAAAAATAGACAGTATTTATTTTCATAGTAATTGATATCTATCTGTCTATCTCTCTACCTGCTTGCCTGATTGTCTCTCTGTTTAATGTCAGAAGGAAAAAGGTCAGTGTCAACAGTGAGCTTATGTTACAGAGTGTTTCACAATCTGTGATAAAAGTCCTAACTTAGAAGTATAGCATCCTGAAGCCATTAATGAATTGATAAAAGTTAAGAATAAAAGGAAGTCTTTACTAACATTTATTGTTATTACATTTTTGGTTGCTCATATGAAGATACCTAACTAGTTTGATGTTTGGAAGTGAAAAGGAAATTTTCTTTCCCCTGTATGTTACTATGAAAACTCAACCATCTTTAATGAAAAGGGGCACTTGAGTATAGGTTAGGTAAATTGTGGTACTGATTTTATTAAATGGAACTGTTTATTTTAGATGTGTATTTTTAGAGATGGCTTAATATTGCTGTCAATATGATTTGACTCAACTTTTGGAGAAATATTGTGGTTCAGTGTCTTCTCTGCTTGGAAACAAAGCAAACCATTGGAAAGTTATCTCATTTGATTTTTGTGGTAAAACTTAAAGTACAAGATTGATTACAAATTGTAAGATCTTACTATTCATATTAAATATTAAATTTAATGAGATACTGTCCTATAATTTGGTGAATTTAACCAACTTGGGAGTTGGAAATAAGGCTTATTTCAGAAAATGAAAAAAAACATAACAGGAGAGTCGATAGAGGATAGAATGCCAGGCATTTCACCTAAATTGTTTGTAATCATCACAGTATCTTGGTGATTGTGACAGAGTTTCGTTTGCCTTACCTTTGTCTTTGTTAACAGTATACCTTGGTTTTATTTAAGGAGTAGGAGGAATTGGGACTATCCCAAGCCCCAAGCAATCATTTTTATTAGTCAAAGATTATCATGATTACCCAGTACCCTGAAAATTATTGGTTTAGAGGTGAGCACATGATACAATTATGTGGGGCTTTTGGAAGTTTCCTCCTTCTTCATAAAGGACCCAAAGTGGGGTAATTCTTTCTTCCTGTCTTTGGATATGTGTATGAGGATGTGATGCTTGCATTGCTGAACCCATCTTGTAATCACAAAAAGTACAAGCCTGAGGGCAAAACCAGTAAGTTTATGCTGGCAGAGTAGAAAATTGGGAAGAACGTGGGCACTTGATGGCATGACTTGACTAGCCTTGTAAATGCTTCAACTCTGGACTCCTTGTTATATGAGTTAATAAGCTTTCTTATTGTTTAAGACATTTCAAATTGAATTTCTGATTTTTTGTATTGGAAAGCGTTCTACCGAGGAAGGTCCTCTTGGATTAAGGGTTTTACCCGTGACTGTACAACTTGTAAGTTTACAGCCTTACCCCAAAGAACTCTTTCTTTTTGTTTTTAAATATTTATTTGGTTGCACCAGGTCTTATTTATTTATTTATTTTTATATTTATTTTTGGCTGTGTTGGGTCTTCGTTTCTGTGCGATGGCTTTCTCTAGTTGTGGCGAGTGGGGGCCACTCTTCATCGCGGTGCACGGGCCTCTCACTATCGCGGCCTCTCCTGTTGCGGAGCACAGGCCCCAGACGCGCAGGCTCAGTAGTTGTGGCTCACGGGCCCAGCCGCTCCGCGGCATGTGGGATCTTCCCAGACCAGGGCTCGAACCCGTGTCCCCTGCATTAGCAGGCAGACAAAGAACTCTTTCTACATTGTGTTTTAGTAACCAGACCCTCTTTGTGAATTAGTTATCAAATATTAGTGGAGGACCATTTAAGTATGTATAGCTGTCCCCAGTCTTTGATCAGTTGTCAGTATTAGAAGAAGTTTGTGTATGTTTCGCTGTCGTTGAAGTGAATTTTCATGTTCCTCTTATTAAAATAATTTTGTTTTTATTGTATGAATTGAAATTCTCTATTCAAAAGTTATGTCCAAAACGTTGTAGGAAAGAAATTGGGCATAAATTTATTATGTGCTTTAAAAACTATTAGCCCAAGAACAGAGTGGAAGAGAGTAAGTATGCCCGAGATATATTTGCTGTATGCTGTTTTCTATTTGAATGTTTTTAAGAAATACTTATTCCTTTTGCTTTTGTGTATCTAATAGATTGATACGTAGTTTCATTTTAAAGACATGTGAAATAAAATTCAGGAAGATACTTAATTTTATTTTTAAAATGATCATGTTTTAATAATGTTCTTTTAGTTAACATCTGAGTTAAGATTAAGCAAAAGAAAAACTGGGACCTTCCTCAAAGATCAGGCTTTGTGCAATGCTGATTGGTTCGTGTTTTTTTAGAGTGGAAGCTTTCAAAGGGAATAAAAGATTTTTCTCATACTCATGAAAGTGGAGTGGCTTTGCTGTGTCTTGCACTTGTGTCCTGTGCATTTTTCCTCTTGGAGCCTTTATGGGGAGAAGGAGTGGCTGAGTCAAGGTGTAACACCATCATCATGGCACTCACTCAGCATCGCTTCCTACGGAGAGCAGCATGAGTCACAGGCTTTGATGTTGGAGCGTTTTCCAAATCATAAAGCGAATAGTAACTATCGTGCGCGCGCGCGCGCGCGCGCGCGCGCTCGCGCGCGTGCGTGTGTGTGTGTGTGGTGTTTAAACACTGCGTTATAGAATGATGGAGCAGGAAAATCAGATTTCAGGCTAAATAACAAAGCTGGGACCAGGAGGGAGTTTTCCTGCCTCCAGAGTTGCTATTTCTGCATCCCCGTGCTCAGTTATGCTGTCTTGTCTCTGCCCCTCCCCTCTTTATTACTTTAAGTACACTATCATTTCCTCTGTCTTTTCATGGCTGATCTTTTCTGAACTTCTTCATGGGTACTTGTTTTGTAAACTTCAAAATGATTACCGGTTTGGCAGCTCTAAAACAAAGCTATGAATACTGCTTAGACTTGACCCCTTTGAGAACATAATTTATAAAATTAGGCCATCTGTTTCTTTATGAAGCTGTTTAAATAAATGAAATTAGTCTAAGGGAAGCCTAAGTCACAAGAGTCAGAACTCTGTAACCTACATGGATGCCGAAAGTATGTAAGTTTCTGTTCCATCTGTCTTCCCCAAATAGTGCCTCCTACAGCCCCTAACGCTAAGGAAAGCCTTGTCATACATCTCTTTGCCAGAGCCAGAAATCCGGGCACATTCACTTAGTTTCAAACGTTTACTCAGTCGTGACTTTCTTCAACACCCCTTCCTACACCCGAGCTGAAGATGTCCCCTGGGACTTCCTAGCCAGTGCTGTCTTGGGGGGTACTCTCTACATGGCTCTAGGGTGCAATCCAGCGTTCTTTGCATGCTCTTGAGTGCTTTTCCTGAGTGAGCCTTTGTCTGACTCTCCTGTTTTCTATCTCACCACTGTTACATGCTTCCTTCCAGTGTTAACTTAAGCAGGGTACCCCTTCTTCCCCGTTTTGGATCAGGAATTCCTACCCTGTGCTCAGATAGATAGATGTCTGTGCTTATTCTTTATGGCACTTAAGTGAATTATTGCCTATTGTCTGTCATTACTGTTGTTCTACAAGCCCTTTGAGGAGAAGGGTTGTGGGTTTATTTTTGTATCTGTATTTCCATATTCAAGCATAGTGCCTTGTGCTTGGTAAATGCTTAGTAAAGTTACTTTGGTCGAGATACTTAATCTCTCTGAGCTTCAATTTCCTTATCTGTAAAGTGGAGATAGTTTGTTAGTCCCTACTATAGAGTTGTGAGCCTTACGTGAGATAATTCTCTAAAGTATACTTAGCATAGTGCCTGGAACATAAGTGCTTAATGAACGTTAGCTTTGGTGCTGATATTGGTGAATGACTGCAGGATGTTCTGTGGTTTGTTTTATGTTTCCAAAGTGAATTTTCATGAGTAGCATAAGTTGATTTGGCATTACAAAAGAAACTTTTAAAGGCATTTGATATGCATAATTTTTCATGAATACTTAATTTTCCTATGTGACAGATTCTGCTACTAAATTGGCTCTTGAGAAAATGTCATCATTCCTTTCTTCAAATGATTAAAGATTTGGCAGTAACCATTTGATCATGGTTACTTTTCCTGTTTGACTTCTTACAGCATTTGACAGGTGCTCAGTGTAGCCCTGTTTGGGTTTAACCTATTTGCAGTCCTTTGGACCTCTTGGAACTAGAGGTCTATTTCTCTCCCCAGGTTTGTGAAGTTTTCAGCTATTATTGCATTAAATATACTCTCTGTCTCTTTTTCTTTATCTTCTCCTTCTGGAATTCCTGTAATGCAAACATTGTTCCTTTCATTGTGTCCCATAATTCCTATAGGCTTTCTTCACTCTTTTTCATTCTTTTTTCTTTTTGTTTTTCTGACTGGATAATTTCAATTGTCCTATCTTCCAGGTCACTGATTCTTTCTTTTCCATGGTTGAGTCTGGTTTTGAAACTCTCCATTGAATTCTTCTGACCAGTTATTGTACTTTTGTACTTTAGGATTTCTGTTTGGGTTTTTTTTTTAATTTCTGTTTATTCCACTTCTTGTTTTGTTGATGCATTGTGTTCCTAATTTAATTTAGTTGCCTGTGTGCATGTTCTTGTAGGTCACTAAACTTCTTTAAGGGGTTTGTCTGACAGTTCATAGATCTGCATTTTTTTAGTATCCATTATTAGAGCTTTATTAGTTTCCTTTGGTGGTGTCATATTTACCTGATTTTTCGTGATCCTTGATTCCCTACATTATTGGTATCTGCACATTTGAGTAAGTGGTCTCCTTTTCCAGACTTTGCACGTTTGTTTTGACACATATAGTACTTCACCAGTCAGCTCAATTTGGGTTTCTGGATCCCACAACTCCTACAGAGGTACTTTTGCTTTTGGATGGATGCTGAATTTTTGTTGTTGAGGGGAGGGAAGGATAAAAATGAGGGCTGACTTATGCTGACATCACTCCTATTTCCTTTTTTTCAAAAGCTCACCACCACCCTTGACTCTTGTGACTTGACCCTTACATGGCTTTATACCAGAATGATGGATAACATAGATTATTAGAACACCACTATCACCTCTACTATTTTTTTTGCTATTGATTTTATTTTATTTTTTATTTTTTTAAAATTTATTTGTTTTATTTATTTATTTTTGGCTGCACTGGATCTTCTTTGTGGTGCATGGGCTTCTCATTGCAGTGGCTTCTCGTTGCAGAGCACAGGCTGTAGGCACGCGGGCTCTAGAGCACAGGCTCCATAGTTGTGGTGCGCGGGCTTAGTTGTTCCATGGCATGTGGGATCTTCCCGGACCAGGGCTTGAACCCTTGTCCCCTGCATTGGCAGGCGGATTCTTAACCACTATGCCACCAGGGAAGCCCTTTGCTATTGATTTTAATTGTCACTTTTCTTTGGCGTTTAATGGAAGCCGGTGACGCTCTGTATAATTTGGTTTTGTCATTTGCTTTCTCCTTGTCTTTTTTCTTATTTTACTGTTTGGTAGTCTTATAGAATGGAATTAGAATGAGAAAAGCAGGTAATGTGAATTCTAGCCCCATTGTTTATCTTTCCAAATTATCTATTTGGACCACAATTTTCTTCTTTATAAACTAGAGATAATTCCCCGCATGGGGTTGTTTTGAAGATGAAATGAAATAAAATGCGAACTTTACAAAATGTCAAGGGTTTTATAAAAGTTAGTTCTGAAAAATGATACGTGGGTTCCAGTTTCTTTGATATGAACCCTGGGCTCTTGGGTAAGGCACTTAACCTTTTGAAGCATCAGTTTGTTCAACTGTAAAATGAGAACATTGAACAAGATCATGATGTCTGAATCTGGGGAAAATAGGGAAAGTTTCCCATTGGCTGTCTGAAATTATAAACGTTTTTCATTTATGGCATAAATGGATTTTTCTGGCATGAGCACCTGTAACGTATCTTAGATTTTTAAAAAGTTAAAAACTATTGGATTAAACGTTTGCTTAGATCCTTTCTAGATGGTATGATTATATGAAATATGGTAATAGAATGATTTATGGTAGTTTCTCTATATATCAAAGGTAATTTTATGTCTTAGAGGTTGAATCTTAGTAATAGTTCTGCTCTTATTTGATTACAATATCCTTATCGTAAAGAAGCTTAACTAATACTAGTTTTCAACAATTTGAGTTATATGATCCACAGAGGATAACTAAAACTAATTGTGGCAGAGCTATTTCAGTTCTTTTTATTTGCCTATCAGATAGCAATTAGATTTATACTTGCCTTATATTTGCCTGTTTCAAATATGTAATCTACAAAGCCACAAATTAAAACAATAAGCTATTTTTGTACATGGCTATAGTTTTCAAAATACTGCATAGGTGCTATATCTGCAGTAATTCATATAGATAAGAAAACTTAGAAAAGTAGTAATTTGTCTGAGTACAATCATTAGCACTGGCCTCTAATGTTCAAGATACATATTAGCAGAATAGAAAGAACCTATTTCATTATCTAAAAACGGAATTGGTGAGGGAAATAGGGTGTTGTTTTCCTTTTCTTCGTATCCCTTTTCTTTGTAAAGCTACTTTTGTAAAGTTAGGTTAGGTTAGCCCTATGGCATTTTCTACACAGATTGCAGTCCTTTGGTTTTTGTATTTTCACAGGATTCCATCATGTCGTGGTAAGTAGATGATCCCAGGGACCTTTCTGTATTGTTTTCCTGATTTGTTACTAAAATCTAAACTTCTTTAGTGTGGGAAGTTCCTAGTCTCACTTGTCTGTGTCATCATAATCAGAACAGAAGCCCAAAGTAGATGAGTCTTTTATGTTTTATGATTGTTTGTCTGCTTATTGGTTTCTTAAATACGTTGTAAATGTTTTTCGTATTATGTCCATTTTGATTGTTTTAAATAGAAATAATAATATTGAAATAAATGATAGAAAATAAGTATATTTGAGTGTCATCTCCCTAAAATACGGCACATTACTGAATAAAGGGCCATGTCACTGACATTTCTCTAAAATGTGATCTACCATTCCTTTTTTCCAACAAATATTTGTTGATGAATACTACATGTCAGACACCATACTGGATTTTGGAGGTAAAATGGTGAACAAGACAGCCACTGCCCTGATGTGTCCTATAGCTCATAGTCCTGTAGGAGATTCAGACAGGAAAACAGGCAGTTATAGTGTGGTGTGAGAGATGCATAAACTGGGAACTGTTGGGTGCCGTGGTGTTATGTTAACACATCGGGGTCAGCTGAAAACTGAAGATACACATAGGAGATGACTTAATGAAGGGAGAAGTATTCTAAGAAGAAGAAATAGTACTAGTAAAGGTCAAGAAGTATGAAAAAACACAACAAATTCAGGAAACTCAAAGTAGTTGACATGGCTCGGCTTAGAATGCACAGGTTGGGGAGTGGCAGGGTGGAGGCTGGAATGGAAGCCAGAGTCAAATCCCAAAGGATTTGCCATTGTCTAGACATGCAAGCCATGTCTAGGCTTGACCTTGAGGTCCGGGGGAGGAAGTGAAGGGTTTTATCTTAGAGGTGAGGATGAGGTTTATATTTCGAGGGTTGCTCTGGCCCTGCTGTGGAAATTAGCTTAGGTGCGGATGAGGTTTATATTTCGGAGGGTTGCTCTGGCCCTGCTGTGGAAATTAGCTTAGGTGTGGATGAGGTTTATATTTCGGAGGGTTGCTCTGGCCCTGCTGTGGAAATTAGCTTAGGTGCGGATGCGACGTTGGAGGAAGGGCAGCAGTCTGCTCAAGAGGCTACAGCAGAACTGGATGTGAGAGGCAGTGATGACTTGTCGAAGGTTGTGGCAGTGAGAATGCAGAACGACCACTGGATTTTTGAGCTCTGGGAGCCAGATGAGGCAGTTCTTGGTGGTTGATTGTGTGTGGGATGAGGGAAAAGGAGGTAAGAATAATGACTACATTTCTTGGTAAAAGGGAAATTCTATTTACTGAAATGGGAAACAGGAGAAGGAAGAGGTTTTGGAAGGAAGATAACATGTTCACTTTTAAGGATGTGCGCGATGCCTGTGTGAAATCTAAACAGGTGTTTGAGAGGCAGTGGAATGTCTGGATACGGACCTTTGATCTGGGCTGAAGATGAAATGGATTTGGAAAATCATGAGCATCAATGGGAATTGAGTTTTTGGTGCTGGTTCAAAATCCCCGCGCCAGAGTATACAGAGTGAAAAGGAAGAGCAAATGCAGACCCTCAGGGATGGCAGTATTGCACTGTCCTTCAGAAGGCAAGTTTGCAAAAGAGACCAAGACTGCGCTGCCGGAGAGCTAGGAAGAAACACAGCAGATTGTGGATGTCACAGGGGAGGAATGTTTCAGCAAGACAGAGGTCAACAGAGACGAATGGTGACAGGCTAAACAAAAACTGTAAAGAGTCCTTTGGATTTAGGCAGAGCAGTTTAACTGTAGTGCTAGGATGGAAACTAGAAGGGAGTGAGTGGGTTAGTGAATGAGTGGGTCGTGAGGAAGTAGACACAGCCAGCTCTTCTTATGAAGCACTTTTGCTGTGAATGGGTGGAGAGTTAAGTGAGTGGTGGCTGGAGAAGAGCTTGACATGGAGAGGGAAGATAACTGAAGCAGAGCCAGGTGGCTGAGAGGATGGGAGCAAGGAGTGGGAAGCGAGACCCTCAGGTGGGATCAGCTTCCTACAGGAATGTGGTGGTGGTTCTCAGCGCTGTTCTCAGGTGGTTTTGGGTTTTCTTCCATGCCTGTGACGGGATTGCACTTCCCCACTCTCGTGAACTCAGGCGTGGCCCCAAGACTGACTTTGGCCCGTGAGTTGTGAGCAGATGTGCCACGTGTCGGTTCTAGGCAGAAGCTCCGAGGGTCATTACATGCTTTGCCGTTGTCTTTTTCCCTCTGGCACGGTGACTGGGAACGTTTGATGCGGTGGGTGCCGCGTCAGCCTGGGTCCTCCAGTGAACAGGATGTGCAGAGTCTCCCTGCCAACCCATAAGTTGGAGAAATCCACCTGTATTTTTTTAAATACTGAGATCTGGAGCTGTTAGGGCTCTGTAATTTAAGCTCTTTGGATTGTTCCAAGGAGTATTGACCTCTCTTACCTTTCAGTGGGAGAAATGGATAAAAGAAGCGGGCGCAGTTGCAGGCACATTTGTTCTTTTGTTGGCAGAGATTGATGTTTTCTCTGTGAAATGGAAGATAAACTAGGAAGGAGGAATAAGCTGGTAGGGCGGGGAGGTCTAGAACAGTGAATACAGTCTTAAATAGCTGGAAGAGGTGTTAGGTAATTTGCCTAGAATTACCCATTTTAAATAGCTAGAATAGGTAATTTTACTCAGAAAACACAGAGGCACTGTTAAGTCACAGAAAGGGCTATGTGAGTTTGGAAATCATGTGTTGAATATTTGATTTTCTTTCCCTCTGGCTGAGCTCAGAAGGGGAGCTATCGGGACAAGAAATGTAGGCAGTTGGATGGGTTCGGGGTTGGAGGTTTTCAGGTGGGTGAGATGGAAAGAGTGGGAGGAGAGGTGAATATGTGCTGTGGGGTGAACGATATGGAAGGAGAAGACCATAGGTGCCGAGAGGCGAAAGAAGCAAGGCTCCAGTGAGAGAGGAGGTTCGGAAGGATGTGGGGGAACCAGGGTGAGGGAACTGGTTGAGCAGGTTTTTGTCATTAGTGGCTTCCATCGGTTTATCATTTCAGAGGTACCAGACGAGACCCTGGTGGTGAGTGGCTGCAGTGGAGTTGAGGTTCGTCGTTAGAAATAATGAGGATAAGGAGCTGAAAGGCTAGGATGTAAGACTGTTTATGTGGACTTTATTCAATGCTCAGAATAACAGAAAGATGAAGGGTAGTGAGCAGTAGTTCGGTAGATGACAGTGCCTGAACAAGATGGAGAGTGTTGGGTTTTGACGGTATGATTCATAAAGGAGCAGGGATTTTTATGTGAGGACACCCAACTGAGGGGCTTCTAACCTTACCCTTGTCCCTGAGTGAAAGTTAAGGACAATGAATGGTTTCCATTTTAGTAGCTCTGGAGGATCTAGCTAAGAGATTAGGGGAACGCCCACTATAGATACAGAAAATGTAAGGAATTAGTTGTAATTCTGAAAATTTTATATAAGCTTTTTTCTTTGATTAGGTGACAGTATTGCAGTTTTAAAATGAGAAATTGTTAGGCAGTTAACGGTGACCTTCATTTCCTCCATCTCTTACTTCCAAGGTCTCAAACCAATTTCCTGATGTTACGACGTTTTTATGAATCAGATAAACTTTTTCATGTTTGCAGTATTTCACAGATGTATGGAATATTGCTTCTGCTTAAATGATCTTGTAGAAATCTGGCAACACTTGATCTTTTACAAATGGCAGCCTTTTGTTTAACAGTATTAACTCTAGCTAAATTTCTTATGGACTGTTTCAGCTCTGGATCATTTTATGAGAAATAAGCCAATATGAATTCATAATCATTCATAGGTCTCTGATTTAAAATGCATCAGTAATGTATGATTTCTGGATATACATGATCAAACCATTAAGAAAAAGAGGTAAGAATTGATTTTTAAGTCATCTTTCATACCCAAGAAAGAAATGGAAAAACAGCTGCAATGACAGCTAGGCAGGAGTCTCTGGCTTTACAGATTTTGGAGATAAAAACCATTCCCAGCATTTTCTTATAACCAGGGGTGTCATTACAGAATTATTGCATGAGGTTAAGCACTGCAGTGATTTACCAACTGCTGTTTTTTTTTTTTCACGGTTTTCTTCTGAGATGTTATCATTTGTAGATTGTATAGTGTCTCTTCTAAAATAATCTTTATCTTTTAGAAAGTGTGGTGTAGCTATTAATAGAGCTGCTTTGCAGTTTATGTTTCCATCACTCTTATCTCTTCCTCTTAAGATGAATAATCCACTAGGAGCATTCAGAAATAGTTTATAAATACAAAGGTGGTTTGTGAATGTATTAGTTTTCTATTAATGCATAGTAAATTATTGCAAATTTAGTGACTACAAATAATGCTCATTTTTTTTTATCTCATAGTTTCTACAGGTCAGAAGTCTGGGTTCCCTGTTAGGGGCTCACAGGTGTGGCTGAAGTTCAGGTGTGGCTGGGCTGCATTCTCATCTGGAGCTCTAGATCCTCTTCTTAGCTCACTCAGGTTGTTGGCAGAATTCAGTTCCTGGCAGTTTTAAGGACCCAGTTGCGTACTTTCTTGCTGGCTGTGTTCTCTCGGCTCTTTAAGGCCACCCTCAGGTCCTAGCTGTGCGGCTCTCTCCATGGTCCGTTTAAAACATGGCCGTTTGCTTTCTTCCAGGCCAGTAGGCTCGTGTCTCTGACTCTTCACTTACTTTGGAAATGCTCATCTAATTTGGTCGGGCCCACTCAGTATAATCTCCCTTGTGAGTAACTAAAAGTTAACTGACTGCATTTGCACATCTTTGCCGTATAAGGTAACATACTTATAGAAGTGCTGTTCCATCATGTTCACAAGTCTCGTACATACTCATGAGGAGGGAATTATATAAGGGTTATGGGTCTCTGGGGATTTTTTTAGAATTCTACCTAGTAAAGTAGGTGAGCTTGCACTTTTAGATTTTTCCGTATTTTTAAGTGGTGCCTTATAAAAATCAACATAAACAGTTATGATAGTCAGTGTATAGGGCAACATTATTTAATACAAGACTTCTGGTAAGGCTATAAAGTTGAAGTGATAAAATTGAAGTGATAATAAAATGGAAGTATCAGAGTTCAATCAGAAAAGCAGGAGCTCAAGAAGATGAGCAGGCATGTATGTGTGTGCACGTATCCATATCTGGATTTGTTACAGGAATCCGACTTTATGTAATGGTGGAGGCTGGTGAAGTAAGGATATTGTCTGCATGTTTGCTGCTGGTCCAAGAGCAATTGGGAAGGGAGGATGCTGTACGGTGGGAAGAATAAGAACAAGCTGAACCTCTGAGGATGGAGTGAAACCATCCTCAGTGATTTTTAAAGCTCGTAGTTCTGACATTGCATAGTAAGGAGAAAATGGTTATTCACAGAAATAAGTAGTTGGAAATGATGAGAATTATTTTAAACAGCTCGCTCATCTTGCAGCCTCAGGATACCAGTTAAACTGATAAATAAGTTCAAAGAGAAATAGACATTTTATTTTCTTTTTCACATGGGAAACTTACAATTAAAATTAAAAATTAAAAAGAAATTTTCAATCTGCCTAAAACTTGTTTAGTGGAATATATTTTTAAAATAAATTTTCTTCCATTAACTGCTTTATAGAAATGTTTCCCTCCCACTCACCCCATTATAGGATAAATCACTGTTCCTCTCTCAGATATTTACTCAAGGTTTCAAAATAGAAAAATTATTAAGTTCAGATGTTTTTTCCTTTTATGGCTGTCACTTTATATATCTTTGTTAGCCTCATAGCAAGGGACTCTGCATTTCCAAATTGCACTTATTAATATTATAGAGAATATTGGGAAGATACCTAAATTGGGATAGTCATGTTGTTTCGATTCAACATTTCACTATCCGCTAAAACATAAAATAAAGTGATTTCTTGTCTCATTTGAAATATTCATATTAGCACCTTACCTTCATTCAGCTGCTAACAGACTGGTATTATAAAAAAGTAATAGTATGGAATCCATTGTCTACTTTCTTATTACTAAGTCAGAACAGTGTAGAATATCAAGATAATGCCTTAATAAAATTGGCAATTTATATGGTATTATCCTATACTGTTTTGAGAGATACATATATCTTTTTAATAGTGACTTGTGTTTGTGCATATACCTAAGCATAGTTGTCAACAGCTTTTAGAGAGCTACTTCTCATCTTGCTTTCCTGCTGTGGCTTTCATATTTTTATCAGATTTTATTACATTTTTTCTAAATTGTTGTGCCAGAGCTGTTTACCATATCAGTTTTTTCTTCTTAATAGACACAAGCTAGACTACATTTCCCAGCCTCCTCGACATTTATTTAGGGCCATGTGATGAAGTCATGGTGAATGGAATGTGAATGGAAGTGACGTCTGTCATCTCTAGCCTGGCCTTAAAGATTGCCCCTTGGCTTGTGCTGATCGTCCACTACCCTGTTTGGAAGAGTCATCAGGATTGTATCCCAAGCTTCCCTGTGAGGGTCTGTGTTGGTTTGCCTCTGAGATTTGAAAGGTGGAAAGGGAGAGAGGCCACTGTTCTTTAGAAGTAGTTGAGGCAGATTCACGGGCAGATGTTTGCAGCATCAGCCAGGAATGTCCTGGACGCCACTGTGTTCATTTCCTCTTGTTACTGTGACAAATGATCACAAACTTACTGGCTTACAACAACACAGATATATTATCTTATAGTTCTGGAGATCGGAAGTCTGAAATCAGTCTCACTGGGGTAAAGTCAAGGTGTGGTAATAAGAATTGTGTTCCTTCTGGAAACTCTGAGGGGAGAATCGATTTCCTTGTGTTTTTCAACTTATAAAGGCTGCTTGAATTCTTTATGATTCTTTACTTGTGTCACTCCAACCTCTTGCTTGTATCCTTACATCTTATATTGACTGATCCTCTTGCCTCCCTCTTTTATAACCCTAATGATTATAATGGGCCCACTCGGCTAATGTAGGATAATCTCCCCATTTCAAGATTCTTTTTTTATTTGAAGTATAGTTGATTTGCAATGTTGTGTTAATTTCTGCTGTAGAGCAAAGTGATTTCACTTATACATATTGAATATATATGTATATATATTCTTTTTTATAGTCTTTTCCATTATGATTTATCTCAGGATATTGAACATAGTTCCCTGTGCTATACAGTGGGACCTTGTTGTTCATCTCAAGATTCTTTACTTAATCACATCTGCACAGTTCCTTTTACCATGTAAGGTCACATGCTCCGAGTTTCTGGGAATTAGGATGTGAACATCTTGCAGGGATTGGAGGGGAGCACACTGTTTAGCCCATCGCAACTACTCACTTACCTGTTACAGACCAAGAAACTTGGTGGAAGCCTTCAAGAAATAAATCTAAGAGCTCCAGGTGAGCTCTTGAGAATCCCATGCTCTGAGATTGTCGGTAGCTGCTTTTCTTACCTTAGTTTCTCCTGCACTTCTCAGTGGCATTCTAAGCTTCTTTTATTTTTTTTCTTTTTTAATAGATTTATTTATTTATTTATTTTTGACTGTGTTGGGTGTTCGTTGCTGTGCGCAGGCTTTCTCTAGTTGCGGCGAGCGGGGGCTACTCTTTCTTGTGGCGCACGGGCTTCTCATTGTGGTGGCTTCTCTTGCTGCGGAGCACGGGCTCTAGACGCGCGGGCTTCAGTAGTTGTGGCACACAGGCTCAGTAGTTGTGGCTTGGGGCTCTAGAGCGCAGGCTCAGTAGTTGTGGCACATGGGCTCAGTAGTTGTGGCTCGGAGGCTCTAGAGCGCAGGCTCAGTAGTTGTGGCACATGGGCCTAGTTGCTCCGCAGCATGTGGGATCTTCCCGGACCAGGGCTCGAACCCGTGTCCCCTGCATTGGCAGGCGGATTCTTAACCACTGCGCCACCACGGAAGTCCCTAGTCATAGTTCTTTTAACTCTTGACCCTGTCCTTTTGGTTAAGCCACTCTGACTTTCTGGGTCACAATACTTTTGTTAGTTAAAAAAAATAGAGTTGAGCTAGATCAGATATGCCTTTCAGCTTTCACATCTTATCATTCCTTTTAATGAAAGAATTGAAGAGTACTTCAGGGCAGTAGGGGAAGCTTTATTTTCAAAAGAGCACTAAATTTAATATTTTTTCAATTAAAAAGAATATTTCCTAACTTATTGTTTCTTTAGTTAGCCACCACTGATCACTCTCCTAGTGCTATCACAGCACCTTTTTAAATTCTTCTCTCAAATATTAGCATACTGTCCTTTATATTATTCACCTTCAAATCTCCCATAGAACTTAGTCCAGTATCTTGCTCAGATCAGGTGCTTACTTAAGTATTTGTTTAACACTCTAAATAGTAGCAAGTATTAGGTACACAATGTCTCTCTTAACTGAAATTAAATAGTAATTGAAAAGAGGCCAGCTTATTAATCTAGTTAAAATTATGAACAGTATTTTAAAGAAGTGAAATTATCTAAAATTAAAACTATAAAAAATTTATTCAATTGATCATATGCTTAAAATTTAGCTTTTAATTGAAAGTAGTCATGATTTATTAGAATGAACAAGGAATGAGTAAGTGCTCAAATTTTTTGGTGTGAGTTTTCTCAATAAAATTATATGATAGCATAGTCAGACATCTTCAGTTAATGCTTGACTTTTGGAGTATGATTCTGGAGGTCATTTTCATAAAAATATTTTCAGGTTTACCACTTTTCTCCAGGGTGCCTCTCAGTTCTTTGATATTCATATCATTCTCTTTTGAAGTACCTAATGTCATCCTCCTAGTTGGTTTTCTCTTTTCATATGTTACTCATTATAATTCTGACAGATAGTCATTTGTCAGTGGTTTTGCATATAATTTGAGTAGTTCTGCTGCATCAGTTTTAAAAACCAACTTGATGAAATCCTTTGACATTTATAAGATTGCAGTCAATTGTAATAATGACCAAAAAATAGTGTGACATGGTGTGTTGGGATAGATGCTTGGGTGAAATGAGGATGGATGTCTGCATAGACATTACTTTTATAAACGGATGGTTCATTAGTGAATATACCGTAGATCTTTTTTGCCTCTCTATGCAACTTTGTATTTTTTGTGTGCACATATTGAATACTTAGGTAAGGAGGAGCTCCTGTGGCATACGTAGAACAGAAAACTGCTGTGAAATTGCTGAGATGAAGGGCTTGTTTGTCTTCTTTGTTGCTGGTAAGAAAGGACATAGTAAAGAAGGTGTGGTGCCTATTATTTTTGTCCTCTGTAGGCTGTCACTCCTTTCCCTCCTCTTTGTTTTCATCTTAACAATCCCCTCTTTAAGGGCCACAGGGGTGAGTATATTACCAGGCCATGATGGTCATACCACTCATCCCACTTGTTGTATTTGCCACAGGCTTGGGCGAGTGACCTAGAGTCATTTACTGAGATTTTCTAAATGGCACTGGTAGCTTGCCGTGCTGATTGTGTATGAAATTGGAAGGATGGGATTTTAGGTTGCATATCACTTCTGACATGAAAAACGCTGATATACAGAAGCTAAGCAGATAAACAAAGAGATTTTCACAGACTCAGTAAATATTTGAATGCTAACTCAGTGCTGGTATTTGTTCTAGATGCCACCAATACAGAAATAAACATACCATATAAAAATTGTTGCCCTCCTGTGGCTGGAGGGAGTACTGACGACACAGTCAAGTTCTTGGATGTAGTCATTCCTGAAACCAGATTTATTTCCATCCTTCCTTGTTATATGTACTTATACAGTCCCTTTCTGTCCAAGCTAGCTTGAATTAGGTTTATGTCATTTTTAATAAAAGTCATTTTGGTAAATATGAAAGCCATGTGTAATTTCAGCTTTCATTAAGAAGATGATACAGATTTTAAAATATATGAATAAATTCCAATTTCTGAATTTGGGTAAACTTTTGTCATATATTTTTATATTTTTTTCCCAGTTTTCAGTAAATGGAGATTACCTTATCCTTTATTTTTTTTCTTATATTCCATTCCAGGCTTTAACCTCATGGTTTTCTGGTAAAGCACTCTGGTTGACTACTTTCTTTAGTCATTCAGGAAGATGTAACTATTTGTTTAGTAAATATATCCAAGTAGACCTGCTTTAGACTCCAGTTTTTTTTTTTTAATATCTTTATTAGAGTGTAATTGCTTTACAATGTTGTGTTAGTTTCTGTTGTACAGCAAAGAGAATCAGCTATAAGTATACATATATCCCCATATCCCCTCCCTCTTGCATCTCCCTCCCACCCTCCCTATCCCACCCCTCTAGGTGGTCACAAAGCCCCGAGCTGATCTCCCTGTGCTATGAAGCTGCTTCCCACTAGCTATCTATTTTACATTTGGTAGTGTATATATGTCAATGCTACTCTCTCACTTCATCCCTCCCCTTCCCCCTCTGTGTCCTCAGGTCTTTTCTCTACATCTGTGTCTTTATTCCTGCCCTGCCACTAGGTTCATCAGTTACCATTTTTCTTAGATTCCATATATATGTGTTAGCATACGGTATTTGTTTTTCTCTTTCTGACTTACTTCACTCTGTATGACAGACTCTAGGTCCGTCTACCTCATTACAGATAACTCAATTTCGTTCCTTTTTATGGCTGAGTAATATTCCATCGTATATATGTGCCACATCTTCTTTATCCATTCATCTCTTGATGGACGTTTAGGTTGCTTCCATGTCCTGGCTATTGTATATAGTGCTGCAATGAACATTGTGGTACATGTCTCTTTTTGAATTATGGTTTTCTCAGGGTATATGCCCAGTAGTGGGATTGCTGGGTCATATGGTAGTTCTATTTTTAGTTCTTGAAGGAACCTCCATACTGTTCTCCATAGTGGCTGTATCAATTTACATTCCCACCAACAGTGCAGGAGGGTTCCCTTTTCTCCACACCCTCTCCAGCATTTATTGTTTGTAGATTTTTTGATGATGGCCATTCTGACCTGTGTGAGGTGATACCTCATTGTGGTTTGGATTTGCATTTCTCTGATGATTAGTGATGTTGAGCATCTTTTCATGTGTTTGTTGGCAATCTGTATGTCTACTTTGTAGACTCCACAGTTTTTTGGTAAATCATTTTTGAAGAGTACTGTATGATTACTTATGTATTGGATGAGCAAATATTGAGAACTAGGAATACAAATTAAATTTCTTAATTTCTTTTATTGCTATTATATATGATTAAGAATAAGTGAACCAGAAGTGTATTTGCACCCTTACAATTGTTGAAATATTTTTGTCCTAGTGCCTCTGTATTTTGCACAAGTACTATATGATAGGTAAGCAACTTAATTCTTTCAGTCACTAATTTCTTACCTTCATTTATATAGTCTTTCTTGGTACCTACTGGAAAATGTATGGGCAATTTATTTTCATACAAAAAATATACTCCTTAATAAGACTAACTGAGGTGAGAATCAGGAAATTTCACCATATGAATTCGAGATAACAAATTATAGCATAATGATAATGAAACAACATTATACAAACGCACAAAGTTGAGTTTACCTGTCTCAGAATATCTGTGTAATTATCCTGACATCTGCACCAGGGCAAAGGTAATAGATTACGGCCAGAAGGAGCCAGGTATTTAGAAGTAGGGTAATCATATAATTTATTGTCCAAACCAGGATACTTGTGAAAAAAGGTGCAATTAATAATTTTGGTGAGATAACAGGAGTAGACTGGGACTGTCCCTGGGCTAGCTATGACATGTGTCACCTTAGAAGTGGGATAGGGTTTTAAAGTGGATACACAGTTAATGTTTTCATCGATTGATTGGAATTATTTTATAGAAATTTTGATCAAAAAGTTCTCTTTCTCTCTGTATTTAAACACTGTGTTTACACTCCTGTGTATGATTCATTATCTGTTTTGTGCTGCACAAGGATTTTGTGTGTTGATCTGGTTGCTTTAGTGCTGCTTATTTCTCTAATTTTTAAACTCAGATTTAAAATTTTACCCTACTAGTTCTGCCTTTTCATCAGTTAAGCAACTGATTTTCATTAAAAATAGAGGTTTATTTGCATCCATGTATTTGTAAATAATGAACTTTAGATTATATATACAAAATACTGGTAGAAAATTTTTCTCAAAAAGGCCCACAGATATAAAAATGTACCCACATTATCATTACTCATTTATTGCTTATAGCTTGTCAATAACACTGAAGTCTTGGTAATTTTCTTAGTATGGTGAAGCTCTGATTTTGCACATTATATGTCTTCCCTGTAATTTATTTATTTCACAAAACATGGTAACACATGTTTTAGTCTTTTCCTAGTGTTAAAACAATATTTTACACACACATATATTGAGTGCTGAAACACATCTATTGAATGTTCACTCATCTTCATAATGATGCTTTTTGGAAATTGGTTAAAAGATTGTAGTCTTTGGTTTGCAGTCTGTCATCTATACTTACAACATATGGAACTACATCAATTCAAATACAGCCTTATGTTTTTTTTCTCCCTCCTTTATTGATCTGAAGAAATCTCAAACTTTTCATTGAGCAGCAGCTGCTAGTAGTTTTGAGCTTGGAAGAAGAAATTTGAAAATTATTTTAAAAATGTATAATTGTTTAGATTTACTTAAAACAGACACTAATACTTACATTTTGTTGGTATGTTTCAACATAATTTATAATAAAGCAATAACAATGACCGTTTATTAAATACCCACTATGTGCCATGTTCTAAGTGTTTTTTATATATATTACCTCATTTAAGCACCACAACAACCTAGTACAATTTTATTTTACAGATGAGCTTAATAGAGTTGAAGTCATTTGCCCTGAATAATGCAGCTAGCAGTTGTGCCAATACTGAAATTCAGAATTGACTTCCAAGCTGTTCCTTTTAATTAACTGACTCTATCTGTGCTCCTCATACTGAGGCAGAAGAACGGATGCGTTGCTCTGGGGATCCGTAGGTGCAGCATGAAGCCACCTGATTTTTCAGATTGTCTTTGTGATCCTATGTTTTATATTAAAGCATTCTGCAAACTTTGCTTTCTATTCCATTATCTATTAATTTTTTTTATTTAAAAAATGTAATTGTTTCTTTTTTGTACGCTCATTTGAATATAACCACTGCTTCAGGATGGTGTATCATGTTTTTCTTGGCATACTGTCGAGTCACCCCTGGGGTGCTTAGGGTTATTCTGTTTGAGAACCAAGAGAATCCGAGCTATACTGCCTTCCATAGCAGCCGCGTCCAAAGTTATGACAGCTTCAGCCGTGCAGGGCTTGTGTATGTCAAGCAATTAAATGGTTTCTAGAGAACAGTGTAGTGACAGCTGCTAGGCTGCCACAGCTGCTTGCCACACACTACCATAGATTCTTCTGGAAGGAGACAGGGAGCTCAAATGGATTTAGGTAGCTTATTACTCCAGACACAGCAGACAGTATGACCTTCAGGTTTGAATGGGCTGTACGTTCCCTTACATCCCATGGGGTGATGCAGAGGTAGGCCCCGGTGGATGCTGTGTACTCACTGGGGCGGTGTCACGGTTGAGGAACCCTGAGTTTAGGAAACTTCTGTCTTTTAATGAGGGAGCTAGCAAACCTGTCCAGCCTTTGCTCTGTAGGAGAAATATCTTTATTATTCTGGTTAGGAAGCAAATCTCTCCTCCGACCCAGAGGGAAACTCTGTCTCTAGCTTCCCAGGCTTTTTGTTTTACAAACGTTTATTGAAAAGATAGTCTGGAAGAAAAGCTGTCACAGGACAGGTATGCAGAAATTGGAGATCTTTCTCCCAAGTGCATGCCATCTTGCAACTTCTTGGAAATTCTAAATATAAGGGATTAAAAAAAAAAAACACTTTTCTTCACAGTACAAGGTAGAGAATGAAGAAGCTGGCTAAACCAATTCTTTCCTTAGGTAATTTTAGCTATTTCCATTGCCATTTTGGGGTGATATTTTGTTCCTGGAAGTTTTTCCAGTCCTTTTTTTTTTTTTTTGGACTCATTTATCTGGCTTAGGTGGACTTAGAAAGTTCAGCATTCTCCTGTGAAGAGAGCCTCACTGGCGTTCTAGCTGTTAATCCGCTTCCTAGGCACTTGTTAGTTTTTTGTGCACTCACTTGATAGCTCTTGTGCACACTCCACCCCCACCGTCAAGGTTTACAGAGATTTAGCTTCCTGCATTCCCATTGTTGCTACCAAAAGTGTACAATTATGACTATAAATAAATTTGGTGAGCATGGGAAAACTGCATAGGTTATAAAATCGTCAGGAGGCGTTGTTCTCTCTCTAGGACTCAGCTTCTTTTCTTCTCTGTTTCACTGTCGTCCTGCTCTCCTTTCTTCCCTCGGGTCGTTGGTGTTCATCACATTGTCTCCCTTGCTCAGGCCCTTTCTTAAAACTGGAGGTTCTTTCCTACTCTTAGCAGGTAGGTTAAGGTGGGCCTGGATAATAGATGTGATTTAGTGCAGCATTCCGCTGCCTCAAGAGTAATTTATATGTGGATAATTCTTCTGGTAACTCTGCCTCACAGAGCTTACTTTAGAGTTTTTATTCACAGTTTTTTCCATAAGAGCTAGAGCTCGTTTTGTGACTAATGTTGTCTCATTCCTCTTGAGAATTTGGCGGGTTTATACCACTGCATTAGTCGTTTTGGGGTTCTGTTACAAAGTAGCATAGACTAGGTGGATTATAAACCACAGAAATTTAATTCTCACAGTTCTGGAGGCTGGAAGTCTGAATAGGTGCCAGAATGGTTGGGGTTCTGGTGAGAGCCCTCTACTGGGTTGCAGATAGCTGACTTGTCATTGTATTTCCCACGGCAGAAAGAGGGGAAGAGAGCTCTCTCAGGTCCCTTATGTAAAGACACTAATCCAGTTCCTGAGGGCTCCACCCTCATGACCTAATTACTTCCCAAAGGTTCTGCCTCCTAATACTGTCTCATTGGGCATAAGAATTTCAACATATGAGTTTGGGGGCAGGGGCCACAAATATTCAGTCCTTTGCAACCACCATAGAGAAGTAGATCAATCAAATATTATTTTAAGCTAGATGTTATACTTTCTGTCCAAATGGGTTTTCATCTGGGTGTAAATTACTTGGAAACAGAGGGATCAGCCCGTTAGAACCTAATAAGCATGTCTAATTTCATACAACCCCCGACTTTCAGTGGCTAGACTTCCTATTTTTTGGCTTTACGATGGTGGAAAAGCGATACGCACTAGGTAGAAACCGGACTTTGAATTTTGATCTTTTCCTGGTCTAACGTTACGTGGTAGGATACTCTCTCGTGATGCTGGGCAGTGGCCTTGAGCCTCAGCTCTCAGGCAGCCACTCGTGATCTCCAGGGTAAACAACTGATATACTTACAACCATCCTGTACCCATACAAACATTCTGTTTTTCACTTTCAGTACCCTATTCAATAAATTATGTGGAATATTCAATACTTCATTGTAAAATAGGCTTTGTGTTAGGTAATTTTGCCCTACTGTAGGCTAATGTAAGTGTTCTGAGCACATTTAGGGTAGGCAAGGCTAAGCTATGATGTTTGGTAGGTTGCGTGTATTAAGTGCATTTTCGACTTATAATATTTTCATTTTAGGATGGGTGTTTTTGGGACCTACCCCATAATAAGTTGAGAAAAGTCTATACTTCTAGTTGTAAGGATTGTTTCTTGCTCTGGAACTAACTTTCCTAGTGTTATTATATTTTAAGGTTATTTTGAGGTAGAAAAGATAGTTTAACTTTTGGGAATTTTTTTCATACAGAATATTTAGTTTTTATTAAACATTTTTAAAATTTATTGTTTAGAAAATTTTTATATTTACTGTAAGCTTACTCATCAAAAGCAATTAGTGATTTTTAAAATATACTACATTGTCTTTTTAAATGCACATTTTATGGGACAGATTGAATCAGTTGAATAACTTTTGTGTGTATATATGTACATATCTTTTGTATATAAACGTATACTCTATATTAGGAAATAACAGGAATTTTTAACGTTCTTTTTTTGTATTTGATTCTTAACACTTTTAAAAAGGACTAAGGCTTCCTAGTAAGTGGCCAATGGGGTATTAAAAAACTACTGAGCTGGAATAATTTGATTTTATTTTGCAGTGATTATTCAAACTTGTTATCTTCTTAATGGCAATGATCTTTTCATGGCAACTAATTGAAATATTAAGAAGTTAAATATCTAATGTGTGTGTGCATATATTGTTTCATTAAATAAGGGAATAATATTTTATTTCAAAAATTCCTTTGAGATGTACTTCTTTTACAAATACATAATTTATATTTTTGGTGGAAATGATACATATTTTAGACTTTTAAAATATACTTTTACACCCAAGGTTAAAATGAATTTTGAATCTAAGAAAGGGTTATAAAAGTGAATCAGAAATTTATGATTTATATATTTAAATGGATATTAATTATAAATGGATATAATAGCAACTGAATAAGATTACAAATTTCAGATTTTGAGACTGAGTTTAGTTTTTCTTTTCCCTGTTGAAATTTAAAAATTATGATTATACTTTGGTTCTTTATTTATTTGAACCTACTTAGCACAAAAGTTGCCATTAAAGCAACCATCAGAGTCTTTGAATGATATGTGCAGAACTCTTGCTTGCTTAACTGTGGAAGACTAAAGTATAAGTTCATTTGTTGATGGACCAGCTTCCTTTTGCTAGGTAATTAGGAATCCACTCCTTTTTCTATCAGGGTGTGAAAATGGAGCAAAGTTAAATACCCTCTTTTTCCTGAAGAATGAGATTTAAACCAATTTTTATAAATTCTTTTTTTGTTGTTATCCTAACACATTTCTGTTTTGTTATCTGAGTACCCAAATTGGTTGAGGATATCTTCATGCTATAAGGAAGAGCATTTTGACCACTTTAAATATCTACAACTCTATCTTAAGTTTCTAAAAATTCATATTAACATTTTAAATGGCAATTAAATAATGAAAAATTAAACAGAGTAAAGTTAAAGATGCTATAAATAACTTGTAAAGGTACATATAGCTAGGTGACCATATGATTGAGCATCAGAATTGGAACTTGTTTGGGAATGAAAGGAGATGCTCACAGGAGTTACCCCATGGCAACAGGAATAAACCAGGGCTGTCCCAAGCATGTCTAATGCAAGTAGCCTGAATGATGTTACTTCTTAAGGACAACGTTAAGTGGTATACTTTAGTTTAGATGCTTTTAAAAAGCAAATTTGCCATCTTACACAGTGGATCCTGGAGTTAATAAAGTACTGTTTTGTTTGATGTTAATCATGTCAGGACAGTTTGCCCCTGCTTAGATTTTTGGAGGTAGAAAACATGTTCTGAACTCTGATGTTCACTTGGTTATGTTTTAGAGTTTGTCTCCTTATTCTTTATTTGATGAGTTATTGTCATCCTCTTTTTCTTTAATCCTTCAAATGTGTTTTTTTAGTGCTTTGAACATACTTATATAGCTACTTTGACACCTTTGCCTGTTCCCACTCAGAGGTGGTTTTTCTCTCACCTGCTTTTTTTTTCTTTTTCTTTCAGTTGTGCAAGGGTCACACTTTTCTGTTTCTCTATATTTCTTCTTATTGAAAATTGGATATTTAGATAAGATATTTTAGCAGGTCTGGATTCTGACTACCCCCCATGTCCCCTAGCTTATTCTTGTTCTTTTAAATTTTTTTGCTTAGTTATTTAGTGGCTTGCCTGGATTAATTCGGTGGAGTCTCTTTCCCCTGCAGTATTCAACCTCTGATTTTAATGCTTAGTTTTTTTCCTCCTTGTTTTTATTTTTAAGCTTGGCTACCTAGGAATTGCCAGTGATTGGTTAGAGGTTGTGATTAAGAGTCCAGACCCAGGAAGTCTTCCATCCTTTGCCAGTGGATCTGTGTGTGGTTTGAGGAATGTTTTCAAAGTTAAGGGAGTTTTCATGTCTTCTTTGCATTTAGCCAGGGCTTAGCAGCTGGCAAGTTCTTTTTCTAATGGTTCCTGAGCATGTGCAGTATACTGTACACGCGTCCCTTCCTCGTTTTATTGAGCTTCCCAGATACTGCATTGTTTTACAAATTAAAGGTTTGTGGCAATGCTGCGTCAGATAGGTCTATCAGTGCGATTTTTCCATCAGCATTTGCTTTTTTTGTGTCTCTGTGTCACATTTTGGTAATTCTTGTAATATTTCAAACTTTCTGCTAGCAAAAAGATTATGACCTGCTAAAGGCTCAGATGATGGTTAGCATTTTTTAGCAATAATATTTTAAAATTAAGGTATGTGCATTGTTCTTTTTAGATATAATGCTGCTGCACACTAAATAGACTGCAGTATAGTGTAAACATAAATTTTATGTGCACTGGGAAATCAAAAAATTTGTGCGACTCCCTTTATTGTGATACCCACTTTATTGCGATGGTCTGGAACCAAACGCACAATATGTCTGAGGTCTGCCTGTGTACATGCAGCTTTCCAGATGGTTAGAAGGTGAGTATAATCTTTGCAGGGCTTTTTTTTTGGCTGCCTCTTTCCTTGAATCCCTCTGTTAAACTTCTGACCAGTGTATTATTTTCCTCTAATTGCTTGCCGACATAATCTCTGGCGTCTCACGTGATACCCCAGGCTGTGCTGCAGAGCTGCCAGTTCTCACATCTGGCTTCTCTTCCTGACTGGGCCTCTGTTTTGCTGTCTTGGAGCTGGGCTTGGGGAGATGGAGCCTGTTTCTCCCTGAGTAACCCCTCCACCCATGAGTAGGAGTTAGTAGGGGAAGGTAGTCCCTGGTCTTCTCAGTTTTTCCCTCCTCGTGCAGAACCTTCGCCTCATGCACTGTGAACAGGGCTGGGCAAGGGAAAGGGGGCTCTTCCTTTTTCTTCTCAGACTCATCTGCCCGGGATAGAACTTTTGCAACACGTAGCTGGGATGGGAATGGGAGCATGGCTGGCTCAGATGCCACACACTCTGCTGTTCTTACCAGGATTCAGTAGATTATCTTGAATAGATGCTTTTCAATATTTTGCATGCCCTTAGGTCAGTTTCCAGAGACTTTAAATGATTGTTTTTGATAATTTTCACCAGTTTCCTTCTTTTTTGCTGAGGAAGAGAGTCTGCCAAGCTCCTTTCACAGCCATTCTGGAAATCTTGATTCTAGAAAGCATTTAGAGATATTTTATGCATCTGACAGATGGTGAAATTAACTCATGGGAGGCTAAGTGACTAAATAATGCCATAAGCTAGTTGGTGATGAATCTGACCTTTTTTTCCCCCTTGATTTTAGGTTCTACTCATTCTGTAATTCCCGTGGTTTTCAAACTATTGTTAACATTATATCAAAATTCAGCTTTGAGATAGTGTGGGATATACTGAAACCAAACTAGCTAGGCTATGGTTTATATAGCTGTGAAATCTTTCTCTCCACTGAATACCAGGATTGATTTGATAGTCTAGATTGATGTGCCCATCTCTCTCCTCCTCTCTCACTGTTCCATGTATATCTGGAGTGCCAAGGTGAATCTTCTCCCAGGTAAGGGAGGTCAGGTCTTTGGCAGTTGTATGGCCCACTAAAATGGCTCAACTGAAACTGGTAGTACATATTAAAAATTATTTTAATTGTTATTAATAAATGGCATAACAATATTAAAAAATTAAAAATAGGAAAGTAACATCCATAATCTGTACCCTCTTACAGGTGCCCTTCTTTTTACATAATATTTCTTGAGTTTAAAGCATACACAGTTGATACGTTGAAGATAAGATTTTAACTGTTCTTGAAATTCAATGTAATAACATTTGAAAGACAATCAAGATTATTGAATATATTATTCAAATAATATTTGAAAGACAAGATTACTTTCTGAGGATTGATTTGACTCTTTGTGGTTTTCTGTGGCTCCATGTACATTGTAGAATTGTTTTTTCTATTTCTATCAAAAAATGCCATTTGGGATTTTGATAGAGATTGCATTGAATCCATACATCACTTTGGGTAGTACGGACATTTTAACAATATTGTCTTCCAATCTGTGAACATGAGATATCTTTCGTTTTGTGTCTTCTTTAATTTCTTTCTTCAGTGTTTTGTAGTTTCCATTATGCAAGTCTTCCACCTCCTTAGATAAGTTTATTTGTAAGTATTTTATTCTTTTTGGTATTATTGTAAATGGGGTTGGTTTCCTAATTTCCTTTTCAGATGGTTTGTTGTTAGTGTATAGAAATGCATATTGTTGATGAGAATGCAAAATGGTGCAGACACTATGAAAAACAGTATGGAGGTTCCTCAAAAAATTAAGAGTATAACTGCCATATGATCCAGCAATCTCACTTTTGGGATTTTTCAAAACAATTGAAATCATAATCTCAAAAGAGATATCTGCACTCCCATGTTCACTGCAGCACTATTCCCAACGACAAGGTGTAGAGTCAGCCTAAATGTCCATTAACAGATGAACGGATAAAGAAAGTGTGGTGTATACAGTCAGCCTAAAAAAAAAAGGAGTATATAACAACATGGATGAACCTTGAGGGCATGCTAAATGAAATTCTGTTCACCGAAAGACAATTACTCCATGATTCCTCTTACATGAGGTATCTAAAATTGTCAAATTCATAGAATCAAAGAGTGAAATTATAATTGTCTGGCACTGGGGAGAGGGGGAGAATGGGGAGTTACTAATCAATGGGCAAAAAGTTTCAGTTAAGCAAGATGAATAAGCTCTAGAGATCTGCTGTACAACATTTTGCCTGTAGTCAACAGTAATAGAATTACAATGTGTGAAGAGGGGAGATCTCATGTTAAGTATTCTTACAGTAATAAAATTCAAAAAAATTACCCACCCCAAAAAAGATTATTCCATATACCAATTGCAAACACCTATGAATGAAACAAAGCCTGATGATGATACTGCATTAAGATACATCCTGGGCTGTGCTTCCTCACATCCTTAAAACGGGTTTTATGACTTCGTAGTCAGGAATCATTAAGTAATGTCAGTTGAGTAGGTTAACAGCAATGACCATATCTGGTAGGAGGAGAGTCACTGCTGATGTGGTTTCCCTTTTCCTGTGACCATCCCATCCTGGGAAGTTGAAGAGCAAATTTTTTTTTTTCTGAAGATGCTTTAGAATTTCTCTGTAACATCTCTCTCTACTCTCTCTTTTTTAAATCTTGGCTTAACTTTTTATTTATTTTATTGAAGTATAGTTGATTTACAATATTGACAATCTAATTTTTACTCAGTGTTCACCTGTGGTGATCAACTGTCAGGATACTGTATATGCCTTATTGTGTGGGAGTTTTAGTTAAATTACATCTACGCCGATGCCAATTATATTCTTTAGTGAAGGGGAATGGTAATGGATTTTCAAAAAAATGGATTTTTTTTTTGTTATCTTTCTTGGAAAATTCTTTAAAAAGTACGTACGTGAAGTACGAACCATTTATATGTTCCAAACCAAAAAAAAAAAACCCCTCTTAATTGAGGAGAGACTCCTCTTAAATGAGGATACAGTTTTAGGGGGAAAATCAGGAATGGGATGAAGGAAGGGGAATATTTTAGTAAGCAGGTGAGCTGAATTAAATCTTAAAACAAATGATGTAAGTAGATTGTGCTCTACTAACGGCAGTATTTTGTAAGGAAATGTTAAAAACAGCTGTTCGTGGGAAGTGTGATCAAACACTGTGGCATAACTAGTATTTTTGTGGGAATTAAATATACTTAGATGCTTAATTGATGCTAAACTTATTTAATATTTCTTTAACATATTTATAATTGTGAACCTCGGGAACATATTATAGTTAATTTGAGTAGAGGATAAATGTATTGATGTATTAGTGAATAGTTGTAAAATTGTTAATCTCAGCAAAGCATTGACTTAAAGGCAAACTGATCAAGAATAAGGGTGTGTTTTCTTTTTATATTGTAAAAGTGGGAAAAGATTCCAATTACATATAAAATTATAATTCTTTTATTTGTTTTAATTTATTGATCATTCATTAAATGTGTACTAGCACTCTTACAGGAGTTTACAGGTTTAGGGGGAATCTAAAGGTACCTCCTATTCAGAGACTCTATTTAGTGAGGGAGACAAAAACATATAAAAACTAACAAAAACAATATGATAAGTGCTAGGTAGATTCACTTTATGACCTCGTAAGAATAAGTCCATGTCTCTGCATGGTAATTGAATTTAGTCTTGACTCATAAGGAGGAGCTAGACAAGTTGATGAAGGCTGCAGGTTGGATATGGAGTGAGTGAGTGAGTGTGTGTGTGTGTGTGTGTGTGTGTGTGTGTGAGAGACGGGAGGTGAATGGAGAACCCCAGGTGGTGAGAACAGGATTCACAAAGGTACAATCTGAAAATATAATGAATTCAGGGAATTTTAAATGGTGGGGCCTTTTGCACGTACAGAGTTAAAGAGTTCTGTTGGGATTAACATAGGTGAGGCTGGACAAATATGAATGGAAACCAAGGCTTTAAGGGTCTGAAATGTTATTCAAAGCAGTTGAAATTTGTATTGTAGGAGATGTGGAGACATTGAAGGATAATATACAGATAAGTGAGACACTACATATCTAACTTTAGAAAGATAACACACAGTAGTGGAGGAGGGATTTGGGGTTGGAGATGTTTTAAATATAAGACTTTTGGAATAAAGGCCAATCAAGGTTATGAAAATATGAGTTGGGAAAAGATAATGAAAGGCCGCTGGTGTTATGGTAAAAGGAATGGAGAGAAGGAGATAAGAGTCAAACATTTTAGGAGGTGGAATGGCTACCAGGATATAAGGAATGAAGGAGAATGGGGACGTGTAATGAATTCCGTGTTTCTGACTTAGGCAACTGGTGAATTCACTGGCATTAAGAATACAGGTGTGGGAACTGTTAGGATCCACATGGGTTCAACTTTAGACACATGGCAGTTTAGGTCCTTGGCAATTTCATTTAAGGTTGAGGAGAGCAGGATATAGACTTAGGATCCATAATAGGTGTTATAAATGTTTAAGCTGATAGTTAAAGCCATGAGCGTAGGTGGAATCACCCAGATGAATTCATATAGAATGAAGAAAGCAGGTGGCCAGAGGAAGCGGAATTCTGGGGCTGGTGGGGGGGGACCAGCAGTGAAGAAGACTGAGAAGAAGTCGTGAGGGGGAGGCATGAGGAGAACTAGGAGCGAGTGGTGTCTCAAACTAGGAAAAACATCTTAAGGCGGGAATGATTAATGGTGCTAGATGCTGTGTTCAAATAAGGTAAAGCCAGAAGGGTGTCCATCAGATTTGCTCGTTCATCTTTAGTTTGCTGGGGACTTTTAAGTGTAAGTATGAGGACTGAATGTTGTGGGTTAAGGAGTGAGGAGTTTTGTTGTTGTTATTGTGAATGGGAGAGGCTGGAACTTGTCTGTAGGGAGAACACCAGAAGGAGCCAGTAAAACAAGATGAAGATGTGAGGATGGGGTGGCAGGGGGCTAAAGGGTTAGCCAAGGTCCTGGGATGATTAGATTCCTGGAACCCAGGTGCTCGTCCTGTGGCTGCAGGTGTTTTGAGCCTTTGCTTTTAAAGTGCGCTGCATGGATTAGCAACATCAGCTTCATGTGGGAGCTTAACTGTAGCGTCTGAGGCTCGCATTCCAGACATTTTCAGGATCTGTATTGTAGCAAGATCCTGAGCACCTTACGCGTCTTAAAGTTTGAGAAGAACTTGAGATAATAGCAAAGGACATGACTGGAATGTGGGCTGATTTTCGTAAATTGATCAATTAGAAATATAGGAGGAAGCTTAGGAAGGAAGAGTGTAGTATGGAGCAGAGTTAATTTAACATAAGATTAAAGTGGGTAATTAAAAATTAAATTTTAAATTACTATTACATTTACCATGAGATAGAAAGTAAGCCTGCTGTTTCATTGAGATTCATAAGTAGTATGCTGGTTCAGTAAGCTTAATGTTATTACAACCTGTATTTATTAGGTCCTATTCAGATTCTGTGTATAATGCCAAGCTCGCAGCCTTAGATCACTTGGACAATATGTGTAAATTTGAATTTAGCTCAAAAACAGAAGAAAAATACAGATTTGAGTATTTTATTTGCCTCTTGTTAGGTCACTTATCACCATCATCATTATTATCATCTTACAAATGAGGCAAATAGCCTTAGAGAACTTAAGTAATGTAGTTACTGTTCCACTGTTAGTTCATGGTTGAACCAAGGAATGATTCAAATTCTTCTGATTCTGGAACCTCTTGTGGAAAAGCTGGGGGAAACGTCCATGTAGAAGCAAATGAGTATAAAATCTCACTGTCTCTAGTAAGGAATAGGAAAGAACTAATAAACTTAAGCCTTCATTAAGGTAAACTTGCTCTTGTTGGTGGGATAGCTTTCACTTCACAATGTATCTCTAATTTCTGATTACCATTTAAAGTCTGGATTAGACCCCAGTCTATTAATGTTCTGCTAAAAGCCTCTGACTTAGTACTTAGGCAGCCACATATTATTGTGTCATCATAAAGTAGATGATAGATGACATTTATGGATATTTGAATTTTAAAATTAGTCATCCTGGATTTTCTTTTCAATTTATACAAAAATGTTTTATTACTTATAATCAGGTTCTTGTAAATGTGGTTCTCTAAATCTTGAGAACTTTGTTATGTAATTATTAATTTAGTATATGAACTATGTGTACTAGATGGGATAGAAAATGAGAGCTACCTACCCTCCAGGTAGTTTAAAAATTTTGTCAGTTTTCCTTCACCCCAATGGTAGTTTTCTTTGTTATTTTTCACAGCTGTTTTCTTTAGATTTTGATATTTTGTTTCTTCAGCTGTTATGGTGATACTGATATGGGAAACAGTCCCACACTCACTCTTTCAGGGACCTCTACTCCTTGAGTATATGTGGCTGATTTCTGTATATGTCTTTTGGTAGTAAATTAGGGGTATGAAAAGTTACCCTCACCACTTCCAAAATACTTATAGATTATTCTGTTGCTTTCTCCTCTGTGAAGATATGTCTTATTATTGATTCATCAAATGAAGAGCTTGAGATTTTTTTTCCCCCACCGTTATTAGTGTTTATCCTGCTATCAAATTAAAAAGAGTAGTAAATTTTTCCCTTTGAATTAGTTGCATGTGTATTCTGAGAGAACTGAAATTACACATTTTTAATAAAATTTGATTTGGCTGAAGAAGAATTTGTTATTTTTATGGTGGCAATGATAGAGGCAGGACAGAATCTTGGATTTTGTTTAAGAAGCCTGAGCTTGAAAAATGGTTTTGCCATTAACTGACAATGAGATTTTAGAAAGTTGCTTTTCGTGGTGATGGGAAAACTGGACAGCTACATATGAGAGAATGAAATGAGAACATTTTCTCATACCATATTAAAAAAAATAAACTCAATATGGATTAAAGACATAAATTTAAGACCAGAAACCATAAAACTCCTAAAAGAAAACATAGAACACTCTTCAACATAAATTGTAGCAAGGAAACAGAAGCAAAAATAAACATATGAGACTTAATTTAAAGCGTTTGTACAGCAAAGGAAACCATCAACAAAATGAAAAGATAACCTTCTGAAACGAGAGAAAATATTTTCAAATGGTGTGACCTTTAAAGGGTTAACATCCAAAGTATATTGACAGCTCATACAACTCAATATGAGAAAAACAAATTGAGTTTTACTGAAATGAACTCAACTTTTAGTGTGCCTCAATTTTTATGAGTTTGGAGTTTGAGGAAAGGTCAGACTCGGAGATATGAACATTTTGGGATTTATTAGCCTATAGATAATATTAACAGAAACTATTCGTTATGTATTAATGTGCTTTTAAACAATGTTTATCACTTATTAAAATGGTGTAAACTACATTTTCACCGGGCCAGTAGCATGGCCAGAGCATTATTATATACTTCCATAGAGATATTTTCTAAAGTTATTAATAGTTATGTATACACTATCATCTGCTCTTTGAGTTTCATTATTTGTTTAAAACCAAAATCCACTTGAGTTATGATTTGCCACCTGTTGTTCCCAAAGGTTAATTTAATAATAGTTACAATTCCTGTGGTTAGATTTTTCTTTTTTTTTTTTTTTTTTTTTTACCGTAGCTCTACTACCCATACCTTCCTAACTTCTTTTTAAGAAAGAAGGGAAGGGACAGGAGTCAGCATAGGTGAATTTTTTTTTTTTTAATTTATTTTATTTTTGGCTGTGTTGGGTCTTCGTTTCTGTGCGAGGGCTTTCTCTAGTTGCAGTGAGCGGGGGCCACTCTTCATCGCTGTGCGCGGGCCTCTCACTATCGCGGCCCCTCCCGCTGCAGAGCACAGGCTCCGACGCGCAGGCTCAGCAATCGTGGCTCACGGGCCCAGTCGCTCCGCGGCATGTGGGATCTTCCCAGACCAGGGCTCGAACCCGTGTCCCCCGCATTGGCAGGCAGACTCTCAACCACTGCGCCACCAGGGAAGCCCCCTCATCCTTGCCTTTTAATGACTGCTGTCTCTTTTTCTTTTCTTCTCCATCAGTCAAAATGTTACCAATTCTGAAGACGTAGTGAAAGCATTAAACTACTCTGTGAAGTTGTCCCTTACTATTATAGCCAATATTGATCTTCTTCTTTTCATTATTCAATATCACTAACTTGGTCATGTGCTAATAGTACTATGTTATGAGATGTTTTGTACATGTATGTTTTTTTCTCCCCAACTTGTATGATTCCTGAGGCCAGAAACTGTATCTAATTTTTTAACTTCCAGAATTTGGCATAGTATAGTATTGTATCCATTGAAGGCACTCGCTGAAGAACTTTTGATTGTTAAAGTGACTTATGAAAATACAATAATCATTGGTTACATGTACATATATTTTAATATAATGTTCTGAATCCAGGTGTCCCGACATGAGAAAGCCCTTTTTAAATTCCCAAAAATCAAGGCATTTGTTTATTTTCAGTCCTTTCATGTACTCAGGTAAGAGAAACTCAAGAAATCAAAGCCCTAAATAGCTATGCTGGTATGCAGGGTCACACTTTTGTGATACGTTATTCTTGAAAGGTATGAATGTTAACATGCTATTTTTGTGCTAATGGTATTTACTTCAGAATCAGAGTTGATGTGTGTTTATTGACTAACATGTTAAAGATAAGTTTGAGGAATGAAGGGCAACAAACCTGAAAACATTTTTTTAATAGTGAGCTTCATTTTAGAGCCATAAAATTTCCTGATTTGGGAAATTTGGCACAAAGACTTTGGGACTTATTATAAGATCTATATATAAGAAACATTTTGGATGATTATATATATTGTGTCAGTACTTTAGAGATGTCACTCTGTTGTTTTCTCACTGGCATTGTTTCCAAACAGAAATCTGCTGTCATCCTTATCTTTGTGCCTCTGTATCTAATGTGCCTTTCTTATTCTCTGGCTATTTTTAAGATTTTCTCTCTGATACTGGTTTTGAGAAATTTGTGCTGCACTTTGGTGTAATTTTCTTGGTTTCTTGTGTTTGGGATTCGTTGCACTTCTTATATGTGCATACGTGATCTTGCACTTCTTAGAATGCATGATTTCATCAAATCTTGGGAAATTTCAGCCATTTATTTCTTCAAAAATATTTTTATCCTTAAAACTATTATTATACAGTTATTGGGCCACTTAAAGTTGTCCCACATCTCACTGATTTTCTGTACAATCTTTGTTATTTTCTTTTCTCTGTTTCATTTTAGATAGTTTTATTGTTTCATCTTTAAGTTCAGTAATCTTCTTCTGCATGTATAATCTGCCATTAATCCCACCTATTGTATTTTTCATCTCAGATATTGTAGTTTTCATCTCTAGAAGTTCAGTTTGGGTCTTTCACGTCTAACATTGTGAGCATGTTGAATACAGTGTAATGTGCTTTTGTGCTAATTTTAACATCTGTGTCAGTTCTGGGTCAGTTTTGATTAATTTCTCTCCCAATTATAGAGTGTATTTTCCTGCTTTTTTGCATGCCTAGAAATACTTGATTGGATTCTAGACATTTAAAATTTTACCTTATTGGATGCTGCTTTTTTTTGTATTCCTATCAGTATCATTGAGCTTTGTTCTGGGATGCAAGTGTTTTTGATCCTTATGGGTCTTGATTATAAGTTTTATTAGGCAATACCAGAACAACATTCAGTTTAGGGATAATTATTCCTCACTACTAAGACAAGACCCTCTGTGTACCCCACCCAGTGCCTTGTGAATTAGGAGCTTTTTGGTCTGGCTGGTGGGAATAGGCACTATGCTGGGCCCATGTGAGTGCTGCTTAAGGGGGGGCATCTGTAGATCTCCAGGTTTCTCTCTTTGCAGCTCTCTTTAGTACTCTATTCTGTGATTCTAGCTACCTTGGTTACCTGGACTTCCAGCTCCTTCTCCTTACGTCAGGGAGTCACCTGAGCTCCACCTATGTGCCTCAGCCTTGGATCCCTTTCAGGGCAGTGTGGTAGAATAGTCATAGGGCTCACCTTGTTTGCCTCCTGTCCCAAAGTATCACTGTCTTATTTCTTGATGTCCAGTGTCTTAGAAACTGTTGTTTCATATATGTATTTGCCTTTGTTTGTTTCACGTAGGTGGGTAAATACAGTCCCTGTTGGCTTATCTTGGCCAGAGATGGAAGTATTACATTTGTTGTTGCTTTTTGAAAAGCATGGTGAGGTTGATAAGAGAAACTTTTTAAGGGAGCTAGTCATTTTTAAGCTGAGTGCAATACAATGTTGTACTCATTTTAGCTTTATATTTCCCTAAAGTTATCGAAAATAAGTAGAGGTCTTTTCTAGTATGTGTATGGAAATCAAAGTAGACTTAAATTCTTTTATCCTTACAAGTTGTACTTTACCTATCTTTGCTGTAAGAATTAAAATGACACTGTTATAAGTTCAAGGTATGCTTTAAAGAGATAGTGATTTTAGTGAATGACTGTAATTTGACCAGTTGAATATTAAACGTTTCAAGGGTATATCTTTAATATATTTCTCAAGATCTTTAGAATTTAAGTTCTGTGTAAAGTAGCTCTAGGATGATAGCCAGTATTCTCTAGACTTAGTTTGACAGTTTTCTAATCTCTCACCTATGGTAATATAACATTTCTTTTCTCAGAAGGAGTTTACAAAAGGCATTTAAAAACCTAAGTATTCCTTTCCATTTTATAGTCACATGTTCTAATTGGGAGCATATAATCTATGTGTAATAATGAGATGAAGTTTCTAAAATAGATGCCTTTTTAGAAGTTGATTTTATTTGCATAATTGCTTATAGAAAGAATAATAATATACCATGTTTTTAAGAGTGTTTTGCTATTTTTTTTTTTTCCACACACACACACTGTATTTTATTTTTACAAGAGATAAATAGACTGACACCAAGCATTGTACATGGATGACCACAACAAAAGCAACAATGATTGCAATTACCATACATGAAACACACTCGTACTATGTCATAATATTGACATTCAGTCCAGTAATCCTCCACTGTAACAGCTCCTTTACTTTGCAGTGAAAATTGATTTGTATATTCTTTGCCTCTGAGTCCTTGTGGGATTTTTTTTTTTTTTAAATTCAGACAGAAAGTCACAAAAATTATACTCATCCTCATCAGTTCACTCAGTCCCATGTAATTCATTTTTTTTTTCATCTTGATATTTTGTTAGCACTTTTATGAGTTCATAAGTTATTCATTAGAGTTCTGAAAATGCTTATTCATTCAGTTCAGCAGTACAGTCAGTTACCTGAAACCTGTACTTGTCAGAGTCTTTTCCATGAATTTCTTGAAGATGAAACCCTCTTATAGGAACATATTTGCAAAATCATCAGAGTACACCCAGAACTGTCTGTAAATGACAAAAGACTTAAAAATGACCACGGTTAAAGATTTGATGAAAATTCATAATAATGCAGTTGACAAGAAAATTAGTTATTTCTGAGATATACATTTTAAAGTAATAACTAGGATTATTACTTATAACATTATACCAGAACATATAAGATTTTTAGAAATTTCATGTAATGTCTGAAACATTTATATTAACATATTTCCATACATATTTCCATACAAATACAAATATAAGATTTTTAGAAATTTCATGTAATGTCTGAAACATTTATATTAACATATTTCCATACAAATAACCCAATGAAAGTTTAGTATTAGTTGTTTTGTTTGTTTTTTTATACTGCAGGTTCTTATTAGGCATCATTTTTATACACATCAGTGTATACATGTCAATCCCAATCGCCCAATTCAGCACACCACCATCCCCACCTCACCGCAGTTTTCCCCCCTTGGTGTCCATATGTCCATTCTCTACATCTGTGTCTCAACTTCTGCCCTGCAAACTGGCTCATCTGTACCATTTTTCTAGGTTCCGCATACATGCATTAATATACGATATTTGTTTTTCTCTTTCTGACTTACTTCACTCTGTATGACAGTCTCTAGATCCATCCACGTCTCAACAAATGACTCAATTTCGTTCCTTTTTATGGCTGAGTAATATTCCATTGTATATATGTACCACATCTTCTTTATCCATTCCTCTGTTGATGGGCATTTAGGTTGCTTCCATGACCTGGCTATTGTAAATAGTGCTGCAATGAACATTCGGGTGCATGTGTCTTTTTGAATTATGGTTTTCTCTGGGTATATGCCCAGTAGTGGGATTGCTGGGTCATATGGTAATTCTATTTTTAGTTTTCTAAGGAACCTCCATATTGTTCTCCATAGTGGCTGTATCAATTTACATTCCCACCAACAGTGCAAGAGGTTTCCCTTTTCTCCACACCCTCTCCAGCATTTGTTGTTTGTAGATTTTCTGATGATGCCCATCTAACAGGAGTGAGGTGATACCTCATTGTAGTTTTGATTTGCATTTCTCTAATAATTAGTGATGTTGAGCATCTTTTCATGTGCTTCGTGGCCGTCTGTATGTCTTCTTTGGAGAAATGTCTATTTAGGTCTTCTGCCCATTTTTGGATTGGGGTGTTTGTTTCTTTGATATTGAGCTGAATGAGCTGTTTATATATTTTGGAGATTAATCCTTTGTCCGTTGATTCATTTGCAAATATTTTCTCCCATTCTGAGGGTTGTCTTTTCGTCTTGTTTATGGTTTCCTTTGCTGTGCAAAAGCTTTGAAGTTTCATTAGGTCCCACTTGTTTATTTTTGTTTTTATTTCCATTACTCTAGGAGGTGGATCAAAAAAGATCTTGCTGTGATTTATGTCAAAGAGTGTTCTTCCTATGTTTTCCTCTAAGAGTTTTATAGTGTCCAGTCTTATATTTAGGTCTCTAATCCATTTTGAGTTTATTTTTGTGTATGGTGTTAGGGAGTATTCTAATTTCATTCTTTTACATGTAGCTGTCCAGTTTTCCCAGCACCACTTATTGAAGAGACTGTCTTTTCTCCATTGTATATCTTTGCCTCCTTTGTCATAGATTAGTTGACCATAGGTGCGTGGGTTAATCTCTGGGCTTTCTATCTTGTTCCATTGATCTATGTTTCTGTTTTTGTGCCAGTACCATATTGTCTTGATTACTGTAGCTTTGTAGTATAGTCTGAAGTCAGGGAGTCTGATTCCTCCAGCTCCATTTTTTTGCCTCAAGACTGCTTTGGCTATTTGGGGTCTTTTGTGTCTCCATACAAATTTTAAGATGATTTGTTCTAGCTCCGTAAAAAATGCCATTGGTAATTTGATAGGGATTGCACTGAATCTGTAGATTGCTTTGGGTAGTATACTCATTTTCACAATGTTGATTCTTCCAATCCAAGAACATGGTATATCTCTCCATCTGTTGGTATCATCTTTAATTTCTTTCATCAGTGTCTTATAAAAAAGTATTGACACTTCAATTAATATGCTCTATAAATTGTAACCTTAATTTTATGTATTCTGTTATGCTAATATCTTCATACATCAGTTATAGTTATATTTCCCCTGTAAAATCCCAAATTTCATTGACTTGTAAAGAGATTTTGAAAGTGCGATATAGGATGTGGGCACTGGGAGGACTTACATTACTTTAAATGAGTGGATATAGTTTTATGACTGGGATTGAGCATAGTTTTATTATTCATAACTCTTTTTCTCCTGTCCCTGAATGTTTCATGAAATAAATACCTTCTAATTATACTCAGTTATCACTTCAAGTAATAGAAGATAGTTTTAAATTTAACACAGTGAATTGGCCTACAGGTTGTGATGGAGACTGTGCAGTAGGTGACAGGGCTGACAGTCCAGTTAAAAGCTTGCTCAGTTAGCAGCAGTTGAAAGTAAGTAATTAGTTGTGGAAGGCTAGGAGAAACTGCATCAGTTCGGTTCAGTTCAGCAGAAGAAAGAATTGTTGCCTGAGACTATCACCAGGGGTAGCACAGTAGGAAGAGGTCCGAAATATAATGAAAAGTGACATACGGAGTTGAGGTAGCACCTTGCTCAAGGTCAGAATTATGACAGTGGGAAGAGGAGCTAACTTAATAATAGAGATTTGCTGTAGTGGTGGTAATTTAAGTCTCTCTCATCCAGCCCAGGAGTTGTCTATACTGATATCTGGGGCTCAGGGGCCCTTGGAGCCTAAGAGATCTGAACCAATATCATTTGGTTTGTCTGCGTATAATCTGGATAACTTTTTTTGAAGGTAAACTTTGTACTGTTCTTGAGCCAATTAGGTGCTGGGTTCCTGACTAGTTTCAGTTCGTCACTATGCTTGGTATTACTGGATAAATTCATGTTTCTTTTTTTCTTTAAATTATTCTCTTTAGCACAGTGAATTTTGAGTTAAATAAAATTCTCTGCTAATTATTTCTTTAAATGATCAAGGCTTATAAAATTGAAATTAAACATTGAAATTAGACTGATAGCAGTTAGAAAAACTTTCATGAATGTGTTCTTGGAAAATGAAGACCAGATATCTGACACTGGAATTAAGGACATGTATTGAAAGTTTATGTCTAAATCCTAATTTCTTGCCATCTATTTCATACTTTATCATTTGTCAGAAATAAGTATGACCTAGATTTTTAAAGCAATTGACATTTTAATTTGGTAATGGGGGAAAATACCTTTAGTTGATACTGAACATTGTTTTCAATAATAATATATAATTTCAATAATGTTTATTGATCAACATTTATGTATGTATATATGTACACACACACAAGTGTGAGCATGAAACACTGTGGCCCATTGTTGATAGTTTCGAAGTAGTTTTCATATAAGGTTGTTGTTTTTTCTAGGTTTAAGATAATTGCTGTGAGCATCTAGCTATTTCCAAACTTCAAGAGTTTCTGGTTGAATAACTCTGAAGAGGGGATTCAGAGAGTATAATATAAATTGAGATTTTATGTAATTCTTGTTATTATAATCAAAACCTCATCCCCTCCCCCCAACCCTCCAAATGTTAATTAAAAAGTTTTTCTTTTGGCTTTTCTTGCTTGTATGTGTTTTAGGTTCATGATAATATTCCTTTTTTACTGAAATTTTGATTGAGTTAGAGGACCTTTACGTTTATTACAACCTAGAGATGTGATATTTTGTTATAAATTTTGCCCTATTTTATAGTTAATCAAAACTAACATATTTTGTTCCATTGCACGTTGGACCATAAGTAGAAGTACTGAAGTAGATTTTCCATCCTCTTTTATTTCCATATTTTAAAATAGGTTTGCAAGGTTTTCAAAGTCATTTAATTCAAAGTAAAATACTCTTTTTTTTAAGAGATTTGCTTTTTTTTTTTTTAACTTTGGATTTATTTATTTATTTATTTATTTATGGCTGTGTTGAGTCTTATTTCTGTGCGAGGGTTTTCTCTAGTTGCGGCAAGTGGGGGCCACTCTTCATCACGGTGCGCGGGCCTCTCATTATCGCGGCCTCTCTTGTTGGGAGCACAGGCTCCAGATGCGCAGGCTCAGTAATTGTGACTCACGGGCCTAGTTGCTCCGCGGCATGTGGGATCTTCCCAGACCAGGGCTCGAACCCGTGTCCCCCGCATTAGCAGGCAGACTCTCAACCACTGCGCCACCAGGGAAGCCCAGGGGCTACTCTTTGTTGCGGTGCGTGGGCTTCTCATTGCAGTGACTTCTCTTGTTGTGTAGCACAGGCTCTAGGCGTGCAGGTTTCAGTAGTTGCAGCATGTGGGCTCAGTAGTTGTGGCACACGGGCTTACTTGCTCCGCGGCATGTGGGATCTTCCCGGACCAGGGCTCAAACCCGTGTCCCCTGTCCCGACTTTCCTCTTTTTTTTTTTAAAGAAATTCACGTTCTTTTATTTATTTATGTATTTATTTATGACTGTGTTGAGTCTTCGTTTCTGTGCGAGGGCTTCCTCTAGCTGCGGCAAGTGGGGACCACTCTTCATCGCGGTGCGCGGGCCTCTCACCATCGCGGCCTCTCTTGTTGCGGAGCACAGGCTCCAGATGCACAGGCTCAGTAATTGTGGCTCACAGGCCCAGTTGCTCCGTGGCATGTGGGATCTTCCCAGACCAGGGCTCGAACCCGTGTTCCCTGCATTGGCAGGCAGATTCTCAACCACTGCACTACCAGGGAAGCCCCCGACTTTCCTCTTAAAGATGTATAGTTTTAGTACGGTAGGACAAGATTTCACACATCTATGCGGATATATACATCTTGCAAATGTGTTTGTTTTAAAAATTGTTTTGTAAGCATTTGAGCTATAAAATTCTAACTTGTTGTCTAAATATATTTGCTATTAGAAAACTATAGTTAAGCTGGGACAAAGTGAGAGAGTGGCATGGACATATATACACTACCAAATGTAGAACAGATAGCTAGTGGGAAGCAGCCACATAGCACAGGGAGATCAGCTCAGTTCTTTGTGACCACCTAGAGGGGTGGGATAGGGAGGGTGGGAGGGAGAGGCAAGAGGGAGGAGATATGGGGACATATGTATGTGTATAGCTGATTCACTTTGTTATAAAGCAGAAACTAACACACCATTGTAAAGCAATTATACTCCAATAAAGATGTTAAAAGAAATAAATAAAAATTAAAAAAAGAAAATCAACTATACTTTAAAATGAAATAAAAATTAAATTAAAAAAAAAACTATAGTTAGTCCATGGAAGAACATTTAACTGGCAGTGGGGGAGGGGAACACTGACATCTGCAATGAAAGTAAAAGAAAATAATATTGCTGTAGTAATAGTATTTAAGAAAAATGTTGAATGATTGAATTAGGGAAAAAAAATCCTTGTATTTAGGATAAGCAAGTTTGATTAGGATTTAGGTAGCCCTAGAGAATATAAAAAGAATGTTATTAATAATTAACTTTAAGGAGAATTAGAGGTGGATAATGATTCTTATAGTTTATTTTGTGTATAAATTTGTTTTCCTTAATTTTTATTGTTTTTCTTACTCTTAAGTTTGTTAGACATATAGAAGGTATTATTTTATTTTTGTTTGTTTTATCTTAATGGATTACAGTTTAAAACGAATTGGATAGGCAGTTAGGAGAGAGGGATAAAAACATACATGAATATTTGAGGAGGTGACTCAGCAACGGTTGTGAGATATGAGGTATGGGATATTGTTTTGTTATTTAAGAACTGAAATCACATTCTTGAACCTTCTCTATGAGGGTTCAGCTACCTGCTATATATTACAGATTCTGAAATTTTTTAGTGTTTGTTAGCATTGTTGAACTGGCTAATAAAGGAACTGTGTCCCTGGTAGATTAGATAAATGGAATATCAATGGGAAATTGCTTCACAACAATAGAAATGACTAATCTGAATTTCTTAATAATTATTCATATTGAGAGTTTATGTGTGTGGCACTGTGTTAAATACCTTATGTGTTTAGTGGAAATACCTTTTTTTCCCCATTTCAGCAGGGAAAACAGGTTTACTGAAATCAAGAGAAGTAATTAAAATTACAAGTCTGTAACACTACAGAATTCTAAATTATAGGTTAACTTTGTAGGAGGTCATTAGTGGATTTGTTCCCATGGTATCCATGGGTAGCAGGCCTAAAGTGGGTTCATTAACTGAAATACTCTTATGAGGATGAGGTCTTAATCTATTTCAGAGGACTATTTTAATAAGCAGTATTTGTATTTATTCATTAATTATAGTGGCTGTCTACTTTATATTTGTAAGTGTATAAAATGTATTACCCCCAGTCCCCCCCAAAAAAACAACACACAAATGTTTCCCCAAAGTATTCTCTGACCAATGTATACTCATAGTAGGGGTGGAAGGTCTAAGTGCTTAGAGTAAGAGGTTAGTAGATTGAAGGCATCTGGGGAGAGATGCTAGCCCGCTGAGCAAGAAAGCCCGTAGTGGTGATACTCCCACCTAGTGGTGGAGCCTGGTAACCCAACACTTTAGAGAGAGGCTGTGGTCCCGTTCTATGGAGAATTTTTTGTTTTTTTAAAAAAATAAGCCACAGGCCACACAACTCATCAGAACTAGAACTTGGGTTGCTTCCGTAACAATTTAGATTTAAACTCAATACTTTCTCTTTATTTTATTTATTTATTTTTTTTTTAAATTTTGTCCATTGAACTTTTTTTTTTTATTGAAGTATAGTTGATGTACAATATTACATAAGTTACAGGTGTACTTTCTCTTTAAATTCATTATTGTCCACTTATAAAACCTGTGGTTCTGTAGCAGTGGGGGGCATTGCTTTAATGTTAGCTTCAAGCTAAGTCTGAGGAGACTTTATGAAGGAAGTAGAGAGGTGCAGAGTGGTATTTTGAAGATAGTGGTGATGGTTCTAATGGAGTTAAGGCTCCTGATGAAGAGATTGCCTGAATTTCTGAAGGAATGATAGCTTTTGAGACCTTGGGAATGATTTTTCTAGATTTGAAGATAAAAACTTACTCATATTTCTAGATCCAGTCATTAAAGTATGAATTTCTTTTAGGATTCATTTATATTTTTTTCAGCTGTGATACACGTTATACTAACTGAAACATTTGATTTTAATACACGTGTGAACATAAATGTTGGAATTCTTTCAATTTATTACATTGACATATGCTTTGGGCCAGTTTTTCTCTCTGAAAACTTTGTTTTTCTACACGCACTGTGACTACCTGCCACCTTATAGGAATTGCATTTTGTGGCTTGCTTCATACCAGTCTTTATGAATATATTTGCTTTGTTTGCATATACTTTATGAGAATTTATTCAATGACAGGTTATTTTCATTGTGGTTTGTTTTGTAGTTTCCAGAATTAACTGAAATGCAGTATCAGTATTTACTTTTACATAACAATTTGGATTATATGGGACTTCATTTACTAGTAATTTTATTGTTTTGTTGCCTGCTGTTTACACAGAATGACTTATCTCCTGTGGAGTCTGTGTGGAATACACGATAAAGTTTGATTTCTCTGGGAAGAAATCTCCATTAAATGAACTTTAATACAGATATGATGAAAAATATTTACTAGGTTTTATTTCCCCGCAATTTGTCAAATGGACTGTAGTTTTTACAGCTTCACATTTTACACTCACTTGTTAAAAGTATTGTTGAGCTTATTAGAGGCAGTTTCCCGTGGTAGAATGAGGAGGTGATACAGTGTCTCTGATTTGCAGCGTAGAGTTTGCAGTCAGCCAGCACAAGTAGCTATCTCTGTGGTCTCCTGCAAATTGCCTCATCTTTGCAACAATACACATAAAGGCAGTTCATAGAGGAAACCTGAGTGGTTAGTAAACATATTAAAATATTAAAATGCATATAATATCATTGATCATCAGGGATATGAAAATTACAAGAATATTGAGATGCTATTTGTTACTCATCAGCCTGGAAGAAATTTTTAGAAGTCTGACAGTTGTAGGGTTGATAAAGATGTGGGAAAATAGGAACTCATACATTGTCTAAATTGGCATAATTAGTTTGGATAAGCCATTTGGCAATGCCTTACGATTGGTTACTACCTTTTTTATGTACTGTGGGCGAATTTGACAGTCTGGTAAAGTCTATGCACTTCTTTGCAGAATAATTTTTAAATGAATAAAATACGTAGACATACAAAAGACAATAACCTCATTGAAATACTGTTATCAAAATATAAATGTGATGCAATAATGTTTGTTTTTTTGTGAAGTCATTTTATAACAAGAATCTAATGACAGGTCTTATAACTGAGTTCAAAGTAGTGAGGAGTATAAACAATATCTAGAGCTATCAGCAACAAGTAGAATGGAAGAGGAGAATACTCCTGATTTTTATTGGTTACAAAGTCACAGATACTGTTAATTCTGTGGTGTTTGTTGTCTCCATTTGTAATTGAAATCGTAAATTTTAGTTAGAGATTTGTGAAAATGAAGACATGTTTTCCGTCCTTTCCAAGTTCCTTTCCAATTCTAATCATGGAAGCAGTGGAGACCCAGTTTAAGAACTCTTGCAGAGAGCGTCTATAAACCATGAACAGTGCTCATTGTTTATAAGAATTTTTTAAAATCTTATAAATGGTTAGAATTCTTATAAATGCTCTCCAGCAATGGAAATAAATAGATTATACCTGTATGGGTCAACAGGCATAGGTTTTTAAAACAAAACTTCGACTTAAAAGTTTCAGTATGAAATTAGAAAAGAATATTATGCTAATTTAAAAAACATATAAAACTATATTGCATATTGCTGATGATTTTATGTACCTGTTTTTGTGTGTGTCTCTGTAGATAATAAAGATAGATTTAAAAGAAATAATACTCTTGCCTAAATGAGAGAGAGGAGAATAAGATGGGATAAAGAGTTCAGATATACCTGCAATGTTTTAAATGTTTATGTTAAAAAAGAATCTCAAACTTAATAATAATCAGTTATAGATTGCGGGTACATAGGTGTTTGCTGTGTTATTCTTTGTACTTTTCAGAATTAAAACAGTTCTCAAACATTTTAAAATAATGATTATGATGAAATATTTTATTATAGTGATTATAAATAAACATTGTAATAAAAAAAGAAGTGGTACAGACAGATTAGTTGAAAGGGGATTAACTTCTTTCATTTGCTTCAGGTACATATAGCTTATTCCTGTACATAATTGTACTATTGATATTTTGTGACTAATGCAAGTATTTGCTTTTTGCTTTTCTATTTAGATTGTAAAAGTAAGCCTTTAAATAGCAGTTGATGTTTATGGTAGCAGAATGGAAACTCAGTCAGTGTGGTTAGGACTGTGTTACTCTGCAATAACTTAATAGCCCTAAATTTGTCCATTTCTGGCATGTTTATCACCAGAAAAGCTCAAAGCTCAAAATTTTATCTTACTAGACCCAGGAAAATGGTGTTATTTGTTGGGCTTATATTGGTGTCTTGTATCTCTTCTCTCTAATGGTTCACTAAATTAGATCTGAAATACCTGGGATTGCTTTCTTCACTTTCTTAGTAAAGAGATACATAAAATCCTGGTTATTGAAGAAGAACTTTTGGTAACTACTCCAGGTCATTTTCACTGAAATGAACTAAGGTGTTCGTCAATAAGGATGAATGTAGTGGTAACTGCACAAGTTAGAATATGATGAAACGTCTTCATTTTCTCAAATACGAACCTGACCAAAAAGTAAGGATTAGATTGAAGTGAAATGAACATAGCTTCCAAGAGCGTGGACTCAGTCCATAGATAGGAAGGTTGGTAAGGAACTGCAGAGATGCGCAGGGCAACCGAGGCAGTCCCTGGCTGTGTTACACATTTCTTCCAGGAGAAGTCAGAATTTCTTGTCTTTTAACTATTCTTTTTTGGATATCTCTTTCACTGTCTCTTTCCAATTGGCAATAACTGTTTTATTGTTTATAAAGTAATACAGGTAAACGTTTCAAATAACATAGAAACTAATAAAGTAGAATAAATACACCCCTGTAATCTTCACCTCTAGAAATAAACCATTATCAATTCACTATATATCCTTTAAGATATTTAGCATGTATGTAAAATAAGTTAATGAGTGAATAGCACACGTTTATTTTTAAAATATGAAATAGTTCTTTACGTAGTGTTGTGATAAGTAGTCCTTTTGGATTTACTTAAAGGTAAGTTGTGACTATCCCTTTAGTAAGTTTGTCTCATCTTGTTAATGACTATAATACGTTCCATTTCATACCGTATTATGATCTAACCAATCTCCTTTTTATGAGTACACATATTATTTCCAAATATTTGCAATTATAAACAGTGCTGCAGTGAGTATCCTTTTGAATAAACATGTGTGCCTTGTCTGATTCTTTCTTTAAGATAAATCCCTAGAAATGGTATTGCTGTACTGAACAGTACATACTTTAAAATTTTATATGTATTATTAGTGTGACCATGAAAGATTGTACCCATGTATATCTGTATTGTTTACCTTAATATTTTACAGTGATTTTTTTTTTTAATTTATTTATTTATTTTTGGCTGTGTTGGGTCTTCGTTTCTGTGCGAGGGCTTTCTCTAGTTGGGGCAAGCGGGGGCCACTCTTCATCGCGGTGCGCGGGCCTCTCACCATCGCGGCCTCTCTTGTTGGGAGCACAGGCTCCAGACACGCAGGCTCAGTAGTTGTGACTCACGGGCCTAGTTGCTCCGCGGCATGTGGGATCTTCCCAGACCAGGGCTCGAACCTGTGTCCCCTGCATTGGCAGGCAGATTCTCAACCACTGCGCCACCAGGGAAGCCCTACAGTGATGTTTTTAATATAACATATTATATTCATATGTGAAGTGGAAACAAAATGTTTTCATAGTATTTTTACCAAATGAATATTCCCATTAAACATATGGAACCTTATGTACATACCACTTCCAAGTTTTAATGATCAGCTTTCATCTTGAGCTGCTGTCTCTGATCATAATAGCAAATGTTTTTAAAAGAGTAATTCTCCTGCCACAAGGGGATGGGGAAAGAGTGTCTGGACCAAGGACTATGTTAGCCATGAGAGAGCTATGTTAATTCTGTTTCTGCATTTCCAGTAAATTGTTCCATTACTTAAGTTATGCAAGTATTTATCTATGAGGCAGGCATCAGGCTGGGCATGAGGGACACGATGAATGAGACACAGTTCTGGGCTTTAAGTTCTGGGCTTTATTTTAATAATTTAGTGGTAGAAACTGATAAGTAGCTAATAATAGGCAACTATTTAAAGAACTAGCATTGTGGTTATAAAATGACATTTGTAAAATAATACCCTGTAACAAAAGGCAAAATAGAAATGTTCACAGATGAGAGCAAAAAAATTTCACAAAACAATTTAACCACCTAAAAACTGTCGTTAATGTTGGATGAATTTCATTTTCCTCCAACATTTTATTATGAGTATTTTCAAACCTTTACAAAAGTTGAAAGAATTTTGCAGTGAATACTCAAAAATACCCACCACCCAGATTTTACAGTCAGCATTTTGCTGTGCTTGCTTTATCATATGTCCAATGCTATCATTTATCGTCCACCTTTTTAAAGTAAGTTGCAGAAATAAGTATCCTTCTTTCCTTCTACATGCATAGATTAACTACTATTTTAAATAGTACTGTGTTTTAATTAAAGTCTATATTGATTAACTGTGTGCTATAGAAGATGTAGAAACTTTGTACTCTTACATTCCTTCCCAAATTCCCTTTCCTGTCTCCAAATATTTGATAAATTACTTTGTTTAATTTTGAAACGTAATGCAAGTGTTATAAATCTTGAGCGACCATATAACTTATCCAGACAAGGGTATTTGTGAGAGAGAAAGGAGGTACTACTATTCATGATTACGCAGGGACAGCGAGTACAGTTTGGGTCATCCTAGGCAAATGACGATGATCAGACTGTCTGTAACAATAGTGGCTGGAGTTGTTTATTATTCTTAGTTTTATACTTAAGTGTATTTGTATTTAATAAATTAAACACTATAGTCAACATTTAGTCTTTTACCATAGTTTATTTCCTGAGTCCTTCATTTTGAGTCACCTGTGGTTGGATTTTATCCATAGCTTCTCCTTTCCTGAGTTCTTTATTTTGATGTATCTCTTGGTTGGATTTTATCCTCAAGTAGTCCCCCCACCTCTGTGACTGGGTCTAATTTGTACTGAATTCGTTAATTTTTTACTTGTTTGTTACCTTACATTATTTTTATACTTTTAATAAATAATATGTCTCAATATGCTATTGTTCTTTTATTATCCCTATAATAATAGGGATAAATGGAACGATAGTAGAGGTATCCCTTATCCGGAAAGGGAGGCACGGTGTGAGGTTAGAATATTGTTTCTAATACTACTCAGTGTTTTCTATGTAAAGCCCCATGTAATTAGTTTCTTTGGAGGTTTTAATGCCCCCAGTTTTGGGGTCTCTGCTAATAATACAGATTTCGGTTAGTAGGTAGCTGTGATAATTTTGATAGTATACCGTTTATATGAAATAACCAAACCAGATCTTTTGTTCTATCCAAAAACTTGGCTTGCTCCTGCCATTTGGAAGTAATTTGGTAGATGAAATTCTACTTAGGTTAATGAAAAAGGTATTGGAAAGCTTTAAAGTACATTTAAAGCTTTGATTTCCTCTTGACTTGCTTTCTGTTGGATTCTATTTAATTTTTCTTGGTTTTAATAATTTTACCATCACAAATTTTACTATCAAAAATTTATATGACTCCAGAATAAACCTGTTGAAAAAAGTCGTCTCTTCATTTTGCAATTTATGGAATAATGTTTTTATTTTTCCATATTCTTGTAATAAAACTTTTCTTCAGCTGTAACACATAGTATGTTGCTCTTAATAGTGAAGAGTTGTATACAACCACTTCTAGAACAGTGCAGGTTATTTTATGATATAATGCATTATTATAATAGGGCATCTGCTATACTCGTTGATGCTGGTAGTGACCATCCTGCCTGGATCCTTGCTCTTGAGGCAGTAAGGCCCGATGGCTCTATACAGCCTCAAGTTGATTTTCTTCTCTGCTCATACAGCTACTCTTATTCTTTGTATCTGGCGCCTGTTTTACAGTGGGATATTTATACAAGAATAAATGTCTAATAGAAGGATATGAAGGAGTTCAGGAAAGAAGGTCTCAGAAACTAATGCAATAGTGGAATAAAAATGGGATGCTTATTTAGCCCATGTCATGATTGTTCCTTATTAAAATGACTTCATGTTTTGATCCTTCAAGTGAAAACATCATGGTCCCCATTCTAATGACGCTGTCTCTTGACAGGAGAGTATTGTACTTCAGCAGTTGTACAGTGAAAAGGTCACAAAGACAACCCACGTGAGTTTAAGAAAACCTCCTCCCAAACCAAACAAAAACCAAACTGTGTTCACTTTATAGTAAAAAATAAAACAGAATCACTCCCAATTCTAAAAAAGACAGTTTTTGACTATTTACATGACTTTGATTTATCTGTAGATAGTCAGTAGTTATTTAGTTGTAGTTAGTATAAACTTTGCCTTCTATCTTTCCACTTAATGTTATAATAGAATTTTTTCACTCGTTACAGAGCACATATATATTATTCTAGTCCCTAATATTTCTTTGTTTTAATATGCTCTTTATTTCCTGGCTTTTTTATTTTTATTGATGTTAATCACATAACTATGTTCAGATTTTTTCCTTTGGAATTATTTTTTAGGGTATGTTAAAGTAGATGTGATTACATCACACTGATAATAATTTATTATTTTGTATCAATGTTTTTGTGTAGGGCCTTACTTTTTGGGGATGGATGTATTTCCTAGTATACCTGAATTTATATAATTCCATACATTCATTAATCTAGTGTTGTTACTACTACTAGTATCAAATACAAAATATTTCAAAACACCGTGTGATAGTTTCTGTGTGTTTTCTCTAATAAAATTAAGGTATAATGGCATTTAACATTAGGAATCTTAAAGTTTATTACTGCCATGGGATAGTTAAGTTTCTCACGGAATGAAACATTTTGATATTTTTCATTGTAGAATTTATATTCATGTGTTTATGTAAATGCACTACTTTTATTTTTGTGAATTAGGAAATCCTAGAATAATTAAAATTGATATTAAATTCTTGAATTATTAATTTTAAATTTGACCACAGTGATTCTTAAATTCTTATGGTTATGTCAATTATATATACTATAAATATGCAAGTTCAGGAAACAGTTGCTTCTTTTATAATACTCTTTGCACTTATGAAGCAGTGAAAAAATAGAGCAAAGAATCTATGATAAACTGAAGTTAGAAATCCTTTTTTTTAAAGTTACATTTGAATAGGAATAATAAATTATAGATTCTTAGTTTATAGCTTAAAAATTTTACAGATTCCATTCAGTAGACACACAGTGTATATAAGAGGGAGCTTCAGGGCCAATCAGGAGCTAGCCATGCTCAGGATGCTTTAAAGGATACAAAATCATGGAACTGTGGATCTTTTCCTAGGGAAATTTTCTGGGGAGAGTTCAGGTTAATAAAGTCACTACTTAAAAGAGTGTCACTGGAAATATTTTTACTGAGTCTCTAGAAAAAGTTCACTTAATTGAATATTGAAGCACCATCAATTGAACTTCTCTCCTTTCTAAAAAAGCATGAACATTTGAAAAAATGTTTTCACAAATAACTTTATTTCCACATTTCTCATTCAGATCTGAATTGAATTAGATACTATCTTTAACATGTTGGACTTAAAAACTTACGTAACACTCTCCCCCATATGAACTTGTAGCTGCGCTGGTATTGGCCTTAGGTAGCCGGCTGGGTTCCCTTTTCTGTAGTCACACAGCCAGGTTCTCTAGGATCTGCACTGAGGAAGAACTGGTCTGGGGTTTTCCAGTATTTCTTTCTTTAATTTTAAAGAGCTTGATGTTAAGTACATCAAGGAACTCTCAGTATGATTTATTTAATGTATTTTTGAATCTCTCACTTTTTCACCTTTGAAGTAATGATAGTTGAGGTTTTCCTGTAGAGTGTAGATTACATTTCCTGCAGAGATACCATGATTTGCCGAGTTCTTAACTAACCCTTTGTTTGAATCTTTGCCCTCTTTATGGCATGTGTACTGTATGCATTTTTTATTTTTGATAAAAATGGTGTATCTGTCCTATTTATTGTGGAGCTCACTGTGTGTTGGTCTTAAGGCTGAGTGCCCTTAAGGCTGTTGGTGATCTTTAGTGAACACTTTGTAATGTATCAATACATCGGGTGGTATAATCTCTGATATTTTGATTTCTGGAAGCATTCATTGCCCCTTATATTTTATTCAAATCTGAGAAGAATGGCATGATATTAAGAAAATGAGTAAGGATTTTGGGGATCAAATAATTGTAGAAATTGAAGCTAACTTTTCTCCCAAATGCGAAAATATGCACCTGGCTGCTTCTCTGTGCCTTGTCAGTGGGCTTTGATTGAATCTCTTGGATATTCAAGTTGTGAAAAGTACAGCTCTCTTTTCCTCTCAGAGACTTTCTATAAAATACAGGGAAGGACAGAAGGGTCATGAAGTTTCTGTGTGTCACTAAGAGATACCTTCAACATGTACTTCTTATTCTCATTCCAAATTTATGTCCTGTGAATTACTGTAAGCAAGTTATAGTGTGGCTATTTTTTCCTTCCATTTTTATTGAGATATAATTGACACATAGCACTGTGTAAGTTTAAGGTGCACAGCATGATGATTTGACTTATGTGCATCATGAAATGATGACCACAGTAAATCTAGTGAACATCCATCATCACATACAGATACAAGATAAAAGAAAAAGAAGTTTTTTTCCTTGTGATGAGAACTCTTCGGATTTACTCTCTTAATAATTTACATATAGAACATACAGCAGTGTTAATTATATTATCATGTTGTACATTATATCCTAATACTTATTTGTCTTTTTCTTTTTTTAGAGTTCCCTGTGCTATACAGCAGGTTTTCATTAGTTATCTATATTATACATAGTAGTGTATATGGCACCTGAACAAATACTATGTAGGTGTAAATACTACGTAGGTGACTAGAACAGACACATGAATAGCTATCCCTCTGGCAGATGTTTTTAAAGACAAGAGACCACATACATATCTGTTTTGGTGCATCTGGTCATCATTAAAATTTACCTAGGGATAAAATGCTGGAAAAAAATATGGGTATAAAAGTATTAGTGAGATTTTTTTTTTCCTGTTTAAGCTTCACTTTGGAATGAACAATTTCATCATGTTGTTTAGTGAAATGTACCATTTCTTTGTATTTTTGTTATGAATTGGTTAAAAAAACATGAATTGAGAAAAAATTGAGTAATGTCATATGTTGGGGACTGGCATATGTCGATTATGCCAGTTTGTTTATTAATAGTGAATTGCCTTACAATTCAGTTTTTATAAAACATTAAGATAAAAATAGAGGGCTGGGCACCTATAGTTAGTGTGACTGAGTATCTTACCTTCATTAATATGTGGGACCTGCTGGCCCATGATTTTTACAAGGTAACAGGTAAGGACAGGGTTTCTTCCTTGAAGATTCTAAGTTTTAGATTTCTTTTTCCTTTTAGAAATGGTAGATGTATGGCATCTGTGTCTCTATTTCCCAGCCTTGTGCCAGCAGCAGACAAAACTCAACTGCTCACACCCTCTTTACTGATACTATCAGTGTGGATTTCAAAATTGTGCTTTGTACTGAATTTAAATTAGCTGCTACCAATCAGTTAGTGTTCACAGGAATAAGATCTTGTGTGCCATCCTTTCCTGAGTTGGCACTAAGCCATTTATTTAACAGCAAAGCCACAACCATAACACATCAATATAAGCAAAGTATATTTTTTAATGCTAGAGCTTATTTGCTATAAAGCCTTGAGAGTAGGATCTGTTGTACTTTCATTTTCCATAAACTTAGCATAGTGCTGGTCATGTATTTAGTAATCCACAATGCATGTTTAGAAATTTAGCACAATGTTTGCTATGTACTAAGTACTCAGAAAACATTTGGTTAACTCTTGAGATTGAAGTACTAATAAGATTAAAAAAAAATTCCCTCTGTGGTTATTCCTTTAGCAGCCTGATTGAGGTTGCTGATAGAAATTAACCCGAGGAGAAGGGAACCGAATTTGCGTGCCTGTACTTTTCCGGATGCTGTGCTAGGAGTTTTCCATACATTAACTCATTTAATTTTACCAATTTGTGAGATATTATTTCAATTTTATAGATGAAGATGAGATTCAGAGAAATAATTTGGTCAAGTCACACTGCATGTAAATACAGAATCATCATTTAAACTTGAGCCATCAAATTCTTTTCTATTTTTAAAATGAACATATGGTGCCTTTTCAATTTTTAAAGGTTGCACTATGTTCCACATTATGGATGTTTCCATGCTCCCTTCACTACACAAAATTCCCTTGGGCGTGATTTTGTTTCAGGTTTCATTCTCCAGTGGGAAGAGAGATTCGTGAGCGTCACTCTCTTCAAGAGACCGACAGGGACACACAAACAGAGAAGGTGGTGAAGTCCTGAAAGTAGTCCTGGACAAGGGAAACTGTAGCGTGCAGAAGAGTTCCCAAAAAAGAGGGGTACAAATGGCCCTGACAAGGGAGATACTTTGACGGAACAGATGCACCCAACCTTCTCCTTAAAGAAAATCACACGCCTGTCGCAGAGAAATGCAACGTAGAATAAACCCTATTTGTGGACTGTAGCTCAACCTGTGATTCTTTCTTAGTAGATTTTAAAAGCATGAATCCACATTAATCCGATTTCTGTTCCTTACGGAATATTTCTACTCCATCACCTTGTAACATCTTCGTTTGAGAAGTAGCTTAGCCTTCTTTACAACAAACGCTCTTGAAAGTTTGAATCAACCATGATGCCCTAAAAACCTACCTTCCTAGACCATTTATTTCTTTTTCTGTGTAAAGGTGACTAGTTCAAGATGCGATGAGGTTTCTCTTTCCTTATGTAGTAGTGTTGTCCCTTCTTCATTATGTAGACTCTCTTACTTAATTTTTTTTTTTTTTTTTGGCTGCGCTGCATGGCTTATGGGATCTTAATTTCCTAACCAGGGATTGAACCCTGGCCCTTGGCAGTGAGAGTGGAATCCTAACCACTGGACCACCGGGGAATTCCCTTAACATTTTTATTTTGAATGCAATGTGTTCATTTGAATATTAGGCTATTGGTTGCAAGAATTTTTCTGTAACCTCTAAAGCCTGTAAGATCCTGCAGTGTGTATAGAGGTTTAGAGTATGTACTTTGGAATAAGACTGGGAATCCCCAGTTCTACCATTTACTAGCTTTATAATCTCGGACAGGTTACTTGATGTCTTGGTGCCTCTGTTTCCTTGTCTCTAAACTTGAAATGTCAATGATACCCCCATCATAGGATTGTTACGAGGATTGATGAATTCATTATATAAGAAAAGCATTTCATACAGTGTCTAGCACATAGTAAGCACACAATAAGTGCTAGCTATTGTTGTTATTACTACAGATCTTTAAGGTGCATGACTGCTATGTTTTACAATACCTTTCCCTTTTTATTTTTTTGTTTCTAGACCTGATTTGTTAATATAGTTGAGTATATTCAGAAATTGTTGCTGTTTATGTTTTTTTTCACGTGGAAAGACATGTATTTGGTTTACTAAGAATATTTTCTCCACATATAGAAATTATTGACTTACCACCTTTTTAAAATTAGAATGTTTCTTTAAAAAAAAAAAACCCAAACTAATAAACCTCTGTACCACTTACCATGGTAAGGTGTTTTATCTCAAACAATAGGTCAGCAGTACCTTCTCCTCTAATAATGGGGGATTTGAGGCTTGTCAGATGAGTAAAAGTGAGAGCTCACTCGAGATGTCAGTTGCTGGTTTAAGGTAACTGGTGTACTTTTTAAAGTCTGTTGCAAGTAAAACCACTTCAGGGTAGGGCAGTGGCGAGAGCTACCGTTCTTTAGACTTCAGGTTCATCCTCTGTGGATTAAGCTTATTATCTCTGTGCTGCTATGGTTGCTATGTGAGTTTAATAAGATAGTATATGTGATGTCCATAGCATGGCGCTTAGCATGTCTAAAGCACTTAATATTCTGAGACTGTAACTAGAGAAAGATAGACTTTTATTTGAAAATATCTCATTATATTTTGTCATCTAATATTTAATCTGAATATAATGTTCTTCACAAGTTCTCCGGTAATAGCCAGAATTAAAACTGTGGTTCTCATGTGTTTTGATGTATATTCAGAATATGTAGGAAATTTGACAGGAAAAGAATTGTAGACTACATATAGGTAGGACTATAGTGGTAAAATCACCCTTTGTTAATCTAACAATAGTGAAAACAATACTTCTACCAATACTGCCTTGTATTTTATAGTACTTTATAATTTACAAAGGTTTTTATCTGTCATCTCTCAGTAAATCATCTAGGTATGTATTGGAAGGTCAGATGTTAATAGATGAGTCCCGAGTCCCTAGGTTCTGAGAGGTGAAGTGTCTTGTCCAAGCTTTCGTGTGTAGTGACCAGAACGCAGCCCTTTTTCTTTTCGTACAGGACTCTTAGACTGTGCTTAGTGTGCTCAGGTGTAACTCTAGGTGTCATATGTCTCATCAGTTAAGATTTCATCTGTGCCTAGGTCCTTAGTCCTTCTTAAATGGCACAGTTGAAGCCTTTCTCTCCCAACCACTCATCCTTTCTCGATTTTCCAAGGCTAACAAATTTCTTGTAGGAATACAACCCTGTAGAGTTTTTTACTTCTCAGACTTTTTCAGGTAAAATGGACAATCTAAAGATTAAGAGCGTTCTGTACAGAGGCTAGAGTGTTACTTTCACTGTCACCCCACCCTGGAAGAGAATCTTCCTAGCCCCCAGCTCCATGGTACCATCTCGCCTCACTACGCCTCCCACCATCCCAGTGCCTGCTTCAGTAAGCCACTATCCTGACTTTTAGCACAGTAGATTTTTTCCTGTTTTTGATCTTACCGTAAGTAGAATCATGCAGTGCTCTTTTGTGCATACGTGTCTTTCGCTCAGTTTTGTCTACATGAGGTCCCTCCAAGCTGTTTGCATGTTGATGCTTGCAGGGGAATTTAGAGTTGGGTTGAGGCTTCCATTCCGCCCTTGCTAGCGAGGGAGGTGGTGGAAGGGCAGTGTTTCGTCTGTGGTGTTTGGCTAGACCAGAGCAGTTAGTTTTTGTCTTACTAGGTCGCCCTTTTTTGTCCTTTGGGTAAAGAGAGCAGGCTTTTCTTGGGGTTTTTTTTTTGTTTGCGTCCATTGGTGTTCTTGGATTGCCAGTGTCTCTGGCTACCAGTCTGGGATGGGTGAGGCTGCAATAAAACTCAGGGCACTCACCACCACGGCGCTCTTCATTTTGGGGTCGCCAGCCAGCCTTCCTTCTTCTTTCCACTTTTCAGAGCCTTCTTATGCTTGTCTTTCAAATGACCAGAGTTTTTAGCTGTATTTAGTGGGGGATTAGGGAAAAGCGTATCTATTCCATCTTTCTGGAATTGAAAGTCTATTTTACTTTTGATATCTATTTTTATAAACTTACAATTGTTAGGAAAAATAGATGAAATATTTTATGCATATATGGTCAGTTAACAATGACTGTGTTCACCAAAACAAGAACTTTTAGCAGAAATGAATTTTAGGTAAAATATAATCCCATGTAATTCTTTTTACTTGAAGTACAAACTGAAGAATTTTAACCCTGTGTAAATTTAAATTCCTATGTTTATTGCAGAATCTTTTAGCTGAGAAAGTAGAACAGCTGATGGAATGGAGCTCCAGGCGCTCAATCTTCCGAATGAATGGTGACAAATTCCGAAAATTTATAAAGACACCACCTCGAAACTATTCTATGATTGTTATGTTCACTGCTCTTCAACCTCAGCGGCAGTGTTCTGTGTGCAGGTAACGTATGTATTTAAAAAATTAAAAACTATTATTGTATGATTATATGTTTGTTAGACTTAAGATAAATGTATATAATAGAATTAAACATTTGTTCAATGCTGTAGTCAACTATAATTATGTGCATTTAAATGTAAGCTCAAAGTCATTGTTTTCTAGGAAATGACTTTGATAGGCTCATATTTTTATATTGTATAAAATATTTACTTGACCAATCCACATGTAATCATAAAACAGATTTTTTTATCTTTATGTCCTGTATAAAGGTACATATGTTATAGAATTTTGTTCAAATATTGTCTTGTAGGTCACCTACATATATCTTAGAGGCAATGAAGTAGCCCCCTTAAACATACTCTGATTAAATAGTTTAATCAAGAGGACCTACTCAAGGAAGTCTGTTTACTTTTCAGTACCTCTAATGATGAGAAATTTCTTCCTATGATATAGAAATTTCTTCCTATGATATGATTTGAAGTGAATGAAATATTTTTCAGTGGGAACATACCAAAGAAAGTTTTGGACAAGTATAAATATAATATATATACAACAGTGCTTATTTTAAATTAAACTTTTTAAGTTTGAGATAATTGTTTCACATGCAATTCTAGGAAATAATACAGAGAAATCCTACATACCTTTTACTCAGTGACCCCCCAATGCTAACATCTTGTAAAACTGTAGCACAGTTTCACAAACAGGATATTGGTATTGATACAGAACAGTTCCATCACAGTAAGAATCCCTCCTGTTGCCCTTTATAGCCACACCCACCCCATCTCCCCACCTCCTGAATTTATTCTCCATTTCTGTAATTTCATCATTTAAAGACTATTATGTAAGTGGAATCATATAGTATATGACCTTTTGGATTTGGCTTTTTTTACTTATCATAACTCCTTCAAAATCCATCCAAGTTGTTGTATTTGTCAGTACTTCATTCTTTTTATTACTGAGTAATATCCTATGGTATGGATGTACTGCAGTTTGTTTAGCATCCATCTGTTAAAAGACACCTGGATTGTTTCCAGTTTTTGGCCATTACAAATACAACTGTTATGAACATTCTTGTACAGGCTTTGTGTGAACTTAAGTTTTCATTTCTCTGAGATAAATGGCCAGAGAGTCTGATGGCTGAATTGCAATGGTAGTTGCATGTTTAGCTTTATCAGAAACTGCTAAAATGTTTTCCAGAGTGGCTGTGTCATTTGACAGTCCCACCAGTGGTGTGTGAAGGACCTAGTTTTTCCATATCCTCACCAGCATCAGTGCTGTCATTGTTTTATCTTAGCCATTCCATGGGTATATAGTTTTAATTTGCGGTTTTATTTTGCATTTCCCTAGTGTAATGGTGTTGAACATCTTTTCGTTTGCTTTTTTGTCATCTATCACCTCTTTAGTGAAATATCTTTCATTTCTTTTGCCTATTTCTAATTGAATTTTTTTTTACTGAATTTTGAGAGTTCTTTATATATTGTACATACTAGTCCTTTGTCAGATATGTGGTTTTTAAATATTTTCTCCTAGTCTATAGTTTGTGTTTTCATTCTCATAACAAGGTCTTTTGCAGATTTTAATTTAGTGAGTCCAATTTATCAGTTTCCCCTTTTACAGATCTTACTTTTGTTGTCAAATTGAACTCTTTGCCTAGCCCTAGATCACAAAGTTCTATTTTTTTCTCTTATGTGTTTTTCTGAAAGTTTTATAGTTTGATGTTTTACATGTTGATCTGATCTTTGGGAGAAAGGATTCAGTCTTTCATCACTAAGTATGATACTAGGTGTAAGAGTTTTGTAGATGTTCTCTATCGGGTTGAGGAACTAGTTTACTGAGAGCTTTTGTCATGAATGGGTGTTGGATTTTGTCAGATTTTGGGGAGTCAGTTGTTACGCTTTTTCTTTTTTAGGTTGTTGATATGGTAGATTACATTGATGGATTTTCAATCGCTGAATCAGTTTTGCATTTTGGAATAAATCCCACTTGATTGTATTATATTCTTTTTATGTATTGCTGAATTCTATTTGCTAATATTTTGTTGAAGTATTTTATATCTAAATTCATGTCAGATATTGATCTATATTTTTCATTATTTTTACTGTCTTTGTCCAATTTTGGTATCATGCTAATACCTCATAAAATGTATTGGGAAATGTTCCCTCCTCAGTTATTTTCTGGAAGTGATTTGTGAAATCACACAGTTTTAGAAATTATGTTAATTCTTCTTTAAATGTTTGATAGAATTCTCCAGTGAAATCTTCTTGACCTGGAGATTTTAAATTACATATTCCATTTCCTCAATTGTTAAGGACAATTTAGGTTTTCTGTTTCTTCTTGGCTGAACACTTTCTTTTCAAGAACAAACACTTGTAGCTCCACATTCAGACTCTTCACATTGTATATTCATCTGTAGACTTTAGGTTTCTAAACCATTTTGAACTTTAGTGGAAACCAAAATTATTAGTAACATGGACCAATGAAAAAAATAAACCAGTTTCTCTCAGACTAGCTTGCAGAAAGGTAATTTCAGTGTTCGGAAATTTTCATGAAAGATTTTTATCACAATCTAATAATGAGTGTATGTTGGGACATAGCTCAAAGTGGGTAGAAAAGATGAAAAGCAAAATATTTTGAAAAACACCATTTCAGATGATTCTGAGTTCCCCTCCTATCAATTTGAGGACCAGTACTTAAGTGGACATTAACATTTGTCAGAATTAGGTTAGCACTTAAGGACAGGGTATTTTATGTTTATCTAAGGGGTGCTGAAAAGCTCTCCTGAGGCAAAAATACCATCTTAGTTGGCATTTGGTATAACAGTTCAGATTCCACAAAAATATAAACTGTCCTCTGGCATCCTACAATACCTTATATGTTTTAGGGAGATCATTTCTTTGCTTCTAAAAATTGAATATATTGATCTCCTGTATTCACCACTGTTATGAAGAAATCTATTTAATTGATTATTATATTTTTTTGCAACTGTAACCTAGAAAGACTTTATTATCCAAGTATTTATTTCACAGTTACATATAATTGTATATATTTTGATAACATAAACCACAGCATACTGTTAAATGGTATATCCTTTAATAGTTTACTTAATTCATTATGTTGTTAAATGGTTAAATATGGACCCTCAATTTTTTAATGATGCTTAGCTCAAAATAACCTTTATTTACTTGTGTATTACAGCCTATTTTGTAATAAACTTTTAAATTTTAGAGTAGTTTAGATTTACAAGAGAAAAAGATTGAAGTTATTAGAAAAAGTTAATTCATGGATCAAGATGATGGTGAAGTTGTTGGAGGAGAAAGGAAGAGCCATGAAGGTTTAGAGGCAAATAAAAAGTGTAGAGCAGATATGTGCTTCCCATACCTAGACACTGTGGTTTAATTGGGTTTTTTTGGGGGGGTCAACACTGACATTTTAAAAAACATGCTCTAGGTAATTCTAGTGTGCAGCCAGTATAGAGACAGGGAAGCTACGAAGCAGGTTCATGATTCACAGCTTTTTAAAATTTAATTTCGTTGAGGAACAATGGGAATGGATGAAGCCTTATTAGTTAATTGGATGACCATATAGCATTGACAAGGATCCTTTATGAAACTAGAATACTCAGATTTTTAGTGAAGAATCTCTAGAGTTAAATGATTTCTTCCCCAATACTCAGCAATTTGGGAGCAAGAACACCCTCCATAGGGATTAACCTGTTTGCTTTATTCTACAAAGTGGATTAATTGGCAAATATTCTGAGAATGCTAGTGAGAGTATATCTGAAATGTATAACTGTGGGTTAAAAGTTGGTTAGGGGGTCAAAGAAGCCAGGGGACAGCTGATAAACTAGGTGTGATACAATTAAGCTAGATTTTCACAAGAGTGAAGGAGAGGTTTTGTGTGAAAGGAGGACGGGGTTGAAAATTAGGAAGTTGTAAAGGGTTGATTAAATAAATGAGTAAATTGCTGAAGTATAATGTAGATGATTGTGGATATAATAGGGAAGCTTTAGGAATGATAAGGCTGGGGTCACATCTAGATTATAAACATGTATGTCGAAATAACTCAGGATTTTAATGGAACTGGAGAGGAAAAATATTAAGTGAGCTGAAAGAGGGATGTCTTGGAGTTTATTGGATGAGGTTGATAGATTTACATTATAGAGTAATATAAATTTAAAAGGAGGATCTGTTAAATAATTGTGGTTGAAAAGTGGTCTGAGATCTACTGTCATTGAGCCAAGAGAGTACTGAATGTGACCCATATGAGCAGAGTGAATGAAAGAGATCTCAAGGGGACAACCAAGATGAAAAGGTAAAGAGGAGTTTCAAGAAAAATTTTCAAGAAAAAGTATTCAAATTATATTCTGTATTATAAATTAAGTGCCTCAAAGGGAGTTGTAGATTCATTGAGAAAGGCACTCTATCATCAGCAGTCATTTTTGTTTAAAAACTTGAATTCTCCTGGGTCCTTCTGTGTCAGTGTAATTTGGGACCATTTCTATAATACTGCTATAATTTTTTTATAATTCTGTAGAATCATTGACATGTTCATAGGTATAAGTTTAAAAGATTAGTGCTTTCCTTTGTGAGACTTTTTCTGCTTTTTTCTTTGAGAAAAAGTGAAATTTTCTTCTAGAGCTGACACACTTAAAGATTCTCCAGTTGCTTTTCTTTGCTGAATGGCTGATGAATGAGCTGTTGGCTTCCTTGTAAGCCCTCTTAGCAGATCATTCTGCTCTTCTTTCACAAAGTCAGTTTATTCACAAATCTCAGGATTCAATTCTCACCTTCCTCAGTGCACACATCAAACTCCTTGGCCAAATAAAGTTGTTAATTAAGACTACTCAATACAATTCTCACCTCCTGTAAGTGTTAACTCCAAACTTCCTTTATCAAATTGTACTATAAGGAATATTCCCCATAATTACTAAATCTTTTAGATGTATTCTACCACAAAGTCATCTCTTCCAGAATTCGCTAAAAATTCTAAGAACAAAATAACCTCTTCTAAGGTTATTTCTATTGTTCAATAGATGTAAGAAAAAACATCCAGATGAAGGAAAATCAAAAAGTACACGTAGAATCAAGCAGGGTGCACATACAATCAAAGGTTGGTAATGTATTGGAAGTTAATATATTGTTGGACTTCAAATAAATGAAAAAATGATTAGTAATTACAAAGTTATTTTAAAGAGGAGGGAGAATAAATTATTACATTGATATATTAGATATTAACTGGCTAACATCTTTTCTTCTCTAAATAAAATGATTGTTTATTATGTATAAACTATTTGGGCAGTCCTGTGTTAGGTCATTTATATATATAATATCTCATGTCATTCTCACTACTCTAAAAGGTAGGACTGAAAAAAACCCCATGTTTTAGATGACAACATCAAAGCTGAGAGGTTATATAATTTACCCAAAGTCACAGAGCTAATACCTGTCAGGGTTGGGATTTGTGACTCCAGAGCTAGTAAGTTTAATGCTTTCCTTAAGTGTACATATTCATTATTGGTTCTACCCTGTGAACTGTAATTTGCATTTTGCATTCCCAACTAAGATTATTAATCTTTTAGTGCAGGGATCCATCAGCCAGCATTCCTTAAACTCATTAGATCATGAAAAGCTTTCATTCAGATTAGCATTTCATAGCAAGGGCTGGTGAGGTGGAGATAGCTGGCCAAGACCATGTGGAAGAGCTCATCAGCCTTTTGTTTCATTACAGTGAAGTCGTATCTCTTAGGAGATTCAGTTCTAAAGTGAGCACATAATGTGAGAATCGTTCATAGATAAAATTACCCTGTCCATCTCTTAATGCACTGGTAAGTGCTTTCTAAATGGTTTTGGGATTACAACCCTTATCGTTTCCTTTAGTCCTTGGATAATATTTCTCTATGGCCTTAATTCTTAAGTTTTTCTAAGATGTCTGGCTACCTGGACAAAGTATTTCACTTCTTTGTCAAAGACTGGCAAACTCTCATGCCATTCACACATTCTTTGCCTGGCTTGGCTAATACGTGAGGACTGTTTTCAGACTTGACTGAATCCATGACCAGTTTAATATAAATGATGTTTTAGGGTTATTGCTGAACGCTGTCTAGTTTAATTATTTTTTTAGGTCGAAGGGATGTGATTTTAAGTTCACTGTATTAAATTTCCTCCTAGGTGTGTCTTCCTCAGATTGGATAATCCCAACTCTTTTACAATGAATAAGTGGATGTTTTCAATGAACTTTCATTATCTGTGTGACACTGTAGCAGTCTCTGAGCTCTATTTTCTATATTATTTGTATATAAAGTCCAGCTTTAGTCACCCATCTTATAATTTCAAACCTACAGAAAATTGAAACAGTAGTACAAAGACACCAGTCTACACTTTACCAAGATTTCACTAATTATAACATTTTGCCACATTTGATTTTGCTCATTGCCTTAAAGAAAGACACATAAGCGTTGTGAGTTTACGTTTTATTCACGGTGTTACTGGGGACTATATATAGCCTGGGAGACAGCAACTCAGTTAGTCCTGAGGAAACTGCTCTGAAGAGGTTGGGGAGGGGCCAGTTTATAAATTTTTTTGGTTGGGAAATAACATGCAGTCTTGGTAAAAGCAATGACACACATCTTGGTAAAAGATCACTGCTAATTCCAAAGAACAGGTGTATCCAGTTAATGATTTAGTGCTTTGCTGTGTCTGGGAAGATGCAAGAATCTCGGGTCATTGAAATTCTTCCTGAGATAATGTGTCTAACTATCTAAGGGCCTGTTTATCCAAAGCACAGGGCGCCTCACCCTGTTTTTCATCCTGAACTCCTCTTGGTACACTGCCTGTGGGTGGCTGCAGTGGTTGCGACTTAACCCCTGTGGAAGTGGGTGATGACAGATGCTCTTTGTTCTTCTTTGTTCACATTCTTTTAAGTATAAGTAAAAAATGAGTCACATACCAGCAAGTGTACTTTTAACTTGTAGACATCTTGAAATACCACTGCTAAATATTTCAGTTTGCATATTTTAATACGACATTCTTATCTAATCAGAATACCATTATCACTTTTAAGTGAAATGGCATTAATTCAATGACATAATCTGCTTTTTTAAAAAGTACTATAGCAGTTATTTGTGTACTTCTTATTGCATCCTATCAGGAGGCACATAATGTTAGTTCTTTCAAATACCAGTGATGAGATCGATCACTTGATCAAGGCGGTGATCATCACATCTTTCTGTTGTACAAGTATATCTTTCCCTTGTAATAAGTGTTTGGGGGAGATGAATGGGTTAAGAGGGGGGACACTTTGAGATAATGTGACTATCCTGTTTCTTGGCACTTTTTTACCCAGTGATTGTAACATCCATTGATAATCTCTGCCTGAATTTGATATTACATTGATGATTGTGAAGGGGTGATTTTTAAACATTCTGTCATTGCTTTAACATTAATTAGTTGGTATTCTTCTATAAATGAGAGCTTTTCTTTCCTCCATTTGCCCTTCTGAGTATCTCAATGCAAAGATTCTTTTTTTATTTACTAATCTGTTGCTGTGATTATTCTTCAGTGTTCAAGTTGCCCTAAATTTGATCAGTGGAAACCAACTCCTGTGTCATTACATGCCTCTGTTAGTCTTTGCTTTCTGGCTCAACAAAATATTCTACGCATACTTTATATACTTTCCCTGTTATGGAACTGCAAGAAGCATTTTTTCAAGGAGTCCTTCGTCTTTTTGGTAGGAAATGATATTTAGAAAGCAAGAACTGGGCAAGTTATACTGTTTACTGCTGGGATAGTATCATTGCTTTCAGCCTTTTTTAGTAGATAGAGCTAGGATGTGTGTATGTGTATACGTACACATACATACATACACACATATATAAATGACTTTAGCTGGATATCTCCTATTCCAAGCTAACACTGTAGGGTTTTTCCTCTATTTTCCCTATTCCATAGTTTTATCTCCTTTCTCCAAAATGAAAACCTGGATCCCAGCAATATTGGTGTATTTGCTCATTTGCTCTCCCTTTCAGTGCATATAAAATAGTTTTAGAATTACAACACCAGTATGATCTCTGAAAACAAATCATGAACTAGACTTCCTAATTTCTGCACAGTTCCTTTCTTCTTTTAGCTATGTGTCAGTTTTCTTAGCATACAACCTTTTAAGCTTTTTTGTATGTTAGTGTTACCATTTTTCTTAAGAGAACAAAAATTCTGCTGACTCATAAACTGAGTTGCTACTATGCATGTTATATACCGTTTAATATCTCTTATGTTCATATACATTTTTGCTGTAATATATGTGTTGGAATCGCGTGTTCACCTTAGAACTGTTTTCCAAAGAAAAAAATAGATGCTCAGAAAACATAGGCGTAATGGACACAATATCTTTATCTGGCAAGTAGTGAATTACACAGAGCCAGTTACAAAGTGGTAGTTAACTGTGGATTCTTCAGCTCTTCAGAGGCATTGGGTCTATTTAATATATTTCAGTATATTCAGTAGGGTCCTGAATACTTGTAGCACAACCAGAGAGAAATCACTGTTGAAATCTTTGTGCAGGGTGTTGTTTACCAGTTGTTTTCTCTTCAGGGTATCAGACCGTAAGTAATGGATGGCTCCACTCACACCAGATCTCTCTCTCTGTATCACTATCTATGGAGATTGAATAATTTGAGGTTTTATGAAGATACACTTTGGAGTATCCATGCAATATATAGTTATATCTATATATAATTTATCATAAAAATATAAATAAAAGGCATACATAGAGATTTTAATATGAATCTTATTTTATAAGAAGTTTGATTAACATTAAAAAGAGAAACCATATTTCTTTAAAAATCCCTTCAAGGCCATAAAAGATAAAAACTACATTCATCATGGGAGCTATATTAAATATATACAACTATGGATGAGTTAATAATCCTTTTTAGTTTTACATAACCCTTTAAAAAGGATTATAAACTGTTATAGCATTTGGATTGATTTTTTTCTTGTTTCCATAATAAAAAATTGAGAAGATTTAATATAAGAGTTTTACCAGAACCATGCCCTGAAGTTACTGCTTAAGCCTTCCTGGATGCTTTGCTGCAACTTGACTGCCCTCTTCAGGCTGCACGTTAATAGATTAGAAAAATTTACAGTGTTCCTTCCATTCATAAAGTTACGTCTCTAATGTTCCTATGAACTATTAAAACAAAATACTTTTTTAGCTAACAGTGTTGGAAATGTGCTTATTTAAGTGCTAGGAGCACTTGTGGTTTTCAACTTTCAATTTCATTTGGCAGTGAAGTTTGAAGGGTTCTAATAAGCATTAGTGACACCTTTGCTCATTAGTCTAAGCTGACACAAACATATGCAAGAAGCCAGTCACTTTCTATGTCATTAGTTAGGCTTCTTCTATCCCCTGTTAAGCATGAAGAAGTTGGAATATGGAGAGATAAGAGATGATGGAGTAGTTAAGTTTAGAGAATAGGGTTTATGTTATTGGGGCATATTCCTTCTAACAAGTCTTTTTTACCCTAAATAGATATCATCAACATTGAAATATGTTTTTCTCAGGCTTATTGAATTATTTCTAGTGACAAACAGATCTGGTCTTTAGTCCTATTGCTACTAAATTACCTTCAACAGAAGAAAGCCCCCATTTACCTTGTCAGTAGTAAATTTTCTCTGAGTATTGTATTTGTGTTGAAAAAATGTAATTTGCTTAGCTCCCCTGGAATTCTTTATGCCAACAGATAGATTCCTAACTAGAAGCAAGATGTGTAGAAAATTTTGCTCGTTGCTTTGGTGCTCTAGATTCTAAAGGAGAATATGTAAGAAATAGGTCATATCTTCATTTATATAGTATTTTAATAGCCGCATATATTTTCCCAACTAGACCAGAATAGTAACATTCTGAGTGGTTTACAAACATTTATTTTCTCCTCCTCTAATACATGATGCACACTGTTGCCAGATACAGCTTTCTTAATTAGTATTTTGCATAATCCACTTCTTTCAAAACACTTGTAGGAGTTGTTCACTATTTACAGAATAAAGTCAAGATCTTATTTATCTTTCTCCTGGAAGAGAGCTTCCAGTCTATTCTTTCCTTATTTTGTAACATGAAACTTAGTTCTGTTATTTGACTACATAATATGCATTTCAGACTGGGTAGTCTCTGATTATACTGCTTCTGTTGCCTTCATATTCTCTTCCTGTCCTTCCTTGATTATTATAATTTTAGTCCTTCCATTCTTTTCTGAATATTTTCACATTCACACTTTGTCCAGCTGCTCCAATCCACTGTGATCCCATTCTCTTCTGTATGCTGTATAGCGTCTACAATCTGCATTCTTTCTTCAATATATGTATCTTACTTGTGTGTTAGTGTGTGTCTATTCTGTTCTCTGACAGGCTTCTTAAAGGCGGAGACTGTGAGGTATACTTTATTATTATTGTAGCATATATTAAAACGCTGAATAAACATCACTGATGATTAAGATCTAGATTTTTGTATTTCATATGAAATTGATTTAGGAACATGACATTAGGAGATGATTTAGTCATTATAATCTTTCAAATCAAGACCGCTGTTCCTTTGACAAATAGCATATATTTGTGATGGTACAAAGATTTAAGGTGTTTCTTTTTTTCTTCCTAAGACCACCAATACCATGAAGCAAACTGGCCTTAAGAGAGACATTAACCTGTGACATAAATCTGACTAAGTGGGCTTTTAGTCAGACTGTCCAGAATTCAAAATCTCTAATTTAGTATTATTTAGTTTTAGGGTATATGTAATATATTGACTCTTTAGGAAAGTATATTATTCATCATCAGACCTTTATTAAATGCCTATTCTGGACTAAGGCCTAGCCACCGAACAATCACTGCATAAACATAGTATGCATAAGCAGAACAGTATATGCATAAAATAAACAGCGCTGCACAGAAGCTGAGAATTTCCATTTCTGACAGTTGCCTGAAGTATTATAGAGAATTGAAGTGGCTTCTGAAGGAGGGGCATTCTTGAGCAAGCTTTTGAAAGAAGGGAGGACATTTTAAGCAGAGGATTTAATGACTTAAAGCTTAAAGAATGAACACAGGGTGTCACAAAACGGAGAGACCCTTTGAGCGTGTGGTATGTTCCTATGGATACAGACTGTAGATGTAAATTGTGGCCAGGGGATAGGGGCTCTTGTCTTCTCTTCTGCCCATGGTCTTCATTATATAGGCAGTGGGGAACTCTTTAGGACTTTGGAACAGAGGATAGAAGCCACAGTTGATTATTAGGAAATTAAACTGAGGAAGTGGATGGTGTAGAAAACAGAGTTTGAAGGCAAAATGAATTCATCCTCTTTGACCCCTCAATACCACTTATCACATTTTCTTGTTTTATTTTCTTCAGAGTATTTCTAACTATCTGACATTTTGTGTATACTTGTATGAGGCATCTTTTTCTCACTAGAGTGTATTCTCCTTGAAGTCAGGGCCCTTGAACTTATTATTCAGTCCTTCATTACCTGACACATTGTTGGCACTAATATATATTTGTGGAGTGAATTAATGAGTGAATGAATGTATACTTAGTAGACTCTAATAGGTCTGGGGTAGGTTATAACATTACAGGGGAAAAAAGTTCAAGATTATCCCAGCCTTATGTCATTCCATAAGATACTATATACAGATGTTGAATACCAAAATTTGATAGTCTTTTTCCTGTGTATTTTTCAAAATGAAGCATTTTCATTTCTCAGAGCATCATTATCATAAGAATGCCAGTTTTTGCAGATGTGCCATTTCCCTAAGTTTCATTTTAAAAGTTAAAAAGTTTCGTTTTAAAACTTTTAAAAAAGTTTTAAAAGTTAAAAATTTTAACTTTTATTTTTACACAAAAGATGCTCTTTTGTGTAAAAATAAACTGTTTTCTTAATTGTTATGCTATCGTTTTAATGATTTTTTTTAAGGACACACTGGTCTCTTAAGGTTCATTAGTACAGAGACGTTCAGATCTACTTAATCGTCAGTGCCAATTCACCGTGAGACATTACTATACATTTTTTCTTTGAAAATCAGTGATGAATAATTACCTGTAATATTATATTCCATATGACAAAAATCAAATCAGATTTTAGGGCTCCTATTGGTCCTAACTCTGCTTTTCTTTAGGGTTGGAAGAGGAGCCGTGAGGCGCTGTTTTAAATAGATGAGGGAGGGTGTAAACTATGTAATCCGCGTGTGTCCCTCCAGGAAACAGAGAGCAGTTCTCATTTATATCACAGCCTCATTTATCCAGCATCTTAAATTCTTTCCCTTCCTAGCCCTCGTGCTTGCTCTTCCTGCTCCCCGAAATGTTCATTCTCTAGTCTTTTCAGCGATGGCTTTTTCTCATCCTTGGGATTTGAGCATTAGTGTCGCTTCATCTGAGAAGCCTTTTATGACTGTGTCATCTGAATAGATCCTCCATTGTTTTCTGTAATACAATTCCATGTAATTTTTTTTCTCAGTGTATATCTTACCTTTTAATGATTTTCGTTTATTTGGTTGTTTATTATATGTCTCCTCACTAAAACGTCAACTCCATGAAAGCAGAGACCTTGGTGATTAGCTCACTTCTTGCTATTAGGTGCTCAGGTTAAATCTTATTTAACCACCAAAGTTTTAATAGTTTGTGACTATTTCATTGAACAGATTCAGAATGTATACAATATAGTTTCTGCCTAGTGAGCGCAGTGCAGTCTCAGGCTGATCTTCACAGTGGTCGGTTTTTGTACTGTGCTCTCTTAAAACGTGCCCTTAAGGTCTATATGCTAAGTGACCTCAGATTATAGCCTTGTTCATATTTAGCCCACTTAAATATATTTTAATCATAGCACTGTTATGTGCTCCTTGTTATTAAAAAAGGGCCTAGAATGTCCCTAGCCCTTGCACTCACTTATTTGCAGACTTAGCCACAGGCAATCACTGTTATTCCTTTGTGTTTTTTTCTTCTGGTGTTTTTTTCATACCTCTAAATGTTAGTCTTATATATTTCATGCAGTAGACCTGATCTTTACATTTCTGGCTCTAATAGGTGAGGATTTAACTCATCTCACCCTTTATCCTTTTTATAGTTTTCTTTTATTATTGTAAACAGTAAATAGCGTTCTTCTATTTCTTGTTCATAAGTGTAAGTGATATCTCTTGATTCCCTAAGTCGACGATTAGCAAGTACACCTTCTCCCTCCCTTTTACCTACCAAATCCTGTTACCTGTATTTCTGTATTGTCATAGTTGATAGCTCTTACGTTCTGTACTGTAACCATCATTACATCTGTGCTCTGTCTGTAGGTTGACTTACTGTTTCCACAGAAATAGCGTCAATTGCAAAGTAATAGGTTTTTATTATGGTTCCTTTCCCACAGTGCTGTTGTTTATGACCCCCAACCTGACGCAAAAGAAAATGTTCAAAATGACTACCTTTTCCCATCACCTAGCAATCAAGATTATGATACATTTTAATTTTCTTCTTCTTTGGACCTTGCCTTTTAGATTCACTTTGTTGCTGTTGTTTTTCCTGTCGCAGGACCACATGTGCCTTAACGATAGTCTGGACGTCGTGCCACTCTTTCTAATTGTAACGGTTGCTTAGAATCAGTTCTCTTCATCTTGAAGTCCAAGTAAATTCCTGTCCTGATTTGTATTTCATAGCTTCGTAGGTGGATCACAGCTTTCTTACACATCTTCCACCTTTCTTACTGCATCATATTTCTAGTTGCCCCTTTACCTTCCGTACAGTTCTTCTATCACACTCTCATTTTTACCATTTCTATCAATTATAGCCTAAGGTAATTTCATATGACTTACATTTCTTCAAACGTGTTTATTTCAGACTTAATCAATCATTCGGCTTGATGTACAATTCTAGATTGAAAATCACATGCCCTCAAAACTCTGAAGGCGTTACTCTGTTATCTGCCAGCGTGTAGTGCTGCTAATAACCAGTCCAATCCCGGTCTCACTGTTTGCCTTTGTTAAGTACTTTTTTTTTTTTTTTCCTGAAAGTTTTTAGGATCTTCTTTTTATCCATAGTGTTCTAAAATATCACAATATGTTGGTCTTTTCTTATTCCTCTTATTCAGAACGTGGGAAGTAATTTTAATTTGAATACCTAGTCTCCTTTAATTGTATTATGTTTCCAGAAAATTTCCTTTGTCTCTTCTCTTCCTGGGGCTCCTTCTGTTTGAAGGTTGGGCTTATTGGATTATGTGCCTAGGTCCCTTTCTCCTTCCTCCCACCAATGTAGTCCACCTGTGTCCTTTTTGTTCTTTGAATTTGATTTAACTCTATCTTCTAATATTGGTGTTTAATTTGAGAAATCATATTTTCTATTTACAAGTGCTCGCTCTTTTACTTTCTTTGCTCTTTTTTTTTTTTATATGGCATTGTTATTTTTTTGTGAATACTGTTGGGAAAAGCAACAGTATGATCATCCTGCCATGGGCTCTGGTGATCCTGCATGTTCTTGCTGGGCATGCCAAGAATGCAAAGGGTTGTGTGTGCGGTGACAAGCCTTGAGAAGTGACATTATGTGTTTCACTGAACAAAGCATGGGGTTTATCATCATGTGCTATAAAAACAGTAAGTCCTCCAAACTCAGTATGGCTCTCCTGTAACACAGTGAACTGTGTGTGCAGGTATTCAGGAAGGGCCTTTTGTGCCACCCCATGAACTTGGGGGCATCGGGAACTGATGCAAACAAACACGAAGAATAAAGTCCTTTAGGTCTCTAACCCAGGAGTCTGTCTCATGGCTTCTGCCAGCATCCATGAAACAGTAACAGGCTAGCTCGTTAGCAAGATGAAATCTCAGACCCAGCATCTCTGCTGCTTCTAATCCAGTATTTTTCCTAGCTTCTCCTTGTACTGCAGTCTTCTCTGAGATTGTAACTTCCTCCATCAAAACTTTTCCACCAGCCTTATGTTTTCCAGATAGTTCTTGAAATCGCTTATCTGCTGCTGACTCCACTCCAAGTCTTTTTGTGACTGTGGGGTTATACTTTTTTATATCTATACTTCTTTTGGGAGAGACTCCCCAGATCTCCTGTGAATAGTCAACTGTACGGAAGAAGCCCCCTCTCTCTCTTTTTAAAATTAAAGTTTTAGCAATCACTGTTGCTTCTTTTTCCATGACTGTACCTACATCCTTCTAGCAACACCGTTTCTTTATTTCTACTCCCTGCCTTCACCTAAAAGTAGAGCTTTAGTATCTGGCATATCAACAAAATGTCCAATAGAAACAAATTCAAAATAGGAGTAAATATGCTCTTAGAGAAGAGCTTGTTTGTGGCATTTGGTTTAGCTACTCAAATTTTTGCTTACTTTTAGGTGTGACTGTAAATGCATTTTTAGATAGATGGAATATATAAAGGTGCAGTACAACTGTATTTACAGTTTTAAAACATATATCCATGATTTTTATTTCTCCGTTAAAGTGAATTCCAAAATTCTTAAAAATTGCTCTGTGCCTTTTACTAAAAATCATCAGAAGATTTAAGTTGTATGTATAGGAAACGGCACAAAATGATTTTATCCCCTGTAATAAGAGTTGTCGGGCTTCTTATTTAAAGGGTCAGGATGGGCTTCTTTGCCCACACACTTTCTATTAGAACTCCTCCGCTCTGCCCTTATGTAGCGTAATAGCAAACATAGCAGTAAGTAAGGGAATCAGTGTGGCTGTGATGCAGTATCCCTTTATTCACGAATGATGAAGTTTGAATTCTGTATAATTTTTACATGTCATGGAATGTTCTTTTTATTTTTTTACCTCTGTTTAAACTATAAAATCTACTCTTAGCTTGCAGTCCATACTAAAACAGGCCAACTCTTGCCCCAGAATTACCTGTTTCATTAATAGCTTTGTTAATGTTTGAATACTCATAATGTTTCTACTCTGTCCCATTATCCTTATCAGGCAAGCTAACGAAGAATATCAAATACTGGCGAACTCCTGGCGCTATTCCTCTGCTTTCTGTAACAAACTCTTCTTCAGTATGGTGGACTACGATGAGGGGACAGATGTTTTTCAGCAGGTAAAAGAGTTTCATTTTAATAACATATTTAATAGAGTTAGTTACGATTGCTGCATCTTTGCCAGATAAAAATACAATTCAGTGAATACAATGAGTAGTTATTATGTGATATGATTACAATAATTACAGTCAGTGTTATCTTTATCAGTACATAGTTTTTGCCATTAGTGAATAAACACATTTTGACTTTTCCATTATAGAGGAAGTATGTTTTTTCAGCATACAGTGGCAGTTTACATGCATTAGCCTTGTTTTGATATTTAATTGTATGTGGTTTGGGTGGTATTTTGCATAAATTTGTGAAATTTTATGTAAGATTCAGTGTAAGTTTTACTTAACCTTTATGCTGTTTTGGGGGGATATAAGGCCTTTAAGGGGGTAATTAAGGTTAAATGAGGTCATAAGGATGGGACCCTAACCCAATGGGACTCACGTCCTGCTTCCTATAAGGATACCAGTCCTATTGGAATTTGTCGTGATTACATCATCATCGCTAACATTGAGTCCTTATAAGTCCAAGGACTCTTCTAAATACTTCATGTGTTTTCTTTCATTTAGCTTCATAACAATCCAAAGAGAAGTATGTTGTTTTTATCTCTATTTCATAGATGAGGAAATTAAGGTATGGAGAGGTTAACATCACTTGTCCAAGGTTACAGAGTTAGTATATGGAGATAATAAAATAAAATAGTGATAGAATTTGAGCTCAGCTGTCTGGCTTCTTGATCCCTGCTGTTACCCGCAGTTATTAATTTCTTGTATTTATCACTACTTGATCATGCCTTTCAAATGTAAAACTTAGTGCCATACCCAGCATTGATTAGTTTGGGTATCTTGGTCTATTTTATTTTTCTCACATGTGACACTCTGGTGCAGTTCTTTACCACATCATAGAAAAGTATTTAGTTCTGTAAAGACTCAAGCTAATTGTAAATGGTCCATTAGTGAGTGTTTCTGCTTACTTGCTTCCAGATTGATAATTCATTCTTCTTTGACAGTTTCTAGTTAAATAGGATAAATTCTCTCTTTTTGCCTTCAATACCCTTTACCCTTGGGCTTTCCTACTAGTATTCTTCATTTATTTTTTCCTTATAAATTTATTTTACCTTTTGGGCATGTTTCCTTTTGTCCATCTATTCAGGAAGCGTTATTGAATTGGTAAGGAAAACATACATAGTTCTTCCCCATAAGGAGCTTATAGACTAGGGAGCTAATAATATAAAAATAAAGAAAAACACATAAACATAAATGTGTAATTTCAAATAACCGTGTAAAGGTAAATTACAGTGCTATAACATCCAAATATTTTTTCATGTAATTTACAGGTCTGTGTAGAATCTCAGGAGACTTGGCCTTAGAGATCATTAGATGGAAGTGCTATATATATAGCATTATGGTATATACATGAATGTACATATTAATAATTGTACATTAATGTATTAATGAATATATATGTTCACTCAGTATACACATGAATCCTCTCTGCCATCTTAGGAAACAGTCACCCAGGTCCAGTCTGATTGCTAGAGCAGAGGCTTCAAGCCCAAACGTCTACCCTGGCCAGGCCTGGAAGCTGAATGAGGGAAACCAGTTCCATGAGTTTAGTTTCATTATGGGATCTTTGTTTATGTACATACTTAGTATATTAAAAACATTAGTGCTTCACTTGACTAATTAAATATGTTCCCTCCTATCTTTATTAGAACAAAATCTTTCTTGGTCTTTTTTAAAAAAAATAAATATTTAATAGAAACACTCAAATTTCACTTTTTTCCTAACTGCTGTAAGAAGTAAAATCAGCAGAATGCCATGCAGCTGACCGTTGGTTTCACTGGCATGGGTGGGGCTACAGCGGACTGGACAGGACCAGCCGACCCAGTGAGGGAGATGCATCTCAGCTCTCTCTCTAGTGGAGAAATGCAGGCCAGTGGAGCTAGAGCTGTTTTTCAAGTAGAGACCCAAATAATGAATTTTTATATGAAATTTCTCTATCTTTAAAATGTTGGCAGCTAATTCGGATTAAAGAAAACCAAACAAAATTGTGGGACAAAGTAATCCTTCCTTTGTGCTAGGTACTGACTGTATAGGCTGCCAGTATGTAAACATATAGATATACTGTTAGATATAATTGTCGAGTTCTTTTATATGCTTTAAACATTTTTTTTAACTTTGGCATAGATATGAGAGTTGAAGTCAAGATTGTTTTTAATTGAAAAATTTCCTCAGGTTAATTTTGAATCAGCAGAATTCCAAACATAGCACTGCTTTGTTTTTCCAAAACCTAGCCCCTGGCTTAGCAATGGGAGTTTTCATTTTAAAATGCAGAAGTGCATAAAAGTTATAGGTGCTAATGATTTTTATGGGGAATTATAATCTACAAAAATAGGGAAGTGTATATTTTGTTTTACTTGGGAACTACTAAAAGATTCTTAATGCGTATGTTTTCTTTCTTGCTAACTACCGAATCACATTTTGTTGAAGTGCTCTCTCTAAACTGATGTCTTAAAGCACTGTCAACACTGTCACTGTGGTGTCTGGATATGATATTAAGAACAAGTGCAGAAATTTGACAATCTCTGGCTTGTTGGAGACTTGTTTGGAAAGTAAATTATATGTGATTCCCATGTGATGGCTGAGGCTAAGTGTCTGACAGCAGGCCAACAAGTTAATGATGTGTTAGAAGGCGCTCTGCACTAGCAATCAGGAGTGTGTTGTACCCTGCTTTGTGAAGCCTTGAGAATTTGTATATTTTAATTAAGATGAAAGCTTTGAGTTATATTTTTTTAACTCTAAAATTCTAGGATGCGAAGTCTTAGCGTGGAGTTTCTGATTGTTCTAATGCAGGGACTTCCTCTCCCTGAATCTTACACTTACATATTGGCTGTCACTATCTCTTGTGCATCTGTCAGGAAACACGTGAACAAAGTGTGGAGGGGGAGAAAGCACAGGGAAGAGAGGAATTGGTGACTGTGTTTTGTTCAATTTAATAAAAATTACTAAATGTCCGTAACATGCAGGTCCACAGCTGGTACTGCTGTATCTTTACCTTGATGACAGCAAGCATGATCTGATGTTTGTTGTTACTTCAATTTGCTTTTTATTCTCATTATTGGGGAATGCTGAACTATATATTGGAAGTCAGGGCCAAAAATCTCTTTGCCTTTCATTTGAAACATTCTTCATAATTCTGGGGCAGCAAGAATTTAATCTGTATGTATGTTTTGCAGTTTACTCCTCAATGCAAATTAACCTCATATTTGTTTTTAGCTATTATATTGTTTATAATAGTGTTTTATTCAGTATACTTTTCAAATGGAGCTTGCCTTTAGAAAATAGTTATGAGATATAACCATTTTGAGACAGTTGAAATAATAGAGGAGTTGAACAAAAGTCTTTAAAGTTTTAACAGAGAAGTCAATATACTTGAAATTAATTACATGATATATTTATATCTTTCATCAAATGCTGGTCCTTTTTCTTTAATAACTGCTTGCTTAAGAAGTGAAAACAGTCCCTGTACCACCAAATTACAGTGTTTCTATTTTGCACTTTGAATCATTTCATTCTTTAGTTGTAGAACTCTAGAAAATAAAGAAGGAAATGGCCGATGAAATAGATGATGCAGCTGAGAATATGAATGATGCATGTTAAATGTGAAGGTTCAGCAAGCTTGGCCTAATTCCTAAGTTCTTTTCTATTCAACAATATATTAAGATGAATAAAAACAGTAGTTAAGCTCTGGAAAGCCACTTGGATTTTCATAATAAACGCTATCTTTCCAAAATTCATGCAGGAAAAAACCCCATAAAATGTCAGATGAAGGAGATATAAAGATTGCTGGGATATTGTATTTAGTATGTTTTATCTCATGTTTTACAGCTCAACATGAACTCTGCTCCTACATTTATGCATTTTCCTCCAAAAGGCAGACCCAAGAGAGCTGATACTTTTGACCTTCAAAGAATTGGATTTGCAGCTGAGCAACTAGCAAAGTGGATTGCTGACAGAACGGATGTTCATGTATGTTCTTATTCCCTACCAGTTTTAATAATAGGTTAATTAGCGTGGTTTGGTAGAACATTGTAATAAGGCCACAGGATTTTTTTTTTTCCAATTTCTCTATGGAACATTTCTCCTTGCTTCAAGAAAACTGCATCTGATAGCTGTAAGTTAAACTTTGAGTTAGGTGAATTTAAATGGTTTTTAAAATAATGGTTCTTAAAATATCAGGGAACCATTAATACGTAAGTTAGGCACAAAGTAATTTCACAGGCTAAAAAATATACTGACTGTTGCTCAGCGGTCTTAGTAATCAAAGAAATTCTAATTAAAAAGCCAGTTGTATAATTTTTATCTATCCTTTGAGCAAATAATAATGGGATAATACCCACTTTTTCATGAGCCATGTGAGAAAATGCCACTGACATATACTGTGCTTGGGACTATAAATTGGTGTAACTATTCTAATGGTACGTGTCATGTCTTTATTTTATGGAATTTAACTTAATAACTCCACTTGTAGGAATTTAACTTAAGGATATAATCAGGAATGATTTAAATTCTTAACCATAGGAAGAAAATTTTAAACGTTCATTTTAATGGAAAAAATCGTAAAGAAATCAAATGTGTAAAAATAAGAGACTGATTAAATGTGCCAGAGTCTAGACAGTGGTTTGCAAGAATATTTGATGTAGAAAGAAGCTTAAGGTATAACAAGTGAAAAAGTAGGTTAGAAAAATAGTATTTATAGTATGACTCAGAAAAGCATAAATATGAGTGTAGATGTATAGACAGTTTATTCAGCAAGTAAATGAACAAAAATGTTGATGATAGTTCATGTCTGTGTGGAGCGCTTGATGTCACCAGAATGTTCTGCAGTGAACAATTATAACCAGCTATTTTAAAATTATATTTACCTTAGAAGTAATACAGAAACATTGATTTTTACCATAAGGTGTAAACACATTTATTCTCAGTTGAGAAAGACGTCTCTCATATTATACTACCATCATTGTAAATAAAATAATATAGGTATTAATGATATTTCAGTGGCTAAACTTACTTCCTAACTCATCATTTTTTTGGAAATGTTTTGGCAGATACTCAGCTCTACAGTGTATCATTTATTTGGTACAAAATATTAAAGGTAATATGGAAAAGTACTATTAATTCTTTATAAGAAATACTAAATTTTAATCAGAAATGATGCTAACCTATTATCATACTTACACATTGTTAGTAGATATATTTTTTTTTACAAATGTGGATCTATTTGTAAATAATTTCAAATTAAAAAGTTCCACAAATGAAAATAGTATAGTTTCAGTGTATACCCTTTATCAGGATTCACATAGTGTTGACTTTTTACAGCTTTTGCTTTGCCATTCTCATTCTCTTACCTCTCCCCCATGCTGTCTCTCCACACATACTTACACACCCACACACAGTCTTTTTCTGAACCATTTTAAGGTGCATTGCATTTCCTAAGAAATACATGAAGATGGTACGGTTATCACCTTCACAGATTTACATTGGTATAATATTTCTGTTTGAGCTATGGTACATATTCTAGCTTTGTCAGTTGACCTAATACTATCCTTTAATAATATTTTCCCACCTTCAGTACAAGATCCAGTCTAGAGTTAGGTGTTACATTTACTTGTCCTTTAGCCTTGCTTAACCTGGAACACCTGGAACATTTCCATAACTTATCTTTGTCTTTTAAAAACGTTGACATCTTGAAGAATATAATCCTCTCCCACTTTCTGAACTGAATGATCCTCATTTGATTTGTCTGATGTTTGTTTTTGACTGGATTCTGCTAATGCATTCTTGACCACAATACCGCAGAGGTCATGTTTTGTTCTAACTACATGTATAGCCCATGATGCCCTCTGTCCCTCATCGGTGATGTTAATTTTGAACATCTTATCAAGGTGTCTTTCATTTCTCCATTATATAATTACTGTTCTTCCCCCCCTTTCTAATTAGTAAGCTATCTATGTGGAGACACCTTAAGATCATGCAAATATCCTACTCCTCATCAAAATTTTGTCAATATTTAGCATCCATTGATGATCCTTGCCTGATCCAGATTTTATCATGATGGTGTTCCAGTTCTAGCACTTTGTCCATATTTCTAGTTGGCTCATAGCATTCTACTGTAAGCAAGAGTCCTCCCCTCTTTATCACTTACTCATTGGTACAGACTCATGAATTGCTTTTTTCTTCCTCCAGTGGTTTGTAAGTTATTACTGTGCTTAAATGTTTTGGTGCCAGAATTGTTCTAGATTTGACTAGTGGGTGTCCCTTCATGCTGGCTTCCCTGTCCTTGTAACATATCTCCATCATTTTCTTTTAAACACTTTCTTACTTTCTGACATAATATGTTTCAGGATCATCTTGTATCTACACATCTATTCTACCCAGTGCTCAGTTAGCCATCTCTCCTAGGAGCCTTGGTTTCCTCTCATGGGGAATGTTATTGGAACCAAGATCTGTGAAATTGTGTTTATGATTTTCAATTACAGCTACTTTAAAAAAAATAGTCTCTGTGCTTTGATAGGCACCATCAAAAACTGAAAAGACAACCCAAGAATGGGAGAAGTGTTTGCAAATCATTTTTCGTATGAGGGACTTATATCATATCTAGTATATATGTAGGACTCTTATAACTGATAAAAAGACCACCCAATTAAAAATTGGGCAAAGGATGTGAACAGACATTTCTTCAAGGAAAGTATACAAGTGGCCAATAAGTACAAAAAAGATGCTCAACATCATTAGTTATCAGCAAAATGCAAATCAAACCCATAGTGAGATACCACTTCACACCCACTAGGGTGGCTAGAATCAAGAAATGAGGTCGTAAGCATTGGCAAGTAAGTGGAGAAATAGGAACCCACATACACCACTGGTGGGAATGCAAAATAGTGCAGCCACTTTGGTAAACAGTTTGACAATTCCTCAAACCATTAAACATAGAGTTTCTATGTGACCCAGCAATCCCACTCCTAGGTATCTACCTGAGAGAAATGAAAACATACACCTACACAAGAACGTGTACAAGAATGTTTATAGCAGCATTATTCATAATAGCCACAAGGTGGAAACAACCCAAATACCCATCAATTGCTTAACTGATAAATGGATAAACAGAATGTGATATCCATACAATGGAATATTCAGCCATAAAAAGGAATGAAGCAGTGGCGCATTTTCCAACAAGGATGAGCCTTGAAAAGATGACGCTAAGTGAAAGAAGCCAGTTACAAAAGACTACGTATTATATGAAATTCCAGAATAGGGAAATGTGTAGAGACAGACAGTAGATTTATTAGTGGTTGCTTAAGGTTGGAGGGTGCGAGGAGTAAGGGAGTGAATGCTAAAGGGTATGCGATTTCCTTTTGAAGTGATTCAAATGTTCTGATACTGACTGTGGTGATGGTTGCACATATCTGTGAATATGCTAAAAAAAAAAAATTGGATCGTGCACTTTCAAAGGGTGGATTGTATGGTATATGGATTATAGCTCAATAAAGCTATTTAAACAAACCTTTTAAAAAGTTCCAATTTGAAATAATACAAGTATTATACCCCCCATCTCACCTCTACTTTTTACCAGATGATCCCATGTTCCATGGGTGAACCAGAACAGCTCTGGAATGAATATAAGTAGGTTTTGCATATATTTAACTGTATTCACCTAAAAGCACCTGAAGAGCAAGTCGTGTTACATAGCCATGATGTTTTAAGGCATGTATTTTTTGACTCATAAACAGCAAAAGGAATGTTATTCCCAGGTACGAAAAGTAAGGTGACACCTTGCTGAATTATTTGTGTTAAAGACTGGAAGGACCAGAATATGGTCCAGCGAAAAAGATTAATACTTTCCTTTAACTTTAAAAACTTTCATTGTATTCTTACAGATTCGTGTCTTCAGACCACCCAACTACTCTGGCACCATTGCTTTGGCCTTGTTAGTGTCACTTGTGGGTGGTTTGCTCTATTTAAGAAGGAACAACTTGGAGTTCATCTATAACAAGACTGGTTGGGCCATGGTATCTCTGGTATGTTAACACATTTACCCTATTTCTTTGTGTAATGGTATAAGTTGTATAATATTAACAAAATGAGCCAGATTATTATTACTATAATGGAAATCAAGTCTGGATGAGAGGAATTAGCTCTTTAGGACTTAAGGTGATATAATTTAAGTTCAGTGTTAGTCTAGACTGTGCTATCTCCCTTCTACTTTTCACTATTAAAATGTAATGTCTTTCCATGTGTACTTGGCATATTACAAGTGCTAAATGAATGTATGTTGAATACATTTAGAAATATACTAAGAATTAGTAGTTTGGAGACTCTTACAAACTGAAGCAGTTGGAAATGTACTCATTCAGTTGTTTTCTTCCAGCAACTCTTTTCTTGTGTCTCTACTATGTGCCTGATGTTTATTAGGTACTGGAGGTATAAAGGTAAGACGTAGACCCTACCTGTACATAATTCATCGTGGGGATACAAACTAATCAGAAGACAAATACAGTGTAATGTTACTCATGCTGTGATGGAGGTAAGCACAAAATATCATAGGAAGGTCATAGGAAGGTCACCTAATCTTGAGTGATGAAGGTCATGACAGGCTTCCTAGAGTGTGTGACATCATTTATGTTTTAGAATGATCACTTTGGTAGCAGTGGGCAATCAATTGAAGGGTAAGTCTGGGATCAGGAAACTTGGTTAGGATACTATTAGGAGAATCCAGGTGAACATGATCCTATTTCAGTTTGTACTAAAAGAATTTTTCTTCCCTTTATGATTGTGCTAAATTAAAAAAAAATAATTAGCTAATAAAATGAAAATGTAAACAGTATATAAATAAAATATATTCAGTGATATATCTGATACTTAATAGTTATACTAATTAAAAATATTGGTGTAAAATAATATAAATGGTAGCATAATATCTATATTATGCAAATAGACTTAAATTCTTACTAGAAAATGGAGCTTTCCTAATTATAGTGGGTTAATATTTTTCTCTTTGCTTTTTATAGTTTAAAGACATATGACTGTTTAAAGCAAAATATGACACTGGATTGATGGATTGGTGGGTTTGTTGTGTGTGTGTGCATGACAATAGCATGTTAAAGGATAAATTGAGCTATGTTGTTGAAAAGTGCCTATATTTTACCCGATGTGGTTCAATATCAACTTTAAATTGATTAGGGTGAATTTAAGATACATATTGTAATCCTCAGAGGAACAATTGAAAACATAATACAAAGAGATTAGCTGGAAAGCTAAGATAGTGATTAAAACGGAATACTAAAAATATGTATGTATAATTAACACAAAGGAGGAATGAAAGGAGGAACAGAGGAGTAAAACACAAGAAACCCAGTACAATTTAAAAAATGACCTAAATACTATCATATCAGTCATATCATATCAATATACTTATGTACTTTAAATATAAACAGATTTAGTACCTTGATCAAAGGACAGAAATTGTCAGTTTGGATCAAAATGCAATAGCAGACTATGTGCTATCACATAGAATATGTAAAGGATTATTGCTACTCAGTTATAAGACAGAAATCATGGTTTTAAAAAATGACACTCTGTTTATAGGTAAGATGGCATTATGCATATGCCAACCTTTTTCTCCTGGTGATATAACTATAAAACCTGGAGAGAATGCAAGGCTCAAGTATTTGATGTTTTTAAAAAGTGTCAGCAGGTAGATCAGGTAAGAACATCAGCTTTCAAAATGACATCTAATTAGAAGATGTTGAGGGTTGATAATTTTTTGTTTACTATTTTGGTTTTTCTTGACTTAAACTCAGTTCAGCTTGAAAGTTGAAAGTGAGCCATGTGGAGCAAAGATATCTAGAAGATATCTCTGGTTCTGGCTCAAGGAGCAGTAAAGGGAATCTATAAAGCTCATCAACAAAATGAAAAGATTTTGGTGTCATATTCAAAACATTGCTGTGAAGACTAATGTCAAGGAGCTTTTTCCCTGTATTTCTTCTAGGAGTTTTACAGTTTCAGGTCTTATATTTAAATCTTTAATCCATTCTGAGTTGATTTTTGTGAGTGGTATAAGATAGGAAGTAGTTATTCACATTATTTTGTATGTGAATATCCACTTTTCCCAGCACTGTTTATTGAAGGGACTGTCCTTTCCCTGATGTATAGTCTTTGTTTTCTTGTCAAATATTTCTTGATGGCATACGCATTGGTTATTTGTGAGCTCTCAATTCTATTCCATTGGTTTATGTGATTTTTATGGCAGTACCATTCTGTTTTGATTACTGTAGCTATGTTATGTAGTTTGATTTCAGGAAATGTGATGCTTCCAGCTTTGGTTTTTTTTTTCCCTAAGGATTGCTTTGGCTATCTGGGATCATTTTGTGGTTTGTATTGTTTTTTCTATTTCTGTAAAAAATGCCATTGGAATTTTGATAGTGATTGCATTGAATCTGTAGATGGCTTTGGGTAGTGTGGACATATTAACAATATTAATTCTTCCAATCTAGGTAGTTGGATATCTATAGTTGGACACAAGATACTTCCCATTTGTTTTCTTTAATTTCTTTCATGAATGTCACGTACAGATCTTTCACCTCCTTAATAAAATGCTTAGGAATGAATTTAACTGTTTTTGATGCTGTTGTAAATGGGATTGTTTTATTTCTTTTTCGGATAATTTATTATTAGTGTAGAAATGCAACTGAGTTCTGTATGCTGATTTTGTGTTTTGTTTTTATTTTTGGCTGTGTTGGGTCTTTGTTGCTGCGTGTGGGCTTTCTTCGCTAATCTTCATTGTGCGGGCTTCTCATTGCAGTGGCTTCTCTTTGTTGTGGAGCATGGGCTCTAGGCGCGTGGGCTTCAGTAGTCATGGCACACGGGCCCAGCAGTGGCACAGGGGCTTAGTTGCTCCATGGCATGTGGGATCTCCCTGGACTAGGGCTCAAACCCGTGTCCCCTGCATTGGCAGGCAGATTCTTAACCACTGTGCCACCAGGGAAGTCCTTGTATGTTGATTTTGAATCCTGCAACTTTAGTGAAGAAATCAGTGATTAGTTCGAATCCTTTTTTGGTGGAGTCTTTAGGACTTTCTGTGTATAAGATCATACCATCTGCAAACAGACAGTTTCACTTCTTTTCTGATTTGAATATCCACTATTTCTTTTTCTTGCCTAATTGCTCTAGATAGGACTTCAGTACTATGTTGAATAAGATTGATGACAGGACACCCTTTCTTGTTCCTGATCTTAGAGGACATGATGTTAGTTGGGAGCTTATTGTATCTGGCTTTTATCATGTTGTTGTACATTCTTTCTATACCCAATTTATTGAGTTTTTATCATGAAAGGATGTGGAATTTTGTCAAATGCTTTCTCTATATCAACATTAATGATCATGTGATTTTTATTCTTCATTTTGTTAATTTATATATCTCATTGATTGATTTGCAGATGTTGAATTGTCTTTACATCCCAGGGATAAATCCTACTTGTTAATGGTGTATGATTCTTTTAATGTGCTGTTGAATTTGGTTTACTGTATTTTGTTGAGAATTTTTCATGTATATTCAGCAGGGATATTGATCTGTAGTTTTATCTTTTCATATCGGTGTAATGCTGGCCTCATACAATGAGTTTGGGAGTGTTCCCTCTTTAATTTTTTGGAAGACTTTGATAAGGATTGGTATTAATTCTTCTTTAAATATGTGGTAGTATTTGCCAGGGAAACCACCTGGTCTTGGGCTTTTCTTTGTTAGGAGGTCATTAATTACTGATTCAATCTCCTTACTTGTTATAAGTCTGTTCAAATTTTCTGTTTCTTCACGATTCAGTCTTGATAGGTTTGTGTTTCAAGGGTTTATCTGTTTCTTCTAGGTTATCCAATTTGTTGGCATACAGTTGTTCATGGTAGTCTCTTATAATCCTTTGTATTTCTGTAGTATGAGTTTAATGTCTCCTCTTTCATTTTTTATTTTATTCATTTACCTTGTCACTTGCAATCATTTTTTCCTTCATGTCTATTTTGTTTGATGAATGTATAGATACTCTATTATTTTTTCTTATTTTTTTTGGTTTCCACTTGTGTGAAATATCTTTTTCCATCCTTTTTTTTGAAATTATTTGTCTCCTTGAAGCTGAAGTGAGTTTCTTGAGGGCAGCATATAGTTATGTCTTCCTTTTTTATCCAGTCATTCACTCTGTGCCTTTTCTTTGGATAAATTAATCCATTTATATTTAAAGTAACTTTTTTTTTTTTAATTTATTTATTTATTTATTTTTGGCTGTGTTGGGTCTTCGTTTCTGTGTGAGGGCTTTCTCTAGTTGCGGCAAGCGGGGGCCACTCTTCATCACGGTGCACGGGCCTTTCACTATCGCGGCCTCTCTTGTTGCGGAGCACAGGCTCAGTAGTTGTGGCTCACGGGCCTAGTTGCTCCGCGGCATGTGGGATCTTCCCAGACCAGGGCTCGAACCCGTGTCCCCTGCATTGGCAGGCAGATTCTCAACCACTGCGCCACCAGGGAAGCCCCTTAAAGTAACTTTTGATAGGTAAGGACTTACTAATGTTATCTTATTAATTGTTTTCTGGCTGTTTTGTAGTTCCCTTGTTTCTTTCTTCTTCTCTTGTTATCTTCGTTTATGAATTGATTTTTTGTAGTGGTATGCTTTGATTCACTTCTCCTTTTCTTTTGTGCATCTGCTGTAGTTTTTCTTAGTGGTTACCATGAGGCTTTACATAAAACATCTTATAATAGTCTCTTTTACCTTGACAACTTAACTTTGATTGTATACAAAAACTACCTTTTATTCTCCCCACACACATTTTATGTTTTTGATGTCACAATTTTACTTTTTTATAGCTGTTATTTTTATTTCATTTTTGTTCTAGATTTAAGTCATTAACATAGTACCATGTTACAGTTTTAGAGTATTCTGAATTTGACTATATACTTGCCTTTACCAGTGTGTTTAGCATGAAGAATGTTTTTCAGTATTTCTTGTAAGGCAAATTGATTGGTGATGAACTTCTTACCTTTTGTTTGTCTGGGAAAGTGTTTATCTCTCCTTCATCTCTGAAGGACAACTTTGCCAGGTAAAGTTTTCTTGGTTGGCATTTTTTTTTTTCTTGTAGCATTTTTAATGCTTCATTCCACTCTCTCCTGGCTTGCAAGGTTTCTGCTGAGAAATACACTGATAGCCTTAAGGGGTTTTCCTTGTATATGAGGGATTTTTTTTCTTTTGCTGCTTTTAAAGTTCTCTCTTTGTCTTTGATTTTAGACAGTTTTACTGTAGTGTATCTTAGAGGAGATGATTTAGGCTGGGAGAACAGTATTTTGCAAAGTGGAGAAAATAAATTAGGGCAAGATTGTTCACGTTTGTCTTTAGCAAATATGCTTAGAGAGTAGTTTTGAAAATAACAAGTCTACTTTTTAGTAACTTTACTGCTGTTAAAAACTATCTTTTTTCCCTCAATTTTAATTACATCAGGAAGGGACATTCCCTAGGGATAATGTCTAATAAGCAAAGCAGTCCTTTGACTTTTTCCTATGTTTATAAAGACCTTTATGTAAATATACATATGTATACATATTTTTAAACTAAAACTTTAAAAAAATGCATTGTTCAGTGACAGTTGTATTTGTTTCCTAATTGTGAAAATTCAGATTTAATTCTGTTTGGGGGGTTCTTTTCATCAGTCATTATTTCTTCAACTTTCTGCCCCTTTCTTCTTTTCTCCTGGGACTCCAGTAATGCACAGATAGTTCTGTTTAGAGATATCCCATAGTTTATGTAGATTTTTGTCACTCTTTTCTATTCTTTTCTCTGTTCCCCCTGACTGGATAATTTCAAGTGATCTCTACTTTACAGATTCTTTCTTCTAGTTGATCCAATCTGATGTTGATATTCTCTATGGCATTTTTCATTTTATTTGTAATATTCTTCAGCTCCCAAATTTCTATTTGGCTCTTTTTTATGATTCCTATCTCTCTGTTAAACTTCTCATTTTGTATTATTTTCCTGATTTTATGGACTTATCTTTGTGTGTTTTCTTGTAGCTCATTGGCTGAGCTTCCTTAAAACAACTATTTTGAATTCTTTATTAGTTGGTCACTGGAAAATTGTTTTCCTTTGATGGTGTCATGTCCCTTGAAATTGAAGTCTTGCATTACCTCCTCCAAAATTAGGTGGCTTTGGGAGAGAAATTCCTTTCTTCAGTCATGTTAGTGACCCTGAGGCTTTCTCAGATCTTTTCTATGGATAAGCCTGTTCCACACTTCTTGTTCCCTCTTGTGGGCATACACAAGATTGTATCCTTTGTATCCTTTCTCTCAATCTTGTAAAGCTAGGTTGGGGGCTGATAGCCTCCCATTTGCTCACTTTCCCTAGGGTGGTGCTGAATGCTCTAGTTTGTGTCCTTTCTCCTAGTCCTGCAGAGTTGACTGGCTTTCTGCATGTGCCAGTAGTTGTTGCAAAGGCTTACTTTCACCACCTTCAAAGTGTGCCATGGTATATGGCAAATCCTGCTTATGAACATAGAAGCAAAAAGTTTTTTGAAAATGTGTTACCAACCAAATTTAGCTAATTCATGATGAATTAAGAAAGTGAACTTTCTTAATTAGGTTAAGGGTATCTTAAAATCTCTAGCAAATATCTTAGTAGAGATAATTTAAAATGATGCCTACAATCACCTGCTTTTCATCATTTTCTGTTCTTATACTTTGACTAAGACCACTAGTAAAAAGAAATACAGGGAACAAAAAAGTGTAAAAAAAAGAGATTTACTTAAGATATGATTTGCCTATGGTATGACTGTCCATTTGGAAATTTCATCACAATTTATGGAGAACCAATAATGAAATTAATACTAGAGTTGAACAGTTCTCTGAATTCAAAGTCAGTCTCCAAAAATCATTAGTAAACAATTTCGATAGATAATTGAAAATATAGTCTCTTTCCCAGTAGGAAGAAGAAAAGTAATGGTACTTAAAAGTAACAAAAGATGTATAAAATATTTGTAAACAGTATCAAAAATGAAACAGTTTAATATACATGCATACAAATGCTACAGTTTGTTCCTTTTGCCTTCTTGCAATAGCCCTTCATCCTTCCATTTTTCTTTTCAACCAAGAATTAGTGGTGTTTATGACTGACTTGCATGTGATAGGATAGACTAATAAGCAGCCCAAGCAAATCACCTTAAAGCACCCATCATCTGTAATAATAGCTAGAGTCTAGAAATTCACAGAGAACCTCTATGGCTTTGTGGTAGATAGAGAAGTACGAATTTGAAGTTTGGATTAAGTTTGGATTTTTTAGAGTAAGGAAGATAAGAGTTTTCAAGGAAAGTTTCTTAATATTTTCTCACTTGTTGATAATTGAGTTAGAAGAGATTAATTAGTTTATACTCTATTTAGTATAATTGGATACTATGGATGATCTCAGTCACTGTAGTGATTAAGTTTGAAAGCGTTTTGCTCAGGTTGCTTCATTCAGTAAAGCTACCCAGTTTCTTGGTAAAAATATTCTTGGTAAAAATACAGCACTTCTTTCAAAGTGTTGTTGGAAAGTTAAAACTCCTTTAGTATTTCAACATTAATATACCAAATTTTGTCACTGTTTCAGTCTACTAAAAAACTGTCTACTTAAGATGTAATCCTGTGGCTGAAGTGGACTCAGATGACATTAGCATGCCTTTATTATTCTCTCTCCTTGAGAAGAGCCCCAGAATTATTGTTGAAAGTTAGTAATAACAGGCATTACCGTTTACTGCATCTCTCCTTTCTTTTGGGGTATGTTTTATATGCTTATTCCTTATAATAACTATGAAAGGGAATTTGTATTATCCTCATTTTACAAACAAGGAAACTAAGATTCAGTAAACTCAATTTGCAGAAGCTCACACAGCTAGAAAATGGTTAACTGGGATTTGATTCTGTGTGTGTGTCTGACTTCAAGTTCTGTATTCTTTTCACAGTGCTGGGTTCTCTAAATCTGGGCACATGTCTTGTATGTCGGATGTGAGCCATAGGACTGTAAATAAATGCCTAAGAACATTTATGTGATGCATAAATGTTAGTACTTCAACAATCAATTTTCTTGCACCGTGCTACATCATGCAGATTTGTTTTTCTTCTTTCAATCCTTGAAAGCTAATGAGCTTGGCATAACAGAAGATATTCTAACATTCACAAACACATACTTGAGAAGGAAATCTTGGCAGGTATATCTGCTCCCCAGTGGCAGCCTTTCAGATGTCAGTAACAGGACGCAGAGAACAGACATGTTTTCAAACAATACATTTGAAAACTACTCTGAATATAAAATGTTGAATTATACAGATTTGTGGGGTTTTTTTCTTATCTGCTGATGGCTTATGAAACTATTCAAGTCACTTAAACAATGAGGTCAGATAAATAATTTGAATCTCCTTTACCATTTTCTGTCTGATAGTCACCATTACCACCCCAAACTTGATTTTTGTTTATAAAGAAAAACTTTTTAAGTGAAAAACTGGATTTGTTCAATTCCAGTCTTTTTAAAATCCTATTCTTGGGATATCCTTACAAAGTTAAGAGGCTATCCAAAATGCTGAACCATTTATTCAGATTCTTAAACATTTGTCTATTAAAAGCAACCAATATCCCATTTTCCTTTGGAAATGAGAATATATTTTAAAATAATTTTTGGCAAAGCCTTGTCATCTGATTTGTAGAAACCCTGATGAAAGCCTTGGATTGCACAGTAAAATGAAAGCTCCTAAAATAAAAATAGTAATGAACTATACAACAGCAGACCACTTCTGTAATGAAAAAATTTATCTGCAAAAGGAAGATAACGAGAAACACAATTCGGTAGAGAATTTCTAGACACATGCTCACTTCTTAGTAAAGAACAAGTCTGCCTACAATTAGCAGTTGTGTCTTACCACTGAACCTGTGCAGAAGTACTTCTGAGATTACTTAGTGTTATGAGTCCTTAGTTCTGAGTAGACTGTATTCTATGGCTGGTAATTTTTTTCTTTTTCATGATCATATTCATATTATTGTTTATGAATCATGGGATTAAGAATGAAGTGTATACTGGGGAGAGGAGGCTATACATAGTGCTTTAGGGTGTAGGCTAGAGACAAAGCTTGCAATTTCCTGGCATAGGGGAGGTAACATATGCAAATGTTGAAACAAACACATAGATATTAGAGCTTCCTGGTTTTGAGTTTTAAAAAAAAAAAAATAGGTAAAGGAGTATTCGAAAGTGCTTCCTAAGGGGAAAAGTGCTTGTTAACTGCTATTTAATAGGTACTGATGATTGTTTATGGAGCTGAAGATACATTGGTTCTGTTTTGGTTTCACTTGGCTTTCCAAACTTCCGCCACCCCCTAAAGATGGAGGATGATGGACAATAAGTATACACAGCACCTGCTTCATGGTGAGTTTAAAGCAGAATGGTTGAGTAAAGTATTTAACTACACCAGTACATAACTTCAGGGAGTGTAGGATAGCTATATAGTTTACGGTCTTCAGGAAGAAATGCTGACTAGGAATATCAAAATGAGTTAAAATGTTATGTTTTGTAGCCCTTAAATGCAGAGCTTCATGGGAGGCTAATGCTCTTCAGAGATGGCTGTCATTTCAAACCAGAAATATGAGTGTGAGGAGTAGTTACATTCATTAAAAACATAAAAGAAAAACATCCTAAGAATCTGCGAGTAAAACCATGAAAGATAAAACATCATTTAAAAGGTGTAATAACCCAAACCTTATTATTACAGTAAATCTCAGTAGGATAGAAGCTGTTTTCTGCCTTTTAACAAGGATGCTCTGCATTATAGGATGATTCACATACCTTAATGTTTCTTCTGTCTCAAAGAAATTATATCAGTTTAATTATGTTAGTTTTATGAAAAACTTAAAAGCTCAAGATGAATATATATTATTACACAATTTTCACAATTCCTGAAAGGTTCTTTGGTGTCTATACTTTATGGTGTATCAGTAGAAATGTATTTTTTTGTGACTGCTCTGACTTCAAATAGAGTGGAATAAGTTTTTCTTTCAGATTTTTCTTGAATAAAATTATGTACTATGTAATATCATATAGGTATGATCTCTGTGGCATATTATTTTGTTCTCTTTCCAAGTTAATTGCTGATAATATTTTTTTCCAGTGAAGTAACTGTTTGAATAAACAGTTTTTCCCATCAGGCAATTGAATCATTTGCCCATTTGAAGATAGGTATGTCCGTTTAGACATAGGTAATTTCTGTATATTTTTGTTTGGGTCAGGAGTATGGCAACAATATAATGAAATGAATTAATATCTTCTTAGGGTGTATTTTTGTTAATAAATCTAGCACTTAATTTTCTTTAAGGAGGATAGGTAATGTTCTCAATAAACTCGAACAACATTTTAAAATTACTCATAGATAGATGGACCTGCCTTTCTTCTTTTTGCATTTGAATGTGGTTGTCTGAGTTTTTTGCTTATTATAAAGTCGTCACAAGTAAGCCTCAATGTGAAGATCCAGTACATGGAGTGACCACTAACTTCTATACTCCATTTATCATAAGATTTCTCAATAGCGGGAACATACCTCAATAAAGGCCCTACATGACAAGCCCACAGCTGACATGGTACTTGGTGATGAAAAGCTGAATGCTTTTCCTCTAAGATCAGGAAGAAAGCAAGGATGTCCACTCCACCACTTTTATTTGACATATTCAAAGTCCTAGTTAGAGCAATTAAGCAAGAAAAAGACATCCAAATCAGAAAGGAAGAAGTAAAACCATCACTATTTTCAGATAACATAATACTGTATGTAGAAAACCCTAAAGACTCCACCAAAAAACTACTAGAATTAGTAAATGAATTCAGTAAAGTTGCAGGCTAAAAAAAAAAAATCAATATATAGAACTATGTGGCATTTCCATATACTAATATCAAACTATCAGAAAGAGAAATTAAAAAACCAATTCCATATACAATTCATCAAAAAGAATAAAATACCTAGGAATAAGTTTAACCAAGGAGTTGAGAGACCTGTACACCAAAAACTATTAAGATACTGATGAAAGAAATTGAAGATGATACAAATAAATGGAAAGTTGTGCCATGCTCATGGATTGGAAGAATTAGTATTGTTAACATTAACTACCAAATATTATACTACCCAAAGCAATGTACAAATTCAGTGCTGTCCCTATCAAAAGTCCAATGGCATTTTTCACAGAAATAGAAAGAAGAAATCCTAAAGTTTTATGGATCCATAAAAGACCCTGAATAGCAAAATCAATCTTAAAAACAAAGTTGGAGGCATCATGCTCCCCGATTTCAAAGTTTATTACAAAGCTGTAGTAATCAAAATATAATGGTATTGGAATAAAAATGGACATACAGATCAATGGAACAGAATAGAGAGCCCTGAAATAAACACACACATATGTGGTCAATTAATTTATGACAAAGTAGCCAAGAATATACATTGGGGAAGGACAGTCTCTTCAATAAATGGTATTGGGAAAACTGGACAGCCACATGCAAAGGAGTAAAACTTGACCCCTACCCTTACCCCATACACAGAAAGTAACTCAAAATGGATAAAAGAGTTGAATGTAAGACCTGAAACGATAAAACTCCCGGGAGAAAACTCAGGTGGTAAGCTCTTTGATGTTGTTCTTGGTGATAATTTTTTGTATTTGACAGTTCTTTGACGTTTTTCTTCGTGATAATTTTTTGTATTTGACATCAAAAACCAAGGCAAAACAAGCAAAAATAAACAAGTGGGACTACATCAAACTAAAAAGCTTCTGCATAGCAAAGGTCGACAAAACGAAAAGGCAACCTGAATGGAAGAAACTACTTGCAAATCATGTATTTGATAAGGGGTTAATATCCAGGATATATAAAGAACTCATACAACTCAGTAGTATAAACAACAAACAAGTCAATTAAAAAATAGGCAGAGGATCTGAATAGACATTTTTCTAAAGAGATACAGATGGTGCAGGTACATGTGAAAAGATGCTCAGTATTACTGATCATCAGAGAAATGCAAATAAAAACCATCATGAAATGTCACTTCACACCTGTAAGAATAGCTATTATTAAAATGTCAAGAAATAACAAGTGTTGGAGAAGATGTGGAGAAAAGGGAACCCTCATGCACTATTGGTGAGAATGTAAATTGGTATAGCCACTGTGGAATAGCATATGGAGGTTCCTTAAAAAATTAAAGTAGAACTACTATATGATCTAGCAATTCTTCTAGATATTTATCAGAAGAAAATTAAAAAACTAATATATATGTGCCTCCATGTTCATTGCAGCATTATTTACAATAGCCAAGATATGGAAACAATCTAAGTGTCCATCAATGAATGGATAAAGACTGTGGTAAATACAATGAATATTATTCAACCATTAAAAAATTAAATCTTGCCATTTGTGACAACATAGGTGGACCTTGAAGGCATTATTATATTGGGTTGGCCAGAAAGTTCATTCGGTTAGTGAATACGTTGTTCAATAAAGTTCTTGGTGAAACTGAAAAATGTCCACTTAAAACCGAACGAATTTTTTGGCCAACCCAATACTAAGTGAAGAAAGACTTACATGTGGAATCTAAGACAAAAACAAAAAAAGCAAAAACCCCCAAAAAACCAAAAAACCAGAGATACAGAGAAGAGGGGGTGTGTAGTGCGAGTAGGTGAAATGGGCAAAGGGTGTCAAAAGGTACAAACTTCAGTTATAAAGTAAATGACTACTGGGGATGTAATGTACAACATGGCAACTATAGTCAGTACTGTACTGCATATTTCAAAGTTGTTAAGAGAGTAGATCTTAAATGTTCTCATCACAAGAAAGATAGTCTATAAATATGTATGATGACAGATGTTAAACTAGACTTACTGTGGTCATCATTTCCCCATATATACAAATATCAAACCATTATGCTGTACACCTGAAACTAATATAATGTTGTATGTCAGCTATAGCTCAAATAAAATAAAAGGTGAATTGTGAATCTCAGTGTGTTGTGCATCTCAGTGTGAAATGTAAACATTAACACTTTTAGAAGAAAACATAGGTATTTATCTTTATGATTGCTGGATTGGCAAAGATTTCTTGAAACAGACCATAATGGAAGAAATAATTGGTAAACTGAACTGCTGTAAATTAAGAACTTCTGTTTGCCAAAAGATACCATTAAGAAAATGAAAAGGAAGGCAAGTCACAAGCTTGGTAAAGATTATTTGCCATGTGTATAATTATTTATTTTATATATATAAAGAACTTTTAGAAAACAATAAGCAAAAGTCAGATAATCAAATTTTGAAGAGGAGTAAAGACTTGCTGGGTACTTTACCAAAACGTTCAAATTTCAGCAGACACATGAAAACATAGTCAACTTTGTTAATCATCTGGATATTGTGAAATAAAACTATAGTATAGGGCTTCCCTGGTGGCACAGTGGTTAAGAATCCGCCTGCCAATGCAGGGGACACGGGTTCAAGCCCTGGTCCGGGAAGATCCCACATGCCACGGAGCAACTAAGCCTGTGCGCCACAACTACTAAGCCTGTGCTCTAGAGCCTGCAAGCCGCAACTACTGAAGCCCGCATGCCTAGAGAGACCGTGCTCTGCAACAAGAGGCCACCACAGTGAGAAGCCACGCACAGCAACGAGGAGTAGCCCCCACTCGCCACAACTAGAGAAAGCCCGTGCACAGCAACGAAGATCCAATGCAGCCATAAATAAATAAATAATTTAATTTAAAAAAACCTACATTATGGCCTGCCACACCTCTACCAGAATAGCCAAGATGAACATACACACACATGCAGAGATAATGCCAGTTGTTGGTATGGATGTGAATGGACCAGAACTCTGAAACACTGGTAGTTGGAGTGTAAATTTGGTCGAAAGTTCTGAGAAATGTTTGGTTAGTCCACTAAAGCCTGGTATACACATACTCTATGATTCAGCATTTTCAAGAAAATATCCTTACCCCTTCGGAGGGTTATGCAGGTAATGATTAGGAAGAGGCATCAGTGGACTCCTGTTTTTCTAATAGTATTCCACTTCCTGATCTCAGTGTTGGTTACAAGGGTATGCTCATGTAAAAATTCATTAAACTGTATGTACCCTTATGAATCATGTCCTTTTTTGCATGAATATTTTAGTAAATAGATACAAAAATAAAATTGTAGTTAAATTAATTACAAAAATTTAAATTTCCGAACTAATGAGAGCAGTGAAGTACTGGACGTTTAAATTGTTAAAATCAAAAAAGGAAATATCAATTATACTTACTTAGAAAAAGAGTTTCTATAAATCTGGGCCATTTTGCATTTTAGAAGTTTATGTTTGTTTAGTATTTTGTTATGTTGTGAGAAGTGCCACAGCTCTGTGTGTAATTATAAATAAATACTGTAAATACATCTGTCACTACTTGAAATGACTCGTGTTTAAACACCATGTTTAAGCCGGCTTTTCTTTTATTGAACCATTTCTTGGAATTCTGAATAAATCATGTATTAAGATGAATTTTTTAAAACTTCTGTAACAAACCATAGATAGTATAGCTATTGCTATTTAATTTTAACATCTCATTTTAAAATTTGAGCATTTTCTCTTATGTGTAAGTAAAATGTATAATATTGGAATATATATGTTTCCTATTAATGCATTAAATCACCAAACCTAGTGTGGATCTAATAACTACCATAGTTTTCAAGTAGTATGAATATAAACAATATTTTGAGATAGTTACTGTTATAATATGAAAATGTTATAGTATGAAGATATTTGCATTTCCTTCACTAATGAAAATCACAGGTGCTGCTAAAACTATTGTGGTCTGTCAACTACATTCATAGTTGAAGGAAATGATATATTTAGAAGATAGTGAAAAGTAAGATTTGTTTTTATCCCATTTAAGTACCCAGATCTCCTTCCGCCACTGCATTCTACGCACAGCCCCTTGGAGTCTGTGTACTGCTGTATTACTTGAACCTTTTCTGCTCTTATCTAAGACTGACACCCCCACTTGTGTACTAGATCTTACCGCATCTCATCTATTCGATGGCAGTGTTCCAACAATTCTCCCCTCTTTCTTTATCATCCTGATTTTTTCTTTTATTACTGAATCATTCTCGTTAGCAATGCAAACATCTCCTTATTCATCCTAAAGGGACATGACACCATTTTCCCTTCCAGATATTGTTCTATTTACCTGATGATCCCTCTTAGAGCAAAACTCCTTGAAACAGTTGTCTACACTGTTTCCTTATTTTTTCATAAGGCTTTTGCCTCACTGTTCCATTGAAAATGCTCTAGTCAAGGGCACAAATATTTTCCAGGGAAATAAATTCAATTTTTAGTTCTGGGTCTTCATGTGACTGCTCTCTCTGTATCTACAGAACTGATCTCTTCATCCAGAATCACTTGTCTTCCAGGAGGCCACACTCGTGATTTTCCTTACTTCTCTGACTGCTACTTCTTAATCATCTTTGCTCGTTCATTTTTTATCTTCTGCACTTATTTTGGTGTTAACAGGGGTTCATATCTTGGTCATCTTCTCTATTTATATTTACTTAATTGGTGTCCAGCTTTAAAGGTTAAATACTGTCTAACTATTATTGAGTCCTAAATTTTATTTTGGGGCCAGATCTTCCCTGTAAACTCCAGACTGATAAATCCAACTTGCTCATGTTACACCTCTACCTGGAAGTCTGCTAGGTGTCTCCAAATGAACAGGTACAGGACAGACTCCCCATCTCAGGCCCCAGACCTAATTCTCCCATAGCCTTTGACTTCTCATGTTCAATTCAAAAACCTCATAGTCTTCCTTCACCACTTCTTCCCTGCCATACCCCACCATCTAATCTTTCAGAAAATCCTGTTGACTCTTCCTTCCAAATATGTCCAGATTCCAATGATTTCTCACCATACCTACCACCCTTGTTTGAGCTCTAATTATTTCTTAATCCACTTATTGCAGTAGTCTTTTAACTATATCCTAGCTTCCATCTTTACCCACCATACAGTTAATTTTCAAAATTCCAACCCAGGAGGCTCTGGGATCTGGCCCTGTACTGCTTCACCAACCTTACCCATTTCTCCTCATCAACTGTCCTTCAGTCCTCTTGGCTTCTTTACTCTTTCTAAAATATGCCAGACATTGTCCTTCAGTAGAGCCTGGTTCACTGGCTCTTCCCTCTTTCCCCAAGTATTTACATGGCTTTTAGACATCATCAGATCTCTGCTGAAAATGCCACTGCCTTGGAGAGGCCCCTCCCAACCACTTATTAGTATTGCAACCCCTTCTCTCATGACTTCTTTCCACCTTCACTGCTTTACTTTTCCTCAGTTCATTTATCATTGTCTCTCATATAATTTAATTAATTTTTTACTGTCTGTTTTCTCCCTGTAGAATGTAAGCTCCATGAGGAGAGTTTCCCCCCTTATATTTTTGTTCATTGTTTTATTCTTGGCTTCTGAAACAGTTCTTGAATATATAGGGGTTCTCAGTATATAAATGTTGAATGAATGAATGAGAAATACCTACTTATTTTTTATGATTCAGAGCACATGTCACTTATTTAGGATTTTCACTGAAGGGCAGGGACTATCTTTATCTTATTCATTGCTATATTCCTAGTATCCAGTAAATACTTGGTATGCTCAGTTAATAATTGTCAAATGAGTAAATTAAACTGGAATGGCTTCAGAGAGAACCATACATAGACCCGAAGTGTAGAGAGGTTGGTTAGGTAGGAGTCCTGGGCAGGTATGGCATTAACAAGATGTAAACGTAGGCACTGCTTCCTGGATGGAGGGGGTGGAGCAAGAAGAGTGACCTGAATGAAGCATAGAGAGCCAGGTAAGGAATGTGGGACCAGGTTGTGGAGGGCATTGGAATAATAATAACTTACTAAACCTCCATAGCTTAAAAAGGTTGATGCTAATATAATCCTAATGTTATAGGCCCAGAACAATGAACTTCTCCAAGTGCTCAAGACAGATCTGAAACTCAAGTGTTCTAATTTAAGAGCCTCCGTCCTTAACTACTATGATATACTGCTGGGCAAAGTACTTTAAACGTACCAGTGGTGGATCTTAAGCGTGTTGCAGGTCATTGGATAGATACTACTGTCTTTTAACTTCTTTTTAACTGTTATAGTTTTTAAGTATTTTAGTGTCTCAAATGAATAGTCAAGAAAAAATAAGTCTTTTCAGGTTGTTTTGTATTTGATCATTCCCCAGCATTTGACCATTTTTGACCACCACATTCTTCTTTTTCAAAATTCTATCCTTGCCTTCTGTTACACTATATCTCCTACCTTCATTTTCTTCCTACTTCTGTGTCCCAGATTCCTTTGCAGGCTCCTGTCTATGAGTTTATGAACTTACAAGTATTCATCAGTGTTCTTTTCTAGCCCTCTAGACCTTCTATTTTTCTCACCCTATTTACTCTTCTTGAGCAATTTTATCCATTCCCATGACTTCAGTGAACAACTATGTGCTGACAATTCCCAGATCTGTAGTTTTTCTTCCCTACACCTCTGTCATTAGATATATATGTAAATGTCTCTTAGACGTCTCACTCTCCAAAGATGTTTTGAAATGGATGTTTTGAAAGTACATTAGAGTTAACCCATTTAAAAATGAACTCCCCAAGGCAATCTACAGATTTGATGCAATCCCTATCAAATTACCAAAGGCATTTTTCACAGAACTAGATAAAAAAAATCTTAAAATTTGTATGGAGACACAAAAGACCCCGATAGCCAAAGCAATCTTGAGAAAGAAAAACGGAGCTGGAGGAATCAGGCTTCCTGACTTCAGACTATACTACAAAGCTAGTCATCAAAACAGTATGGTACTGGCACAAAACAGTAATATAGATCAGTGGAACAGGATAGAAAGCCCAGAAATAAACCCATGTACCTATGGTCAGTTAATCTACAACAAGGAGGCAAGACTATACAATGAGAAAAGACAGTCTCTTCAATAAATGGTGCTGGGAAAACCAGACAGCTACATGTAAAAAAATGAAACTAGAACATTCTTTAAACCATACACAAAAAAAAAACTCAAAATGGATTAAAGACCTAAATGTAAGACTGGATACTATAAGAGGAAAACATAGGCAGAACACTCTTCAACATAAATTGCAGCAATATCTTTTCAGATCCACCTCCTAGAGTAATGGAAATAAAAACAAAAATAAAAAATGTGACCTAATTAAACTCAAAAGCTTTTGCACAGCAAAGAAACCACAAAATGAAAAGACAACCCACAGAATGGGAGAAAATATTCACAAACGATGCAACCAAAAAGGGATTAGTCTCCAAAATTTACAAACAGCTAATGTGACTCAATATCCAAAAAGCAAACAACCCAATCAAAAAATGGGCAGAAGACCTAAATAGACATTTCTCCAAAGAAGACATACAGATGGCCAAGAGGCACATGAAAAACTGCTCAACACCACTAATTATTAGAGAAATGCAAATCAAAACTACAGTGAGATATCACCTCACACCGGTCAGAATGGCCATCATCAAAAAGTCTACAAACAATAAATGCTGGAGAGGGTGTGGAGAAAAGGGAACCCTCTTGCACTGCTGGTGGGAATGTAAATTGGTACAGCCACTATGGAGAACAGTATGGGGGTTCCTTAAAAAACTAAAAATAGAGCTACCATGTGATCCAGTAATCCCACTCCTGGACATAAATCTAGAGAAAAACATGGTTCAAAAGGATACATGCACCCAATGTTCATTGCACCACTGTTTACAATAGCCAAGGCGTGGAAACAACTTAAATGTCCATCAACATAGGAATGGATAAAGAAGATATGGTACATATATACAATGGAATATTACTCAGCCATTAAAAAGAATGAAATAATGCCATTTGCAGCAACATGGGTGGACCTGGAGATTATCATACTAAGTAAGTCAGATAAAGACAAATATCATATGATATCACTTATGTGTAGAATCTAAAAAAAATGACACAAATGAACTTATTTTCAAAACAGAAACGGACTCATAGACTTTAAAAAAAAAATTACGGTTACCTGGGTGGAAGAGTGGGGGGGATAGATTGGGAATTTGGGATTGACATGTACACACTGCTATTTTTAAAATAGATAACCAACAAGGACCTACTGTAAAAAATAATAATAATAATTAAAACAGGGAACTCCAAATCTTTGTTACCTTCTTCCCTTTCACCCTTACATGCTTCTGCCTTATTCTGTTATCTCATTGGGTGTCACCACTAACTACACACTGTTGCTCAAATCAGAAACCCAGAGGTTAATTTTGACTATTTTCTATCACATCAATCAGTCGCCAAAGTCTATTGATTCCATCTCTTAAATATTTCTCCTGTTTGTCCAAATCTCTCAATTCTGTCACTACCATGGCATTGGCCACTATAGTCTCAAGCGTTTTTATGCATCAGCCTCCAAACTGATTTCTCTTCCTCAAGTTATACTTTTCTCCAGTCTATTCTCCATACTGTGACTAGTACCATCCTTCTAAAATACAGACTTGATCATGCATTTTCTTCCACCATAGTTGGAAATAGGAATATTAAGTGAAGCAGCAGAAGTCAGAGAAGGAATAGGCAGACAGGTAAAAGTAAAACCAGAAATACATACAGTTTCAGTGCTGATTTAGTGACTATGAGGGTTAGATCCCAAAAAAGATAGAACTCTAGTATTACTGAGTATCTACTAAAAACAAAAATGTCACTTGCTTATACTATAAATGTGTTTATTCACTAGATATATCTTTTCCTGGATTTTAAAATATACTCTGCCTTTCACACTACTATATTATAATCTATCTACATAATAATCAACTTTAATATATTCTCTAAATCACTGACACGATACTCCTATAAATTAGATATACAATTTATTTTTCTCACGTAACAATTTCACATTTTTAAATGACTTTTTAGGTGGTGCATCATTCTCTGTTTCACTTCAGGCCTAAATTCTAATGTACCTTCTAAGTTTAAAGTGCAAATATTTTGTAAAATCTTGACTTTCAGGAAATATCTCAATCTAGGCAAAATATATATACAAGTCAAATCTGACTTTTAAGAGGTTTCAGTTTATTTCAGAGTTATTCTCAAGAAAGTGTGGAAAGGATTCAGATTAATCTCTATAATCCTGTTATATCATTTTTATTTTCTTTTGAAATATTGTGGTTCCCAAGGAGTTATGAAACAGAGTTCAGATTTATTCTCTGGGTTTAAAAATCCTCCATTAATTTGCCTCATCCTCCTTTTCCCCTTTTGTATCCTCTTTTCTCCTTTAAATATTGTGCAAATCTTGTATGTTTAGATCCCCGGTCACACATTGCTCATTCTGACCTTGAATCTGCCTACCAGAGGTGGGCAGTTCAAATAAAGAGTGAGCTGGGCAAGTTCTGAGACAGTAGGAAGTGTTTTAACCTGAAGACATATTTCAGTCTAAAGATGTCCATGTTTGTAAATTTAAGCATGTATGATTTAAACAAAACATGCTTACATATAAGTTATAGTGATCGACTGTGACTTCTGGTTCATACTCTTTCCTCCCCCACCATCTCTTTAATGTCTCGGATCTTTAAGATTAGTTTTCCAAATGCAGCCTTTTTTGCTAGATCCAGCAGGAATATGGCTTCTGTGAATTATTCCTGGCTATATCTAAAACATCATATTTTACCTATACTTTTGACTAGCTCTAGTTAGGACATATCAGATTATCAGTCACCATGCCAGATGCTTTACATATGTTACCCAATTTAATCATTAACGTATGTCATCAGCATACTTGGTATCCCCAGTTTATAGATATCAAATCTGAGAAGCAGAAGAAGAGTAACTTACTGAAGGTCCCATAGTTAGTAAATGAAAATGATCTTAATGGATGAGCTGTTACATGATATTTGAAAGACAGTTTCAGGACCCTTTTTTTTTGTAAAGAATGCAGTAGTCTCTTATTTTTCAGTTTACATGTTGTAATACTGTACCCTGTTTTTTCAGTGTATAGTCTTTGCTATGACTTCTGGCCAGATGTGGAATCATATCCGTGGACCACCATATGCTCATAAAAACCCGCACAATGGACAAGTGGTAAGTGCATGTTCTATGCATCAGTATTATGAACTTTAATCCTGTTTACATAGGAATCCGAAATTAAGTTTAGCATTTAGTAAGAAAGGATTCTATTTGTAAATCTAAATATATGTTCTTTCTCTTCTCATTTACTACCTTCACCATGTACATACACACAACATGCGCATTATATATTTTTTTAGGGTGAGGACTGCTTTAGCGTGGATTAAAAAAAAAATTCAGTGTACCTGCTTATCAAATATACACACATAAATTATTTTTTCAACTTTGTAGACTGCTATGGCAATAATATGTAATGCCAAAAGAGGAAATAGGAACAGTTTGTAGCCAGTGTCCCAGCAATGATAAATTTAATTCAGTTCAGAAGATCATTAAGAACCCTGAAGTCATGGTATTAGGATGCCAGGAACTGTTTGCCAGAAAATTGAAAGTGAAATTGGTGTATAGTTAAATCAGTAGCAAAGTCTACATTAGTAACTGCTACTGTTTTGCTGCCTTCCCTTTCCTTTTGGTGGTGGGAAATATTGTCATAGATCAACTTTGCAGAATACTGTCTTTGAGGCTTAGCATTAGGTTGGTGAAGATCACTGTTTTAAAATGTGCTTTTTTTCTCTAGCTTTTTCTTTATACAAATTTTGAGGGGAGAATATAATGACACCCCTCGTGCACTCATCACCAAACTTAATTACCAGTTCATAACCAAGCTTGTTTCATCTATTCTCCCACCCAGTTCTCTTTACCGCTGTTGGATTCTTTTGAAATCACTGCCCAATATCATTTCATTTCAAACATAAATATTTCAGTAGGTATCTCTAAAAGATGAGGTTTTCTTAGGAAATCATAACCACAGTACCAGAATCACACCTAAAATGATAATAAATTCTTAATTTCTGAAAATTGTGGCTCTGAATGGAATAAAGTTATCCCATGGCAAATCATGTTATAATTTCTCTATAAATATAAATGTATAATGTAAGCTTATGAGGTTTGTTCTTCATTGCTTACAGTACTTCAAATATCTTTCATATTAAAAAAGCTAACAAGTTATTTCTTCTTCCTAAATTGTTTGTGACTTTCTTTGAACTTCTTTGTGGAACTGTAATATAGGGGTATAATTCACTTTACTTATTGTATGTACCCTGATGGCTCAATTAGATTTTAAGGGCTGGTTGCTAAGTTACAGTCACTGATACTATATAATAACCATTTTGGTCTCATACTTTTGTCAACATTTTCAGATTTCTTCTATAGGTGTCAAGAATATGGAGTCAAAGTTAGACTCTGGATAATCAGCTGCTGTAGTAAATCAGACATGTCTTTTGTTATGTGTACTATGTATTTTTTAAATCTGTCACTACTTAGAAAAGTGATTTGAATGTCTAATATTCAAAATTAATTTTACAGAAAAAATAATTGGAAGTAATTATCAAGCAATGAATTGTCCCCTTATCTTCAAGTCTTCCTGACCATCCTATTTAAAAGTGTAGTCCTTTTCTCTCATCCTCCTCCCCAATACCCATACTCACTGTCTTCCTTTCCTTTTAAATTTTTTCTCCATAGCACTTGTAACACGTTATATAATTTACTTATTTTGTGTTACTTTTGTTTGTCTTTTGCCAGGACCCCAGTAGGGTATAAGCACTTGACAGCGTGACTTTTTATCCACTTTGGTCCCTGATATGTTCCTATTTCATAAAGAGGGCGTGACACAAAGATTTGATCACTATTGTGTTAATGATACTTAAAAGTGTAAATTTTGGAAATTGATAAAATTTTTATTACTGCCTTTTAATATTCTTATAATATTCCTTAGGCAAATAAACATATTAAGCATTGCTTTTTATTATTTGCTTAAATACATTTGTTAAAGTATATGAAAAATTCATCAACATTCTTGTGAAATGTTTTAGCTTATGCAGGGGAAGAAAAGAAAATATAATTTTCCCTCTACTGTTCTGAGTCTTTGGCTGGGGCCCCTGTAACAAAAGACAGAATAACAAGAGAAAAACAAACAAATTGATTAACATGTATACCTCATGTATACATGGGAGATAGGGAAAAATGAATAACTCTCAGAGGTGGCTTAGAGCTCAGGCTTAAGTGCCATCTTCAGTTATAGACAGAAAGAAAGGTATTGAGGGAAAGCCAGTGGTGGAAGTGACCAGGAAAAGTAAGATAAGCAAAAGTGAGGTGTAGTGTGCAGATTTAAGTTCGTGGTTGCCTTCTCCATTGATAAGGATCTAAAGTTGTCTCCAGGGATTGTCTCTACCTGTAGATTGTCTCTACCTATGTCCTTGCTGGTAGAGAAAGGAGGAGGGACACTGTTGTGAATTTATGTCCTGCTTTTAGGCAGATTGGGGAAGGCAGAGAACTTTTCTAGTATCTGCTTCTTCTCAGTGCCTTCAGCTTAAAATAATTCTTAGGCCAAAGTGGCATATTTTAAAGTGTTGTATACTGTCACTCTTCATTCTCACTGTAATCTTCTTACCATTTCAACCATTACTTTGCTAAATCATGAGACTCTAATCCCCTCACGTGTTTACTGGAGTAAGCTCCAAAAAAATTTGCACTGATTACAGTAACAGTGACAACGTGGATGCCATCTATTGCTCACTGAATATATGCTAGGCACTAGACTTCACAAATGAGTATTTTAGGCCACTAGGTGAATATTCCTAAAGCATACTTTGACTATAGTGATAATATTAATATGTGTGGACGAGAGTTACCAGTTAAATTGGAAATCCTAAGTGGCTCTCCATTACTTGCCCATTGTAATTTTCCTTTTCAGCCTAAGACCTCTACTCCTTTGCAGAGAAACTCAGTGTTAGTGTATTTGTACTGTCCCTTGTCCTCTAAATATATGCTTTATTTTGCTGCTTCCATTCCCGGAATTTCTATCAAATCATGCCCATCCTTCAAATACCACCTAATTTGCCATCCCTGTGAAATGCATTCCTTAATTACGTTAGAAATTCTTCTTCCCTTTACACATTTATAAATATGTAGTTAGCCCATTTATGTATCTCTGCATTCCTTTATAATAATTTTTTAATATTTCATGTATTAGTCAAATTCTTAACATAGGGAGTTTCTTTTAAGCTATTTTTCATCTTTACACTTACATACAGCTTGTCCTCAATAAATATTTTATTAAATGATTATAAAGACTCACACTAGGAGATTTTGGTTTCTTGAATTGTATTATCTTAATTCTTTCCATTTATTTTTTGTCACTAGTCTGAAGGATAATAGGATCAACATGTCACTGTTAATTCCACATAAACCAGTTAGTAACCTTAATGTGACAGGAACATTTATTTTAAGGTTTAGATTAGATTGGAAAGAAATTTTCTCTATTGATTTAGAAAATGTTTTATCACCCCCCCTCCACATTGTTGTATTACTATTTGGTAGGTAGAGATTGGCATGGCCCTTAGGAAAAGGTACTGTGATGGCCCAGAGGAACACATTAAGAAAACAGAATTTTCTATATTTTTAAAAGAAAAAAACTTTTCCTTCATACGTGCATCTGGCTTTCAATGTATGTATTTTAGCTTTTCAGCACCTTAATCAAAAGTTACAGAAATGATGAGACTTAAAACTATAACCAAGTTGTTTAAAGAAATGAATTTTGTCCCAAACTCTTCACCCTCATATTTTATAAAAAATATTTTTTCTTATATTTGAATCAAGTATTAGGATTGAAGGAAAAAAATCACGAAAGTCTTGGAAACATAGGAGCTTCTTGCTACACAATCAATTGCTTGAGTGTGTTCTTGGCCAGAGATGTGGATACGGTTTTGGACTGATCTGAGATGTTAATTACTAAGATGTTACTTACTAAGCAGTATAGACAAAAGCAGGTTAAAGGGGCAGGAGAATGTTGCCCATTAGTATATAGCTCTTTTCTTGTTTTGCATTTTAACGTATTTTAGCAAAACCTCCCTTCCTGCTTTTTAATATGCATGATGTCAACATACACTGAAACAGAAAATTAAGTTTTGTTTTAATGAACTGATTTGCATAATAATGTGTTTTCATATTACTGGAACAAAATAGAAGATTAACTTTTCTTTATAAAATCAAGTGGTTACTGGTACAGAGTTATACTTTAAACAATGACTGTCCATTAGAATAATAATAGTGAATGGTTTTCTTTATAATAGATGTGTTTAAATTTCAAGATATAACTTGAAAATTAGCACTATCCTTCTTGGTAATTTCTTCATATTTTAACCTGTATTTCCAAAAAGAAATTACCATGTAGGATTTGTGTTTTTGAGAATAACTATAATTAGGCTATTTATCTCTTTCAGTGGTATGGAATAAAATGACAAAGTGAGTATCTTATGAATATTTATAAAGGAATTTTATAATTTGGCATTAATTCTTGATGACCAATGCACATTTAGTGGAGTAAGGTATATGAAACAGTAAGTTTACTGTGGTTTTCATATTTGTAACATAATTGAATAACCATTTACATTTTAAAGACTTATTTTTAGTTAGCTATTACACATAAATATCAGCTAATTGGATTCTAATTTTTGTTCATTTTTTCTAAATTAATTTTTAAAATGTTTGGCTTCAACTATTTGATTTATGTTAGATGGCTTAAAAAATTTGTATTAAAATTGTTTATGAAGAATTATTTCAATGTTAAACTGAACTTAACTTTGTAAATACTTTAAAATTGTACCATGAAGGTCTATATGGTTTCTAGAAATAGTTGGGCTGTTCTCCCCCCCCACTCCCCCCCCTTTTTCTGAAGTTGGTTTCTAAATAGAATTCTGGATGGTGGTGAGTTCTTTTGTGTCAAACTTTTTAAATTGCCTAATTTGCTGTTTTTCCTGTATATAGGAGTTTTTAATGGATTTGGCTTTGTAACATCTAGTTTTATACCTTTTAAGCATAATACTGTGAGGTCAGAGAGCAGGTATTTTACAAATGAGGAAAAATAATAGTCCAAGTAGTAGAAGCCAGAATTAGAATGGTGGATCTTGTAACATGATCGAGAGTCATTCGAAGACTAAGTTGATAATAATTAGACTAAGTATTTAAAATACATATTTAAAGTTTAGACATAAATATTGTTAGTAACAGTGGTTAATGTTTGGATCTTGATGCTAAAATCTGTTTTAAATTTTTGACAGAAATTCTAAGAAGTCTGAGGGCCCTGAGCAATCTGTGAATCCGAAATGATACCTACTGTTTTCTGCAGGGAGATTGACTAATTAAATATGGGTGAAATGTCATGAAACCTCCATAACCTTGACAGACATAATCCTTTTAACTAAAATGACTAAGGCCTAATAAGACCCTAGAGGCTTGAAGATACACAAGGCCAGGTGTGATCCTAGAATGCGTCATTAGCTTCCACGCTGTATTTTTCTATTATCTGGTTCCTCTCATTATTCTTTGAAATATGACACTTTGACTTCCTCTTTCAACTTTTGCTTTTAAAGTTTACTTTCTGATCATAAAATTAATAAATGCTCACTATGGAAATTTAGAAAATTATAAAAAATAGGTATCAATAAATGCAACCCCTTGTAGTTTCATGTCAAGGAGAAAGAACACACTATGTAGTTAAGTAAACTGTCTCCCTATAGGTAAGAGATTAAAGAGAATGTTGCCGCATTAAGCTGTAAAGTTAGGAGAAGTATGAGATGAGAACATTAAAAGCTAGGCTAGTCATTCATAATATACGCAGAGAGCTTAAAAGGCCACTGAGAATTGACTAGCCTTTTCTTGCATCAAGCAAATACCATAGATTTAAACCTACATACGCACAGTTTAACAAAGGGGATGGGTCTATGTACATTCTTAAGATGATGCTATAAAAAGATGACAGTGAAACAGAAGTGAAGAGAGATTTTCAGAGTTAAGATGGTGGTATGATACACCTCTGCCTTCCTTCTTGTTAAATACCGATAGGGATTCATCAAAATGCAAAGCCAACAACAGAATTACAAAGTAAAGCTAATTAAACCCAAATCGCAAAGCATGTGAGAACTTCTGTTAACATCTGAATTTACTGAAATGGACATTGGCATATAGTTTCTTTGTGCTTATGAACTTCCTCAGAGTTCTCTTTAAGTTGCCATCAGTATGCTTACATTTATTTTACTTATTCCCCAGAAATACTGTTTTACTTCCCATGTCCTCCTCTCATCTTACCAGAGGTTTCATGTTCTGCCTCATGCTGTCAGGGCTATATTGAGCTGCTAGTGGGAAAGACAAGCTGATAACAGATTCCTTTGTTGGCCCCAAACGTGAAAAGCCATGGTCCTTTCTGTGAAACAGCATTAAGTAATGTTTTAGAAGCATAAGCTTCACATCCATTGTTAACTTCTTCCACTCTTGCTAACTTTGGAACCCTATAACGTTAGGTAAATGTCACCAGGACTTCAACTTTTCCTCATTTGTAAAATTTCAAGGTAGGTATAAGTGGTTTCTGTCCCAACACCACATTGACCCTTACTGCCCTTATAGACTGGCTGTCTCATGAAGTAGTGAAGGGATGTTTGGGCTGTGAAACGCCTATCATACCAAGAGGGATGAATTTGGCTCCCCGCCCCCCCTCCTCCCGGCACCCCCAGAGGACATTTGGTAGTTTCTGGATACGGTTTTGGTTGTCACAGCGGTGGGGGCACCTGCCCTCTACTGGCAAGTAGTGGTGGAGCCGGGGGTGCCGCTAGGCATGCTCTGCAGTGCAGAGGACACTGCTCACAGCAGGGAAGCACCAGGCTCAAACATCAGTGTCGAAAATGAGAAGCTCCAGAGAATCTTAAATATAATTATTTTGTTCTCTTACATATTTTGTAGACAAGAAAGCCATCCCATCTAGCATTTATACCCAAAGGATGACTTTCTTAAAAAAAATTGTTTTTTAATTGAAGCAACCTGTGAGTGCTTCGGATCACACTGACCTGTGGTTTAATGTTTGGGAGGATTGTATATATTGAACGCCATCACTAAATATAACGGATATGAAAATGTTTTGGGTATAATTGTTTGCTTTAATCCATCTTAGTAAACGCTATTTAATCTTGGAGATTTTATATATGCTTAAAAAGAGATGTTTACATAAGAGAGAGTAAAAATGACTCTTAGGCCCACGGAGTCATGTTTATACCTTGTCCTGAAGTGTACAGGCAGAGAAACAGATGGGAAGAAAATGGGCTTGAGTTCTTCCCAAGCTCTGCCTCTTAGCAGTTGTGTCGCTGGGGGTGGAAGTTACTTAAGACTCATTTAATATAAGAAAAGAGGGACTGCTTTTCTTACCTTGTAGTTTGTGAGATAAAATATAATCATAGATGTATAAGCACTTTTAAAAGTTGAAAACACTCCTGTCTTAGTTTGGGTCCCTCCCAGAACAGACCCAAAGACAACAATTCAGGTGAAAGTAGCTCATGCTGGAGGTGAGGCAAACGTGAGAAAGGAGTGGGAAACTGAGTTCAGGAAGGGAAGGCAGTCAAAAAAGATGCCGTATCCAGCCCATGAGCGCCGTGGGCCACTGAAGCTTAATACTGCTTGGGGATCTCTGGGAGCTGGTGTGGAACACATACAGCGATTTTCCCACCCAAGTGGCGAGGGAAACTAAGGTATTGATATTTATATACCAGCTCTCATCAGTCACTCTTTGAGTGCTATTTCTCTGGGGAAGGCATTACTTTCACTGCACTGGTGGACTTCGGGTGTTCAGGAAAGCCACCCAGGCACAGAAATGCAGGTGCTGCTGGTGGAAGTCAGGCTGGTGCACGGGCAGTGCCCTTGTAGATGTGTCTACTACAGCTTCTCATAATATGCTAAGAGTTTATTCTTTGTTAGTAGATTCCAAAACAGAGGGAAAAAATCATGAAGAAACATACTTTTCAGTTGGTGTTTTTAAGATACCACACTCTGAAAACAATAGCAACAAGTAGTCAAAATGTCTCACCAATTGTGAATAATTTTTTAAGTCAATCTCATATTTGTCTTGTTGATAATCCTGTAGGGAGAAGTATAAAAACATATCTATTTAAGAATATCTATGAGAAATTGTTTTATCCTGTTGTACATTTTAGCAATTCTTATGTAGGTGAACAGATTATTTGCTGCTTTATAGAAGGTTTGTTCCTGATGCTCTGTCAACGGGGCCTGTGTTTTGAACTGCATTTTCGGGAAGGGGTTTACATTACAGTCCTCTCAGCTGTCCATCCCCACTCCTCAGTCACCTTAGGAGCAACACTGGTTTGAGTAGTGCATAGTTTGTGGCCATCAACAGAATTGATATATAGTGGGCCTGTGTCAGCTCTGAAGTTCTGATTCTAGCTTCAGTAGTTCAGTTTTCTCTCTGAACTGAGCTAATTGGATCAGACAAGCTTAAAAGACTGTGGAGTATGTTGTTGGGTCTTTACTTAGCTATTAGCTTTAAAAAATTATATGTATTTGTAATATCAGTGACTGTTCACATTTTCACATATTAATTGTGAAATAACACATGTCTACAAGGATCTACAGATGTTATCAGAGTAAGTTTCACCACACTGAACTTAAATGTAAATGAATGTAGAGAATGTAAAGAAAATTAATAGTGTAGGCAGTATGTTACTATGCTGATTTGCAAGTTTGTTTGTTACTGTTAAGTTGCTATGTAATGGCACAAGTCAAGTACTAATGGTCTACTTCACAGCGTGAAAGGCATCACAAAAACAGTCATTACTGTGTAGCTAAAGGGAATCTATATAACTGTATGATTACATGGGACATAAAGACATTTTCTGTTGTTAAAAAAAATCTTGAATGAGATGCATTCAGTGAAATAAACTTGTGCTTAGATTATAACTCCCAACTAAATAAATATATTGTCTTTTTTTTAAGATTTGGCTTTTAGCTGCTGCCTGAGGGTTGCTATGGGTTTACCATATATAATCCAGAATTTTTCACTGCATTATACTTCAGTTATGAATGTAGCTAAGAGCTGTGTTCTACGTGCACATGCAAAAGCATTTTGTTGCAAAAATGCATGCTGCTTAATCGAGAATTTATTGTTAATGTAGCACTTCTTCTATGTCTCAGGTAGCCATAATAGTCTTACACTTTCTCCAGTGCTGTACACTCTCATGCCTCAGGGATTTTGCATATACTAGCTCTTTGAGGGACATATTTTAGTCCTAAGTGGAAAATTGTATAGGCTTATTTAAACTAAATACAATTATTTTATTTAGGATATTCAGGAGTTTTATTATAATCTTCATACCACCAGCAAAGAGAATGTCAACATATAATGAAAAATTTTAAACAAAAAAACCCAGAAAGATAATAATAATTGGTAAAGGTATGCAAAAAATTTATGGTAGAGTTTGGAATTGAGAGTCTGCCTTTTCATTTATTCATTCCTTTATTTTTCCATCCAATAAATGTTTGTTGAGAGCCCATTCAATACCAGGTACTGTATCTGCCCTAGTAGTACAGCTGTATCATGGAGCTGATAGACTAGTGGAGAGATGCAGTATGATCTGGGTTTGCCCAAAGTCTCAGTCATTAAAGTTCTGCTTATTATTGCATTGTGTGGTATTAGAAACTGAACTGTTTTAAAATTTTGCCTCAGTACCATGGTTGCTCTGTTGCTGTGACCTTGCATCTTCTCTTGGGAAGCTTTGCCTTATCTTTTTATTTCTTTTGATTTTAAATATTTTGCGTCTAGTTGGCCATTGGTAAGACTCCTTACCTTTATCTCTAGCATCTATTGCTGCTTCTCTCTGCCCTCTCTACACCTGGTTTTGACTTTCATCATCACAGTATGCACTTTTTGTCCTAAACTCACTGATCTTTACCAACTTCTGAAGCCAACCCAAACTGCTCCTTTACTTCCTTTTCAACTGTTTAGCTACTAACAAACAACCCTGGCAATTAATTAAGAAGGACCATGTGGTTTGTATCCTTACCACCTATCAAAACATTTCACACACGGCAGATATTAAATAAAAATAAAGCTGAATAGATGAATAAATCTTTCTTTGCAAATAGGAACTCAAGTTATATTTTCAGCCTTTCAAAAATGTTAACTATGTCTGAAAAACGGTGGTTTCCCTCCTGAGCTTTGTTTGTACTTTGTAATTAAAACCTTGAAGCACATACCCAAAAGGGATTATAAAACTACAAAATGAGAATGTGTTTTACGATGTCAAACTTAATCTAATACAGTTAAAAATTCTGAGAATTCAGAATAAATGTGATTTCAGAGAAAATAGTAAAAAAGCAAAGGCACGAAGAATTGACCTGCCCACAGAGAAAGGGATAAGTTATTTGCTAACTGGTTTGTATTATTTAAGTTTTTTCCAATTTTGGTAAATTATTTAGTACATTGGAAAGAATAATGGACTAAATAGACACCTATGGTCATTATAAACCAAGGAAATTATTCTCATACTATGAATAAAATTGAGTCAATTATATTAAACATAATAAGCATATACATTCTAATTTGAAAAAAAGCATTTTAGAGGTGTATCTCCACAACTTCAAAATAAGACCATGTAAATTTCGGTAACTCAGAATATTTCTTATTCATTGCATATTTTCCAACATCATTATATTTTGATTCTTTAAAATGCTAATCAATGATTTAAATAAATTTTTTATAAACCTGGATGAAATTAGCATTCAAAAATTATTTCAATATTCATATTATCACATCACCTTTAGATGTAAAGATTAGGAGCCATGAGAAAATTTGTGTAAAATTTACATATTAGGTTACATTAAAGTAAGTTTTAGTGTTTCTGTATATTTAAGTAACCTTTTTTCCCCATAAAGCCTTAAACACCACATCATATGTGTCACATATATTTATCAAAACAGAGAATCAAATATACTGTGTCCCTCTTATATTAAAAAATAAAATGCCACAGTGTGATTTGGTCATGCTGTAGACCAAATTATGCTATAGTTTATGAATAATTAATAACCTCAAGGGGAAGAAACAATAGGTCTGCATTGGAGAAATGTCCCATTATCTTGGAGGAGTAATGCTGAATATTTTGAAGTAACAGTAGATCTCTGTCTTTCTCCCCTTCCGTACATTCTCTCTTACTCATTTCTTCCCTCCCCCTAAATATTATTAAACTTTTGGTGTCATTTTAGCTAAATAATAAAATAGCCTAAAGGATGCATTAGAATAGGACTCAGGTAGAAAAATGAGTCAGAGGTATTTTATTTTCTGTTAACTCTTGTTAACAATGTACACATAATACATTTCCTTTTATTGTAAGTATTATAATTGTGGAATGACATTCCTCCTTTTCTATACTTGTAAAACCCTCTTCCTCTCTCATCCAAAGAAGTGCTGCTTTTTTGGATGAAGTCATTTCTTTATGCTCATGGATGAATATAAAGCTCTGCAATTCTGAATGGCCGTGGTAGTTATTTGTCATATTCATCTTTCTCAGTCTTATATAGTTTTTGCATAATCATCTCCACTAATAAAATGAAATTACCTTGGCCACAGAATTAGAATATTACTTATCTGTATAATTCTCTTTATAAGACTTATACAGACTTGTTGAATCAATGAATAAATGAGCCAAAGAACACACACACAAAATGATCAAACCTGATGGATTATGTACATTTTATTCTGTATTTAGGCCGATAATGCTGTGTGTGTTCTCCTAGCTATTTGTAAAGTGTCAAAGTTTTTGTTTTGTTTTTTATTTGCTTGTTCTTAGGTTAATCGGAGAAAATAAGTGCTTTAATTTTGTTCTACTCACTAACTAGGAGACCATTGACTATATACAGTATAGAAATGATTACTTACGAAATTATTTCTAGCTATAAAATTATATCTAATAGTCTATTAATAATTTACTTACACAGGTTTTAATTGTTTATTTCTTACCTTACTAAAGTTTAATCTATTTGAAAAGTTTGGACTTGTCTGATTTGGGTTTATCCCAAACTGTGTATTGAAATACAAAGTCTATACCATAAAATGTTTTAAAACAATTTTTAAATATTGCTTGCCTCTACTACAACTTCTAATCTTTTATTTTATCCCTGAGTGTAACGTTAAAAAAAACTGTTGAATTTATAATATTCTAAATAAGCCTCATGCCTAAAATGAATTTTATAATGGCTGTACTAGCAGAGCTACTGTGTTAATAATGCAAAGATGATTTAATTCTCTCCCAAAGAAGCAATTACTCTGAAAAGCCACGTTTTATTTCTGCCAAGAAACAAAATTATTGTGTCCTACATCAAGTCTCACAAGAATCTGTGGTCATGTTATGTCTTCATGATATTCTTATAGTGTTTATATTTTAGCTTTGTTGACTAGAAACCATGATTCCTGTAATAACCAATAAATTTGCTTATTGGTTAATATATTAAGTTCTGAAAGCATGGATCATCTTCAACGTATTTTTAAAAACTAACAGGTTTATTAAAAGACACTGTAAATATAACTAGCAGTCATTTAACTAAAATAACTCCTCACTGAGTTATAATCTACACTTCATTACTGATTATTAAGTCACTACTAAAGACATTCTCATTTTAAAGTTTTTTTTTGACGTGGACCATTTTTAAAGTCTTTATTGAATTTGTTACAGTATTGCTTCTGTTTTATGTTTTTGGTTTTTCGGCCATGAGGCATGTGGGATCTTAGCTCCCTAACCAGGGATCGAACACACACCCCCTGCATTGGAAGGCAAAGTCTTAACCACTGGACGGCCAGGGAAGTCCCAAGACATCCTCATCTTAGAGAAACTTTTTTCTTTGTATTTTTTTCCAAACACTTCCTACGTTCACCATGGTTCTGGAAAGTTTCAAACCTTCATAGCTCCCTTTTTTTTTCTATTTCATTAATGCTATTTAAAAAAATCCAAGTTGTTTGGTGTTTAAGTCTCCAGCTGTCAGTAATCAAAGTCTATCATAAAATCTAGCATTAATAGGGATAATATGATCTGAGATAATTAATGACTTAAAAGTGCTAATGGCAACATAGGAGATCCTAGGCTCCCAGTCCCCCATGCGCCTCATAAAAATCAATTATTGGACTGCTATCCACAAATAAAAACCTAGAAAGTCCACTTAGTAAGTTTTAGCAACACAGTGGAACAAAACACCTGCAAATAATCTCATGAGAAGAGAAGGAAAACAGCTTTGTTTTGCCTGCATCATCCCACCCCCATGCTGGCATTGTTCAGCAACAGGAAGGAACTTCCTAGCTAGAAAGGATTCCCCTTGCCTAAAAAGGAAGAGTGGGGTGAGCAAACAGCTTCTTCATCCTTTTGGGGCCCTGTGCAACTTCAGCTTCATACCACCCACACCAACAAAGCTGAGACTTATAGAGCCAACTAGGATCAAGGAGGACAAGCAGGGACTATTATTAGCACAAATGCAGTGCAAATAATTGCATTTCACAGAGGCCTGCTCTGAGGACAGACTCAGCAGATTTTGCCACTGATGAAGCCAACGGCCAGCACAGCCACCAGGGACCCCCAGCAAATTTTGCCATATTTCACTCCACAGGTATTTACGTTTGCTGACACTAGCCACCTGAGTTCCTCCCCACCCCTGCTGTAGCCCCAGAACTGCACCAGCAGCCATCACAGTCCTCTGCATCTGCACAAGTGTAAGACACCAGCCGTCTGAGTCCCTCCCCACCTTCACAGGAACCTGGGAGCCACGGTGGCAGTTAGTTCAGGGCTCTGTGAGGCAAGATGCAAGCCTAGATTCCCTGCTAACCCCAACCTCCATGTCTGGCAACCTGAGCAGAAGCGGTATTATGCCCAAGTCCCACCACAGACACACACACACACACATGTGCACGCACACATGCATACCTGGTGCCAACACATGCCCGCACCTGGTGGTCTGGACCACTAGACCCAGGATGACAGCACGCTCTATTATGCCCCACCAACAGGTGAAAAGCTTCCCTTATCAAAGTTAGTTCATAAAGCCTGGAAAAGTGACTGCTTCTTAAAATACTTAGACACCTATGCAAGTCTGCAGGGATCACAATCAGGGAAACATGGCCCCACCAAAGAATACAGTAAACCTCTGTAACTGGCCCCAGAGAAATAGAGATCCAGGAATTGCCAACAAAGAATTCAGAATAATTGCTCTAAAGATGCTCAAAGAGCTATAAGAGAACACAGATAATTTAACAATACCAGGAAAATGATACAAGAACAAAATGAGAAGTTCAACAATGAGATAGAAAACATTAAGTAGAACCAAACAGAAATGTTGGAGCTGAAGAATACAATGCTGAAGAATTCAGTAGAAAGCTTCAAATGTACACTTGACCAAACAGAAGAATCAGTGAGCTAGAAGACACATCAATTTTAATTATCAAGTTAGAGGAACAAAAAAAAGAATGAAAAGGAATAAAGAACTTATGGGACTGACGGAACACCATGAAGAGAAATGATGTCTGCATCACTGAAGTCCCAGGAGAAGAAAGGGATAGAAAGCTTATTTAAAGAAGTAATAGGGAATTCCCTGGCAGTCCAGTGGTTATGACTGCATGCTTTCACTGCTGAGGGTCCAGGTTCAGGTTCCCTGGTTGGGGAACTAAAGCTCTTACAAGCCACACAGCGTGGCCAAAAAAAAAAAAAAAAGAGAATGGCTTAGAACTTCCCAAATATAGGAGGATATTTGGACTTCCAAGTTCTGCAGCTAATAGGTAAACCCAAAATTTCAATTTAAAAGATCTTCTCTAAGATGCATTGTAACAAAACTATCTGAAATCGGAGACAAAGAATTTTAAAAGTAGTTATACATGGTAAGCCCCAGAAGACTATCAGAGATTTGTCAGCAAAGACCTTGCAGTCCAGGAGAAAAAAGAGTGACATATGCAAAGTGCAGAAGAAAGAAACTGCCAACCAAGAATACTTAACCCACCAAAGTTGTTTTTCATAAATGAAGGCAAGATAAAGACTTTTCCTAATAAACAATGCAGGGCATTGATCATCCCTAGACCTACCTTACAGAAATACTGAGAGGAGTTCATCAAGCTTCGCCAAAAGAACACTAATTAGTAACATGAAAACATATGAAAATGTACAACACATTGGTAAAAGAAAACATATAGTCAGATTCAGAATAACACTGTAATATGGTGATGTGTTAGATACTTAACTCTAGTATAAAGGTTAAAGGACAAGAGTATTAAAAATAGCTATAGCTTTAACAATTTGTTAATGTATAAATAATATAAAAAGATGTAAATGTGACATCAAACACAAAAGGGGGAGTAAAAGATTAGAGTTTTTGTATGTGATCAAAGTAAAATTGTCATCAGTGTAAAATGGACATATATATATATATATAATTATATATATATAATTATAATTATAATTTTATATATATATATATATTTATTTATTTATAAAATGTTTATATAAGCCTCATGGTAACCAGAAAGCAAAATCCTACAGTAGATTTACAAAAGATAAAGAGAAGGGAATCAAAGCATATCATTATGGAAAATCATCAATTCACAAAGGAAGGCAGCAAGACAAAGAAAAGAACAAAGAAAAAACAAACAGCCAGAAAACAGGAAGATGACATTAGTGAGTCCTTACCTATCAATAATTACTTTTAATATAAATGTACTGAATAATCAAAAAGCATAGAGTGGCTGCATGGTTAAAATAAAACACCAACTATATGCATCCTACAAAAGATGCACTTTAGCTTTAAGGACACAGGCTAAACATGAAGGGATGGAAAAAAGGTATAGCATGAAATTAGAAAGCAAAAGAGAACAGGGGTAGTTATATCAGACAAAATAGACTTTAAGCCAAAAACAGTAACAAGAGACAAGAAGATCTTTATATCAATATAATGATAAGGGGATCATTAAGTTTACTAATATTTGAAGTAGTATATTAGTAAACAGATCTGAAGGAAGAAGTAGAATAAAAGTACAGTATAATAAAAGTACAGTAATAATTTTAAAAAGTAAATAATAAATAATAAAAAAAGTAAAAAACTTACTGTACTTTTATAATAATAAAAGTACAGTAATAGTAGGGGACTAGATCATCCAGACAGAAAATCAAGAAGGGAACATTGGGCTTGAGCCATACATTAGACCAAATGGACCTAACAGACATATATAGAACATTCCATCCAACAGCAGTAGAATACACATTCTACTGTGTCAAGCACACATGGAACATTCTCCAGGAGAGACCATATGATACGTCACAAAACTAGTCTTTGCAAATTTAAGAATATTGAAATCATACCAAGTTATCTTTTCTGACTACAGTGCTGTGAAACTATTAATCAATAACAGGAAAAAACCTGGAAAAGGTCATATATGACTAATAACCAGTATCATACTCAACAGTGAGATATTCAAAGCTTTTTCTCTAAGATCAGGAGCAAGACGAGGGCGCCCACTCTCATCACTCCTGTTCAGTGTAGTACTGGAAGGCCTAGCCAGTAATCAGTCAAGAAAGGGAAATATAAAAGCATCCAAATCAGAAAGGAGGAAGTAAAACTCTTTGTCAATGGTATGAAAATGTATAGAAAATACTGACTGCCAAAAAACTGTTATAATTAATCAACAAATTCAGTATAACTGCAGGATAGAAAATCAACATATAAAAATCAGTTGCATTTCTATACATTCACAATAAAATATCTGAGAAAGAAAGAAAACACTCCTATTAACAATACTATCAAAAAAATTTGTGAATAAATTTAACCAAAGAAATGAAAGATCTATATACACTGTATACTGAAAACTGAAGACGTTGATGAAAGAAATTGAAGAAAGCATAATAAGTAGAAAGATATTCCATGGCCATGGACCAGAAGAATTAATATTATAATGTCCATACTATCCAAAGCCATCTATAGAGTCAATGCAATACCTTTTAAAATTCCAATGGCATTTTTCACAAAATAGAAAAATCCTAAAATTTATGTGGAACTGTGAAAGACCCTGAATAGCCAAAGCAATTCTGAGAAAGGAGAATAAAACAGGAGATGTCACACTTCCTGATTTCAAACTATACTACAAAGCTATAGTAATTTTATGCCAGTATGATACTGGCATAAAAATAGACACATAGATCAACAGAATAGAATTTGAGAGTCCATAAATAAAACCCTGCAAATACGATCAGCTAACATTTGACAAGGGACCCAAGAATACTCAGAGGGGAATGGATATTCTCTTCAATAAATGGTGTTGGAAAAACTAGATAAGCACAGGCAGAAAAATGAAATTGGACCCCTTTCTTACACCACTCACAAAAATTAAACTTGAAGCAGATTAAAGACTTAAACCTAAGTCCTGAAACCATAAAACTCCTAGAATAAACACTGGGAAAAAGATCCTTGACAATGATCTTTGCAATGATTTTCTGGATGTAATACAAAAATCACAAGAAACAGAAGCAGAGTAAGTGGGACTACATCAAACTAAAGAGTTTCTGCACAGCAAAAGAAATCATCAACAAAATGGAAAGACAACCTACAGAATGGGAAAAATATTTGCAAATTCTATATCCAATAAGGGGTTAATATCCAAAATGTATAAAGAATTCATACAACTTAACAGCAAAAACATAACCTGATTAAAAAATGAGCAGAGGAACTGAATAGACCTTTTTCCAAAGAAGGCATACAAATGACCTAAAGGTACGTGAAGAGATGGCTCAGTATCACTACTCATCAGGGGAATGCAAATCAAAACCACGATGAGATATTACCTCACACCTGTCAGAATAGCTATCATCAGAAATAAAAGAGATAAGTTTTTTGGCGAGGTATGTGGAGAAAAAGGCATCCTTGTGTACTTTCGGTGGGGATGTAAACTGGTGCAGCCACTATGGAAAACAGTATGGGGTTTCCTCAAAAAATGAAAAGTAGAACTACCATATGATCCAGCAACTTCACTTCTGGGGTATACATCTGCAAAAGCCTAGATAGGGAAACAACCTGCATGTATGTCAGTGGATGAATGAATAAATAAAATGTGATATACATATGTATGTATATATATAAAATGGAATAGTATTCCGCCATGAGAACATCCTGCCACTTTTGAAAACTTGAATTAACCTTGAGGGTACAATGCTTAGTGCAGTAAGCCAGACAGACAAAGACAAATACAGTATGGTATAACATATATGTGGAATCTAAAAAAGCCAAACCTAGAGAAACAGAGTAGAGTGGTGGTTACCAGGGGTTGAAGGTGGGAGAAATACAGAGATACTGGTCAAAGGTTATAAACTTTCAGTTATAAGGTATGTATCTTATATGTCTACCTTATAAGAATATCTTATATCCTGGGGATATCATTTACAGCAGAGTGAAATGAACATACTTAACAATACCGTATTATATAACTAAATATTGCGAAGAAAGTAGATCTCAAATGTTCTCACCACAGAGAAGAAATGGTAATTATGTGATGTGATGGAGTTATTAGCTAATGCTATAGTGTTAATCATTTTGCAGTATAAGTGTATCAAATCAACAGGTTGAACATCTTAAAACTTATACAATGTTATATGTCAATTAATATCTCAGTAAAGCTGGAAAAAATACTGCAGAGAAAATACTTAGTGCTCCTTACTCCAGAAAGAAGATTAAATTCAGAATAAAACTTACTTCCTTATTAATTAAGGTTGGATTTTCTAATGAATTTTAGATAGTGCTAATGCATGGCTTTTTTCCCTCTCTTGGACTAGTGTGACACATCATTGGAATACTTTGTGGCTTGTTAGATTTAGTGCGGTTTTCAGAGTATAGTCTTTCTATTAGTAACTAAGGCAGTAGGAAAAGCTAATTCTGTGTTTTATAAAGCACTTAGAGGAGAAATAGAACTTATAAAATGGGTGTTTGTTTTTTGTTTTTTCTTTACCAAATGGTTGTCCTTGCAACAAATAGCATAGAAGCAAGAGTTACACAAACAACAAAGCCCATATAAAAGATCATCCCAGCTCATTCTTTATAAGCAGGATTTGGGTCAGCATAAAGGGCATTCTACATCACAATCTACTTATAGTGTACAATTTTAACAGAATCCATTATCAGTTGTAGAAATCGAATACCTTGTCCTTTGCATGTTCCTGAGATAAAAAAAAAAGGACAAGATTGCAGTGACAGCAGTAAGCCTACGTGACGGTATTTTAAGTATCCAAATCCACTCAGATCCAAATAAACTCGAAGTCTAGGAAACCAGTGGCACTGAGTCAGAAAAAATTGAAGTTATCATGTGATACCACAGAAATATTTACATTTCAATCATTTCAGTTCAGTTCAACAAATAACTACTGTGTGCTTTTCACTCTCTGTTGCTCTGGCATTGTAACAATATTCTGGGCTTAATTCTCGCATTCTGGAGTTTCACAATTTAGTCAAGGGTGCAGGAAAATATAGAGTCCATTTCGTATACAGTGTGACGAGCTATAATCATGATAAAGGCAAAGTGATATGTGAGCAGACAGTAAGAAGGAATGACAGACCTTTCCCCTCAGGCTGAGTATTGTAGGAAAAATAAAATTTTATCAGTTAAAGGACAAGTGTAAAATATATTCAGGATAGAGAGGACAGAGTGAACAAAGGCCATATGCCTTATTCAGAGAAGAGAAAGTAATTTGATGTGATTAGTGTCTGTGAATGTTGAGAACTGAGCCTATAAAGATACCTTGGTGCTGTATCATGAAGGACCTTAAAAGCCTTGTGGTAATTTGTTCTTAATCATAAGAGCAGTAGGAAATCATGGGAGGTTGTGCAGAAAGAGTGGTGTGACATGGCATGAGAATGTCTGTCTAAATGATTTTGCATTGTGAGGCTGCCCCTTTCCTGGTTGTTGGGTTTGTTTAGCTAGAAGGAGCAGGCTTTTGTTCTGTCTGGGCCATTAATGTTTCTGGCTTCCCGGCTTCTCCAGTATCATCCACTCCAGGACGTAAGAAGTACAAAGAAACCCCAAGGAACTTGTATTGTTCTTTGGCTCCTGAGGTCCCTAGCCTGTATGTGTTCTTCTCCCTACCTTTCAGAGTCTTCTTATGTTTGTTTTATATGTAAGTAACATCCAGGGTTTGGGGCAGTAGTTGGGACGAGGAATGAGGAGAAGTACATCCATTCCATCTCGTCCATAACCACAAGTTTTAAAATTGACTTTTACAAATTTTTTATGGAAGTAAAGTGTACAATGTAATATACAGATCTTAAATGTACAACTTGATAAGCTTTCATACATGGATGTATTCCTGTAACAATCAAAATATAGACTATTGGTATCCCCCCGTGGGTTTCTTCAGGCCTGCTTCCATTTACACCCCACTCCCTCATAGGATGCCACTGTTCTGATTTCCATTGCCGTAGATTAATTTGCCTGTGCTTAAAAATTTAAGAAAAAAATTACAGAGTATATATCTGTAATATATATAGTCTTACTTAACAGTGTTTTTGAGATTGAAGATGATTTATGAGCATCTGTGTGTGTGTATATAGTTTTACTATTAAAATTTTTAAGCTATAGAACAATATATTAAAAGTAATGTTTTAGGGACTTACCTGGTGGCACAGTGGTTAAGAATCTGCCTGCCAATGCAGGGGACATGGGTTCGAGCCCTGGTCCAGGAAGATCCCACATGCCACGGAGCAACTAAGTCCATGCGTCACAACTACTGAGCCTGCACTGTAGAGCCTGTGAGCCACAACTACTGAAGCCCGTGGACCTAGAGCCCGTGCTCTGCAACGAGAAGCCACCGTAATGAGAAGCCTGTGCACTGCAACGAAGAGTAGCCCCCACTCAACGCAACTAGAGAAAGCCCGTGCGTAGCACTGAAGACCCAACGCAGCCAAAATAAATAAATAAATAAATCGTTTCTTAAAAAGTAATGTTTTAAGAAGGAAGTTAGTTGTACAGTAGGTGTTTTGGGGGTGAAGGGATGGTTGGTGCATGGAGATGCATAACCCCCCACAGTGTCATCAGACAACTGTTAATAAAGCAAAGCTAAATGTATCAGAACTTGCTGCAGTAAGAATCCCTTTGCAGTATCTCGGAAGTAGGAAGTAGAAGTAGGCCATTTATAGGATCTTGCGATCTGAACTCAAATGGTTTAGGGTGGGCTTTTCCAGGCAGGTGGCTGATTTGAATTAGGCAAAATTATTACAGAATAGTTTAGGTTTACTGGACACCTAGAGGTGAAAATCTTTATTTTAATTTTTTTTTAACATCTTTACTGCATTATAATTGCTTTACAATGTTGTGTTAGTTTCTGCTGTATAACAAAGTGAATCAGCTCTACACATACATATATCCCCATATCCCCTCCCTCTTACGTCTCCCTCCTACTCTCCCTATCCCACCCCTCTAGGTGGTCACAAAGCACCGAGCTGATCTCCCTGTGCTATGTGACTGCTTCACACTAGCTATCTGTTCTACATTTGGTAGTGTATATATGTCCATATATACACTACCACTCTCTCACTTTGTCCCAGCTTACCCTTCCCCCTCCCTATGTCCTCAAGTCTTTCATCTACATCTACATCTTTATTCCTGTCCTACCCCTAGGTTCTTCAGAACCTTTTTTTTTTTTTTTTTTTAGATCCCATATATATATGTTAGCATACGGTGTTTGTTTTTCTCTTTCTGACTTACTTCACTCTGTATGATAGACTCTAGGTCCATCCACTTCACCAAAAATAACTCAATTTCGTTTCTTTTTATGGCTGAGTAATATTCCATTGTATATAGGTGCCACATCTTTATCCATTCATCTGTCGATGGATACTTAGGTTGCTTCCATGTCCTGGCTACTGTAAATAGCGCTGCAGTGAACATCGTGGTACATGACTCTTTTTGAATTATGGTTTTCTCAGGGTATATGCCCAGGAGTGGGATTGCTGGGTCATATGATAGTTCTATTTTTAGTTTTTTAAGGAACCTCCATACTGTTTTCCATAGTGGCTGTATCAATTCACATTCCCACCAACAGTACAAGAGGGTTCCCCTTCCTCCACACCCTCTCCAAAATTTATTGTTTGTAGATTTTTTGATGATGGCCATTCTGACCAGTGTGAGGTGATACCTCATTGTAGTTTTGATTTGCACTTCTCTAATGATTAGTGATGTTGAGCATCCTTTCATGCGTTTGTTGGCAATCTGTATATCTTCTTTGCAGTAATGTCTATTTAGGTCTTCTGCCCATTTTTGGATTTATTTGTTTTTTGGATATTGAGCTGCATGAGCTGCTTGTATATTTTGGAGATTAATCCTTTGTCAGTTGCTTCGTTAGCAAATATTTTATCCCATTCTAAGGGTTGTCTTTTTGTCTTGTTTATGGTTTCCTTTGCTATGCAAAAGCTTTTAAGTTTCATTAGGTCCCATTTGTTTTTGTTTTTATTTCCATTTCTCTAGGAGCTGGGTCAAAAAGGATCTTGCTGTGATTTATGCCATAGAGTGTTCTGTCTGTGTTTACCTCTAAGAGTTTTATAGTGCTTGGCCTTACATTTAGGTCTTTAATCCATTTGGAGTTTATTTTCGTGTATGGTGTTACAGTGTGTTCTAATTTCATTCTTTTAAATGTAGCTGTCCAGTTTTCCCAGCACCACTTATTGAAGAGGCTGTCTTTTTTCCACTGTATATTCTTGGCTCCTTTATCAAAGATAAGGTGACCATATGTGCGTGGGTTTATCTCTGGGCTTTCTATCGTGTTCCATTGATCTATATTTCTGTTTTTGTGCCAGTACCATACTGTCTTGATTACTGTAGTTTTGTAGTATAGTCTGAAGTCAGGGAGCCTGATTCCTCCAGTTCAGTTTTTCTTTCTCAAGACTGCTTTGGCTATTCGGGGTCTTTTGTGTTTCCATACAAATTGTGAAATTTTTTGTTCTAGTTCTGTGAAAAATGCCATTGGTAGTTTGATAGGGATTGCATTGAATCTGTAGATTGCTTTGGATAGTATAGCCATTTTCACAATATTGATTCTTCCAATCCAAGAACATGGTATATCTCTCCATCTGTTTGTATCATTAATTTCTTTCATCAGTGTCTTATAGTTTTCTGCACACAGGTCTTTTGTCTCCTTAGGTAGGTTTATTCCTAGGTATTTTAATCTTTTTGTTGCAATGGTAAATGGGAGTGTTTTCTTAATTTCACTTTCAGATTTTTCATCATTAGTGTATAGGAATGCAAGAGATTTCTGTGCATTAATTAGAGGTGAAAATCTTTAAGCTGTTTGTTCAGGTGTGCAGACTACTGTCTCTGATAAATTGATCTGTAAGAACTACCTGAAGCAAACAGTGAGGTTGTTTTTTTTGGTTTATAGTCTTATCTTTGCCAGGCAAAGATTTCTTTGAACAAACTACTAAGTCATGTTGACACAGATGGTCTCAGTTCTCAGGGATGAGTTAAAAGTTTGTTGATGAATTTCAAGTTATTAAGGCTGCAACCACAGTAATAGTGATGTGATGAGAACGGGAGAACCATTAGGTAAGGAATCAATATGGTATATTTGGAGTAAAAATAAAGAGATTTTGTTTTCAGGGGCTGATGTGGCTTATTTTTGTAGACTTTTCACTTTGGCATTTAATTTTCAGACTTCTTATAGATCTTATAGATGGAAAGGATTCTAGAAGTTTATCAAGGCCAGAATTCTCTGAGTAAGAATCCCTTTTATAAGATCCATATTAAATCATAGTTTTTGAGCCTCTTCTTAAACAATTTAGATGAGAGGGAACTTAGCTTTCTCATGAGACAGCCAATTTTAGCTTTATTTGTTGGGAAGGTATTTCTTATATTGGTTTGAAGACTGCTCCTTTGAAATGCCTAATACTAATACTCACCGCCCCACCTGCTGAAATCTCACAGAATAAGTGCCTTCTAAAAGTTCTGTATATCAGCTGAACAAATGTGAGGTGGGTTATCATTCTGGACTCTTTTCTAGGCAACCTATTTCCAGTTCCTTCAGCTGTTACCATGGGGCAGAGTGTAAGTCTTCACTGTCCTAATTACTGTCCTCTGTTTTACTCTCGTTTGTCAGTGCTGCTCTTAACTGCGGTGTTCAAGTTTGAATATGTTCTGAACAGGGAGGAGGAGAAGTGTTTATTTCTGGGTACCATACTTACATACTTAAAGAACAACAACAAAAACAAAACTAACTTTCTCAGAGCTTTCTAACAGTAACAGCTTCATCACACTTAAACTCACGGCTCATTTGGTTGCACCATTACTAGGGACAGTTGAGGATGACAGATAATGGGGTTCCAGATAGATGAGTTGAAACTACCTGTTTATGTGCATGATACTTGGAAGTACACTGTCCCTAGTTACTAACTAAAAAGAGAATAGCTACTCTTTGCTTCAGATCTGTACCATCTAAAAGTGAATGGACGTTTTTGTAATGAGTTGGTGTAAGGAAAAACCATGGTAAAAACCATGCTTCTGCAAGTTGAAAGAGAAAATCTAGTTGTATTTCTGAAGGAATGCCCCCTCAAAAAGTTAGTGGTTTGAGAAAGAGAGATTAGAAAGCATTGTCAGTAGAAGCCCAAATGAATAGGTGGTGTATAGATTTCTTATATTTTTAAAGAAATCTCTGTTCTTCAGTGATTAACTCTTAGGCAGGGAGAGATACCACACATCTGACTCTGCTAGTCCTTCTTTGAAAACAGCTGTGCAAAGGCAGGAGCACTGATACTCTTGTTATTTTTGCTCCATTCAGACCCTAGTACCAAGAAGAACTGCTGAGATTCTTGCTTGTTGATTCCCCAGATGATGGCAAAATGTCATTCTCCTTGCTTGGCTTGCTGTTATTAGGGAAGGAAGCATCTTTCTAAACTCTTTTTGAATTCAAGGACTTTGTAGAAGAAATAGCAGGGGACACTAGTATAGCTGTAAACTTTAAAGAGATATGTGACTGGAGCCTGATTAATTACAGGATATAGTACAATCGAAATAGGGGTTAAAATAAATAATGTATTCCAACTACCCTACACTACTTATTCTTTTTCTGATCTATTTTAAATGGGAATTTCTTCAAATTTCACATACTGTGGGTTGCACTTGAGTTGGAGAGTTTGAAGTTTCAGTCTTGTTTTTAACATTGTGTATTTTATATTAGTGATACTGAAAAGTTTTTGGCAGCCTCATATCCATTTGTTCACTTGTTTATTCATTCAACAGAAGTTTAAGGAGTGTCTACTAATACTGTTCTAATCAGGCTGCTAAGTGATCTTGGCTACTCACTACAGTTAAGTGGCGAACAAAAGAGATGAAGCTCCTGACCTCCAAAAGCTTTCCACTTAGTTGGGGGAAACAGACAGTAAAAAGCAAATGTGTCAGGTGGTAATAAGCCCTTTGAGAAAAATAAAGCCAAGCAATAGGAGGTTGGGGGGAATGCTTTTTTACATAGCGTTCTGAGAAGGCCTGTCTGAAAAGAGGTCATTTAAGCAGAGACCTGAAAGAAGTGAGAAAGTGATTTATACTAATATCTGGAAGGAGGAACGGCAAATATAAAGGCCCTGGGGTGGAAACATGTTTAACACTTTTCTGGACTAGCAAGGAAGCCAGTGCGGTTATAATGATGAGAGTGAAGGAGAGCATGATGGCTGAGGTTGGAGTGATAGCAGGGGTAGGGCTGGGGGTGTGGGTTGGCTCGCAGACCTTGTACGTACCCTTGTAGGGATATGTGAGCCATGGCGAGGACTCTGGACTTCCATCTAAGTGGGGTGGAAGCCACTGGAGGATATTAAGCAGAGAGGTGAGATGAACTGACATTTTAAAAGAATCACTTTTTTTGAAAAGACAGCCATGCAGCTTTACTGGTTCTTAGTTTTCATTCACTTTAGGGCTGCTAATAAAGTGGATTCTCATATTGGTCCTCCACAAGACACATGCAGAACTGTGTCCTCCTCCCCCACACAGAAGTGCACTTTGGAAGTATAGGGTGGTATTTTTGGTTTCACAGTGACTAGGGATCAGAGAAGCAAAACGTTCAGCAGCATGTAGGACACTAACAATCAGAATTTCCCCATCATAAATGGTGCGCCTTCATTCAGAAACACTCCAAGAACAGTACCGAGAGAGGCATGAATGCCAGCTAGAGGAAATCTCCTTTCCTGTCCTTCCTCTTCCCCTTTGCTCCTTCCTTTTTCTTATCGCACTCACCCTCTATCCCAGTCTGTCCCTCTTCCTCTCATCCTCCATCCTTCTCTTTTTCTTTTGCAGATTTATGATGCTTAGGAATAGAGAGATTGAACATTGTTTGTTCCTATGTGATTTAACTCTTTTACCATAGAATTCTGTAATGGGAAGAATCCTTACTCCAGTCATTTAAATTTTAGGTAAGAATCTGGGAACCAAAGACGTTAAATAATTTGCCCAAAGCCACATAGCAAGTTGGCATCTCATAGTTTATGGCTTTATTTCGTTAGTGTATTATTTACATCTTTATATTTTCATGACCCATCTCTCCAGAGATCATTTAAAATGTCCTGGTTGCCTGACTTTTTTCTCAGAATCATGCATTCCTTCTTAGAGGCAGGGATTAGAGCCATAATCATCAAAATTATTCCAAAGAAGGAGGGCAGAAACAGTATTTTGATGATATAAAGCAATATTGCTGGAATATTTTCTTTGGCTTTTATGGTGAGTAGAGCTTCATGGTGGTGTACATGTTTTAAAAAAGAAAAGATTTACTTTGAACAAAAGCAAACTATAAATGTTTAAATATTCTAAACATTAATATTTAAGCAAGAAGTCGTCTTAAATGGTTGTAGAAAAGTAATCCAGAATTTATTCATTTTTGTGAAACTATTTTTAGAAATCAAGATGAATATTTGTTACATTAGATTTGATCACCTAAGACTACTGCCATATATATTAATTTACATAAACTTTGAACAAAGTCTTCATGTAACCATTTCTTGGGGTAATATGATAGAACTGCCAAACTGCCTTCAAGTGTTGATAGCCTGTTCTGATAAATCCTTCTCAGAAGACTGCACTCTGACCTCCTTGAGTGTGACTGTGTGATAGATTAGGAAAAACAAGGTCTTCATGCCTCTTCTCTGTGTAGTACTGCTTCACTCCAGTGGTGATGGCAGGTGGGTCATGTTCAGTCAGTCATATTTCTTAGATGTTATAGCTTCTCTTTTTGCGGTCATCCCCTTTGTCACGTTCCACATCTTATTTATAATCAGGTAAAACTCCATATGCCCTTTCTTGCTCATAAAGCTTGAATCCCCGTGCTGTGACTCAACAGAGATGAACTTCAAGGCATTCCATTGCCTACTCTCTGTTTTCTTAAATGTCATTAACTTAAATTTTAGATGACAATTAAGTACACTTTTTTCAGATGCTCATATTGTACATGGTTGAATCTCTCCCAGATTTCAGTACTGAGTCTAACAGAAATAGTTATCTTTTGTACCTAACTGAACTGGATTCTCATCTAGAGACAGGAGCATTACCTCCTATTGTCTCAATTCCCCTGACTGAGCATAGGAGTACACAGTGTGCCTCTGAATTTTCAGGAAATCAGGGATGACTATTAAAAGATACCACATAGCTGATAAGGACAAGATGGTGGAGTAGAAGGACATGAACTCACCTCTTTTTACAAAAAAAACCCACCAAAATCACAACTAACTGCTAAACAACCATCGACAAAAAATGCTGGAACCTACTAAAAAGATATCCTACATCTAAAGACAAAGAAGTCACAACAAGACAGTAAGAGGAATGCAATCGTGATAAAATCAAGTCCCATACCCACCAGGTGGGTGACCCACAAACTGGAAAATAATTATATCACAGAGGTTCTCCCACTGGAGTGAAAGTTCTGAGCCCCACATCAGGCTCCCCAGCCTGATGGGGGGAGGAGCCCCCAGAGAATCTGGCTTTGAAGGCCAGTGGGGTTTGACTGAAGGAATTTCACAGGGCTGGGGGAAACAGAAACTGCACTCTTGGAGAGCACACACAAGGTCTTGTGTGCACCAGGACCCAAGGAAAAAAGCAGTGACCTCATAAGAGCCTGGGCCAGAACTACCTGCTGGTATTGGAGGGTCTCCTGTGGACTTAACTGACATTTATAGAGTATTCCATCCAAAAGCAGCAGAATACACATTCTTTTCAAGTGCACATGGAACATTCTCCAGGATTGATCACATGCTGGACCACAAAGCGAGCCTCGGTAAATTTACGGAAATTGAAATCATATCAGGCTTTTTTTCTGACCACAATGCTATGAGATTAGAAATCAACTGCAAGAAAAAAAAACTATTAAAAACAAACATGTGGGGGCTTCCCTGGTGGCGCAGTGGTTGAGAATCTGCCTACCAATGCAGGGGACACGGGCTCGAGCCCTGGTCTGGGAGGATCCCACATGCCGCGGAGCAACTGGGCCCGTGAGCCACGACTGCTGAGCCTGCGCGTCTGGAGCCTGTGCTCCACAACGGGAGAGGCCGCGATAGTGAGAGGCCCGCGCACCGCGATGAAGAGTGGCCCCTGCACGCCGCAAGTTGAAAAAAAAGCCCTCGCACAGAAACGAAGACCCAATGCAGCCAAAAATAAAATAATTAATTAATTAAAAGAAAAAAAAATTAAAACAAAAAAAACAAACATGTGGGGCTTCCCTGGTGGCGCAGTGGTTGAGAATCTGCCTGCCAATGCAGGGGACACAGGTTTGACCCCTGATCTGGGAGGATCCCACGTGCCGCGGAGCAACTAGGCCCGTAAGCCACAACTACTGAGCCTGCGTGACTGAAGCCTGTGCTCCACAACAAGAGAGGCCACGATAGTGAGAGGCCCGCGCATCGCGATGAAGAGTGGCCCCCGCTTGCCGCAACTAGAGAAAGCCCTCGCACATAAACGAAGACCCAACACAGCCAAAAATAAATAAATAAATAAAAATTTAAAATAATACAGACATACACTAAAAAAAAAACAACAAAAAACACTTGGAGACTAAACAGTATTCTACTAAACAACCAATGGATCACTGAAGAAATCAAAGGGGGAATCAAAAAATACCTACAGACAAATGAAAATGAAAGCATAATGATCCAAAACCTATGGGACGCAGCAAAAGCAGTTCTAAGAGGGAAGTTTATACCAATACAATCTTACCTCAGGAAATAAGAAAAATCTCAAGTAAACAACCTAACCTTACACTTAAAGCAACTAGAGAAAGAACAAAGAAAATCCAAAGTTAGTAGAAGGAAAGAAATCATAAGGATCAGAGCAGAAATAAATGAAAGAGACAAAGAAAACAATAGAAAAGACCAATGAAACTAAAAGCTGTTTTTTTTTTTTAAAGATAAACAAAATTGATAAACCTTTAGCCAGACTCATCAAGAAAAGGGAGAGGGCTAAAATCAATAAAATTAGAAATGATAAAGGAGAAGTTAGAACTGACACCACAGAAATACAAAGGATCATAAGAGACTACTACAAGCAACTATATGCCAGTAAAATGGACAGCCTGGAAGAAATGGACAAATTCTAAGAAAGGTACAACCTTCCAAGACTGAACCAGGAAGAAATAGAAAATATAAACAGACCAATCACAAGTAATGAAATTGAAACTGCAATTAAAAATCTTCCAACAAACAGAAGTCCAGGACCAGATGGCTTCAACAGATGAATTCTATCCAACATTTAGAGAAGAGCTAACACCCGTCCTTCTCAAACTCTTCCAAAAAATTGCAGAGGAAGGAATACTCCCAAGCTCATTCTGTGAGGCCACTATCACCCTCATACCAAAACCAGACAAAGATATCACAAAAAAAGAAAATTACAGACCAGTATCACTGATGAACATAGATGCAAAAGTCCTCAACAAAATACCAGCAAACAGAATCCAACACATTAAAAGGATCATACACCATGATCAAGTGGGATTTATCCCAGGGGTGCAAGGATTCTTCAATATACGCAAATCAATCAATGTGATACACCATATTAACAAGTTAAAGAATAAAAACCATATGATCATCTCAATAGATGCAGAAAAAGCTTTTGACAAAATCCAACACCCATTTATGATAACTCTCCAGAAAGTGGGCATAGAGGGAACATACTTCAACATAATAAAGACCATATATGACAGACCCACAGCAAACATCATTCTCAGTGGTGAAAAACTGAAAGCATTTCCTCTAAGATCAGGAAGAAGACAAGGATGTCCACTCTAGCCACTTTTATTCAACATAGTTTTGGAAGTCCTAGCTACGGCAATCAGAGAAGAAAAAGAAATAAAAGGAGTCCAAATTGGAAAAGAAGTTAAACTGTCACTGCAGATGACATGATACTATACACAGAAAATATAGATGCTACCAGAAAACTACTAGAGCTCATCAATGAATTCAGTAAAGTTTCAGGATACAAAATTAATACACCAAAATCTGTTGCATTTCTATACACTAACAACAAAAGATCAGAAAGAGAAATTAAGGAAACAATCCCATTTACCATTGTATCAAAAAGAATAAGATACCTAGGAATAAACCTACCTAGGGAGGCAAAAGACCTGTACTCCAAAAACTATAAGACACTAATGAAAGAAATCAAAGATGATGCAAACAGATGGTACGATATACCATGTTCTTGGATCAGAAGAGTCAATACTGTCAAAATGACTGTACTACCCAAGGCAACCTACAGATTCAGTGCAATCTCTATCAAATTACCAATGGCAATTTTTTGCAGATCTAGAACAAAAGAATCTTAAAATTTGTATGGAAACAGAAAAGACCCTGAATAGCCAAAGCAATATTAAAAAAGAAAAACGGAGTTGGAGGAATCAGACTCCCTGAGTTCAGAGCATACTACAAAGCTACAGTCATCAAAACAGTATGGTACTGGCACAAAAACAGAAATATAGATCAGTGGAACAGGATAGAAAACCCAGAAATAAACCCACACATCTATGGTCAATTAATCTATGACAAAGGAGGCAAGACTATACAATGGAGAAAAGACAGTCTCTTCAATAAATGGTGCTGGGAAAACTGGACAGCTACATGTAAAACAATGAAACTACATTCTTTAACACCATACACAACGATAAACTCAAAATGGATTGAAGACCTGAATGTAAGACCTGATACTATAAAACTCTTAGAGGAAAACACAGGAAGAACACTCTTTGACATAAATCACACCAATATCTTTTTCAATCCATGTCTCAGAATAATGGAAATAAAAACAAAAATAAATAAATGGGACCTAATTAAACTTAAAAGCTTTTGCACAGCAAAGGAAACCATAAACAAAATGAAAAGACAACCCCACAGAATGGGAGCAAATATTTGCAAATGATATGACTGACTAGGGATTAATCTCTAAAATTTACAAACAGCTTATGTAGCTCAATATCAAAAAAAAAAAAGCCATTCAAAAAATGGGCAGAAGACCTAAACAGAGATTTCTCCAAAGAAGACATACAGATGGCTAAAAGGCACATGGAAAAGATGCTCAATGTTGCTAATTACTAGAGAAATGCACATCAAAACTACAATGAGATATTACCACACCAGTCAGAATCACATCATCAAAATGTCTACAAACAATAAATACTGGAGAGGGTGTGGAGAAAAGGGAATCCTCCTACACTGTTGGTGGGAATGTAAATTGGCACAATCACTATGGAGAACAGTATGGAGGTTCCTTAAAAGACTAAAAATAGAGCTACCATATGATCCAGAAACCCTACTCCTGGGCATATATCTGGAGAAAACCATGGTTTGAAAGGATACATGAACCCCAGTGTTCATTGCAGTGCTGTTTACAATAGCCAAGAAATGGAAGCAAGCTAAATGTCCATAGACAGAGGAATGGATAAAGAAGATGTGGTACATATATACTGTGGAATATTACTCAGCCATTCAAAAGAATGAAATAATGCCATTTGCAGCAACATGGATGGACCTGGGGATTATCATACTAAGTGAACTTCAAGTCAGACAGAGAAAGACAAATATCATATGATATGGCTTATGTGTGGAATCTAAAAAAAAAAAAAAAAAGACACAAATGAACTTATTTTCAAAACAGAAACAGACTCTCAGACTTCGGAAAAAAACTTAACAGTTACCAAAGGGGAAAGGTGATGGGGAGGGATAAATTGGGAGTTTGAGATTGACATATACACACTACTATATTTAAAATAGATAACCAACCAGGACCTACTGTATAACATAGGGAATTTTGCTCAATATTCTGTAATAACCTAAATGGGAAAAAAATGTGAAAAAGAATAGATACATATATATGTGTAACTGAATCACTTTGCTGTACACCTGAAACTAACACAACATTGTTAATGAACTATACTCCAGTATAAAATAAAAATTTTTAAAAGATACCATGTATATACCTTATACCATATATTTATGGTATCTTCTGATGTATAATTGTATATCTGCTGCTTATTTTCATTTTAAAACTTAGTGTATTATTCTTTGCATTTATTTTATCACTACATCAGTTAAGGAAGCAAATGAAAAGAAGAAAATGTTATTTCTTATAAACAGCATTCTATTTTGGGGTGCTTTTTCCTCAGGAAATGGAACAAAGATTTCTCATGATATATATTCTAACAAAAACATTTAATTATGTAATAAAATACTGGTTCCCAAGTAAGCTTATAAAGAAATTATTCTTCAAACTTTCTTCATGACATTGTACTTATCAAACAGATACCAGAATCATCATGTGAATACTTAAAAAGCATTTGAAATGTCAGTAGAAGAAGCTTCCATTCTGCAATTATGTTTGCAAGAGTGGAGAAAAGATATCACTATTACCATTGTTTTTACAGTGTAAGCAATTTTACATTGCTTATATTATGAAATGTGGTTGGTAATATGATGTTAATACAATGATAAATATTTCATAACTTGACAGTAAAATCATAATTACGTCTTTTGCATGGATGCAACACAAACCACATTGAACCCTTGATTGTGCAAAAATCTGTTCATGAACATCTTCTGAACACCCTTGCTTGCACTGTACAACCATTTCAACATTTCATGAAACAAAAGTACTTCTAGAGAAGCATATATTGTCATCATCTTTATTCTACTCTTCAGTCCACTATTTTGTGCTTTTAAATTTGGGAAATTAAGCCATAGGTGAAGTCACGAAATTGATTCAGCCATCCAAACGTTAAACAGTGATAACTAGAAGAACGCTAGTCCTGATCGTTGAATCGTATGAATTATAAATCCTCATTTGTGAACTATAACAGAAGTGTATTTCATGAATTTTAGACTCCATATTTTTTCTGAATACTAATTTTGTTTTCAAGTTATGTCTCTGAAAGCTTTAGCACCACTGTTTACTATTACACTAAAAGTCTGTCAGACTAACCTAATTTTACATAAGATGGTGTTATTTTCTTTGAGATTCAGCTACTTTCACAGTGTGTGCACAGAGTAATTGAACCTAGATAATAGGTTAATGTAAATGCATATACAGCTGAAAAATGCTTTTGCCAAGCTATTCTCAAAAGCTTTATATTTACGTGTTAAAAACTCTGAAATTAGGTTTAAGGTGTTGGGCTTTTTATCTACCCTGAACTTCTGTAATAAGCATTGTAATGACAGTATTGAATACAATATAAATTTGTAAGTTGTAGGGCTTATGTTATTTCTTAAAACCTATACTTTTAGCAGCCTGTACTTTTTAGCATAAAGTTTCTATTATGTCAGGCACCACTAAATACTGGAAATCAATCTCGATATGCTCCCGGAGCCACAGGGGAAATGACATAAATAGACAACAGCCATGCAACTCAGTGACAGACATAAGCTTCAATATATTTCTGTGGGAGCAAAGATGGAGCAACAGCTTACTGCTTGGATGAATCTATAGGAGATGAGGAGAGAGAAATGAAAGAGCCCAGATCTTTAAGTTTAAAGTAGGATTTCGACAAGTGGATAACTGAGTGAATTCATTTTCTAGAGCTGCCATAACAAAGTACAACAAACTGGGTAGCTTAAAACAACAGAAATTTGTTCTCTCACAGTTCAGGAGACCAAAAGTCTGCAACCAAGATATTGGCAGACTTGGTTCCCTTCTGGAGTTTCTGAGAGATAAACCACCCCATGCCCCTCTCCTTGCTTCTGGTGATTCCTGGCAAGTCTTGGCCTTCCATGACTTCTGGAGGCATCACTTCAATCTCTGTCTTCACCTTCACATCACCTCCTTCTGTTTCTCTGTCTAAGGATACTCTTTTTGGATTTAGGGCCCACCCTAATCCAGTATGATCCCAGTCCTAGCTAATTAATTACATCTTCAAGGACACTATTTCCAAATAAGGTCATGTGGTGAGTTTCTGGGTGGCCACGAATTGTGTGGGGACACTATTCAACCCACTACAGTGGGCAAAGTACAATAATAAAGAAAATGCCTGAAGGCACAGAGGCATGAAAAGTTATTAGGTGGCTCAGGGTAATCAATTTAGAGTAAATGGAGTGAATTTTGAGTACTGTTCAGGTGATTCTAAGAAGTTTGATTTGGTACAGATTTGGAAAAGCCTTGTGTGCTACACTAAGATGTTTAGACAGTCTTCTGTAGGCATTTGGCTGCTAGAAACCTATAAGTCTTTGAGTGGCCAGGGGTAGATCTGTATTTTTTAGGGAAGTGACATGTAAAACTGTTGGTTGGAAGACTAGTTTGAAGACTGAGGTAACAGATGGTGGGTTCCTGAACAAAAAGTGTGGTAGTGACTCTAGACTGGTAATGACAGAACTTTATACCTGGTAAAATGAGTAGAATTAAGAAGAGAGGACTGGGGTGATTTTGAGATTGGCTTGGGAGGCAAGTTGATAGCCTATGACGTAACTAAGAATGTTCATGGGGGAGGAAAGGTATAACATTAAATTTTTAGATGGAGAATTTCATTGAGCAGTCAATCAGCAGGTTTTTTTTTTTTATTTTATTTTATTTTTTTTTGACGTGGACCATTTTTTAAGTCTTTATTGAATTTGTTACAACATTGCTTCTGCTCTCTGTTTTGGTTTCCTGGCCCAGAGGCATGTGGGATCCCAGCCCCCTGACCAGGGATCAAACCCAAACCCCTGCACTGGAAGGCAAAGTCCCAACCACTGGACCTCCAGGGAAGTCCCAATCAGCAGTTTTTTAGGAACACTTTCTAACATTATCCTAGGTATTTTGGAGATAAATATGCACAACCATGGTCCTGTTTCAAGAACTTTACCAGACATTTACCAGACATTAGTCACGAGACTAATAAAAGCAAAGCAGAGAATAATTCAAATCAACATATAATCAGGTATAAACTTAGTAGTTCTGACTTACACATACTACAGAGTTTAAGATTAGAAAAAGATCTATGTCAAGTTGAGTGCTATAAGAAGCCTCATTTAGAAAGTGATACTGGGGGTGGTGGTGGGATGAATTGGGCGATTGGGACTGACATATATACACTAATATGTATAAAATAGATAACTAATAAGAACCTGCTGTATAAAAAAATAAATAAAATTCAAAAACAAAAAAAAGAAAGAAAGTGGTACTGAATTTAGATTTGATAAGTCATATTTAAGTTGGTTCAAAAGAGGATAGATAGCCTGACTAGAAAAGAGAGGGCAACCAAATACTAGACTGTGTTAAATTTGGAAAGGCATACGTAAAAATCTAGGATATGTAAAACCAACGTAAGCTATCTTGGAACATCAGGTAGGCAGATTGGTTACCGCTGGGGGTGGGCGGGGGAGGGAAAGCACGTTTTCTTTTAGTTGTATTATCTTGACAGCAATATACAGTTCTGTTATTTTATTAGAGGGATCAAAGCCAATCTGGAAGCTTTTACCCAAATCCAAGTATGAGAGGATGAGAACAAGTACTACTAGAAAAGTTGTATTTTGTATATTTTTGGCTATTTCACATATATCTTAGTTCTTTGGCATACTGAACTTCTTACATGAATCTTATACCTTCTTCACTTTACCCCCTTTTACCTTACCCTTTATTTTCCTCATCAGAATTTAGCTCCAGGCAAACTCATGTGAGCCATCCAAAAATACCATATCTAAGAGCACAGGAAAAACTTGAGTGATGTGAAAAAGTGGATGACGACGAGGACCACAATGACGAACTACCTCTAATGTTAGGAACTTTACATGTCACCTCCTTCAGTGTATACAGTACCCTTATATGAAGTAGTCACTATTATCCCTAATCACAAGTGGAAACTGTGACTCAGAGAGGTTAAGCAGCTTGATCAAGTAGAGCAGCAAGAGAACCTAGATCTCTCTGTGTAGCCTTGATTTACAGTCACCGTGATACAGCATGTTGACTTACCTTCATCTTGTCACGGTACATTAAATCTGTGGCTTCCGGATTCAGCTTCCTGAAGTGACTTACAATCACGTCTCCTTTCTGTTCAAAAGTCCTCTGTGACTTTCTTATTCCTATAAAATTAAAATTAGGCATAGTTATTTCTGCGTTTTATCCAAGACCCCTCTAAAGGTAGGGCCCGCCTGCATTTCTAGCCTCATCTTTAACTACTTTCTTCCCAGTAGCCCATATCCAGTCCGTGCTGGCTTTACCATAGTGCTCCCCACCTGCCCTTTCAGGGGCGTTTCCTCTTTTTTCTCTTGTCTGTTGATATTTTACTTTAGGTTTTATCTAGTTTTGATGCTATCTTCCAAGAGGCCTTGTTTGCTTCTCCATCCTTCCTCTTACTTTTATAGTGCTTTGTTTGCTGCTACTTACGCCACTTAATTTTTTGCTTGTTTTGTATTTTAGGTAATGCTTAGTTATTTAAACTAGATTATAAACTTCTTGAAGGCAGAAACTATGATTTTCTCATTTCTCTGGTATCTAGTACAGGGCCAGGTGCACCTTAAGCCTAGATAAGTAAAGAGTAAGGATGGAAATGAGTTCTGACCCCACGTCTATAGTCAGTAATCCAGCTGCTACCTGGCCAACTAGAGTAGAAGGGTTTCAAATCAGCAGGTTTGCTGAATACCCAGAAATGCCTGTGGCTGGAGAAAGCAGTTGCTGAGAGGATGAAGAAATTACTTTTGAACCTCTCAGCTGTTGTTTTGCCAGTTATGTTCTGGAATGGCTGCATAGACCCCCAGGGTACTTGTTAAAATGCAGATTCCAGAAAATGGTATCCAGAAATGTACCTTGTAGCAAGATTCCCAATTTATTTACTCATTTGTTCATCTTAGATTTTTTAAATAGAAACATTACATAAATTTAAGAAAGTGCACAGATCATAAGTGTGTGGCTTAATTTTCATGAAGAGAACACACCTACATAATCAGCCCCAGATCAAGAAATATAGTGTAGCCTGCATTCCAGAAGCTGCTCCACACTCCCCTTATTCACTAGTTAATCCTCCTCAATCCACCCGTCAAGGGTTTCCTGAGTTTTATGTACAGGAAGTTTCAGAACTTCTGCCTCAGTCCAGGCCTGCTCCTGGTCATGCAGATGTAACAAGCATTATTTCCCAAGGTACTTCCTCCTTTTTCTTCTCCCTCCCTTTGTTTTCTTGTCATCTTCCCTCCCTACCAGCTTTCTCCTTCATAATAAAAATTCATAAAAGTTTTCTTCTGAAGAATTCTTGTAAGTTTCTCCTCGGTGTTGAACTCCTTAAGCCCTAAGATCATATTTTAGTAGTCTCCCCCTTCTATTGTAGGGTTCCAGAATTAGTCCACTAGGCATAGAAGATTCTGCTTTTTTTTTTTTCCTCAAACATTATTTGGAAGATTGAAAGGATAAAAATCTCAAAGCATTTTGCCATTGATAAGTTATTTTTTCTAAACCAAAAGGTTATCTTATAAAACACCTTACTACATTTTAAAGAAAAGAAAGGTACATATATTTTTTAATTGCTTTAAGCATTAATTAAGGACTCAATATATATGGAATTCATATATACAAACTACATAAAATAGATAAGCAACAAGGATTTACTGTATAGCACAAGGAATTATACCCAATATCTTTTAATAACCTATAATGGAGTATAATCTGCAAAAACCCTGAATCATTATGCTGTATACCTGAAACTAACACAGTATTGTAAGTCAACTATACTTCACTAAAAGAAGGACTCAATTTTAGAGTTTGTGATAATTTAACATTATCTTTAGATAAGTACACTATTGTATGGTGCAGGCCTGGTTTACTAAGCAAATTAAATCTGTAAACAGTTTTGACTGAGTTTTGTTTAGATTGTTCAAGAAAATATCTTTAAGTGGACAACAGTACCTTGGTTGTTTATATCCATAAAGATGCTGCTAATTGCCAATATATTTTATCTTTTACTGAGTTTTCTGCTTTCGAAATTTTACTTGACAGTTAGAGTTATTCTATTTGAGAATTTGTTTTTAAATTTATACCTTCCTTCTCCCCCCAGTTTGATACAGTCAGGTTTTCACTGTATTTTTAGGAACTGAAAGGAAACCATAAATAAGAAACTAACTTTATGAATACATGTTGTTGTGATTTGTTAAAGAAAACATTGCAATAGCCACCAGATGATATATTAATTCCAATTAAGTAGTATAAATTAGAACTGTGCAGCCCTTGATTATTTTTAATATTTTCAAGAGGAAAAAAATCCCATTAAGTTGATTTGCAGCACTTATGTAAATGATGTTACATTTTTATTTCTTAGGATTGAATATTCTTTGTGTCATTGATATTCTTTTTGGAAAATATTTTTTACAGTATTGAAGACAACCACATAGTAACTTCATTGAAAAATAAGATTAGAGGGTCTTAAAAGACTTCAAACGTTATCTAATTCATTCTTCTGTCTTCAGACATGATGAAATCTTTTTTTTTTTTTTTTCAGTCCCTTTGTTCAGAACACCTATGCTGTCGATTCTTTTAGCACACTGGCCTCCTATGGTCATATTTTTCTCTTTAAATTCTATAACCTACCTATTCATTCCACTTAAACTGCCCATTTGGGAACTATTTACTTGAAACCTCATCAAAACTTGTAACATTTCCCAAAACCAAGCTCTCAAACTTGAAATTAGTATCATTGAATTCGGTTTCTTCTGTTCTCTTAGGTTGTCTGTGCCCATGAACTCACTTCATTTCTGGTCACTCCCAGCGTCCTTCTGTCTGGCTCCTGTACACCCATCACTCCCCTCAAAATCACACCAAGTTCACCAGGGCTTTCCATGTTGTTAAATCACATGGACATTTTCCAGTCATTTTAAAAATCTGATTTGTCCACAGCATTTGCAAGCAATTCTTACTTTTCTAGAATATTATAAACTACTTGATGACAAGAGTAAAAATTTTGCCTTTCTTTAAAAGAACATGTTGTTCCCCAAATAATCCACAAATATTTTTGTAAATGTTGTAAAAGATTCAAATAATACAGAACTATGTAAAAGAAAATATGTAAGCTTCCTTTTTCAATACTCCTCTCTCAACTTGTAAAATTTGTTCCACAGTTAACAGTGGTTTACAATTTTGTGCAGATCTTTCCAGTTGCTTTTCCAAGCTTTTCCACACATGTCCGCTTGTAAAAAAAAAAAAAAAAAAAAAAAATATATATATATATATATATACATATATATATATATATATGTGTGTGTGTATATAATTTGTGTTTGTAAAAAGTCATTTCAAATTTCTCCCAGCAGTGCTGGCTGTTTTTGAAAAAAAGTACTTCCTGATTATAAGTGAAAAACTCATGGAAGAATTTTATTACAGATGCAATGGAAAGACTCTCATTTGTTTCTGCTTATTTTTTCCAGATAATATTTCTTTGAAAATATACCTCTTTAGAATTGACAGAAAAGTGCAAAAGTCTTAAATCTATAAGATGAGTTTTGACTGGCCTTAAATATCCAAATACAAAATTTGTGAGTGCCTTTTTCCCCCTATTGTGTATTTCTGATTACGAACAAATCTGAAGAATTTCTTATGAATTAGCCAGTTTTAAAAAAAGAGAGAGAAAGCACAGTTAAAAGAAGCTTTAGTCTTTATATAATGTATATATTTATAGTGTCACAAACTCTCAATATGTGAAGGTAAGTTCACATTTTGATATTTGCAAGCTCTCATGTAAGATTTTTAAAATCTATAAAGAAAAAGCCAATGTTTTTAAAATGGAATTATATATAAAAAAACCAATTTATATGTAAAAAATTCATTAAGTGCACACAAATACTCCCTTGTAATACTAATACACAAGTATATTTGTAATACATTAATTACTAATGATGGAATACACTTTTGAAATCTCTGGAGAAATATGATTTTTTAAATTATATGCTTATAGTACATACTGATAACCACCAAATATCAATATTTACTTGTTAAAAATTTTATTGGCAAAAAACTGCTTATTAAAAATAAAATCATTATTTAATGAGCTTAGTCTCAATCTGAAAAGAGTAAACTCTGATTTTATTAATTTTAAATAACATTCACGCTTCATAGCTGTTTAAAGCATCAAGCATCACTTTTTCTCTAAGATTTATATATAAAATTTCCTGAGTTTAACTGTCTTTATGCTATTTTGAGGAATTTAACTTCATATGTTAGCTTCATCTAAGATGTTAAAAAATATGGAGTTATTAATAGATGCTCTAGATTTTTTTAAAAATTCCTGAATTACACTACATATACAGAGTTCTACAATCATTTTACATTTCGCTTTAGGGTTTAAATATGTTTTGTATTTAAATTGCTTTAAAATATGTAGAAGCAAGTATCTGAAGCCTGTTCTCTTTTTGAAAAATAATATTCTGTATTCTATAAATGATATATGCTTTTTCCTGATACAGTGTTATTCATGTGAGTTTTAAGTCCAGAATCCTAACATTCTAAATCCATATGTGATTAAGATACAGATTAAATGTTATAGACAGTACGTATTATAGTTTAAGAGCATTAACTGTTTATTAATTAATTATTAAATTTTATTAAAAGAGGTAGAATTTGAGTTGGCATTAAATCAAGCTGAATTTTGGTTACCCAGTAAGAATAAAGATCATTCCTTGATATGGGTCAGGGAAAAAAAAATGGAACAGCCTTAAGAACCCATAGAGAGGTGGAAACGAGGATAGGATGTTTGGGGGCCATAATTTTTTTTTTCATTAAGTTGTAATCTTTTTTAATAGAAATAGTGTGAGAATAAATGGACTTAATGTGGCATCCCAATCATGTCTACTTCCATACCCCTTCCCAGTAAGATTAAACTCCTTCCCATCCTCTGTTAATTTCCTTGTCACAGTCTGCCTGATTAAAATCCTCTCCCAGTGTTCCTAATTTATCTCAACATAATCTCCATCGAAATACCCTGTTTACAGTTAACCATCTTTGGAGTCTTTTCCTTCCATTTCACCCTACAGTAATTTCACCTTTTATATTTCTCTAGAACTCACTGAACACATAGCTAAACTGATAGCCAAAATTATAGTCCTTACTAAATTCCATGTAATTTAGTAGCTAATTTTATTAACTTCTGATCTGTTCAATCCTATAGCAGTCCTCAGTAAGAAAGATTCTATTATTATCCCCATTTACAAAGGAGGCAACTCAAGCCCAGACTCAAATCTTGGTCTACTAATTCTAGAGTGTTTTAAGTACACTACCCTCATTTTATTTTGTCTATATGGTTAGAGATCTCTTTATGCAAATGTTACTATGTTTCCTTTTGAGCAAAAAAACCACATTTTATATTTACTTGTTTTCTCATTTTATGGAATACAGTATCTCTCTTAAGTACTGAGTAGATAGTTTCTGGCTTGATTTATTAATTGATTGATTCAAAAGTGTTTGACTTAATTGCCAAGGGCTTTGGCCTCTAAGCAATTTTAAATTTTCAAAGGTTTGTGGGCAGTAGACTGATGAAAGTGGTGATTTTCGAAGATTTAGCTAGAAGTGAGAGATTGGAGTGTAAAGATTAGAGCATCTGTAATCCAAGCATGATATAATAAACATTCAGACACAATCAGTTGTGTCAAGGTAGAAAAATGGCAAATGTAGAATAGGAAGTGTTCACTGGCTCTATGATTGATGCAGACATAAATGCTAAAGTTGAAACTTGGTCGTTAGAAGAATGGTTGCATTATTGACCGGAACATAGAAGTCTAGCAAGTCTGGCAAAGGTAAATTATTTTGTGCAGAGAACACTGATATTTGTTTGAAAAAATTCTGGTTTTCGAGTGTTAGGACATTCAAGTGGGATATTCAAGTAGACATATCCAATTAGTAGTTACTCCATAAAATGTGACACTATAGACCTGTCTGAGAAGGGGTCTTTCATACAAAAGAGCTGTTGAATTTAAGAGTATGAATCATCCAAAGGAGAAAATGTGAAAAGAGAATAGAATGTCATGGACAAATAACGTTAACTTTTCTATATTTCAATTATAGAGTCCTTACTAATTAAAGTACATGTTACCATTTTTAATGACCTCTTTATTTTAATAAACCCATGAATACCTAGATTTTGTTTTAAATTCATGTATTCCCAATTGAATGTGAATGTTCTATATATTAGTATAAATACTGTAATATATATATTTACTATGAATTTGAACTTTGAAATAACTAAATTTTTACTACACATTCTATCTGTTATAAAGTTTTGATCTCCTTTTGCGTAAGAACACACAGCAAACAAGAAATGCTGTTGTTCTTCCTTCAAAATATATCCAGGGTCAGATCACTTGTTACCATCTACCATCAACCTGCTTTAAACTACCAGCATCTGCTGTCTGGATTACTGTAGTAACCTCCATCTCATCTCTTTGCTTTTATCCTTACTCCATTTTAGTCTATTCTCAGCATAGCTCACATTACTCCTCTGCTCAAAACTTACCTATTAAGGCTTCCCATGTGACTCAGAGTAAAATCTAAGGCCTCACCAATACACTGACCTCTCTGTTCCCTGAACACATTTCTACCTTAAGGCTTCGCGCCGGCCATGATTTCCCTCTGCCTGGTGTGTGCGTCCCTCAAAATCAGTATGGCTAATACTGTTCTCTGTATACAATTAATTTTATATTATCTATATATACATATATGTATTATGTACTTACTTATGTTCATTGTTTTTTTGTCTTTCTCTGGCTCTCTCCCCCAACACACACATGTGTGCACAAACACTAGACTATAAACCCCGTGAGGCCAGGGATATTTGCTCTGTTCACTCTTATCTCAAGTGCCTAGAAATGTACCTATCACATATTAGACAGTCAATAAATACCAGTTGAATAAATAAATATAACAACAATAGCCAACACTTAGTGAAGGCTTACTTCATGTCATACTTTTCTAAAGCTTTAAATTACTACAGCATCCTTGCTTTACTGATACGGAAACGGAACCACAGGTCGGTTACGTAACACACCCCACCCCCCACCGCGAGCAGCCTGGTTTCTAGCCAGCGTTCCCAGCCATCAGTGTGGTACTTCTGTTGAAGATGATTGCTGTGTTTGGTGCTATAAAGTTTTTATGGAAGAACCAGAAGTTGTATATTAGCCTCTACATGCAAAATACTTCTCATATACCTGGATTCACGTTGTTAGTATACTGATTAAATATACAGATGAATGCCGTTAATTTGAAGCCTTCAAATATTAAGCTTAAAGAAGTAGAGAATCACACCAAGAATTTGATGTCTCATTTGGCAGATGCGCAGGCTCAACCGGTAGCACCCATCATTAGTTAAAGCCAGTCTCAAGGCCTGCAGAGCCGTGGTGCTGTCAACAGTGTTATACGGATCTAATATCTGGATCCTTATCGGTGTCACTTTCATTTTTTAGACAGGTTTCATTTATCATACCATTGTGCTATATTTCACATCAAATGTCAAGATAAAGTCTCTGATGTCAAAGATATAGAGGCAGTGATTTTCCGGACTTGCTCATCAGAATGCAGTGATCCTGGACATTCGGAGAAAATGGATGACACTGGACTTTTAAAGCAGTTGGCATTAGGTGAACTTTAGAGAGAGTATCATTCTTAAGACAATATAAGAGAAGTTTCAAGGACTAAAGCTATCTGAAGAACTGGACTAGAAAAACTGTCACAGCAGGTAGTCCAGCATGATGTAATGGGACCCAGACTGAGCAGTGTTTTACTCATGTTGCAATCAGTGAGGCGGTGACAGGAAAAAATACTAAGTACAAACAGTGATCAAAGGATGATCTAATAGATATGCTAAAAGATTCATTATTAAGAAAGAATTGCCTAGCCACCCAGGGTACTTTCATCCATTTGAAGATGCTTCCACATATAGGATTATCAAAGATTATCATGTGAGCACTGAGAGTGAAGATGTGAATGTCCATTTTCACAGATAAGCCAAAAAAGAGGAAAAATATAAGAGACTATGCTTCAAAAGACTGTGGTCCTTTTCTTATTTTTTGTTTAAATGCATTTTATAGATTTTTCTTGATAATAGCATCTTTTTATCACCGAGTAACCCCATAAGTAACAAAAAATGATCTGTACCAGGGAAATGAATTAAAGAGAGGTTAAATGGCTTTCCTGGGGGAAAACATTTAATTTATTTGCAAAGCTAGAATAGGGCAAAAGAGAAACTCTGTTCCTAATGCATTTCTTACACCAATCACAGATGCAAAATATTCAGTGATATGAAATGAGTGATTTTATTTTTAACACAAAATCATGTAAATTTTAAGCCATATTAGTTGTTTTGTTGTTGTTGTTCTTACATTTTAGATTACGTTTACAATAATGACATGAGAATAGTAATGTTCCTTGATGGTTGATTTTTTTTTCCAAGGATAAAAAGGAGAAAAGCCCACATATTTTTATTAAATTATACTTTTCATATATATCTGATATGACAGAGTTACCAAAACTTCTGCATTGTAGATTTACATATTCAGTTCATCTCACATCAAAAGCTGTTCTGTTGGATTTTAAAATGAAGAATATAATATAACCTTTCATTTTGAACTTACTACTTTAGTTACCAAAAAAATTCTATGAAAGTAATTATACTGTGCATTTCAAGTTTTCTTTCATTAGTGAATAAAAGAAAATCTATAATAAGTCTAGAAATGTGTTCTCAGGAAAATATTAATTACTAAAATTACTTAGAAGCTGAGTCATAGGCCCTTTTAAGTTTTTGCCGTACACTTGGAAGAAACTTAGTCTTACTGTGTTGTCACATTTTTTACCTCTCAACATTTTGAAAGCACAGTGAATATGAGAAGCTCTCTCATCAGTCATATTATCAGTTTTGTTCAAAAAGCAAAAGGTGCTTCTCCAAACATATTTTATCCCCAGTAGCTGTCTTACTAGTGTCTGGGGCTTAGGGTTGTTTTATAGTATCTGCAGAGTCTTCCAGCCCTGCACTCTGTGTTCTCATTGGCTGACCTTCTAGGGAGGGCCAATTATAATGAACTATTTCAGCATATTCTGCTGAGGATTTCCTTAGTATTGATTGGAGCTTTTTGTTTTTGGTGTTCTGTTTTGTTACTTTTTCTCCCCCTCCCCTCCCCCCTTTACAGTATGTGAACTACCAGTCTTATTGGCACTGTAATTCAGGTAAAGCTCATAAGGACAGTCACTGTACTAGCAGGGCTGACAACTTTTTGTAGAGAAGGGTTTTATTAAGACCAATCATACCCTTCCTAGCCTGGGGAAATCAAACACAGTGGCATTCTTTGCCACCTGGATATAGATAATACCTATTTATATCTCTTCTTTTAGGTAAATCCAGGAGGACTTGGCCTAGCTATTGTATGATCTATATCACATCTGCCATTTGGTGTAGCAGCCTAGCAAGAACTAGTGCTACCTCAGAGAAGTTTATGTAGTTTGATGAATAAAAAGAGGACCCCTAAGGAAAGAGCTAGGAATATGTAACTGTCAAGAAATAGAGAAATCTTTTATTAGGATGTCAGAGTGCTAAGTACCTCGGGATTTCCACTCATTTTCTGCACCAGCAGGTGACCCGGATACTCCCATTTGCCAACAGAAGCCCACCTGCCTGCCCGTCTGCCTACCTGCCTGCTCTCACACTTTGCTTTTACTATAAGACTCAAGTAATTGGTTCCACCTTAAGCAAGATTGTAGTATCATACAGTGGGAAGATCATAGAATGCCTTTAAGTACTTCTATTAAATTTAACACTAAATAAGATAGTATATCTTAATAGTTCAAAAGACTCTCTTCCTGGATGTTAGTATTCTCAGAAGGAAACTGAGAAGGAAATAATAAAGATGATTTCATTTTAGTTCTGGGTACCTGGGCATACCAAGGAGACTGAGACCTAGGGGGTCATTACTGCACTCCTACTAACTAATATATCTTAAAATAGCATCTTCTTTATTTAGAGTTAAATGGTTTAAAAAAAAAAAAAAAGGATTGATTCTATCATGTATAAAAAACGGATCCCTCATTGTCTATAGGCTTTGATCAGGAAAGCAGTGGCTCTTCTACTGGCAAATCTTAAATAGCCAAGATTAACTTTTTTTCTTTCTTTCTTTTATTTTTTTAAGATCAATTTTAGGTTTACAACAAAGTTGAGAGGAAGGTACTCAGATTGCTCATATATCCCCTGACCTCACACATTTATAGTCTCTCCCATTATCAATATCACTCACCAAAATGGGTTTTTTTTTTTTTTTTTTTTAACCAAGGACAAACCTACACTGACACATCATAATCACCTAAAGTGTATAGTTTACCTTAGAGTTCACTCTTGGTGGTGTACATTCTATGGGTGGAAACTTGGTGGTGTACATTCCATGGGTGGAAACTTAGATTACTGATTTCAGATCTTTCTTCTTTTCTAATATATGCATTCAATGCTATGAATATCCCTCAAGCACTGTTTTCATTACATTCCACAATTTTGATAAGTTGTTTTTCATTTTCATTTAGTCGAAATATTTTAAAATGTCTCTTGAGATTTCTTCTTTAACCCAGTTGTTGTTTAGAAGTGTTTTTTTTTTTGTGGGAGGGATGAGAATTAATTACTTATCCTTAAAGACGTAAGTTTATTTAAGAGCAATGAGGCAACTCTTTTGACTTCTTGGAAGTGTTGCCAAAGAAAATACAAGGTTTTCATCCTACATTCTGATTTTATGTTGATAATAAATCATCATGTTTTCTTTTTTTTGCTATTGTAGTACTTCTGTTGCAAAGAATGAGAGTCATATGCTAGATGAGTGAGAGATTATCACTTAAATATTTTCTTAAATTTCAAGTGTCTGCTCTTCTTGTGCTGGGAGATAGTAAATAAGGGACTGAAAAAAGCTGAAAGGATTCACACAGGTAATTTTTCATAATGTATGCAAGAAGGGGGAAAGAAAATGAGCAAATAAAATTTCATAACTAATTTGAGTCAAACTGCATGAAAAGACTGGACAGAAAGAATTCATGTAGATGGTAGATTATAATCACAACAGCGTTTCCTTTAGCTGTTGACAAGCTCTTGGTTCATTCTGCAATCATGTACTTTAAAAATGAAAGAAGGGACCAAAAGTGCTTTTGTGGATTTGACCTTGAACTGAAACTGTCATTTGGGTAACACCAGGCACTATCAAACCTTAGTTTTCATTTGCCATTTTCTTGGTGTCATAAATGCTTCTTTTTTAAATAAGTTACATTTTTTTCAGTGATCACAATTCAAAATCACATCTCTCTGGAATTGGTGTGAGCACTTTTTTTTCTTGTAAGGAACTTATGCCAAGCATAAGCATACCTACTTTGTTACAGTTATTAGAATTAAATGAGATATTGCATGTAGAGCTTGTGTTAAACACAAAATGAGTGCTTGATAAATGGTAGTTGTTATTAGTACTTGGTATGGTTGTATTTGTTATTATCTATGCTGTTACAGTTATTAGAATAATAAAACCTTAATTTCTTAGTTCTGAAGATCTTAGTTTCTAATCAGATGAAGTAATGTCAAGCACATGGCTTACAGTATTTGTATTTGTTTTGCTACACTATTGTCATTCATTGGTAAATATTTAATAGAATAAAAAGAAAACACACATAATAGGATTCCTCAGAAGCTATAATGTGAATAAACCAGAAACGGCTATTTTTTAGTCAGTTTGCTTGAAGCTGTGATTTAAAAATATATCCGAACACACCTTTGGATGAGGCAGCTGCACTACAAATGACTGAGAAATTAGAGATGGAAACAAAGACAGTTTAGATCAGAGTATCAACAGCAGCCTTGGCGCAGAAATACCAAGACAGAATTGATGACAATATACACAAGACTATATATGCTTCCACAAGATCGTAGGAATCATCTCATCCAGTTCCTAGTTTTATAGATGAGGGGATATTGAATATCTGAGAGATTTGGTGACATGCCCAGGGTTGAGAACAAGATGGAATAACTTTCTGTCTCCTAGTTAAATACTCTTTCCATTAAAGCAGAAATACTGTGGGAATCAGCAAAATATCCTGGATGGAGATTTTTGTCAAATTTCTATAACTGACTGGTATCAACTAATAGAGTTCTAACTAGGTATAGGACACTGTACATTTCTCAATGGGGTTATGAAATTTTCTAATAAAATGAATGCATTGATAAAGCTATCTCCTTATTTTTAAAACTTTGATAATGTGGAAAAGAGTCATATAACTTTTGATAGGTCACTTTCTACTTACTTTGAAGGATGGAGAGTCATTAAACTTAGTTGCTCTAATTTGTACCTTATGCTTATATTAAGTACATTTTACAGTAACTCTGGAAGAATCATTACATTGTGCATATGTATTTGTGGTAAAACCTTTTAACAAATTATATTAAGTTTACTTCTGATGTTAGGTTGCTTTCTACAGTTTACAGTTACATCAGCCACCAACATTTTCATCTGTTATTTCTAGTTAACTAATCATTATTTTATTCAAAAATAACTAATAATTATTTTATTCCAAAACTATAAATAAGGGCTTAATTCATAGATTCATCCATTGTTTATCTTCAAGGCATAAAACTATACAATACAAAGAAAAAAACTACCCAACATCTGCTTTTGCCCGGATTGTAATTTTCGCTTCTTTGTCTTGTTTTATAGAGCTACATCCATGGGAGCAGCCAGGCTCAATTCGTGGCAGAGTCACACATTATTCTGCTACTAAGTATCCTTTAAAATACAGATGGACTGAAAAGGACAAAGCAAAGCTGCATGCTATCAAATTGATTTTTTTCTAATATCAAGACTTTCAAGACATTAAATTCTAAACTTTACCATTTGACTAATTTTCTAATTATACTATGCTGATTATTTTTTCTTGCATTGTAATTTTTTTAATTCTGAATCATTAATAGACTGTAATTTTTTTTTTTTTAACTGACTACTGAATTTTGAAGAATAGCTTTTGCTCTGCATTGATTATCTCTGGCTAGAGTTTTTTGTGACCTTTGTATGGTTTTCCCCTTTAGGATCTTAATGGGGAGAAAAAAGTGTCCTATAATATAAAAAGCAGGATAAAAAAACTATCTTAGTACTGGTTCCCTTAAATATTATAGTAAGTGAGAAGAGGGAGATTTAGGATAATTCGACATCTTTTTGGAACATGGCAGACTAAATGTTATGAATCAGATAACACAGTACAATTTATGGTTTAGAGGTGGAAGGGTAAAGAAGATAGCAGGATAGGAAAGAGGTGGAAGGGTAAAGAAGATAGGATAGGATACTTTTCATGTATCTAAAAACAAACTAAATATTACTAGAATGAAGTAAGGTTACTTTTGGGGCAAAAAACTACTTTGGGGGAACACTGACATTTGTGTGAGTCCCATGGAAATATCTGTATGTTAAATTTAGTGTTGAAAGTATTGAGTCATTATCGGGATTTAGAGTGTGGCTTATAGTGTCATTTATAAAATTTGATTATTCTCCTGGTTACTGAGATTCATATTCAAATGAAGCAGTCTAGACCAAATTTTCCAGTATTTGATGTAACCATAACTATTTAAACCTTTAAGGATTCGTAGAACTCACCTAGGCCAAAACTTTATTTTATAGCTAGGAAAACTAAAACCCGCAAGATTTAATGGACTTGCCTTAGGTTGGAGGAAGAACTAGGATTAGAATTCAGTTTTCTTTTTTTTTTTTTTAATAGTCTACTGGTTGTACAGGTTTTATATATTATATTATTATTTATAGGATTTCATGAATAAGTATCAGTTGTGACATCTTGAAGTTTTTAATTTTATTCTGGATGGAAAAGACTATCTTTTAATAGCATTAAAGCTTTGTATTTTATTACTTTGTTGTGCTATAACAGTGCACTCTTTAATCCACCTAGCAAATATGTATATGCCACCTTTAGTTCTCTTTTACTTGCATAATATGTTCTGGGCAGTGCATCAGGTGCCAGGATATACTGAGACTTGTGTTAACTATAGTGGAGGAAAGGAGTGGGAGGTTCTTAAAAGCACTCCCAATTCTCAAGAAGCTCACAAACTTCCTCCTTTGTAAAACCAGGGTTAGTAAACTAACCACATGGCACTTCTCTGTGGAATATGAGATAGCTGGCACAAAGAAAACATCTAGTACTCACTAAAGGCTTTGGTTTTTCCCATTATATTTTCCCATCTTTCTCACTCAGAACTTTGCTGGTCACAGATACCATGCATAAACATTTACTGGTTGATTCTTTTAACATTTGGCAAAGGCATAGATGACCAGAAACAAAACAAACAAAACAAAAACATAGTCCTATGGTATTTATCAGAATTCTAAAGGTTACACTGGGAACACAATGGATTAATTTTTCTGGAGTGTGATTCACTGAGCCCATTAATCATGTGTAATTAACAAGATAGTAAAATGACACCTTTGGAAGATTTGACCTTGGAAATGAAGCTTTAAATGAGATTATAAGACTCCATTTTCTATTAGAGGGGAACTAAACACTATCTTTTTGAAATTCACCAAACAACATCGACCATCTTCTTCCTCTGTATCAGTTCTCAACATTTTTATTCCTTTCATCCTTGGCTACTCATACTTGAGTGCATTTCATGGAACTGTGCATATCTGTAACCCATTCCTTGCATTTACTTAATTACCTATGTGCTTTGTGGCTTCACAATTAAGAAGGTACTATGATGAGTATTTTTTGCTCTAGTCTGTCTCAGATTGTTTACTTAAATGTAGGTATTTCCAATTCCATTCTCAAATTTTGTGATCTTGATAAGTTAACTACTTGGTTTCTCTTTTCCAACTTTCGTATGATAAGAGATTAATACTTTCTGCACATTTAGAGGGAATTTAGGTGAGAAAATAAAATATGTGCAAATACATTTCTAGGAACATCTCATCCTTATTAAAAAAAAATAAGGGTAATACCATATTTGCTCTTAATTTATCTTTTAATTATATAAGTTAATTTATGAAGTAAAACACATTTGTGTTAAAACACAGTACAGTAATCCCCCCCCCAAATTCCACAGGAAATACGTTCCAAGACCACCCCCAGTGGATGCCTGAGACTGTGGATAGTACCAAACCCTACATATGCTATATTTTTTCCTATACATACATACCTATGATAAAGGTTCATTTATAGATCAGGCACAGTAAGAGAGTATCCAAACTGCCAGCATCACTACTCCTATGCTTTGAGGCCATTATTAAGTTAAAAGGGTCACTTGAACACAAGCACTGTGATCCCACGACAGTTTATCTGGTAACAAGATGGCTACCAAGTGACTAATGAATGGGTAGTGAATACAGCGTGGATACTCTGGACAAAGGGATGATTGACATCCAGGTGGGACAGGGCAGGAAGGTGTGAGATTGCATCATGCTACTCAGAATGACATTTAAATCTCAATTTAAAACTTCCGAATTATTTTGGAATTTTCCATATGATATTTTTGGACTGTGGGTAACTGAAACCACAGAAGTGAACCTGCAGAAAAGGGGGAATATGTATTGGAGGTAACTTTTTGGTACTTATTTGTATGGACTTTTTTTTTCTTTTCTATCTGATTTCAATCCATGCTGGCATTTTAGCAGTATACTTTATTCCAAACAGTTAGCCTATTAAATACATCAGGAGTACCTAGCAAAAGGAATGAAAAGGTGTGTTGAGACCGTCATTCCATTGTATGGCAGGAATTCCCCAAGGTTTCATTTCCTGGCTCATTGGCATCAAGCTGAGATTTAGGATGCAAAGAAATTCCACAAACAGTATGAAGTCTTCCATGTAGTTTTTTTTTTTTTTTTTTTTTAATGTCCTTATTGGAGTATAATTGCTTTAACAGTAACACAGAATTAAAAGCCCCTATTTTCTTTCTGCTACTAGTAACTATTTGTTGCTTTATTGCTCCTGTTATTTTTATTTACAGATATCTATGAAAAGAGAAAATGTCTTTTAAAATGGTGGACTCATTAAAATTATCAATAAAAGTTTAGTAGAAGCCAGTATATAATAATTTCTTTTTTTTATATATAATAATTTCTGATTTTACTTTTCCTTGGCAGAGTCTACCGATATTTTTTAAACTTATCATGTAATTTTTTTGTAATTTGCATGTATATTTTTTCTCTTTAAACAACAACAACAAAAAAGGTAAATTCCAGGTGGTTGCTTTTTGTTTAGAGAACATTTCTGCCTTTTGGTTTTCTCTTCCTAATTTAGTAAGCGAGATCATTAGATGCAATTGCTATATACAAAATTTTATTGAAAAAAACCTAAGAAAGAACAGATGGAGTCATTTGATGTCATAGGTTATTGATTCACATTTAGTAAAAGTAAGATTTTTCTCCCTTTTAGTAGTGTTTTATTTCAGTACCTTATGGGGGGGGGGGCGGGGAAGAGTCCTAAGTAGTCTTTGAGAGAAAACTATTTTAAAAAGGAATAAAAAATGTTATGACATTTTAATAAGGAATATACGAACTAAGACTAACTCATATAATCCTTTATATTTTTCCAAGTAAAATATTTTTTTAATTTTTCATTTAGTTATGTAATGAAAATATAAGATATTTGCTGTTTGCAAGAAGGTAGACTGATAGAGAAATAATTTTAATCTGGTATGACAGATCCTATAATCAGTGCTTGGAAGGAGCAACTTGATGCCTGGAGAAGTTGAACGGACTTTTCAGCTGGGTTTTGGTACAGCAGAAAAAGGGTTTCTCCCCAGGTGGAGAATGAGTGAGCGAGAATATTCCAGTGGAAGGTGCAACAGGTACAAAAACATAAAATGAGAGAGCATTCTCAAACTGTGAAGGGCAGATTGATGAAAGGTTAGTTGGCTGGATAATGAATATCTTCCCATACCTTGCTAAGAAATTTCAGTCACCAAGATATGTTATATGTGCTAGTTGAAACAAGACACATGAGTTCCAGGCTTGGCTTTATTGCCAAGTATACAAATTCTGACCTGTCCCTTAATTCTGCATATCCTCTAAGTTCTGGAATCTCAAGAAGATGACATGAGATTAGTGTCAATTGGAAGTAGAAGTTCTGAAATAAAAGGCAGGGGTTTTACTAGCAGTAGTAACAGTTTTAAAATATTTAAAAACATATGTATTCTTACACGGTTCATATTTGCTTTTCCTATGAGAAAAATATTTGTTTTCCATTTATTATGAAAGAATATGATTTTACTCTGATTTGTTTTCAATCTATGATAGAGAACAAATATTTCTTTTATTTTAATGTGTTATATCCTAGGAGAAACATACTATAGAAGAAAATTAATGACGGATGCAAGTTGATATTTTATATTTAGATAGAAGACCAAGTCTTCTATAATGTGCTGACTTTTTTTCAACATTTGTTTGCATTTATCTTTAAATTGACAGTCCTGATTCTCTTCCTAGGAGCAACAGTAAACCCAACATCATGTGCAATTGAGAACGGATTATAATGTAATGCAAATGTATGTGTTACCAGTTCAGTAGGATGCTCATTGCCTCTGGGTTTTGTATATAATTTACACAAACAGCAGCTTCTGTTTTATGTAGGATTATATTAATATTTTGACTTTTTTTCGTGGTAAGAAGGTGATTGACAGGATAAAGAGAGAAACTGGAGAGTACACAGTAGTTGAGTGTATATTGCTATGATATTAATCAATGCAAATGTGCAAAGTAATACATGAAGTAGAACAGGGGCGTGTGTGTGTGTGTGTTTGTGTGTGTGTGTAGGCATAGGCATTAACAATCTCAGAACAATAGAAAAAGTCTCAGGAACATTATAATTTATCTAGTGTATATTTACATCTCTTTTATTCTCTTTTAATGTTGAGACTCTTTAATAAGGCATAGTCAAATGGTTACACCCATCAGTTTAATGACAGAAAAGCATCTGTTATTCCAGAGTCAGACATAGAATCTCTTAGAGATTTGTAGGACCTTTCATTAGTCATTCAGCCTTCCACCCAATGAAAGAAGACCTACACATTAACTCTGACAAATAATCTTCAAGCTTCTTCCTCTGTCTATAAATCAGTCCTTTATCTAAGAATGTTTATGTTACCAATGTGATTTTTTTCCCGAAATGATAAGTATTATGTAGGCTTTCTTTTAGCCAAAACTGTTTTCAGTGATACAGTAGAACTTAAGCTAAATAATTCTCAATACTCAAAGTCCTTAAGTTTAAAAGTATCTTTAAATAAAAGAGGAGGGTTGGCCAGTTTAAAGCCATTTTAGTTTAATTCATGTATCTTAATTACAGCCATCAAGTTTAAAGTAGGTTCACAGCTCATTCCTTGCTAAAGCCTAGAAAATTCACTTTAGCAGAAAACATTCTGAGCACAAACTCACACTTGGTTCCTGACCCTGCTGCTTTCTAATAAAATATTTTATCTTGGAGTTGTACATAACACCTGTATCTAGTAATCCCTTTGCTTTAAAATTCCTACTTCAAGATCATAACACAAGGGTTTACTAAGTTTTTCATTTCTTTATTTTCACGTAAGAGCAAAGCTAACTTCCTCTCAGACATAATAGTTTATAGTATCTTTGGCATGGTCTAAGATCCTCCATAGCAAGGGTTGGCAAACTAGGACCAGCAAGGGCCAAATCCAGCCTGTCTACTATTTTTATAAATAAAGTTTTATTGGAACACAGCCACACCTTTTCATTTGTGTATTGTCTATGATTACTTTGCACTACAATAGCAGAGTTGAGTAGTAACAATACACCATACAGCTTGCATAGCCCAGAATATTTACTTTCTGGCCCTTTAGAGAAAAAGTTTGCAAACTACTGCTATGTAGAATATGAATAACAGAAAACAAAAACCCACAACAACCTCATTACCCCAAGACAGTTGCTTTCAACTTATTATCTTTCTTTCCCTGCATTTCTCTTATTATTTGTTTTTGAAGAGATGAGATTATATTGTTTATGTACATTTTCACTTGACATAAAATTTTATGCTTACACATTATGTTAAAATAGATTTAGCTATTTTGTTCCTTTGCTTCTCCCTCATCGTTTTCATCTAACCCTCTCATCATCCTACTTCATTCCTTCTATGTTCTTTTGGTTTGCAACTTTTAGTCACTAGCTTTGTGGCTTTGCACAAGTTATTTGAACCTCTCTGGTGGCTTCAGTTTCCTTATTTGTAAACCGAGGATAATAATGATATTACAGTATCTACATCAAAGAGTAGTTCAAAGAGTAGTTGGTACTGGGTAAGATAGTGAACAAAACAAAGTTCCTACCCTTTGGGGGCTAACATTTGTAGTGACAGGACAGAGACAATAAGTGAATAAAAAAGATACAGAATCTAAAATTTCTTTAAAAAACAATGTTAACAGAGAAAAACGAAGCAGGATAAAGAAGTACAGAGTTCAAGGGAGGCTTCTCTGATATCATTGGAGCAAAAACCTGAAGGAGGTGAGGGAGTGAGTTACATAGACATTGGGGGGAAAGAGTATTCAAGCAGTGGGATAGCAATTGCAAAGATCCTGAGGCAGAGGGGTTCCTCTTGTTGGAAGAATACCAAGGACATGAGTCAGAGCAATCAAGGGCGGAGAAGTGTAGGAAGTGGGTCAGGATATAAATCAGGTACAGCCTTGGGGTCATTCTGAGGTCTTTAGATTTTACTCAGTGAGAGATGGAAAGCTATTAGAGTGCTCTGAGGAGAAGAATGGCATTACCTGACTGACTTTAACGATATATTAGAAAGTCCATACTACCTAAGGCAATCTACAGATTCAATGCAATTCCTTTCAAAATACTAATGGCATTTTTTTCACAGAACTAGAACAAATAATCCTAAAATTTGCATGGAACTGCAAAAGGCCCTGATTAGCCAAAGCGACCTTGAGAAAGAACAACAAAGCTGGAGGTATCATGCTCCCTGATTTCAAACTATATTAAAAAGCTATAGTAATATTATAAAAACAGTATGGTATAAGCACAAAAACAGACACATAGATCAATGGAACAGACTAGAGAGCCCAGAAATAAACCTGTGCACTTATGGTCAATTAATCTACAACAAAGGACGCAAGAATGTACAATGGGGAAAAGACTACCCCTTTAATAAATGGTGTTGGGAAAACTGGACAGCTACATGCAAAAAAATGAAACTGGACCAGTTTCTCACACGATATACAAAAATAGATTCAAAATGGATTAAAGACCTGAAACTATAAAACTCCTAGAAGAAAACATAGGCAGTATGCTCTTTGACATAGGTCTTAGCGATAATTTTTTGGATGTGTCTCCTCAGGCAAGGGAAACAAAAGCAAACAAGTGGGACTGCATCAAACTAAAAATCTTTCGCACATTGAAAAAAAACGTCAACAAAATGAAAAGGTAGCCTACTGAATGGGAGAAGATATTTGCAAATCATATATCCAAATAAGGGGTTAATATCATAATAAAGAACTCATACAACTCAGTATCAAAAAGCAAACAACCTAATTAAAAAATGGGCAGAGGACTTGAAGAGGACTTCCTCTTTTCTAAGGAAGACATATGATGGCCAACAGACACATGAAAAGATGTTCTGCATCACTAATCATCAAGAAACTGCAAATCCACAATAAGATACCACCTCACACCCATCAGAATGGCTATCATCAAGAACTTAATAAATAACAAGTGTTGGTGAGGATGTGGAGAAAACAGAACCCTTGTGCACTGTTGGTGGGAATCTAATTTGGCACAGCCACTATGGAAAACAGTATGGAAGTTCCTCAAAAAAATTAAAAATAGAACCAGCATATGATTCAGCAGTTTTACTTCTGGATATTTTATTTACTTGAAGAAAACAAAAACACTAATTCTGAAATATATATGCACCTCTGTGTTCATTGTAGCATTATTTACAATAAGCAAGATATGGAAGCAACCAAAGTGACCATCAATGGATGAATGGATAAAGAAGATATGGTGTGTGTGTATGTGTGTGTGTGTGTGTGTGTGTGTATATACACACATATATATGCACATATATATACACATATATATACACAATGGCATATTACTCAACCATTAAATAAAAAGAAATCTTGCCATTTGCAACAACATGGATGGATCTGAAGAGTATCACGCTAAGTGAAATAAGTCAGAGAAAGACAAATACCTTATGATCTCATTTGTATGCAGAATCTAAAAAACAAATGAACAAAACAAAACAGAACAAATCAAAAACAGACTCATAGATACAGAGAACAGGGTGGTTGCCAGAGGGCAGGTGGGTGACGGGTTGGGCAAAACAGGTGAAGGAGATTAGGAGGTACAAGCTTACGGTTTTAAAATAGTCATGGGGATGTAATACACAACATAAGGAGTATGGTTGATAATATTGTAGTAACTTTGTATGGGAGAGATGGTTACTAGACTTACGGTGGCGATCATTTCCTCGTGTATTTAAGTGTCCAGATACTACGTTGTATACCTGAAACTAACATAATATTGTATATTTAAATTAAGAAAAGCTAGAGAATATTTCTAAGACTTAGGGGTAGGAATTAATTTCATAAGCAAGAAACAATAACCAAAGCTCACAAAAGAATAATAATTTTGACCATACTAAAATGAAAACCTTCTGCATAACTAAACAATTTAGAAGACAAGTAGAAGAATCTATATGCAACATTTTAATCAATTCATATCCAGAAAAAAGTGAAGCATTTTCTAAGTTAATAAGAAAAGGCAAGTATGCTTATGGAAAAATGGACAAATAAATAAGCACTATACAAAAGATTAAACAAAAAAGAATTAACATATCGAAAGATACTCAGACTCACTATTGATACAGATCCCCACTCAACAATTTGATAAAATCAATAGTTCAGCAATACCAACGTTAACGTTTCCTCGGCAACGTAAGAAAAATGGAAACTCTTAACACTACTTGTTTTACAGAATATGATCATACCTAGTAAATTTGAAAATACACATATCAGCCTCTCAAAGACTCTACCTCTAGGTGTAGACCCTAGAAAAAAATATTGCACGTGTACATATAAAAAGACAGTCTTTGTAGGAGTATTTGAAATAGCAAACATTTGGAAACAAATGCCCATCAGTAAGATGAAGCAATAACATGTGGTACACTCTTATGAAAATCTTACAATTATGTAACAACATTGTTTGAATTTGTGTGAAGTTCAAAAGCAATCAAATGAGCAGCATGTAGGTCACATAGTTTACAACATAATAATGCAGCAACTTACAGAGGGACAGTAGTAAAAATAACACGTATGAAGATATATTAACAGGGATATATTACACTTGAGTGACCATAGTTATTAATATCCAATAAAATATAATTTGCTTAATAAAATAACTTCTCCCTAAGTGCATATTTATGTCTGTGTGTGCTAATAACACACACACACATATATTATGTTCATGTATTCAGTTTTATCCTGAGAATATTGACTGTATGGCTTTACTCTCATTAAAATTTTAAAGCATTTAAATTTTTAAAACTTGTTTTCCCCAGAAATAAACATACTGTGATTTTCCCTGTTTTATAAAGGAATTTTGGAAACTACTGAGCAGATGGTGTCATAAAAGAAATATTTGTTTCATTTATATTATCTATATAAAATCATTTTTAAGTGTCATTTATATTTTGAATATTTATTAAAAATGTTTTTGTGATAGTTAAAATAATCCAGAACTCTATGAATTTTCAGTAGATCAAGTATGTACATAAATGTATAGATTAGAATTCTACATGAATATAAAAGGGTGTTGCCAAAGAAAGATGAAAGGAGAACCCTAATTTAATTCCTTATTAAGGATCTACATCAGTCCTATCAGTCTGCTCCACAGAACTAAGTTAAGCAGTCGAAATTCCCTGTGTATCAGCAGTTTGAGTGATACAAGCTTTTAATTTTTCGATCATTTTATTATTGGCAACCTCCTATGACTCTGGACTTGAGGGAGTTTATATCAGTAAATTGTCCAAAACACCTTAAGAATAATGAATCCTTAAAGTCCACAAACTAACATACTGCTACTGCAAAACATTCATTCTCTTACCTTGTCCTTTCAGGCCATGACGACATGATTGAAACACAAAGAACTTAGTAATTAATCTAAATTTCAGAGGTTTTCAAACTGTGTTATTGTGGATTCCCTAAAAGTTTAGTGGTATATATGTGTGTCAGGCAGGGGGATGGTATTGCATGGGGCTGGCAGTGGCTTTTTCTCTTGTATGCATTAGGCATCCAACCGAGGTTGGTTGGTTGGACCCATGCTGAATATATTCTGATTTTCTGTGATTGCCAGTAAACTGTCATTCTAATTGTAACTGGTGTATATCTTTATGTATAATGTGAAATACCATTATTGGTTTTGAGAGTTTATAATTCCTATGCACTATGAAAATTCTGGAATTTAAGGGCATTTAGAATTAGACCTTTAAAATCTCAAAGTTTCAGGTTATATAGTCTAAAAATTAAGGCATATTTAATTAAATACACAAAGAGCGGTAATCTTATATAAAGAGAATAAATTGCATTTACCTCTGTGTGCGTTTGTAATTTAATCATTCTGGGACAGAACACCCTGTGTTCAGATCCAGAAAAATTAATAGATTTTATTTGCATCTATTTCTACTGTTTCCTTGACAACTACTATAGATGCTGCTATCACCATGGGGATGGTTCTTCTAAATGAAGCGGCAACATCCAAAGGCGATGTTGGAAAAAGACGGAGTAAGTCTCTGTGTTGGTATTTTTCTAAGTTTGTTTTAGTCTTAAGCTTCATTTAAATCAAATGGGAAATAGATAAAAGTCCTCTGTAAATGAACTTCTAAAGAAATGTTCTGGTTTGAAGACAGTTGTGGTGTTTCTTACTTTTTTCTGTTTCTTGGATGTGTGTGTGCAAATACTTAAAAATACATTTCTTCCAAAATGGGACTGGGTGATTTTCTTTGGAACCGGATATAAAGAAGAGCTCTTATTCACCCTTGGTTGGGGTGCTATGACGCATCTCTGCTGAAGCTGTAGTCTCTGTAGTCATGTCCACCCTACAAGAAGAGGTGGAAAATTCTGCGGGCAGAGTCTTCAGAGGCTTTACTGGCTAATGATATGTTCCCTGTGCCACAAGAATCAGGTATGGATTCAAGGACTGACTCAGACAGAGAAGTTTTTGCATAGGTCTTGTACCCTGAAATATTATACTTCCGATTACCTCCGAAACCTCCTTTTAGCAACATTTAGAAAGGGGGCATTTCATGATACGATGTTTTCCAGTGTCTTTGCCTTTTCCAATGATATTCCAAGATTTACAACTCTACCAAGTTCCAGCACTATGTCTTAACAAGGTGACTACGTTTTATCCTTTGACAGAACTGTTCCTCTCAGGGAGTTGTAGAAAAAGAATACCTGTTTATAAAGTAACATATTTTTGGCAGGAAAAGGGAAAAAACACATGGGAAAAATCTTCTGCCCTGAGGAGCATAGGTTAGGAAAGGACAGACAGCCTTAAATTCAGTATTTCCTGCCACAGATCTTTCTATAATTAATATAAAGTCCCTATGTGAGTTTATGATTATGCTTCCAGAAACCTATAATTAAGATTTTTCCCAATATGCTTTGCATTTCTGAACCCTTTTTAAAACCCAGAATGTATGTGTGAGGAGCACAGGCATCTGGAAAAGACTCATAATTTATTAAGAAGTTTAAAATAAAAATCCAGACTTATTTTTTTATGGGAATTTTAGTTATGGCGACATGTATGTAAGTCAGTCATAGTGATTTCTAAATATAATTCTTAGGTATCTTAAGTGTTGAAATGTTTTGGAATGTAAGACACTTAAGTCTACCCTCTGTTTTCCCATGATGCCATCTATACACTGTTAGAAAGAAACTACACAAGCGACGAATGCATTACTTTCTTTAGTTAATCATTGTTCAGAACATTTTGTGATTTATGTTTTGAATAATGAATGTGACGTTCTTGGGACTGACAAGTAATATTTATAAGGACAAATTCTTATGTGTTTCTGTATTTATCATGTATCCTTCATATTAAAATAGTAAGAAATATGTAGTAATTTTTTAATCGCAGGTCTATAATTATATATATATAAATAACCACTCCAGCCCCCACCCACTGCCAGTTTATTTATTCGTGTGTGTGTGAGTGGGGGGGGGGGAGAGACAGAAGGGGTGGGGGAATGGGAAATATATTTTTAAATGATCCCTTTTGATTCCAGTGTGATTTTTATTTTTGATATAATACAAGTACTGTGATTATTATTGCCCAGGTCAGAATGCGTCTGTGTCGTCATAGCATTTTCTTCTCACAAGTATGTTATCTCGTACGGGCTGCAGTGGTTTGTTGGGTCATTACTGACTCCTGTCTCGGGCCCTCTCCCCCACGTGCGAGTACTTGAGCAGCATTATTTTGTTCCACTGCATAGAATCAAGTAATATAATCTGTCTTACTTGATCACATTTTGAGGCTTATTTCCCATCGAACACAATCAGATGAGGCTACCAAAAGCGGCAAAGGGAGTGAAAAAGTGTTTTACTCAGATTCTGGAGAAGAAGACAGAGGAAAGGAAGAAGTATTTGGTAATGCCAAATGTAGGAAGGTATAAAGTAAAGCATCATGTCATTAATTCTGGGTTTACTAAGATTATTGTAAGCACAGTTGCTATGTCTAGTGGCTAGTGTCTGTCATACTTGGACATTCCATAATTTAAGGAAAAAAAGGTGTTTTTCATTTTTGTGGTATTCAGCAACTGTTTTTGCTTTGCTTTCTGCCAATATTCATTTGAAGTTCACCTTCATGAGTGTTATCTGAAATGAAATGCCACAGAGGCTGCAGCTCAACGCTATTAAGCACTTAGGACTTTTCGCAATTTGTTCTCAAAACTGAGAGAATGGTATTCCTACAGAGTTGAAAGAAAACTGACAGATTTCTAGACCATGTTTTAACAATGCCATACCTTATCTACTCCCTGATTTCCAGGATTGTAATTAAACCTGGTCTAATTTATATGCTAGATTAATTTAAAACTCGTATTTCATCACTATAGCAGCATATAGAACTGTTTAATCTTCCTTGTTTCCTTCTGTCTTAGTGTGTTTAATCTCTTTTGTCTTCCCCTTTCTTTTATAATTAATTATATTAGATATTTCAGTGTTTTTAAAGAATTCCCTGAAACTAACGAAAGGATACAAGTGTCGCGCAAATGTTTTATTCTTAAGAAACGGTTAGCTATTTCTTATTAAGAGAACTAATTTCTACTTATTTACAGAACAAATTTAAATAAATTTCTATTTCTCTAAATATACCTATGTTTTCTTTTATTCTAAACATACCTGCATTTAATTGGCTCAGATTTTTAAGCATTTATGTTTTGTTTATTTTACTAATAGCAATGTATCTTATTTAATTAAAATCCAATATATGTATTTGCATACATTTTTATTATATATATTATATATATTTGATTAGTCATCTACTTTAGAGTAAAATCTTCCTAACCATAACAAAAAGGAAAAGAAATTTCCCTGTTGTCAACTTGCCTTGGACAAAGTGATACTGAAAACCTAGACCACAGCCTAAGCACATTCTGCTGTAACATATACCGTGTGTTCCTTTGTAAAACAAACAAACAATAACACCGTGACACTATAACCAGCAATTTAGGAGGATTTTCTCCTGCTTTGACTGTCACAGAGTTCATATTTTCTCACTCCCCAAGCTTTTGTTCCTAGCCTTCAGCGTGCTGGGACGAACTGTTATTTGTAAGTAACAGGCTTTTACTGAGGCAATAATCTAGCCAATAACCTAAAATTACATTTCTTTGTAAATATTCCATGGCATCTGAAAATAAAATTATATTGCACATTCTAATAATGCAAATGTCTCTGCTAATATAGCCAGTACTTCACAATGCAGGGGCTGATAATCTTGTTTGCGGTTTATCACATATTTTGTTGTGTTTTGTTTTGATCCCTCTGGGGGCATTTTAGTACTTGTAGGAATTCTGTAAGAGAAGAAAACCACCAGAAGACTTAGATCAGTCACTTTTGTTGTTTTCATACCCCAAATAGTACATTTTCATTGAGAAGAATGTGGAAAATAATGATTATCTGGTTTGTTGTACCTGTATGTGCCATGAACTGTTACATGTAAGTATACTGTAATTAACTGAATGCATTTAAAAAATATAATCATTTGGGTTGTGTGTGTCTAGACCAATGGAGTTTTCTGTCTCTTTCTAGTCATTTGTCTAGTGGGATTAGGCCTGGTGGTCTTCTTCTTCAGTTTTCTACTTTCAATATTTCGTTCCAAGTACCACGGCTACCCTTACAGGTAATATCGTTATACTAATGTGACTGTTTTCATTTTTAACTAATAGAATAAATAGAATTTCAATGGTTAATATATATTTAAGGATTAATATAAAGTAGGTAACTTATTTGCCAAGTGACTTTAAACTCTGTTAAGCAAGTTTCTGAGCACCTGCCATGTGTTCCGCATAGACTATATGGAGGAGATATAAGGCATGGTTCCTGCTCCCCAGCATAGTATAGTTTTATTTTAGAGATCCATGTTATATGCATATTACATATGTACATAAACATATAACAAAATGTTTTAAATTTTGTGGAATTTATCAGAATTTCTTCTTGTCTTGGTTTGCCTGTCCATCATGATTTTTACTTCATTTGCAAAATTTTTTTCTCATAAAATCTACTGTTCAGTGTCCAATAAACTGCATCATCTTTTGAATTCTGCAAAGTTTTAGCTTTTTTTCAAATAAGAAAAGCAAACTTGAAAGGGAAAATTAAATGATAAAATAATGTCTGGTCACTGGAAGCTGTATAATGAGTATCTCCTAAGATTTTCACCAACATATTTTCATAACTGGGGATGGAAAGATGTTGAAAATTCGTTCTAAAATGATGTTATTATAACCAAAGTATACTTTTCACTGAAGCAAAACACACCTGATGCGCCGGATCAGAGTCGTCCAGGTCGTGAATTAGGCAGATTCATTTCTTGACCACATTCCTCCCTCAGCTTCTCTCAAAGGAATCAATATTCCACTTTCTCTTTCTCTAGGGAGTCCTTCTAATAACCCATCCTTCTCTCTAATTAATAAGTAAAGGTGCTGTATTTCCTTTCTCAGAGATTTTGAAAACTCTTTTCTGTTGAGATAGTAGAACTGATGATATATTGATAGAAAATAAAATCTCATACCTTACATCCCTTTTGCATGTGAACTGAGCAATTATATTAAGAGAATGTTTCTACATAGGTGATGGCAGCAATGTATAGCTTTTTCTGGGGCACAGAACTAATCCCGTGACAGAGATCTGATTATGGGCTTATAATGAAGAGTAAGATGCTTCAACCCCACCTCTCTGTTTTCTCATATAGACAGAGGCACATTTCCAATCTCTTCTTCTCACACCCATTAAAAATAAATGTACTAAAGGAGTGGAAGAAATGTGAGTATCAGATCTGAGCTGTGAGGCCATCTACCTTTAATCCTGCCTGCAGCGTAAGTGAATTTTTAAAAAACATTAGTTCTGAGGGCAAGAAGAGTAATAAGAAAGGCAATTAAAGCCTCCAGTTTCTTGATTTTATTCTTGACATTGGCTGGCTATCTGATTTTGGTTTTGAAAATGTGAAATCAGACTAATCAAATCCCAGATTAAGTACGCCCAAGAAAGATGCAGTTTATGTTCTTCTTTTTCCCCTACCCTAAGACTGAGAATCACGGTTCTGTATGACTGGAGTCTTAGTTTGACTTGCATGTTTTCTGTTGATGGAATCTGTAGAAGAGTATTTCTATTTCTCTTAAGTTTTTATTCAGGGTGCCAAAAAGAGTTAAATTAATTCATTTCAACCTACAGCATTTACAGTGTCCATGAAAGGTGTCTATTTTAATAAAAGGTAAAGTATAGTAAGGGATGTTGTGCGATTCTTAAAAAACCTATGTAGTTGACAGTCAGAAAACAGGGGAAGGTAAAGAGCGAATTCCAGCTTCCCTTATACATCAGAGCATCAAAATCTAACAAGAATATCATCCCCTATCTAGATTTTCCTAGTCATTATATTGCTATGTTAGAACAAGTAGAGAAAAGTTGTTTTTCTCGTTCCATAGAATAATGTTACATTTGACAACACTATTTTGTTATGATATGAAGAGTTTAAGTTTGTACTTTTTTCCCAAGAAGTAATTGTCATTTAGTAGTATAAGTCTCTAATCCTCTGATTCTTTACCAGGAGTGGACATGTAAATCACCTGGGAAGCTTTTCAAAATACCTATTCCAGGCCTCACCCTAGATATTCATAGTAAGCATTTCTGAACCAGAGTATACGCTTATTTCTTTATGAGTGTGGCATCAACCATTCTTACTGGGCCACAGTCACACTCCCTTGTCGAGGGCCCACCAGGCTAAACAAGGACTGGGCTTGCCGTTAGCTGGCCTCACGGGGCTGGAAGTGGAGATGTAAGAGGTCAGATGGAAATCACGCCCAAGAGTGGTTGGTGAATATGAAATTTGACATAGTTTAGATGAAAACCCCTAAAAGGAGCTGCCAAGAAACAGAATCAGAACAGAGCTCAGCAAAAAAGCCTGGGAAACCCAGTACACTGAAAGACTGTGACATGTCATCACAGAGACGTGAAGGCAGGATCCTGGCTTTGGCCTCCACTCTTGCAAGCTCCACTGTCTGCTGCGCTGTTGCAGGACTTAGCCATCCAGCTCTTTCACTGCCCAGTTTAAATCATTCTTTTAGTTTATTCATCTCTTCCTATATCACTTCAAAGCTTTCTAATATTCCTCTTCAGCCTCTTAAGAACTTCTGTTCGTATCTGCTTTTCTGCATTCTGTCTTTTCCATGGATATAGTGATGCGTCATTCATCAAGCTTCCATAAATCCTTCTAGCCCTCCTAGCTCATACCTGTCCAATCATTCATCATCAAATTCTCTTGCCTTGTCAGGTTGATAGAATAGGTTATATGTGTTCCCTTCATTACATTTACAGCATCCCTCTGAGCTAACAAAATATGGTAGAGGGGAGCATTATGAGCAAAAAATACCAACTTTGCATCTGAAAAGCTTTATTCTCTTATTAGTCTAACACGTGGATATATGCCAGAGTTACTTTAGTAATGGTAGGTATTGCTTTGGGGTTTGTTTTTAATCCACTGCATCATTTTCCTTCAGAATAAGGTTTTTTCTCAGAAATGTTATCAGTTCTCTTACGAATGACTATGATAATAAATAGATGATTAACATCAAGAGCAAGTGTTGCCAAAAGGACTGGAGAGAGTATATATACCAGGGATTTGGATAAATCCTGAGCTAAGTTCTAAAAACCTGGCAGTATAGTGAAAAAAATTTCTGTCCAACTAGTTCACTGGAGAGAAAGCAAAGGTGATAGCAAAAGCCAGAGTGAGAGAGGGCATAAATGAAAGAAAGGACAAGAGAAATAATTCTGGGAATAGTTAAAAGATGACATGTTAATAAAAAAGGAAAAGAGACAATTTCCCACTGAATTATCCTATGGGAGAGGTTTGGTCAGTTATGAACATAGTACCACATTCTGAAGGAACACTTTGCATTCCCAGAAGCACGTGTCTGTGGCACCAGCATTATAGTATTTGATAAATAAAAAACAAACCAAATATTGCTCCTATCGGATAAAAGTAGTTTGTAGGGAATGAGAAAATGAGATACTGGATACCATCATTATAGCAAGAGGAAAGGTATTCCATATTCCAGAGGTATGTCCTGGCCTGGGTACTTCTGAAAAGACATTGTGGATGTCCATCTTCAATGACAGCTAGTGCCTAGTATAATGAATCATAAACCCTGGTGACCAAGAGCTAAATCAATCCAATCCTTTGTGCCAGACATACATTGAAGTAGGCTTGCAAAAAAAAAAAAAAAAAAGAAGACTTTCTCAACCAAGACCATTTCCTTGACTTTGAGATGAGCTGCCAGGACAAATAAACAGTTTTCTTCAAAAAGAATGGAAAAACCTCCCACTTCTACCTACTTTAGATAATACCAGTACTTTGGATAAGACGAGAGATGTCCTTTACTGAAAATGCATATTTGAACATAACACCATCTACTAACTGAAAAACACCTTTAGCCAGGGGCTTTGGCTCCAATGCCAAAGTACTCTCTTGGGTGTAATGTCCCAGCCTTTGGTAGGCTTTGATATCTGTGTTTTAGGTTTGTGAATTATAACCTTTGTACCAAGAAATGCCTCTGATGCACAGAACTATGTCCAGATTTATTTTAAAACTAATTTTTTATTTCCTCACAATTTTGAATTGTCTGATATACAACCTTTAATTTCTTCTATATGGAATGATCTTTTTGCTTTTCATTTTTATTTTAATTTTAAACCTCACAAAACCTTAAACATTCATGCACTTCCTATTTTCTGAGTACTTCACACTGCTATATTTTTTGGTTTTGGTCTATGTACTTGCTGAAAGGGATAAAAGTCTGTTACATGTTTACTCTATTTCCTTAAATCTTCCCCACATTTTAGTCTTAAGGGTTTTTTCCCACAGTATCAACATGTTTCATGCCATCACTAAATTCTCCCAGATCATCTTTAAGTTTCAATAAGCAAACTTCCCTCATTTAAATCCCTGATCTACCTGTTACTAGCTCAGTGACTTTGGGAAAGTTAAGTAACTTTTCTAAACCTTGGTTTTCTCATTTGTAAATGGGAAATGTTTACACACTTTGACATTTGTAAAGATTACATGATGTAAATCACTTAGCACATTGCCTGGTACTTAGTAAAGGGCACATAGTATTAATTACTCAATAACTCTTTGATGCTAATTATTCTCATTAGTTCTGATATAAAGATTTTACACATTTATATTTAATTTTTCCTAAGCAGGATTTTTTTACGCTAAAGATTAAGCAACTGTTGTTTTGGGGTTTTTTTTGTTGTTGTTGTTTTGGGGTTTTTTTTTTTCACTTTCTTTTTGATGTATAGTTGATGTACAATATCATATAAGTTACAGGTGTACAATATAGTGATTTACAATTATTTTTTGTCTTTTTGTTGTTGTTGTTGTTGTTAGGGAGTTTGGGATTGGCAACTGTTGTTTTTTATTTGCATGGTTCAGTTGGGTGAAGAACAGATTTTCCCTGAACCTTTTGATGAACTTCATTGGGCTCTCAAATCCCTTGAAATTATCAGTGAAATATCAAAGATTATTAAGAATTTGATGTAATTACCATCTGAGCCATAGTTCAGAAAAAGAAGGAATTTTATTCTAGTGATAGCACTGAATTCATCTTGTGTATTAAATAAAGATTAACTTTAGGGCTTATTCCATTTTCTAAGAAGAGTAAAGTGCTAGTGGTCATACATGAGAGTCTTCCATTATGGGTAATTACTTTCCCACTGTTTTCCACTGACACACTTTGATTCAAAGTTTTCTTCAAAAAATTTCTATAAAACTATTTGACATATCAAGTCTCTGTTTTAGTAGGAAAACAGCATGAAACATTCTCTACTAATTCTGTCACTTTGCTTCTTGTTTACGAATCTTTGGTTGTCTTTGAGAGGTAGTATGGTATAATGGAAAAATAATGTTTAGAATCACAAGATCTGAGTTCAAATTCAGTATGTAATTTTGTATGTTAGTTAAGAACTCTGGGTCTGCAGTCACACGGATCCAAGTTTGAATCTTCCGTTCTCTTCACTAACTTTGGGACTTGGAGTTACTTAACTTTTGAGTCTCATTTTTCTTCACCTCTAAAAGTAGTGTTATGGGGTTGGATAACAGCTTTGTTAAGCTTGTTTCTTCGTCTGTAAACTTGGCATAATAATTAATACCTATCTGAGAATTTTGAGGGGATAAATTATATAATCAATTTGTAGTGCCTGAAAGGTAGTGGGTTCTCAGAAGTAATTACTTAACCTACCTCTTGCCTGTACTAGCCATTTCAGCACTTGGTTATTCAGTAGCACCTTACCATGTTACATTTTTCATTAAGTATTCATATATAACTTTTGTATGTTGCAGTTCTTTTCATTCTAGGGTATCGTAAGGTATTTTAGAGAAGGTCCTTGGAAATGCCTTTTTTATATCTCCAAAGTGTTGTGCACATAGTAGGTGCTCATCATATACTTAATTGAATATGTTTATTCAAAAACATTTTTTATTTATTCCTTATCTAACTGCAACAGGAACCATTAAGATAGAAACACAGTGGAGAGAAGAGTACTGGTTTGCCACATTGCACAACTCCAGAAGGTGGAATTCACATCACATGATACCCCATGGAGTTGTTGGGTTGTTCCACACACCTAGAGGGGTGTGTGGAGTGTGTAAACATTATTCCAGAAACCTGGGCTCTAAAGATACTTATTGCAACCTCAAAATGATCCTGAGCTTGCTGGCATCAAAAGTAAATATAAAAATATGTATTAATTAAGCTTACAATGGACATAGAAACTATTCCATTGTCTTAACAAGATACTTGTAATTCATGATGGCTTTGGTTACTTTGAGAGATGATGAATAACCAAAAAAAAGGATTGACATTCAGTAAGGGAAAGTACAGAATAAAAGCTAGACATGAAAGATATTCCTAATGAATTTTGAGAAAAGTATGCTAGTGAACAAGCACAGCAAGGCAAAAAATCCCAGGACGTACACTATGTAACAATATCACTTTCCTTTCTACATCTTACTTAGATGTAGATCTTTCGTCTGTAGGGAAAATATAAAACACAATCTTGAGCCATACCAAAAGAAAATACAGAAATGGTGTGGTGATCAATCCACAATATGTATCATTGATAAGAATTTCACTGGGATTGCCTTTCTGATGCTGAGTTCTAGCTTTGAAGAATGACGTAAAGGACCAAAGACTTAGAGGTGGTTCAGAGAAGGGCTGGAGTGCTATAGCGGCACCGCTGTGTGTGTCCTATCTTATCTACATAAAGAATACAGTGCTAAATCTTTGTAATACTATTGTACAAATGGAAATCGAATCTTAAGGACTATTTTCTCCATATTGTTGTATTTCACTGTGGTGTATTGGAAAGTGATCTGGACTTTGAGTGAGAAGATGTGATTTGGACCATGGCACTTTAAAACTGTAACCTCAGGCAAGTCTTTTCATCTTCTCTGAGCCTCAGTTTTCCTCATCTTTCGGATAACAACCATCATATTTATCTCATAAGTAAGACAAGTTGTGGCCAACTATTGTTTTACAAATGCAAGATAACTTAGAACTATGCGAGCTCGTATCCCAGCCTTACGCTGTTGTACTTAGCTGCTACAGGGACAAGCCCTCAGATAAAAATTTCCAGCAATAGACTTTGACCCATGGAATTAACCACTGACAAACATAGTATGTTTTTTTAAACAATAATATTCATATGCATGCATATGCCCACCACTTCAAACAAAATATAATTCTATTTGGTTACTTCTGTTTTATTACTTGAGGGAGGAAAGCAGAACAACTGACAGAAAGATGTTTAATTCTGCTGAGGAAAAACATAGTCAACTGCCTTTTCCCACTAACAAACAATATAAGCCTTAATATCCAGAATAATAAAATACAAGTCTTCTAAACACGCACTGATTTTTTAATCAACATTTGGTAATTCAGAAATAGATACTAGGAACCTGTGTATAAATCCAAAGTGATTTTTATAGAAAACTCAGAGCCCAGGCTTTTTGATTTTGCACTGCAGTCCCTCAAACCTCAGAACACATGGTCTGAGCAGAGACACACAAAGCAAAGGAAGCTCTAGAGGGTTATTTCCACTGTGCAAACACAGCTTTCTTACGCCGGCAGAAACTCCACCATTCAGCAACCCCCGAAAGGAGGGAAACAGTACGAAGCTCCTGTGATCTAGAAGTTCTGTTGTTCACCTGTCCCTCAACCTTACCCCACATGCTAGCTTTACTGGTCTTTTCCCCCCAGACCTAGCATCCACGTCTCTGACCACACCTAGTTATAGTAACAATAATGTTATCCAGACTCTTCCGAAGTGCCCCGCTCTGTAGGCTGTAGAGAAGAGGCCTCAACAGTCGTTAAACTTGACAGCTCTCACCTTGCGTAACTGTAGGTATATCAATAGAAAGGTTTCCATTCCCAAAGATCCCTTTCCCAACTCCTAATAAAGTCCTGAATTTCTTTAGGGCTTTATTTTAGATCATGTACTTCAGACCTGAAGACTTTTCTGGATTTGGTAATTTTCTGTTACAAAGAAGAGAGCCCCAGGGCTTTTGGCTGAAGAGGCCTGGCTGACAGCCAAAACAACTTCTCCCTGCATCCCCTTAGAACACTTGTTAATATAAAGGTTAGAAAATCCTGAGAACAGTGACTCATTAAGTTCTACTAGCTACAAGGCCAGGGGAACAGGACTGAGTTCACTAGTGGCCTATCCTTGTTCTGAGTAAAGAACCAAGGCTTTTCCTCCCTTCTGCACTTCTTTGGCTCCAAGATGAAATCGGAGCAGCTGCCCCTTATCCACAGAAGTGATTTCTGTGCGACCGAGTGCCATTACATAACCATGAGGTTTCTGACTTCTTTCCCAGTTTGAGAACAGGAAGTGAGAACATTAGACAAGAAAATTCCGTCCAGCTGAAGATCTTGGTAGAGAATTTAACCTGCTCCCAATTGGACAGAATTCATTCATTCAAGAGCACCGCATACATGCTGTATTTTTAAAACACTGGGGAACAGATAAATTAATTAAGAGAAGTCAAAACAAAGTGCAAACCACTATTTGGTGCCTGTTCAGATATTTCACAGGAAGAGAAAAGGAACAAACATTACATATTACATGTAATATGGGTCTCCAGTAGCCACCCAATAACCAAATCCAGATGTCTCTTCTCATTCTGCAACCCGAGTAACCTTTCTAGGACTTTAGTTAACTAGCTCCTCTTGGACATGTTATGCCCTGGATTTTGTAACATGGCACTCTTGGACCTTCCTTTTTCCTTTTAGATTACTTCTCTGTCCCCAATATACATGCTAAATCCTGATCTTTCTCCTGAGATCTAGAAACAGACCTTAATACCACATTAACCCCTCACCCTCAACCCCAAAGCCAAGCTCAAACTCTCTGCTCCAAACCTGTGTCTCCTGCCCTGCCCATTTTCCCTACGACACTGTTATTCTCATAATCATACAAGATAGAAACCTGGGAGTCAGTTTGGCCTCCATCACTTTCTATTCCCCCTGCTGCTGTCTTAATTTATATACCTAGTATCTTTTTCAGAATATCACCCAGCCTCCTAATTTATCTCTGTGTTTAGTCGTTACCATCGATAAGCCATCACTTACTCGAGAGTAATGCAGAATTTTTTTTAAGATATGCACAGATTATGCTGCTGCTTCATCAAAATCCAGTGATGGCTAACCAGAAAGAAGGAAAAGTTAATACAGGTTCCTTCTAGAAAATATCAAGAAACTGAATAAAATAAAATGTTTTATAATCCCAACACTCAAGTTGGGATGTCAGCAGTTTGACTTGTATATATTTTGAACCTAGGGAAGGGGTATATTAAAGTTTGGTTCCATCTGTTTCATCCTACAGCACAGCCTTCACTGCACCCTGTGGTTTACAGCAGGGTTAGCAACTACTGCCTTTGGGCCAAATCTAGCCCACTGCCAATTTCTGTGTGCCATATAAACTAAGAAAGGTTCAAATCACTGGAAAAAAGGGAATATTGTGATGTGACAATTATATAAAATTCAAACTTCAGTGTCCATGAATAGAGTTTTATTGGCACACAGCCAGATTCATTTGTTTATGCCTTGTCTTTGGCTGCTTTTGCCCTAGAGCAGCTTAATTTAGTAATTCTGAGAGAGACCTACAGCCCGCATAGCTTAAAATATTGACTTCCAGGACTTTCACAGTGTGCGGGCTCCTGGTTTAGCCGTAAGGCACACACGGAATCTGTTCTCATAATTTGTCTTTCCTCCATCAGCTCCTTTCGCTTAGGCTGTTATCCCTTCATTTCACTTGTTCCCAGTTTTTTCCTTCGTTTGCTTGTTTAAATTGTTCTTTGCCATCTTATCAAGTGCGTCACTGTGTTATATTTTATTGTATCCAGGTCTCTCTCCTCTAGAGAAGAAACATAACGGCCATGACTTTCAATCATTCCTTTTCTTGCAACACCCTTCTATTCATAATATTCTTCTATACAGTAGATGATCAGTAAGTCTTGTTGAATACTGATTGAAGCTGAATTCTGGGGGCCCTGAATTTGAGGAAATAGTTACTACTTTAAATAATCTTTCTCTAGAAAAACTTGATTTCAAATAATAAGCTTGTTTATGAACTTTTGGAATATCACTCCCCAGCAAGTCAGGGACTGCATTTTTATCTAAATCCTGAATATTTGCTTTTGTGAGGGAGCATTAGCAGAGAGCCAGACTTAAAGGGAGAAGTGCTTTGACTTTGTATATACAAGGCCCCTCGGCATTCCTGATGTACTTGAAGCAATAATAAAGTTACACACTAGAAGGGAATATTTGCATCCCTTTAGGCTAGGAGAAGGGGAGCTTCTGGGGCATATTTGCTGGTCCTGGCCTCTACCTGTCCTTCCTGGGTACAGGTCGATACCCTTGCCAAGTAGCATCCGTCTTATACTGCTACCTGAGTTAGGGTTGACCGTGCATGTATTCACTTGAGAATAAGCCAGCCACGGTAGGCAGTGTTACGCATGTATAGACTACCATGAATTGTCATGAGGTTCATTCGTGACGGCGGGTGGACAGAAGTTGATTATGGCACCCAAGGCAGCTTCTCCCTCTGAGGAAACAGACTGCAACACTGAAAAATACATTCCAAATAAGAGGAATATATTCAGTTTTTAGCATTCAGCAGTTTTTAAGTATGATACAAAGGCATTGTATATGTTTTATAATACGCCTTATTAGGAAAGTTAGTATCCAAACAGTATTAGAAGCATGAATCTATGAGAACCATTAGATGATACATCAACATTAGACAGGTAAATGTGAGAAGAGCAAAAAGTATGTCAGACCCTGATACACAGAAATGAGGGAACTTATTTCTTGAGTGATGAAATCAGTATGAATGTTTATTCATACTGGAACACAACTTGGACATTTATATAATAAAAAAATCAAACATGAACTATTGAATGATTACCTGGAGAATAATAGTTCATACTTTTCTAAGAAACATCTTAAAATATTTGACACTTTTGTGCCTCAGGTATTTCCGGTGTCTTGAACAAATGCTTATAACTCTTTATGAAAAAGATTATTTTAAATATAAATTAGATAGTACTCTGCTAGATTAAACTTTTATTTTAGTACAATTAATAGAATGATCAGTTCAAGATTAAATATGTATTTCTCATTTCATAATAATATATAAAAAAAAATTATTTTAACAGTTTTCTAAAAATATTTCAGTTTGGAAAAAACCCTGGCGTAAACAAATACCTTGGTAAATAAGGATTCTTAGTCTATTTCAATATTAAGAAAATACAAAGATCCTTTTACTCTGTGAGTGTAGCAACATATAAAACGTTGTAGAACCTTTTTAACCTTTCCAGCACCAGAAAGGTAGCAAGTAAAAAATGACCATAAAGGTCATATTACTATTCTTGCTTTTATGGTGGTGATACTTTTAGCAGTGCTAAAAGGTGATCTTTAGTATTCCCTCGCTGGAAATGTGCGGACTATTTTTCACACAAAAAAAGAAACTATAAATTCTCAGTTTCTTTTAAGTTATAAATTTTTCAACTTTAATCACAGTTTTAAATATTTTATGATCAGGTTTTCTTTTTTCATTAACCCTTATTCTTCAGTCAGCTTTATCTTCAGGGCAGTCTTTTAATTGAGGACAGAGAAAGCCGAAGTGTTCATCTACACATGACATATGTACCCGCTTTGCCACCAGTGTTGTTAAGGATTATGTGGATTGAACAGCATCTGTATCTTAATGTTCTGAGGAATTTTACTTCTGACTCTTCATGGCATTGGTTACCCTGGCAGTACTTAAGTCATAACTTATTATCTCAAAAAATAGAAGCAGTGTCTTGTTGCATCTAGATATCAGCACAATGATTTCTGTCTTGTAATTTAGTAATTCCTCAGAAACAGATACAGAGTAATAAAAAGTTTAGTTTGTATTGCATAATTACTTTATTATATAATGTAAACCAATATAGATAACATATATTTAAAATATATGTTTAAATATTTTATATAATGTTTTATAATACATATATTTACTTTTAGCATATAGTATCACCAGTATTATAAAATATTAGCATATAGTATCACCAGGATTATAAAATATTGGCACTGGAAAGAACTTTAGAAATCATCCAAAACAACCGTTCTTTTCACTAATGAGGAAACCGAGGTTCAGAAAGACGAAGTAACATATGCCTAGGATATTATAATTTAAATGTTCAAGTATTAAACTTACTAGTTTGAACAGTTTCCCAACTACATGGCTTTTCAACTATAGTAACCATTAATTTTTTTTTTAATATTTAGTTAAGAATTGGTTCATCTCTGGTTGTCCTAAAGTTATGTTGTCAAGACTTTAGAAAAAAAAGTTGCTACCTGTTAGCAGAAAGGTACAAATAACCAACAAAAGCTTAAAGAATGTTATTTAAATTGACTCACGATTTTACAAACTTAAGTAAATTTCTTTTCATAGGTTAAAATTTTGCTTAGGGAAGTTAAGAAAGGAAAAATAGTTACTTTTTACTTGTATTTCTATATGTACATATAGAAATACATACTTGTGTTGTTTCATCAGAATCTGATGATATTTTTATTATGATTTATAATACATTCTTTTTTGGCTGTTCAATATAATGAAATTATAAAATCCTTAAAAGTCTTTAGTTATTTTAAGAAATGCATTATAGATTAAATAACCAGAAAAAAATATTTTGTTTAAGACGTTGAAATGGCCCACTCCAAATGTGTTTCAATCCATTCCCTTTTCTTCCCCTACACTGTCAGTTTAAATGCCGATTTAACTAATGGTCTAGCTAACAATGAGAATGGCTCACGGAAGTTACCCATTGGGAGATTAGGACTGACATGTACACACTGCTATATTTAAAATAGATAACCAACAAGGATCTACTGTATAGCACAGGGAACTCTGCTCAATATTCTGTAATAACTTAAATGGGAAAAGAATTTGAAAAAGAAGAGATAGATGTATATGTATAATTGAACCACCTTGCTGTACACCTGAAACTAACACAACATTGTTAATCAAATATTAAAAAAAAAAAAAAAGAAGAAGTTACTCAAACTTAAACACCACAAGTTCAAGTTCTTATCAACAACTGCTTCCACCCCTGACCTATTCTTACCACAAGCCTGATCCCATTACAGGAACTAGTTCAGAGAAATTGCCCTGATACAAAAATTAGAATGAGGTGAAATAATGTAACTATGACATTTTTATTTTATATTTACATGTACTAATTTAGAATGGAATAAAAAGCACATGGTGTTTTATTTTCAGCACATAATTTTCTTTCTTTTTCAGCTTTTTAATTAAATGAAGCCGAGTGGGATTTGCATAAAGTGAATGTTTACCATGAAGACAAAGTGTTCCTGACATACTAGTTCAAATACTTGAGTTCATTTCCTTGCTGATTGTGATAATCCAGCTGTTTCTTGTACAATTTTTTTAAACGTGAGTTTTCGTAGTAAACTTAATTCATAGACATGGATGGTTAAATTTAATATGGAAAGAACAAAGGCATCATTGAAGTGTTTTTCAAGCATATTATATTCACTGTATGCGATAGGTTGAAATAAATGACGGTGCAGTTATGAATTCATGCTTTTAAACTGTTCACTCACTAGTAAAGAAAACCACAATGTTAGTAAAGGAAAACTATGAAATGTATCTTAATTCTTGGGATTGTACAGAGATAGGTGTATGCATGAAAATATGTGATGTACTGAAAAATTATACTTTCTGCAGTTTCAGTATAAAGGACATGTATGGTTACAAATAGTGTTTTGTTCTTATTCATCATAACTAGATAAAGGAGATAGGACAGGGAGCTGGATGAACAGTACTCAGATGCCTACGCTGGGACATGGAGGTCCTTCCCAGAATATAAATGTAAAGCCAGCATGACTAAATCAACATGCCTCAAGGCATCAGGCAACGAAAGCAACACACCACAACTAGGAATTAATTCTTCTCCAACTTTAGAAGTGTCACCCAAGAATCCAGACTTACAACCACAAAACTAACCCACTATGGACATTTTCCCCTTGTGTTATATGGAAGAAGCTTGCCATCAAAACCTTATTCCCAGACCCAGAGATAGATTAGTTATCCTAATATGAGGGACTCAATGACGCTTTCTTGAAAATCAAATATAGGAGTGTAACCATTATTATGTTTGTATATTGTATTTTAGTTTATAAAGCACTTTCCCATACATTACAGTATTTTTTTCTTCACATCAACCCTGTAAATTAGACAGGAATTTAGACAGGAAATGTAAATTTTATCTGACTTATTTAAGTACTGGAAGCTGAAAGCTGCAAAGAAAAAATAGAGCTTGTAACTGGGCTTTCAAACTCTCAAACCTGAACTTCTATTTTCTGTGGTGCTTCCTAAAGAAGGATTTAGAAACACAGTTATTTAGTCAGCTCAATAAACTTTTTTTTTAGGCTTTGTTATCTAATTTTCATTAAGATCTTAGTAATAGACCATGGAGAACTTTGTTAGTTGAGAGTTCCACCTATGTAGTCTCAAACCAGGACCCAGGTGTATATCCAGTGACCCTACCCGTTTTGTATCTATGAAATTCAGTAAAGAATGGGAAATATAAAAGCCTACAAGGGTATATGAAGTTAAATCCCAGGGCAGTATGTGTGCTAGCAGGAAGAAAGCTATCTTTTCAAAACACAATTATATTCAGCAAAAATTACAAAGTAAATTCTGAACTATGTTAACATAGTTACATATTCCCAAAATCTATTATTAAAAATCACATTCATTCCCCTAGTTCCTGTTCACAGATTGATAAATTCAGTATTGGAATGGCATTTATGGAAAAGCCATTAAGTGATCATAATTATTTGTTTAATATCTACACCTAGGTAGCATTTGACCTATAAAGCTTAATCCATTTAGTACTTTTCTGTTTTCTAAAGTTTATTCAGTACAAACATCAAAATTGGAGTTTGAGGCCAAGTTTTACATCGAGTAAATGTTTATTATTACAGTTGCTTACGTCTGTCCCCTTAAAGCTCAAAATTCTTATTAACAACACACATCTAATCTCTCTGTATAAAGCCTAATAATGTTTAATCATGACCACAGAGAGTTCTCAGACACTGTGACTGAGGTAAGGAAAACTTCCCTATCTCAGATTAGTAAAAGAAATTCTAGCCTACATTCTGTAATTTTCTCCAAATATTAAAAATATGCCAACTATGAAAACAATTTTTTTTTTCAGAATTTCAGTTTAAAAAGATGTGGCTTCTCTATAGACAATTGTTGCATTAGGGAAAGGGAAAAATCTGCCTTAAAATAAGTTGTTACTGGAAAGTGCTACAGAGAGTGGCTCAAATGTAGTTTGCTTTCAGAATGTAGCATGTGGAAAATCACATACAAAATATATTATCTTTACCTTTCCCAAATACTTTAAATTGAAAAATTAATTTGTATGTGCTATGTTATATCCACTAATGTCACTTCAGCTAGATTCACTGCATGCAAGACTCCCTTAAAAATGTATTATATGTTTAACGATCTCCAGTTAGAATAAGAGGAATTAACTTTCCTACTCAGTTGGAGAGAAAAATCTTAATATAAAATTCCATCTAAAGGAGTAATATTCCATTTAAATCTTAATATAAAAATTTCATCTATAATAACATCTGATGAATAAAGTGTTCCATTTTCCTTAGCACACACTTCCTTGCATTAGATATTCACAAGAGTAAGCCCAATACTGTTGTGTGTTTACTGTAATTTTTTTTTTTTTTTAGCACATGAAGTACTATCCTTGTCAGTTACAATTCAGCAAGCATGGTAATTTGGGGAGATGAGATCTTGTCACCAAAGAGCTTGCCAAGTATTCCCTTTCTTGCTATCATGAGAACCTCTCTAAGGATACATGAAGGGAGTGGTTATTCTAAGTAAGGCATGACATACCAAAGACGTTAAACATCATGTTTTAAGAAGGACTGGTGACAGGGGCAAACACATTAGCTGTAGCATCTAGGCACAAAACATTTGAGTGGCCTCTCGGAAACTTAATGAACTCCGTGGGCTCTGAGGAACATTAAGTTTAAAACATTAAAACAAGATGCTTTTCATACGCCAGCAGGAAGCTATACTGGGTCCGACCAATAATCTAATAGTACTTTTTCTAATAGTGGGAAAGGATGAGCATAGTAGCTAGTTACACTCAAAGGGTATAAGTATGTACATATAAGCCCCTAAATTTCCTTATATAATTCATGAGCATCTGTCATATTTTAATTTTCCATACTCTTTATCTACTTATATTTCTGAAATATATGCAAATGTTTATATCATAACTAGAGTGTAAGTACACAAAGTTTTAATAAAGATCACATATTCAGACTATAATAGGAAAATCATTTCACATTCACCCAAATGTTGGTGCATTAATTCCATTAAAAATATGCATATATGTCAACAAAAATGGCAGAATGAAGAACTCTAGGGACCTGCCCCCTCCATAGAAACACTAAAAAAACTGGCAAAAACTGATGGAAGTCAGTTTTGTTCAACGTCTGGAAAATAGTTAAAGGCTTACAGAAACCAAATAAATACTAAAAAACAAACAAACAAGCAAACATAAAACAACTGAAGGGGCTTCCCTGGTGGCGCAGTGGTTGGGAATCTGCCTGCCGGTGCAGGGGACACGGGTTCGAGCCCTGGTCTGGGAGGATTCCCACATGCCGCGGAGCGGCTGGGCCCGTGGGCCGCGGCTGCTGAGCCTGCGCGTCTGGAGCCTGTGCTCCGCAACGAGAGAGGCCGCGATAGTGAGAGGCCTGCGCACCGTGATGAAGAGTGGCCCCCGCTTGCCGCGGCTAGAGAAAGCCCTCGCACAGAAGCGAAGACCCAACACAGCCAAAAATAAATAAATAAATAAATTAAAAAAAAAAAAAAAAAAAACAACTGAAACCCAGGAGGAGAGCTTAATGGCATTTCAACTTACTTTTCCTCCACCCCCCTCCTCAGTCAGCCTCTTAAAAATGGCAGCCTGTGTTCCTAGTGTGGGTGCCTGGTTCTGGAGGAAACAGAACAGACCTTGTTCCCAAAGAACAGTGTTTGTTCTGACCTGTCTGGAGGGTCCTGGGAGAACTGATGCAAGGGTCTTGCCTTTGTTTCACCCAACTCAGGGTAGCAAAAAGGATACACACAGAGGGTGTTTCTCTAAAACTCTGAAGGTAAATGAACATGCTGCTGCCTGGGCAAAAGATAATAGCTGGGATAAACAACAGACACAGAGCTGAAAGCCTGAGAGGAAAACTGGAGAGTGGCATACTTTGGGGAATAAGGGCTTTGAAAAGTACCCACATATTCTAAGGAATCTAAAAGGACCTGCCAATAATCCAGGGCAGGATGCATCCTCATAAAAAATCTGGAAAGACCTTAAGCTTTTATCTCTTGCTGATCTTTATACCCAAGCCCAAGCAGGAAGTGAAGGCTAAAGCAGAACTGTAAACACCCTAGGTAAGTGGTGAAGGGGCACCACAACACAGAGTCCATCTGCAAAGACCAGGATAATATTTTCTTTTGTTTCCTTTTATTTCTTTTTGTCTCTAGGCATTTAAGGAAAGCTGTCACACCACTATCTGACCACTAAGCTAATGAAATAGAAACTTCATAGGCCACACATGATAAAGAATAGAGTTTTTACAAAAACAATTTTGAAAAGTCACCAAACAACTACAACCCACAACGAGCAACAAAAACTCTGAAGGCGGAGCAGAATTCAATTTCCAGAGTTGCCATACTGTAGTATTAAGAATGAAGTTTCAAAAAATAAAAGCATACAACAAGAAAAACAGTCTGTTCACAGGAAAGAAAAAAATTGGCAGAAAACTATCCCTGAGGAAGCACAGACATTGGACTTACTAGATAAAGACTATAACTGTCTTTAATATACTCAAAGAGCTAAATAAAACCATAAACAACTAAAGGAAACAACTATTTGAAACAATGTCTCAAATAGAGACTATCAATAAAGAAATAGAAATTATAAAAGGAATCAAATACAAATGCTGAAGCTAAAAAATACCGTAACTGAATTGAAAACTTCATTAGAGGGAATCAACAGCAGAAAAGACAAATGTAAGAATCAGTGAACTTGAAACTACATCAATTGAAATGATCCAGTCTGAGGAACAAAAACAAAACAAAAAGAACGAAGGAAAAATGGGCAATGCCTATGAGACCTAAGAGACCTGTCAGACACCATGAAATAAAAAGTACTGATTCTCAGATATAGCCAGAAGCAGACCAGGTAAAAGAAACAAGTAACTTGTGCTATAGGGCCACCTACTGAAAAACAAAGAAAGGCCTCTAACTACCAACCTGTTAAATTGTTAGAATCAAAGTAAAAGACAAGCTTTACCTAAAGAAGAAAGGTATTTGCTACTTCAAAATGTGCCAGCAGAGGAACAAGTCATCAAGCACCATGAAAAACCATGGTAACAGAGTCACAAAAAGAAAATGACAATTCTCCAGAAACCAAACTTCAAGTCACAGAACACTGCAACCGTAGAGAATTCAAAATAGCTGTCATGAAGAAACAAGCTACAAAAAAAAGTAAGAAAGGCAGTTCAGTGAGCTCAAGAATCAGATTAACAGAAGGAACACTTTACCAAAGAGACTGAAACTCTAAAAAGAAGAACCAAACATAAATTCTGGAGCTGAAGAACTCAATAAATGAGATGAAGAACATACTTGAAAGCATTGGAAATTTGAGTTTGCTAATTTTCTCTTTCACAAGGTCTGCTCTAAGAAAGAACTCCAGAAATGATTCAGGTAGAAGAAGAGAGTATTTTTTTTAAAAAATGAAGTTTTGTATAAACTATTTGACTCTATTAGGAAAAACAAAATGAGAATAATGGATATCCCAGAAGGAAAAGAGAGGGAGGAGAAGGGCACAGAGAGTTAAGGAAATATTCGCTGATAACTTCCCAATCCTGGGGAAGTAACTGTATATAAAATCCATGAAGCTAAGAGAACACCTCATTATCTCAACACAAAAAAGACCCTCTCCGATACACATTACAACTGGCAAAAGTCAATAGCATAGAAAAAATTTTTAAAGCAGCCAGAGAAAAAAAGACAGTAACCTATGAAGAAATCCCCATTAGGCTATCAGCTGATTTCCCAGCAGAAACTCTACAGGCCAGGAGAGAATGGAGTGACAGACTTGAAGTATCGAAAGAAAAACCCGTCAGCCAATATAATACTCTGTCCAGCAAAGTTATCCTTCAGATGTGAAGGGGAAATAGAGGATTTCCCAGACGAACAAAAAAGCTGAAGGAGTTAATCTCCACTAGACCTGCCCTATAAAGAAGTATTGAAAGCAGTTCTACCTGAAACGAAAAGGCAAAAGTACATAAAACTTTGAGTAAAGTTATACATAGATGGACAGATTCCGAAAATTGAAACTCTGTATCAGGATAGGTTGTTAAGCAATTATAGCATAAAAATTAAAGAAAAAAAGCTATAAAAATAACTACAGCTACTTTAATTTGGTAACAAACTCACAAAATAAGGAATCATTTGAAACAACAAAAACATAAGGGGAAGAAAAGGACTGAAGTCGTATAGGCAAATGAAGATGCTATCAGCAGACAAAGGACTAGTTTATCATTTTATACAAACCTCATAATAACCACAAAACACACTTAGAGCAGAGGCACAACATATCAAAAAAGAAGAAACTGACAAAAAACAGAAAACCACCAAACTAAAATGGCAGAAACACAATGAAAAACAATGGAGTTTTAGAACAACCATAAAATAAAAAGTTAAATAACAGTACTAAGTCCTCATTTATCAGTAATCACCCTAACTGTACATGAGTTGAACTTGCCAATCAAAAGACACAGGGTGTCTTTATGGATTAAAAAAAAATTAGAGCCAACTATAAGCTGCCTCTACGAGACTAATCTCAGCTCTAAAGACAAACATTGGCTCAAAGTGAAGGGATGGAAGATGATCCTCCAAACAAATAGCAGCCAAAAGAAAGCAGGTGTAGCCATACTCATATCAGACAAGATAGACTTCAAGCCAAAAAAGGTAACAATAGACAAAGATAGACATTATATAATGAAAAAAGGGACAATTTATCAAGAAAATGTAGCATTTATTACCATATATGCACCTAACATAGGAGCATCAAAATATATAAAGCAATTATTAACAGTCTTAAAGGAGACATTGGCAGCAACAAAATAATAGTAGGGGACTTTGACACCCCACTTAAATCAATGGACTGATGACCCAGACAGAAAGTCAACAAGGAAACAGTGGCCTTAAATGAAACATTAGACCAGATTGACTTAATAGACTTATACACAACATTCTGTCCAAATGCAGTAGAATACACATTCTTCTCAAGTGCACATGGAACATTCAAGGATAGACCATATGTTGAGACACAAAACAAGTGTCAATAAATTTAATATGATTGAAATTATATCAAGCATCTTTTCCAATAAAACTAGAAATCAACTGCATAAAGAAAGCTGGGAAAAAATCACAAATCTGTGGAAACTGAACAATACACTACTGAACAACTATGGGCTCAAAGAAGTCAAAGTAGAATTTAAAAAGTACCAGAAGACAAGTGAAAATGAAATTGTGGTACCAAAATCTATGAGATACAGCATAAGTGGCACTAAGAGGAAAGTTTATAGCTATACAGACGTACCTCATGAAACAAGAAGATCTCAACAATCTAACCTTACACCTAAAGGAACTAGAAAAAGAACCAACAACAAGCCCAGAGTTACTAGAAGAAGGAAATAAAGATCAGAGTAGAAAAGAATGAAATAGAGACTAAACATATAATATAAAAGATCAGTGAAACTAAGTGCTGGTTCTTTGAAAAGATAAAATTGACAAAGTTTTAGCTAGACTCACTAAGAAAAGAATGAGAGAAGGCTCAGATAAATAAAAATCAGAAATGGTAGAGGAGAAATTATAGTGGATAAAAAAGTAACATGAAAGATTATGAAGAATACTATGAACTATACACCAACAAACTGGACAACCTGGAAGAAATGGATAAATTCTTAGAATCATCCAAACTTCCAAAACTAAATCAAGAAGGAATAGAAAACCTGACTAGACCAATTACTAGTAAAAAGATTGAAAGACTAATCAAAAACCTCCCCAAACATTAAAGTCCAAGATCAGACAGCTTCACAGGTGAATTCTAGCAAACATTCAAAGAAGATTTACTACCTATCCTTCTCAAATGCTTTAAAAAAATTGAAGAGGAGGGAATGCTTCCTACTCCTCTTACAAGGCCAACATTACCTTGTACCAAAACCAAACAAGGACAACACAGACATCAACACCGATGCAAAAATACTCAAAAAAAATTAGCAAACAAAACACAACAATAAATTTAAAAGATCATACGCCATGATCAAGTGGGATTTATTCCAGTGATGTAAGAATGGTTCAGCATTTGCAAATCAACCAACACGATATACCACAAAATGAAACAAAAGCGTATGATCATCTCAGTAATGCAGAAAAAGCTTTTGACAAGATTCAATACTCATTTATGATTAAAAAACTCAAAACAGGTATAGAAGAATACTTAAACATAATAAGGCCATATATGACAAACCCACAGCTATCACACTCAACAGTGAAAAACTGAAAGCTGTCCCTCTAAGATCAGGGACAAGACAAGGATGCCCACTCTTGCCACTCTTTTTCAACATAGTATTGGAAGTACTAGCCAGGCCAATTAGGCAAGACAGAGAAATAAACATTGAAATTGGAAAGAAAGTAATAAAATTGTCACTAAAGATGACATGATCTTATATATAGAAAACCATAAAGACTCCACCAAGAAACCAATAAAAATAATAAAAGGATACAAAGTTTCAGGGTATAAAAATCAATATACAAAAAGATGTTGCTCTTCTATACACTAAAAATGAACTCACTGAAAGAGAAACTAAGAAAACAATCCAATTTACAATCACAGCGGAAAAGAATAAAATAAATTGGACAAAGGTGGTAAAAGACCTGTCCACTAAAAACTCTAAGACACTGTTGAAAGAAACTGAAGACACAAAGAAGGAGGAATATATTTTGTGCTCATGGATTAGAAGAATTAACATTACTAAAATGTCCATATTACCTGAAGCAATCTACAAATTCTGTGAAATCCCTATCAAAATCCCAATGACATTTTTTACAGATTTAAAACAAAAAATCCTAAAATTTGTATGGAACCACAAAAGAACTTGAATAGCTAAAGGAATTCTGAGAAAAAAGGAAGCTGGAGATATCACACTCCCTGATTGCAAATTATACTACAAAGCTATAGCAATCAACACAGCATGGTATTAGCAAAAAAAAAAAAAAAAAAAAACCAGACATAAAGATCAATGGAACAGAATTGAAAGCTCAGAAATAAGCCCAGACATACAGCGGGACAATTAATTTACAACAAAGGAACAAAGAACATACAGTGTAGAAAGGATTACCTCTTCAATAAATGGTGTTGAAAAACTGGACAGCCACATGAAAAAGAAGGAAAAGACATTTTTTTGTACCATACACAAAAATTACCTCAAAATGGATTAAGGTTGAATGTAAGACCTAAAACCATATAAAATTCCTAGAAGAAAACATAGGCAGTATGCTCTTTGACTTAGGTCTCAGCAATATCTTTCTGGATATGTCTCCTCAGGCAAGGGAAGCAAAAGCAAAAATAAACAAATGGGACTACATCAAATTAAAAACTTCTGCACAGTAAAGGAAATCATCAACAGAATTAAAAGATCTACCAAATGGGAGAAGATATTTGCAAGTCATATCTGATAAGGAGTTAATATTCCAAATATATAAAGAACTCATAACAAAAAACAAACAATTCAATCAAAAAAATGGGCAGAAGATCTGAATAAACATTTTTCCAAAGACACAGATGGTTAACAGGCACAGGAAACAATGTTCATCACTAATTATTAGGAAAATGCAAATCAGAACCACAATGAGATATCACCACACACCCATCAGAGTGGCTATTATCAAAAATGCAAGAAATAACAAGTGTTGGCAAGAACGTGGAGAAAAGGGAACCCTCATAAACATACTGTTAGTCGGAATGTAAATTGGTGCAGCCACTATGCAAAACATTATGGAGGTCCCTCAAAAAAGTAAGAACAGAACTACTATATGATCAAGGTATTCAACTTTTGGGTATTTATCCAAAGATACAAAACCACTAACTTGAAAAGATATATGCACCTCTATGTTCATTGCAGCATTATTTACAACAGCCAAAATATGGAAAGATATGGACACAATCCAAGTACCCACTGATGGATGAATGGATAAAGATGTGTGTGTGTGTTTGTGTGTGTATACACACACACATATATACATGCCTATATACAATAGAATATTAATCAACCATAAAAAGCATAAAATCTTGACATTTATGACATGGAGCTTGAGACTATTATGCTAAGTGAAATAAGTCCAACAGAGTAAGGCAAATGCCATATAATTTCACTCATATGTGGAAAATAAAAAATAAGTGAATAAACAAAACAAACACATAGATACAGAGAACAGATTAATGCTTCCCAGAGGAAAAGAGGGAGCAGAGTGGGGGAGGGTGAAATGGGGTCAACTGTATGGTGATGGATGGAAACTAAACTTTTGGTGGTAACCACGCTGCAGTGTATATAGAAGTTGATATATAAGTTTCCTGTGTACATTATATAATGTTACAAATCAATGTTACCTTGTTTTTAAAAAAAGGTATGGTACATGCAGAAAAGTACTTTTCTGAGACTGATAGCTAATATTCTTCTACTTAAAGGCACCAAGTTTATATATATAACCCAATATATTCAGAAAGGTTTGAGAGACATAAAAATGTTGTTCATTCATGTATACCTTTGTCCATAAAATGTTTTTAATATTTAAAAAAATATATCCAACTATATGCTGTCTATAAGAAACTCACTTTATATCCAAAGACACAAATATACTAAAATGAATACGTGGAAAAAGATATTCCATGCAAATGGTAACCAAAAAGAAAAAGGCAAATAGAGGACAAAAACAATGCTATAAGCCAGTAAATTCTAACATATATACAACATTCCACCAATACCAGCATGATACACATTCTTCACCAGTTCACATGTTAACATTCTCCAGTACAGACTATTTTAGAAAGTCTCAGTAACTTTTAAAATATCAAAGTAATACAAAGTATCTTCTCCAACCACAATGGAATGAAACTAAAAAAAAAAAAAAAAAAATCAGTAACAGAAGGAAAACTAGAAAACTCACAAGTACAGTTGACACTTGAACAAGGTGGGGTTAATCTGCATATAACTTATAGTTAGCTCTCTGTATCCATGGTTCCTCTGCATCCATGGATTCAACCAACCACAGGCCATGTAGTACTGTTTACTATGGAAAAATCTGTGTATAAGTCAATTTGTGCAGTTCAAATCTACATTGTTCAAGGGTCAACTCTATGTGGAATTAAACAGCAAACTGTTAAGCAACCAATGGGTCAAAGGAAAAAAATATTACAAGGGAAATTAGAGAATACCTGGAGATGAATAGAAGAAAAAACATTTTATGCCCAAACTTATGGGATGCAGTGAATATAATACTCAGAGAGATATTTATAGTGATAATGCCTATATTTTTTAAAAACTCAAATCAGTACCATAACCTTACATCTTAAGGAACTAGGGAAAGAATAGCAATCTAAGTCCAAATGTAGCAGAAGGAAGGAAATAATAAAAAAACTAGAGGAGAAACAAACAAAATAGAGAATAGAGAAACAATTGAAAAAGTCAAGGAAACCAAAGCTTGATTCTTTAGCTAAAGGTTTGTCAATTTTGATGACCTTTTCAGACTCACTAAGTAAAAAAAAAAAAAAAAAAAACAATTCTAATTACTAAAATCAGAAATGAAATTGGGAGCGTTAACACCCTACAGAAATTATAGAATACTATAAACAACTGTACAACTACAAATTAGATAACCTAGATGATATAGATAAATTCGTATAAACATAACTACCAAAAGTGAATCAAGAAGATAACAGAAAATCTGAACAGACCTATAACAAGAAAATCAAATCAGTTTTTAAAAAGCTCCTAATAAATAAAAACACAATACCAGATGGCTTCAAACATTTGGTAGAATTCACCAGTGAAGAAGAATGAACACTAATCCTTCTTAAGCTCTTCCCCAAAAAATGGATGATGGAATACTTCCTAACTAATTTTATGTGGCCAGCGTCTACTCTGATACTAAAACCAGGAAAAGACACTATAATTATAGACCAGTATCCCTTATGACTGCATGCAGAAATCCTCAACAAAATATTAGCAAATCTAATCCAGCAGGATATTAAAAGTTTTATACAGCATGACCAAGTGGGGTTTATTCCAGCAATGTAAAGGTGGTTTAACTGATTAAAAAAAAATTCAGTGTAACAGACTACATTAATAGAATGAAGGCAGGAAAGCTACACAGTATTATTAGTTGATGAAGAAAAATCATTTGGCAAAATTTAATACACTTTCATTCTTAAAAAGTCTCAACAAACTACAAGTTAGAAGAGAACTTCTTCAGCTTGATAAAGGACATTTGTGAAAAATATACAGTAGCATCACACTGAATAGCGAAAGACTTAAAGCTTTCCCCTTAAGGAACATGAGAATTCCCCCTTTCACCACTTCTATTCAACACTGTACTAGATGTTCTAGCCAGAACAATTCAGCAAGAAAAAGAAATGAGACAACAAAATTTGAAATGAAGACATAAAACTATTAACAGATGACATGATCTTTATATATTAAAAATATCCTAAAGAATTTTTAAAAAGTCAGTGATTTCAGAGTTACAGGATACATGATCAACATGCAAAAATCAGCTGTATTTCTATACATTAACAATGAACAATCTGAAATGGAAATTAATAAAAGTTCCATTTAAGGTAGTATCAAGGAGAGTAAGATACTTTCAAATAAATTTTAATCAAGGACCTAAAAATATAAAACTTTGCTGTGACAAATTAAAGAAGACCTAAATAATGGAAAAAATCCTGTGTTCCTATATTGGAAAACAATATTGTTAAGACAGCAATATTCTCCAAAGCAATCTGCAGATTTAATACAATCCCTATTAAAGTCCAGTGGGCTTTTTGCAAAAATAAGCAAGCTGATTCCAAAATTCACATGGAATTGCAAGGGGCCCTCAATAGCCAAAACAATGTTGAAAAAGAGGAACAAAGTTGGAAGACTCACATGTCCTAATTTTGAAACTTACTTCAATGCTTCAGTAATGGAAATATTGGTACTGACAACTACAAGGTCCCCAAAATAGGCACTGGCGTAAGGATAAACATGCAGATGAATAGAAGAAAATTGAGAGCCCCAAAATATACCTCTAGTCTCTGTTTTTTTAGTTTTTGACAAGGGTGCCAAGATCTTTCAATGAAGAAAGAATAGTCTCTTCAAGAAGTGATAATGGGACAGCTGGATTCCCACAGGCAAAAGAATGAAGTTGGACACTTACCTCATGCCATTTACAAAAAACTAACTCAAAATGAATCAAAGACCTAAATATAAGAGCTAAAACTTGAAACTCTTAGAAGAAAGCATAGGCATTAAATCTTCATGATCTTAGATTTGGCAATGGTTTCTTGGATATGACACCAAAAACACAAGCAAGAAAAATAAATTGGACTTCAGCAAAATTAAAAACTTTTGTGCAAAAGACATTTTCAAGAGAGTGAAGAGACAATCCACAGAATGGGAGAAAATATCTGCATATCAAATCTAATAAGGATCTAATATCTAGAATATATAAAGAATTTTACAAGTCAATAACAAAAAGATAAAGTCCCAAATAAAAATGGATGTTGTGGGTTGAAATGTGTTCCACCCAAGAAAGATACATGAAAGTCCTAAGAACAGTACCTCGGAAGGGCTGGTTTGGAAATAGAGTTTCTGCAGATGTAATTTGTTAATATGAGGTCATACTGTAATAGGGTGGACCCCTAATACAATAAGACTCGTGTCCTTAGACAAAGGCAACTATGTGAAGACAGACAAAGGGAGAATTCCATATGGAGGATTGGCAGGATGCAGCTACAAGTCAAAGAATGCTAAGCATGCCAGCAAACCACCAGAAGCTAAGAAGAGACAAGGATGGATTCCCGTGAAGATTTTGGGGGGAACATGGCCCTGCCAACACCTTCATTTTAGACTTCTAACCTCCAGAACATGGAGGCCATGAATTTCTGTCATTTTTTGCCATCCAGTTTGTGGTACTTTGTTGCAGGAGCCCTAAGAATCTAATACAATAGGCAAAGACTTGAGTAAACATTAGGACAAAGATACAAAACCAGCCAACACATGAAAAGATGCTCAATATCATTAGTTATTAGGCAAATGCTAAATCAAAATCAAAATGAGATACCATTTCAAACCTACCAGAAAGGCTGCAATTTAAAAAGGAAAAGAACAAGTGTTAGCAAGCATGTGGAAAAGTGGGAGCGCACATTCACACATTACTAGTGTGAATGTCAAATGAATAAGCTGCTTTGGAAACAATTTAATGGTTTCTCAATGAATTAAACATATAATTACCATATGACCCAGCAATTCCACTCCTAAGTATATACCCCAAAGAATTGAAAACAGATGTTCAAACAAAAATGTGTATATGAAAGTACAGAGCAGCACTATTTATAATTGTCAACAGATAGAACAACCCAAATGGCCATTAGCTGATGAACGAATAAACAAAATGGGTGTATCCATTCAATGAAACATTACTCAGCCATAAAAAGGAATGAATTGCTGATACACGCTAAAACATATGAACCTTGAAAACATTATGTTAAGTGAAAGGATCCAGACACAAAAAGCCAATTCCATTTATATGAAATGCCAACAACAGAAAAATCTATAGAGATAGAGAGCAGATTAGTGGTAGCCAGAAGCCGGGGGGCAGGAGAAACATGGGGCATGACTACATAATGGGTTTAGGGTTTTCTTTTGGGGTGACAAATATTCTGGAACTAGGTAGTGATGACTGTTGAACAACATTGTGATGTAATTAATACACTGAATATACTCATTAAAATGGTTAAAATGGTAAATTTTATGGGGTTTATTTTTACCACCACAAAGAAATTACACATGTAACTATATAAAAAAAATTTTTTTTCGGCAACCTAAAACCAGTGCTATTCAAGAAGACATGGTCCCGTCATCTGGACTTTCAGAGTCTAAATTAGGTACATAATGACCAAAAAGGTAGATTTACAGATATACACATATGTATATACAAATAAAATATCCTTAATGGTAAAAAGGCAAAATTCTTTTATAGAAAAGAGGCATTGCTTCTGAATGTGCCTTTTTTTCCCTGTTGTATTGTGCCTTTTATAGGAGTAAAGAGGTTGATCAGTGTGGAAAACATGAGAAAAATGGGCAGAAAACAAGATAATCAAACCAATGTAGAAAAAGGAAATCAAGTTAAATGGTGGAAAGGGGTGTGAGATTAATTGTTTTTCAATTCTTTTTAATTCTTCTGAAATTTTACTATACAGTTTTTAGATACAGAAAAGATGTGCCTGTCTAATTCACTGCTTTTCAAATGCCTGGTAGTTTCTGCATTGTACAGCACATTTAGTGTATCACTACGCAAGGGACAGTAGCCTTGAAGAATATCTTCACTAGTGATTGCTTTTATATCAGCATCTTTTCAGCTGATTATGAAAAAAATTCATTCTCATAAAGAGAAGCTTTTGAAAGTTCTCATAAAGCTTTTTAATTTCTGGTGCCTCATTTTCACCTATGATCATATAGCTACAGTTTTTTCTGTGGCCCCTAAGGAAGAAGGCACTGCTATATTTAGCACATGTTTTTTAGATTCCTTTATGAAAGAACGAATTCCTGAAAGTGTGAGCACGTGGCTTGCCATTCCTCTGGGAGAGAAGTCTGTTGCTTGATACTTAGGGAATACTATTTCTGAAGCATCTCTGCCATACTTGATGTGTCAATATGCTGTTTTCAAATTTCAGTCCTATCTCAAAACGCATGGATTTAGATTTGTTATTTGCCCATGTATTCATATTTGCAAGGTTCAATGCAGCTTTTTAACCTTCTCTGTATTATCATTATTTGGTGTTTAAGAAATTTTAACATTTAGTGTCACTGTGCTAGATATTCAAATCCATTTTTAACATTCTTCGGGGGCCTTTTAGTAGTATTTTTTGCCACATTCCTATTGTCTGTAATTGGCAACGAGCTATATTATCATTTAAATATTTCTTCTTAATGGTCTTACACTCTACCATTGCAAAATACGTTATTTTAAGGCCTTCTTTGGATATTATGATCATTTAAAGTGATGTCTTCCAAAAGAATTTTATAAATCTCTGTGAGATTAAGCCTTTATTATGTGAAAAAAATCAAGGTAACATGATTACCATCACACACTTATTGCGGGGTGAGAGGTGTTACCAAGCTGTTCCCAACTTGAAAAAAGGCATAACTTGCCTCTATGGCTTTCCCATAGTCCCTATTCCCTTTACTTCAATCCTCATTACTTATGAAGGGAGATTTAATTTTATCCTATCTTGGTGACAGGGCACAAAAATTAATGGGTAGAAGATCTTACATCTCTATGTATGCTGCTTAAATATAAGCTTGAATATGTAAATTTAGTCTTGTGCCGTGCTAGATGTTAGTGCGTCAAGGAGGAAACACAGAGTCCCACAACTCGAGCAGATTCAAAGTATATAAATAATACTAACTTTCGGGACTTCCCTGGTGGCACGGTGGCTAAGAATCTGCCTGCCAATGCAGGGGACACGGGTTTGAGCCCTGGTCCGGGAAGATCCCACATGCCTCGGAGCAACTAAGGCCATGGGCCACAACTACTGAGCCTGCGCTCTAGAGCCCGTGTGCCACAACTACTGAGCCCACATGCTGCAACTACTGAAGCCCGTGCGCCTAGAGCCTGTGCTCTGCAACAGGAGAAGCCACCGCAATAAGAAGCCCACGCACCACAATGAAGAGTAGCCCCCGCTCGCCGCAACTAGAGAAAGCCCGTGCGCAACAATGAAGACTCAACACAGCCAAAAATAAATAAATAAATTTATAATAAATAAATAATACTAACTTTTTATATGGCACCTCTAACTCTTTGAAATTTTTGCACATATATTATCTTATTTGAGCCTTTCAGCTTCTTATAGTTGATAAGGCAAGTATAACTACAGATTTTGTATTGATAGTTGCCTACAGCACAGAGGAAAATAAATGCTCCAAGATTGATGGGCTGTGATGCCTACTGGCTAACTGTTCCTGATTCATCCTCTTTTCTTCTCTCTGAAATTCCCTTTTAAAGTATCACATACACACATATATAAGGACACAGAAAGTATAAATTCATGAAAGTTCTGAAAAAGTAAAGCTACTGACGTACAGTTTTGTCAGTTTCTTGAAGGAATTCACCTAACTTCAGTGTAGATGGACCAGATTAGAAATGATCAGCAAGGAGTCTGTGCTTAAATCTCAAACAAAAAGAGCATTTGAAGAGCACCATTTCCTTCTCCTTACCCACCAATCCCATTGTGTCCTCATTTTGGAGATTCAGAGCCCAATACAATCAGGCAAAAAAATTTGGCTAACAAAACTCTTGCTCCCACCCAATTAAGAGTCACTGCTCAGGTACCAAAGCTACTGATTTCCATAAAAAGTCGGTTTACTGTATTCATTCTGGAAACTATAATTAGCACTAAGGTAACAACCTTAAGTGAGAAAGAGAAAGTGTTGCCAGTAACAAACCATCTTCCTCGATAATGGTGTCTTTTTAGGATGCTGGGACTAACAGACAAAAAGACAAGGCAGAAATCTTTGGGCTCTAATATTGTATTAGATGTTACTGACTAATTATCTACTACACCAGGGGACTAAATTCAGGTCTGACTCAAAGAAGAAAACTATGAACAAAGATTTTATAAATGCAACCATCTTTTCTCTTTTATTCTGCTGCCAACATTTATCATTACCACACTGAGCACAGTATAGAAGGTATCTTATGCCATTCACCTAGAAAATCATTATTTACCTAGATTTTTATACCAAATAAGAGACGTGTGTATTTCCAAAGGTACTTTTCCCAAAATATACCTTCACCTTATAGAAAGGGGACTACAAGTGGCCTCAAAAAGGTGATTATCTGGGAATGCAAGTTATAGCAAGAAACTTTTTATGCATGTTATTCTGCTTTGGGTTGTTAGATATCAAACAACGAATACAGAATGAGGCATTTAAAAGTTTTGTTTTTCTGAGTTTACATTACTTCTATTTGAATATTAAACCCCCAGGGCTCTAGAATATTACCTCTCCAAAAAGCTAGCTTTAATAATGTTTCAGGAGTAGGGCTGGGGTTGGGATATTGTTTCAGTTATGTTCATATGCATCCTGGGAAGTTACTAGGAGTAGTCCACCCTTAGCATTATCTTTTCTCCATAATACTTGTAGAAAAAGAGTAATGGTATATACTATTTGAGATTTTCCATAAAGAAATACCATGATCCATGGGATCAAGGAATAATCCCATATATCTCCAGCGTGAGAAACCAGGACCTTGGATAAAGGCTATATCCTTGGAGTGTGAAAAGGATGGAGAAGAATAGGGTAGCAATCCTAGCAAAACCCTGTAATTAGAAAATGTACTGCCAATAAAGAACCTTGATTTCTATTATTAAGTCAGTAGAAATTTAATAATATTTAATAATATGGAACCTATGAATAGTTTCTGTTACATAGAAAGAACTATTACATCAAATTTACAAGGCAAAACCATCCATTAAGAAGTATATTATCACAAAAAAGTGAAAAGGCTATATTGAAACATGGGGAGTAGTACTTTATATAAAGTATTATTACTCACCTTTAGATAAGCAATTCCAAACACATACAACGATCATCTATTTTTAAAGATATTCAGAAGAGTCACTTTTATATTTGAAAGATGTAATAAAAGCCACACATAAAAAAGTATGTCGTAATATTTAAACAAAACATTTTATTATCTAAGCCAATTTCTTTTACCCTTGTTCTCAACGGCAAGGGAGAATAAATCATTTCTTTCTAATTATTAAATTCCCTTCCAGTCTTTTCTTATCCATGTGCAATCAATTTTCCTTAATAAAGTCTGCTTTCCAGATGCTAAAAATTGTTAGAATGCTCTGTCTTTTGTCTCCTATTCCTATTTATACTTGAATGTGAGTGTCTAGTGAGCACCAACTTTGTTTTGGAATTCTTGGTCTCTATCGGTCCAAGAATTTCTCTCAGGTGTTGGGAGGGAACATTTCTGGAAGAGTTTCAAGAGATAGAAGAAGTATCTTTGCCTTCCATATATTTCCATCAATCTTGGCCTTTTGCCACTCTTCTTTGTACACCAACAGGTATAAACTACTCTGAACCTGGAATCTCAGCATCCCCTAGACAGATTATGAGACAGAGATTAGAGGCATAAAGAATGGAAGTAGTGGTGCAGATTCTTGAATAGGGGATTCATTATTTCAGTGACATGCTGATGGATCTTCTGGAATTTAAGAGTGGTAGTAAAAACTTTCATGATATTGTTGTAGATTACACTCTGACACTACCCAGATCCTTCACATACTCAAGGAATTTGTCTAAAGAGCTGCACAAATGCCCCAAATTTCAACTTAGTCAATTTATTAATTGAATTTTGATGCTATACTGTCCAATATGTTCACTAGTAAATTGAATAAAAATAGAAAAATGAAAGCTGATTTGTGTTTTCAATAAGATGCAGACAACAAAAAGGATCATGTCCATAGCAGTGTAAAGTAAGAGGAAAGGGGACATGATTAAGATAGAGTATAGGATCAAAAGGAGATGGCAGTGGTGAGACTATGTAGGAAAAAAATTGAAAAAAGCAATTATAAACTAAATTAAAGAGATTAATAGAGGCAAATCTGTAGGAAATTAACTCAGTGTGGTAGAGAAAAATTTGAGACTGTAAGAATTCCCAAGGGGAATGAAGATATTAAAACAGTGAGCAAAGACATAAAAAGAAATGAATATTCAGTCAAAAAATAATAGACACTCTTAAGGAAGATGATCATAACTGAAATTGAAGTAGTAATCAAATATATCATAGAAGAAAGCTTTCCTGTACTAAATAAATAATCTGGGGCTTCCCTGGTGGTGCAGTGGTTAAGAGTCTGCCTGCCAATGCAGGGGACACGGGTTCAAGCCCTGGTCCGGGAAGATCCCACATGCCATGGAGCAACTAAGCCCGTGTGCCACAACCACTGAGCCTGCGCTCTAGAGCCTGCAAGCCACAACTACTAAGCCCATGTGCCACAATTACTGAAGCCCGCGTGCCTAGAGCCCACGCACCACAAACGGCAGCCCCTGTTCACCGCAACTAGAGAAAGCCCGCATACAGCAAAGACCCAATGCAGCCAAAAAAAAAAAAGACTTTAAATAAATAATCTGAGTTTGAAGACTAAATGATTTAACATGTTACAAAATAAGCTAATAGAAGAAACTAATTCCAAGATATATCCTCAAGAAATCATTAATTTCAAGACAAACATGGGGGGCGGAATTCAGTAGCCTGAAAAGAAAACTAATTAAAATGAACAGATAACTGCAAAGAATTTTAAGACGTGATAACATTAAGAGATGAAATTGAACTAGTATCACTCTAGAGTTTTAAGGAACACGTAGTTACCCTAAATTCTATGCCTATCTAATTGTATGACACCTTTAATTTCTCTGTGAGGGCAAAATGTATTGCCTATTACTTTTCATGGAAAAAATTACTCAAAACATATTCTTTATTCAACCATATGATTAATCAAATATAAGAACTTGAACAAAAAGGCACAAGAGATCAATAACTATTGATACCAGTGCAATGTAAAAAGTTGTGTAAACATTGTTGTAAATAAGTAAACCAGTTGATTTTTTAAAATCCTTAATACATTTAAAATTTCAGTAAGTACATTAAAATTTTAGTAATCACAATCTTAATACATTATCCCTACAACTCACATTGGTAATGACTAAGAAGAGAAGGAGGAGTAAAAAGTGCTCAACTCCCAGGGTTAGATAAAATGGTATTTAAAAACCTTATTTTTTAAATTCAATATTTTTTAAAAGATAATATGATTTTTGAAAAACATAAAAGTCATTGTATATGGGACTTCCCTGGCAGTCCAGTGGTTGAAACGTCGCCTTCCAGTACAGGTGTTGCAGGTTCGATCCCTGGTCGGGGAGCTAAGATCCCACATGCCCCGTGGCCAAAAACCCAAAACAAAACAGGAGCGGAGGGCCTCGGGAAGATGGCGGAAGAGTAAGACGCGGAGATCACCTTCCTTCCCACAGATACAGTAGAAATACATCTACACGTGGAACTGCTCCTACAGAACACCCACTGAACGCTGGCAGAAAACGTCAGACCTCCCAAAAGGCAAGAAACTCCCCCCGTACTTGGGTAGGGCAAAAGAAAAAAGAAATAACAGAGACAAAAGAATAGGGACGGCACCTGCACTAGTGGGAGGGAGCCGTGAAGGAGGAAAGATTTCCACGCACTAGGAAGCCCCTTCGCGGGCGGAGACTGCGGGTGGCAGAGGGGGGAAGCTTCGGAGCCACAGAGGAGAGCGCAGCCACAGGGGTGCGGAGGGCAAAGCGGAGAGGTTCCCGCACGGAGGCTCGGCGCCGAGCAGCACTCTCCAGCCCGAGAGGCTTGTCTGCTCCCCCGCCGGGGCGGGCGGGGCTGGGAGCTGAGGCTCGGCTTCGGTCGGATCGCAGGGAGAGGACTGGGGCTGGCGGCGTGAACACAGCCTGAAGGGGTTAGCGCACCACAGCTGGCTGGGAGGGAGACCGGGAAAAGGTCTGCAGCTGCCGAAGAGGCAAGAGACTTTTTCTTGCCTCTTTGTTTCGCTGCGCGCAAGGAGAGGGGATTCAGAGCGCCGCCTAAACGAACTCCAGAGAAAGGCGCGAGCCGCGGCGATCAGCACGGACCCCAGAGACGGGCGTGAGACGCTGGGGCTGCTGCTGCCGCCTCCAAAAAGCCTGTGTGTGAGCACAGGTCACTCTCCACATCGCCCCTCCCGGGAGCCTGTGCAGCCCGCCACTGCCAGGGTCCCGTGATCCGGGGACAAGTTCCCCGGGAGAACGCACTGCCCGCCTCAGGCTGGTGCAACGTCACGCCGGCCTCGGCCGCCGCAGGCTCACCCCGCCTCCTCTGTACACCTCCCTCCCCGCGGCCTGAGTGAGCCAGAGCCCCCGAAGCAGCTGCTCCTTTAACCCCATCCTGTCTGTGCGGGGAATAGACGCCCTCAGGCGACCTACACGCAGAGGCGGGTCCAAATCCAAAGCTGAACCCCAGGAGCTGTGCGAACAGGGAAGATAAGGGGAAATCTCTCCCAGCAGCCTTAGAAGCAGCGGATTAAAACTCCACAAACAACTTGATGTGCCTGCATCTGGTGAATACCTGAATAGACAACGAATCATCCCAAATTCAGGAGGTGGACTTTGGGAGCAGGATATATTAATTTTTCCCCTTTTCCTTTTATTTGTGAGTGTATATGTATATGCTTCTGGGTGCGATTTTGTCTGTATAGCTTTGCTTTACAATAGCTTTATTTTACTTCACTATATTATAGCCTCTTTCTTTCTTTCTTTCTTTCTTTCTTTCTATTTTTTCTCCCTTTTACTCTGAGCCGTGTGGACGAAAGGCTCTTGGTGCTCCAGCCAGGCATCAGGGCCGTGCCTCTGAGGTGGGAGAGCCAACTTCAGGACACTGGTCCACAAGAGACCTCCCAGCTCCACGTAATACCAAACGGCAAAAATCTCTCAGAGATCTCCATCTCAACATCAAGACCCAGCTTCACTCAACGACCAGCAAGCTACAGTGCTGGACACCCTATGCCAAACAACTAGCAAGACAGGAACACAGCCCCATCCATTAGCAGAGAGGCTGCCTAAAATCATAATAAGGCCACAGACACCCCAAAATACACCACCAGACGTGGACGTGCCCACCAGAAAGACAAGAGCCAACCTCATCCACCAGAGCTCAGGCACTAGTTCCCTCCACCAGGAAGCCTACACAACCCACTGAACCAACCTTAGCCACTGGGGACAGATACCAAAAACAACAGGAACTACGAACCTGCAGCCTGTGAAAAGGAGACCCCAAACACAGTAAGATAAGCAAAATGAGACGACAGAAAAACACACAGCAGATGAAGGAGCAGGGTCAGAACATACCAGACTTAACAAATGAAGAGGAAATAGGTAGTCTACCTGAAAAAGAATTCAGAATAATGATAGTAAGGATGATCCAAAATCTTGGAAATAGAATAGACAAAATGCAAGAAACATTTAACAAGGACGTAGAAGAACTAAAGAGGAACCAAGCAATGATGAAAACCACAATAAATGAAATTAAAAATACTCTAGATGGGATCAATAGCAGAATAACTGAGGCAGAAGAAAGGATAAGTGACCTGGAAGATAAAATGGTGGAAATAACTACTGCAGAGCAGGATAAAGAAAAAAGAATGAAAAGAACTGAGGACAGTCTCAGAGACCTCTGGGACAACATTAAACGCGCCAACATTCGAATTATAGGGGTCCCAGAAGAAGAAGAGAAAAAGAAAGGGACTGAGAAGATATTTGAAGAGATTATAGTTGAAAACTTCCCTAATATGGGAAAGGAAATAGTTAATCAAGTCCTGGAAGCACAGAGAGTCCCATACAGGATAAACCCAAGGAGAAACACACCAAGACACATATTAATCAAACTGTCAAAAATTAAATATAAGGAAAACATATTAAAGGCAGCAAGGGAAAAAAAACAAATAACACACAAGGGAATCCCCATAAGGTTAACATCTGATCTTTCAGCAGAAACTCTGCAAGCCAGAAGGGAGTGGCAGGATATACTTAAAGTGATGAAGGAGAAAAACCTGCAACCAAGATTACACTACCCAGCAAGGATCTCATTCAGATTCGATGGAGAAATTAAAACCTTTACAGACAAGCAAAAGCTGAGAGAGTTCAGCACCACCAAACCAGCTTTACAACAAATGCTAAAGGAACTTCTCTAGGCAAGAAACACAAGAGAAGGAAAACACCTACAATAACAAACCCAAAACATTTAAGAAAATGGGAATAGGAACATACATATCGATAATTACCTTGAATGTAAATGGATTAAATGCTCCCACCAAAAGACACAGGCTGGCTGAATGGATACAAAAACAAGACCCATATATATGCTGTCTACAAGAGACCCACTTCAGACCTAGAGACACATATAGACTGAAAGTGAGGGGATGGAAAAAGATATTCCATGCAAATGGAAATCAAAAGAAAGCTGGAGTAGCAATTCTCATATCAGACAAAATAGACTTTAAAATAAAGACTATTACAAGAGACAAAGAAGGACACTATATAATGATCAAGGGATCGATACAAGAGGAAGGTATAACAATTGTAAATATTTATGCACCCAACATAGGAGCACCTCAATACATAAGGCAAATACTAACAGCCATAAAAGGGGAAATCGACAGCAACACAATCACAGTAGGGGACTTTAACACCCCACTCTCACCAATGGACAGATCATCCAAAATGAAAATAAATAAGGAAACACAAGCTTTAAATGATACATTAAACAAGATGGACTTAATTGATATTTATACGACATTCCATCCAAAAACAACAGAATACACATTTTTCTCAAGTGCTCATGGAGCATTCTCCAGGATAGATCATATCTTGGGTCACAAATCAAGCCTTGGTAAATTTAAGAAAATTGAAATCGTATCAAGTATCTTTTCCGACCACAACGCTATGAGACTAGATATCAATTACAGGAAAAGATCTGTAAAAAATACAAACACATGGAGGCTACACAATACATTACTTAATAACGAAGTGATCACTGAAGAAATCAAAGGGGAAATCAAAAAATACCTAGAAACAAATGACAATGGAGATACGACGACCCAAAACCTATGGGACGCAGCAAAAGCAGTGCTAAGAGGGAAGTTTATAGCAATACAAGCCTACCTCAAGAAACAGGAAACATTTCGAATAAACAACCTAACCTTGCACCTAAAGCAATTAGAGAAAGAAGAACAAAAAAACCCCAAAGCCAGCAGAAGGAAAGAAATTATAAAGATCAGGTCAGAAATAAATGAAAAAGAAATGAAGGAAACAATAGCAAAAATCAATGAAACTAAAAGCTGGTTCTTTGAGAAGATAAACAAAATTGATAAACCATTAGCCAGACTCATCAAGAGAAAAAGGGAGAAGACTCAGATCAATAGAATTAGAAATGAAAAAGGAGAAGTAACCACTGACACTGCAGAAATACAAAAGATCATGAGAGATTACTACAAGCAACTCTATGCCAATAAAATGGACAACCTGGAAGAAATGGACAGATTCTTAGAAATGCACAAACTGCCGAGACTGAACCAGGAAGAAATAGAAAATATGAACAGACCAATCACAAGCACTGAAATTGAAACTGTGATTAAAAACCTTCCAACAAACAAAAGCCCAGGACCAGATGGCTTCACAGGTGAATTCTATCAAACATTTAGAGAAGAGCTAACACCTATCCTTCTCAAACTCTTCCAAAATATTGCAGAGGGAGGAACACTCCCAAACTCATTCTACGAGGCCACCATCACCCTGATACCAAAACCAGACAAAGATGTCACAAAGAAAGAAAACTACAGGCCAATATCACTGATGAACATAGATGCAAAAATCCTCAACAAAATACTAGCAAACAGAATCCAACAGCACATTAAAAGGATCATACACCATGATCAAGTGGGGTTTATCCCAGGAATGCAAGGATTCTTCAATATACGCAAATCAATCAATGTGATACATCATATTAACAAACTGAAGGAGAAAAACCATATGATCATCTCAATAGATGCAGAGAAAGCTTTCGACAAAATTCAACACCCATTTATGATAAAAGCCCTGCAGAAAGTAGGCATAGAGGGAACTTTCCTCAACATAATAAAGGCCATATATGACAAACCCACAGCCAACATTGTCCTCAATGGTGAAAAACTGAAACCATTTCCACTAAGATCAGGAACAAGACAAGGTTGCCCACTCTCACCACTATTATTCAACATAGTTTTGGAAGTGTTAGCCACAGCAATCAGAGAAGACAAAGAAATAAAAGGAATCCAAATCGGAAAAGAAGAAGTAAAGCTGTCACTATTTGCAGATGACATGATACTATACATAGAGAATCCTAAAGATGCTACCAGAAAACTCCTAGAGCTAATCAATGAATTTGGTAAAGTAGCAGGATACAAAATTAATGCACAGAAATCTCTTGCATTTCTATACACTAATGACGAAAAATCTGAAAGTGAAATTAAGAAAACACTCCCATTTACCATTGCAACAAAAAGAATAAAATATCTAGGAATAAACCTACCTAAGGAGACAAAAGACCTGTATGCAGAAAATTATAAGACACTGATGAAAGAAATTAAAGATGATACAAATAGATGGAGAGATATACCATGTTCCTGGATTGGAAGAATCAACATTGTGAAAATGACTCTACTACCCAAAGCAATCTACAGATTCAATGCAATCCCTATCAAACTACCACTGGCATTTTTCACAGAACTAGAACAAAAAATTTCACAATTTGTATGGAAACACAAAAGACCTCGAATAGCCAAAGCAATCTTGAGAACGAAAAATGGAGCTGGGGGAATCAGGCTCCCTGACTTCAGACTATATTACAAAGCTTCAGTAATCAAGACAGTGTGGTACTGGCACAAAAACAGAAATATAGATCAATGGAACAGGATAGAAAGCCCAGAGATAAACCCACACACATATGGGCACCTTATTTTTGATAAAGGAGGCAAGCATATACAGTGGAGAAAAGACAGCCTCTTCAATAAGTGGTGCTGGGAAAATTGGACAGGTACATGTAAAAGTATGAAAATAGAACACTCCCTGACACCATGCACAAAAATAAACTCAAAATGGATTAAAGACCTAAGTGTAAGGGCAGACACTATCAAACTCTTAGAGGAAAACATAGGCAGAACACTCTATGACATACATCACAGCAAGATTCTTTTTGACCCAGCTCCCAGAGAAATGGAAATAAGAACACAAATAAACAAATGGGACCTAATGAAACTTAAAAGCTTTTGCACAGCAAAGGAAACCATAAACAAGACCAAAAGACAACCATCAGAATGGGAGAAAATATTTGCAAATGAAGCAACTGACAAAGGATTAATCTCCAAGATTTACAAGCAGCTCATGCAGCTCAATAACAAAAAAACGAACAACCCAATCCAAAAATGGGCCGAAGACCTAAATAGACATTTCTCCAAAGAAGATATACAGATGGCCTACAGACACATGAAAGAATGCTCAACATCATTAATCATTAGAGAAATGCAAATCAAAACTACAATGAGATATCATCTCACACCGGTCAGAATGGCCATCATCAAAAAATCTAGAAACAATAAATGCTGGAGAGGGTGTGGAGGAAAGGGAACACTCTTGCACTGTTGGTGGGAATGTAAATTGATACAGCCACTATGGAGAACAGTATGGAGGTTCCTTAAAAAACTACAAATAGAACTACCATACGACCCAGCAATCCCACTACTGGGCATATACCCTGAGAAAACCATAGGTCAAAAAGAGTCATGTACCAAAATGTTCATTGCAGCTCTATTTACAATAGCCAGGACATGGAAGCAATCTAAATGTCCATCGACAGATGAATGGATAAAGAAGATGTGGCACATATATACAATGGAATATTACTCAGCCATAAAAAGAAATGAAATGGAGGTATTTGTAATGAGGTGGATGGAGTTAGAGTCTGTCATACAGAGTGAAGTAAGTCAGAAAGAGAAAAACAAATACAGTATGCTAACACATATATACGGAATCTAAGGGAAAAAAAAAAAAAAAAAAAAAGGCCATGAAGAACCTAGTGGCAAGACGGGAATAAAGACACAGACCTCCTAGAGAATGGACTTGAGGATATGGGGAGGGGGTGGGGTGAGATGTGACAGGGTAAGAGAGTGTCATGGACATATATACACTACCAAATGTAAAATAGATAACTAGTGGGAAGCAGCCGCATAGCACAGGGAGATCAGCTCGGTGTTTTGTGACCACCTAGAGGGATGGGATGGGGAGGGTGGGAGGGAGGGAGATGCAAGAGGGAAGAGAAATGGGAACATATTGTATATGTATTACTGATTCACTTTGTTATAAAGCAGAAGCTAACACACCATTGTAAGGCAATTATACTTCAATAAAGATGTTAAAAAAAAAAAAAAATTAATATATGTATTTTAATTAACACATAATTATTTCTGTATTAACTATTTCTGTAATTACACTGGCCACCAGCACTAATAAGCTTTTTATACAATAAAATGGTTATAGTTTAAAAAATTAATATTGTACTCCAGTTTATGATGGTGGACTAAGCACATGTCTTTCACACCTCTCAAAAGACCCCTGAAACTTCATTACATGCAGAAAAAAATAAATCTGCAACAGGCTTGATAACCAGAAATGATGTCACCAACAACAGAGAAATATTTAAAAATTGATTTCAGTAAGACAGAAAGTTGTCAGGATCTTACTAGATTAACAAGAGCAAAGACAGTTCAGAAATGGGGGGAGCTTTTCTCTTGATACTACCTCAAGATGACCAATCAAGAACTAGAAAATAAACTCGTTTAGAAACATGGTGGTAATCAGGGAAAAAAAAAAAAAATTCAACAGGCAATGATTAAAGGATATTAACGGGAATGATACTTGGGACACAGGGTGAAGGTTGACAGGGGAAGGAGAGTAGGAGAAATTTTACGTTTTTTAATACTATTCATTGTCTGGATGGGTTTTTGCCAAATTCTTTTGCTACTCTAAAGTAGTAACTGAAATATTACACCTAAATATATTTTTCAAAGGTTTGGGAAGGTGTACACCTACCAGGTAGTTGATAATGGTTAGTTGCGTCCATTTTTGAATTGGCTGAAATTGTTACAAGGAGAATAATTTTTATGTGTTTACCTAGCTATCTTTCCATTTGCAAATGTACTAAATTCTCATGTAGAGTCCCGTCAATGCAGAGCAACTTGTAGTGAGGAGTGAAATCCTCTCCCGCTTACTTCACTAGGTAGCCCTTGTTGATAGTTTGGTGGGTATCCTACCTGATTTTTTTCAATGCACATTCATATTACTTTTACAATGCTTATAGAAATAGATTTTCATTAAAAAAAGAGAAAACCTCATAAAGATATAAAGATGTAAAATATGTTCAATAACTCTGCTAGACGAAAAAGGATTAAAGTAAAAAATTATATATGCATAATTATTACAACCAAGTAAACAGAAATAACAAAGCATCTATGCAAAGAGAACCTATAAAGATAATTCCAAAATGCTAAGTGTGTTTTACTGGACAGTGTCTTTAGAATAGTAATAATAAGAAAATCCACCACCACCAATTCAACTCTAGACTAGAGGTTAAAAAACTTTAATCATATTTCTACCATAACCAGACACATGTGACCTTGGAAAAAAAATCAGATAGACATTTGAGAAGCCATTGATCTAATCTGTAAAAGGAAAGATTTCATTGGGTAATAGTGAAGGTCCCTTCTAGCTCTAAACTTGCTTTCTCGTATGATTCAGAATAAGCTTCCAAAATTTTTTAATGCATTATTAAATGAGATGAGGAGACAGCACACAGTCTAGCTCTGCTGGACTCCTGAAACTTTTTCGGAAAAATGATACTGTTCTATTTTAAAACTCCTGACTGGTATTTACGCAGCACATTTATCTGGTACTTCAAGTTATTCTCATACTATTTATAATGTCTCATTTATATCCTAAATTGAAAACATCTCTGTCTTCATACCATGTCTAAAATGTTTCTTCATGCATATCATATTTTTGAGCCAGGTTTTATCAAGAGCCAATGTAGGCCCTGATAAAAGTGAACTATCTTTGGAAACAAAACTTACTCAGACCTTATGATGCAATCTTAATGAAAGAGTAAGTTACTAAATGTTACCCCCAAAATGTTTATGAACTGGAAACATTTATCTTAAAGGCATACTATGTCCCTGTGCAGATCACCTTTAGGGAAAAATATTTTAATGTCTTTAAGATGAAAGATAATAGAATGTAGAAGTTAAAAATGGATGGAAGATATTCAGAAGGATGATAAGAAAATAGGTGATTCCTGTTTCATCACAAGGATTTCCAAGAGTAACAATTTCTTCTTTCTTTGTTGATTTATAAAAAGAGAAAAAAGCATGATATATTTCTATATATATCATGAATAGACTAGTCTTCACACACACAAACACATATAAAAACACTCAAAATATACTAGAAACCAGTTAGAGATTAGACTAGGGTAGAATGATATGGTATGGAATTCAGAGAAGGTGGAATCGGAGTCATGAAGCTTAATGGATTTTGGTCTCTTGTTATTTGCTACATTCTTATGTTTTGCTTGTCTTTTTATCCAGTCACCCCACCACACTGCATCTCAAGATTTCGAACTTTGGCATTCTCCAGATATTTCAGATTTCATGTAATTTTTATTTCATCCTTCTGTGGCTTAATTTATTATTTTCCTAAGGGAAAATTAGGCTATCAGTTATGTCTCAGAAAAATAAATTACCTTAGAAATTATTGTTTTAATTCAGGTAATGTTAAATTCTGAGATATTTTTTCAACATGGTTTTAAAAGTAAGCTAAGCAAGTTGTTTTCATTATCAGCATCATACACGCTAATTATAGAACAATGAAATAGCAATGCACTGGTTAATAATGGATTAGAACCAATCCTTGACAATGAAACTAGGCAAGAAGTATGAAAGGCAATGGACAAAGTAGATGGTGATTTGGTCTGTGTGAAATCCTGCCAGATTATATATTTATCATTGATTATATTTCCTGTTGTATTTGGGTCAAAGTCTTGTAAAAACTGTCGAGAAAATACATTAAAGGATTTTATACTGCCAATGAAACCCTTTCTTAGAATAATGAGACCAGTATCAGTGACTGCTGTGTATTTTTCTCACTATAACCAATCACTTCTTTCTCTTGTAATATGTATTTCCAAAATACTAGAATTTGACGCTTTCATCTCGTAAGAGCTGCTTCCTGTATTGGATCTTCACACACAACAAAAATCAATCTGACTGAAAGATGTCGCTCACTAGACTGGTTATTCCCCTTTATGCCAGACTGAGAGTGTCTGAAAATAGAACCCACTTCCCAGGCTTAATACTAAAAACACAGTTCATATAATTCCTTCTCATTCTTCCAAGAATTAATGCTTGCTAGGTTGAATTCTACTCATAAGCCTTAGCATTTGTTAAGGAAGGTCACCAATTACCATTCAGAGAGATGAATGGAGTTATATAGTCACAACAGGTAAATCACTGTTCCTCGAATGTTCCTTTTGTCTCTTTATAAAGCGTTAACTCAGGAGGGGTACGTACCTTCCAGGAGAACGCTTCCAAACTCCCCTGAACCGTCTGACCTGTCCCCTTCTGCCCTACCCAGTACCTGCCTTCACAGGATGATGAGGGCTTGAACAGACCGTGGCTGCGGGGACCTTTGAAAACCAGTTGGGAATACGTGGGAGAAAATTCTGATTTGAAAGAACTTAGTCTAAACTAACTCCACTAAATCCAAATAAACTAGACACTAACCTAAATCATGATGACTTTTACATGAGGCCTCCTTCCACTCTTGTGGGGGAGGCAAATGCTTACTTGGGAGTTAAATTTTAAAGCTGGTTAAAAGCAAATCAGCTCTTACCCAGGCCGCCTATCTGGAAACGGATAGTAACCTTCACTGACGTTTCTACCAGGTCAAAGGTTTATTTCTCTCAGATGCCTGTTGTTTAATTAAATTGATTTCAGAGTGTGCCAAGAATGCTGTAGGCACCCAGGAAACGCTGAGAGATAGGCATCCTCGTTTTAAAGCAAGTAGGTAAGTTGGAAAGTCAGTCTCCTCCAAGAGAGTGAGGGGCCTGAAAGAAGCTGTTGTTGGGTGTTTCTACAATTTTCAGCTATTTGGGGAGACGAGATGAGTCTCGCTGGCAGGTGTTAGATTATTGGGAAAATTAAGTAGATGGCATTGGCAAACCAAGCCTCCTCTTTCCCTCAGCTGCCAGGAGTTTCTACCCTCAGGCTTAGCCTCACATATGCTTGTCTAATAAAGCTCCTGCCACTTCAAGGAAACAGAATCGGTGTCATTCAAGCACTGCCGGAACTATGAATAGTGTCACCCCCATCTTCCCAGAGTGTTCGGCAAAAACCTCTTGTGTTTTGTGTGTCACTCATACCTGCCACCATGGATTCCACTGACGTGCCTCGTGTCACTGGCTCAGAGAAGGAAAGTACCTGTGTCTCAGTGGCTGTCTGCAGTATTTAGCACACTGTAAAATGGACCTGGTACCCTATATGATCACATGACCAAGAACAGCCAAGCCTTAGGTCTCTGCACAAGGAAGTAACAGAAAATGCCACTTCCACGCACAGTGTTTCCTATTGTCTAAACCTACCCACTTCGGTAACGTTACGTTTGCCTTTTAATTGTAGACTCATTTGATTTATCAGCCAGTCTTAAGAGACAGCTCACAAGTTTGCTGATAAGAGAATCTCATGCAGATGCTTAATTAAGGCCATTAACATAATGAAGCCATGAAATTTTATGAATTAAAAACATTCTGAAAATGCAAATCATCCTAACAAAACGAAAATAAAGATCACCTGTGACAGTATCATATATTAGATATGCAGATATATAATTAAAACAATCAATTTCACATCTATTACAATGAGCAAAAATGCATTCATTCAACAAAGGTACACTGAACATTTATCATGAGCCTATGCTATGACAGACATTGAGGCTACAATAAGGAACGTGACAAACACAGTCCCTGCTCTTGATGAGCTTAGAAATGACAAGGAAAAAGAGAAGCAGATGGCAATGAAAAAGAAAATTATAGGCCTGCGTGAGTACATGAGAAGGACACCCAACATGTAGAAGGGCAGAGGTGCTGGTGAAATGCCTTGTGATTCCTGAAGGATGGTGGGAGTTTTCCAGGCAAAGCACGTAAATGAGAACTCCTGGAAGAAACCCAAACCTGAGGAGAATCAAGGTATACTTGAGGATATGAAATTAGTGGAACATAGAGGAGATGCCATGGGTGAGAAGAGGAGGGACCAGGGATGTGAGTGGAGACATCTGTAGTGTTCGTATCATGAGGGAGCCTGAAAGCCTTTCGGAAGGACTTGATACCGAGTCTGTTGGCACACCACTGGAGGTTCTTAAGCAGGGGAGTAGCACAGTTAGATGCGCATTTTAGAAACAGCTCTTTAACTACCATGTGGAAAATCAATCAGGTTGGGGCAGGCGTGGAGGAAGCTACAATACTCAAGGCAAAAATATGAACTAAAATCAAGGTGATGGAAGCGGGGATGCAAAGAAGAGTGCTTTTTATCTTAGAAAAAAGATCCACAACCTTCCCCCAAGCCAGTACTTTATGAGAATCACCAGCAGAACTACCTTCACCAAATCCACCTGCCCTTTTCTTTGTCCATTTGCTAGTATAGATGCTAATTTAATGATAAAAACATGCAAACTGGGTAACTAGCCCTTTCTTAGTTACACACATGTACATACACACACATAAATTTGTCTTTAAATGTATGATTATATGTAATGGTGAGTAGTGGCAATCCTATCATTTATGTGTAAAGTAGTAGAACATACCTTTTGAGTTGTTTTTACATTAATATATATACACAGATCTGCCCACCTGAATACCTGGCAAGGATTTAACTGTAAACCTGGACAAGATCACCTCATCTGGTTCGTGTTTGGATAACAGGACCGGGAAGCCAGTATTTTGAGAAATACTATTCCACTGTTGACCAGCTCTGTTAGAAATTTTTTCCCCTTTATATTAGGCCTAATTTTCTCCCAATAACTTTCACACCATTGCTAATGCTGAAATACACCACCATTCCCTTTCCTCTTGTCCTACACATAGGGAAAAAAAAAAATGAAGGTAATAAATCAAGGAAGCTCATTTAAGCCCCACCATTCACAGTCTAAAAATTTTACTAGTCTGACCTCTTGATAAAGTCATGGGTCTTCTTTAGCTATGTTTTTTTTCTTACCTTCACGGTACGATCCATCCACGCTGTTCTACCACTCTATAAACTACTTTAAACAACGAATCTGGTTCTGTGGCATCACCTATGTGGCTAACCTTCATAACCTCTTGTTTTCTAGTATGAAAACTCACCTACTGAATGGAAATATTAAATACTGAATTGTGTTGTCCAAGACTTTCTTTTCTTGAAAGCTACAGAGAGTTTCCATCTGTGTTATCAATCCTGTTTGGATGAGGAGAGTTGTGGTTCACGGTCTAGATGTCTACGTTCCAGCTTGGACTTATGATTCAGAAAACAAGTGGATCTGCAATTAGCCAACCTCTAACGCACACACATGCACACCTTTAAAGCAAGTGGCCGTTTATTCAATATTTATTGAACACAATATATACCAATAATGTTTAATACTTGGCAGTGAATGAGGAAGAAAATATGTCTGTTTTCACATTTTCCTATGAGAAATAGGTAACATCCAGGCAACTAAATCAACAAGAAAAAGACACAGTGGCACATGCTATGCAGAGAATTCAAATAGGCTGACGTCACTGAGTGGACAATATCGAGTGGGGAAGAGAGACTTCTCTGAGGAAATAACATTGAAGTTGAGGTAAGAACGATGACTAGGTTACTTCACATCTGTACCTACAGCTGAATTTAGCCTGGAGCAAGACATGACCATGTGTAGGCATCTCATTTGAAATTCATGATCACAGCCCTCTATGGGGCCCTTGACATTACTGCAATCGGATGACCTTTCCCTATTCCATTTCATACCTACTGTGTCTTCAAACCCCCGATACGTCCTTTTCTTACTCTCTGCTGAGGCCCCTGCTGCTTATCTCACTGAGGAGTTAGAAGCTATCACAAGAGATATTCCCTAGGCCCCCAGCTTCTGTGTCCACCCATTCAGGCTGTCTTTCCTCCTGTTGCTCTAGATGAACCTTCTGGGCTCCTACGTAAGGCTACTCCTCCCCCCTGCAGGAGATCAGTTGCCCTCGACTTTACCCTAAGACGTGGCTTCAGCCCACCCCCGTCTCTCCTCCAGCTGCCACATTTCCTTCTCTCCCTGATCAGTCATCATCCCAATCTGCCGCATGTGGAAACGCTGCTTCCCACCATACAGAGGAACAGCCCGGGTCCTTACGCTGACTGTAAAGCCCACCAAGATCTGGCCTTGGTACTTTTATGACTTTCTTTCTCCTCCATCTCCCTCTCGTGCTGTTCCAGCCACAACGGCCTCTTTGCTGTTCTTTGAACCCGGCACAGCACACTTCCACCTCCAGGCCTTTGCACTTCTGATTTTTTTTTCTCTGCCTTGACCTAGCTTTCTCCAGATCTCTATGTGACTCACTCTCTCACTTGCTGAGTTCTTTGTCCCCATGTTTCTTGTGAGATGTTCCCTACACCCTATTTATAACTCTGTCACCCACCATCTCCCTTGCAACTTTCATTTTTCTCATTTCAAATTTGTCATTTGAAACACCAAATATCTCATTTATTTATATAGTATATAGTCTGCCCTTACACACTCCACTAGAATACAACTTCCACAAGGACAGAACTTTTTTAAACAGTTTCCTGTTTTCTGTTTGGTTTTGCTTTATTATTGCTTTATCATCACAATGTAGGGAAAAAACTGGCCCATATACAGTGTCACTAAATGTTGGCTGAATGAACGGAATGCAGGCAAGAAGGAACTAGTCTTACAAAGGTCACAGGAAGGAATATTCCAGGCAGAAGGAATAGGTCGTACAAAGGCTCCTCTAAAGAAAAAAAGCTTGGTGTGTTAGAGGAAACCAGAGAAGACCAGTGCGGCTGGAGCCGAGGGGGAGGGGGAGGATGGTCCAGGATACTTCCTCCTGAGGAAGTAAGAGTCAGAGAAGGGACAATGGTCTTTCCCAGCCCCTGAGTGATGCCTGCCATATCCAGATGCTTCTCTCCCTCTGCTAGATACTCAATGAACGGTGTGTTTCCACTGCAGCTCTTCTGGAACACTCTTCATTCTGCTGCATAAAGGCTCTTACAGAATCTGTGTGGGACCTCAACGCTAGCTTGGTCCTTTAGAATCACACTCTCCTTTGTCCTGGTCTTTTTCCCCCCATCTTGGCCCATCACATTTTTCTGAGGGCCCAGCCTTTTTGTTGAGAGTAAATTTTTTCTATTTAACAACATAGCTAGTATAAAAGTTTTTTTTTCTTCTAACAAACTCTGTTCTAGAGAGGTAACTATTGGGTCTTCCATTTTTTCTCTCTAACTGGAAAATCAGGTTACATTTTTATTATATAAAATTGATGATTCCTCTCAAATAAAGGAATAGGTCTAACACATAATTTGAGTTCACTGGAATGTACTGTTAAGAATTGTGACGATATGGGGATATATGTATAGCTGATTCACTTTGTTATAAAGTAGAAACTAACACACCATTGTAAAGCAATTATACTCCAATAAAGATGTTTAAAAAAAAAAAAAAAAAGAATTGTGAAGGATTTGGAATTTTATCCTGCCTGCAAGCTAACAAGTTAGCCTGCCACGGTGTCATGGATGTAGAAGACGACATCAGATGCCTCATCATAGATAAAGGATAGTTTACTAATCAAAGTAATAGCAGCAGCCAGAATAGCTGGATTTTGCTGCTGGTTTCCTGAGCTTCAATTCCCAGAAAGCAACACAGAGATGGCCAGATGATGCCTGTACATGCAGTGGGTTAAATTACAGGAGAAGAACTCTAAACTTTGGAACCCAGTTTAAAAATAAAATTAAAAAAAAAAAAAAAAAAAGAGCGTTAAGCACGTTTGCCCTTTGCTCCAAATGGGATCATCACCTTTATTATACTGGTCAGTAAATATGCCTGCCCTTTACTCCAGAGAGACAAACTGTATCTTCCATAGCTGCTTTCTGTACAAACATCCTTTAAAAGAATCCAGAATGAAGGGAAGCCAGTGCCTGAGTCACAAGATGTGCAGAAATGAGACAGACCGATGAGGAGTTCTCTCCCAACAATACCTGCCCCTCATTTCTATACCGTCCTGGCTTCTGATGAATTTTCCATATGCCACTCTGATAGCCACTCTGCTATGTGACTGACAGGCTGGGACAACCCCTTTCATGTGTCTTAGGCAGCATTTAATTGAGACTATTAGCAACAGAACTCTAAGGGACAGTAATGACCTTGACCATGGCCCCCAGAATCCCAGACCCAACCATCTGAACAAATCCCACCGGCCATCAGGGTTTACATTAGAACATCAGATAGCTTTCTAAGTTTCTGTATTGACCTTTCCACTTGGCCCAAGACATTAAGCCAAGTACAATGGGTTGCATTAGAATTGGCACAAACTCTGCCTTGATCTATGAACAGAAAAGTACAGGGCAATTTGGTCTTTTGTAACAAACCAGGCCAGTGAGCTGAAACTGACGTATGGTCTTCCAGGGTCAAGTTTGCAAAACTGGTCACTTCAGCTAAAATCAGAGACAAATTCTCCTATTTCTAAATGGAAGATCCCCAAGGTACAGTTAACTCCCTGCAGGTTGCATGTAAATAATGTGTCAGTTACCCCTCCAGGAAGCTCCTTTGATTAACCAAGAGCAGCCTAATTTTGACAAGACCTGAGGTCATGTGAGAGGTCTCAGGTCCACTTTTAAGGTGTGAGTCCACCTCTAAGGTGTGTCTTCAGGAAGGAGGTAAGAAATTCTTGTCTTCACCCAAGAAGCATAGACCTGGGAGGACATGGTACCTCTAGAAGGAAAGTGTGTTTACATTACTCAGAATGTTGCTGAGTGGTACCTACTCCAGTGTTGGGACAAAGGTTACCAGGGTCCGCAATGGGGCCTCCCAGCTGGCTGGTGGACACTAGGGTTTCCAAACAATCCTTGTTTTGGAGGGACTGCTTAAGGTCATGAAACCAAGCAGGACCCTGTGGGGCCCTCCTGGGCACAAAAGCCTTCCTGTGTCCTCCATTTCTACTTTGTAGAAAAAGCCTTTAGGCTTCTAGACCTTCCCTGAGTTCCAGAGGGCAGATTTAAGCCGTTACTAATTAGGGGAGTGAGGGAATGTGGGAAGAAAGGAAAAGCAGTCAAGAAACAACAGTTTGGCTATAAAACAGAGTCCTAGTTCCTCTTCAAGGGATACACAGGGCAGTCTGAGTTCTGCAGGAACTAAGACCTTGACCCAAACGGAGGATGGTGACTATATGCTGACCACAAGCCCGAGACCCCAGTCTGGTTGGAACCAGGTTGATGATGGTGACTCCCAAAACATGCATCAATCAGAACTGTGCACAAGCTGATCCTGCACCCCAAGTCCCCCCTCCCTTCTACCCCTTTTGCCTTTACAAACCTTACACCCCGGCCAGCCTGTAAGATGGATCTGACACAAACCTACATCTCGCATCTTCTCGGTCTGATGCCCTCTCAATTAATAAACCTTTCTCTACTCCAAACTCTGACATATTGGTGTGTTGGGCCTCACTATGCGTCAGACACATGAACTTGGGTTTAACAGTGAGTTCAACCTGTGAGTGAAAAAATGTTGCCTGCCACGTCGGTAAACAAAGGATGTTGCAGCCATCAAGCCATCACATTACAGTCACCCCAACTGTGAGGCCTGATGGAACTCAGGATAGAAACAGGATGCCCACCAAGCCATCAGCCACTGCAGCCATCGCCTTCCCCCCGCACACACACATTGCACCCTGAGGAGACTCAGGATGAGAAAACACACGATACTGGCCCCAGATAGCTGAGGTGCCTATCAAAGGAATGACTTCAATGAGCCCAGACTTTTGCATGTTCCCATACATAGAAAAGCACTAAATTCATTAACTTGATGTCTGGTTTTCTTTAATAGTAATCTTTGAAGATCTGACTACCTGATCTTTGTTACCAAAACTCCTATATATCCTGCTCCTCCCCCACCTCTTCAGATCAGCCCCTCAGAGCCATCTGAGAGGCTGTGTCCCCGGCTTAAGTCCTCAGTTTTGTCTGCCAAATAAAACATAATTCTCACCTTTTAGGCTGTGCATTTTTTTTTCAGTTAACAAACCTGTCCCTTAGGTTTATACCACCAACTGAGTGGCACTTGTCTACCCTACAGGGTGAGAAGAACAGACTGGAACAGCAACAGTGCAACCAGAAAATGTATCAGCAGTACTGAAGCACCAACCATAGTCCCAAGAGGTCCAGAGTTCAGTGCAGTCAGTCTTTCAGGAGTGGATTGGAGAACACACCAAAAATGTGACCTCCCTCGAGACAAACTGTTTAAGTTCTGGAAGTCATCAGTCTGGCTCCTATTACTTGCCTCTGCATCAGAAAAGTGTTCTTTCCCTGGTACCCAGTCTACACGGTTGGCTGTGTTATCATGCCTGGTATCATAAGGGATCTAGCAAGCAAGTGTGACAATCTGGTGCTTGATTGCTGTTGGTCTCATTAGAGAACAAGCTGTACTGTGTTTCTGTATGAGTGACCCAGAAGGTCTGATTAGCAGCTATGAATTATTTCCCCAGTTCTTGAGCTCAAAAGGGCTATCTTTAACCTGCCAGTCTATAGTTTTCCAAGTGGCATACCAAACGGCTATGTCATTGGCAACAGCCTAAGAGTCAGTAAGAATATAACAAAGTTCACCAAGTATTAGAGCAGCCAGAGCTCTAAGAACGGCCTGACTACAGTGGCCACACCCATTTTCTGCATAATTGTCACTGAGATTAAACAGCCCAGCAGCCTACTTAAACTAGTGGGTTTCAGCTCAGCGAAACCATCCGTGAACCAGGCCTAGACACTTAGTGGACAAGACACACCAAAGGCTACCAGTCTGTGTAAAGGATTCAACTACTCTCCCAAAGCCAGCAACTGCCCAGCCTAGGGGAGGAACAGCTGAATTCAATTGGTGATAATTGGCCGTAAACCTCTAGCACCTGCTGGCTTCCTGCAGACAGTGTAAGGCTCTTGTATGGAGCTACGGTATCTCTCTCTACCCTTCTTTGCTTTTAAGTCCTCGGTCAAGCCTACGATTTTCCTTTGTCTTTCTGAAATGCCATCCTATTTCTTCTAGAGCCGGGAGGACAAGGATGAAGGCTGGGGGCAGTTTTGATGTTGCACTTTCAGTCCTCTACCTGTGACCCCTCCCAGCCAAGCGCGTTGCCCCCAGCCCTACGGGCAGGAAGTACAGTGATCACCTATCAGTGGCTAGACATTCAGACACAGAACCATCAACAGAACAGCACAGGCTGGCAAGTTCACGTGAGCTTCCCTTTCCCACCCTGGACTCTTTCCGAACCTGAGGCGCTGATTCTAAGCACCTTTTGCTTCCATGGGTCTGGGGAGAACAGTACCTGAGGCACCTTTATCCAAAAACTCGTAAAAGTTTGAATTCCTCCCCTTTCAACACCCCCAAGCACACTCAGGTGGGCAGGTAGAGGTTTTGCTTCCCCCTTGGGGGCAGGGAGACCACAAGTCTCCGTCTAACCTTCTTTCTGCTTAAAAGTAGCTGAGGTCAGGGCGGAAGGAGCGAGGAACGGCGGGCAGAGAAGGAGAGGCCCCGGGCCATTACTCGGGGCCTCGTGCTTACCTTCAGCTCCCAGCAGCGCGGCCGCCGCTCTGGTTCGACAACGTGAACCTCGGGTGTCTTCGGCCGGCCCGGCGCCCTGTATCGGGGGGCGAGACCCCAGGACGCAGCAGGGCCGCCAGCCTGCCTTCCAGCCGGGACCGCGGCTCCGCGCGCGCAGACGGCCGACCCCCGCTTGCTTCCTCCCGCGGCGGCCCTTAAGGGCGCGCGCCTTAACACGCGGCACCTGCGGCCCCGCTGCCACGCTAGCGTCTCGGCCTCTTGCCTCATTTCCAAGTAAGGGCAAGTTTTCCTTGGCGGTGAGATGACCGCAAGAATTTACCTAAGTTTCTTGGGGTCAGTTTCTCGTTCTCCAGCGGGGCCCTTTTATCCGTATCAGAAAGCCAGTCCAGGGCAGTAAGATCCAGAACCCTAGTCGGCGTCGCTTCTGTGGTTTCCCCAGGAGTTTCATTGTCTCAGAGAAATCTGCCAGGGCTAACATTTCCTCCTCGCAGCGAGAATCCACGGCAACAAGACAAAAAGCAAACCTCTGAGTCCTGGCACTGGTGTCCTCCAGCAGACCCGCAGCTGCCGTGAAGGGTTTAGAGGCGGCTGAGCTGTAGGAGGCCCAGCTGCTGCCTTTCCGCCTTAACGAGCTCCACGCCGTCCGGTTGCACGGGAAGCAGCTCAGGCTTTAGCAGGTAGCCGTCTCTCCTCAGAGCAGTCTTAAATCTCCCTCCTTCCACACTCGGCCTGGTCGTCATACTCCTCTGTAACTATTTTCTGAAAGGGTCAGGAAACTTTGCCTGCCAGGATGACTCCTAGCTGCCCTTGTTACAATGCCGGGGACCTGAGCCGACCCCCAGATTCTCGAGGAAGTTCCTCTGTCTGCAGGAAAGTTACCTACAGAACGACATAACTGGGCTTCCCTGGTGGCGCAGTGGTTGAGAGTCCGCCTGCCAATGCAGGGGACACGGGTTCGAGCCCTGGTCTGGGAAGATCCCACATGCCGCGGAGCAACTAGGCCCGTGAGCCACAATTACTGAGCCTGCGCGTCTGGAGCCTGTGCTCCGCAACAAGAGAGGCCGCGATAGTGAGAGACCCGCGCACCGCGATGAAGAGTGGTCCCCACTTGCCGCAACTAGAGAAAGCCCTCACACAGAAACGAAGACCCAACACAGCCAAAAATAAATAAATAAATTTATTTTAAAAAAACCAAACAAAAACCGACATACCACTCGGGCAGCGGTTTTTAAACCTGCTTCCTGGTACTCATCGTGTGGCCACCTCTCCTCATTAATGAACAATGGGGATAGGGCCATTTATTGTCCAGTTACTCATATGATTTGGTCAACAATCTCACTACCAGTTCCCACGGACCCGCGTTGAATCTTGTTAATCAGCCCGTGAGCTCCTCACTCTTTATCTGCTAGAAAGGCATCTATTTCTCAGCATCTACCTCATCACCAGAACTGTCGAGGGCTGTGACGGGTCCGAAATGTTACCCTACTTGCAAGTTAACAAGTCAGCCGGCCACAGTGTCATAGATGGTGGTGGGTGCCCTGAAACGCTCAGCCAGAGATGAAAGGCAATGTATTCTGTAAAGCAACAGCTGTAGCCAGACTCTGCATTTTCATGCCAGTTCCCTTCCAGTTCCCACAGGGCAACGCAAACAGGGCCAGATGACACCTCCCAGTGCTGTGGGTTGTACTGCAGGAGAGGACCCCCGAACCCCAATTTTGTATAACGCACAGTAAGCACGTCTGCCCTTGGCTCCAAGCGACAGACTCCACTACCTGCCAAGGCTGTAAGCAAACGTCCTTCGCTGCAGAGAGACCCTACGTCTGTCTCTAAGGCTGTTCCTTGAATAGATGGTACAGAACAATCCGCGCCTTGCTCACAAGACTTACAGAAATGCAAGAGTCATGGCACATTAGCTCTTTGTAGCTTTTCCCTGACAACACCACTTGGCAACTGCCTGTCAAATGCTTTCTCCTGGGGATGAGGCTACTTCAGAGCAATGCTGCTTTTATGACTACTTATCCCCAGCCTGTGCTACCTGCTCCCTTGCCAGCCTGCTCTATAGAATGTAGAAATCTGAAAGGTGCCTTCTCGGTAATTCACGGGCACTCAGACATTCATGCACAGCTAGTAATGACATTCATGCACAGGAGTAATACCATTCTTTTCAAACACAAGAAACATGCAAAATCTTGTTCTTAATTTGACACGGTTTTCCTTAGCTGCCATTGGTCTCCCTCCACACCCAAGGGTTCCTGCACGCCTGGTCTAAAGCCTGCAAACAATCTGGTCAGGGACTGTCCCTGTCATTCAATCATCCAGATAACATTTATTGAGCTCCTACTAGATGCCTAGCACTGGTCTAGGCATTGAGGATAAAACTGAAAACCAGCAAAATTTTTACCCTCATGGAGCGTATATTCTATGGGGGGAAAGGTTGAAATAAACAAGTAAGCGTAGGACTAACCAAAAAAAATAAGACGAGATAAGGGAAACAGGCGGTGCTGACTTGGAGTGGTGGTGCTATTTCACATGATGGTCAGGAAGGCTGTCTAGGGTGAGGTGATGTTTGAGTGCAGACCGGAAGTGGCCCAGAGTGATCCAGGCAGAGGAAGCAGGGAGTGAAGGACCTTAGGTCCTGAGCTTGCTTGGTGTTTTTGAGCCACAGTAGATAGATGAGTGTGGCTGGAGCGGAATGAGAAGTGGGCCAGGTGGTCGGAAGTGCAGTCTGAGAGGGAGCGGGACAGCGGAGAGGCCAGTCCTGAAAGCCATTGTCAAGGCCTTTGAATTTTATTCTGAGTGAAAAGAAAAGTCAACAGAGGGTTTTGATCCTGACATGATCAGGCATATTTTAAATGAGTAAGGGGACAGACTAAGCAAGTGAAGGGAGAAATAAGAGGGATAGAAGCAGAGAATCCAGTGAAGAGCATTTCATGGAACTAGGGGAGAGGTGATGGTGGCTTGAACGGGAAGCAAGCCCTGGATGTGCAGAGGTAGAGGGTTTGCTGAGGCTTGGATAAGAGAGGAAGAGGATACCATGGGTAACTGCAGAGGGTTTTTTTTTTCCCCTGATAAACTGCATGGAAAGAGTTTTCATATACTGAGCTGGGGGTGACTGCCAGAACAGGGAGGAGGGGGGCTGGGGTGGGTGAGGAATCAGGACCTTGGCTTTAGGCATGCTGATTTTAAGATTCCTAGTTGGGATTCAAGCGGGACATCCATTAGGCAGTGAGTGTGTGAATCTGGAGATCAGAGGAGATGTTATCGGGCCAGAAAACTCTTTACTTGTTCCCTTCTAGGTTCTTTGACTAATAATTAAATTGGCATAAGACATATTCATAGGAGAAAAAAATGGTGAAGAAGTAACAAGGTATGTTTATCTAGCCTTCCCAGCCCCAGATTCCCTGTCTCTGGAGATAAGGATGCCTTCTACCCTCCTGGTACAAGGAGAGTACCTTCACATGGGAGATTTATCTCCTGCGTTCAAGGAGAAAAGGGTGAGTCAGAACGTCCTTCTTGCACCGGCTGTTTCTCAAGTACCTTTAATTCAAAATAATCAATATGCCCAAATGGCATATTTCAGGGTGGTAAAATCTGCTAGAGATGTAAATTTGGGAGCTGTCAGTTTACATACGTATCGAAAGCCATGAAAGTGGAAGAGATCACCTAGTAAAGTTGTGTATGTTTGCAGAGACTCCCAAGGGCATTCAACCCTGAGTCTTCAGGAGATGAGGAATCATCCACCAGCCGTGGAGACTGAGAATGGGGCTGGGTGATAAAGCAGGAGAACCGGAGATGGCGTTCTGCAAGCCACATGGAAGAAAAGTTTCAGAACGGAGACAGTCATAAGCTGAATCAAAGGCTGCTCTTGTCAAGAAGACAAGGACTCAGAGCTTCTCACTGGATTTGCCAATGTGAGGGGTCTTGGTCACCTCGACAAGAGCAAGTTCAGTCAAGTGGCTTGGATGAAACCTTGACTGAAATCAGTTCCAGAGACAATGCAAGAGTATTTGGAAACAGTGATATTGGACAACTCTTGAGCGTTTTTTCTGTTAAACTCCTGAGCATTTTTTTCTGTACAAAGAAACAGGTGGTGCCTAGAAGAGTGTGTGCTATATTATATTTTTGGTGGATGTTAAAAATGATACAAGAGAAAAAGGACATTAATGGAGAACATGGTGAAATTGGAATAAAGTCTGTAGTTTAGTTAATTTAAAAAAAAATGATACAAGAGATATCTCAGGCACTGATGTGGCAGGAGAGGTAGAATTGTGGGACAATGTCCTGAGTAGGTGAGAGCTCAGGATCGAGTGGAGTGGTCGGTCTGGGGGAGGAGCAGAGAGGAACAGTCCTCCCATGGGTGAAAATGGGGCAATGTTTAGTGGTGGGAGCTGGGGGTGCGGTTCTCTTCTGACTGATATGATTTCCTCCATGAGATAGGGAGTAAGATAGGACAGAACGAGAAGGCTTAAGGTTAGAGGAGAAAAGAGAAGCTGTGAAATAGTCATCTGGGGGGGGGGGGTGGAAAAATCATGGGATGAGGCAAATATGCTGTGATTTTGAGGAAGCACTAAGGGCACAACTGAGTGTGCAGGTGACAAACTGGATTGACACCACTCAGAATCGCCTCGTGTATGTCTGCTCAGGCAACTCCAGCTGCGAGGGTGCAGTAGAATAAGCCAAGAATTTCTAATTGGGGGGTTTGATTTGGTGTATTTCAGGGTATGTTTTTAAAGGACCATGGAGTCTAGAATGTTGGGAGGGAAGGGAAGGCCTGAGGGAGCAGTCCAGCAGGACCTTGGGATAAGATGAGAAAGAAAACAAGCCATACACTGCAGCTTTCAATGTATTAATATTTAGTTTCTTCCTTGCTGGAGAATAAATAATTCCCACTCCATTACCACCTCAGTAATGCTAATGACCTGCTCAGACTGAATTCAACCTCTCTTGAAGGGAGCACTCACTCTGCTGCCTTTTCCTGGGTCAGGGAAAACCATCCCCAGTGCTAAGCACTCTGCATCCTTCATCAGCTCAACTCCCACAAAAGCCTGAGAGGTAGACATGTGTACTGCCATTTCCATTTAACAGATAAACAACAACCAAAACGAGATGGAGAAAGGGGAAATCACTCACCCTGTGTCGTATCCTTGCAACCAGCTCTCTCTCTTTCAAAATCAATGGCTTGAAACACTACACTTTTTTAAAAAAACAAAATTCAACTTGAGTAAGTTTTAAAGATTGTATTGGCTTTGTTCAATGATTCATGAACTGGGCAGCCTTCAGTCTAGCAGAGAGAAAGGAGCTCCGAAGAGCTATACAAGGCAAGAGATTTTATAGGCAGAGAGCAACAGGCAAAAAAGCAGGTCGGTTGTTGCAAGGTTACTTTCCTTCCAGGAGACGGCAGGGGTCTCTCGGGCAGGTGGCCTCACTAGAGCCGATCAGGTAATCAGCATAGATCAGTCCTGACTGGTATAAGATTCCGTTTCCCGGAGATCTGAAACTGTAATTAAGTCTCAGTTTGGTGACATGGGGCTTAGCAGACTCCATTTTGGGCCTGTTATCTTGTTTTTGACAATTCTGAGTCCTTCCAAAATACTAATGTCAATAACAAGTTCGACTTAAGCCACAGCTTATTTTTAGAAGCCTCTAAGTCTGGTATATCTCATCCTTCTAATACACACCTAGTTTGATTTCAGTACTGATTCACAGTCAGGTTGTCCTGATAATAAAGAGGGGGTTGCATTTACATGTCACAGAAAAGACATAGTTTGCTTCTGCTCTGCCAGGAAACAGCATTCCCACACAAAAAAACTTACTTCCATTCCCCCATGAGGCTTTGGTGTCTTTTAAAAATGCCAGTGCTTGAGAGGTGTTTAAGGTATGCCATTCCCGTGTTCACCATCTAACCTGGAGGGTCCCAGGATGAAGGAGGAAGACTCGCAGGTAAGGAAAGAGGAAGACGGAGGAAGTTAAGGGCAACAAAGACACACTTGCCAGATTCACAAATTCGAAATGCACAGCTTTGCGAGCGTTCGTTCTAAGTAAGAATGTTTCTGGGCTTCCCTGGTGGTGCAGTGGTTGAGAATCTGCCAGCCAATGCAGGGGACACGGGTTCGAGCCCTGGTCTGGGAAGATCCCACATGCCGCGGAGCAACTAGGCCCGTGAGCCACAACTACTGAGCCTGCGCGTCTGGAGCCTGTGCTCCGCAACGGGAGAGGCCACGATAGTGAGAGGCCCGCGCACCATGATGAAGAGTGGCCCCCACTTGCCGCAACTAGAGAAAGCCCTCGCAGAGAAACGAAGACCCAACACAGCCATAAATAAAATAAATAAATTAATTAAAAAAAAAAAAGAATGTTTCTGTCTTTTCAAGTTACATTTCCTGTATGAAGGGAATAAAAACTTAAATAAATGTAAATATTTGCATTGAAGGGTATGGCTAAAAAAGGTCTGTTAAGTCTGGCTGGTGAGATCCTGAAAGCACAGAACAAGAATCAAGCATTTCCTGTAAATAATGCCTAACAGACTAGTGTGTGCCATTAGTGCAGGATGGCAAGTGTGTGCTCTTAGCTCATTTCCTAGATTAAGATGCAGAAAAGTCCACAGCAAAGTTGCCTGAAAATGAAGGTAGGAGAAATACAGCTCTAACCCCCAGCTACTAATAAAATTGTAGTTACGATTATTCCTGATGGTTCACAAAGCTGTCGTAGACTCCCACGTTGCTGCAAAGAGAGGCATTTAGTGAAGACAGCAAGTCAATCTGTCCACTAAACCCTTCAGTGAGTCTGATACCTGTGGTGTTTCTTAACTTTTCAGGGATACAGTTTTACTATGTTGTTTAGTGCTCTAAATCCTGGTGGTAGGGAGTTTGGGGGAGTGAGAGGGACAGTTTAAAGAAAAATGCCACAAAGCATATGGTTGCTGAAAGCATATTTACTGAAGAAATAATATTTGTGTGATGAAACTTCACAAATTTTATTGTAGGAATTGTTGAGCTCTGCTACGATTTCTTGTTAAGTCCTTTTAACTCGCTTTCATCAGGAGATCAGACAAAATGACCTGTCCATTTTGGGATCTTGTAGCTTTTAGTAAATATGACAGCTCGGGATGTGTAGATGGCAGGGTAAATTGGAGGCAGGCCACTTGGTCACAAACCCAGAGAAAGTCAAGTACTTAAAACGACAACGAGGGCCCTGAGAGAGTTGTGGAAGGCTGGGTGCAGTGGCCCGTGAAGGGCAAACCCTCTTCCTGCCTCACAGTGTTCAAGAGCTACAAGAGAACCTCCAGATGAAAAGCGGGGTGGCTCCACGAGGAGCCTGGAAAGACATGGCCAACTGAAGTTACATATGCTTTTAGTCTCTTAGCAATTCCCATCTGTCCCCTAAGCCTTCAGCTCTGATCAAATGTTCTCCCTAGAGAAAAATCTTGAATAATGTCTGCATGAGAAGGTATTAGAGCCTGAAAACTACAGTGCTATTAAATGTGATTCTCACCCATCCACATATTTTTTTGAAGACACGTCACATAGGAGTAGAATGAGGAATGCCTGCGACCTCAGTTTAACTTTAAGCACAACATTCATTAAACGTATTTAAATCTGCAATAGAAAGAGGCGGGCAATTACGGGAGACACTGGGTAAAACGCCACACTCTACTCATGAAGAGCCCCAGCAATCACCAGGCATTTAACACGTTTCTTCTTTCTTGTCTGTGGTTCTCAAGCCAATTCCACTAAGATTCAGGTGCCCCTTCTCATAGATGAACTATACATATTGTAATATGGAAAACAATACGAACAATGTGAAATTCCTATAAAACCTTTTCCTTCCCCAGAAATTATACTTGTTTATTGAATACTTACTATCTCTGTTAGACTATAGAGAGGAACTAATCCCTCACGCTTTGAGTGAGGTTAAAAGAAAGTGTTTAGGATTGGGAATCTTCACTGAACTTCAGATTTGTTAAGAGAGTTGGGATTGGATGGTGTCTTAGTCTGCTTGGGCTGCCGTAACAAAACACCATAGAAAGGGGGCCGTAAACAAGAGGCATTTTTTCCTCACTGTTCTGGAGGCTGCAAGGCTGAGACCAGGGAGCCAGCACGCGCGGGGCCTGGTGAGGGCTCTCGTCCTCGCTCGTAGACAGCCATCTTCTTGCTGTGTCCTCACGTGGCCTCTCCCTGAGTAGAACTGTTTAAAGGAATAGTGAACTTTCATAGAGCAGAAGCCCCGAGCTGAGTTGGACATCTAGAGATGCTGAGGAAGGGAAGAAGGGAAGATCTGACCCTGCAGCAGGAAACATGCTGGTTTTCCTGCACCATGTAGATTAAAGTCCATGTGGTTCCCCGGATGAGAAGAGAGTGATAGGACATTCTTGTAAGTGGTGTTCCCTCTATTTGGAGGCCTATGTGGAAAATCCTATTTTTCCTCATTTGAAGCATGGCTATGATTGCATCCATTGAATAAACACAGGGTTAATCACTTTTTTTTTTTTTTTGGATCCAGAAATATATCTCCACTGGTCAGATAATACACCCTGTCGTCAGTCTGAGAAACACTAATCAGATAGCAGATATACTTCTTAGGTAACTCAAATGAAGCATAGCTTCTCCAAAGAAAAGCTATTTGAATAACCACATAACCAGGATTTGGCTAAACGTTGCAGAGAATTGTTAACCACAGTCATGCTCAGTACTCATTCAGCATTATAATTTTTTTAAAAAAATTAATAAGCGTAAGCAAGTATTATGTGTGTACTATGTCACCTGTAAGTAATTGCTGGATTAAAAACAATATTCACTTTATCTTTAGGTAAATATGTGATCCTTACAAACAACTCATGGAAATATTGGCTGGGAAAACACAGAGAAAAATTAAATAAAAGATCAAGGTCAATGTTGATGTTCACTCCTTTCTTCCAAAATTTACCCTCATTAGATCCTCATAAACATGGCAGCAAGTGAACAATGAGAGATTAGTCATTTTCAAATTGTTCAAAAAGTGCTTCGTTTTTGAAAATAAGATTTCTCTTTCAGGCTATGCACTTTTTGTGGCTATTTTTAATCATTCTTTTCCAGGAAAGAGAAGTAAAGCCTATTAAGAAATATTTCATTGAAATGACTTAGGTCTTAGTAAATTGAATATTAGTATCCTAATTTATAGGCATATACAAGGCAGTTTAAAACACTATGAAATCTATTATTGTTACTATGCTATTAAATAACTTTATAAGCCTATATAGGACCATAAAAACCTGTAACTTCTTTCAACATACATTGTAACTTCTGAAATCAAGTAAAACATTTCTAATTAAAGAAAGGTCACATTCAGCAATGAGAACTGAAGAATTTAATATGACAATACAATATATTTTCCTTTATTTATAATGAAATCTTTGATCTCAGTGGAGGCTGGCAAAGACTGAGTGTTCAAGCTACTGTACATTTTTTTTTCCAAATGCTAAAAAAAAATTAAACCAAGCAGCTTAAATATAAGCAAATAATAAAAACCAAAATAAAAACTGGCAGGAAATTTCAGTAGCATAAAAAAATAGATAAGTTTAAAAAATGTTTAGAGTAGTATCATTTTAAAGCCTCCTACATATACTACCTTACCCACACACTATTACAGTACTAGCCCATATTTTATTGTAGAGATAACGGATGCTTTATTTTCGGACCTGCATTAGAAAAGAAGTGAGCACATAACAATTATCTACTATCTTTAGGGCAAACTTCCTCTACCTAGTAAACCATGTCCCCTAAGGAACTTAATAGCTTTGCACAGGCTTCTTGTCACAAACTTTGTCCCATTATCATTTTAATACTGAATTTTATCTTAAAATATTAATCATAAAAAGAACATAATCATTTTGAAAAAATGCTGTATCATGAGCAGCAGGGGATAAAATGGATACACTTACTCAGATACTTAAGCCTTTCTTGATAGTCTTTTATGGTTTATTCCTGTAAATAAGAGTTTTTGACATTGGACAAAGAAAAATCAAAGGGACAGAAAACATCTTTCTGTATATACCATTCCTTGGTCATTTCTGCCCCCAGCCTGAGTTCAGATTGTTGAGAAATATTCTTTAACTTATCATTTTCAGACCTGCCATTATTACTTCTTTCATGCAACTAAGAACATGGAAAACAGAAGCAGTCCATGCAGAAGTCTTTTAAATCCCTCAAGAGATAGAACGCCAGAGATGGGTGATGGAAGTTTGCCAGAGCTTCTCATTTGTAACAACTTCTAGGCATGTGGGTGTTGGCGTTGGCTGGCTACTGCCCCTAAAATCTCTTCCTTGTTTCTGACTTTCCTGTCGCAGGGGTTGCTGACTGTGCTTTCATGGACTCTGAAGCTCCTCCCCACCTGCAACACATTGTCTTTTTAAAGGATGTTTTTGTAGACTACAAAAAAATGTGTGCGTGTGTGTGTATAAAACTTAGAGATTGCACCATTCGGGTTTCTTTACAACTGGCAGTGCTGGACTTTGCCCAGCCTTTGGGAAAACATCCAACCCTATACCCCTCCTATTCTTTAGAACTTTAATGTTTTTCCAAACTCTAATACGAATAAGGATCATCTGGAGAATGCACCTTGTTGAGTCATCTAGCTCAAATGCAAAGTCTTACTAAATGGTACTGGGATACAGGCCGGGCTCCTGAATTTCTAGCGTGCTCCCAGGTGGTGCCTGTGCTGTTGGCCCACGGATCACGTTTTAGCAGTGAGCCTTAGAACATTCTCAAGGCGTGATCCCTGCACCCGCAGCGGCAGCATCACCTGAGAACTTGTTAGAGATGCAAATTGTCAGGTCAGGTCTCAGACCTACTGAATCAGAAATTCTGGGAAGGGGGCCCAGAAACCTGTGTTTTAATAGGTTCTCCAGATGATTCTGATGCACACTATGGTTTGAGGGCCTCTGGCTTACAGTGTTATCTTTTGAAATATTTCTCCCATACCAAGTCATTATACACAAGATGTTGAATATCATGGCAAAAACTTACTCTGCAGAGCATGAAACCAAAATACACCTCATATTCAACCACTAAGCTACAATGTGGAATAGATAAAAGTAATCTGCAGGGCTTCCCTGGTGGCGCAGTGGTTAAGAATCCGCCTGCCAATGCAGGGAACACGGGTTCCAGCCCTGATCCGGGAAGATCCCACGTGCCGCGGAGCAACTAAGCCTGTGTGCCACAACTACTGAGCCCACATGCCACAACTACTGAAGCCCGTGCGCCTAGAGCCTGTGCTCCCCAGCAAGAGAAGCCACGACAGTGAGAAGCCTGCGCTCCACAATGAAGGGTAGCCCCTGCTCGCCGCAACTAGAGAAAGCCTGTGCACAGCAACAAAGACCCAAGAAGCCAAAAATAAAAACAAATAAATAAATTTATTAAAAAGTTATCTGCAATCTTCATTTTCTCTATGGAGAATTGATACATGAATATTTAGCTATGCTCCAATGTCATGAAAACAGATCATTATGTTCTGGAATATCTCACTCAACACAAACAGGTTGTACAGTTGACTCTTGAACAATGCGGGGATTAGAGGCACCAACCCTCTGCACAGTCGAAAATCTGCCTATGACTTATAGTCAGCCCTCTGTATCTGTGGTTTTACATCCTTGGATTCAATCCGGTGCAGATTGCGTAGCACTGTAGAATTTACTATTGAAAAAAATCCATGTGTCAGTGGACCCACGCAGTTCAAACCTGTGTCGTTCAAGTCAACTGTGTAAGGTACCTAAGCAATGGAGTATTGAGAGAACACAAGAAGCGTTTTTCCACCCACTAGGGTACGATAGTAACCAAAAGACAAAAATGCCTCATGACCATCACATTGTAGAGGGGGTAGACATAAAATACATAAATTACAATAGAATATGTATTACATAATTTATGTATATAATGGCATATATATGGTTGGTCCTGAGTTAGAAGGAGGCGGGTGAAAAATAGGGAACTTCTCCATCCTTGACCAAGTCCTGACTATTCTGATTCAGTTGCTACAGAGGCTGTGGTATGGCTTCCTGGATGGGTTACTGCAGAACCTGTGGTTTGGGCTCCCTGGGCAGTTGCTACAGAGTTTTTAGGTCAGAGTTCTATCATCATACACGGTCTGTCCATTGTCCTCTTATATACTCAGCCTCTCACTCTGCGAGAGATGGAGAGCCACCATAGAGTTTTGAACCCTACAATGAAGGGTTCAATGAAGAGAATTTGGTAATTTTATTTATACATTAAAATGGTCAGTCTGGCTCTTATTTGGGGAATAGATGGTCGGAAGGTAAGGATGAAAGTAGGGAAACCTGCTCTAAGGTTATTAAAATAATCCAGGCAGATGTGATTCTTACAGGTATCAGAGGGTTATAGGTGGTGGGTGAGAAGCAGAACGAACTCAGAGAAAGTAGAGCCAACAGGATTTCCCGAGAGACTGAACATGAGGTAAGAGAAGAAGAGAGGCATCACGAAGGACTACAGAAATTTGGCTTGAATGAGTGGAAAAGATGGAAGTGTCATCAACTGAGGAGAACGACGGTGTGTGGAGGAGGTCAATGGTATGGAAGATACGAAGTTCAGTTTGGACATACTCAGCTTAAGATGTTTACAAAGCATTCAAGTAAACATGTCAAGTAGGGAGTTGGATAAAAAGAGTTCAGGATAGAAGTCTGGATGGCATGTAAACTTGGGATGTGTCAGTAAAGTTACGGCTGTACTGGACTTCCCAGCGTGTGAGTGTAGACAGAGATAAGGATCAAAGACTGTGCCCCCAAGTGACCCACAATAAGAAATCAGAGTGATGAGGCAGATCTAGGAAGGAAGGCAGTCAGGTAGAGAAAAAACCATGAAATTGCAGGGGCCTGGGAGCCAAGAGGAAGAACCAACCAACCACGTCACATGCTGCTCCTTTTCCAGCTAAGCTGAGAGAACTGACCACAGGTTAGAACGTGGGGGTCAGAGAAGAGCAGCTTCAGTGAAGCAGAGGGGAAAAAACAGTGACTGGAGAAACTTTGAGAAAATCTGAAAGAAGAAGAATTGGACATTGAAAGCATAAGTACCTATATTTAAGGAGTTTTCCTGTCAATATGAGAGAAAGAATAGCATGTTACATGGTTAAGAAAAAATTAATAGAAAGAAATTGATTTTGCGAGAGAGATGGGAGACTCTCACCTCCTTGGGCAGGTGACAAGGCACTGGGGCCAGTGCACACAGGAGGGAGATCTCAGATGTGAGCCCTGACTCTAGGGAAAGCAGATGAATACAGATGCTGGTAAGCAGGTCAGTGTGACAGGGTGAGCTTAGTTCTCCTTTGATCGCTCCTACTTTCTCAGACAAATGGGAAGCAAGATCATCAGCAGAGAATGAAGGGAGAGGCGTGCTGGAGATTTGAGGAAAGAGGAAAAGGTATAAAAGAATCATTTTGAAGACTGTAAGTGTGGGCAGTCTGGGAAAAGTAGCTCGGTTGTCTTGAGCCATCTAAGGACCTGTTGTTTGTGGTAATGGTATTAAGGGTAAGCAGGTGGCTCTAACAAACAGCTCCCTAATCTAAGAACTAAATAAAGGCTTTTTGTTTTCCTCTATCTTATCACATTCCAGAGAGGTCAAAGGGCAGGGGTGGGGTGGGGGAAAGAGGTGCTTTGTTTTATGGATCTTTCTAGCTTTTGTCTTCAACCACTCCCCCTCCCCAGCCCACTTCCAACTTCAAAGTCCTTCACTAAAATTTCTTCATGGATCTGGCAGAGGAGAAGAGAAAGAGGACCTGGGCAATTTCCTAGGTTTTTAGGAGTCAGACCTGTAAGTGGTTTACATAACATGTGTTCACATTCCACCAGCTAGAAATCAGCCCCAAATCTTCCGCTAGCTGCAAAGGAGATTAGGAGATGTGGTCAAGCTATGTGCCCGGGAGAAAAAGAAAAGGAAACTGTGATCTGGTGAACACATAAAGTGTTGGCTGTAGACATGGATTTACAGTGATACCAGACAGCACAGTTGTGTGTTTCTCTCCAGATACATTCAGCTGCATGGTGTGAAGAATGTGCAAAGAGTTGGATTTGACCAATACTTGGGGTTTGCAGAGAAGCGCAAGAAAGTAAGTGAGGCAAGGAAGTAGAGGGTGTGAGCCACCAGGTGAATATCATTATTGACCTTTGAATTTAAGGATGAAAAGAAAGCAAGTGACAAGGTGGGGGGTGGAGGAAGTGAACACGTAGCTCAATGAACTTTTTTTTTTTTTTTTTTTAAGCATATAGTTCTGCCATGATGTTGTAAAGGTTGTTAAAAGAACTATCTGGGATAAATTATGTTTTCAAATTTCATTGAGTGATGTCACATATGTCTAGCAAAAGCCTTCATAAAATGGCCAAACCTGTTCTCCAGTTACTGATTTCAGCAAGATTAAAAATAAAAATTAAAGAAAAAAACCAGCAATAGGTATTTGAAGAACAGAGGATTTTATGTTCTCTTTGATGACGATCCACTGAAATATTTTGCCCATGGTTTTTCCCATTGACTTAATTTGCATTCCTTTTATTCTCCAAAGAAATAGGACATAAGACGCAAGACTACTTTTATTGGTTTTCTTGTCAAGGTTTTGGGGACATCCAACTTAGATGAGAAGTTTTCATTGTATTGTCAGCAGGCATTAAAGTGCATCTTAAGTTGAAATGTATTTGCTGCCATGAATATAAATCTTATAAACAAATTAGTACTCAGTGTAAATTATCTGAGTTCCTTCAGCTAGAGGATTGTAGAAAAAAGTTTCCAAGGAGTCACAAACAGCAAAAACACTTAGAGGGTGTTGTAGAAAGTAGCAACATTCAGAAGACTTTTAATGTCTGTTTTACAATTTCTATAGAAATCAAAATCTGAAAGAAATGAGAATGTACACATTGACATAACTACTAGTGGCACAATTTTATAAAACAGTTTTTTATTCTAATATATTCCATTTTTTGTTAAAGAAATAGACTCAGAGATAGCAATAGGTAGATTTGTGACTGCTATCATTTCCGTAAAGTACCAGTGCCTGGACATAGATGCCTTTGTTTTATTTTAGTCCTATATTAGAAAACTATGTGCATAGTATCTGTACCTTTGGTACTTCTTTTAAAGAATTTACTCTTCAATTTTATTTAGTTTAATATAGCATTAGTTGGTTTCTCTTGCCAGATCTGAGATTAAGAACTCAATTTACTTTTTGACTGACTTGTGGTTATGTTTAGTTTTTCTGTGACAGAGTACGTGTGTGGTATTTTTAAGTTTCACGATAAAAGCATCTTTCTTTTAGACACAAGTCCACCAAAATAAATGTTTTTGTGTTACCTGACCCTCTGCAGGAACAAATTTACATTTGAACATAAGTAGCAAATTGGAGAAGTGATAAGATGCAGTTTTCAATCAACTAAGATGTTAATACCAATGCCTCATTTTTAACCACCCCCATGCAATGCATCATTAATAAATATACTTTTTAAGGCAAAAGTTAGTCGATTTTCAGGGGATTTTGATGCTGATGGACTTTAAGTGATTGAATTTATTCAAGTCCACAAACACCCATTTGCCCAGAAGCTGAATGAAAATTTTACACATGAACACCCACATAATTTGTCTTTTCTGTTAGTTTGTTTCAGTTATCTAAAGAGTTGCCTTAGCCAGTTTTTCCCTTGAGCAAACCCCCAATTCTAGATGACCTTTGGACTTAGAATTTCAACAGTGTTAAATATAAAGAATGGGAAATTTTGTCAAAGGAGTGATTGTACAAAAATATTCATGAATACCTAGAGATGTGCTGAAAACCCAATGGCCCAGAATTTGAATATATATTGCGTATTTACTATAAACTTAATAACAGTAAAGTTAGCTCTGTGCTAAGGATTACTGAGTAGGAGAGAAATATAAGACATATTGGTTACCCACAAATTGTTTATCATTTAGTTGATAAAAAAGTACATCATGAAACAAATGGTATATGGTATATAAAAACACAAATTAAATGCTGCTATAATTAAAGAACTATTGCTATAAATAATGAGATAATGTGGTATATTAGAAAAAGTGTTAATTGAATAATAAACTGTCAATAAATGCTTTGTACATAAAAATCTCAGGAGGAAAGTGATTGTGAAACTTCAAGCAAGATCTCATGCAGGAGGTGGATCTGAAGGATGGATAGAATATTAATAACTCGAGAGATAGTGGAGAGAATTCTCATAGGGGAAAGAGTAGGAGCAAATCCAGAGACATAATCATGGAGGGTTCCTGGAGGCGAGGGGGGAAGGGACAGTAAAAAGTCAGTATCCTGAATCAGATGGAGTTTCTGGAGGGAATAAGAAGAAATAATATTTAATATGAAAGATTGAGTCAGATTCCAGAGAGCCTTCAAAGAGGTAGGTGTGCTTTCCCTGAGTACAGTAGACCATTAGGGACTATTATAAACTTCTGAATGGAACAATAGTATAAAAAACTTGTGTTTGAAGCTTAAACCAATAGCAAAATATAGGAGAAATTCAAGCAGGGAGAAGGAAGGCCATAGGAGGAGCAATTAGAACCAGCATCTGTCAGCAATCTCTGCAGGTTAATCTGTAACTATCCCCGAAGCAAACCTTGGAGTTATCTTTCTAATGTTCAGTGAATCCCACTTCTTTTGGCATTCTGCCTTTCTTTTCCCTGTCCTTTGAACAACAGTTCAAATCCCTTGATTCAGATCAATTGCATCTCAGCCCCTTATTAAAGAACTTGCAGACAGTATCACTAAATATTTTTTAAAGGTGAGCACTACAAATTATAGAATAGCAAACTTGGCATTGTGTTCAGGGAAAACTCCAGAATAAATGGTCTTATAGAGTGCTTAATGTGGAAGAAGTGCTCTTTAAGCGCCAACACTGGCCCGTAAATATCAAGTCACGGGACAAACCTCATTGCCTCTTCTGGCAAAGTTGTCACAATAAAGAGAAAGAGGGACGAGATATGCTGAACCCAAATTTCAGTGAGGCAATTCACCCAGTGTATCTGGTGAGCTTACAACATGAATGGCAGTTAGGATGAATGACTGCATTTCCCCACTTAGCCGCCATCTTTGGATAAATATAACCTGGAGGGAGGTCTCTGAGAGCTTCTATAAACTTGTCTAGCTCATGAGTCAGATTCCAAAATTATCTCAACAGATTTAGATCATGGAGAGGATTGAAGATAAGTTTTAAGAGGCATAATGGAAAGTTTCCTTCCTTGATATGGGCCAACCATCACTCAAGGACAGGCTGGGAATACTTGAATCATGAGAATAGCATGGAAAAGATAGCAATACATTTTAACTATTCTCCTGAGAACAAATCCTCAATTTATGTCATCTGATAACATAATTCTCACAGTGAATATTCAGATAATAAATTCAGAAGGGAGATATGATAGGACGAGATAGATCTGGGGAGCATCCCGGCATAGGTAGCTACTGGCAATGAGCAGTAGAAGGGCTGACTCTTCTATCCCAAGGGTGATTTTCCCCAAACAAACAGTTCTCTCGTACAACTCTTTTAAGTGAAGGATTTTATCTGCATTTTAACCTCTCATGCCTGGAAAATGACATACTTATTCACACACTTGCAGTTCCCACTAACTAAAAGCCCTCACAGAGTAGCTGCAGGTTTTGATGCTCAGTGTGTATTTCCATGCCATTCAAATGATATATAAGGAACTTACAACCATAGTTTAGACTAAGTTTGTGCTTCCAGCAGAACTGGAGGTTTACAGTACCTAGCAGCACCAGCTCTCTGATGTTAAACATGAAAAGGAAAAATTAAATTTTTTATTTCTGTTTTTGCTGCTCCAAAATGTTCTTCTCATTTATTTTGCTGGAGAATAAAATCTAAGAGGTGAAGGCCAGACACTGAAGTTACTAATTAGTAATTTGGAACTTGCTGTTATAAGAAACATATTAAGTCCATCTATAATTCCCATATAATCTTGTTACTAACTGAAAGGGACCCTCAGTCGCTGCAGACTATCTCTTTTAAAAACTCAGTCGGGCTTTTCTCTGTTTGTTATTTGGAAGCATGAGGTAGTGGAATAAGCACAACTGTGAAAACGTTAAACAGGATTTAGGTTGTTCACGGTATTGGGTGACTGGCTCGCCTACTTTCTCCAGAGCATTAGCACTTTGGTTTCCACAAAACCAGAGAACAAAGAAACCGAGTCTTGAAATGTACACACTCAAAGATAACAATAGGATACATGTAGCAAACACATAAAATGAGCAGAGTCATACACCGTATGTACTGTAGTCAGAATTCTGGGTAAGTCTTACTTATTATTGTAGATTCTTCCAAATAAAAGATATCATTATGTATTTGAAGTATATGCTTTATAAAAATCTGAATTTACAAAATTCTTAGGCACATATCTAGAGTACAAAAGAAGTCTTTGACAAAGTAAAACTTTTCCAATGTAAACTGTTTGGAACGCTTCTATTATTTAGAGAGAATAATAACTTCTATGTAAACACTTCTATTATTAAGAGGGAATTAACAATCAGATCTGAAATAACAGTGCAGAAATCAGCTTTCTAATCCTACAGCCAAATCAAACTGAGACTGGAAAGTTCAGCTCATTAAAGAATAAACCACCCCACATTATTGGTATATGAGCAGTAAATAACCAGAATCTTTCTATTACAAATCTTTTCTGTACAGTGTTATTTATTATTGTGGTTTCCACTAAGGGAGAGTATAATCTAGAACTGAAGATGATGCCCTTCTCATACTGACTCAGGATTAAGAAAAAGTAGTTGTAAGAAGCAATGTTTTCTAAAGTTATAAAGTTTTGGTTCTCAAAGAATTTAAAATTATAGAGCAAGAAAAGGTTTTTGCAATCAACTAGTGCTACTCTGTGTTTTAGAAGGAGGAGGTTTAATAGTGCATCGTGGCCCTAACTCATGGCAGAGCCAAACTGAGAATTCATCTGTTGTCTCGTAGAACTAAATAAATCACAGGAGCAAACGATATCTAGTTATTATTAGTGTTCAACTATTATCTGTTACATGAATCACCCCACAGTCTCCCGAGTAAGGTACTTTCCATACGTCTGTTCATACAGTGAGTGCAAGTGAACATACTTAACTCCCAGCAATGTTTTCCTAAAGAAGGTAAATCCCTCAACAAGGCATGAGGATAAACTAATAGGCTTCATACGTACAATCTTTGCTCTGGGGCGCTTTAAAAATCTATGGAGATGTTCACTGATTTCTATCTTTCCTATGTAATTATCATAAAGTTTCCAACACAATTTTAAGCCAATCTCTTAGTTCTCCCAAGGTGTAGCATTTCCTGCCTCTCTTGAATTGAAATGAAAAAATTTAGTACCTGTTGGTGAAATGCACTTAGAATGCCATTTCTGCCTTGCTCAACTACAAGTTTGACTCTCACTATATGAACTAAAAACTTGAAACAAAACTCAGCCTCTTTGCAGTTTATTCACTTAAAGTTTCAAGGCTAATATTCACTGGACTGGGAACTCAGCTTTTACCAAATCCTGTGGCCATGCTATTAGGTTCTCTCAGGCACTCCTTATGTCTACTTCCAGAAGTTATAGTCAGTACCAAGGGAGGGGAGTAAAGACAACGACAGTTTCATACATTCATTCACTCACTCTTTCATTCCACATTTATTAAGAACCTACTATGTTTAGTCTGGCAGCCAAGTGCTGGGATACTCAAGCACTCATAAGACACGGTCTTTATTCTTAAGGAAATTAAGGTCCACTAGAAAAAGGAAGACATGCATACAGATATGTGCCTTGAAGTATTACAGATTCTGTGAGATACACACACATCAAGTTTACAAGGCAGAAAGAACCTCTTACGTATCATTTGCCCAACTGTTTTACTGGTAAAATCTTAGCTATTTTACCTTAAGCTCACTGTCTTTAATGTATAATGAGTCTGATGAAATGATTCCTAGTGATCAATTACTCAATCATTTAATAGTTTTTTCTTTTTTTTTAACTCTTCAGAAAATATTTAACACATTTAAAGAATTCTTGGGGCTCTCCTGGTGGCGCAGTGGTTGAGAATCTGCCTGCCAATGCAGGGGACACGGGTTCGAGCCCTGGTCTGGGAAGATCCCACATGCCGCGGAGCAACTAGGCCCGTGAGCCACAACTACTGAGCCTGCGCGTCTGGAGCCTGTGCTCCGCAACAAGAGAGGCCGCGATAGTGAGAGGCCCGCACACCGCGATGAAGAGTGGCCCCCACTTGCCGCGACTAGAGAAAGCCCTCGCACAGAAACGAAGACCCAACACAGCCAAAAATAAATAAATAAATAAATAAATAAAATTTTTTAAAAAAATGCTTTGCTGAAATCCTTTGAAAAAAAGAAAAAAAGAATTCTTTGCCTGGGAAAATTCACTTATAAACTAGAACACATTAAAATGAAAATATGACCCAGTTTTAGCTGCTAAGAAAATGTCATCAGTGTCATGTTTTCCACTTCACAGTGTATTTCTAGGTCCAGGTATGTTGGCTTGTGAATGGAGCTCAGAGTCTACAGTGCATAAACATGATGCATGACTCTGATTAATTTAAACAGAGTTCATGTACCTTTTTGAAAAGTTTTAGGGATCACTTAAGAATGTAATTCTGTAAGATTACATTTTTGGCAGCAGTGGGCATTTGGAATTTATGGAGTCGCTCTGGATCACTGGGATTTTTTTGAGCACTAACAGGATTTGACCTGTCACACTTCAACCATAGTCATTCTTCATCTTCCAAATAGTAAATACGTGACAAGTGAATACTTCTAAAATATTCTCATTGCTTTTTCAGTATGTTCTTTCCTGAAAAAACAAACAAAAAAATAAGGATCTTCTAGCTTTGTAATTGTGCACAAGATATAAATGTAATGGCTCTGCTTAGAGAACACTGCTCGTTTGTGTGGGGTGGGGAGGTGTGTCCAGCTGCTTTAAAGAGTAAATGACCCCAGGTCTGGATTTTTATCTGAGCCATTTGCCCCTGCTTATAAGGTGAAGTGTTCTGTGGAAATAAGTGAAGATCACTCAAATGAAAACAGGCAGGGGCTATGTATTCAGAGATTGCTATAGCACAGAAGTCAACCACTTGCATTTGGCAGAGATTCAAAGGCAGGCAGAGCAGTGAGAAAGCTTTGTGGTGAAAAGAGGGAAGGCTTCGGGTACCCTGTGACTGAAATCTGTTGGCCTGGGGAAGTTGGACATGGGCTAACTAGAAAGGGCACATCTTATGTGATTGGTTGAGGAACTACCTGGCTTTCTCTAGTTGGTCCTGAGTAGGAAGTAGTGGTGAAAAATAGAAAAGTCCAAGTCTTTGATCAGGTCCTGACCATTCTGGGCTGACAGCTGCAGGGCTTGTGGTCCGAGTTCTGTTGTTATTATGGCCTGGTCTGGCCGTCGTCCATTTGTCTATTCAGTCTCTCCCTTTTAATTTCTCCCCACACTTCTGACACTAGCATGCTACTGTCTCTTGTCTCTTCCTGATACAAAGGCAAATAAGGCACCCTGAATACACCCCTCTGTACAATCATAACTGATGGAATACCACCGGGCTTTAGGGAAAACATTTGTAAAATGAGCATGAGATCTTGTATGTGATACTGAATTCTTTAATTCTCACTTATGTAAGACTAAAAAAAAATACTGTTTATGGAAGAACAATGTTTACTTAAGATTGATTAGAAAAATATTTATCAAATTATATTCCACCAAACTCTAGTGTGATACCTGATATTCACGGATATTCTATTTTTAAAAAGGAGAAGGGAATTTCCTCTGCAAGAAAGCTTGAAGACCACTGAGTGCAAGTTTGAAACAGCCTGGATGGGGTGGATTGAGAGGGGTTCAGTGAATATTGCTAAGAGTTGAAACTGGGTTTTGTTGTGTGATATTAAGATAGATGACATCTTTCTCATTGATCTCATTGATTATTATACAGATAAAACCTTGTTTCTAGGTTAATATGAGTATAAAAATGGCCTCTGAAAACTAGAACATGATAGGTTTCATCTGGATGAAAAGTTTAGGCTTGAAATTGTTGTTATGGTTTCACCATTGTAGCACTTAAAACATATTTTTTTTACCCCCAGGTTTTGCTAATTTGTACATTTGGTTTTTAGGCTTAGTTCTTCTCTAAGCCAGACTGTCCTTCGTAAGTTTTATCAGTTAACTTAATCATTTGCCTCAGGACCAGTCACACCCTGATTCTCACCCATACCTGATTTGGATAATGTAGATGATGAAACTTGGGACTTTGAGCTGATGATGTAGACAAAGTTTAGATACGAGTTGTTGCTGGAACGATGGAGACGTTTCAGGATGTCGGAGTGGGGTAAATGTATCTTGCACATGGGCAGGACATGAATTTTGGGGGTGTGGGTAGATTATTACAGATTGAATTGTATCCCCCAAAATATATAGTTAAGTCCTAGAACCCAGTACCTCAGAATGAGACTTTATTTGGAAACTGGGTCTTTAGAGAATTAATCAAGTTTAAATGAGGTCTTTAGGGTAGGCTCTAATCCAACGTGACTGTTGTCCTTACAGAAAAGGAGGACATTTGGACACAGAGGCAGACAGGTACTGCAGGAAGGATGATGTGAAGAGACACAGGGAGAAGACAGCCACCTACAAGTTAAGGAGCACCCGAGGCTACTAGAAACCAGCCAAGAAGCCTGGCGCAGATCCTTCCCTGGTGCCTCAGAGGGAGCAGGGCCCGGCTGTCAATTTGACTTGTGGTCCCCAGAAGTTCTGTTGTCCTAAGCCACCTAGTTTGTGGTCCTTTGTTATAGTAGCCCTCCTGGAAACTAATACAGATTTTGATACCATTTTTGAAGCTACAATTCAAAATCAGTAGGTGCCCATAGACTCTTAAACCTTTTAGTTAATGTCCTGGTTTCCTTTACCATTTGACAGAATGCTCTTTGACTCTGAGCTGCTGACGAGATTTTTTTTTTCCCCCCAAATGCTGCTCTTGCAACTTTTCCAATTGCTGAAGTACGCTACCAAGCTTTCATTTTATTAAATAGTGAACAAATGAAAACTGTATTTTTTTCACTTACTTCCTAGAGAACCTAAATTACACAGGCATGCATTTACCATTGCTTTGGGGTCAAAAAAAGAATAAGATGTTAGCAAACAAGAAATATTTTCCTTAGAAAAATTTAGGAAAACAAAGTATAAGATATTATCTGATATCTGACTTTTCAGTTCAACTGTGATACCAGAGACAGAAAGCTTGGCCCACTCACTTGTCACTTATTCTGCCTTGTCCTGTCTCACTCTTTCCCACTACCTCTAATCCAGATTTCTTCTTGAAAACTGTGAAGACTCCTTTGCTTGACTTTGCAGGGCATATTAAAGCTTTAAGGTTTTAAAACTCTTTTAGTTGACTTCTTATGGCATATTATTTACTTACATTCTCCTTCTACCATTTAAATAATCACATTTATTTCATTTTATAGTCCCAAGTATTTACATTTTTATTGTCACATTTACTTCCACCTTTATTACTTGATTTACTAACTTTAAATAATCTATTTTTCATTCCAGTTGTAAAAGATTAATAGATTTGTATATTCATATTGACTCACTTTCTCTCTCTTCCCCACCCCATTTTTTATCTACACCACTCCTAGATCAAAAAAGTTTATAAGATATACATTCTGTTATGCAACTGTAATCTACATTTATTTGAATCTTAGAACTGAATTTATTTAATATTAACAATTAGCTTTTGTCATAGTTTCTCCATTCATTTCTTGATTCTGGAAGAAAGAAGGGTACACAGACCCAACTTTTTTTGTATGTTCAATAACTTAGGTCTTATTTTTTTCATTCATTTATCATTGTTTCTCTGAGTCTATGAGGAATTTTCTTGAGAAATACTTAGGAGCTATTGTTCTCTTGCCTTCTAGCATTGAATGCTGTGAGGGATAAGTCTGAGGATGGCAATACATTTTTTTTATTGTTAGTGACTTTGATTTTAACCGAGATTTGAAAAAGGATTATATCTTTTTTTAATTAAGTAACTTATTAAGATATTTATTGAAGTCATTTTTCTCATTCACTTTTTCCTTAGGGCACAATAGGCTTTTCCAAACTGTAAATTTAAGCCGCCTTCTTCTTCTTCTTTTTTTTGGGAGAGTTTTATTGTACTATATATTTAAATATATATTCTTTATTATTGTCCTTATTTCTTTTTATCAGATCAATTATATACACATTGGATTTCATTTGCCTGTCTTCCAAATCTATCATTTTCTTTTACCCTCTTAAATTCTTTATTAAATTCTATTTAATTTTGCTGATTCTCTCCTTTTTTCCTTCATGCTCCTTACTGTGTTCAGCAGTGTCAATTATCCTTTGGTTGCTTCAAATTTCTCCCTTTGTTCTGTGATTTTTTTTTCCCTTTTCTACTTCTTTTCTGAGATCTGCCAGCCCACCCTACATTTAATCTTTTTCTGGTGTCCTGTTATCACTTACTTGAATTACTGTTTTTACTTGGTACTCTTGCATCAGAGATATTGTTTTTAAATTCATGAGAAACATTTTATTGCAATTTTTATCTGCTCAGTAAAAACCTTTTTTTGGTGCATGTTCTTTGCCTGCTGTTTGTTTTTGCTTTTTCAACCCTCTTCTTTTTCTGTAGTATCTTGGTTGATATCTTCTTTGGGGTTCATTTTATTGTTCATCTTTGAATAAAATCAGTGTTTCTTTAGCCAAATCTTTATCAGAAGTTTGTATAAAAGAAGAGTCTAGGGTTGTGTTCCAGACTAGTGGGAATTTTAATCATGACCTGCTATTCTTTTATGTGTTACTTCTTTGCCAGTGGATAGATTTAGTCAATTCTATAGTTGTTCATGATGTAAAGTCTCTATCTCTGCCTCTTGCCTCATCAACAGACTACCTCCTGCAAATGTGGATTGTCTAAAAAAAACCATTGTTTGTGCTCTGAAAATATCTTGTTGGCCTTTGCACTCTTGTCTATTATTATAAACAAAGAATTTGGTTTAGCACCTCAGAGTGCATTACTTACCTCTGAGACTTATGCACTTTCATGCATTTGTAGGTACATACAACCAGTGTGTCCTCTCTTTGATCATATAACCCCATTTAGATTATCAGTACCTGGAAGCCATCTCAGATATTCTGTGGTTCAGAATTTTAGATGATTTCTATGTTAATCAAAGCCACAAATATAATGCCAAGATAGTTCAGTTTCCAGACTCAGCTGTATATAATGACCATGAACAACTTCCTTCTATCACCTCTCTTCAGATTTTTGAGTGATAAAGTCACCTCCACATTCAGACCCAAATTTTGACCCATTTACAGCTTCAGGAAGTTGACATGTCATTCAATGGGAACCTTTACTTAAAAACAAAATTCAGGAGAGCAGAAGCAAAGAATGAAAAATCTTAGAGATTTGGTAAGAGATAAGCTCTAAGTTCAGGAGTAAGGAGCATAGAAATTTGATAGACAAAATTATTTAAAAATGTAATTACAGTGAAAGCAGAAGATTGTAACAAGGCACAGAAGAGGAGAAAGGTAGAAGAGGAGAAAGGTAGAAGAGGTTTCTAATTTTTAAAGTCTCGTAAGGTTATTTTTAGTTAACACTCAATAGCTTTACAATCTGGATTGAATTACAGTCTGGAATTAAGAAATAGATCCAGCTCAAATAGAATCAGAATAAATGTGATAATAATTTTAGTATGTTTATCCAGAGAAAATCCCATCATGCCCATGATTTTCACTATTTGAAAGAAGCAATAATGGCTCTGTCTTTCTAAATTAATCATACATCCAACTGGATGCCAATGCTAAAGTGATCATTAAAAATGTATGTAGGTCCCTGAGCTTGGTTAAGGATGTAGTTAACAAGAAGTAAGTTTACTAATTTAATGCAAATACAGTGGGCATATATGGATTAGGTTGAAGCAAAAAATTCTTTTTGGTCTACTGTTTTATTCAAAGTGGTTGCTAGAAGACATTTATTTTGTGTGTTTCAAGATCCATTACTAAGAGTGCTAGGAGTCCCTTTAGTACAATTAAAACCTCTGTTTATATTTTTCATTAGCTGCAGTTGTTCCATAGTTTAATTATCACAGCCATGTAGCCAGTATCCAAATTTATTGTTCATCTGCTCTTCAGCTGCTGTAAATCTTAAAATTTCATGGAGCTATACCTTATTATTCAAAAAATTTTAAAATCCATTTGTTTCAGTTTCTATATGTCCAGAGATAGGTTCCAAACTCAGGATTCTATAGGTTGACTAGACTGGGGATTGGATTACACATTTTAACACAATTCATTGTAGTAATTAATGGATTTACATGGAAATATGCAGTAAATTTACTACCCAAGGTCCAAATCCTCCCTTTAATTCTATTTGTATAAATTTTGTTCATGTAAATTTTAGTCTAATATAATCAGCCAAACTGAACTAAATTTTATTACCTTTAGAAAACTGTTATACTGATTATGATGAAAAGCAATTAATCTTTACTCTGTTATGAGACAACATTGTTCTTTGGTGTGTAACTGCAAATGCTTTTTCTTTACTCCATTTGGAATGAATTCAGTTTACACATAAGCCATGTACACCAAATCTAAGTGTTTTCTACCTGTGGCTTATTTTAAGGTCTTAAACATTTTCCTAATTTGTTCTTAGAAAACTGTAAAAGAGTGTGCATAGTTAAATTAAATCATTATCCCGTAGGATGGCTGTAAGCGAATTGCCACCTGAAATTTCGCTTTTCAAGACTGTTACCCACATTCCTAACTCCTGACAGCAATGGAGCAATCATTCAACAAATGTTTCTTGAGTATGTACTGAGTGCCTAGCACTCTTCTAGGCATTGGCAATACGTGTATGAACAAAACAGATAAAATCCCTGCTCTCAAGAAACTACATCTTAACAGAGTGATTAAGAGTCAGTGTGACTTGGGGCTTCCCTGGTGGCGCAGTGGTTGAGAATCTGCCTGCCAATGCAGGGGACACGGGTTCGAGCCCTGGTCTGGGAAGATCCCACATGCCGCGGAGCAACTAGGCCCGTGAGCCACAATTACTGAGCCTGCGCGTCTGGAGCCTGTGCTCCGCAACAAGAGAGGCCGTGATAATGAGAGGCCCGCGCACCGCGATGAAGAGTGGCCCCCACTTGCCACAACTAGAGAAAGTCCTCGCACAGAAATGAAGACCCAACACAGCCATAAATAAATAAATAAATAAAATAAATAAACCCAAAGTTTAAAAAAAAAAAAGTAAGCTGAAATATTAAAAAAAAAAAAAAAAAAGAGTCAGTGTGACTTAAGTTCATCCCAATTAATTAAGAGCAGAGTGACCTTAGGCTGATTACTTATTAGTTCTGATCCTCAATCTTTTCATCTGTAAATCATTCCTAATACTTACGTCCTATGGTTACTGTGAAGATTAAATACAATATTGTACATAGATCACTTAGCCCAGTACTGTGACATAATAAAGGCTCGATACCTTTTATTATCTATATTTACTTATTTTATCTTGACAGTAACCACAAGCTTTCTGGATCAGAGGCAGGCTGATTATTTACTTATTGGTGATCCTAGCATTGGTTTCCTGAGCTCCAATCTTCCATAGGTTAACATGATGAGGGCAGATATTGTGTGCGCAAAAGCAGGATTTGCACACAGGAGAGAAGCCCTGAAATTATCAATCTCAGAATTTATGTAGGAACTAGATAGTTGCCCTCCTAAGAGACGGAGAAAACCTTTGCTCTAGAAAGTAAACAGACCCTCTCTAGGAAGAAAAGAGGGAAAGTCCTTAAGAGATTACAACCCTTTGGAATGTAAACAAATGGCTCCAAGAGAGAGGAACCTGTACCTCTCCTTAGGGGACTTAACTGTCTAGAATTTTTGTCATTTACTTGTCCCTTCAGCCAGGTTGCCAGCAACGTGTGATCAGAAGGCCCTGACCAAGCAGAAACAAGAAAAGATTCATACTGTTTTTTGACACCGTTCATAAGCTCTAATGGTTATTGTTGTTAACATAATTAGCAGTCACTGCAGCATAGGGACATTGGTATATGTCCCAGGAGAGAGGGCTTAGGAGAAATGATCCATCCTCTGCAAAATGATGGCATTTATCCTCATGACATTTTTCTTTCCTTTCCTTTCCCTTCCTTTCACTATTTCAAGTACATCATTATGTGGTTTCTCTACATACTAGGCACTCTCCTGCCCCAACCTTGTTATAGACATAAAACCATAGTACATTAGAGTGAATTAGTTCATAGTATCCATTACCAAGGGGTATTCTGTACAAACTAGTCAAAGAAATGAGTTTCTTGAAAAATGATTCTGGGTCAGATAAACCTGGAGAAAGCTATGGCACATATCTTCACTCTTAGACAGTCATGAGACAAAACCATGCTACATGTGCTAAGTTTTTCAGAATTATTTTTTAACTAATTATTAAAAAAACATTATGAGTGCAAGAAGCAAAACTTATAAGAATGAACGAATGGCAGTGGCACCCCTCCAAAATCACCTGACGTAGGTAAACACCAACTCAACACCATATACACACACACACACACATATATATATATATATATATATATCTCACCTATTAGGTGCCAGACTTCACACTGAACATTGAGGATACCAAAATGTCTTATGAGAGACGGCTTTACCCTTGAATATCTGAGGTACTCGTAAGATCTGTCTTAAACTGTTACTCAAATCTCCCATAAACACTGCATAAAGTCTCAGGATAATCCCTTAAGCACTACTTATGGTGTTTGTGTTTAGTAAATAAATTTCTTTGGTTTACTGGGGGGTAGAAGGGACATCTAATTTCTAGTATATCTTCTCAAATGTCCTAATCAATTTCAAGGAATCTGTAAATGTCTCATCTTCCCAATGTATTCTATTTCTAAAGGAACAATACTCTCCTTTTTTTTTCTTTTCCCCAACGTAGCAGAATCCTCCATGATCGGGATAAAACAGGGAAGGTGATGAACCCAGCTGCTGTCTGACAAAGAGCATGAGAGAGGAATGAAGCTGGAGGAAGGCAGACCACATACCCAGAACTCAGAACTCTGTCTCTTTTTTTCCTGCTCATTGATGCTGCTAAACTAGCAGAGATTATGGCTACATATTATTATATTGATAATCTCCATTATTTAAGTGATTCCTAACTTTATAACCTCCAGTTGTCTACTGGTCCTGGGAAAGTCATTCCTTAAATCTGTCTGTTAAGATAAGCACACCTCCCTCATCAGAAAGCCTGACAACACCAACTTTAGATTAGCATCCTATGAATTTCAATAGAAGTGATATCAGCTCAGATATTTTAAAGCCTATTTATTCTAGAATCTCATTTTACTTTAAAGCAATAACAGAGCAGTATGAATACCTAAAACCCTGAGAACTATCCCTGGAGTGATCATGAGTGGTCTTAAAGAGATATATTATCTTGACATTTCAAAATAACCAAAAATAAAATAAAATAAAAAATACAAGGGAAACAGCAGAACAGAATATCTAACTTAGGAAATGGAAATTAGTACAACTAATTAAAACTCTCTTGTAATTTGAACCCGTCTAGAAGGTTAAAATGGTGCCAGTAGGGCATAGTCTTGAAGTACAAGAAGAAGAAAAAGTCTGATGGTTAATTTATGAGACAATTTTACGTCCCTCAGATACTGCCTTCCCGTCATCTGCGTGGTAGCTCTAATTAGATGTGCGCTAAGTATTAGGTTACTCTGCCTTTGTCCTGCTCCAGCACCAGTTACCTGGTAACCCTGGGAAAGGCACTTGAGCTCTGAAAAGTGAGGGGTTCTAATTTAACTGAGGGTTCCACTAGCTCAGGAATTCTGCCTCTGATAACAAGGGCTAAAGAAATCCCTGAGCTCCCTGAAATTGCATGCAAGCTGAATTAAGGTGCATTTGTGGGTTTTTTTCCCCCAGGGAGTGATTCCCCAAATTTTATCAGATTCTCTTCTTCCCCTGAAAGGTTAATAATCATTGCAGCAGATGATCTCTAAATCTGCCTTCCTGTCTAAACTACTTGAAGCTTCTGTGATTTTTAGTTTCATATTTTAGTCACATTTTCTCAGGGCACAGGACGTGTTTGGAGTAAATTGGATCCCTTGAAATAACTGATCCATTTGAAGTCTTGACGTCATTTTTTAGTGGGGAGCAGTATTTTGTTCTGCTCTAGGAGTCTGGAAAAGTGGACACGATAGCCACGAGCCCTCTACTCTTTTCCATTGTCCTTCTTTCTCTACACGAATGTATATATTTGAACATTATAGACCAGTGTTTCAGTTCTCGTCTGAGAGAGTTACACAACTGCCTTCAGGACAAGACTCCTTTTTCATGGTGGTTCTTATGGACACAACAATTGAAACCCTTGCATTGACATCCGACACAAGTTCACAAGCCTCAGGTTTTTAAAAGAGTGCCTCACCTAAGCATAGGAAACATCAGCAGACAGCCTGTGCGCTCACAAATTCAAGCCGGGGTCGGGGTGGGGGAATGATGTAATATGTGCTTTTTCCTCCACAGTCCACAGACCTGCTTAATTCTCAGACTCACAGGAGAAGGCCCTGACCCCTAAGAGGAACCGCTGGGGTACCCCAGTGTAAGCCCCAGTGTATACCAAGCGTAGAATAAGGCCATGATTTTTGAAAGTCAGTATATCCTCATACCTCATTCTATCCCATTTCAAAGAGATTTCTAGACAGGTTTGCATGGATTGCCAGGGATTTAAGGTAGGACGGAGAAACAGGAAGAATTGTGAATCGCCGGGTTCTGGCATGTATGTGGGGTATGTATGAGACAGGGGAGAAGACAGTGTGTTTTTATATCAATTCTGCAGTAAAGAAAAAGTTGCCTTGGGTATACTTGATTCACTTCTCTTATTTTTGGGCTGCTAGAAATAGTATCCATTCCTCTCCCAGCTGCTTCTCATTTTCCAACCTTCTCTCTTTGGGTACAGATGCCTCCCTCAAGGTGCTCAGGTCTGAGTCCTTCTAAACAGCTGTCCCTATGTCCTTGTCCTGGACACAGTATGTATACAGGCTACTTCTTCCTCTGTCCTCTGTGCTCCTATCCCCACCGACTTCTGTTCTTCTCAACTGCATTTTCGAACACAAACTGATTCTATCTGCTGCCCTTTCACAGGGCATGCTCTGAGTAGTAACAGGAAGAGCAGGAATTTTAAAGTATTTTGTAAAAGCTCTGATTTGGAAAGCTAACTTCCACTTTTAAGCTTTGTGACCTCGAAAATGTTACATAACTTCTCTGAGTTTGTCGGAATAAAGCTCCGAGGCAGAGCGTACACGCAACTCTTGAAGTTCACTCTCCAATATGTCTACTTTCTCATCGAGTAGGGAATTGAGGTGGTGGGTCGGTCTCTCTGTACCACTGTGTTTAACACAAGCCCTGGTACTCAGGAGACTACGAGCAAACGTTGCTGACTGAGCAGATAGCCTCAACGTCCTTACTGAAGCTAGGAATAACCACACTTTGCAGGATTGTTGTGAGAAATAAATGAGATCATTGATTCTTTCATTCGGCAAACACTAATGGCTGCAACGTAAACCAGGGATGAGTACGGTGGGACACAGAGGACAGATAATACTCGTAAACTTGCTTTTTCCTTCCTTTCCCTTTCTAGGACTCAATGCAGGTGGGTGCTGGGAGCACACCTCTTACTTTCCTTGCTGACCCTGGCCTGTTGTAAGGTCATCCTCAGCTACTCTACAAGTGAAGTAAGTGCAAGTTCTCTGTCTCTGGTCAAGCAGAGGATGCCAACATATCGCGCGAGGCTGGGGTCAGGAGCTCTCAACCTGGAGTTAGGACAAAACGGTTTGAATAGGTTTCCATGTCCATGCGGAGATGATTTCTCTGGGGCGAAATTTATATTCCGTAAAACGAGGTTAAATTATTTGATCTCTAAGGTACTTCCTGTTTTAAATTCTAGAACTTACCTAGCACTTAACCTCACAGAGTACCACCTAGTATTTTCTTTAATATCAAGTCTTACTTCTTTACCTAAATGGAAACCTTTTTATAAGCACAGATGATGACAGGTATTTCTATATCCCTCCCATGCCCAGAACACTCTTTAATGAAGTAACAGGTCAAATCTTTGTTCTTTAGTTAGCAATAGGAATACAGAATATTTCAGATTTGTGTAACAGCCTCCAGGGCTTAAAAATCAAAGATATTCCATTTGGTCAAGAATCAAACATTCAGTTTGGGACATTTTAGAAACTGTAATATAACTTATTCTACTTCTAGCAAAATATTTGGGGTTGATTATATTGCATATATCATTTCATCTCTAAAATCATACCTGGAGAATAACATTTATTTTGCAGAGGGGACTTGTACAAGCATAAACTTTATCACCTTGGAATTCATTTTATGAAAGACATATACCTTTCTTTGAAAGGTCTGTTAGTTTCCAAACAAGAAAGTTTCTGCATGGTGAACCTGACAATTCAATGTGCTTGGCTCTGGGAAAAGGAACTGTTCAATGTGCTTGGCTCTGGGAAAAGGAACTGTGTTAAGTTTGTAGGAGATAAAGTACAATAAAATAAAAAATATAACTCCTCAGAAATCCATTAGGAGGTACAATCTCCCCTGCAACAAAGTGTGATTACACCTGGGCATCCTTGACTGGGGTCTTCTGCATCTTTGAGTCTCCTTCTCACACTTGCAAACCCTGTTGGAGAGCCCAGAGGATGAGGACAAAGAGGGCTGTAATGAACGGGGCTTTGCAGAGCCCAGCGTGGTGTCTGTCAGCTGAGTGACTCTGCCCTCTGCCTGGAAACAATGAACTGTTCTGATTCCATAGCCTTCTCTTGGTCGAAGCCTTCAAACAGAAAGCAAAACATCTTGGAAAATAGACTTTGTGTGGCTCACCCCAGTGTTGAGCTCCAGAGAGGTAGAGTACAGACTGGTGCATCGGTTTGAAAGTGGTGAAGGAAAGCAAGACAAGGGTTTCAAGGAAGCTGCAATAAAGCAACCAGAATGCTTAAAGCATTCCGTCCAAGTTGTTTTCCATTAAAGGTAACATTTGATACCATTCATCTTCAACGTCCTCTGTCTCCTTGGGGCCTCTATTTCTACATCTGCTATCTTTGTCCTATTGGAGCGTGAGGGTGATTTATCAAGTTGTTAGATCTTGTTTATCCTTGGCCATAGCTTGTTTTTCAAACATTACATCCCTGAAATGTCCAAATTAACCTTCCTCTTTCAATAAGGTTTATGGTGCTCTGAAACTACGAAATTAAAGAGTAAATCAATTATTTTATGTAATGTTAGTATCCATACAAAATGTATTATTTCACTCAGAAATGTTGAGGCAGTGCCTTTAACCTCAAAGTGAATATTTGTTCTCAGTATCTCTCCGTTTTGGGTTTGTTCTCCCGCAGTTGACTATATAAATGGCTGTTTCAGTTTAGTTATATTATTCAATGTATAATACATGTTACTTGCTGATATTTATGTAATTATTTCCTACTTATTTCACTCACTAGTGATATTTTTCTACTAGCATACTCATTGCTTAAATATTATTTTGATTTGCTCATTTCTCATATATTGTTTTCAGCCTTATCACTATATGAAAAGGTTCAGGCTTATCAACTCTTTCCCACTATTTCAATTAAATAGCCACGAATTATTATTGGCTTTTAAAAAATTCTATTTGTCTGACCTGAATTGTCAACCAACCTTAATTAAAAGAATGGAATGAAGCAATTCAGGAAGAAATGAGAGAGTGATAACCAACTAATTTGAAAAGGTTACGGTAAAAAAAATTTTAAACAAAAATCTTGAGATAATATTGAAACAAACAAAAAATTGTAAGCGACAGAAAGGGGCAGATACTCTTCAGAAGGAGGTCAGCTTCATTTCTATGAAACTAGCTTCTGTGAATTGAGACCCTCGAATTCCTGTTCTCTGTGTTCTCACTGTTATCAAATCCTGCACACACTGAGGAAGCTCTGTCCTTTCTGAGTACTGAGAGCTGGCAAGCACATTCTTTCCCACATCCTGGTGACACTGGAAGGTTCACTGATTGTTCCTGGTAAACAGATGTAACATGTATAAGGCAATGGATGGTGCTTACTGGAAGGTAATGCTTTCACGACAGCTCAAAATTAATTAACTAAAAATAGGTTTCATCATCTGACCTCCAAAGTAGTTTCCTCTTTCGACTTCTCTATTTTGACCAAAGTCCTGTTATTTTTCCAATTCCCAACGTCAAATCATAAAGATAATTCGTTCAACTCATTATTTATTTAGTATCTGCTTTGTGCTTGACACTATTCTAGGTGCTGAGTGCTTTGTGCATTGATGACAAAAATCCCTGCACTTGTGGATCTTACATTCTAGAGAAAAGAGACAATATACAACAGGTCATTATTTTATGGACATTACAGTGATGTGATGATAAATATTTGTTGAGCAATTTACTGTAATCAGGGATCATAGTGAATTATTTCTACATGTTACTTTAATACACAAACACACACACACACACAACTGTGAGGTGCATATTGTTAGACTCATTTTACAGATAAAGAAACTGCACTCAGAGAAGTTTAAGTAATTTTCTACGGACAAAGGAAAGGTGAGCAGCCTGACCAAGGGTTGAACCTTGATCACTCTAACTTCAAATCCTGGAGCTATAAATATAGCTCTTCACCACCTTTCAGTTCAAGGTTAACTGACTTCTTCATTTCTATGTTTCTCTGACACCTTGGGTTGACCCTTGCTCTCCATTTTTACAGTTAGCATTTCAATATTAGCTTCCTGATTGCTCCCTCAATACATGTATTTCTAGCATCTTCTGCCTCTGATCTAACCTCCCCATTGCGTTGAGAGTAATATCCCACGGCAGTGCATTTATGATTTCTTCAGATTTCAGCAGCTTTCCATGTGTACAGACTGTCTTTTGAAACTTTCATCTTGCAGTTCAAAGTTGTTTTCAATGTCACCCGCGTCTATTTTTCCTATCTTATCTTCACCATATTCGGGATTTCCACTCAATATTTACCATTCTCAGTTCTCCCAAATACAACATGAAAATCCTAGCTCTTGAGTCTGGTTCACATATATAGAATTCTTTTGTTTAAAACCTAGTTCAGGGACTTCCCTGGTGACGCAGTGGTTAAGAATCCGCCTGCCAGTGCAGGGGACACGGGTTCAAGCCCTGGGCCGGGAGGATCCCACATGCCGCGGAGCAGCTGAGCCCGTGCACCACAACTACTGAGCCTGCGCTCTAGAGCCCCCAAGCCACAACTACTGAAGCCCGTATACCCAGGGCCAGTGCTCCATAACAAGAGAAGCCACCACAATGAGAAGCCCGCGCACCACGACGAAGAGTAGCCCCCACTCGCCGCAACTAGAGAGGGCCCGCACACAGCAGCGAGGACCCAACGCAGCCAAAAATAAATAAACAAAATAAATTTATAAAACAAAAAACAAAAAACAAAAAAAACAAAAACAAAAAAAACCTAGTTTAAGCACCATTGCTCCATAAACACTTTAACCATCTTGGTTCACATTGACTTTTACAGTCTCTCTCAGCTCAAAGTTTTTTACATAACTCATTTTACATTGTGACCTATTTGTAAGATATCACTTTAGGAGCAATAAGTTCCAAAATTTTATAAGCCAGACTTAGGTATTATGCTCCTGAATAAAAGGCCAGCCTGAATAGTGGATAGCTATAGCATCGTCCTCTTTGCCCTTCACCACACTCTTCAAATTTCTTGGTCTCTGAATAGTTACTCTCTTCTTATCGCTATATTTCATTTTTTTAAAAAAATATGTAACACTTTATGCCTCCCCTTGCTCCCTGCCTTACTTTGTCTTGGATCCCACCACCTGATTTTCCTACTTCTCATCTCACCCTAGCGCTGGTCGAGGAAGCTGTGCTTGGTGGTTCAGGTGGTGATGAGGAGCAAGGGAAGGAAAACTTGAAGCCCTCATGAGCTTCTTCCTTGCCCTGCAACTCTGTCACTGCTTCTCTACGTCCTGTCACGATCCCCAGCCCCATCCTATCTACTCTCCCTCCTTCTCCTGATCCCGGGCTTGACTCAAATCTGATTCACTGCACCGAACCTGCCAGTACTCTAGCCCAAGTCTCATTTTCTTGCCTTGTGGGAGAAGGGCATACAGACATAGCTAAGAGGAGAGTGAAATTGTTTTTAAAAATCCACGTATGACCTTGATTTTATCTACTGTTTTAAAAAGCAAAGAGAGGTAAACATTTGTTTCTGGTATTGATTGAGGTGGCAAGATGGGAAGGTGATAACACTTACTGAGTGCTAACAATATGACGATGTTCTAAGCATTTATAGGTATTAACTCAATCATCGCAATAACCTGCTGAAGTAGGTGTTATTATTATTCCTTTTTTATAGATGCAGAAACTGAGGCACAGAGGGATTAAGAAACTTGCCTCATATTACATACATATTAAGCAACAGGATAAAACCTCAGACAATCTGGCCCAAAGCCAGTACCCTGGTCCTCTGTGCTATGGCTCTCCGTGCTACAACCACCAGAAAAAAGGGAGGAAGACAAGTCCATCCCTGGAACATTATGAGAAAAGGACTGTCTAGGACAAGCAATGTTCCCAGGTGTTTCTACAACTTCTCACTCTTTGATCCTCTTAGGGATCCATCCCATACCCTCCCCCCATCACAGTCCTCACCTCAGGCCATGGGAGTCACCATTACACCTGGGGGGACAGAGTTCCACTTCTGTTAAAAGCAAACAAAAAACCTCACTCCATGTTTTATCTGTGATAGGTTGAGTTTCTAGTACTTTTTGTCTAGAAATTTATTTCAGGCAATTCATGGGCCAAATATTTTTGTTATGTCACAAGACATCTACAGAAAATGCCCTTTGGGATTCAAACAAGTTTATGAAAAATAAAGTCAGCAAACGTTTCTTCTCTCCCATTAAACAACTTTAAACACCACAGACCTTCAGTAACCCATGCTGGTGCTTACTGGATGTGATGGAGAGATGTCTCCCCCATGCTTTAGCTGACTTCCCTCTGCCCTCTCACCTGGCCATCATTTGACAAACAGATGCCGTAGGTTATTAGAGGGTCAAGTCAGAGCCTGTCCTCACACTCACAGAAGAAAGATAGACACGTATGTGAGATTCTGGATTTGCTGTCGAGCTGATGCACAGGAAACACTCATGTCAATGCAGTTCAGCCCCCTTTCATTTAGTGCCAGTGAAATCGAGCAGGACCCTGTGGGACTCCTGGGTCAGAAGCCTTTCTGTGTCCCCTGTTCCTTGTTTGTAGGGCACAGACTTCAGCCTCCATGAACTCCCCTGAGTTCCAAAGGGCAGATTCGAACAGTTGCTAACCAGGGGAGGGAAGGGATACAGAGACAAGGGAGGAGCAGTCAAGAAACAACAGTGCAGCCTTGGGGCAGGGTCCTGGTTCGCCTCAAGGATACACATAACAGTATCTTTGAGTTCTTTACAGATCTAAAACCCAACAAATGGAAGATGTCAGCCTCCTCATTTCAGAGAAGACAACCTGAGACCAGATTAAAGGAACCAGAGAAGCTCATCAAGAGATTACCTGAGACCAGATTAAAGGAGTGCAGGCCCTACCCTAAATTTATCAGCAACCCGACCCTTCAACCATTGCCATAAAACTCCTCACCAAACTCCTCTGGGTTGGGACACACAGTTTTTCAGAGGCAGGAGCCCTCTGTGTCCCCCTGTCCCTGGCAAAGCAATAAAGCTATTCTATTCTACTTTACGTGAACCTCTGTCTCTGAGGTTCGATTTGGCACTGGTGCACAAAGGCCGAGTTTTCGGCATCACCACCAAGTCCAAGATGCCAGAGTTGGCAGGAGAAGGGAAGAGGTGCAAGTGAGACACAGCCTTCTCCTCAGCACAGTTATAATTGTTCACCTCTTCATTTTAGGATATAAAACGATAAATCCATTTAAAATATTTTCATAGCCTTTTTCTCAAGTAGTTAACAAGCAACTGAATTGTCATCTAACAACAGATGTTTTAGTAAGAAAATAAAAATAAATCCAGTAAAGGACCTTGAAACAAACAGTCCTGCAGCCACCTCTATTTTTCAGAGAGGGAAAAATAATTTTATTCATACATATTCACTGCTGAACTAAATTATTATTTTTTAATAAATATAAGGGTGAGAATTAGAAAACATCAAATTACTTTTGTTGGAACTTGCATAACCAAAAGAAAAGATATGTAATGTAGTTCTCCTCTCAAACAAAATGTCACTTGTTAATATAGCAATAGATCATGTAAATGTTACCTTTATAAAGAGAAATGGACACCAACAAATTTAGTACAAATATCCCCAATGAACAAAAAGGACAAAATAACAGTATATGTATTCATTTTTTCCATTTATTGCTGTACATGGTCTTCATTTAAAGTAATCACATCATTATAGTAAGAAAGGGATTGCAGAAAACATCACCTTAAAACAAATGAGATAGCTTTAAACTTAAATATATGAACAGCTTGAGCACTACCTACTTCTTTGCTTTACACAGTCTAATGCAAATTTCTGTGGTATTTTTAGATAGATCAGAAGAAAAATTAATTTGAAATTTACCTCAACTTTATATTGACTGCCTTCATGGGGTGGCAGGGTGAATTTGGAATTCAGAAATCCCTACCTGCCCCATCTGCTTTGTTCCATGAGAAAAGATGTCCCTGACACTCTCGTCTTTGGTTCTTGGACCCCGCTGAATTAAACTGGCTCAAGGAAATCCTCTGAATCATCTTAAAATATAAATTATATGAAAAGGAATGAAGATATTGAACTGCTTCAGGTTTTTTAATGCTATAGGAGAACCCAAAGGCAAAAATTATTTGGCAGGGTCCACAAATAGATTTCTGTGCAACATTTATTTCCCTCCTCCAATCTGAAGAGGGCTTCCAAGCAGGCTCAACTCCAGAGAACAGCCAGGTGCTAGGGAAGCTCACATTCTTTTTCTTGACAGACTACTTCATCAGTAAACATAAGAAACAACCATTCCTACCAAATGTCCTTAGATGTGAATAAGCTGAGTCATGGTTCACAAGTTTCCTTTCATCTACCTCTCTGAGTCCCAGATTTTGATCTTTCCAACATGCTCTATGAGCTTTGCAACTGTGGCCCCTACCCAGACTGGCAATTAAAACAAAATAAAACAAACTTTCCCTTCATGTGTAAACTACAGATCATTATTAAAGAAGGAAAATTAAAGGATTACTCAAAACTGCATACAAATTTATTTGCTGTTAGCAGTTGTGCTATTTGTGATAACTGGCTTAAATATTGATTTGTAGTATTTTTACTGTAGTGAATGAGGGAATGTAATACAGTGGAAAGAATACAGACTTTGGAACCTAACAGTTTGTGGATTCTGTCAGTTAGTGGCTCTGTAATCTTGAAGAAAGTGCTTAATCTTTCCAAACCTTATCTAAATCACCTAAAAGAGTTAAGCAATACATTATTCTTCATTAGACCACAAAGGTGCATTGGCATCAGACACTCAAGATGACACTGATTTTTTTTTTTTTAAACATCTTTATTGGAGTATAATTGCTTTACAATGGTGTGTTAGTTTCTGCTTTATAACAAAGTGAATCAGTTATGCATATACATATGTAAGATGACACTGATTTTTAGATATTCATGGATGGTCAGTGGGCTTTACTATGAAAAACGTATGCCATTGGAATAAAGTCAATTCGGCAGCGTTTCTATTGACAAGTGCATGGAAATGTAGAAGACTGGCAATGGCATTGACAAAGATGGTTTATTTGTCATCGGATTTCACAGATTTCTGGCAGATTTACTGCCACTTTGGAGGCAATATGGTGCCAAGGTCCTGGAAAGAGGCTTTTGGGCAGACTCCCCTGCTTTCAATTCTAGCTTTGTCCTTGCCACTTGTTTAATCTGTGTCACTTCCAAATTACTTTATTGTTTAAATGATGCTTTCCTTTCTGTAGCATTGCAATAATGATATCAAACCTACATGGACATTGTAGAGTTTAAATGTGACGATGTATGTGCACTGTCTGTTTCTCCCCCACTTCTCTCTCTCCTTTCCAGTTTTTCTGTTTGTTTATTTTTTGATGACCAGGAAAAAGCTGTAACTGAGATGAAAATCACTGCATAAAAATCTCACTCCTGGCTCCATCAGCATCTTCGGGCGTGATTCTGAACAGCACCCTCATCAGACGTTCTGAGCCCTCAGAACTGAGTGACTTTGAGCAAAGCTTCTCTGCTCACTTATGATTAGAACACCTAATAAAATCCCCAGGGTTTGAGGAATTGGCCAGTAATAACATTTGTAGGTATAAGCATTTTGAGAAAAATTACATAAATTATCTCCAATTTCACCAGAGATTTAAACATTGTCCGCAGAATATAATATTTAATAATTTAATGTATTTAAAATATCTGTCTAGTAATTTGGCTTTCAGAAAGAACTCAGAGCATAAGAGGGCTAGAATTAGATGCCAAAGGCAGAAGGAGAAAGCACAATTTTGTGAAGGTAAAATTTTCTCTAATGTTCTCACTCCTACCCAGGAGGTATTAATCCCTCCATCTTGTACATTCCCATATATAGAGAAAGCATATTCTGTTCAGTATATACTACTAGTATTATGCCTGATACTGATTTTTTTCATAACTACTACCTGCCAGTAGACTGTTAGTCACCTGATGTCAGGGTCTCTTTGGCTTCTAAATTCCCAAGGCCTGGCATATAAAAAAGTTTCTAAAACAAAATGAATGGATGGATGGTCAAGAATCCTGTAAAAGTGAGGCATTATTTAACTCATTAATTATTATCATTTAGCACACTGATAGTCATGTATTACAAGCCAAGAAAAGAGAAAGAAGAACGTTTCAAACAGCACTTCTTAGAAGAAGAAAGTTTTTTCTTAGAGAAACTAAAATCACAGACTTGAGTACTGCTGAATTTTACTTCCTTTTTCAATACATAGTCTATGTTATCTGAGGAGCAATCACCTGGCCACCATAATAATAGGCTTTTTCAAGAAATGAGATTTGAGCTTATTACAAATTACCATCACGCATTACTTTAAAAACTATCGTAATAAACCTTGTTGCTTTTACTTTTGTTAATCATAGAAAATAGTTCTCTTATTAAATTAGAACGTTTTCACTCCTTTCCCACTCATGGGCTCCCATATTCTGATTATTTCAATAGCTACTTTGTCGAGAATTAGGAACTACCCATCAAAGGCTGACATATCTCCGTTGTTACTCTCATTCATGCTGGTTTTATAAAAATATTGATGACACTCTTTTTCAAGAGCTACTTCATATTTATGGAAATGATCAACTCATATTTAATCAAGTTGATATATTAGTACCATATTGTAAAATGTGAAATTGTCTACCATCAGTAAACATTACTTAGGCAGTATCAGAGTGCACTAACTGTTCCAACAAACAGGCCCCCCAAAATCAGTGGGTTAAAAACAACAAAGTACTATTTCTAGTTTACATAAAGTCCAATATGATCAAGCGAGATCTAAAAGCTAGAAAAAGTAAATATGTTTTTAGACTACAATACATATAACCAGGAAAGCAAGCTTGATTTTCTTATATTTGACATTTGATTAATAATCACTTACATACCTTTTTTTTTTTTTTGCTATAGTAGAATAAATAACCAGGTTCAACTTGAATAAATTTAATAATTTATTAATGTGTAATAAATATTAGTATAACAAGATTAAAGTTATGTGCTTCCTTACTGAAATTTATTCTATCTTCTACTTTATTCTCAGAAGAGAATTGGTAACTAGTGTTCCTTTTACAGATGTATGTAGCATCCATTATTCATGTTTCTTTCTTAGGGAGATAATTTTACTTTGAAGCTGAACATCTGGTCTGTGCAAATCTGATTTGTAGAAACATATCAGTGGTCAAATTAAAATTTCCTTGTACTTAGGGCTAGAGTAGATCAGAATCTTCCATTTCTACCTTCTCAAATTTTAAGGATCAGAACGTGACTTCTCTGGAAAGCTGTGTAGTGTAGCCGGTGGGTTTTTCATAACAGTGTATGAGTGACAGTTTTTCTACTCAGATGGTAACAGTGAGGGGAAGGGTTGTTGCCAGAAGAAATACACAATTACAAATGTGTGCATAGAATAAAATATTGCTGCTACAATGTGGGTAGAAAAGCACGAACTGCTTATCACTGATCTAATACTCAAAGCAGACCACCACTGTATTGATATAAATGTGAACTGGGTACCAATTTCCTATTTCAGAGTTCCGTGATTGGGTTTAAAGTCTACCATCTTGCTATTTGTTCCCTATTTGTCTCATCCGCTCTTTTTCCCTTTATTCTTTCTTTCCTGACTTCTTTTAAACAAGTGTTTTTTATTCTAATATTCAATTTTTTTCTTTTCTATTGGATTTTTAGTTATTCCTTTTTTTTTTTTTTTTTAACAATCTTGGTGGTTTCTTTAGGGATTAAAATATGCCTCAACTTATCACAATCCACAGTAAAAACTGTACAACAGTATAACTTCATTTATTTCCTTTTGTCATTTACCTATTTAATATGTATTTTCTCTATATATTATAAACCCTGCCATTTATTGTTATTTTTGCTTCAAACAGTTAATAACAGTATTTTAAAGAAACTTTAAAAATAATTTTTTTTGTTACATTTATCAACATATTTGCTGTTTATGCTGCTCTTCACACCTTCCTGAAGATATGAACTTCATCTGGGATCATTCACCTTAAGCCTAAAGAATTTTACTTAGTAATATGGACACCTAAGGTTTTAAAGACATTAGGTCTCTATGACCTTATTCTGTATTGTTTTCAAGATAAACTTATCAAAGACCTATCCATTACCCCTGTTTAAGAATTTTCAAGAAGATCTGGAATCACAAATATTTTTTTCTTAAAATCTAGTCTGCACTTTCCAGACAGTTTGAAGGAAATAGAGTCTTTCTGAGCTTTCTGTGGAATTGAGAGAACTACACAAGTGCAGGAGACCTATTTTCACATCATATACATCCCATAAGCTTTTCATGTCACATTCTCCCAAGAGATTGACAGGCTTCAGACAGCTTCATATCTAATAGCACAGCCAAGGAAACACTTTATATTCCTTTTCAAGACCCATATAGGCAAAAGTATTTCCATTCTATAACGAAGTCAGTTAAAATGTAGGAAGATAAAAGACTGACTTCCTATCACGTAGTGACTATAGGATATCATAAAATGATCTTTGTTAGGACTCTCTCAAATTAGATGCTTACTCACTGGGATGGTCAAGATATTGCCCTTTCGGGAAGTAGAAACCACGCAAGATGGATTTCTTTATTTTTGTCTTGTTTGTATATGTGTTTGTTTCTTTGTTTTGTTTTGTGATTTGGAAATATTTCCTGAATGTCAACATTAGAACAGTAATGAGGTTGTACTGTGCTATCAGAGGAACTGTTAGAATTCTCTTGTGAAGAACTTTAAAGATTAGGAAAACACTTGGAACAAATGAAGTGTAATACAATGAATTATGAGGTGATGGGCCAGGTTTTACTTAGAATTCCTGTCTTTGCGCTTTTAATATAAAGTAAAAAATGCAAATATGTAACAGAACAGAGAATTGAAATCATTTAGTGAGCCAGATCATGGAGCTAATTTATTGCTAATTTTCACACTTTTTTAGTAATGCCATTTGTAAAGTGATTTTATCCTTTAGTTTGCTTCTGTTTCCATATTATAGAAAACTCATATTTAAAATGGCTTAAGCAATAAAGAAGAATTACTATTCCATATTATAAAAGTTCCTAATGTAGAGAGTATTCAGAATAGGTGAAGTTAGCAGCTTAAGAATATCATTAAGGACTGAACCTTCTTTCTAGGTGTATGATGGGTACCACATGCTGTAAATCACAGGCTGGCGTGAAAATGTCCAGGGAAAGAAAATAGTGACTTTCCATGTATCTCGTTTATTCACAGAGAATACCTTTCCAAGCAACCTCTGTGCCCCTCAGCAAATTTCTCTCAGGTCTTTTTTTGGCCAGAAATGTGTCATATGCTCATACTTAAGCCAATCTCTGAAAGGAAGGAAAGCAGACGTGACTGAATCAAACAACTCGTGTTTCGGTCACCTATGGCTACTCTCAAACACATGGCCAAGCAGTAGAAAGACTGGTAGAAAATATAGCCAAAAAAAGTCTGAGGTTGAATGAGTGGGTAGCTGTCACACTGGTGATGATGACTGAAACATACCAGCAGATACAGGCAAAGGGGACAGCCTCCTTCAATGTAGGACAAGAACGTACCTATCATACACAGATGAGAGTAAGAGGTGTGGCAGCAATGACAACCAGGGGCACAAATTTCATCATTATCATGATGATAATGTTGACAATAGTTTTTATAAAGGGAAAAATTTGAATTTAATTTATGAGAACTCAAAGACTCTATGAGAAATGGATAGTAGGGAGATTTATTTTTTTGAAAAATTAATAATTGATTTTCTTCAGATAAGAGTCTTTCAATTGTTACTGCTTGGTTTCTTAGCAATCAATTTTTTTCTCCACCTATTTTAATTCATTTTATCCTTTAAATATAAATTTGGGGTGGATGGAGAGATGATCAAATGGTTTATTTTAAAGTAGTGTTTTATTTTCAAGTGTGCTAAAATTGATATTTCCTATGACTATACAATATGATCTATTTTTAAGTTTTTTAGTATAGTATATTAAAATATAAATGAATAGATATATTTTTCAGAATATTTTGAAACTGGAAAGTCAAACTTCATAAAAATTCTTATGGATAACATTGTATTTATTTTTTATTACTTGGGAGAATTAAATTGATTATAGAAGAACAAAGTAACTCTCTTCCCAAATAAACCACACATGTATTTTTTTCCCCTTGTTTGTGACTAAATTTACTATTGAGTCCATAGATTACAAAATAATAAAGCAGCTGGCAATGGAACTAAGGGATAATGAACATCATCACCTGGAAATCATAGACTCCAATAATAATTGTTCAATGACATCTCTCCTGGATGCAAAATATTAATGGCCTTTCATTGTATTTTCTTGGGGAGGAGACACGTGCATTTCTGTTTGTACATTGGAGAGGTGAATCATGATAAGTGAGTGCATTTTTAGAATCACATGTGTAGAAAGAAGAGCCTACCTGTTTTGGATATCCAAGAAGTGAATTGTAGAAGATAATTTATTAGGACTACCTATTCAGCTCACTACTCTTCTCTGAAAATCGTCCCCCACCTCCCATAGGAGTAGATATCAATAGTTATATTTGTGTTATCTTAATACTAATCTCGTAGCCAATACTCTTTGAAACTGAGGTAGACACAAGATGAGAAAATCAGATTCTTTCTCAAGAAAGTTTGAATTGAGAGGTACAGAGATTCACAACAAGGAGTCATGCTAATTGCAGAATAATAAAGATTTACAGGTTTCTTCTCCTGAGATTCTAGAACTCCCTGGTTCCCACCCTTCCTTAGTCCTGTTTTTCAATATTCCATTTGTTTTGTGATACACCAGAGTACACTTTCAATAAAATATATTTTTGTTTAAGCTAGATTTATGTGGTTTATCTGTTACAGGCAACCAAGAGAACCATGATAAAGATTCTCAGCTTGCAAGCAGTTTGAAATACTCTTAAGTAATCCTTCCATTTTTTTCAGATTAATGAACTGAGACTTGAAGAGGAGTAGTCAGTTGCACAAAGTTATGTAACTATCTAAAAAACATATTTCAAACTTGAAGCTTATTATAATAGCCATAATACGTTTTAAAGTTAATATTTTTGTATAGTTAGAGAAAAAATAAAGCAAATTTGCCTTATGAGACATAATACTGGGCATTAAATGATTAAATACCATTTGGAAAAAACTAGCATTAATTAGATATGAATTATGTATTATATGCATACATTATTTTATTAATGCTAAAAACAACTGAGATATTAGCTTCTACAAATTACAAAACTGAGGAAAATGTTACTAATTCTTTCAAAGTCCTACTGCTGGTAAGTCATGGTGGATTTGAGATATGATTCCAGCTCTTATTGACTCCAGTGTTTATGTTTCATTTCCTTACTATGTATAGAATACATAGAAAACCAAGCTTGATAAAAAGTCAAAGCTTATTTACCTATTAATCATCTCTAACACTTGTTTATCAATGTATTTTTTAAAATAAATTTATTTATTTATTTTTGGCTGTGTTGGGTCTTCGTTACTGCGCGTGGGCTTTCTCTAGTTGCAGCAAGAGGGGGCTACTCTTCGTTGTGCTGTGTGGGCTTCTCATTGCAGTGGCTTCTCTTGTAGCGGAGTACGGGCTCTAGGTGTGTGAGCTGCGGTAGTTGTGGCGCACGGGCTTAGTTGCTCTACGGCATGTGGGATCTTCCCGGACCTGGGCTCGAACCTGTATCCCCTTCACTGGCAGGCAGATTCTTAACCACTGCGTCACCAGGGAAGTCCCTATCAATGTATTTTTAAGTAACTCCAAGTATCTAGAGATTCTATACAAGTAGGCCTGAAAATTTTCATGGATAAGTCTTATTTATATGTAAATAAATCATTTCTGATGACAACCTATGATTGACCAAATATCTTAGAGCCATGAATAGAAAATGAAAAAGTGAAAATTACTTTTAAGAGGATTCTGAATAGCAAAATCAGACTATGGACAAGTGAAAATTCTTTCTTCTTTTTACTTCCTGAGTACTGTTTTCTTAACCATTTTTCTGACATTGAATTTTTTTCATTGTACTAGAACTGCCTCTTTTAAAATTGATCATTGATATTTTGATCTAATTGTTCAAGACCCAGCTGTATGTTACTGCCTCAATGACACTATCAAGCCTCTACTGAGAACTCCAGCTAATATAGCTTTGCACTCCTTCACACTCAAAAGAATTAAGTGTGTGCACATATCTGTATTTAGGGGAAGTTCTTAAATGACCAAGTTTAAACTAGGTATTAGGTATATATTACTTACTATCAAAGACGTTTAGGATTTAGAAGCAAAGAGACATGCACATATAATACAAGGGATAGAATATGGGAGCAGGGAAATAAACAAGGATTTACTGGATGTAGAATGCGTATACAAACAGCCACCTCAAAATTCCAAATAGGATAATTGGTGCTTTGACATGAAAATGGCATCTTGACATTTTTATCTTTGTTTTGGTGTCCTTGTTTGAGAAGCTAGCTAAGATTAGGGAGTCCTAGAACTGACTGGAAGCAAAGGTAAACTATATGCTGAGAACTATAAAACATTAATAAAGGAAATTGAAGGTGATTCAAAGAAATGGAAAGATAGCCCATGCTCTTGGATTGGAAGAATTAATATTGTTAAAATCGCCATACTACCCAAAGCAATCTACAGATTTAATGCAATACCTATCAAATTACCCATGACATTTTTCACAGAACTAGAACAAATAATCCTAAAATTCATATGGAAACATAAAAGACCCAGAATCACCAAAGCAATCCTGAAGAAAAAGAACAAAGCAGAAGGCGTAACCCTCCCAGACTTCAGACAATACTACAAAGTTAGAGTAGTCAAAATAGCATGGTATTGGCACAAAAACAGACATATAGATCAATGGAACAGAATAGAGAGCCCAGAAATAAAGCCACACAACTACAGTCAATTAATCTTTGACAAAGGAGGCAAGTATATACAATAGGAAAAATGCAGTCTCTTCAGCAAGTGGTGTTGGGAAAGTTGGACAGCTGCATGTAAATCAATGAAGTTAGAACACCCCCTCTCACAAAAATAAACTCAAAATGGCTTAAAGACTTAAACATAAGACATGACATGATAAAACTCCTAGAAGAGAACATAGGCAAAACATTCTCTGACATAAATTGTACAAATGTTCTCTTAGGTCAGCCTCCCAAGGCAATAGAAATAAAAAAAATACACAAATGGGGCCTAATAAAACTTACAGGCTTTTGCACAGCAAAGGAAACCAACCATAAACAAAATGTAAAGAAAACATACAGAATGGGAGAAAATATTTGCAAATGATGCAACCGACAAGGGCTTAATTTCCAAAATATACAAACAGCTCATACAACCCAACAACAACAAAAAACCCTATACAAAAATGTGCAGGAGACCTAAATAGACATTTCTCCAAAGAAGACATATGGATGGCCAATAGGCACATGAAAAGACGCTCAACATCACTGATTATTAGAGAAATGCAAAATCAAAACTGCAATGAGGTAGCACCTCACAGCAGTCAGAATGACCATCATTAAAAAGTCTACAAATGACAAATGCTGGAGAGGATGTGGAGGAAAGGGAACCCTCCTACACTGTTGGTGGGAATGTAAATTTGTACAGCCACTATGGAAAACAGTATGGAGGTTCCTCAGAAAACTAAAAAATGGAATTACCGTATGATCCAGCAACCCCACTCCTGGGCATATATCCAGACAAGACTATAATTCAAAAAGATACATGCACCCCAATGTTTATAGCAGTACTATTTACAATAGCCAAGACATGGAAACAACCTAAATATCCATCAACAGGTGGATAAAGAAGATGTGGTACATATATACAATGGAATACTACTCAGCCATAAAAAAGAATGAAATAATGCCATTTGCAGCAACATGGACATAACTAGAGATTATCATATGATGTGAAGTAAGTCAGAAAGAGAAAGACAGATACCATGGGATATCACTTATATGTGGAATCCAAAATATGACACAAATGAACCTATCTATGAAACAGAAATAGAATCACAGACATAGAGAACAGATTGGTGGTTGCCAAGGGGAAGGGGGTTGGGGAAGGGGTGGAGTGAGAGGTTGAGGTTAGCAGATGTAAGCTTTTATATATAGAATGGAGAAAAAACAAGGTCCTACTGTATAGCACAGAGAACTATATTCAATATCCTATGATAAACTATAATGGAAAAGAATACTTAAAAAAAGAATGTACATAGATATAACTGAATTGCTTTGCTGTACAGCAGAAATTAGCATATTGTACATTACATATACTTCAATTTAAAAAATTTTAAAAATAAATGGAGAATAAAGTATAATTAAGCTTAAAAAATAAAAAAAGAAAATTAATAGTCCTACAACCATGGTAGGTATGAAAACCAGCAGTCTAGCAGCCACAGGATGGAACAGAATAGGTCTGGAGTTTTCCAAAAAGCCCATATCCACAAATTTGTTACTATTTTCCCTGTCTGGTGGCTCTCTGGAAAAGCCCGGAGTCTTCAGTTGATCTGACTCAGGAATCACTCTGTGAGAACAGCCCTATCCTTAGAGCATTTGTTGAAAAATATCAGTGGCAATTGCTTAATATCACAGCTGCCTGAGGAAGCAATACCAACTGGGATTAACAGAAGACTGACCCAAAAAATCCTAAGAAGAAAGACTGGGGAATGAAATGTTGATAGGGGGCTTTGAAAAGCTCCATCATATTCCTGGAAATATTGAAGGCCATGCACATATGTAGGGCTATGTGAATGCCAAGGGAAGACTTCATAAGGCATTAAAATCTCAGCTCTTTTTGACCATGAGACTCTGCACGGTTGGATGTGAAGGCTAAGACAGAGTTGTAAACTGCCTGCAGAAGCATGGAAGGCATGCCCCAACACATACACACACACATGAACGTGTGCACATGCACATGCACACATGCAGAGCCCCTTGGCAAAGCCTGGGAGGCTTACTGGTTCAAGGCATTTACATAAATCTTTGTCCAATCATCAGATAACCATAAGCTAATTGAGCAGAGACTTTGGTGGATGCACATGATGAAGAATGCAGATTTTACAGAATTAATCCAGGAAAGTCACTAAACAAACAGACCCAACAGCAACAACATCTGTTGGGGGCAGCCGAGGAGTCTGCTACAGAGTCCACACATTGTGTTATTTTAAATGTCTAGTTCTCAACAAAAGAATTATGAAGCACACAAGGAACAGGAAATTATGGCCCATACACAGTGAGGAAAAAAACAAAAACAAAAACAGACAATAGAAACTGAGTAATCACTTACTAGACAAAAGCTTTAAATCAGTTACTATAAATAAGTTCAAAGAACTAAACTAAACCATATCTAAAGACGGAAAAAAATAAGAATAATGTCTCACTAAGAAAATTTTCTATAAAAAGGTAAAAATTATAAAAAAAGAAAACAAAGAAAATTCTGTAGTTGAAAAGAATAATGAAATGAAAAAAAAATCACTAGAAGGTCTTGGTATGGGTTAAATTATATCCCCTCATGCTCCCACCCCAAATTCATATGTTGTAGTTCTCACTCTTAGTACCTGAGAATGAAACCTTTATGGGAGATAAGGTCTTTACAGAGGTAATCAAGTTAAAATAAGAGACTTAGGGTGAGCCCTTATCCAATATGATTGGTTTCCTCATAGAAAGGGGAAATTTGGAGACAGACAGACATAATTATAGAACCTGTGTGAACATCAAGGTAGAGATGGGGTGAGGTGTCTACAAGTCAAGGAAGATCAAAGCTTTCTGGCAAACTACCAGATGGGAAGAGAGGCATGGGAAAGATTCTTCTAACAGACCTCAGAAGGAACCAATCCTGTTAACATCTTGATCTCAGATCTCTGGTCCCCAGATTTGTGGACAATACATTTCTGTGGTCTAAGTCATTCAGTTTATGGTGCTTTGTAATGGCAACCCCAGCAAACTAAAACAGGAAACAATGGCAGGTTTGAGCAGGCAGAAGAAAGAATTGGCAAACCTCAACTTTAATTAATTGAAATTATCCAAGAAAAATGAACAGAGACTTAGAGACCTGTGGTTTACCATCAAGCATACCGACATACACATAATGAAATCCAATAAAGAGAGACTAGAAAGGGACAGAGAGAATATTTGGAGAAATAATGGCCCCAAACTTTCCAAATTGGATGAAAAACCTTAATTTACACATCCAAGAAGATCAATAAATTCTAAGTAGGATAAACTCAAAGATAACAACTAGGCAAAAAGTCAAAGTGTCAAAAGACACAGATAATCATAAAATTAGTAAAAAAAAAAAAAGACTCAGCATGTAAAAGGCATCCTTAATAACTGACCTTTCATCAGAAACTGTGGAGGCCAGAAACAACAAGATGACATAATCAAAATGTTGAAAGAAAAAGACTGTCAACTAAGTATCCTATATTCAGCAAAATTATCCTTTAACAATGAAGGGAGAAATTAAGATTCCCAGGTGAACAAAGACTTAAATAATCTGTTACCCATATTAAATGCCCTATAAGAAATATAAAGGGAGTACTTAAGCCTAAAGAAAAGGACAATGACCTTGGAATAGGCATTGTTTTAGATATGATGTCAAACACATAAGTAACAAAAGAAAACATAGATAAATGAATGTCATCAAAATTAAAAAAAAAATTGTGCTTCAATGATATTACCAAGTAAGTGAAAAGATAACCCATGTAATGAGAGAAAGTAATTATAAATCACGTATTTGATAAGGAATCTATATTCAGAATATATAAAGATCTCCTACAACTCAACAATAAAAACACAAATAGGGCTTCCCTGGTGGCGCAGTGGTTGAGAATCTGCCTGCCAATGCAGGGGACACGGGTTCGAGCCCTGGTCTGGGAAGATCCCACATGCCACGGAGCAACTAGGCCCGTGAGCCACAACTACTGAGCCTGCGCGTCTGGAGCCTGTGCTCCGCAACAAGAGAGGCCGCGATAGTGAGAGACCCGCGCACCGCGATGAAGAGTGGCCCCCGCTTGCCGCAACTAGAGAAAGCCCTCGCACAGAAACGAAGACCCAACACAGCCAAAAATAAATTAAAAAAAAAAAAAACACAAATAACCCAATCTAAAAACAGGCAAAATATTTGAATACACATTCCTCTAAAAAAGATACGCAAATAGATAAAAGCACTTGGAAAGATGATCAACGTCAATAGTTATTAGGGAAATGCATACCAAAACCACAATGAGATATCACCTCATCCCTACTCTGATGATCAGAATAAAAAAGATAGACAATAACAAGTGTTGGTGAGGATTTGGAGAAATTGTAACCCTCTTATATTGCTGTTGGGATTCCAAAATGACGTACCTATTTTGGAAAACAGTTTCGAAGTTTCTCAAAGTGTTAAACATAGTGTTTCCATATGACCCAGTAATTCTACTTCTAGGTATATCCCAATTTCCTTGGAAATTGAACATATTTGTCTACATAAAATACGTGAATATTTATAGCACATGAATGTAGTACATGAATGCTTATAGCAGTATTCATAATAGCCAAAATTGGAAATGACTCAAATGTCCATCAACTGGTAAATGGATAAATAAATGTAGTAATCAATACAACACAATATTATTCAGCAGTGAAAAGGAATGAAGTGCTGATACTTGTTACAATGAGAATGAACCTTGAAAACATTTTGCTAACTGAAAGAAGGCAACACAGAAGGCCACATAATGTATGATTCCATTTATATGACATGTCAAAAATAGATAAATCTATAGAGACAGAAAGTAGATTAGTGGTTGCCTGGGAATTATATTTAAAGATAGATAATTTAATTTTTTTTGTTCCAATTGCTTAGGCATAATACATTTAATATTATAAATAGTAAAGCACCTTTCTTCTGTTTCAACATTTTCTTTTCTATACTAGTACATTTACTTTTTTTCAGGGGCAATTTCTTTCTAAAAATATCAAGGTCCATCCCACCAAAAATTATCTCATAGAGATTTATACTAAGATTGTATTTTAAATTAACATGAGGAATGTCAAAAATATTTATGATATTAAATATTTCCATCCATCCATCCAAATTTCTGTTTAGTCAATGTAAAAAGTTTAAATCCCTATAGGAAATCCCTAAAAGAAAACCAACTTGATCAGTATAGTGAAAAACAGTGGGAGGGAAAGGAATTGGCAGAGTCATTTACAAAACGCCAGAAATGTTGAAATACAGCTAAGAAATTGGACTGAACTATTCACATGACTACGCATGTTTATTAAATCTTAAACCACAAGGACTCAAATGTACTTGAACAAGTGAAACTGTATAGTTTAAAGAAATACTCCTGAAACAAAGGCTAAAAATAAAGGCATCTACAAATATAAAATAGAAAAATATACAGTAAACTAAGCTGGGTTGGCAATAATAGTAAGAGATAAAATAGAATTTGCAGCCAAGCATTATAAAAGAGATATGATGATGTTGGTAAAATGTGCTATCCACAATAAAAACAGTCACAAATATTTATGTACCAAAAACTGTTTTTTAGCATCAAAATATATAAATCAAAGAAACATTGCTAAATAACTTAGTCTTGGAATAGATCTAGTGATATAAAAATAATTAGATAAAAACAAAAAGAATTTTATAACACTGTTTCATTCAAAAACTTCAATGGCTTCCCATAGAAAGAAGTTACATTGCTTGTCTGACAAATTCCTTTTATATATGTTCCTAATTTACCATTCCAATCTTATCTCTCTCCATTTTGTTCTTTTTTGTTCTTTTCTGCCTTCATGCTTTTGCCCCTCTTCTACTGTTTCTCTTAAAGGCCCAGTAAAAATCTCACTTTCTCCACTAATTCTCTCTGCTTACCTCAGATAAGTCCTAGTAAAGCATATTTCCTTTATATTCACAACAGAATAATTATATCCTGGGTTCTGTGGTGGTTCACACACTCTCTCTCATACACACATGTATATCTGTATCCATTAGCATTTAGCACAGTGCTTTGTAGAGAGCAGGTAATTAATAAATATTTAATTTCTTGACTGATACATGTTGTTCTCGACAAGTTTTTCTGGATTTGCCTTATAAATTTCTTTTCAACATAATATCTTATTGCTATGTTCTCCCATCTTCCTTTCATTGCACACACAAGTTATACTCTCAATCCGGATGTGCCCGAAAATGTCTTCAGGCTCCATCACATAACATTTCTATTTCTTTTGAATGTTCAATGACAGTGATATTCTCCTTCCTTTCCTTTCCCCCAAATGAAACCAGCTTATACTTCACGTTTTCATTTGCATTCAAGGAACTTTTTTTTTTTAAACTCAGTTGACATTAACTTGAAGGATTTGCCTTCATTGCAAGAAGCCTTCAAGGAATCTATTTTCCAAGTAAAAATGCTAACTGTTCCTTTTTTTGAATGCCTGCTTTCATTATAACATTAATTTATTGAATATATAACATATATTTATATATTTATAAAACATCAGGATAAACTGTAATATTTGCTTTACTCATACTTGAACAAGTCTCAATTATAGTTGACTATGGTAAAGAAGATTTGTTTGTTTTCATTGAACTTTTGGCTAATTGATTATACACTTTACTACAAATGGCTGTATTATATTTACTTCATTATTCCCACTCAATTTCCCATTGGTAAATTCTTCATCAAAATATAAAGACTCATTCAAGTATGTAGTTTTCCTGTTAATCACTCGTGTGTGTGTGTTTAATACAGCTCACATACAGAATAGTTTACAAAACAAAAACGCATAACTCAATAGGTGACCACAAAGCAAACACTTGTGTGACAACGATAGATGAAAAAAGAGAATATTACCAGCATCGGACAAATTCCCTTCATGCCCCTGTGCAATCACTACCTACCTTTTTCTCCAACAAAAGTAACCACAACGTTTGCTTTTTTTTACAGTTTTATCTCCCAAACATGTATCCTTAAATACTATAGTTAAATGGAATCATGTAGTATGTGATCTTGATCTTTTGTAGCAGGCTTATTTTGCTCTCAGCATTATGATTGTGAGAGCCATTCATTTTGTTGAGTGTAATGGTAGTTCATTCATGTGTAATTTTCTTCTATAATATTCTACTGATAAAAATAACACCATATATTAATCCATTCTACTGCTCAGGGACATCTTGGATGTTTCCTGGTTTTAGCTTACAAATAATACCATTATGAAAATTTTTATCATTCTCTTTCAGGCACAAGCAATTTCCTGGATACATACCTAGGAATAGAGTTGCTGGATTATAAACTACACATATGTTCTGCTTTTGTAAATACTGCCAAACAACTTTGCAAGATAGTCGTACCAATTTATATAATCTTACCAACAGTGTAGGAAATTCCTTTTGTTCCAGATCCTTGTCAACATTTTTTGCTGTAATTCTTTTCATTTTTACTAATTCTGGGTGTGTAATGGTATCTCATGGAATTTTAATATGCATTTCTGGGGTGACTAGTGAAATTGAGCACCTATTCATATGTTTATTGACTGTTTGGATACCCACTGTTCTTAAGTGACTGAGTCTCTTGTTCATTCTATTTGGTTGTTTGTCTTCTTCTGGATAGAAGTCATTTGTCAGTTATATGTGGCTTGCCCTTTAAATCTTACTTTGTCTTTTGATGAATACAAAGTCTTAATTTTAATATGGCAAAGCTAACAATTTTTCCATTCTGTTTATTGATTTTTTAATGTTTCTTTTAAGGAGCATGCTTATTTTATGAAGATATTCTTTATGATTTGTCTTTCTTATGAGGTTAAAAAATTCACCTGGAATTGATTTTAGTGTTTGGTATGTGATAGGCATTAATTTTCAAAATTTCCCACTTATGAATGTCCAATTATTCCAGGATCATTTATTTAAAAGTCTTTCCTATCCTACTACTCTGCAGTGCCACCTTTATCATAAATAAGTTGTTAATACACATTTGAGTTTGTTTCTGATCACTACTAAATTGGTTTAATTGTCTGTCCTTCCATCAGTGCAATGCAATATTCATTCCTGTAACTTTATTGTATTTTAATATCCAGTGGAACAAATCTTCACACACTGCTATTCTATTTAAAGAGTGTCTCAGCTTTTTTGCCCACACACTTTTTCATATAATTTTTAGAATTAATTTGTCAGTTTTTTGCAAAATTCCTGTTGGGAATTTGGGATTGCAATAAATATATTTGGAGGAGAACTCATATCTTTCAATATGACTTCTAATGCCCAAGCATGGACTATCTCTCCATTTATTTTCTTCTTCTTCAATTTCTTTCAATGTTTTATAGTGTTTTGCAAAGAGGTCTGGTACATATTTCTTTAGATTTATTGATAGTTATTTTATAAATTTGATACTACTTTAAAACATTTTTATTTTCTATTAGTTTCTAGTGCTTAAAATACAATTAATTTTTGTATATCAACCACACATCCAACAATCATATTAAACTCTATAATAAACTCTTATAGTTTCTCTAAAAAATAGATTCTCTACATACACAGTATATACACAGTCATATCATCTCCAAATACAGTTTCATTCCTTTCTTTCTAACCTTTATGTTTTTTATTATCTTTTCTTTCCTTACATTACTGATTAGGACTGCCAGTATAATGTTGAAAAAACTGATAATGACCATCCTTGTTTCACTCCCAATCTAAAAGGAAATATTTTAGAATTCCACCATTTAATATGTTTGTCAAATGTATCAAATTCAGGAAATTTAAACTTGATCCTGAATGACTGGGCTTTGGCTTAGAGAACTAGAGCATAGCATTTAAAAAATTAATCATAGAGTAGAAAAGATTTCAGAATAAGAATTAAGTTTATGGTTGCAATGAAAACCCTGCCTGGGGATGGGAAAGGCTTTAAGGGAGAGGAGATACATGCAGAGAATGACTCTGAAAGGATTTTGTTCCTGCCTCCTAGCAGAGTTGAATTAGAAGATGGAGGAGGCAAAGGTGATAGAAGTACTATGTTTGCAGATAAGGGGATAAAAAGAATTTTGCCTTGCTTCTCTGGTCATTTCCATGGTACTCTAAATCCATGGCATCAGTTCAAATGAGCAAGAGCGGTGTCCGGAGAGCTCCCACAGAGAGAAGCCACGGGATAAATCTCTCTTCTCCAACTGGGGACTTGCTAGGTTCAGGGGGAAAGAGATGCAGTAAGAGATGCTCTTTGAATGGGGGTGAGACAGCGGTGGAGAATTGAGTCAACGTTTCTTTCCCCAGATGACTGTGATGGCAGCCTGGAGCTAGAGGACCTGGAACACAGTCAAAGGAGTAGACCACTGAATGCCTAAGTCTGCAGGATACTTCTGAGGTATAAGGTCACAGAACCAGCAAGAGATAAAGGGGCTGAGTTGTTTGAAAGCAATCATCCTAACTGCCTGAGAAAGGATAAAGGGCTACATTAGGAGTGGAAGACAGAGGAATGAGACATCACCATGGTAGCCAGAGGACAGCAGGAGGCCCACATGTTCTGTTTCCTTCCTAATGATGTTACATAAATTTCCCCTATGAACCCAGAGGCTGTCCTGGGGTGAGATGGAAGAGAGGGTTAGAAGAATACTTAAGCACCTTTAGTTGGGAGCTCAGTCTAGGGAAAAAAACCAATATTTAGGGAGGACCACTTGAAGGAAAGAAACTTTATGTGTTTTCCCAGATAATCTGGGCAAGTGCAGCAAGTTTATGAGCCATCTGTTAAATTATCTTTGCTGACTTATACTTTTGTGTGATGTCATCTACCCTTATTGAAAGATGCTATAATAAAAGATCTAAGAAATTCTTTACTGTTTGTGTTGAGAGGACGTTGTTATGAACATTTTTTTGTTATTACATTTCCCAGTGTTCTCTTTATGAGAACCCTCAGTAAAGATTTCTGTGTGGCCTTAAAACAAAGAATAATGTTTGAAAATTTTCTCTCCCCATTTCTTTATTGACACTTTGAATTCTGTAACTGGCTAGATTTTCTTTTATGTGTTTGCCACTGGAAAACTTAGAGATAATTTTGTGATCCATCACAGGCAAGGCATTAAAATTTTATAGTATCCATTTTAAAAAGCTTTTTATTATGGAAACTATCAATATATTCAAACATAAATAAAAGTAGAGAGAATAGTTTCATGAACATCCATTTACCTAACACCCAGGTCCTCAATGCGATACCAACACTGGCTTGTTTCACTTGCATCCCACTCACCTCCTACCTCACTGGGCTATTTTTTTTTAAAAGATTTTTTTGATGTGGACCACTTTTAAAGTTTTTATTGAATTTGTTACAATATTGCTTCTGTCTTAAGTTTTGGTTTTTTGGCTGCGAGGCACGTGGGATCTTAGCTCCCCAACCAGGGATTGAACCCGTGCCCCCTGCATTGGAAGGTGAAGTCTTAACTACTGGACCACCAGGGAAGTCCCCTCACTGGACTATTTTAAAGCAATTCCCAGACATTATGACACTTCTTCCACATTTGTTTCAGTCTGTATCTCTAAAGAATAAAGATTCAACCAGGGAACTTCCACTTGTACTGGAGATGCAGAAAGTTGTCAGACAATGTGGTTCTTATTCTAAAATGAAGAGCAAACTACATACTCTGTAAAACTATTTTAAAAGTTATATCTAAGGTTGCAAAGTAATCTAAATAAAATAAAATCTAGAAAATGGATAAATAGTATTAAAATCTAAAATGGTCCCTTTAGAAGCCTAGAGATCCAAGGTTACTTTGATTTTCGGCAGAGCAGTGGGAGGAGGGAAAAAACAAAACCCGCCATAGATAGGATAAAAAGACATCAGCTGATGACTCAACTAAATTATTAAAGGCGGAATGTAATCTTGCTTGATGGTTTACAATCCCTAGAAGGCCAGTCAAACACCACTAATTATTAGAGAAATGCAAATCAAAACTACAGTGAGGTATCACCTCACACCGGTCAGAACGGCTATCATCAGGAAGTCTACAAACAGTAAATGCTGGAGAGGGTGTGGAGAAAAAGGGAACCCTCCTACACTGTTGGTGGGAATGTAAATTGGTGTAGCCACTATGGGGAACAGTATGGAGGTTCCTTAAAAAACTAAAAATAGAACTACCATATGATCCAGCACTCCCACTCCTGGGCATATATCCAGAGAAAACCATAATTTGAAAAGATACATGCACCCCAATGTTCATAGCAGCACAATAGCCAAGACATGGAAGCAACCTAAGTGTCCATTGACAGAGGAATGGATAAAGAAGATGTGGTACATATATACAATGGAATATTACTCAGCCATAAAAAGAATGAAATAATGCCATTTGCAGCAACATGGATAGACCTAGAGATTATCATACTAAGTGAAATAAGTCAGACAGAGAAAGACAAATATCATATATCACTTATATGTAGAATCTAAAAAAATAATAATAATACAAAATGAACTTATTTACAAAACAGAAACGGACTCACAGGCTTCGGGGGGGAAAAAAAACTTATGGTTACCAAAGGGGAAACGTGGGTTGGGGGGAGGGATAAATTAGGAGATTGGGATGAACATACACTACTATATATAAAATAATCAACAAGGACCTACTGTATAGCACAGGGAACTCTACTCAATATTCTATAATAACCTAAAAAGAATCTGAAAAAGAATGGATATATATATAACTGAATGACTTAGCTGTACACCTGAAACACAACATCGTAAATCAACTATACTCCAATATAAAATAAAAATTAAAAAAAAAAAGACTCACCTGTCAACTCTTTCCCATGGTTCTTCATCAAGGGCTCATTCAGGAGACTGGAGGCCGGTCAGGTGAACCGAGAGAGAGCTTCCAAAGCAGGAGCTAGAGTTGCCGTGACAGCGGGGCGCGGGACCGAGGTGGGGGGAAGAATGGGGGAGGGGAAGAGGGGCAGTGGTGCCGAGACGGAACCCTCTAAACCACGCTGGGCCTGTGGAAAGCTGGGGGCAGAGCAGGAGCTCAGAGAATCCCTTCAGGTGCCTCTGACCCGTCGGAGTGACTGCGAGAGGGAAGGGAGAGCGGACTGGGACCCTCCCCGTACATCCGGGCTCTGCTGAAGGCTGAGGGCGGGGCAAAGGGCCCGAGAAAAACTCCCTGGTCAATCAGATTTCAAGTCCTGCCCAAGAGAAGGTTCTGACCCTGCCCACCAAACGTCCGAAGCCAATGAGGAACTGAATCTAACCAGGCCAACAGGAACGCCCAGACCCACTTCAGCCACAGGTGAGATCAACTCAGCTGCGACTACACCCCCTCCACCCACACGGGCAAGCTTAACCCAAGACAGGGGATGCCTTTAATTCAGTTTTCACTGCTATTTTATATACAGTGTCTGGCATAAAATAAAACATTATGAGACACCATGAAGAAGCAATGAAAAGAGACCCATCCTCAAGAGAGGGTCTATGGAGCTACAGCCCAGCCTAGGATGGGCTGCCCAGATGCTGAAATTATCAGAGAGGGTTAAAAATGATAAATATATAATCTTTATTAAATAATAAATAAGGTAAATGGAGAGAATGGACAACATGTGTGAATGGATGGGCAGTTTCAGCAAAGATAAAAAGAGAAGCTATATATATACAGTTATATTTGAAGCCAAATGGAAATGCTACAAATAAGAAAATGCAGTGTCAGAGAGAGAAAAATAATAAACATAGCCAAGAAAACCATTATCATGCTAAAACAATGATTCCTTAGACGCATCAAATACCCAGTCAACATTTCCATATTCCAACGTCTTAGATATTTTTCCCACAGGTTGTTCAAATAAGTTTCATACATTGAAATTGCTTGGTTTAGCTTTTAAGAATCTTTGTTTCTTCTTCATGTTTTCCCCTTGCAATTTACAAGATGAAGAAACTAGGTTCAAGAGAGTCCCACAATCTGGGTTTTGCTAATTCATCTCTATAGGTAGATATATTTAATACGGTCCTCTGTCCTCTGAATTTCCTATAAACTGGCAGTTGGATCTAGATTCCTGACCAGATTCAATTTCAGTTTTTTGAAGGTAAGACTTTCTAGGTAGTGTTGAGTGCTTCCTTGTGACTGTTAATTATTTTCCTAGGAGAGTAATTTGTGTTTCTTTCTTATTAGCTTGCCTTTATATGTCCCTAGCAAAAATAAATGAAAAGTTACCTATTTGAGTCAATCAACTTTAGTTTGTGGGTGTTTACATTTGTTTTTAAAAATTTATATGCCAGATGGTTTTTAGATTTGGGTTTTTTTTTTTTTTCCCACTGAATTAGTGTTTGATAGATTTGATCAAATAAACCTGTGGCTTTTTCACTGTGTTGGTTCCTGTTTAGATTTTCTTTTGAGATTACAGCTCCCTTTTAAATTTTCCATTACATTTTGAAAGAGAAATGATCAGTAATCCTCACAAGCCATACCTTCTGCTGAGTAAAGAGTTCTCCTTGAGCTCACAAAGTCTGTACTAAAAAGATGTCTGATGAAGTTCAGCAAGGGTGAAATTCTGCTGAAGGTAGGGCAGGAGTGCTTCAGGATGTGCCACCCGGAGGCTACTGCTTTCCTGCAGGTAGGGCTTCTGCGGCAACCCGAGGGCCAGGGTGGAGTCAGCCTGTGAATAGCCCAGTCAGGGCGTGGTCCTGCTTCTGGCCTTGGAGACCACTCACAGACAGGGGCACACTTTAAGATGGCAGTGGTATACCAGTAAAATGCTTTCTTCTTTAGTCTCAGAGCAAAGAACCAGTAAAGCGATTTCAGCTGTGAAAATTTTTAATTTGCTCATTAGGGTCCCCAGTGCCTTGAGTAGAAAAACACGAAACAAAACATACTTCAGGTAAATCTGTGATTCTAAATTTTGGCACATAACGATGCTTTGTTTAACTTGTTTATGCCTTTGAGCTATATATACTGTAGTATATGGCACAGATGGCAACGCTTTTCTAGCTGACTGGCATTTAGATGAGACTACAAACTTCTAGCCTGGTAAGATTAGCAGAGGAGAAAGAAGGAGATTAAATAGCTACCTATTTACAGTGATTTCTGTTATTGATAAAGCCTCGGAATAATTTATTTGACCCAATGGCCTTAAACCTTGAATAAGTTTGTACTTGCCGGCCATCCAGGCCATTCAGGCTTTGCAGCACCTTTGAATCATCAGCACTGATAGGGCTTAGGTGCAAATCCTCCAATTCTATGGGCCAATAACCTTTCAAAATCCCTTCTGAAGCCTCGTATCCAACAGGGCCTTTTGGTTGTCATTTCTAATTACTTAGAACAAAAATGTCACAGAGCAGGAGAATGAGAATAAAAGGGAAGTATGCAAAGCTAGGGGCTGGGAGAATGAGGTGACATAAACATGAAGAAACTAGCATTTTTGATAACAATTGTATTATTGGTTTATCACTAAAATCTTATATACATATATGTATGCAATATATATCTAGGTGACATCATAGGATATAAAATATCGAATTACACTTACTCATCTCTTCAGAGATGCTTTTTAAAAAACTGCTGTTTCAGCTTCTTTTATTTATAATCACCTGTGCAGACACCCGTGTTAAGGAGGCAACACATTAAAGTAGCTCCTGGGCTCCCCTGGTGGCGCGGTGGTTGAGAGTCCGCCTGCCAATGCAGGGGACACGGGTTCGAGCCCTGGTCTGGGAAGATCCCACATGCCGCGGAGCAACTAGGCCCGTGAGCCACAATTACTGAGCCTGCGCGTCTGGAGCCTGTGCTCCGTAACAAGAGAGGCCGGGATAGTGAGAGGCCTGCGCACCGCAATGAAGAGTGGCCCCTGCTCGCCGCAACTACAGAAAGCCCTCGCACAGAAACGAAGGCCCAACACAGCCAAATATAATTAATTAATTAATTAATTAATTAAAAAAAGAAATAAAGTAGCTCCTCGTGCAGGTTCTCAAGTCAGGTTTTCACAATCAGAATCTTGCTCCACGCCTTAGCCAAGTGAACTTGGGCAGCTGTTACCCCTTCTGTATGTGAGTTTCCTTATCCTAAAATAAGAATAATAAGTATGCACACTTTGTAAGGTTGCAACAATCAATTAGGCTTATATAAATGAGTATGTTTATCATCATCCCTATTTTAGGATAAGGAAACTCACACACAAGAGTTTAATTGCTGTCCAAGTCTGCAGTTTATAACATTAAAATTAACAGCACATTTATGTATGATTTGAATTAATCAAGCACCTAGAATGGACTAGAACGTGCCAGCAGCTGTGTGGGATCCCACAGTGATAGAGAAAGGGTAATTGATTGGCATCCCGTAATTCTATGATTGAATTGACAACTAAATCCTGGGGTCTGCCAGGGCATCAGTTTTCCCATTTGTAAAATGAGGTTAACATCTCCTATTGTTAAGAGTTGTTGTGGATATTAAATTGATAGTTAATAAAGTTCCCACCATAGAGTAGGTAACAACTATTACCAACGTTTTTCTCCTCCCCTTTCTTTGATGGTCAGTGATTTGGTAATATAAAAATTGTTCTGCCGTAAAAATGTTCACCATAACATGTCTGATAGCAGCAAACACAAAACCTTAAAAACTGAATTTCACATCTTTGACTCTGCACCCTGAAATCCTTATTTTGCCCTCGGTGTATTCTAAGTGCACTTCATTTTCACAAGGGAAACCTGATTCTATTGCTTGGTCAGTGAATCAGAAGTATCTTCTCCCTCAGTAAACCAGGGTGTGCCCTTCCTTACCCACAGGGCTGCATGGCCAAAAATGTGCCTTTTCTGCTGCTGAAGTCTTGAAAATTTTCTTTCCCTTGAATTGTTCTTCTAATTATCACAATTTTCTTCCATAAACGTGTTCCATCTCTTGACCCATCTGCCTTGTTTATGGAGATGCAAATTAAGAGGAAGCACTTAGGCTGCTTGTGGAATTCTGCAACATTTTGAAAGTAAAGAAAATAATGCATGTTATCATGTGCTTTAAAATATTTTAGAGAACTGTCATATTCTAAAATAAGTTTAAGAGGTCTCCTTGGCTAAGCTTTTATTTTGTACTTTAATTCTTTCTTTAAAAATATGGTTCTGTGAAACTCCTTATAGAAATACAAGCTTCACATGAAATTGCCATTTCAAAATTCTGAATAATAATTTGCATAGGATTCTTATTGAGAATTTCAGCTGCCAATTAATTTTACTCCTTTGGAAGAACATTAAATTTCATGAACATTTGTTTAAATGCATTAATATATATGGACCACAGCCCTCATTTTAAAACGGGTTATTATAAAAGCAGTTTATTTTAAGGTGTCAATAGAAGCTTTGGACATTTTATTCAAGTCTTTATGGTTAAAAAAAAAATACCCACATCATTGTCACAAATACATATGCCTACTTACCTGTACATGTACATCTAGGAAGAAACATAAACATGACAAACTTTATCACTAAACAGATTTGAAAAATGTTTCTTAAAACGTTATTGTGCACTGTCAAACTTTATATAAGAAAACTAGGATGTAAGATAATATTCATGCCCTTCATTTTCATTCTCATTAATGGTTACTTTGTTTTTGTTTGTTTTTTTAACCACAGACTTTGATGGCAACCAACTAACTTGATTGCTTTGATCATAAAATCTGACTGGGAAAGACCTTAGAGAGATCTAGTGCTTGTCAACCTGGGATGATTATCCGAGTCACCTAAGATGCTTTTAAAAAATACAAACTTCCCCACCTCTGGAAACTCTGATACTGTAGGTGAGGACAGAAATCTAGAATCTGTCATTTAAAATATACCCCATGATGATTCCATAAATGAGCCAGATTTGACAATTATCCATTGAAGAATTAAATCCTCTCTGTAACATCTTTGCCAAATTATTTGGTCTGTGATTGAATAGAACTTTGTCTCTCCAAGCAATGATTTTCTGTTTTGAACTCTCTGTTGCAATGATTTTCCTTATACTGGATGAAATCTACTACATTGTTGATTCTACTTACAGATCTCAGTTATCATTTATGGCAAAAAAGAAAAAGAAAAACATCTAGGGGCCATCCCTGGCGGTCCAGTGGTTAAGACTCTGCCTTCCAATGCAGGAGGCACAGGTTCGATTCCTGGTCTGGGAACTAAGATCCCACTTGCTGTGCAGCAGCCAAAAAAAAAGTCTAACTCTTGTTCTGTATGATCATTCTTTGAATATTTGGAGATGACTTGGATGTATTCCTTAAGCTCCTCCAAAATAAACAATCCAAATTCAAGCAAATTTTTGTTTCTCATGGCTTTTTTAAACTTTATCCCACTTGGTGGTTTTCCTCTAGACGCCGTCCCATCTATCTGCCTGTTTTCAGGACTGTTCGTCTAAACAAACTAGTGGTTACCACTGGAGAGAGGCAATACAGGGGTAGGGGATGAAGAGACACAAACTATTAGGTATAAAAAAAGCTACAATATAGCATAACCTTTAAAAATTGTGAATCACTATTATACTGTACACCCAGAACATATAATATTGCACAGAAACTATATTTCAATTAAAAAAATAAAATAAAATAAAAGGCATATTTCTCTAGGCAGGTGAAAAGAGGTGTATCTTAAATACTATAGTTCTCTCAAGTTTCTAAAGTTATATCTGGTTAAAAATAGTCCTATTAATGCATATGATTCTTACTCTTAACTAAAATTATTCTGTTATTCCTCACGTGTGCTAATGCTAAATGGTGTCTAGTTCATCTACTTAATGTAATGATTGGTTTTTTTGGATTCAAGTGCTTTTTGTTCTCTTGTGTAAAGTTCATCTTATGGGATTTAACCTAACAGTGCAAATTTTAATGGTATTTTCAGATTTTGGTCTTCTAATATATTAACTGTCCTTCTAGCTTTATGCCATTCTTGTATTGATGAACCTACTCTATATTTCTTAATCCAAATGTAAGGATATGAGGCTGAGAAGAGGGAGCTGGGATTCTCATCTAGAAATCTCTATACAACTTGACATCACTCCAAAGATCAAAACTCCATGAATGTAGTTATTTAATGTTTCTAAATGGTCCCGGACAAAGCTATATTAATCTGCTTTGTGTACAAGAAAATAATGAGAAACCTTATCAAAATTTTGCTGAAGTACAGAAAGTACTTTCTTTATCTGCTAGATAGCAAAACAAAGAAATGAGTTGAGTATGACACAAACTGTTCTCTCATCACTATACTTTCTCTTTCAGATAATTCCAATCCACCTTTCTTTTTATATTCCATTACAGATTTTGAACAGTTGTCACTGGTGAAGTCTCAGGTTGTGAAATCCATTTTTTCTCCCCATTTTGTAAAATTGGACTAAAATTTGCTAATGTGCAACCTCTAAGTGCCTCTCTTATTTGCCAAGATTTCTCAAAAATAACTGACAGTGAGATCTCACTTATAAGTGCCCTGTGATTACTCCTTTTCCAAATCCTTCTAGGTGGTTTTGAACTTCCTTTGTGGCAGTGAGGACAGGAAAAGAGATGAAGGTAACTAGTTGCCACATTGGCGAGTAACTGAAGCTTGTAATCCAAAGCTGTCAGTAAAATGAGCTCTACCTCCGCCCCCTGTTTTTTTTAAATCTAAAAAAATGGTACAAATGAACCTATCTACAAAACAGTAATAGAGTCACAGATGTAGAAAACAAACTTATGGTTACCAAGGAGTAAAGGAGGGGGGAGGGATAAATTGGGAGATTGGGATTGACATATACACACTACTATATATAAAAAAGATAGCTAATAAGGACCTACTGTATAGCACAGGGAACTCTACTCAATACTCTTTAACGACCTATATGGGAAAAGAATCTAAAAAAGAGTGGATATATGTATATGTATAACTGATTCACTTTGCTGTACAGCAGAAACACAACATTGTATCAACTGTACTCCAATAAAAATTAATTTAAAAAAAAAACAATGAGCTCCACCCCTTTCCAGAGTTGAGGCTCCTTCCCATACAACATTGCACAGCAAGGAGGGCCGGCAGAGGCAAGAGAGACAAGTGAAGACCTAGTTTACCGGTGCCATGACCACGCCTGCAGTAGACAGAACAGATTTAGAACACTTGAGACTTTTCAGACAGCATAGGCTCAGTAAACGCTCTCTTTTTTTCTTTTTTAATTTAGTTAATTAATTAATTAATTTTTTATTTTTGGCTGCATTGGGTCTTCGTTGCTGTGTGGGCTTTCTTTAGCTGCGACGAGTGGGGGCTACTCTTTGCTGTGGTGCATGGGCTTCTCATTGTGGTGTCTTCTCTTGTTGCAGAGCACGGGCTCTAGGCCCGCGAGCTTCAGTAGTTGTGGCACGAGGGCTCAGTAGTTGTGGCACATGGGCTTAGCTGCTCCGCAACATGTGGGATCTTCCCGGACCAGGGCTTGAACCCGTGTCCCCTGCATTGGCAGGCAGATTCTTAACCACTGTGCCACCAGGGAAGTCCCTAAACTCTCTTTTATTTAGAATCCATTATAATTTATTCCTGAACTCATCATGTGTCCACAGCACAAACCTCTCCCAAATATTTTTTCTGACATTCTGAGATAATAGAATTAACTAGAATGTGCACTGCTGAAGCCCACATTATTGTTCATTGCTTTTCTCCTCTCTGCATGAGTAAGAGCCTCATTGCCAAGGCAACTGTGAGAGGGTCTTAGAAACATAAACTCAATCAGATTAACTCTGCCAATTGAATCTCATTCTTGTAAATATAGTCCAATCTACTTACCCGTTTCCTTCAATAGCACCCCTACATTTACATGCTTATATTCTATTTCTATAACTAAATCTGATTCATTTTTCTGCTCAAATACAATAGATTGTCTTCTGATCAATATTAACCTTCCTTGGGATGGAAGACTTGACCTCATTTGAAAGAGTCTCTTCTCTCAGACCAGGCCTTCATTTCAATATTTATTCTTCCTGTTCTAATACAAAGATCAATCTCCTTTACTGAAAAAGAGAGACACAGTAAGTATTGAGGACTTCTATTTCTTTCCCCACCAACAAATATCTCTCTCAATCTTGTGGATAGTTGGCTTTAATTTTTTTCCTTATTAATTTTATTTCGTGCTATTTCTATGATTAACATCTTCCTCCCTCCTTCCCTACCTCTCTTCCTTCCTTCTCTAAAGAAGTTCATATTGGATCTCAGCTTTCCTTGTACAATTCTTGCATGTTTGTGTCACCCTCTGTATTTGGTGATGATCTTATATTTCCATTTAAAAATAACATTTATTGTTAATTTCCAAGTTTAAAAGCAGTGTAAGTCCCTGTAGAAAATTTTTTAGATAGAAAAGACCAAAGGATTAAAAACCACACACAAGATTACCCCCACCATACAGAGATAAGCACCAATATGTTTTACATTTTTCTAGATCATTTGTTATTGTTCCCCTTTCCTTTAAATTTCCCCATATTCATTAAAAATCCAAGTCATCAAAGACTCTGATGCCAGCTCATCTTACTTTAGATATATTTGTATCATCCTTCATCAGGAGTATTTTCAATTTTGGTTAAAATTAAACATTAATTTTAAAGTTTAAAATGTCTGAGAGCCTTTGAATCTTACTGGGTTTTCATTAAAGAGTTTTTTGCCAAGGATTTATGGTCATTTTCTCTTCAAATTTTTGAGATCAACATTTCCAAATTGTAGGTCTCACAGATGACCGGGTCCCATTCTTTGCTTTCACAAACAGACACAGCATGATGGCTTCTCCTCACGGTTCCTATGGAAGCTCTTCAACAACCAGCTTCTCCCTGTTGACCACAATTAGGCCCAGAGTATTACCAGGTCCCTGGTTACTTGATTAAGTCCTATTGTCTCAAGCCTTTTTCCTGTGATTTTTGTCAGTTGTAAACTTTCACTCGTTTTGTGCCTACTCTGAAATCTTCAGTTCTTGTTTGACAAATAAGAAACAAAATAGTACAGTCTTTGAGTTCTTGGGGAAAACTGTATTTCTCTCTAAAGAAACTGCATCTTTTTATTAGTTGCAGAAAAAAATGAGAGCTCCTCTCATAAGCATTTATCAACAGTACCAGTTTCTTGACATTTTATTGCCACGGGAATTGTATTCATTAGTTTTTGATCAATATTCTTTCTAGTATATTTATATGCTAGCTCTCTAGCATAAAACTATTATTATTTAAAGTCTAGTTTTGTATTAAAATATATTTGTCTTTGAAAGGAGGAAAATAGAATATAGATTTTTATGGGGAAACGTACACCGTGCACTATGACATAAACAAAGGAAAACACTGGTAAAATTTTAATTTCCATAATAATAATGCAAATTAGATTTAAAAGGAAACTTACAAAATTAGAAAATTTTCTTAAAGAGCTGAGTTTATTATAATTGCATAGTTATATTTCAACCTTGGACAGAATTATATGTATATAAATAAATATATATGTCATGAGAAAGTCCACAGCACTATTGGAAATGTTTGTATATTGTAATGCTATATACATATTTTAAAATGCTAGGAATTTCACAGAAATTTGTCAGTGATTAATGGTAATAATGACTGTTGAAGAAATGTCTCACAATACCAGGCTTTTGGGACAATTGAATCAATCAGATAATGTATCCACCTCTAGACAGACAGTTTGGGGTGAAAACTTTTGACTGCATTAAATTCATGGCACAGCTTAGTTATATCTGGAAATCAGGGATGCTTTCCCAGATTTATGTCTCTGAAACTATTTGTCTTCTAATCCAAATGAATTTACTAAAACTCATTAGTTTTGACCAATTCTGATTGTAGCTTCTTTGGCAAATCTGTGTCCAGCAGTGATGAGAGAAGCAGTGTTTTAGAGACAGAAGCTGTTAAAAATAGACTCAGCTCCTTCCCGCATCTTCTTTTCCAATGGTGTGATCTGTTCATCTTACCAACCACTTTTCTCTCCACTGAGTCCGATCTTTTTGTTGGCATTAGCAGATAGTTCATAAGTAAATGAGCAAAGCATGTCACCACTGTTCAGGATCTTTTACCTGGCCATTAAATCTTTGGTAAATAATGGTGCTGTAGGTATGAGTAAAAGGCACTTACCTGTAGCTCCATCTAGTAAAAGGTAACATAGCTTAGGACTCCTTTACTTTTGTGCCCAATCTCAGGGCCATGTCATTTAGAATAATGAGAATTTTTGCTTCTTGAAAATGAAATGAGAACAATTTCTGTAGCTGTGTTATTCTGATGTAACTTCATTTTAGTATAAAGACACTTACATTTAGTTTATCCTAAGCTATGTCTTATAATGAAAGTAAATGGAAATGTACATTGTTTTTAGTGCAAGATGCATGAAACAATTTCGCTGGCAGAAATATTTTCAAGGCTAATGCCTTAAGAAAATTATAAACCTAATAGTCTTAGGAAAGTCTTGTAAAACAGAATAACCAATGGAAGCATGTACAGCTTTGAGGGTAATGGAAGACTCATTTCAGAGAAACCTGAAGATTTTCACAGAATGTGGTCAAGAGCTTAATCCCTGGAGTCCAGCTGCCTGGGTTTCCTTCTCTGCTCCTCATTTTAGGGGCTGTGGCGCTCAGGCTGTTCTTAATCCTCTTTCTGTCTCAATTCCCTCATGTCAAGTTAGGCTAAAATCTGTGGTGAGGATTAAATGGATTAAACCATTTTTCAAGGTTTAAATGGATTAAACCATATATTTAAAGAGTGTGGTATAGTAATTGGCATCTGGTAATCACTCAGGATATGCTGGCCTTTATTACCGAGTAGGTTTGCAAACTTTGGGTCACGAGCCTCAGTGCAGATCATAGGGGTTCTGAGCGAATCCCACAGGCAGGAGCGGGTATGAATGGTGGATTGAGTGCTCGTGGAAAAAGCTGAGATTAGTTCACTGGTACAGTGATCGACCCTGCTTTGTCCATCATTTCACCTCAGCGCCTCATTCTATTCATTCTCTCTCCGTTTGTGTTCTTGGTCCACTCATCCTGCTTCCTCTAAACTCAGACACACACATCACAGTCTGGTCAGTACTCAACTTGATTTAGAATCATTGAAGCCATACAAGGGAAAAGATGTTACCATCAATCTCTGTGACATCTTTCATTCAAGTCCATAGACATTCCAGCTACTGCTAGGGTTCTGTAAATGTGTGATTCAGGATGTGGAGGCTTAAAAACAAAAACCAAAACCTGAAGTCTTCCGGAGGTCAGCGAGTTGGCAGTACTGTTGAAATATTTTGGTTGCTCTTCTCTAACACCTCACCATACACTTACCTGTTCGGTCCAAAGAGTCTTCTGATGAGCAAGGAAGTGTGGAGGAGCTGAGCTTAACACGCGAGCCAGAGCCCGGGGAGCTGGGCAAAAGCTGGGAGAAAGCTTGACAGCTTAGTGCCCCATCACCCGGAGGACACAGGGCAAGCTGGCGGGGAGAGGGAGGAAGGGCAACGTGAAGGACAAGATGTGGCTATTTTGCAGCCCAAGTCTGTGTCCTCCTCTGTCTCCTGGAAATGGGATAGAATTTTGTAGAGCCCAAACCTCACTGAAGTCTAAATGAAAAAAAACATTGAACTAACACTTATGTCACTTCTCCCTCTCCCAAAGACTGTAAGACCTGGAGGCATTTGAATATTATTTGGAATAACACATTTTAAGTAGATTCTTTCTCACTGATGTTTTAATGCCTATAATGACTAGATACCATTATATTAGTTATCTATCACTGTGCAATGAATTGCCACAAATAAAGCGGCTTAATGCAACACAGATTTATTATCTCGCGGTTTACATGGATCAGGAGTCCGGGCACAGCTCAGCTGGGTCTCCTGCTTTGGATCTTCCAAGGCTGTAATCAAGGTTGTCATACAGGGCTGGGTTCTCACCTGAGGCTCATCTAGGGAGACGTCCGCTTCCCTTCCTGCATGGTTGTTGCAGCATCCAGTTCCTTGCAGCTGTAGGGTTATTCGTGGTGGCTTACGTCTTCAAAGTCAACAAGAGCAGGGAGAGCCTGCTAGCAAGAGGATGCAACATAATCCTGGCAATGGCATCACATCTCCTTTACCATCTTCTATGGGTTAGAAACAAGTCACAGATTCTGCCCACACTCAAGGGGAGGGGATGACACAAGGGGTGAACAGCAGGAGGTGTGGTGCATGGGAGTCTATGAGCCACTTCCACGTGCTGGGACCCCACACACTCTTCCTCGGCAGCGACATTCCATCTGACATATTCCAGCCAAGGCTTCTCCTATTCAGGATCTTCAGGGCATATTAAATGTTCTGCCTCTTTATTACTATCCACCCTGAGGAGGTTTAAAAGAGCTTTTATAGATATTGTTGCCTGATAGACTGGTGTTCTTTACGGTTAAATTTCTTAAGCTTAGACTTTATTTGGGGGCTTCCCTTGGTGGCGCAGTGGTTAAGAATCCGCCTGCCAGTGTAGGGGACACAGGTTCGAGCCCTGGTCCGGGAAGAGCCCACATGATGCGGAGCAACCAAGCCTGTGCGCCACAACTACTGAGCCTGTGCTCTAGAGCCCACAAGCCACAACTACCAAGCCCACGTGCTACAACTACTGAAGCCTGCGTACCTAGAGCCCATGCTCCGCAACAAGAGAAGCCACTTCAATGAGAAGCCTGCGCACCGCAATGAAGAGTAGCCCCTGCTCGCCGCAACTAGAGAAAGCCGGCGCGCAGCAACAGAGACCCAATGCAGCCAAAAATAAATTTTAAAAAAAGAAGTTTATTTTGTTGTTGTTTTATAAAAAACTCTCCAATAGTTTTTTTCCTATGTTTGCTATTTTAAAATTTCATTGATGTTTATTTTTATACGTGTTATCTTGTTGCTTTGTATTTTAATAATGTGAGGTGTAACAAAATAAACAAATGTGTATTATCATTTAAAAAATCTCTCAAAATTCCATAATCATTATAAGGATGTAATTCCTTTGTGATTTTCATCTTCTGTATTTCCCTCAGAATGGGCTACTGGCTTTGTGACTCATATTTTGCTTCTTGCCTGAGAATTTTTAGTCAACATACTTCTTCTGGTTTGAAAAATAAATGTTGCTTTCTTGGATATTTGAGGCAGAGTATGAGGAAAAGTGGATTTATTTTTTTGCCTGGTCTACTGATAATACTATACACTGTTTTGCTTCAGTTCTGGCAACGTAAACTAGAAGAAACTCTCTCACATATTTCTTCTTTCACTTACGAAATCAGTCATTGGGGTAGTACACAACATGCCATACTGTGGCTCTTTGGGAGTCTTAGAAGTAAGTTTAACTTCATTTGGTTTCATCAATTCACAGGAAAGGCAAATGATACTTCCTATATTCAGAAAAAGAATGCGCTTCAAAATAAAAGCTCAGGTAAATTTTAAGATCATAAACTTAAACCTATATAATTATATATAACCTTTGAAAGTAACCACCACTGAATACAAATTCAATATTTCTGTCTTTTCTATGTCAGAGTTTGTTGGTTACTTATAACCAGAGGTAATATTGTGTCTCTGCTATGACATCAGGAAGGAGCAAGTGTTTTACCCCGACAGTATATTTATATCTGATAGTATTCCAGAAACTTCCACGTGGGAATATGGAAGATACCAGATAAGGTTTATTGAGTACATTAGCGAAATTTAATGAATGAATAAGTATTCTAACTTCTCAATACAGATTTAATATTTATAGGTATATGAATACAGATTTTTAATATATAGGCATGAAGGTACAGGCAGACCTCATTCTATTGTGCTTCTCTCTATTGCACTTTGCAGATATTGTAAATTTTTTACAAATTGAAGGTTTGTGGCAACCTTGCATCAAGCAAGTCTATCTGTGCCATTTTTCCAACAGCACTTTCTCACTTCATGTCTCTGTGTCACATTTTGGTAATTCTCGCGATTTTTCAAATCTTCTGCCAGCAAAAAGATTAAGACTTGCTGAAGGCTCAGATGATGGTTAGAATTTTAACAATAACATACCTTAAAATTAAGGTCTATACATTTTTTTTAGGCATAATGCTATTGCTCACTTACTAGACTACAGTATATTGTAAACATAACTTTTATACGCACTGGGAAACCAAAAAATTAATGTGACTCGGTTTTATTACAATGTTCACTTCATTGCGGTGGTCTGAAACAAAACCCTCAATATCTCTGAGGTCTGCCTGTATTCCTTATCATTTGGTCTTGTGTGAATTTTGTTAGGTTTGGCTTTTAGGGACTGTAGTTACAGTGATGGGCAAGACACTTCTGAAGAGGTGCTGGAAATAAATATTGCCTTAGGCGTACTGCTGGCTTTTTCCCAGAGTAAGAATCTCAGGAAAGTAATCTCAACAGGAATTGAGTTTACAGATTGAGATCTTTTGGCCATGAAAATTAATTGCATTTCAGTCTATAATTGAATGCTTTTTGGTTTGTATCAAGCAAAGTATATATTATCAGAACAGAGAGTATTAAGTAGTAGAAAGCATTTTAGACTTGGAGTAAAAGGATTAGCTTTGAATTCCTAGACTCACCACTCTCAATTGTAACATGGAAGTAAAAATACCTTCCTTTCCTGATTCCCTGTGCTGAATGCATGTGAAGAACACGTGACACTGCTTTGGTAAACTCTGATGCAACTTTACAAATGCACGGTCTTATTAGGCGTAACCTCTTGAAATACACATTGTCCTGGGAATATGATCACACACAAAAGCCGTAGCAATAAAATTCATGACGCAGCAATACTAAGCACCCAAAGGAAGGATCAAAAATTAACGAGATATGAGAACACTAAATACGTAAGTGGGAAGTAGTCTTTTTTCTACTTGTTCAACATTGCACTCAAGTTAATAATAATATGCCCAAAACTCAGGGAAAGCTTTTTGTCCACTCATGCTGCTATCTATGACCCCATGGACGGGAAGGTAGCAACAAGTGTGAGGTCCGAGGAGGCAGATATGCTGCCAGAAATAGCACTCGAATTGTAAATGGAAGTATTAGGAAACTTTCTTGGAGAGGACTGAGCTGTAAGGAACTGAAAATGGGAAATATTTGCCCTAGAGATAAATTCTTCACACAATATTTAGTTTGCCTCCTCAGAGACATTCCTTTCAATTTTAGAACAACACTGCTCACTGAGATTGTGAATTTAAATACCTTTTCTTGAGCCGGTTGCAGACTCCATTCTAGAAAAGAGCAGAAGAAGCAAAACGTTTGTAAAAAGAGAAAACTACTGCCTGGCTTGAGGTACTTTTCTTGGCTTTTATTTTCTAGACCTCAAGTATGCTTAAGGTATAGTGTATGTATTTTACTTTAACGGACACGCTAAACTCTAGTTAAATTTACCAACTTGCTAAAATGGCATCGATTCATATGTCTGGGATGTTACCAGGAATCTTCTGAGAATTTCTTTAGACACTGCAATGAAAGCAAACATTGGTTGTGGGGAATACCTATAGTTTTAAAAGACAAAACAGACTATTTCAGAAGAATTAAACGATCCCGTCCACAAAACCCAGAATACTTTTAAGTGTAGATATGCATATACATACATATGCACACATGATAGAAGGCTGAAATTTTCACTACCTGGTGTAATGGGAAGAGTCCTCAGGAAATAGACTTTACCTTTCATACAAGCTGGAAACGCATTACATTATATTCCACAGCCAGAAGCAACACATCTTAGTCATAGAGTAGATTGGTAAGTCACCAGAACAATACAGCAGAAACATGCTTCCCCAAACTTCAGGTGGTAAAAACTTAAAAAGGTTAAAAAAAAGTCTCTCTCTAATCTTGATCTTATTACTGATTGGCAGTATTTCCTAACCCAGGGTAATAAATAAATGCAATTCAAATTCATTTTAGTAGATTTCATGCCAGGGCATGTCAGTAAATAAAAAGAATAGTAAAGGACAACTGAAGAGAAAGTAGCCCAGCTTAAGTCTGTTTTGATGAGTAGGAAGCACCATTTCATCTCATCCCTATATTTTTAGAGATGTCAGTATAACAATAACTGTAATTGTTTTGTCGTATGACCATAGACTCTTCCTTTTATGAGAGAGAAAATCCATTAATAGGTGTTCATGAGTTCTGTAGTTAATGCTCCAAACACTTACAGACCTGGCAGATAAGTGCTCAAAAGTCACCTCCAAATGTATTTTTTAAAGTGGCATACTGATTCTAACAAATGAGTCTGTTAGCATTAAGAAATTAAACAAGCAAGTTAACCATAGACTGTTTACAGCTGAAATCAATAACTCATCCAAAACAGCATGCATTTCTAGAAATGTATTAGCTAATAGGTTCACTTGACCTGTCCATTTCTAGTAACTATAGTGCTGATTATATTTTCTTTTCAATGGAGTATACTTGCTAAAAAAATTGTAAACAGATATATGAATTTTTAATTGGGCGAAAACGTGAAGAACCACAGGACTTCGGAGGAAAACTTCTGCAAGGTGGTAGCTCCCATTATTGAATCTGGTGGGTTTGAGATGAAGGTACTAATTTTATATCTTTAAATACACAGGAAAGGGGTTCTCAGTGATAGACAACGTACCAAAAAAGAGAAGAAAAATCTGCTTGGGTCCTTCCAAAGTAAGTGTGTATTTACCAAAAGAAGGAGTTAGTTGTCATATTTACAAGTTAGAGCCAACAGATTAACTTTTCTCTCGGTGAGCAATCTTCCCTAAAAATAAGCGCTGTGACTAGCTCTGGTCACCTGGCGCTGTCTGTTTGGAGTTAGTAATGAGCACGTGTTGGGCATGGTTTCATTGTATCCTGTCGTAGCATATTAAAAAACCAGGTCTACACTCACAGAATACCAAACATTCAGTAATTTAGCTTTACCCAGCTAATTGACTAATTCTGTTTTCTTGCAGGTATTTATCATACCTCAGAATTCACCTTCTTCGATGAATCATAACTAAAAAGAAGTCTTTGCTCAACTGTCCCTTTTTATTGAGGCCTTCCCTCACCACCCTATTAAAAATTGTAACCTCCTCACCCTGAAGTCTGGATCCCTTTTAATTGGCGTTTCTTTTTCCTTTTTTTCATAGCACTTTTTACCCTATAAATGTTATATAATTTGCTTAATCATATTTCTTGTTATTTATTTCTCTTGCTAAAATGTACGGGTGTAACAAATATTATGTTTGTGAGTTGAAGAAGACAGATGACTAAAATAAATTTCACCCTATTGAAACAAAACAAAATGACCAACCAACCAACCAACAACAAAAAAAATCTTGGTTTTGACCTGCTCCAGAAGGGCTATTTGGAACTGGAGCCTCGGCACCCAGACTTGCAAGAGAAAATGTTTACAACAAGGTAAAGGGTTGTGAAGTGAGAGTCCAGGAAGTGTCCGGAGAACATAGTGAGGCCTGAACACTCCTGCCAACAGCAGGGAGGGGCCTGGTCTCTGTTCTATGCAGGATCCCCTGTTCCCCTTACTGTGATCTTGGAGCTCAGAAAAAAGAAAAAAGAGAAGACAGGAGAGTAGGAGCCATGAAGGTAAGTTTGTATTGGCTCTATGGGAACTGAATATAAAAGAGTTTTCAGTTTGAAGGTTATTCTAGATATTTCCATATCAGACCTTCCCAAATATTGATAAAACATCACAAACTTGTTGAGTTACTTTTTCACTCCATATATCTTAGGGTGAATAGTATTGGCATATATAAAATATTTGTGGATCTTGAGAGACAGTAATTTTAAATGAAATGGCATGAAATGGTTTTATTTCTTCTACCATTACTACATCAACAGTTAACAATTTGGAGAGCCAGATTCCGTCTCTAATAATTCATATACGAAGTAAAAATAATTACTAAGTGTTTCTTCTGATAATGGGGGTTATCACTAAATTCCTTAACATTTCTAAAATTTAACGTGCTGCTGAAAGTTGAGCTAGCATTACCCTCTGAATACATGTTGTCACAAATATAACACATGAGTTAAAATGGCCTATGGTGATGCCCACCAGGGAAAACATTAAAATAAGAAATAAAAATCCATACAAAACACAGGCAAATTTGTGTTTTAAAGAACCATATAATTAATTCAGTGTATTTCTTTTAAATTTACATAAACTCATATGTGAAAAAAAATTTCACGTAATAAAATATACCATATTACATTTGAATTCAATAGAATTCTCCTCTTAACTGAGAGTACTTAGATGCACAGATGGATAACGTGGGTGAATGTCACTGGCACACACTGATTTTATATGATGCAGGTTTTCCAAAGAAGGGTTGGCAACGTGAATTTCGCTGAATAAAATCTTGTGCCAATCTTGAGAGAGCTTGAAAAATAACTTGTGTAATGGTGGCCTGCATACGTGCCCTTATCACAATACTCATAGCTACAGATGATAGAAGGTGTGTTGAACTTATTTGGGGGAAGATGATACAATATTGCCCTTGGCACTTTACTGACAATGTTTTCTGTCATGTAATTGCTTTCAGACTACCAATTGTGGCAAAAAAAATGTCAAACCTAATATTTATAAAAGTTGGAATAAAAATACCCTTAGGAAAATGAGCCTATTCTACTTAATATATACTGAAGAGAGAAATGTGGGTGAAGAAAAAAGTTTAAAGAAAAGACAGCAAACTCATATGTATCATGAGAAAGCAGAATTTTAAGGAGTCCAAAAAGTTTTATTTAAAAACTTGCCTTCAAATACAACCTACTCCATTCTACAGTAAGACAGAGTGATGCTTCAAATGTAAAAGGTAGATCACTCCTGACACATTTGGGCCAGGTGTGAAATTAGAGTATTTACACTCTCAGGGACTCTTCCCAATTGTTAAAAAGTTATCCAACCTTCTGGTGTAATAAGGACTTCCTTTCCATTTAATTTGCCTGGTAGAGCTTAAGTAATAAGTTTACAATTTTCTTTTCTGGAATGTAATGAAGATTTATGCATTTTACCTTCTTCTTAATTAGCTCACTTGAGAGCAAAAATAAAAAAGGAATTGGATTTGATGTGGAGAAAAAGAACCACCCACGTGACAGGGGCAGCAGCAAATATCACTTCTGTGCTGACAGCTTGAAACTAATCATTAGAGTTCAACAGGGACGGGACGATTTAGCAGGAGAGAAAGTTCCCCAGTTCTCTAATTAAAATAATAGACAATTCAAAGGAGAAATGCAGAATATTGGTTTTTTTTTTATAAAAGAAGAAAATCATTCAGCCTAGAGAAAAACAATAAGAACCTGCTATTTCCTATTTTTTATGTAACTGGATATATTATAGGGGCATCACCATGCCCAGCAGTGTCATTTCACGTCAAGATGTTACATCATACAACTTCTATTTGGTCACTATGTCAAAGACAGAGGCTAATTGGTGTTTGTGACCAATTGGAGACTTCAGTGGTTCGAAGGGCTCATATGCACCTGCGTATCCCTAAAGGGCTTCCTAGGTAGGGATTTGGTTCAAAACCCCTCCATTTTCTCTAGACTTCTTGTAAGTGGTGATCAAGCTGCTAGGATTCTGGATGTCCTTTTAAAATCCATGGTTTAAAGAAAATGCTGCTTATGATTTTGTGGTAAGCTGTCACCAGTGACTGCTGATGGAGCCGCCTGGGTTAAGATTCACTGTGCTGGGCACGCCTGGCCATTGCGACTTAGGTAGGGACCAGAACTTGGCTCAGAGAGCTTAATATCTAATTCTACAAAGTCCCAAATCCCTTCCAGATGTAGGTAGGAACAAAATTACTGTACAGATAGTAGACTGTCATGTGCTTTGTGCAAGATGATGCTTTATTCTCCCTCAGCTTTTTTCTTTTCTGAGCATAAAAAAGTGGCCTGATTCCAGGGACGGGCTGGTGTTGGCTTCTGGGGGCAAACGGGCCATACGTGGTTGTCCCTGTGCAGCCTTTGATCACTCTCATGCTGCACTTACGGTTTACATTTGTTTTATTACACACAGGTTTATAAACATTATTGCCTAAGATATTTGTATATAACTAGGGCTTCGTAGCTTTTAATTAATCAGAACTCATAGGGCACGTTTATGACTTTTGATGGTGTCCTACTTTGGGCAGCTTTGCAGGATCATAGTGTGGTTAATGCAAAAACAAGTCCCCTCAAAAAAATCTTTTAACGTGGAAATAATAAACTTCACAGAAAAAAAGGGGGAAATGGGAAACATAAAATCATTATTGCAATTTTTTTTTTTTTTGGCGAAAAGAATGAATCTGGAGAAGGTTACCTATATCCAAGAAGATCAAACCCTGCTCCCCCCACCCCTCCCCCCAGACCCCACTCCAAGAAGAGATTACTCACTTATACTCTGATTTTCTTTCCCTGGGAATAGCTATGTTCAAAGGGATCAAAGGGATTTGGGGTCACATATGATCTAACCCCCGGTGAGTCATTTCCTCAGGTGTAGGCAGGGAGAAATAAATGCTTAGTTTTGTTCATGAGAAAAAAGTAAAAACGTGCATTTTGAATAAGAATTGAGGATAAACCTACCTTTTGCTTATTGTGAAGGCTGTTTGGGGAGGGGAGTGAGGACCGGCAGGATGATGGCAGAGATTTCCTTTTCTGCTTGTCAAATCCTCATCCCATGACAATCAGCAAGTCCAGAAGGTGGACAAAAGCGTTGGAACATTTAGCAAAACAATTCCAGAAAGATAAAGAAAATATGTTTAACACAGGAATTTTGAGCCTTTTTGTAATGAGTTACTATGTATAACGATTACTTAGCACAGGTTCTGGTTATTAGAAATGACAACAAAAATAGTAGCATTTATTCTCGGTATTATCCACTCTTTCAGATGAAACATATGTACACCAACTCTATCATATGACAAACCTAAACTCAGTAGAATGACCAAATGGGGCCAACAGTGCCTGTGGGAAGAACCTGCGTGATTACTGAGAAACAAGTTCAGAAGAGGCGGGTTTGTAAACTGGAAGGAAGGAAAGACCTTCATATTTAAGGGCCCTACCGTGAGTCAGCCACTATGCTGCACCTCACATCCTTATCTCATTTCATAGAGAACCGAAAAGGAAAAATTATCCAAAATGTCTTCTAAGGCTGTGTCTGTGCAAAGTATAATATGGCGGCAGATTGGCAGACTCTGGAGGCAGATTGGCTCAGTCTGAAGTCTGACATCCTCTTTCTAACTGGGTTTCCTTGGGCACATCACCTTCCGTGTGCCTCGGTGTGTTCACATACACAATGATGATGATAGTCGTGCCGACCACATGTGGCTTCTGTGGGATTATCTGGGATAATGGATGTCAACACAGAGAGAAGTTCCTAGAATATAAGAGGTCCTCCATGAGTGTTAGTCCTTCATTCTTCAACAGGAATAATTCACTCTGATATTATAAGTACCAGTGGGCAAAGTATTTCTGTGTCTTGTATCTTATTTGATTTTCGCTGTATTCCTCTTTTACACATAAACACACACACACGCACATGCTAATACATGTACACACACTCAACTCTAATGGATCAAATGGTTATACTTACCATGTTCTGCTCTGTGAGGCCTGGTTTTGCATGGCTTACCAGGGTAATGTGTGGACCAGAGTCAGTATTTTGATTCTGAGTCCCATTATCTCACCACTAAACGTTCTGCCTTAGGAATCACTTGACTGGTTGACAATTTGGATAATATAGACAGCAAATCAAGATAAGACTGGCATAATTATTCAGCTAAACAAGAGGCTTGAGTTAAGCCTTAAGGAGAATTGGGTTCAATGTTACTTAGACATGGGACTCTATCCCTTGCTGAGAGATGGAAATGTAATGAGGAAAAAGGCTCTGGTGGGTTTATAAAGTGCTTGTGACTATGTGATGTCAGGGAACTTGTCAAACCATTGAAGCCCACAGATTCCTAGAATGTGGGATAAGGTCGATGAGCTGGTGCATTTCCTTTAATAATTCTCTTACATAATTTTATGTTAAACTATTCACATTCTGTATAATGTACATATGCTTCAAGTGGAGACTATCTTTAATTTGTTATTCAGCCTAATGATAGTGAAATAACCCTATAACTATATTATTAAAGCATCATGTTACAAAATTTCAGACAAAGACTATTCATTTACTCATCTAAATGAATATTTATTAGAGCCATCACTATATACCAAGTATTTTCTAGGCACTGAGGGTCAATGGGGACTAAGATAGACATCTTTTCTGCCCTTGTGAGGCTTTCATTTTGGTTACAAACACAGAAAACAAAAAGTAGATCGATAACTAAGTGATGTAATGTCAGGTTGTATTAAGTGTCATGAAGATAAATAAAGCATAATAAAGGAATAAGGAGTGATGGTTAGTTGTAGGGGGAGAAGGGACTTGGTTCGTGAGTGGGTAAATTAGGGGCAGCCTCTTTAAGGAGATAATATTAGAGCAGAGAGTGGATGAGGGGGTAAAGAACTGGATGAAGAACATTTTAAGCAATGGAAACCAGTGAAAATCTCCTGTGGCAGAGACATGGATGAAAGCCAGGATAGCTGGTGTGGGTTAAGCAGAAGTTAGAATAATGAGAGGTAAGGTTGGACAGCTTGCAGGGGCTAGAGCAAGTTCTTCTGTCCAATGTCAGGAGTTTACATTTTATCCTACCTAGCCTAGATAGAGACTTGTGTTTGAAAAAAGATGATTCTAGCTGCTAAGTGGTGAGTAGACAGTAAGGGATCAAGTGAGGGAGAAGGAAGAATAGTTGTGAGGTGGTTAAAAAAATTCAGGTGAGGAATGATGGTGGCGCTTAGGAATCTCCAGAGACGTAGAACCAATAGGATACATACATATACATACATATACATAGCGAGAAGGAGGACGGAAGGGGGAGATTTACTTTAAGGAACTGACTTACATGAGTATAGTGGCTGGCAATTCCAAAACCATAAGCTGGCAGGCTGGACATTCAGGTAAGAGTTGATGTTACACTCTTGAGTCCAAATTCTGAAGGACAGGCCAGATCAAGTGGAAAATCAGGCAGGGTTTCTACATTATAGTCTTGAGGCAGAATTGCTTCTTCTTTGGGAAACTTGAGTTTTTGTTCTTAAGATCTTCTTCACCAGATTGGATGAGGCCCACTCACATTATGGAGGGTAATCTGCTTTACTCAAAGTCAACTAATTTAAATCTTAACCACATCTAAAAAATACTTCCAAAGCAATATCTACACTGGTGTTTGTCCAAATAACTGGGTACCAGAGCCTAACCAAGTAGTCACATAACATTAACCATGACAGGTGGCTAGGACTGGATTGGTAGCTGTGGAAGTGTTGGAATGTCATTAGTTTCTAGGTATTTTTGAAGGTAGAGCCAACAGACATCTCCTCTACCCCAAAGGAGCCAGACGATTATACTCCCCCTCAGCAGTAGGAGTTGTGGGGAGTATTCCCTAGAGAAGATAAAACAGAAAGGCTCTTAACTCAGGGACACCAGGCACAAGGGGAAGCAGGGACAATGGACTGAAAACAGGAGATTAAGTGAAAAATGATGTACTGAATAGAGAGAGACCCTCACCATCTTCCCTCAGTGGTCTTCCCAAAAGTGAAAGCCAGGCAGCCAATCTTCACATCCTAAGAAGAGTCAACCATTTTCTCTAAATAGACTGAACTATTCCACGTAGCTGAGCCTCACCCATTTGAATGACATGAAATCTACCACATATTCCACTCAACTTTCTGTGCACACAAAGCTCCCATGAGTTCTTTTGAGACTCATTCTAGAGTGTGACTCCAACGCAAAAGACATGCCGGAAACAAAGAGGAAATGACTTCTGCTTTCAACCATGTTACAGAAACCAGTTTCAAACTAGTCCTCCATGGCAAAGGATTACAAAGAATGAGATATATAAAAATAAGTGTTTCAAACACTGGACAATAGGCAATGCAGGACTGTGATCCCTAAGAGAAAGTAAACCAATGAGGCAAGTGCCACAATTGCCCTGACTTTCAGCCTGAGGTATTTTCTGGACCATAATGTGTGCACGTGCACACACACACATACACAAAGCCAGGAGCTCAAACCAACACAATGGACTTGCTGAGATAAGGAGACAGAGATGAGAGTTCAAGGTGACCAGAGATGTCTCAGCCTATCTTCCTCTCTCTGGGTAGATGAGTCCCTCCCTGTGAGTCGGTTTGCTTAATGTCCCCAGATTGTTCTCTCCTTCCCCCCCCTCTTTCTCTCTCACCAAATTAATCAATATTTTCTCATGTCCTACCTAATGAATTAGTAAAATTATCAGTTATTTCCAACGCATAATAAATATCATTAGTAACAATAATCAACAAAAAATTAAACTAAACATGGCTAAAACTACAAGTTTTAATATTTGTTATTGATGAAAAATAGAGGAAACAAATAATCCAGACAACATTTAAATTTACATATGACCTAGAGGAGTTGGACTTAGCAGAAGAAAATGGCCAACAAATGTATAATAGAAAACTGTAATACTTTAAAATTTGAGATGGACAGAAAATTGAATAAGAATCAAACACTAGTTAGAAACCTTCAGTGGGAAAAAATTGAAACTGATACAAATAATTTTAGTAAGATAATAAAAATGAAAAATCTGAGGAATTTGCATCAATTACTAAAAAATTAAATTGGCTAAATGGAGCTTATTTCCAGAAAATGACTTCGAGATGAAAGTTTATCAATGTCAATATAATTATCATTAAAATACCATATTAAAAATGGTTTGAAAGTCCAAACCATGGAGCCAGATTATCTCACTGCACTGAATACAACGCCTAGCACATAGTAGAACTACAATACACATTTTCATCTTTTTCAAGCTTGCTTCATACTGGAAATACATTGCTGATTTTAAAAAAATCAAAAAGCAAGCCAAAAAACAAACAAAAACCTTTAGTTCCTTTAACTCTGGAAGTAGAATAAACAAATGAACACTCAGAAAGAATTGCAAAATGTAAAAAAACTATAAATGAACAAATAATAGTCAGGTTCTACCGAGTAACTGAATGGTTGTGGTGGGGTGAGTTAGGAAGGATAATCAAAAAATGCCTCAACATGGCTTCAGAGCTGGGGAAAAGCATTCATGCTACAGGGTTTAGCCTGAGCAAGAGGAACTTTGTGGGAGGGAAAGTGCAGGGATTTCTCTCAAAGCTCAAGCCTAGGTTATGAAATGAGCAGTGGTGGTGAATACAGGTAAATCCACACTAAGGAAGTGTCAGATAGAAACAACATGGCATTTAGACTTTAATCTGTAGACAGTGGAGAATCCCTGAACGAGCGGTACTTTAGAGAGACTGTTTGGACAGCAGTTTAGAATGGATTAAAGGAAGGAAGAGATTAAAAGGAGTCATTGTGACAACAATGCCTATAGGTAAGATATACTGAAGTCGGGAGCTATAGCAGTCGTAGGTAGAGGAAATGAAAAGGAGGAAGTACATTGGGCACGGATAGGATGCAGGAGGTTAGATAGTGGGAGGGGTATGAGGCCACCCTGATCTGAGTCTGCTGGGGATGTCGAAGCCATTTACAGAGTCGGAATAAGGCAAGAAGCAGGTTTTAGAAGGAAGTTTATGATTTATTGTGTCATGTTCAGCTTGAGGCATTTCGGAGAATGCAAGTGTAAAAATCCAGCAGAGAAAAGGATATTAAGTCTGTAGGTTAAGAACTCAAAGGAAGTGTTGATAACAGCCAAGAAAATAAAAGTAGATGAGCTTTACTAAAGGGGAGAGAAAGCCAAGAGAGGAGAACCCAGATCTTTGGGGACTGTCTATCTAGGGGGATTTTGTTTAGAAGTAGAATGTTGGTGAATATAATAATACATTCAGAAATTGGGAATAGAAAATAGTGAAGGAACCTAAAATGGATTGTCATATAAGGAGATTATGGTATCATGGTGGCCAAAGTAGAGAAAGTTTCTAGGAAGTCAATGAGTAGTGTAACTGCAGTGGATTAAGGGATGGGCTAGCTGTGTAAGTTTTCATGGTACCATCCATAAGTGTCACTAAAGCAGTGTTGATGGAATACAACATCATTGGACTCTGGAGGTAGGAAAAAGGGTTTGCCAGGACTTTAGTTACAGCACTGTATATACAGTGGGAAGGCATTCCTTGACAAGCTATTTGAGTAGGGAAGTAGAAGTAGAGTCTGGGGCAACGCTCAGATAAAAGGAGATGTTTGCTAACCTTTTTAAAGGGTGGGATTGGTTAACTCTCCTTGTTTTGCTAAGCTGTTGTATTCAAGTTTGGGGACCAAATCAGAGTGGCTGGGATTCTAGAGAGGATGAGTGTGGTTATCTTTAGTAGACGTCCTCCCTCCCCTCCCACCCCCAACTCTCCTCCTCTCCCTCCCCCTGAAGTCCTCCATGAGACCTCAGCTTCTCTTTTACAGAAATGTTGAAGAAATACTGAATAAATAACGGTTTGAAGAGAAACTAGTTCTGGAAAAGTACTTTTATATTCATTAAATGAAGGTTATAACCCTGATCATAACTAATTACTGTTAATAAATATAATTTTGGAATTTGGGAATGAAGTATTTGATAATTCTTTAGTGAAGACTTAAGGATGGAGAATGTCATCATCCCCTTAACCATAATAATTCAAATACTCATTTGGAGTTAAATGTACTCTCTCTGAAAAGTAAAGATTTATTTGAATTAAAAATGAACTTTATTGAAGTTAAATGCTTCTCTTGTCTCCCACATTAACTAATTTAAAGATTAGGTAATATGTCATTAAAATAGCTTACAAAAAAATAGAAGATATTGACATAATTACATAATTAGATTTTTTTTTTCCCCTGGAAGCATATGAAAGATTTGTCAGCTTCTCTGAACTATGTGATCTAATGGATAAATAAAACTTTGTTATATAAAAGTTGAGAAGAAGATACATTTCAATTTAGGTATGGAACAATTTAGATATGAAAGGGCTCTAAAGAACTTGTGAATTAGTAGGCCAAACCTTTAAGTAAGGTTATAAAAACATTTTTTTTGAAGTTTAAAAGTGTGAAAAGAAACTATGATCTTTAAGAACTTAAAAGGTAATTCCCCTAGAGAAAACATACAAGGGAAAGTCTAGATAGTCTTATGTTAACCTTAGTAAGAGTAATAGGAGCCAGGATCTCTTTGTCCGAGGCTGCAAATCCTCATCTTATTTCTAATGAGCTCTCTAAACAGATAGCCATGGAGTTGGGATTTATTCCACTATAAAAAGTGATTTTTTACAAAAATTAAAATTGATTTTCTATATTTCCTCCTTGCTAATAAAATGATATAATCCATAAAGGTATTATTAATATAAACATATTAAAATTATAGAGCTTATCTGTTGAGATGGTGTCTATTTTTTTCAGTCTGACTTGTACCGAATGTGCTATCAAAGGTTGGAAGATTCACTCACAGGTTGTTGATTGACCTCATATTGAAAAAGTATCTTTGCAAAGTTTTTCTTAACTCCTTTTTTTTTTCCCTAATCTAGCATATATCTCTAATTGCTATTTTGTAACTGTAGTTACAAAATAGTTATTCCTTTAAAAGTATGATGTGGTAGTTATCCTTTTAAAAGTATGATGTGGCCATCTGAAATATCTGTTCACTGAAGTTCTACTGACTTTAATCTGTTTTATATATATATACATCAGACTCTACTTTCATTAGTAGAGAAATTGTTAAAGTGAACAAAACATTTCATAACAGTTTCACTTGCCTCAGGTGAAAGTGGTTTTCTCTGTAAAGGTGTGCCATCAATTTTGCAACCAAGTTTTCTTTTTCTTTGGCAGAATGAAAATAATCTTGATATGATTGCGGAGGTAGCATTTTATGATGAAACAAGCAGTATATGTGCTATTAGGTATGCAGTCTCTTTAATCCTATATTTTCTTTCACAACAATTACTATATCATACTGAAATCTTAGCTTATAAATAACAACACTAATAGTAATAACTAGCCATTAATACATGTGTGCCCAGGCACTTTGCCAAGAGCTTTCTGCTCATTGGTTTATTGATCCTCATAGTCATCCTACTTTACAGATGAGAAAACTGAGACTCAGAGAATTTATACAACTTTCTCAAGCTCACGTAAAAGCAACTGGTAGAATCTGGATTGGCTTTTGCTGATCTAATTACCCACTTCTTTGATATTATTATGCTATGTCCTCTTACAGCGTCTTCATTATTCCTACTAAACTGTGAAGGATACTAAGGGCTTTACAGGATAACAGTCTATTCTATGTAGACGTTCTGTTGGGATTTAAGAAATCTTAATGCAGTTTCCTACTCCCCTGACATATGAAACAAATTGAGAAGCTATTTGCTGATACTATTTATATACTGTAACCTTAAATGATTAAAATTATGAAGGAAAAGATAATTTATCATGAATAATTATGTATCAAAAAGCAGAACATGAATTAGAGAGCATTAGAAACAATATAATTTACCATTTCATAAATTAATAAAAAAGTGAAAATTACCAAATGTAGAACCTGATTCTTCCCACTTGATGATGGTAGGAACATTAAGCCAGTGCACTAGTAAGTATTTATTAAGCACCCATAGGGACATAATTTAGTATTAGGATTATGGAAATATGATCCTGTATTTAAGGTGCTGTAAAATCTAATTATGGGAACACAAAATTAACAAAATTGCAAGTATATAAACATAACTACAAAGGTGAGTTGAAGATGTGGATATAAAGGTGTGGATAAGGGATGCTTGCTACATGGGCCTGCAACAGTAAGCAGAGCAAATGGAGGGATGTGGTTTTGGGGAAGGTTAGTGGAGTGATGTTTCAGGCAACCTCATTCCGGTGCTCAAATATTACTTCCCTCGTGACAACTTCCTATAATTGCCACTTGGTCTTGTCATCTAGTTGAGTGCTCTTTTCACTGTACTTTCACGAGAATATGAGGAACAATGTCTCTATTAATTCATATATATATATTTTTAAAATAATTACTTTGTAAGTATATTTTACTCTATCATGAATTTCTCTGTGGCAGTCTTACTCATCCTAGTGACCATGGCATTTACCAACATCTGGCATACAGTAGGTGCTCAATAATGAATAAGGAATGAATCAGTACATCCATAAACAATGAGAAATAATTTGGATTGAGAGAATTCTACATCCTTTATGCATCCTTTTTTTTCCAGCCCTGTTCCCTTGACATCCCCTATTGAGGATAGGTGGGTTACATTTCAAACTCTAAATGGCCTCTGCAAGATTACTCCAAATATAAAGGATCACAAAAATACTAATGGCACTTTTCTTATGTTAGCCTTGGATTTCTCCATGGAAAATGGAACAAAGGCTCAAACAAAACATTAGCATCTTTGCTCCTTCCCAGTATTCTACACGGTATGGCTAGCTAAGTAGATTTGCTGGTTCGGACAAGTCTGCTTTCATTCAGTAAGCATTTATAGGGTACCTATTAGGTGCCCATCATTGTATTTGACATCATGAATATTGAGCGGAAAAGCAAAGCCTCTGAGCTCAAAAAACTCCTACTCTACTGGGAAGTAGAAAATTACAATAAAATTTATTGTAAAAACTTGTTGTAAATATTATGTTAGAACATGCATAGGGTACTCTAAAAGAACGTGGAATGTCACCTAATATAGCTCCAAGAGTCAGTGAGGTTACTTGGAAAAAGTAAATATTGAGCTGAATCTCTAGTTTGTCAGATCAAAAAGGTAGAAAGGCAGAACAACCAGAGGAATCGGCATGAGCAAAATCTGTGAACAAAGGACAGCATGACTTCCTGGGGCAGGGGATGAGTGGTGGTAAAAAGTTTGGTGTGACTTGACAATGGATATTTTTGAGGGGGAGAGGAGGTCTGGTTGAAGAGCAAGCAATGGGGGAACGTGGAGGAGGGTGAAGTGTGAGATGTGTGTAGTCAGACCGGATCATAAACAGCTTTGTATGCCAGCTTCTACCCTCGACACTTTGTAGTGCTCTTGAAAGAATATGACCTCATAAGATTTATGGTCTAGAAAAGCTGCAATGACAAAACAGTGAAGAATTGATTAGAGGTAGTGAAACTGAAAGCAAGGAGAGAAGGTAGCAAGATATTGCAATGTTTGTCGACCATGAAGAGGGCATGGATAAAGGGGTAGCAATGAGAACGCACAGGTACCTTGGAGGAATAGTTATAATGTTGGAAAAGTGGATTCGATTTGAGAGGGAATAAAGAAATCATGACAGAGAGGTGAGAGCCCAAATTAATGTCGGGTTTTATTTATTTTCCTTTCTTTCAGTGTCTGAGCATGTAAAACTAACAGAGAGAGAATTTAGGGAAACAGCTGTGGGGTTACAAAGGATGATAATGAATTCAGTTGCAGAGAAGTTTAGTTGAAGATGTTGTGGTTTATCAAATCATATGAGACTGCTAGAAGGAAACTGGATATATGTTCAGGAATTCAGGAAGGGTGTTGCCTATGGAAGCCGCAGGCAGAGAGTGACAGGATGAAATTATACTAGAGAGAGAATGGAAAGAGAAAAGGGTCAAGAAGGGGACACTTGGGGACACTGACACTTAAATGTCAGTCAGAAGAAGAGAAGCCTGAAATGAGGTTGTGGAGGAGCAGGCAGAGATGTAGTAAGAAATCCAAGACATCATGGTGTTATGGGTTCCAAAGGAAGGAAGAATATGAAAAATGTAAGGATAATCGACAGTGCCCAATAGGGCAGACAGGTTGAGCAAAAAAAGGACTGAAAATACACACTGTGTTTGGCTGCTAGGAAGTCTCTGGTGATAATGCAAAACAAACAGATTCCAGGGGTTGCTTGAGGAGTAAAAATCAAGTGAGGAGACAGATGCAAAGAATGGTGTCTACTTTTGCAAGACAGGAAAGAAAGGCTAGATGTAATTCACGAGCGTAGTAAAAGGGGAGGGGCTAAGGAAGGAGGAGACTCTAGCAAAGTTATGTAAGAGAAGGAGCCAGTAGAGTTGAAATTCTGTATATTGCTTAGTCCGTATAAATATGTGAGATAAAGGAAAACTGATGGATCCGAGTGGCTGAGAAGCAAGAGAGGAGAGAATCCAGAGTATGAGGTGAAGAATTAGCTCGAAACTGGAGGAAGGAAAGATGACTCAACTTCTTTGACTAGAAGAGGAGAAAAAGCTGAGGCAGAGATATTTGTGGGTGGAAAAAATAAATCATTAGAACATCAGGCAGTTGAAAGTTTTATCCATTTGTCCTTCCATTTATTTAACACAGTATATGCCAAGCCCCATATCTAGTGCGAGGTATACTATAGGAAATAGGATGACAGCCCTTGTTCTCAGGCAAATGTAAGAGATGGAAGAGTAACAGATAAGTCATAATACTGTGTTATATATAATTAATGAAGCACTTAACGGGACAAGTTTTTGAAGCTGGAGAGTTATTAGAATTGCTTACTGGTTTTTTTTTCCTCTCTAGAAGTGGAGAAATTATTGGAACAAAATTATTTTGAGAAAATCATAAGAAAGTGTTACACAAACACATACAAAGATTTACTCATTATTTTTAGAAAACTGTGAAACCAGCAATGAACCAATGCAGATGCTTCAGACTGCTTGAGAAGTTAAAAGTGACTCTTACGTAATAGTAACTAGGAGCTCCTGTGAAAGGATTAAAGCCCTGTAGAGTTGGAGACTTCCTCTTTCCCTAAGTGTGAATTTAGGTGTGGTTGTATCTGAAAAATTTTACTTGTTCTTGGGGGATGGGGAGCTGTGAGCATATCTCTCATTCAAATATTTACTGACAGAAGAGGATGAGATGGCAACCATGTCTTAAAAGCTGTGCAGATATGACCTCCTCTTCCCTGACTAGAGGGAGGATTATGAACACGAATTGGTTCAGTGCATTTGATTACACATACATTAATTTATTTCTGACTGTTTAACAAACAAAAAAACTTCTGGAAACGTACCATCAGCCATTCTGATTGCCTTATTTGGACCATGGAGACTGTGTCATACAAAAAGGACATTTTAATCATAGTGGGGTGGAAGTGAGCTGACCCTGGCTTGGAAAAAGAGAAAGGTCTTTTTCTCTGGAGCTGTGGGGAAGTGAGGCCTGAAATCAAAGGCAAGAAAGTCAGAGAGACCTTTGGTGGTGGAATCTGAGCTGGCACCTCCCACGTAGACGCTGCAGCAGGCAAGAGAGCGTCTCTGAGTTTGGATCCGGGCATGTGATCCCCAAGGGAAGTACAAGCAATCTGAGTATCTTTCTGACAAAGCATTTCTTTAATTCCCAAATATTTTGTAAAGTTTGTTAAACATTAATTATTCTTGACTCTATTTTAAAGGAGTTAAATGAGTGGCTTTTGCCTACACTTAGAGCATCTTGAAGAAGTTGGTTAGAAGAAAACATGAGTTTCTTTGGTTTGGAGGAAGGATTTCTGGCAAAAGTATCAAGCAGTCACCAGGACTGCTTACAGATATGTAAGCCTTCCATGGAGAGTCTTGAAACTCACTTGGGTATTGAATCGGTATATTATATACCTGAAACTAATATAATATTGTCAATCAACTATACTTCAATTTAAAAAAAGTTACTTGGGGAGAGAATTCTAAAATTAGAAAGGCTATTTTGGCATATGGAAACTTGGAGAAATGGCACATCGTATATTAAAGGAAATATCTCCCTTTTAAAAATTCCATGGTAGCATGTGGTGCGATAGAAGGAAGAGCCAGCCCAGCTTTAGGAAGATCAGAAAAGGTTTCCTAAAATAAGTAACATCTGAATAAAATCCTAAATAAGAGGCAGATGATTAGGGCAACTTGTTTTCATTTTTGACAGGCAGAGGAAGAGGTATGCTCAATGTCTTGAAGGCAAAAGAAAGAAAAAAATTGATGGCGTATCTGGGAACCGCAGGTAACTTAGAGAATTCTTCACATCCTAGAAAACTTGGATTTTTATCACCATAGCAATGGAGAATCACTGAGCAATTTTAAATCTGATCCCACTGAAAATTTAGAAACAGTATGTTTGAAAGGAGACATGACAGAAAACAGTGGGACCAGTTAGGAAGTTCTTGAACTACAGATAAAAAAGGATTAGGATCTATGCCGAACAAGGGCAAGAAAAAGGAGGTGTTGATGAGGATAGAGGGCCTGAGAAGAGGAGACAAGTTTTAAAATAGCCACTTTGGAAAGGAAGTTGAGTAGGACAATATAGAAGGATTGATGGGAAGTGTAAAAAGCCCACTTAGAGTTGCTGGCTTCAATGGCACCAGATCTTGTGAAGGTACACGTTTTCAGCAGTGCCCGGAGACCAGGAGGAATGCACAGAAGGCAGATCTGTGATTGGAGTGTTTTTCTAGGCCAGGTTTTATGAAAGGCTCAGTAAACAAGGGAAATCAGGACATTGGGAAGGGTGTAGTTGAGGTGATAGATCAAATGGATTAGGAAGGAAGTGAAGATAAAAGGGAAATAATAGGATGAAAACGGAGGAATTGAGAAATTAAAAGTCTAATTAAAGTAGAAGAATAGCTGTAGTGGTAAGGAGGCAAAAATCTGGAAGGATGGAGGTTGGGATATTCATGTTAGCAAGTCCTTTCTGGGTGGTAACAAAGCTTAGGTTGTGCCTGTTAATTTGGGCTTCTGGGATGGAGTCAAATATTCTTAGAACTGAGAGAGTCAAGGAACTATTAGCCTATAGAAACATGATTTTCATTACTTTAAAATATGTCTTGTATCTTAATTAGAGAACAATACAACATTGATAGAGGCATACCTTGGAGATATTTCGGGTTCCGTTCCAGACCACAGCAATAAAGTGAGTATAACAGCAAAAGTGAGTCACATGAATTTTTTGGTTTCCCAGTGCATATAAAAGTTACGTTTACACTATACCATAACCTGTTAAGTGTGCAATAGCATTATGTCTAAATACATAATGTACATACCTTAATTTAACAATACTTTATTACTAAAAAATGCTAACCATCATCTGCACCTTCAGCAAGTTGTAGTAGTAATATTAGGAGTATGGGATTAACAGATACAAACTACTATACATAAAATAGATAAGCAACAAGGATTTACTGTATAGCACAGGGAAATATATTCAATATCTTATAATAACCTATAATGGAATATAATCGGAAAAAAGCTGAATCACTGCTGTACACTTGAAACTAACACAATATTGTAAATCAATTATACTTCAATAAGAAAAGATCACTCATCACACATCAGCATAACAAATATAATAATAATGAAAGTTTTGAAATATTGTGAGGATTGCCAAAATGTGACACAGAGACATGAAGTGAACAAATGCTGTTGGAAAAATGGCGCCGATTTTGTTGTAGACGCGCTCAACACAGTGTTGCCACAAACCTTCATTTCGTAAAAAAAACGCAGTATCTGCGAAGTGCAGTAAAGCAAAGCACAATGAGGTATGCCAGTATATTATTTTTTAAATATGCTTTTAAGCAAACGCTGCTCAGTTTAAAACTTTCATTAATATTAGAAGTAAATATTCCCTGGAAAGCCTACCTAAAACTTATTTTAAAATAACTGGAGTTGATTTTTCATGACATTGTCAGGGAGGAAGACATTTTCCTCTACCCTTCTAGGTTCTTCTGGCTGGTCTATGAATTAAATTGACATGAGACAGATTAACAGGAGAAAATCACACAAAAGCTTAATAACATGTATACACAGGAGAGGCCCAGGAAAACTGAGTAACTTGCCAAAATGGCTGAGGACTTCACCTTGAACACCATCTTCAGCTAAAGACAAAAGAGGATGTTGGGAGTAGCGATTTGGGACTTCAAAGGGGAGGAAGCAACTGACATGAAGATGGAAAAGCAAATGTTTGGTAAATAAATGTTTGCTGGGCCTGCAGAGACAGTGGGACCCAGGAGTTTTAACAAGCAGACTTTGGTGGGCTCCTCCCTGTCTACACACCTAGCTAATATCATCTAACTTTGGAAACAGTAGTCATAGCAACTCCTTGCTTCTTGAAATCACCTCATTGATTTTATTACCACATAAACAACATGAGACTGAACACTTACTGAATATTGTTGATTATTATAAGATGGTCCTACAGACAGTGATTATGACATTATCTTCAGGCACAGCTGAAAAAGAGCTGCGTATAAACAACAAAGTTGCATTGTGTCTCTGCGGTACAAAAATATAATGAGTCAATTACTGTAAACTTAGCTTTTAAACTAGGAATTCTCATGAAGACAGCTCATCATGGGAAAAGGAAGAAATACTATTTGTAAAATATGTGGAACTTATATTTGTTAAGTTCTTTAAATAAGACAAAAATATGCATGATTAGAATATACCGGGGTTTTAACATGCTATATATTTCATTAGTGATTATCCTAAATGAATCCATAGATGCAAAATAATTTGCCCATGAGAAAGCAATCACAGTTTAAGAAATAATTGACATAATTTAAGAAAAAGGAATTACTTTAGGTACATTTGCAAAATAGCTCTAATTCCTCACACCCCAGAATCTTGATCTTCCTCTTTCATGTTAATGCCTAGGAATATTCCTTTCTCTTTCCCATGTCCCAAGAATGGAACATGGTCCAATGATCACAGCTTATCTGAAGAGCAAGGCCAACACCAAAGCCTCAGTACTGACAACTGAGCATAAGACACTGGATACCTCCTTCTATTAGGATGGAAATGTGTATAAATCCATTTTAGCATTTCACGTCACATTACATTATTTTTGTGAGAGATATTCTGGGTCGCCCACGTGGGACCTGAGGGAACTTAAGACAGACAGGTTGTTTCACCTTATAAATTTATTTTATTTATTTAATTTTGGCTGTGTTGGGTCTTCGTTGCTGTGCACGGGCTTTCTCTAATTGCGGTGAGCAGGGGTTACTCTTCGTTGTGGTGTGCGGGCTTCTCATTGTGGTGTCTTCTCTTGTTGCGGATCACGGGCTCTAGGCACGCGGGCTTCAATAGTTGCGGCACGCAGGCTTCAGTAGTTGTGGCTTGCGGGCTCTAGAGCACAGGCTCAGTGGTTGTGGTGCATGGGATTAGTTGCTCCGCGGCATGTGGGATCTTCCCGGACCAGGGCTCGAACCCGTGTCCCCTGCATTGGCAGGCGGATTCTCAACCTCTGCACCACCAGGGAAGCCCTGTTCCGCCTTATAAAACTAGGTGATGTTACTATTGGCATGATTCTTTGTTGGTAACCATGGGCGAAGGGCATGTATTTCTCCCATTTAGCTCAGAGGGGTATCATACCATCAAGGAAGAGGGAAAAAAAGAACTTTATGCTTTGTAACATTTTACAATCATCTCTCAGAATTAGTCCCTTTTTATCATGGAAAACTCATGTCTAAAACTGGTAAAGATTGCACATAAAAGGAACACAGATCCATGTCACTTGTAAATATTGATGCAAAAAATCCTAAATAGATTGTTAGCAAACAGAATTCAAAAGTGTGTAAAAATGTAACCGAACACGTAGAATATATTCCAGGAATCTAAGGGTGTTTGAAATGTAGGAAATCTACTATAGAACATCATACGTACGGATCTAAGGAGAAATAAATGACCTGATCTCCTCCACTGATATTAAAAGGGAATTTCATATAATTCAACCACCCTTCATGAAAAAAGAAAAATTAATAAAATAACAGCCAATGGATATGGGAACAAAAAACATTGCCTGCCATTCCAGTAAACAGTGAATGTTGCCTGCTATCAAGCCATCAGCCACTGTAGCCGCCCTGGCTGTGCACCCTGAGGGGAATTCCGGATGGAGATAAGCGGGATACTGGAGAGTTAAGACGCATATCAAAGCAATAATTTCAATGAGCTCAGACCCCTGCCTTTAACCCTAGAAAGAAAAGCTCTAAAATAATAAGCGAGATATCTTGGGGTTTTTTTGTGATTAGCAGTAATCTTTTGATGTTTGACTACATTTTTTTTTTTTCCCGTAAAAGCTCCTGTATCTCCTGGCTCTTCCCTTACTGCTTTGGAACAATTCCTCAGAGCTCTCTGAGAGGCTGCATAGTCCTCAGTAGGGGCCCAGAATAAAACTTACCTCACAACTTTTAGGTTATGCTTTTTCCTTCCGTTGACAGATAATAGCTCAAAATAAATAAATCTATTTATATGTTTATCTATCTATCATTATAATCTATCTTTGTCAGTCTGAAGTCAGCATCTTCTTTAATGGGGAAACCCAGAGACATTTTCAGTATTACTACCCCACTATTTAACATCATATTGTAGGTATTAAAAAATGTAGTCAAATAAAGAAAAGAGAAAGATACTGGATTAAAGAATAAAACTATCTCTATACGCAGATAATATAACGGTATACTTAGAAATACCAATCATTAAGAATTGCTACAAGCATTAAAATAATTCAGTAAGGTAGCAGGATAATAAGTTAAAGAACACAAATCAATAATCATTTGATACATAAACTGTAATCAGAAGATAAAATGAAAAAAATTTCATCTATAAGATAGAGAAAAAAATAAAATATCTAGGAATAACCTTAATAAGAAATATGTAAAACTTGTATGAGGAAAACTTTAAAAAGGTATTGAAAAACTCAAAAGTACACCTGAAGAAATGGAAACATAACTTACCTTTTAAAATAGCACTCCTTTCTCTGTTAATACATCATTCCAGCATGGCCCACTGATAATTTATTTCTGGAGTTAGACAAGTTCATTTTAGAGTTCACATGAAAAAAATACGTACACAAAAATATCCAGGGAAATCCTGAAAAAGAAGAGAAGGGGGTGGTCAGCCCCACCAGATATTAAATCATAATATAAAGCCTTGATAATTACAACAATCTAGGATTGATGTGAGAATTAAACAGACCAACGAAACAGAAAAAAAAAGTTCTGAATTGACCCAAGTATAAATGAAAAATTGTTTCATCATAATGATGGCATCAGAAAGTACTTGAACAAAAGCTGTGCTTTTAAGAAAATTTTGTTTTAAAACTCGGTAAACATTTGGAAAAATATAAAATTGGTTATTTATGTCAAAGAGTAAACAGAATATGATCCAAATGAATCAGAGACATATATGACAAAAACTAAACCATACAAGTTCCAGAAATTCCTTCATAATCTGAGTGGAGTATTTCTAATTATTAATAAAATCTAGGAGCAACAACAACAAAGACTGATAAATTTAACACATTGAATAAAAACTTTTACATGGAAACAACACAAGAACAAGAAAAAGTCAAAATGACAAGGTAGAGCAAAATATTTGAAATTTATAAGACAAAGGGCCAATTCCTAAAATACGTAAAGAATGTTTAAAATTAATAAGATTAAGGCACTTATAGAACATTGGCAAGAGACATGAGCGCAGACTATTCACTTAAAAAAGGTAAAAAAATTCTCAACCTCACTTAGAAGTGCAAGTTAAATGTACAAAAAAAAATTTCTCACCTGTCCAATTGCCTTCCCCCCCGCCAAAAAAAGATAAATTATTCTGATAATTAGAGAAACAGGTACTCATACACTGCTGGTGGTAGAGTACCATGTGGAAGGGAATTTGGTGGTATCTCACAAAATTATAGATGAGTTTATCCCTTGACCCAGCGGTCCCATTTCTAGAAATCTACCCTGAAGACACACCTTTAAGAATACAAAAACTCTGTATGACTTATAGCATTATGATTCATAATACCATTAACTAAGGCTGGACATGATCAAGGAGGCTTTTAGCCATATTAACAACTGCAGATATTTTTCCTCAGGCAATGGGAAGCCATTTAAGGCATTTACATGAGAAGAATTTGCTTTTTAAAACATCACCATGGCGGTAGTATAGAAAAGTAGTTGGAAGTGCAAGACTGCAGAGACCCAGTTAGATGGTTATTGCTGTCATTTAAGATGATTGTTAACACAGAATCCCACACTACCAGAAAACAGAGGGGCTTAAACTGCCATGTTCTTGGAAATTTTACTGATCACATTGCGAAAGGGGCACCATAGGAATTAACCAATGTATTGATATTATGCCAAAACTGGCAGAATGGACAAAGAAAGTTGCTTGCCATACCAGTCAACAAAGGATGTTATGGCCATCAAGCCATCAGCCACTGTAGCTGTCCTGACTGTGCACCCTGAGGGGATTCAGGATGGAAATAACCAGGATACTGGCCCCAGATAGCTGAGGTACGTATCAAAGGAACGATTTCAATGAGCCTGGACTCTTGCATCTTCCCTTATATAAAGTGCTAAATTCACTAACTTGAGATATCCTGTTTTTCTTTAATTAACAGTAATCTTATGATGTTCTGAATACTTGATTTTTGTTGCAAGAACTCCTATATATCCTGGCTTCTCCCTTACCTCTTTGGAACAGTCCCTCGAGCTATCTGAGAGGCTGTCTCCTGGGGTTAAGTCCTCAGTATGCCTGCTAAATAAAACATAATTCTCAACTTTTAGGTTGTGTTTTATTATTATTTTTTCACTCAACAGTAGGGAGAAACTAGATCTGGATGTCTAGTTTCTGGATCTAGATATCCTTCCAGTAATCCCTTCTTAGATTTGCCATTGCTGTGAGCTGTCAGGGAGGAAAAACTTTTCCTCCACCCTCTGAGGTTCAGAATTGGGAGCCTGTGCATTAAACTGACAAAGGCAGATTAACAAGACAAAAAACAAAGTCTATTCACCTATTTATGTGGGAGCTCACAGAAAATGTAGCTCAAAGAGGCAGTTAGATTTTAGAGCTTATGTACCTACCATCTTAATAGGGGAAGGGGAGTGTAAGAAAGAGCATTTATGGGGAAACAGATGACTTCTAGGGACGATAAATGGGTCCTTGGGAGAAATGATAGTTTTGAGAAATGAATATCTTTTTAGATGACTTTTTTTTTTTTTTTTGGCCGCGGCGCCACGCGGCATGTGGGATCTTAGTTCCCGGACCAGGGATCGAACCCACACCCCCTGCATTGGAAGCGCAGAGTCTTAACCACTGGACGGCCAGGGAAGTCCCTAGATGACTTTTTTTTTTTTTTTTTGGCAGATATTCATTTTTCATTTTTATTTATTTATTTTTGGCTGTGTTGGGTCTTCATTTCTATGCGAGGGCTTTCTCCAGTTGCGGCAATCGGGGGCCACTCTTCATCGTGGTGCGTGGGCCTCTCACTATCGTGGCCTCTCTTGTTGCGGAGCACAGGCTCCAGACTTGCAGGCTCAGTAGTTGTGGCTCACGGGCCTAGTTGCTCCACGGCATGTGGCATCTTCCCAGACCAGGGCTCGAACCCGTGTGCCCTGCATTGGCAGGCAGATTCTCAACCACTGCGCCACCAGGCAAGCCCCCTAGATGACTTCTTATTCAGTGATAGGAGACAATCTTCCCTGGTTGAGAAACTCCTGGGGAGGTGATTTACCACAGTTGAATTCTTTAGGGAGGCTCTGCTCTTAGGCAGTTGGGGGGAGGCGTTCAGAAAACAACAATAACAACCTTTTCCTGCAGCTGTTGATTTTCAAATGTCTTCAGCTCAAAATAATCCTTATGCCACAGTGGAATATTCTGGATCCTTCAGGGCCATAGCCACATTCCTTGCTGCCTCATGCCGAACATCAAATTCTAGATATTATATAATAGACAGTTGAAAACAGACATTTTCCTGCTTTTCCATTTATATTCTTGTTTAGAGGACCTATTACTAAGTGTATAGTTTAGAGCAAGGGTCAGCAAACTATGACTTATAGCATGCTTTTGTAAAGCTTGAGAATTAAGAATAGCTTTTACATTTTTAAATAGTTGAAAACAATATCAAGAATAATAGTTCATGACACAAGAAAATTATATGAAATTCAAATTTCATTCCGTAAATGAAGTGGTTTTTTTTTTTTTTTTATAGCACACTCCTTCATGTATATATTGCTCATGGCTGCTTTGCACTACAACGGGATTGAGCAGCTGTGATAGAGGCAGTGTGGCTGCCGAGCCTGCAATATTTACTATACAGCCCTTAAAGAACACGTTTGCCAAACCTGGGTCTAGGGCCATGTTTGTTTCAGAGACATTCTAACTTGAATACTGGGAAGGAAACAGACCAAAGTTAGTCATCATGCAGATGTCAATTTATTTAAAGACATCCTACCTTAAGGTAAATATATGCATATAATATATATATGAGTATATGATGTTATATGATAGACATATTGTATTGCATACTCCTTAGTAGATTTCCACTTTAGGCACTGCTTTTTCCTGATTGGGCTGTGGGAATCATGACATTCAGTTTCCCCACTTTTCCAGCCTTCCCTGCAGTCGGGGCTGGCAATATGACCTAATTTTTGCCGGTAAAAATAAGTGAAACTCTGTTGGAGAGTGCAAGTTCTGGGAAAGCTTTTTTGTCCTTGGAAAGTGCCCAGTTTATCTCAGCTTTCTAAATGTACTGCTTAGAAAGCCTATCCTCCTCCTTCCAGCTTTGAAGGCAGAAATGATGGCTGAAGCTGTGGCAGCCACTCCATGAACATGAGGCAATGCCAAGTGAACAGTGGAGACACTGGCCCTGACATCCTGGAACTGCTGAACAAGCAGGACCTTGAGAAAAAAAGAGTGATCGAACTGGCTCCAATAAGTACAAATCTATATCATCTGAAACTGCACAAACTTCCTGAAAATATAAAGAATGTTCAGCCATTCCCTTATTGAAACACCTAAGAATTCAAAGGCAGAAATCTCCTAGCATCACAGTAAATTTATTTACCCATATCTAGTCAAGTACTGGCCCTAGAGGAAAACAAAGTTTTCTCTCACCTTCTTTCCTCTGTATGCCTTCTGGGTCTTTAGGTGCCTCTGTTTGAGCCCTACTTTTTGAATCTATTTCCTTTTCTCATTGTGTCATTGCTCAGTTTGTTGCCACAGGCAGTGCTAATGCTAATTCTTTCTCTTCCATTTAACAGCATACAGCAATATCTATTAACCCTAACCAAATATTCCGTTGGCACACTGTTGTGTCAAAGTGATGCAGACAACCTCCTTTTATACTGCCTCCAAATCTATGCCAATCTATACTTCTAGAAATCTTCGTAAGAAATGGTTTAAAGATATTTCTTTCACCCATAGGAAAAAGAGGTCCAAAATAAAATGCTTGTTCCCTGGGGATGCAAAAGAAGGATTAAGGTAAAAAAAAAAAGACTTACTTTTGGAAATAATAGACCAGTCACAAATGGATTATTTTATTATCTGAGTATTTCCCTATTAACATTTTAACCTAATTCCAATTTCTCAGAGGCCTTTGGGTATGTAGAAATACCTATTACCACAATTTAATATTTTCTCTATTTCCCCAAAGCCAGTCAAGAATGTAATGAAACAGAATAAAATTAATACCAAAATGTTGCCAAATTTACAAATGGATCGCTCATATTCAGAAACTTCTGGGAGACAATGACAAGAGGCCTATGAAATCTTCACATAAAACCTGGGTCCCCAAGAATCAATCAGTAGCCCAAAGACCGGTGGATCATTGGTGGGTATTCCTGATTATAGCATCCTAATTACAGTGCCATATTACGTGCCCAATGTTATTAAAATTATTTCCCAGCTATCTTTGTTACAACTCCAGAGTTGTTCAAACAAATACACTAACAAAAACCAAAAAGTTGCAGACATATTAATTTTAGTGAAAATGCACTAATTTTTTAATGGAATAAAATATCCACTTATGAAACCAATTGATGTATCTGCACAACCATTAAGGAAATAAACCATGTAGCCACTTAGATTTAAGGCTACAAAATAACAATGCACCCATGATCCAGGGAATAATATCATGTAAGAAAATTTCAAAATTGTGAAGAATTAAACTCATTATGAATATGCCATTTATTTAAAAAACAAAACAAAACAAAAATTTGTTTGACAAACAATAAACCAAATGGAAAGTGCTAGTTCAGAGTATTTGAGGACCTGCCATGCCTGCCTCTCTGAAACTTTAGTAGTTGTAATCTGGGCTTTTGGCAGACTTTACTAACTGCCTCATCCTCTTAATATACAAGGAGGGGAAAAAGTCTCCCAGAGACAAATTCCTGAAAAACAAAACCAATTCCACAAAGGGGTAAATTCCCACAGAGACAGTATTGCATTTTTCTCAGCCTTATGCAAGGACAGATAAATTAACAGTAAACAAGCGTCTTTGAAACAAGGTATTCCACAGAAAGTTCTCAACAGCTGTAGATTTTGAGTAGGTACCACCAGACTCTGTCAACACAACTCTCCGGAAGACCTTGAAATGTACAGGGCAGGAGCTCTTTCCCAATTTAGAAAGGAAAAACACCAATTAAACGGAAATAGATTTAAGGACAGCCTATCACTCCCTCAGAAAGGAAAAATGTAGAAAATTTTTTTCACATTTAAAGCACACTGGCATGTCCATTATGTTATTCAGAGTAATTCCACTGCCTAGGAAAGAAATGAGACTTGAATTAGTTAAGCAAAATGGGGAATTTAATGTCTTATCTCATCAGAAACCAGATCACAGAAAAAGGCGGGGACAGATCTGGATATAGGAACCCCTGATCCAAGGACTCCAACAACATAAGGCTTTCCCAGCATCTCCCTCACCGGCTGCTTCTGTTCAGTTGGCTTCACTGTCATAGACTGTCTTCTCTATAAGACCTCACAAGGAAGTGGTCTTGAAATCTATCATTGTTATAGCTTAAGAAGACATGGATGCAGACTCTCTTTCCCTGGAATGTATTTCTCTTTGAATCAAAGAGACTGGGTAACAGATGGGTGCCATTTGGGTCTCATCCCTGTGGCACTAGGGTAAACTACTATCATGGGCAACCTCTATCAGAAGCACGTGTTCAGAGTCAGCATGGAGGAGTTACTTAAAAGAAGTTAAAGTTCAATACATATCAAAATATTCATATACATATATTAAAATTCCTTAAAGTTTAAACAGTTGGTGCTTTTTACTGTAGAACAATATGTGTTTAAAGCAGTATTCCCTAAAGAAATTAACCACTTAAAAATCCTTGTGGTTTCTCTTTTGCAAGCAAACCATAATGACTAATTTTCAGGTGATACACAATGAGTTTTTTGTTAAGGTTGTTCTTCAAGTTATAAAAGAAGTGAGATACACATTTAGAGAAAGACTTGAGAAAAGTCCTAATATATGAGCCCCAAGTCTGGTCATACTTCCTGGGCATTTTTGGTATTCTTAAAAGAGTGTATTCTCTATTCATTTGCCATCCCATAAACCATGCTGCCCTTGCAGTGGCTTTACTTCTGGCCATGCGTGCATGTCAAATTTTCAACCTCACCTCAGTTTGCAATAAGCTGAGACTACCAAAAAAGCACCTGCCCTTTTAACAAAACCAGGCTAAAGGTGAGGTAATTAAAGGAGGATGCTTTCCCCTCTTCTAATTTTCCTGCCCTTTTAAACAATGCAGGCAAGAGCTAGGTTAATCAAAAAGAGAAGGTAGTTTCCAGTCTTCTAATTTTCCTAGAGGTTTGAGAACTTCATAATTAGTAAGTGCTATGTGAGAATAATGAGGGAAGCTGATTCTTCACCTGTTGCTTCTCCCCTGTTGTAGTAAGGAGACAGCCATTCTCGCCTCCCTACACCTTTCACAGGAGAGCAGACTCTCCATCCAAACCCTAAAAGATCCAGGGGATCTGTTCTAAGCATTCCTGGCCCAAGATAAAATTTGCAGGCCCTCCAATTTGCCCTCTGTCTTTAAAGGGCTTACCATGTAGTTGACTGCAAAAATGGCCACAAACTTTTCTCTTCCTTCTATTGGTGCCCCATGGTAGTACTCACACATACTCTCCAAACTATCGTTAATGATCTGCTCTGGAAAAGGAGCATTAGCAAATGTGACACAGAGAGGCTGGCCTGCGGCTTTCCTTGGTGCCCAAAGCCACCATAGGGATGAGCCCAAGTTAGTCTGCTGGACCATGAGAAGTGTGTAGACGAGTAACTCCTGTCACCTCACCTCACACCCAGGCACATCCCAGAAGCAGAGAGCTCTTGCTGACTATGGTCACGTGTGTGAGCCCAGCAGATCCAGTAGAAAAAAACCAACCAACGGAGCCCAGCCTAAATCAACAATCTGTAGAATTGTGAAAGAAATACATGGTACTGTTTTAAGTTTCTAAGTTTGGGTGTGATTTTTACACAGTGATATCTAGCTGATAGGCAGCACTGTCACAGAGTTGACAAATGGGGCCCACAGATATAGCAAATAATGTAACAGTAAAAGCACGTCATTAAAATCAGGACACAGAAAGCACTAGTCTCTAACTCTATCAGTGAATTCAGCGTGCCAGAAACAAAAAGATCAGAAGAGAGAAGTTTGTTTTGCTGATGATATGTTTGCATATCCAGAACACACTTAGTTAGAAACAAACAGATAAAAGGACAAAACCCACCCCAAATCTTCTATAATTAATAAGAGATTTTGATTAGCCAACATGCTTAAGCAGAGCTGCCTAGGTGCTGCAATCATGGTGGGAGCACAGCTGGGCTCAGCAGGAGCTCCATTTAACTAAGCCCAGGCTAATTAATATGCAAAGTTATAATATACAGCATACAAATACCAATACCTTTTATCCTTACTAACTGTAAGTATCTGAAAATGGAAATGCAATAAAATAAAATAAACCACCATTTTATTCACAATAGTTAACAGGATTCATAGGAAGAAAGCTATACATAAATAATAATACTGCAGTAAATAAGCAAATTCTGAAAAAACTGGAAAGGTATATTTGTTTTCAGAGCGGAAGATTTAATCTTCTGTTATGTTATTTCTTCCAAAATTAATCTCTAGGTTTAATGCGATTTCAATTAGAATTCCCCAAAAATGATTCTTTTTGGAATTGGACAAAGCTATTTTAAAATTTATATGAAAAGATAAATGCTCAATCATAGTGTTAAGAGAATTATGAAAGAAAAGAACAGTTTAAAGGACTTTCATTACTAGGTATTTGAAAGAATTATGAATCTACCATAATGAAATCAATATATTATTAGCCTAGGGATAGATACTAGATAAACAGAATAGACAATTCAACCTATTCCCCTACATGTGAAGGCAACATATAAAAGTCACGTTATATTGATTCAGAGAGAATTAAACATGTTATGTAATGATGATATCGACACAACTCTATCTCCATTTGGAAGAAAACAAATCTAGTTCTCTCTTACATTTAAAGATTTAAATGCAAACTATAAAAGAACAACAGCAAAAACCTTTAGGAAAAAAACTGAGACTCTACTTATACAACCCTGGAAAGGAGGATTTTTCATAACTAAGTCAGAAATCCAGAGGCTCGATTCACAGAAAGATAGACAAGATGAAAAGGCAGAGGGCTATGTACCAGATGAAGCAACAAGATAAAACCCCAGAAAAACAACTAAATGAAATGGAGATAGGAAATCTTCCAGAAAAAGAATTCAGAATAATGATAATGAATATGATCCAGGACCTCAGAAAAAGAATGGAGGCAAAGATCGAGAAGATGCAAGAAATGTTTAACAAAGATCTAGAAGAATTAAAGAACAAACAAACAGAGATGAACAATACAAAAACTGAAATGAAAACTACACTAGAAGGAATCAATAGCAGAATAACTGAGGCAGAAGAACGGATAAGTGACCTGGAAGACAGAATGGTGGAATTCACTGCTGTGGAACAGAATAAAGAGAAAAGAATGAAAAGAAATGAAGACAGCCTAAGAGACCTCTGGGACAATATTAAACACAACAACATTCGCATTATAGGGGTCCCAGAAGGAGAAGAGAGAGAGAAAGGACCCAAGAAAATATTTGAAGAGATTATAGTCGAAAACTTCCCTAACATGGGAAAGGAAATAGCCACCTAAGTCCAGGAAGCACAGAGTCCCATACAGCATAAACCCAAGGAGAAACATGCCAACACACAATAATCAAACTGGAAAAAATTAAAGACAAAGAAAAATTACTGAAACCAGCAAGGGAAAAATGACAAATAACATACAAGGGAACTCCCATAATGTTAACAGCTGATTTCTCAGCAGAAACTCTACAAGCCAGAAAGGAGTGGCATGATATACTTAAAGTGATGAAAGGGAAGAACCTACAACCAAGACTACTCTACCCGGCAAGGATCTCATTCAGATTCAATGGAGAAATCAAAAGCTTTACAGACAAGCAAAAGCTAAGAGAATTCAGCACCACCAAACCAGCTCTACAACAAATGCTAAAGGAACGTCTCTAAGTGGGAAAAACAAGAGAAGAAAAGGACCTACAAAAACAAACCCCCGAAAATTAAGAAAACGGTAATAGGAACATACATATCGATAAGTACCTTAAATGTGAATGGATTAAATGCTCCAACCAAAAGACACAGGTTTGCTGAATGGATACAAAAACAAGTCCCATATATATGCTGTCTACAACAGACCCACCTCAGACTTAGGGACACATACAGACTGAAAGTGAGGGGATGGAAAAAGATATTCCATGCAAATGGAAATCAAAAGAAAGCTGGAGCAGCAATACTCATATCAGATAAAATAGACTTTAAAATAAAGAATGTTACAAGAGACAAGGAAGGACACTACATAATGATCAAGGGATCACTCCAAGAAGAAGATATAACAATTATAAATATCTATGTACCCAACATAGGAGCACCTCAATACATAAGGCAACTGCTAACAGCTCTAAAAGAGGAAATCGACAGTAACACAATAAGACTGGGGGACTTTAACAACTCACTTACACCAATGGACAGATCATCCAAACAGAAAATTAATAAGGAAACACAAGCTTTAAATAACACAATCGACCAGATAGATTTAATTGATATTTATAGGACATTCCATCCAAAAACAGCAGATTACACTTTCTTCTCAAGTGCACATGGAACATTCTCCAGGATAGATCACATCTGGGTCACAAATCAAGCCTCAGCAAATTTAAGAAAACTGAAATCATACCAAGCATCTTTTCTGACCACAATGCTATGAGATTAGAAATCAATTACAGGGAAACAAACGTAAAAAACACAAACACATGGAGGCTAAACAATACGTTACTAAATAACCAAGAGATCACTAAAGAAATCAAAGAGGAAATCAAAAAAAACCTAGAGACAAATGACAATGAAAACACAATGATCCAAAACCTATGGGATGCAGCAAAAGCAATTCTAAGAGGGAAGTTTAGAGCAATACAAGCTACCTCAAGAAACAAGAAAAATCTCAAATAAACAATCTAATGTTACACCTAAAGGAACTAGAGAAATAAGAACAAACAAAACCCAAAGTTAGCAGAAGGAAAGAAATGATAAAGACCAGAGCAGAAATATATGAAATAGAAACAAAGAAAACAATAGCAAAGATAAATACTAAACGCTGATTCTTTGAGAAGATAAACAAAATTGATAAACCTTTAGCCAGACTCATCAAGAAAAAGAGGGAGAGGACTCAAATCAATAAAATTAGAAATGAAAAAGGAGAAGTTACAACAGACACCGCAGAAATACAAAGCATCCTAAGAGACTACTACAAGCAACTCTATGCCAATAAAATGGACAAGCTGGAAGAAATGGACAACTCTTAGAAAGGTATAACCTTCCAAGACTGAACCAGGAAGAAATAGAAAATATGAACAGACCAATCACAAGTAATGAAATTGAAACTGTGATTAAAAATCTTCCAACAAACAAAAGTCCAGGACCAGATGGCTTCACAGGTGAATTCTATCAAAATTTAGAGAACAGCTAACACCCATCCTTCTCAAAGTCTTCCAAAAAACTGCAGAGGAAGGAACACTCCCAAACTCATTCTATGAGGCCACCCTCACCCTGATACCAAAACCAGACAAAGATACTACAAAAAAAGAAAATTACAGACCAATATCACTGATGAATATAGATGCAAAAATCCTCAACAAAATACTAGCAAACAGAATCCAACAACACATTAAAAGGATCATACACCGTGATCAAGTGGGATTTATCCCAGGGATGCAAGGTTATTCAGTATATGCAAATCAATCAATGTGATACACCATATTAACAAATTGAAGAAGAAAAACCATATGATCATCTCAATAGATGCAGAAAAAGCTTTTGACAAAATTCAACACCTATTTCTGATAAAAACTCTCCAGAAAGTGGGCATAGAGGGAACCTACCTCAACATAATAAAGGCCATATACAACGAACCCACAGCAAACATCATTCTCAATGGTGAAAAACTGAAAGTGTTTCCTCTAATATCAGGAAAAAGACAAGGATGTCCACTCTTACCATTATTATTCAGCATAGTTCTGGAAGTCCTAGCCATGACAATCAGAGAAGAAAAAGAAATAAGAGGAATACAAATTGGAAAAGAAGAAGTAAAACTGTCACTGTTTGCAGATGACATGATACTATACATAGAGAATCCTAAAATGCCACCAGAAAACTACTAGAGCTAATCAATGAATTTGGTAAAGTTTCAGGATACAAAATTAATGCACAGAAATCTCTTGCACTCCTATACACTAACAATGAGAGATCAGAAAGAGAAAGTAAGGAAACAATCCCATTGCAACAAAAAGAATAAAATACCTAGGAATAAACCTACCTAAGGAGGTAAAAAACCTGTACTCAGAAAACTATAAGACCCTGATGAAAGAAATTAAAGATGATACCAACAAATGGAGAGATATACCATGTTCTTGGATGGGAAGAATCAATATTGTGAAAATGACTATACTACCCAAAGCAATCTACAGATTCAATGCAATCCCCATCAAATTACCAATGGCATTTTTTACAGAACTAGAATAAAAAATCTTAAAATTTGTATGGAGACACAAAAGACCCTGAAGAGCCAAAACAATCTTGAGGGAAAAACACGGAGCTGGAGGAATCAGACTCCCTGACTTCAGACTATACTACAAAGCTACAGTAATCAAGACAATATGGTACTGGCACAAAAACAGAAATATAGATCAATGGAACAGGATAGAAAGGCCAGAGATAAACCCATGCACCTATGGTCAGCTAATCTATGACAAAGGAGGCAAGGATATACAATGGAGAAAAGACAGTCTCTTCAATAAGTGGTGCTGGGAAAACTGGACAGCTACATGTAAAAGAATGAAGTTAGAACACTCCCTAACACCATACACAAAAATAAACTCAAAATGGATTTGAGACCTAACCTAAATGTAAGACCAGGCACTATAAAACTCTTAGAGGAAAACATAGGAAGAACACTCTTTGACATAGATCACAGCAAGATATTTTATGATCCACCTTCTAGAATAATGGAAATAAAAACAAAAATAAACAAATGGGACCTAATGAAACTTCAAAGCTTTTGTACATCAAAGAAAACCATAAATAAGACGAAAAGACAACCCTCAGAATGGGAGAAAATATTTGCCAATGAATCATCGTACAAAGGATTAATCTCCAAAATATATAAACAGCTCATGCAGCTCAATATTAAAAAAACAAACAACCCAATCCAAAAATGGGCAGAAGACCTGAATAGACATTTCTCCAGAGTAGACATACAGATGGCCAAGAAGCACATGAAAAGCTGCTGAACATCACTAATTATTAGAGAAATGGAAATCAAAACTACAATGAGGTATCACCTCACACCAGTTAGAATGGGCATCATCAGAAAATCTACAAACAACAAATGCTGGAGAGGGTGTGGAGAAAACGGAACCCTCTTGCACTGTTGGTGGGAACATAAATTGATACAGCCACTATGGAGAACAGTATGGAGTTTCCTTAAAGAACTAAAAATAGAATTACCATATGACCCAGCAATCCCACTACTGGGCATATACCCAGAGAAAACCATAATTCAAAAAGACACATGCACCCCAATGTTCATTGTAGCACTATTTACAATAGCCAGGTCATGGAGGCAACCTAAATGCCCATCAACAGATGAATGGATAAAGATGTGGTACATATATACAATGGAATATTACTCAGCCATGAAAAGGAACAAAATTGGGTCATTTGTAGAGACGTGGATGGATCTAGAGACTGTCATACAGAGTGAAGTTAGTCAGAAAGAGAAAAACAAATGTCGTATATTAACGCATAAATGTGGAACCTAGAAAATGGTACAGATGAACCGGTTTGCAGAGCAGAAATTGAGACACAGATGTAGAGAACAAACGTATGGACACTAAGGGGGGAAAGCGACAGGGGGGTGAGGGTGGGGTGGTGGTGTGATGAATTGGGAGATTGAGATTGACATGTATACACTGATGTGTATGAGATTGATGACTAACAAGAAAAAAAAAATCCAGAGGCTCTGAAAGGTAAATTATTATAAAAAAAATATGTAAAGTTTGTGTAGATATAGATACTATATTTCTATACACAAATGGAGTTTTCCTACATACAAATGAAATTAAAGTTTGGAGAAAAAACAGAGAAAAAAAAAACCTTGGAAATATATTTCCAATAATGAAAAATTTTAAATACTATATAGCACATCTGACATATCAAGTAGTGTTCTACGCTTTTCATATGTATTAAGTCCTTTATCCTCACAGCAACTCTTTTAGGAAGTTACTAATCTTCTTAAACCCACTAACAATATATTATTTTGTAATCACAAAACTTCAGTGGCTGGCATGGCTGGGTCTCCACTGCTCCACAATGAAATAGAAAGTTACTCTGAAACTCAAAGCCCTCCACAATGATTCAATTTCCTATGTTGGGCTTACCTTCTCCTAACCTATTCCATGAACCTACTCTGAGTTTTCCTTTCTTTATGACCTTACTTAACGGACAAATTCTGCTTGGGATACTTTCTTTACATCGTTCACTTGAAATCTTATGATTTTCTCCTTGTAATCTTTCCTGACCTCAGATCCAGTGTAATCTCACCAATATTCAACTTCCTTGCAACATTTCTGATGCTTTTCTTGTGTACACGGAGTGAATTCTATGCTGTAGGATAAGCAATTTGATAACAGAGAGTATGCTTTACTTATCTCTAAAGTGTTTAGAACAGAATAATTGCTTGAGCTATATCTACTGAACCCAATATATTAATAGAGGAAAAGGAGGTTTCTGCTAGGCTTACAGGATTTTATTCAGAAAATTTTAGTGGCTCCTCAGAGTTTATATTCTAAACTTTCTAGCAAGGAATATGAAGTCTGAACCAACTTACAATTCCAGACTTTTACAGCTGTACCTTTTAATTTGAATTCTTGCCAGTTTAATTATTTATACTCCCTTAAATATATGTGCATTTATCAACTTTCTTCTGTTTGTGATTCTGTCTCTTCTAATATTCTATGAATTCTTTGAGGGCAGGGACTATGTCTTATCTATTTCAGTATTTAAATGACTAAACACTATAGGGACATAGTAGGTACTCAGAAGTACTTATTGAATGAATAAATGCCATTCCACCTACCTATAATGCTTTTCCAGCTGTTCTTCTCTTACGACAAGCCAAAGAGATCTTTGAAGATCATTCAGATGCTACACTGATCAGTCAAACTTTCTCTGGCCACTCCATCTGGAAGTAATCTCACATTTCTTTCAACTATAAAGGCATTTTATGTGTCACTTTAATTCAGAGATTTTCAACCCAACCTCACTTGATAGCTTAGTTTATATGATTTAGATATGCCTTCCAGATGGTAGAGAAGCACCTTGAGAATCAAGCCACCACCTATACTTCTTCATTTTCCATGTCTGACCTCTGATGATGCCTTACCTAATTTCAATTTCCCTCTCTTCCAATGACTAAACTGAGACACTACCATTACCAAAGTCACAGAGCACAGTTTTTCTTATGATTTCCTGACACCTTAGTGTCTCATATTTTCTCATCATTTACATGCATGCATCATCTCTACTATAAACCCAAAAGATTCAAGAACACAGGAGAGCCTGAATCCAATCTATCTCTACATCCCTTCAATACCTGTTATAGTGGATAAGGAAAGCATTACATAAACACTTATTCAGTAAATAACTATCTTTTAATGGACATTTGCAGATAAAAGGTAACAACTAACCTTCCTAGGTTTTTACAGCTGTACTTTTTTATGTGAACTCTTTTCAGTTTAATTACTTATAGTCCCTCAAATATATGTGTTTTTCTCAACTTCCCTCTGTTTGTGGTTTAAATGCTAACTTTAGGTAGTTTTTATTACTTTATATTTTTTAATTACCTATTGAAATATCAAAAAGCCCATTTGTATATTTTCAGATTCTGTCTTAATTCCTGTATTAAAAAGTTCCACCATGTCCAAGGTTATATTTTTCAGTCTTACAGCTCTTTAGTCTTTTGGTCATAAAAGACATGACTTTGGTCATATTAGAATTTCTTAAATAGGAATTAAAATAGAATCCTAAGGTATACAAATGAGCTTTTTAATATTTTTATCTTGTATAATTATAAAATAATAAGGAAAATTATATAAGGTGAGCATTTAAAATACATGTTACTAATATCTCTTAAGAATGTCAGGAACCAGGAGTCTATCATTCCATTTTCTACACTCGCTTGTGTAGATTTTGTCAAGTCTCTAAACCTGTTAGTCTAGTTCCTCCATCTGTGAATGGAGATGAAAATGTGGGCACTGTCTTTGGTGTAAGTGTTTTATAAATGGAAAGTGATTTGAAAATACCAAAATTTTATAACAGATAAGGCTAGCTATTCCTACAAACCATTTTCTAAGACCTAGTATTCTGCAAGATGTTCATGAATATTTTTTAAAATAAAAATAATTTGGTCATCTATATGTGAGAAATGCTACATTGTACATTTCATCTCTGGAAGATCACAATTCGTTGTATTCTAATAAAGAGTACAGATTTGTTCATTAAAAAGACTTGCTTAACTTTTTGTAACACTGTATTTGCCAAACTTATTTGACCAAGAGATGTCTTTCACTTTTCTTTTTCTAAATAGTATCTTTACCTAGAGGAATTCATGTTTCTCCACATCCAGTTTAAGCAAGTTTGGCATCTAAAAACAATCCTTCATTGATTAAAAAAAAGTAGCAAGCACATTCTATCTAATAAAACATTAAAAATGCAAACTAGCAACACTGTCTGAATAAATTACTATTAGGGAGTTAGTTTCATAAGTGGGGAAATACTCTCCTTTTGGCCCTGGTGGTGCTGTATACCATCCCGGAGCAGGAATTTCCTCAACACCCTTGTTTCCAGAAGGAGTTAATGCTCTGCTCGAAGTACACAATTCACTCCCAGGATTAATTTACACACTGGACTAATCTGGATGAATATGTAGCTTTTCCTGGCTTTTCTTAAACTTTGAATGTTTCACAAAGGACAAATTATCAAGTTGTACAGACTAACAATCAACAATTTAGTGCAGACATTTTTTTTTTTAAATTTTGAGAGTAAATAGTAATATGGCCTTGTAAAATGTGGCCAACAAAAATCTAACATGATTTAAATAAGATTTTGGAATTATTTGAGGAATTATCCCATTGTTTTTATTCTCTGTTTGACCCCAGGGGAAAGGACTGATGTTTGGAGTGCTATCTTAATGATATTTGTACTTCAAGATTAGATTGGCTTCTCCCAGCTCACATACAGGAAGAACATTAGAAATCTGTTTGTTTATATGAAGTTGGATAGATTGAAGGATTAGGTCCTGTTCTGTACCTAAGGCTACAGGAAAAATACAAACACAGGAGAAAATTATATTTATGTGGAAAAATGATACAATAAAGTGTTTTATTTTATCTTATCCCTCCACTATACCAAAATATAAACTTTGAGTATTTGCTTTTTTCAGTTCTTTCCAAGGGATAATTACTGTTTAGTCCACATTCAGGAATAGTCTGTTAAAAGTGTGGTTCTGCACTCTTTTTCTACGTCATCTCTGTGGAGGCATGCTGTGGAGTCCTGGCAATAAAAGCGTTCGTTAGTGCAGGGATTTCAAACACAGAGCGCAGCCCTTTTTAGTGAGGTTGATCAGAAGGAAGGAAGACTATAGTTTAAAAAATCCTCACTGGTGATTCTAATTAGTCTGCTGGAAATTTGGGGCCCTCTTCATGCCATTTTATCATTGCACTATGGAAAATCACACCTTTACAGAGGAGGGTCCCTCTGTGGGTATGGTGCTCAATAAATGTTTATCAAATGCACAAATGACAACTTGTTTAAAAAGCTATCACACAATGCTGTTTTCTTGTCCTCTCTTGCAACAAACAAACAAAGCACCTTCAACGTCTCCTAATTTTTTTTAGATCGAGTTGGATCTTCTTAGACTATCATAAAAGGTCTTTCTTAATTTGGATTTTTGATAATCTTGCCCTGTGGCAGAGGAAGGAGGAAGGAGAGTGTGGCACTTAGCAGAGATATCTGAAAGTGACTTTGTGAGTTCATGAGCTGGCTAGGAACTGAGCTGTCTCCTCTCCTAGAGCAAGGGGGCCAAACTCAAGAAGCTCAGTTTTTTACAGGAAAAGGAGATACCTTCGTCTGTACCCTTGCTTTCGGCAGAGAGGATTATACACCACGGAATGCAAGCTCTCCAGGAGTAGGGCAGATGATGATCCCAGGCAACTCTTGTCAATATCTTGTCTGGTGCCCTGTAGCTTGTTTATTTCCTCCCTGACATAACTCCTTTCTTAAGAAAGCAGGCCCATGATGGCAGGGTTTCCTCTATTTCATCAGAACCCACGCTCTGTCCCTTAGAAGTTGTATGACTCTGGCAGGCCTCTCTAAGAGATGACAGGAAGACTGAGGGATCAAGCATATTTCTGTCCTGACTATGGCCTTCTGAATTTTCTTCTCCCCTAATGAAGCCTATTTCTAACCCCTATATTGTGACACTGTAGAGAAACCTAGAAAGGACTTCCATCCATGACAAAGCAAAATTGAAATTGTACATCGAAATCCACCTGAAATTCAAACATGGAATGAAGACCTAATGGAGAGAAAATTGTCAAGGCAAAAGACAAAATTTCAGAAATCAGAGGTACAACTAAGTACAGAATTCTGTGGACACAATTGAAGAGGTTGCCTTCAATTGAAAAGGAGATATAAATAGTCCACTTAAATTCTATCAGACAAAAGGGCAGGCAGAATTAGTGGGTAGAGGATGAGAGGGATGTGGGGAGGTTGTCCTTGGCTAGGAAGACGTGAAACTTAACGTCAGACACGGCAGTAGAAGTCTTCTCTAGAGAAACCATGCACAAGGTTTTGTTTGCTGCTTCCTTGAGCCCAATACCAGAAATACGTTTTTTTTCTGAACCACCCTATGTAAGCTGACTAAATGAATGGCAACAATAAGCCCATATAACAAGTGACATTTTATTGGCAGTGCAGTGAACAAAGGAAGAATGAGCAGCCCCGGCAGCTTGCCTCCTCAATCTGGGAGACTCGTTCCCCATGTTGGGTATCAAGGTTTCTTCATGTAGCTGGATATACCTATTGATGGCGATATTGGTGGTAACTTCTTTTGAACCAACGTCACTGGGCTGCTACGTTGGGTGCTTTTTTAAGAGAGAAGCAAGAAGTCTATCTAGGTCTGAGACTTCCACAGAGATGAGCACGATGTACACTGCTGTGACCAGGGTCTAATCCTATGACTTCCCTTTTCTTTCTGTCATTAGAAACTGTTGTTTGCTTCTCATTGGTTAATTTCTCCCAAGGGTATTATATCAGAAACAAGCCCTAACTTTTTATGCAATCAACTGCTTCTATATCTTTTAATTACAGGAATATTTAGCAACACCAGAAAATGAAATGTATTATTTAACACATGCTGATAAATACCACTGTTAACTCTACTATCTTAAAAATTGTATTATAATAAGAAGGAGGAGGAGGAGGAGGAGGAGGAGGAGAAGAAAAGTCAACCCAATGAATGGTTTCTATACTCTTGTATACTCTTCTCCTCTCTCAGGGTAAGCAGGAGGAACCAGATGGAACCTAATCAGAGCTGATGCCACCCCAAATGGATGGGAAGAGGAGAGCTAATTCTGGCGTCAGTGATTCCTCTTAAAATCTAAACAAGGTCCAGAAAAGTCACGCACTACTGAGCCCCAGCCCGCAACACTAGGACTGCTATTTCCCAGAGGGCAAACTTAGAGACATGCACATGGGAACAATACGTACTCCATCTGAGGTGAGGAAATGTTGCCACCAACACTTTCACCCTCCTTCTTGAGTCTAGACTTCACCCACTTCTTCTAAAGTGTTTGGTTTCATTTTCACAAAGTGAGTGAGGTGATGAAAATTCTTCCCTATGTAACTGAAGGAAAGTTTTCTTTTTTTTTTTTTTTTTTGAGGTCAAAGTTAATTAGCTTTACTGAAATAATGGTGATAATGAAGATGACACAGATAAAAAGACCAATAAATACCAATAACTGCAGCTAATAGTTTATTGTGCATTTACCATGCACAAGACACAAAACAGAATTTTGCTAGTTATTTTTTTTTAATTTTTTTACTTTTTTAAACATCTTTATTAGAGTATAATTGCTTTACAATGGTGTGTCAGTTTCTGCTTTGTAACAAAGTGAATCAGTTTTACATATACATATGTTCCCATATCTCTTCCCTCTTGCATCTCCCTCCCTCCCACCCTCCCTATCCCACCCCTCTAGGTGGTCACAAAGCACCGAGCTGATCTGCCTGTGCTATGCAGCTGCTTCCCACTAGCTATCTATTTTACGTTTGGTAGTGTATATATGTCCATGCCACTCTCTCACTTTTTCCCAACTTACCCTTCCCCCTCCTCGTATCCTCAAGTTCATTCTCTAATACTTCTGTATCTTTATTCCCATCTTGCCCCGAGGTTCTTCTGATCATTTTCTTTTCTTTCTTTCTTTCTTTTTTTTTTAGATTCCATATGTATGTGTTAGCATACGGTATTTGTTTTTCTCTTTCTGACTTACTTCACTCTGTATGACAGTCTCTAGGTCCATCCACCTCACTACAAATAACTCAGTTTCATTCCTTTTTATGGCTGAGTAATATTCCATTGTATATATGTGCCACATCTTCTTTATCCATTCATCTGTTGATGGACATTTAGGTTGCTTCCATGTCCTGGCTATTGTAAATAGAGCTGCAATGAACATTTTGGTACGTGACTCTTTTTGAATGATGGTTTTCTCAGGGTATATGCCCAGTAGTGGGAGTGCTGGGTCATATGGTAGTTCTATTTTTAGTTTTTTTAAGGAACCTCCATACTGTTCTCCATAGTGGCTGTATCAGTTTACATTCCCACCAACAGTGCAAGAGGGTTCCCTTCTCTCCACACCCTCTCCAGCATTTATTGTTTGTAGATTTTTTGATGATGGCCATTCTGACCGGTGTGAGATGATATCTCACGGCAGTTTTGATTTGCATTTCTCTAATGATTAATGATGTTGAGCATTCTTTCATGTGTTTGTTGGCAATCTGTATATCTTCTTTGGAGAAATGTTTATTTAGGTCTTCTGCCCATTTTTGGATTGGGTTATTTGTTTTTTTGATATTGAGCTGCATGAGTTGCTTGTATGTTTTGGAGATTAATCCTTTGTCAGTTGCTTCATTTGCAAATATTTTCTCCCATTGTGTGTGTGTGTCTCCTTAGGTAGATTTATTCCTAGATATTTTATTCTTTTTGTTGCAGTGGTAAATGGGAGTGTTTCCTTAATTCCTTTTTCAGATATTTCATCATTAGTGTATAGAAATGCAAGAGATTTCTGTGCATTAATTTTGTATCCTGCTACTTTACCAAATTCATTGATTAGCTCTAGTAGTTTTCTGGTAGCATCTTTAGGATTCTCTATGTGTAGTATCATGTCATCTGCAAACAGTGACAGCTTTACTTCTTCTTTTCCAATTTGGATTCCTTTTATTTCTTTCTCTTCTCTGATTGTTGTGGCTAAAACTTCCAAAACTATGTTGAATAATAGTGGTGAGAGTGGGCAACCTTGTCTTGTTCCTGATCTTAGTGGAAATGGTTTCAGTTTTTCCCCATTGAGGATGATGTTGGCTGTGGGTTTGTCATATATGGCCTTTATTATGTTGAGGAAAGTTCCCTCTATGCCTACTTTCTGGAGGGTTTTTATCATAAATGGGTGTTGAATTTTGTCGAAAGCTTTTTCTGCATCTATTGAGATGATCATATGGTTTTTCTCCTTCAATTTGTTAATATGGTGTATCACGTTGATTGATTTGCATATATTGAAGAATCCTTGCATTCCTGGGATAAACCCCACTTGATCATGGTGTATGATCCTTTTAATGTGCTGTTGGATTCTGTTTCCTAGTATTTTGTTGAGGATTTTTGCATCTATGTTCATCAGTGATATTGGCCTGTAGTTTTCTTTTTCTGTGACATCTTTGCCTGGTTTTGGTATCAGGGTGATGGTGGCCTTGTAGAATGAGTTTGGGAGTGTTCCTCCCTCTGCTATATTTTGGAAGAGTTTGAGAAGGATAGCTGTTAGCTCTTCTCTAAATGTTTGATAGAATTCGCCTGTGAAGCCATCTGGTCCTGGGCTTTTGTTTGTTGGAAGATTTTGAATCACAGTTTCAATTTCAGTGCTTGTGATTGGTCTGTTCATATTTTCTATTTCTTCCTGGTTTAGTCTCAGAAGGTTGTGCATTTCTAAGAATTTGTCCCTTTCTTCCAAGTTGTCCATTTTATTGGCATATAGTTGCCTGTAGTAATCTCTCATGATCCTTTGTATTTCTGCAGTGTCAGTTGTTACTTCTCCTTTTTCACTTCTAATTCTATGGATTTGAGTGTTCTCCTTTTTTTTTTCTTGATAAGTCTGGCTAATGGTTTATCAATTTTGTTTATCTTCTCAAAGAACCAGCTTTTAGTTTTATTGATCTTTGCTATCGTTTTCTTCATTTCTTTTTCATTTCTGATCTGATCTTTATGATTTCTTTCCTTCTGCTAACTTTGGGGTTTTTGTTCTTCTTTCTCTAATTGCTTTAGGTGTAAGGTTAGGTTGTTTATTTGAGATGTTTCTTGTTTCTTAAGGTAGGCTTGTATAGCTATAAACTTCCCTCTTAGAATTGCTTTTGCTGCATCCCATAGGTTTTGGGTCATTGTGTTTTCATTGTCATTTGTTTCTAGGTATTCTTTGATTTCCTCTTTGATTTCTTCAGTGATCTCTCGGTTATTAAGTAGTGTGTTGTTTAGCCTCCATGTGTTTTTATTTCTTACAGATATTTTCTTGTAATTGATATCTAGTCTCATAGCACTGTGGTCAGAAAAGATACTTGATATGATTTCAATTTTCTTAAATTTACCAAGGCTTGATTTGTGACCCAAGATATGATCTATCCTGGAGAATGTTCCATGAGCACTTGAGAAGAATGGGTATTCTGTTGTTTTTGGATGGAATGTCCTATAAATATCAACTAAGTCCATCTTGTTTAATGTATCATTTAAACCTTGTGCTTCCTAATTTATTTTCATTTTGGATGATCTGTCCATTGGTGAAAGTGGGGTGTTGAAGTCCCCTACTATGATTGTGTTACTGTCGATTTCCCCTTTTATGGCTGTTAGTATTTGCCTTATGTATTGAGGTGCTCCTATGTTGGGTGCATAAATATTTACAATTGTTATACCTTCTTCTTGGATTAATCCCTTGATCATTATGTAGAGTCCTTCTTTGTCTCTTGTAATAGTCTTTGTTTTAAAGTCTATTTTTTCTGATATGAGAATTGTTACTCCAGCTTTCTTTTGATTTCCATTTGCATGGAATATGTTTTTCCATCCCATCACTTTTAATCTGTATGTGTCCCTAGGTCTGAAGTGGGTCTCTTGTAGACAGCATATATATGGGTCTTGTTTTTGTATCCATTCAGCCAGTCTATGTCTTTTGGTTGGAGCATTTAATCCATTTACATTTAAGGTAATTATCGATATGTATATTCCTATTACCATTTTCTTAATTATTTTGGGTTTATTATTGTAGGTCTTTTCCTTCTCTTGTGTTTCTTGCCTAGAGAAGTTCCTTGAGCATTTGTTGTAAAGCTGGTTTCGTGGTGCTGAATTCTCTTAGCTTTTGCTTGTCTGCAAAGGTTTTAATTTCTCTGTCAAATCTGAATGAGATCCTTGTTGGGTAGAGTACTCTTGCTTGCAGGTTTTTCTCCTTCATCACTTTAAGTATATCCTGCCACTCCCTTCTGGCTTGCAGAGTTTCTGCTGAAAGTTCAGCTGTTAACCCTATGGGGATTCCCTTATGTGTTACTTGTTGCTTTTCCCCTGCAGCTTTTAATATTTGTTCTTTGTATTTAATTTTGGATAGTTTGAGTAATATGTGTCTTGGCATGTTTCCCCTTGGATTTATCTTGTATGGGACTCTCTGTGCTTCCTGCAATTGATTAACTATTTCCTTTCCCATATTAGGGACGTTTTCAACTATAATCTCTTCAAATATTTTCTCAGTCCCTTTCTTTTTCTCTTCTTCTTCTGGGACCCCTATAATTCGAATGTTGGTGTGTTTAATGTTGTCCCAGAGGTCTCTGAGACTGTCCTCAATGCTTTTCATTCTTTTTTCTTTATTCTGCTCTGCAGTAGTTATTTCCACTATTTTATCTTCCAGATCACTTATCCATTCTTTTGCCTCAGTTATTCTGCTATTGATTCCTTCTAGAGAATTTTTAATTTCATTTATTGTGTTGTTCATCATTGTTTGTTTGCTCTTTAGTTCTTCTAGGTCTTTATTAAATGTTTCTTGTATTTTCTCCATTCTATATCCAAGATTTTGGATCATCTTTACTCTCATTATTCTGAATTCTTTTTCAGGTAGACTGCCAATTTCCTCTTCATTTGTTAGGTCTGGTGGGTTTTTGCCTTGCTCCTTCATCTGCTGTGTGTTTCTCTGTCTTCTCATTTTGCTTAACTTACTGTGTTTGGGGTCTCCTTTTCGCAGGCTGAATGTTCGCAGTTTCCATTGTTTTTGGTGTCTGTCCCCAGTGGCTAAGGTTGGTTCAGTGGGTTGTGTAGGCTTCCTGGTGGAGGGGACTAGTGCCTGTGTTCTGGTGGATGAGGCTGGATCATGTCTTTCTGGTGGGCAGGTTCACCTCTGGTGGTGTGTTTTGGGGTGTCTGTGGCCTTATTATGATTTTAGGCAGCCTCTCTGCTAATGGGTGGGGTTGTGTTCCTGTCTTGCTAGTTGTTTGGCATACGGTGTCCAGCACTGTAGCTTGCTGGTTGTTGAGTGGAGCTGGGTCTTGGGGTTGAGATGGAGATCTCTGGGAGAGTTTTACCGTTTGATACTACATGGAGCTGGGAGATCTCTTGTGGACCAGTGTCCTGAACTTGGCTCTCCCACCTCAGAGGCACAGCCTTGACACCTGGCTGGAGCACCAAGAGCCTATCCTCCACACGGCTCAGAATGAAAAGGAGAAAAAAAGAAAGAAAGAAGAAGATACACTAAAATAAAATAAAGTAAAATGAAATAAAATAAAGTTATTAAAGTAAAAAAGAATTATTAGAGAAAAAAAATTTAAGTTATAAAAAAAAAACAAAAACGGACAGACAGTACCCTAGGACAAATGGTAAAAGCAAATCTATACAGACAAAATCACCCAGAAGCATACACATACACACTCACAAAAAGAGAAAAAGGGGAAAAAATAATATATCTTTGTTCCCAAAGTCCACCTCCTCAATGTGGGATGATTCATTGTCTATTCAGGTGTTCAACAGATACAGGTACATCAAGTTGATTGTGGAGATTTAATCCGCTACTCCTGAGGCTACTGGGAGAGATTTCCCTTTCCCTTCTTTGTTCGCACAGCTCCCGGGCTTCAGCTTTGGATTTGGACCCGTCTCTGCGTGTAGGTCGCCTGAGGGCGTCTGTTCTTCGCTCAGACAGGACGGGGTTAAAGGAGCAGCTGCTTCGGGGGCTCTGGCTCACTCAGGCCGGGGGGAGGGAGGGGTACGGAGGAGGCGGGGCGAGCCTGCGGCGGCAGAGGCCGCTGTGACGTTGCAGCAGCCTTAGGCGTGCCCTGCGTTCTCCCGGGGAAGTTGTCCCTGGATCACGGGACCCTGTCAGTGGCGGGCTGCACAGGCTCCCGGGAGGGGCGGTGTGGAGAGTGACCTGTGCTCGCACACAGGCTTCTTGGTGGCGGCAGCAGCAGCCTTAGCGTCTCATGCCCGTCTCTGGGGTCCGCGCTGTTAGCCGCGGCTCGCGCCCATCTCTGGAGCTCGTTTAGGCGGCGCTCTGAATCCCCTCTCCTCGCGCACCAGGAAACAGAGAGGCAAGAAAAAGTCTCTTGCCTCTTCGGCAGCTCCAGACCTTTTCCCGGACTCCCTCCCGGCTAGCTGTGGCGCACTAGCCCCTTCAGGCTGCGTTCACGCCGCCAACCCCAGCCCTCTCCCTGCGATCCAATCCGACCGAAGCCCGAGCCTCAGCTCCCAGCCCCGCCCGCCCCGGCGGGGGAGCAGACAAGCCTCCCGGGCTGGTGAGTGCTGCTCGGCGCCGAGCCTCTGTGCGGGAACCTCTCCGCTTTGCCCTCTGCACCCCTGTGGCTGCGCTCTCCTCCACGGCTCCGAAGCTTCCCCCCTCTGCCACCCGCAGTCTCCGCCCGCGAAGGGGCTCCTAGTGTGTGGAAATCTTTCCTCCTTCACAGCTCCCTTCCACTGGTGCAGGTCCCGTCCCTATTCTTTTGTCTCTGCTGTTTCTTTTTTCTTTTGCCCTACCCAGGTACGGGGGGAGTTTCTTGCCTTTCGGGAGGTCTGAGGTCTTCTGCCAGCGTTCAATAGGTGTTCTGTAGGAGCAGTTCCACATGTAGACGTATTTCTGATGTATTTGTGGGGAGGAAGTTGATCTCCGCGTCTTACTCTTCCGCCATCTTGAAGCGCCTCCGAGGGAAGGTTTTCTAAAGCAAGGAGTATGAAACAGCTTTGACAGGGGTGGCTGAGTGAATGGGAAATGTGATAGGTATAAAGATACACCCCCATTTCCAATGCCTCCTGACATGTTTTCTTGGATTTTGGGGGGAAATAATGGAAAGCTAATGAAAGTGTCTATTTTTGAGTTGCCCTCTTTGCTAAGGTCCTGGAAATAATTTAATCCCTGTCAGTCTCATGAACTGAGTTATGGGGAGTAAAGAAAAGATGTGAGGCATCTATTAAGCTGGAGAGAGACGATTCTGCAGCCAATAGTCACTGTAACAACTCAGTGAACTGGCCCACCGTTGCCCGCTTTGGCTGCTTCCTGATCATGGTATGAGTGGTATGATTTTGGAGCTAGTTCTTGCGGCAGAGGTTCTGATTCTGGAGCTGCCTGATCAGTGGCGGGTGTAGCACTGATCTTGGTGGCCAAGTTCTGAGGCAAGTCATTGTTGGAAACTCAGCCTATAGTCCATTTTTTCAGCCCTATAACAATTCTGACTTATTTATACACTTTAATTAATTCTATTAAACTGATTAGAATAATTTAATTTGTCTGAAATTACAAACTTTTTGGAAGACAGTTCTTCAGGGGTCTCTCACATTCCTGTTCATCTTGCTGCCTTTGTTCTTTACTGTCTTTTGAGAGATGTTAGCACAGTGGACAGCTTTGGGAGACAGTGACAGTGTGTTCCTCTGGAGCAGAGAGTAGGTATGCCTACAGTCCAATATAACGAAGCTGTCATGCTGTGAGCTTCCCTAGAGAGAGACTCACGTTGCAAGAAACTGAGGGTGACCACCAGTCAACAAGAAACGAGTTCCTATATTCCAACAACGTGCATGAAGGGATTGTGTCCTGTCATCCATAATGCGAGTGAACTTGAAGAGGTTCCGTCCCCAGTTGAACCTTGAGTCTAGTTGACCCTGGGTGAAACCTTGATTTCAGCCTTGGGAAAGGCTCTGAAGTAGAGGACCCCACAAAGCTGTGCATGGATTCCTAACCTACCTTTTTACTGAGGTAGTCAGTGTTGCTGCTTTAAGCTTCCAAAACAAGGGATAATTTATTGCTCAGCAATAGGTAACTAAAACGTTCCTACCTGAGCTTCTGGCCCTGGTAGATGGATAGCAACTGAAAGATAGAGGTCTGTATCATTGTTTAGAGAAAAGCTGGCTGACCAGGAAGACCTAGTTTGGACTTTTATGTGACTAAGAATTTAATTGCTTAACTCAGTGTCATTTTGGGGTGGATAAATAGAGCAACTAGAATTGCTTACCTTAATAATACAATCTGCTTTCTCTTAGTTGTTTTGTTATTTATTTTGTATATTCGTGACCCAATAGTGTGCTGTATAGATTTTCACCCTTTTTTCAAAATGATTAATTTTAATTCTTTTCATTTTTTTTCCACTATTGATTTTAAAGTTATATATTCTATTTTTTTTTTTTTCTAGTGCTTGCTGTTAACCTTTTAACGTATGTACTTAGTGGGTCATTAAATAAGCAGAATTTATAAGTTGTAATCAGAAAGCAACTTTATATTGGTCCCCAACCACTCAGTAAACATTAATTCAATGAGGAAATTCACTCCTGTTCCTAGATTAAAATGCCAGCAATCCATGAATTATCTGATAATTCTTAGCTAATTCAATGTCTTATAATTGCTTTAAAACAAAACAGATTTAAAAAAAAATAAGAAAGGATCTGGCATCTGTACTATTACCAAGTTCCTTGGATGTTTCTAAGCTACCCAGAATTTGAGAACCACATAAAACATCGCCTTGATTTGGAAATTAGAATGTCCAATCCAATATATTAATTTCCATATTTGTCATCATTTAAAGAGAAGACAGCTCCTCTTACCCTCTGAGATGAGCTGCCTTCTACTGGGAAAGGAGTATGGTACTTACCTTCTCTTCAGGAGCCTTTTTTCCATCCCTCCATCTCTTTCTTCTTGACACGTCTCTGATTCATCTAGTGTGAAAACAAGAGGAGGGAAGATTGAAAGGAGAACAGGAAAGTTCTTGCTTGACCACCATGCTTAAAAGTTGACATGTACATGTGAGCAACAAAATATGAATTAGTATAGTTATCTTCCAGTTGAAGAATATAAGAACTTTAGAATGCTTTAGCTCTCTTTATCCTATCCAGTCAAGTTTTAGCTTAACTATATTTTTAATCTTACCAAAATAGTTGCTGTTATCATTACCATTTTATACAGTCAAGGTTTCCTTATTGAGGTTTATCCACATGTTTTCCAATGGTTTCTTCTAGTATGACTCTTCACATTTTATTGCACTTCAGAAGTCTTTCTCAAAAAGACTTCCTTGTCAAAGGATTTTTTTACTGGCTGTAGATTTCAGCCTATCATTATTTTCTCTCCATCTCCTGAAGATATAGTAGACCCTGTAGTGTGTGCCTACCCAGTATCCACTGTTGCATTTTTCCTTGAGAGTATTCAAGAGTATTCAAGTATTCTCTTGAGAGAATACTAAAGTCAAATGCCAGCTAAATATCTCCATTCCCAAACTTCACTGCTGCTAGAGGAGGTTATTAATGCAATTCTTGCTAATAAGATGTTAAGTCAAGTTCTACTGGTCATTTCCATGAAAGGTTTTATTTTCGTGACAAACAAAGACAGATATTGCTGACAAAATCCTTGATTTATTCTTCCTACCTTGGATGTGTATGTGACTTCTGTAGCTATAGCAGCCATCTTGTGACTTTGAAATTAGAAGCTTAAGGGACCAATAGAAATTCAGAGATGCCAACTCTGACATTGTTAACACAATGTCAGCAACCACCCATCTGATTTTATATTAAAAAGTATTATATTTTACTCACTGTGATATATGACACGCATGTTGGTTAATTTCTTTGCACCTTTGCACTCGTTCTCTCTCTACTCTTCTCTGCCTAATATACTCCTTGTCATTCATTGTTTAGGTCTCAGTTCAAAATTTACTTCTTTTGTAAATATTTCCTTGACACCCTCAGGCAAAACAATTCATTATTTCATCTATGTTCTAGCAACAGTTTATCTATGTTTTATTAACATTTATCCCATTTTATTGTAACTCATTCTTTGATTTTGTCAGTCTCAACAGATTGTTTATTCTTCAAGAACAGGTGTCATACTTTATCTATATTTTAACACAAATAAGTGTTTATTTAATGAATTAATCTATGCCCAGTGGGCTTGGCTGCAGTGTCCAAATACAAAAAGTATTATTAATATTTTTCCCCTCTGGCTTTCTTTTTCTGAGTATAAGTTTTGTTTAGTGACTCTTACTGACAAGTGAACACAGAACCCCTACGATTACTTTGCAGTACAAATAAGTCCTCCAGAAATCGCCCCAGGGATCACTGGAGGAGTAGTTGAGTACGTTCTGAATCAGGTTGCTGTTCCTAGAATACTACATAGAATGTTTCGCTAATAACACTTTAGTTTAATTCTATTCCTTCCTGAAAATGCTGATAGTGTAAATATAAAGTTTTCTATAAGTGAAGAAATACTATTTCAACATCTGTTAGGCTAGAAGAATGATCCTCATTATTCAGAGAAGACTTGGAGAATAAAAACCAAGATGAGGTTAAAGAAGATTATCTAGGAGCAAAGTGATTTTACCGTTTCAAAATGACTTCACTATTTCACCATTGAGGTTAACCAGGCTGGAGAATATTTTTCGTTTCATTCTTTTTGTGGATTTCAATGCGCTTTCTAACTAGGATTTACGTTAATTTTACTTTCCTTTCTGAAACATTGTTGATGGCTTAAAAAAACTCTGTATTTATAAGCAAGTGAGCCAGACTCTGATGATCAGAGAACTTACTGTGAAAACCCAAAGGCATCTTACTGTAAGGGATTCATAACTAAAGGATGAAGGGAAGACAGATGGAGAAGCAATGTAGTTAGACTAAAATAATTTAAAGCTTAGCAGAGTAACACTATATTTGGAAAATGATACCTCGATACTACCAGACTGGAGTAAATTAAACCTATCATGATTTTAGCCTGGACACAAAATATTTCAGTCCTTGCTAGAGAAATGTTTGAGAGATTGCTAAATTCTCCTTGAGTTGTCATTCTGACATAGTAAATATTCAAACTACAAACACTTAACTACGCTTGATATATTTGCGTTACTAGTTGTTCATATTTATTACTTTTTATTTTCTACCACCAAAAAATATCTCCATTCTTCTAATACAAATATTTTCCTCAATAACTTCTTTCTTCCTTGCTCTACGTTAATTGTTCTTCTTTGTGTACTTGCTTTCATTAAAAAAGCAAAAACAAACAAAAACACCTTCAAGTCTCTATTTTGTTTTCATCAAAGTGGAAAGTTCTACATTAAAGGATACAAACTTAAATCCCTACAGAAGCTTGGCAGGTGATATAAATGAGAGAGTAGGCCAAGTATAGACCAGTGGGGAGAGTGGATTTGTGAGGACTGTTGGGTCAAAACAAGACGTACAACATCTAAAGTGGGTAGTTGCTACTTAGCCCTTGCTAAGGGATTTTTAATGGATTATTTGATTTTTTTCCCAAGCAGGTTATGCATCCAGATATTTCTGTTAAGTTTCCATTTTAAAGAAACGCTGCTAGGGACTTCCCTGGCGGTCCAGTGGTTAAGACTCCATGCTTCCACTGCAGGGGTGCATAAAATCCCGCATGCCACACGGCGTGGCCGGAAAAAAAAAAAAAAAAAAAGCTGCTGTAGTATCTAGACATCAAACATCAATGCCTGGTAACATCACAAAGAAAAAGAGGATGGAAAACTATATCATTGCTTATGAAGTGATCCTATAAAAAATAAATAAATAAGTCACAATGAACATAACGTAACTTCTAGATCCCATTCCCAATTTACAAGAATACAGAGAACTCAGGAGCTCGTTAAACTACATCATCGGGATGCACTCAGCACAATCCAGCCTGTAGGGAACTGCAGGACCCACAGCACAGTTTCTTCAAGAAATAATTGAAAGGAAAAAAAAAAAAGCCAAAAAACTGGAGGGTGAATTTATAGACCAGAAGAGGTTTAAAAGATACATTAACCAATTGCAATGTGTAAGCCTCTATACATCCTGATTTTTAAAAATTGTAACATTTATGAGATGCTCACAGGATATTTGCTATCAAGGAATTATTGTTGATTTTTAAAAATACTATAAGGTTAATGCAGTCATGTTAGAAAATCATCCTAATCTTTAGAGATACCTATAAAACTATTCACAGATGGAATTTTAGAAATGCATTCACATTTTAAAAAACAAAATACTCAGCAGACATGCCGTGTGTCTGTGAGCCGGGTGTGGCTTGTATGCTGCCAGTGTGCAACTTCTGATCTGTAAGAATATATGCAACTAATTTAATTTATTTCTCATTATCATTAAACACTAGTATATTTTAATTATATGGAAGAGATATAGAGATACATAGGCCACCATTTTCACTTGGAGAATATGAGATATATAAATCGAACCTTAAAAAGAAATACAGTATCACCACCCTCTCACCTGCTTAATATTAAACTCTATCTTTAACTGCTGGTCTTGTTGAATGTTTCCCCAGATCTTACGTCTTATAGTGCTTCTGAGTAATAACAAGTTTAAGTTAGTAAACAGCTTGTGAGGTACTTCTGCTGTGAAATGTATTTCTGAGCAAACCATCCTCCCTAAGTCTGCCAGTCAGACAATGCCATTATACAACACATCGCAAAATGAGACCATTTGGGGAATGATCATACCCTCCTCCAGTAACCCTGGGGACAATGTATCATTAATTTGTTAGAACCACTGAATTCTAATTCCCTAAATCCTACTTGAGGGAATAAAATTTAAGAGAGATTTCAAGGTTATCATTGCTGCAGACCCTCCAGAGCCCCACTGTATGAAAAGTGGCCACTGTCCAGTGACTGGTACATACACAGGGCTCAATAAAGGCTGGTTCCCTTCCCCTTTACCCTGCCCATTGCTCAGTGAAGTCCCTCTTACGGGTAAGCAGAATTATCTAATAATAAGCACTCTGTTGATAGGGAGATTCAGAGTGGAAGTAGAGAATATGTATTAAACTCACCTAGAGGATTTTTCAGTATAAAGACCCTCTCCCTGTAGGCGAATTAGAATTCAGTGAGGTGGAAAGAATGCATGAAATCTACAAAACCTCCCCAAACGATAATAACATGTCATCTTTCTGGTGATGCTCGACTCATGGTCCCCTGTAACCCCATCTCCTTGTTGAGAACCATTGCTCTAAAAAAATGGATCTCAGGATCTTAAATGAGAGAATTCGAACAGCAAAGATGTTGTTATTCTGGACTAATCCATCATCTACCTTAGGACATCTGTCACTCTGTAAATTTCTTAAGCATATCAAATTTAAAAGTAAATCGTAGAATCACAAGAATCATATTCTATTGGTCTCTACTAACTAAGACTCCTATTTTATGCCACAAATGTTAAGACAACCTTACTGTTTTTTGGAAAAGGAATCATGTTTAGCATTGCATGATTATTAGAAAAATAAATTATATAAAATACTTGCAGTCAATTCAAGGACTGCTTTTCTACAAAACACCATAGTTACAGGTAGGTGTGAAATTACTCACTAGAAATAGAGCAGAAAGGAAGAAAATACTGTTTATTCATTATTAACGAGGCAATAAGTTACAGAATAAGGAATAAGAAACCAGAAATTGGTATGAGCACAGAAATAGGTTTCACATGTAGCCACAATGGAGCTGCTATAATTTTATATATGGAAATAGCTTGGAAACGAGGTTGAGTGGAAGCAAACGATCCCTGGTGGACAATTTATCAAATGCCAGGGTTAATCCTGCCTCCTATATGAGGCTTCCCTGCTCTGTGCATAGCTGCTTACACACAGTTCTGATACTTCTCATTTGAAATATCCCGGGGGAGTTATGTCACTTCCTCTGTGCATTTTCCCTGTAGGATCTGACTTGTTTTGTGAAGTAGGAAATACATATATTAACATAGATTTTTAGCTTTCCTTTTGGAGGCTGATAGTCAAGACGTGAAAGGATTAATTCATCTCAAAAGTCCTGTAAAACCTGCATGCTCCCGCCACCTCTTCTCAACAAGCTGCCCCTTTAGTTGGTCAAAGGGCTTCAGTGGCAACAGGCTGGCGGTGGGTGTTCTGTCCTAGCCGTGCCTGACTGGCACAAAGTCTCCCAAGGCAGCCTGAGGACTCCCAGTTTGCTGGCATAAGGCCAAATGTGCTACACAATCTTCTTGTGACAGGTATGCACCCAACTTGGGGTTGAAAATGAGTGGGGCCCACAGGATTTCTTGTTGCTATACAAATACATTTAAAAGGTCCTAGTACTGTCTACTGATTGTATAGATTTTTTTAAAAAATGAGAGTACTAAGCTAAGGGGATGCCTTTTTAAATATTAGTGACTTCTATTATGCTCTTCGTTAAGAGAAAAAGGAAGAAAACTTATCTACAAATAAATATTCCTTTGAAGGTCATAGATCTATACAAAGCAGAAATCTCAGTTTAAACCTCAGAGGTGAGAAGGATGCAATTTCTTTATTTTTCTCTAACTCATCTGAATTTCTATTATGTGCCTCAGCCCACTGTGTGAGGTGACAATTCTGGGTCCCCACTCCCTTTCCAAGAGTTTTGTCTGAGGTCTGAAAGGCTTTCATCATCCAAGTCTTTGGCACCTAGAGGACTTGGTCCTTGTTGTCATCTATACACTTGCATCTCGGGCATCACACCTGGCCCCTAATTGTCAGCACACAGAGATTGTCACTGTGTCACTTCTCATTCCTGTCAGAGAGGTCCTTGTGTCCTCCACTCAGCAGGGGATTTATCTCCTCCTTCTGCACCACACTGAGTTACATAACTGTCTGTGCAGCTGGTGAAAGGCTTCTAATCCACCATAACCCTCCATGCAGGGGACAATTCTGTGGCTTCCAAGCCATGCTGGGCCACATGAACCTCTGTGACTGTCTCAGGTTCATCTGACTAAATATACTCCACAAACTATATACTATACTGAGTATATGAGACAAATAGCTTCCCTCTGTGACAGAGCAGGGCCTGGCATGAGCTTCTTCTCCTTTTCCCATTCCTTCTCCTTTTCCTCCTCCTTCATCTTCTCTGTTTAATCAACTTTATTGTCATGTAATTTGTGAACAATAAAAGGCACGGTAAGTAATCAGTTCAGTGAGTTCTGACAACAGTTCATACCCGTATAAATCATCATCAGAATCAAGGCACAGAAGTTTTCCATCACCCTCCCTCATGCCCTTTGCAACCAACAGCTTCTCCCAAAGCCAGAATCAGACAACCACAGATCTGCTTTTTGTTACGGTAGATTAATTTCTCCTATTCTAGAATTTCATATATATGGAGTCAAGCAATATGTACTCTTTTGTCTTTGATTTCTTTCACTCTTATAACGATTTTGAAATTCCCACATTTTGTTCAGTGTAACAGTATTTTGTTCCCTTTTATGGCTAGTAGCATTCTGTTGTTTGAATATACCACAGTTTGCTTAGCCATTTATCTAATAATGGACATTTGTGTTGTTTTGAGTTCAGGGGTATTACTACTGAAGCATTCATGTACAAGTATTGTTTGGATATAAGGTTTGATCTTGGTTAAATACATGGGTCTGGATTTTCTGGGTTGAATAATGAGTTTGATTAACTTTATAGGAAAATGCCAAATTGTTTTTGGAAAGCAATTGTATCATTTCACATTCCCACCAGCAATGTCTGAGAATTTCAGTCCCTCCACATCCTTGTCAACACTTGGTATTGCTAATAAGCCTTTTCATTTTAGCCATTCTAATGGGTCTATAACAGTTTATCATTTTAGTATTAATTTTTCTGATGAAAAATAATGGTCACCCTTGCATATGCTTATTAATTATTTGTATGTTTCTTATTGTGAAATGTCTCTTCAAATCTTTTGCCAGTTTTGTAAATGGATTTTTGTCTTATGAGTTGTAGGAGTTCTTTTTATATTATGGATACAAGTCTGAAATCCATATCAGATACGTGTGTTTAAATATTTCTTCCCATCCATACCTTGCCTTTTCATTTTATTAATGGTGTCTTTCAAAGAGAATAATTTCTAATTTGGTAAGGTCAAATTTATTATTTTTTTATGGTTTGTGTCCTAAGAAATTATTGTCTACTCCAAAGTTGTAAAAACTTCTGTTTTCTTCTAGAATTTTTTTATAATTTTAGTTTTTATAATAATCCTATCTATGCCTTATTTTAATTTTTAGATATGCTATGAAACTTACGGTCAAGGCTCATAATTTTTCCATATGGATATCTAACTGTTTCAGCATCATTTATTGAAAAGTTTATCATTTCCTTATTTAATTTGATCATTCTTAAAAATCAATTAATAGTATACGTGTGGGTTATTTCTAGACTCTGTTCTACTGATCTATATTTTATTCTTGCACAAATAGTACACCTCTTGCTTTTTTTTAGATTTCTATTCAGCCTTAAAATAATTTTTTCTTTTTTCTAAGTTATTCGTATTTTTAAGTAAATTTTATAATCCATTTATTAATTTATACATTACAGCTTACTGGGATTTTAACTGAGATTGCATTAAATCAATGGATGTATTTGGGGAAATTAACATCTTAACAGTATTGACTCTCCAGTCCAAAAAACTGGTATATCTCCACTTATTTATCTTTAATTATCTCAGTGATATTTTACAGTTATCTGGGTAGATGTCTTGCCTGTATTTTGTTAAATTTATCTTCAAATATTTCATGTTTCATATTACTGTAGATATTCTGCCAATATAGCCTATAACTGGAACTGTTAATGCCTGATAACACAGGGTAAGCAGAGTCTCCTAAGGGCATTAGAAACAACCCAAAGTCTTTCCTCCTGATCTTTTCATGCACAAAGGAAATGGAGCCTAGAAACCTGCTTTGAGCTGAACAAAGACTAGATGGAAATGCTTATCTTGTCAAAGTGAGGCCTTAACACTAAGACATACATTAAACAAAATAAAACAGGTTTTAGGGTTGAAAAATATGCTAAAAGTGTCAGGATTTACAAACCCAAGGAGATAAAGACTTAAGTAGAAGTCATTTTGACTTCTGCTTGTAAGAAGATTTTCTGCCAAATAGCAAGGCTATTTTTTGCAAAAATCAATATAAGAAGATAAATAGATGAGTTAGTCCTCAAAAGTGCTATACTTATTTAGAAAATAAGGGCTAACCTTTACTACACCTACTGATAGAACATCAGTAGCAGTTCAAGGAAGGCACATATTGCCAGGAAAGATCATTCACAAAAGGAGCTGGATTCAGGAGAAAGAAGAGGGAGACAGAGAATACAAATGCCCAGTGCCAAGAGAAAAGAAAGGAATTGTACACCTCCACTCTCTAATTTTATACTCCCGAGTATTATTACCACATACACTTCATATTCAGTTTTTATACAGCCAGACCCTTCCGTTTAGCACCTTGTTCACGTGTCACAACTTCTCAAGACGATGTTCACTGTCTTCTCCACAAGTAGAATTAAATTTGCGGTGTAATCCACAGTCTCTCTTAAAAAAAAAAAAAAAAATCTTGTCATCCTCAGACTATTTCTGTATGACTCTGTCCCCTTTGTAATCTCATTCAGGCCATGCACTCAGTAGTGTTAGGAGAAATGGTAAATATCTTCAGCTATAGACATTTCCCCAGAGGGAGAACATACATGTTTTCATTCATACTCCACATCAACACAGAAAGGGAAGTATTACGGTGAAACTGAGCACATGAAGGTCTAGAGAGGTTAAATATTTTGCCAGAATAACATAGTTCGTTGGTGGTAGAATTAGGATTTGAATCCACTTCTGACTACAAAACTGTGTTCTTGCTTTGTCTTCTGTTTCCCTATATAAATTTTCTTTTTTGGTGGAGGGAGGGAGATGTTATGGAAAATGGAGGCTGCAACACATATATTTCTGACCTCATTTTCTTTCTATTTCTGTGTAGCAACCAAAATAGGCATATTGATGGAGGCTTAACGATATTTCTGGGACTGTTCCCTCCAGGAAAGAATAGTTGTTAGGCATTTTCTGGTGAGAAGCAGACAAAGAACAGAACAGAAATTTACCCTTTCGAAAGCCTTTGGCCAAGACCAGATCTCATGATACCTAAGAGGGTTAACAGAGCTGTTCATGTATATCTAATTTAAAAGAGTTAAAAGAAACTTTTGTCCTTAAAGAAGGTATGGCATGGATTTACTTCAAGTTCCTTTGCTTATAACTTAGAAGACACATAAAGAGAGAAGCAAATATTTCCCAGTTTTGCCAACATGTATATTTTAAAAGGGAAATATATCATGATTTTTTTCAGTTTTGGAGAAGTTATTTGGTCCCATAAGCAGCAAATGTAAAGTCTCATATAAAATGCATACAAGCCTAAGGCTGAGATGCATCCAGCAAAACCGATCCGACAAAAATTTCTCCCGCATTCAGCTTCTGTACAGGGTGGTTCCTGCAATTTTTATATTTTGAAAATTTCCTCATATTTCACACATACATCTGCAATCCCAACTTTCAAGGAAGCAGTGTCGGAACTTTTCTGAAAATACTCTCGAAGGAAGTTTTGAAGATGAAAATAAAAAAGTTGTTTTGATGTTACAGCTGGGAGTCAGCAGGGTAGCAATTTATGACCTTAAGTCATACAAGAGCCCCTTAAGAGATACAGGGACAAACTGGTGACACCATCACACACTCTGGGAGGGACTGTGTGACCTGGGGAGAGCCAGGTGTCAGGGAACCTCAAGTAGGCACATCGTCACTGTGGTCAGACACATAGCTAGAAGAGCCCTTCGACAAAGTCTAAGTGCAAATCTCTTATTTTTCAGATGTGGAAACGAAGCCCAGAGGGATTAAGTTTATTTGACCTTGGGTCATACAATGAGTTAGTGGTCCAGTGTTACTTCACACCTCTTCCTCAGTTAATGACTATCCAACATTTTAAAGAATTGAAGAGCAAAGCTGGTTTCCTTTCACTAGTCAAGAAGCAGCACAAAGTCTTTAAAAATGAATAATTTCCTGCATTGCGTAAAAAGAAATTATTTTCATATTCATAGGTATATTTTCTTTCAGACAGATAAAACTTTGAACTAAAGAAAAAAGAAACAACTAATAATATGACTAATAAATGATGAATAATGATTTAGAATGAACAAAACAGGTCTTTCCTTCTGGGGATAATAAAACTTACTCCCAAGGAGAGGTCCCTGGCAATTGGCTTGTTAACACTGCTTCAAGTTTTCATGATTTTATGAAATTAAAATTATTGACTAAAAAATAGAAAAATTAGGTGGTGGTGTGATGAACTGGGATTGACATATATACACTAATATGTATAAAATGGTTAACTAATAAGAACCTGCTGTATAAAAAAATAAATAAAATAAAATTCAAAAATTCAAAAAAAAAAAAAAAAGAGAAAGAAATTACCACATATTAAATCCTTAGTGATTGCTCAAGAAAAGCTGAAATCTTGAGTGTTACATCTATTAATGCCAAGGTTGGGTTTTTTCCATGGGAACACTGGGTGCTAAAATCAACAGGGATTTTCAGCTTAAGATGGCAGACTAGGAAACATATTTACTTTCTGTTCCTCCTGAAACCATATTTAAATAAAAGTATAGAAATACCAAAATTAATAAACTAATAAAAGCCAAGAGACTGTGGAACTCATCAACACAGAAAGATTTCAACACATTTCGAGAAGGCAAACAATGAAATCCTCCAAGCGATGAATAAAATAATTAAGAAAAGACTACCCTAAGTAGGGTCTGCTAAGCCAGTCTACCCTTAGGTCTACCCTAAGCCAGTCAGCTTTTGCTGAGCTCTGGTTATAGTAAAGGGCAGAGGAAAGAAGAGGGGCTGAAAACAAGGAGACAAAAGTCATTTTAGGAAAAAAAGTTCATTTAATGAGCTCTAGGGAACACTCAGCCTGCTGCCATCCTAACTCATGAATTACAGTGGATTGTTGGTAAGCAAGACAAGAAAACAGGGAACAAACAAAACAAACAAAAATCAAGAGATTGTTTCTTAGAACTCTTCTCAAATAAGATCAAGGAATTACGGTGAAATGCCACAGCTGTAAATCATTTCTGCTCCTGGAGAGGTTAGAAAGGGCTTATAATATTTACCCTTTTTTTTCAGACAGAATTTAGGTCTGAGCAAAACCTTTTGTGTCCTCCAACCTCAAAGTTTATTGGGGATGGAAGTCAAATTTGCTTTGACATACCATAAAAAGAATCTCATGAGCAGAGGGTCAAACTAATTTTGTAATATATGAATTATGCCCAGTGCTATTTTAAATAGATTTTAAACTAAAATATATAAATAAATTTTTACTGATCTATATGATTCTGGGTTCTGAAACTTCTACATGTCACATGCCTGCTACATAACACACAATGTCAGCCCCAGGAGAGAGAAAACACTCCAATGAAGCAAGCCAAAGAAACAAGATTCAAACAAGGTAAAGTGATGTGTAGACCAGGAATTTTCAGTTCTTTCCTGTCATGCTGAAGCTTCCAGCTCCTGAATAACAACACGTTTCCCTTGTCCTAGACGCCTAAGAGTATGTCTCCTCTCTTGGGCATAAGAATCTTAGAGTTACATATGTGTAGTAAAGAGTGGACCCAGCTGGCATACTCACAATGACCAAATTGTGTTGCTCGTACTTTAAACTAATACATTGCTCCACGATGAAGTTGCAGTAAATGAAATTTGCTTTCTAGACATGAATGAGATCCCTTACTGGATATACTCCAGGAAGGGCAGAGAAACTGGCTTCTAATCCATATGGAATAATTCACTGGTGAATTCCTTTCAGGATAGCCCGTGATTTATCTAGAATATAATCTTTACATATCTGGATTCTTCAAACTAGACCAAAGGGAAAATCTGGGCTGCAAGCCTCAGTTAGAAATGTGGGATGGTGCTATGCTGACAGCTGGCGGTCCCTGACCTGTATTTTCTGAGACTAGAACCCAGTGTGGTGGATGACCAGTTCATGAGTTGAACAAAAGAAGACCTCCTACAGGGCAGTGTGTGTGTTCATTACAGGTACGGCACTTAGGGCTCAGTACATAAGGAGTACAAGAAAAAAAAAAAAGGAACACATGAAGCATATATGATAAGGAGGCACCACAGTCCAGAGCACGCGCTCTGGAATCACACAGGCTTGGTGCGAATCCCGGCTAAGCCACTACCATCTGCATACCCTGCAGAACAGTCGAAGGTTGAAATGTTGTTTTACCAAATTTCGAAAAAGAAGTGAAGAAAGAACCTATCTGCCAGGAAGGGACATGGTGGGGTGTGGCATCCAGTCGGGTCAGGGCTCTGCATCCCCTGCTCAGAAACCGGCTTTTACACGCGCCAAAAAGGCAGGATCCCATCCAGCAGGCCAGGTACTCCCGTCTGCGGATTCTTCCCTTGGTGAATAGGAGGGACTCGCCAAAGAAGCCCGTGCTGTCTGCTCGTAATTCCACGATGTTCTGCTGCTCGAGAACCATCAAGATTCCTCCACCGGGACGCAGATTTACCCTCCTGCGTTCACCACCTGAGCGGGCAGTCAAGGTTAGGAAGCCGGTACCGTCCAGTCACCTCCCATTTCCTTGCCCAAAGCAGAGCGAGGTGAAGGTCCAAGAAGAGCCCCGAAGAGGCATGGCAAAGATGGAGGATCACACAGACCGAAGGAGAGGACGATCGGAAGCGGGGCCACCGTAGCAGTGGGGATACACCATTGACATCCAGGCCCCAGGAGGCCAGTGGAGTCCTCACTTCCCTCGAGTGCGATCCTGAGCTTCTGGACCTCCTTCCCCAGCACCCAGAAGACAACTGGAGTGAGAACGCCCAGATGTCTCCAGTGAGCTCCTCCTCAGAAAGCCATGTCATCCGCTCACGTGGGGATGCTGGAGAGGTCCTGCCTCCTTGGAAGCCTGAGTCCCATGCCACGGTGTTCTCTGCCCCAACCCCATGCTGCTCCCTGCTGCCGGAGAGGCCAACAAAAGAAGTGCTGGGTGAAGACCACCGGCCCAGCCCACCAGGCTCACTGATGTCTGGGAAGGAGCTGCAGCGTGAAAAGTCTTCACACATCCCATCAAGAAGCTCCTCTTCCCGGTATCTACCAGCAGTAGGCCCTGCAAGCGGAAGGTTCCCCTGCCACTTTTTCTGCCGCTGCCGGGGCTGAGGTCATCCCCGCCACTGACATGGGATGGGGGTGAGCTGCCCCCTCCTCCTAAGCTTCCGTGCTTAGCTCTTGCCAAAAGCCCAGGCAACTTGGAGAAGAACACTGAGTGTCACTGTAACAAGATCCTGAATAATATAAGGAAGGTCAGGGAAGACTGCAGTGCCCCTCAGCTGCCCCTTCTCTCTCCCCTCCTGCCTCAGAGACTGCAGGCCCCTGCCCCTGGCCACTCACACTTCGCAGGTCCCTGCTACTACCACTGACTTGGCCGACCTGTATTCCAGGTCCCCCATCCTGTCTGTCCCTCCACCTTCCCCGACACCTAGTATTGATCAGGAAACAAGATACACGATGCTTACTTTGTCTTACTTCTGACCCCTCCACACCTCCTAGCATCCCAGCTTTCTCCTTCCAGCCACCGTCCCGTGAAGAGGAACCCCCAACGCCCATCTGTGTAGATTCTACCCCTCCTTTATACTTGCCTACCCCTCTTCCAGCCCCTACCATCAATCCCCCTATTTTAACTGGGCAGCCCATGACTTCTACGGCAGTCCCTTCCACCAGCATGGTCACGGCATCTGGAAGTTTGACCTTTCAGCCTACTGTAGATCCTGATGTCACTGACATGGACACTACTCACCCTTCCCAAGCTGTCATTTTCCATTCTGCCCCTGTGTTCCCCAGCCCCCCGTTTACGGCTTCAGCCATCATCAGTGCTTCAGCAGGCGGCACCTCTGACACTGAAGTTATGGACACCACACCTCCTTCCCAGGCTGTCATTTTCCAGTCTGCCCCTGTCTCCAGGCAGAACCAAAAGCCATTTCACATGGCTGTTCCTAGTTCTGGGAACACACCACCCAGTGACAGCAATGCCTCAGCCCACGCCTCGACTCATTTACCTGCAACGTCGGCCAACAGACCAACACTTCAAGCTTCTCTTGGACCCAGGTCTCCTGTCTCAGGCCACATTTGGGGCCAACGATGGGCAGAGGCCTAACGGTTATTTTCTATTGGGAAACCCAGTAGCCCCAGCACAAGATAAAGTCCTAACCTCTCCTGCGGCCCAGCCACCAAGAGTCAGCACAGCGCAGTCAGGATTGCTGAGTTCCCTATTTGTCACCGCCAGCAACACGCAGCCGGCCTTTGGCGACAACGCAGGCATTCTCCCCAGGGCTGTGTCCATTGCTACTGGCTTTGGAGTTGCCACCAGGATGCCCAGTACTGGGGTCAGTAGCTCGCTCTTTGCCGACACCACACCGGGCCCACTGTTCACGGGACCTGCAGCCCCGACGGCCGGTGGGAGCCTTGGAGTCCGTGTGTCAACCCCAGGCCTCACTCAGTCAGAGGCATCCAGACCACTTAACTCTGGGGCAGGACTAAGCGGGGCACCCAGCACCACTTCTGTTCCTGCTTCGGGCCAGACACCCTGCCATCTACCTGACCACGGCAAGGCTGCTGCACTAGGAGGGCCAGGCACCGTCCCAGCATTTGGGAACAGACCTGATTCCCCTTAAATCCAAATACCTGGGGCCCACCTGGGCTGAATACAGGTGGTCCGGTGATGGCAGGGGACAACACCATCCCCACGATGGGAGGCCCTCGTGTTTCCACTTTCCGTCACTGCACCCAGGGCCCATCTGGACGTAGAAAATCTACGTTTAAAAGTTCCATCACCAAGGAGAAGAAATCTGTGTCAAGGGGCATGTCAGTTTCCACCTTCCATCAGAGCACACCACATCTGTTGGAGTTGCAAGTGTGGGTACCACCTGTGGGTTTCAACACACTTCTAGTTCTACCTTATTTCCAAACACAAGGGGCCCACCTGCCCACAATCCAGGTGGTGGTTGTCTAGGAGGGAGGAACATCATTGCCATGATTGGAGGACCTGGTATTCCTGCTTACAACTGGGACTCACCTGGCCAATACACAGGTGGTGTGGATGTAGGGAACAGCGTCTCATTGGTGCCGGGAGGCCCTGTGTCAATAACTGCCATCAGGGGGCTTCCCTGGTGGAGCAGTGGTTGAGAATCTGCCTGCCAATGCAGGGGACACGGGTTCGAGCCCTGGTCTGGGAAGATCCCACATGCCGCGGAGCAACTGGGCACGTGAGCCACAATTACTGAGCCTGCGCGTCTGGAGCCTGTGATCCGCAACAAGAGAGGCCGCGATAGTGAGAGGCCTGTGCACCGCGATGAAGAGTGGCCGCCGCTCGCCGCAACTAGAGAAAGCCCTCGCACAGAAACGAAGACCCAACACAGCCATAAATAAATAACTGCCATCAGACTTGGAAGCCATCTGTGCAGAGAACGGGGGGGCGATGGGGGACAGCACCATACCTTCTGTGACTGGATACACTTCTGGTGCCGCATTCATACAAAGCACCTGGGCCACACACCCCCCCCCCCCCCGCCCCGGCCAAAACCCAGGTGGTGCCATGGGGGACAGCACCATCCGGTATTTAGAGAGGAAGCTCCACTCTCAGGAAGGACACTGGGGCCCCCAGGTCAGGACACCCCTCTGGCTCAGAGGAGCCGGCATTGTGTTTGCAGGCCCCTGGTCAGGGCAGCTGTGCCTGTGCTCATGGGAGTCTGGCAGCCGCATAACCTGCCCAGGGCTTCAGAGGCGCCATCAGCGAATTCCTTTCTTCTATGAAGAAACTCAACAAATCTTATTCTGCAAACTGTGTAACCATGAATGGACTTTGCCTCACTGGAAAGCGGCTCAGCCCCTTTAGGTGAAACTTAACCTGCTCTCTTCCTACAGCAAGCCGGAGGACCACACCTCAGGGGTGTGCAAAAGTGTGTGTGTGTGTGTGTTGGAGGGTGAGGAGCATATGAGCCCAGTTCAGAACTACACCAGACTTGAGAAGCTCCAGTTAGGAGAGCGGAAGAGAGCTGCCTGTATCGTCTACTGTGCCATCCCTGGCTCGGCTGTTAACTTGGCGGACCCAAGCTCCCGGCCAGTTTTCCCTACACTTGGAGCTGGCAGGATGCCCACTGCTGTTTTCAGATGCTTCCTCTCCCCCTGGGCCTTTGCCTCAATGGGCCCTTCTCTTTCCCAGCTTTATGTACATATATATATGTCAGTAAAACCTTGCTCGTATTAAAAAAAAGAAAATATTTTAATGACAATGCTCTTATAAAATGACAGAAAACGTAAAATAACTGTCACGGGGATGTAATGTACAACTTGGCAAATATAGTCAATAATACTGTATTAACTTTATAAGGTGAAAGACGGTCACTAGACTTATTGTGCTATGTTGCAATGTATACAAATGTTGAATTACTATGTTGTACACCTGCACTAATACAATATGTCAATTATACCTCAATAAAAAAAATCAATGGGGGTGGAGTTGAGGAGAAAAATATTCTCTCTTTGCTAATTTTAATTTTAGGAACAAAAAATTAAGAAGTTTGCATACAAATAATAGAGAATAGAGTAACTCATAATTTGAGTAGTCATGAGGCATGATATAAAACCATCTGTTGTTTTCCCCCCAAAAATAAATAAATAAAATAAATTAAAAATTTAAAAAACCAAAAAATAAAATGGTAGAAAATATATGGGAAAGTGTCAGACATGAATAAAACAGAAGTCAACATAAGCTTTACTTTTCTCTTATTGCCTTAAGCCGACTTTTGGTATTAGAAACATAGCACCTCAGTTCTTACTTCTGAATTTGTCACTACAAATTACATTAAAAACCAAGTAAGTTAGGCATTTAAGTAGCACAGAATCATCTTCTAATAAAATAAGATTGAGAAAAAAATTGAGAAAACACAGATGGGTAGCAGGTAAAGGTAGGGTTTTACTTGTACTGATTGTTGAATACTCCCATTTATAAATTTTGTTTTACTAGAAAGAGTAAAATTCAATATAATTATAAAGTAACTACTATTTTATGAATGATTATAGAAAACTAATTAGATTTTTTTTTTTACTTCTTCAAATCACGACGTTTTTATAAAGCTTCAATACAAATGTCAAAAGCAACTAGTATAAAATTGAGACAACCGCTGTCTTATCATCTATATTTGCTTTTAACTGTTAACCATATTTGCATACATTACATATAAGCGTTGATTCATTTACCCATTCCACATTTATTTTATTTAGAATATACGACATACTAATTACTTTGCTAGACACTGGAAAGAGAAGGCAAAAGTGATCATGAAATACTGGGTATGTGAAAGCAGTAGTCAAAGCAGAGAAGTCGCCTAGCATTTACAATAACTTGTGAGTATTATTATGTACTTCGTTATATACCGTAGCAGAGGGACACATGAGAGTATATGGAGTGTCATCTAAACTGGACTTGATTTCAGGGAGGGCCTCCTGAGAGTTGACATTTGAGCCTTTAATGATTTTGAAGATGGTGAATATTGCCCTATACTAACCTGAGTATTATAATGCTGTGGTGTATGTGGGAACTCCAAATTGACCAATTTCTCATTAATTTCTCCTCTGTCTTTTCCAACTTGTAGGGACTTGTCAGTGGATTTCAAAACCCAAATCTTTCCTATATTTTTTTCACTTACCCTTGGCATTGTTTTAATTACATATAATATTTCTAAGATTTACTAGGAACATTGGTTAGTTGTAAAAATTAAAATAGTCAAATCTATCAAACTGTACACAACAAAGGGAATTGGCAGTAATTATTAAAGGTACACAGTGAAGCAAGACAGTGTTTTGAAAGGGCATTATCTTATATTAACAATATCTCAGCCTAAAGTACATTCAAACCAACAAATGTTGCAAGAGACTTAAGCTGTATCTAAAATCTCTAATTGGACTTCCCTGGTGGTCCAGTGGGTAAGACTCCATGATCCCAATACAGGAGGCCTGGGTTCAGTCCCTGGTCAGGGAACTAGATCCCACATGCATGCCGCAACTAAGAAGTCCACATGCCGCAACTCTGAGCCCGCACACGGCAACTAAAAGATCCCACATGCCATAATTAAGACCCGGCACAGCCAAAATAAATAAATATTAAAAATAAAATAAAATTTCTAATTGGATAGGTCCTATTTGCTGCCATTCTTTCTCAAAATCCTCTTCTAATTATATACAGTCATTAAGAATGTCATGCTGAGTTATTATTTTCCTCTTTAACATTTTTTTCTGATAAATTTCACACCCTGAAAGCTAGAATGCTATAACTATGGTTTGTTATTTTCAAGTGCTAAATTTCTTAGGTTTAACACCATTAGCCTTCCATTATTTAGGTATTTATTTTCAAGATATTCTTCTAGCTACTCAGGAGACTACTGTAGTTCTAGGTACAAGTGGTAAAATCAATTTTTTTTTTAATCAGGAAAATAGATAGGTAGATGATAGAGCGATCGATCAATCTATGTTGTGTTCAGATACATTAACCTGCAGGAAAGGAAACAGGCATATGAATCTCTGTACATTTACAAACTATTTTTCACTACAATATTGTTACCATGCAAGTAAATAAATTAGAGTCTGAAATGAGAATGTAGAGAGCAGATGAAACAAACTTTGAGCCCAAATAGATATAATTACTTTGTCTCTTCTTTTGGATTCCTACCCATTATAGATGTTAACATATCAATTTAAATTATTACTTTGCATTTATTAAGCACCTGCTGTGTTAAGAATCTCCTTTGACTTATAGTAGTTAAGACCTCTACCAGGAGTACATAGTTCCCCCAAGAACAATATTCCAGCTTCAGGAGCCTCCTCAGTGGACCCCCTGTTTATATCCCTGAAGACACCTCACAAGGTAACTTCAGCAAAAGCTAAGAGAACCACTTGGAAGGTGAATGGTCGGGGTTTGCTGTGTTTTTTGTTAGGCACTTTCTCAAACATTAGCACACAGTGGAACTGTTAAAATGTAGGTTGTTGGACTTCCACCCCCAGAGTTTCTAATTCCAGATGTCTGGGGCCCAAGAATTTGCATTTCTTGCCAGGTCCCAGAGAATGCCGACGCTGTTGGTCCAGGGACCACACTGTGACAACCGCAGTGCTGGGAGATGGGCAGGACCCAGGCTTGCTCACTTTCTGATACGTTTTACCCCATCTTCAAAGTTTTCCTCATCTCTACCCAAGCCCCACTCCCCATCCATCCCCACATCTACTCCCATATAATCTACCTCTCAAGGTAACTAAGCATCTTTCTTCAGGACCTTATAAGTTTTACCAACATAGAAAAAAAATTTTAATTTTTTATCATTATTTTTTCAACATAGGAGAATTTGATACTCAGTTTCCAATTTTGTATATTCATATTATTTATGCACTTTCTCTCCCTAAGGAGAAAAATGATTTCCTGAAGAAATGGAGTTTACTGCTTAACAGTAAGCAAGCTGATTAAAACTAAACTAATTGATTTCTGGAATGTCGAAAGACAAAGCAGCAGTTGAGCCTGAAACAGCAGTTGCAGAAGGCAGCACTCGCTCAGTGGAAAGCCACAGCAGCTGAAGCAGCTTTTTTCAAACACTTAAGTGCTTTCCTCTTTCATATAACTCATTCATCCAGCTGTGTTATGATACTCTCAAAAATGTCAACATGGTCATTCTGTACGTATCTATAAACTAGCTCTTCTGAAGAGACGAAATTAAATTTCAACCTCTAATAGCGTAAAACCGGCACCACCTGATAGCTCGCTGTATATGAAATACACAGTCCCATTCTCTTCCGGAATCCTGGAGGGTGTGGCAACAGATACTGCGGAGGATGGAGCGACAGCTTTTCTCTGCACTCAGTCTGACTCTTGAATTGAAGTGGATTTATAATTCGGGCTCCTACTCTGCAGGCTTTGTATTCACTGCTCTGACACAGCTTCCTGACCAGGGTGACCATGTAATTAATGTCTGTATTAGTTTTCTACTGCTGCCTATTGGGGGCTGAATGTTTGTGCCCCCAAAATTCCCATGCTGAAGCCCTAACCCCCAATGTGATGGTATATGGAGATGGGAGCTTTGGGACATAACTAGGTTTAGGGGGGATCATGAGGGTGGGGTCTTCATGATGGGATTACTGTCCTTATGAGAAGAGAAAGAGACCCCAGATCCACTCTCTCCTTCATGAGAGGACACAGTGAGAAGATGGCTGTCTGCAAGCCAGAAGAGAATTCTCACCAAGAAATAAATCTGCCAGACTTGATCTTGGACATGTGAGAAATAAATGTCTGTTAAGACACCTAGTCTATGGTATTTTTTATACCAGCCCAAGCTAATATACTGCCCTAAAAATTTACTACACACTTAGTAGCTTAGACAAACTTATTTTACCTTACAGTTTTGTAGATCAGAAATATGGCATAGGTCTCATCAGGCTAAAATCAAATGTCATCAGGCTGCATTCCTATTTGGAGTTTCTAGGGGGAGATAGACTTCCTTGCTCATTTGGGTTATTGGCAGAATTCAGCTCCTCAAGGTTGTCAGGCTGAGGGCCCCCTCTCCTTGCTGGCTGTGAGCAGAGGCCTGTTCCCAGCATCTCGAGGCCACCCACATTCCTTGGCTCTTGTTCCTGTCCCCCATCTTCAAAGCCAGCAAAGATGGTCCAAGTCCTTCTCATGCTTGGAATCTTCCTTTCTTTTCTGCCACATCTCTCTGACTCACTCAAGAAAGATTCTCTGCTTTCAAGGATGCACTAGTTGGGTCCACCTAGCTAAACCAGGTTAATCTCTGTCTCTCAAGGTCTATACTCTTCGTCACATCTGCAAAATCCCTTTGTCATGTAAGATAACATACAAGTTACAGGAATGAGAGCATGGACATCTTTGGGGGGACGTTATTCTGCCTATCACAATGTTCAAACAAGATCACCTTTGAGAATGAAAGGGAGAACTATTAATAATTATGTCACAATAATAGGGGTAAACCAGGACACATGGCCAACAAATTCATGGCACTAAGAGTTAAGAGAAGGGGTCTGAAGTAAAGCGTGTTCGTATGTTTAGGGGGTAGTATTTACATGTGGAAGTAAATGAGTTGAGCTGTGTTACCAGGATATTATCTAATCAATTGAGATAAATATTTTCATAATGCCTTCTGTGGGACAGAGGATGGAGGCCGGGGTGCTAAAGAGATGAGTAAGAACACGATTGTGCCATCAAGAAGCTTCCAGCTAATTTCCCATAGATGTATTTATGAATGTCCACCCTCACTCTCAAACGTGCTCTGGGTCCATGTGATCTTGTTGGGATGGATGAGCATTTGATTGCAGAGGAAGGGCATTGTTTGTGGATGAAGAGCAAGTTCTCCTTGACCATGAAGGCACATGGAGTGAAGGATGATGAGAATCTATTCTCCAACCCTTAGGCTGGCAAACCACGACCAATGGGTATAACTAAAAAAAGATAAAATGAATGTCTTATTTAGAACATTCTTCTAATTAAGAAGTAGACTACCGGGGACTCTGCTTTAATTAACCACAGAGTACCACATTAACCTTTTCACATGTTGTTATAAAGTTGAAGCTCTACTCCCTTAGGTAGAATTTCTTCAAATGCATTCTGCTATCCTTAGGCATATGCAGATTGAAAAAGAAATTAAATATCAAGATACTATTTCGATTAAAAGGTAATTATAAACCTCAAATTATGCATGTATTCATACATGATTGTATAATGATTTACAATGAAGCAATTACTTTGAGACATTCATTGCCCTAGTTAGAAATGCTTGCATATTTTATAAGAATTAATGTTTTATATTTACTTACATTTGAATCATTATACTGTAAGATGAGATTTTTTGGCTTGGTAATCTTAACGTTATTAATTTATCATAAGTTTATATGAATATGGCTATGATTCTCGAGTTACATATGTACTATCTTAATATTCTTGTAATCATCTGGTATTTTATGCATTATTTGAAATAATACTTCTCCATAAACTGATAAAGTTTATATTAAATTTTGGTATTGTTTCTAGACAAATATATTTAGAAATGTTCATACTTAAGAGGTATATACAAAATAATAAATGACAATGTACTTTCACACTTATCACTAAACAGAAAATTGAACATTGTGAAGTGCTTTAAGATGTTTATAATTTAAGAGATTAAAGTAATATTGACTTCTATTTTGAATTTACATTATTTTTGGTAGAGGTATGAAATTTAATTTCCTTAATTGTGACATAATCACATGAAAGTGGTTAATGCTAAACTTTAAAGAGAACTATGAAAAAAATGAATTTTATTACAGGAAAAGTATGATGAAGCGAAGACAGAAAAATTTGTTTGTAAAAACAAAGACATTAAGCTAAATGTGTAGATCAACCCTGAAAATGATGTGACTGATATTCACGAACAAACATTTTCAGAAGAAACCAAAAATCAAGAGAGGAACAGTCTGTCAAAACAGCTTTCACTTTATAAAGATTAGAAATACAAATGCTGAGTTCTATTATCATTTTCTATTACATGCACATCATTGAATATTCCTATGATTTTTTTTCAGGTTGTTAAAATTTCAAGAAATATATTTACCACAAAATAAGTATTTATGAGAGAATATGTTTATGTAATGAATGTAATCGTGAAGAAATTAATTTTTTAATCTGGTGTTAAGTACCACAAACAGCAAACTGTATTTGGAATGAACTTGCAGGTGGCGTGTCATGGGGGATGGGAGCTGAATAGGTTGTGGGAAAGCAGTTGAGGGGTATGGATGTCCCAGGTGACAGCCTGGGAAGAGAAGATAAATGCCATCGGCTGATGATACAACACTGGAAAAGTCTGGGTCCCCAGAATTTTTCAGAGCAGAGGTCTGATAAAGAAAAGTATTCAAAATAGAGTTTCAACTTTATAAAAATTGGGGAAAAAAATAGTCTTTTAGTGTAGTTGAGCAGATGCAAATATGGGTAAGACATGATCTTTGTCTTTCTAATAAGTAAGTAAGGGGATCATAAACATATTATAACATGACAAGTACTCTATGACACGGAAGTACAAAATGGTGTGGTATTATGGGATGGAACGTGTAGATAACAACTAAGCCTGTTTAGAACCGTGGCTTCACAGAGGTGGTAACTTAAGGTTTAAACTATAATTTAAGGAGTTCATCAAGTGTAGAATAAGGACAAAAATACTACAGGCAGAGAGAAAACCCGGAGTAGAAGCACAGAGGCTCATAGGTGCATGCAGGGGCCTGACACAGGATGGCAAAAGACAATCAGATACACAACTGGACGCAGTTATAAAGGTGTTGTCAGTCACAGCTTCTGCTTTGGACTTTACTCTGTAGTGATGTAAAAACATCAAGGGTGCTTTTGCAGGGTATGTGTATATATCTGAAGGTTCAGGATGGACTGGAAAGGGAAGAGATTTGCAGAGAGGGTAGCCTGTTAGAAGGGTTCTGCGATGCTCTACATGAGAGGTAGGGAGGAATCGACAGAGAACAGACACAGCTGGTGTGGTAAGAAGAGAAAGGCGGAGAAAAATGGCGGAGATATAATTCAGAGGTTTAATGTTGCTAACTGAAATAGACCATACGTGAATGATAGCAAGTTTGGAGATAAATTGGAAAAGAGATCAGAAGTCCTGAGTTTTCTTTTAGACATGATGAATTTGAATTACCGATGGGACTTTCCATTAGATGTATTCAGCCAGCAGTAGAATATCTGAATCTTGCCCTCAGAAGAGAGGTCAGTGAAAGATACAGATCTGGGCATGTAGAAACTGAACCTACGAGAATGGGATGAGATTACCCAGGGTAGACATAAACATTGAGAGCTGTTTATGGGTGAAGAGCTGTGAAAGGAGTTAGAAATAAGTTATCAGAAAAGTAAGAGGAGAGCCAGGAGAGGTCAATGCTTCTTGTCTGTGATCATTCTTGCAACCGATGCAAGAATCCCGTGCTATGGTACGGTCGCAAATAATACCACATATTAATGCAGCCTCTCCTTAATGACACAGGATTTCCTTGGATATTGATTGGGGATTAGCAGGATTGGCAGTCATTTTCCTTTGAGAATGGAGTTGTTGATTACAAACAAACTAATCCAATGTTCCTCCCCTTGAAGTAGAAAATCTCCACTGAAGAATAGCAGAGATATACGAAAAAGGTGTAGTACTTCTGCATAACTGACCTTTGAACAACATGGGTTTAAACTGCACAAGTCCACTCATGCACGGATTTTTTTCAATAAATCTAAAGTTGGCCACCTGTAACCCTGAATTTTGCATCCGCGGATTCAGAGGGCTGAGTATGAAACCTGAGCATCTGCAAATTTTGGTATCTGTGGTGGGTCCTGAAACCAATCCCCTGTGGATAGGATGGATGAGAGATTACTATACTCCCTTCCTCCACCCCCATCATTAATCTCAAATGCCTGCTGCATCTTACCTTCTAGTGCATCTTCTTTCACTGTGATCTCGTCCCAGTTCACCTTCTGTGAAAGTTTTAATAATTTCTGGGTACTCATGTGTATGGTCAGGCTACCCAAGATGGCTGCCCTCTTGCTCTCTGTACATCCCCCTGCTGGGTCAGGGCCTGCTTCACCTACACCTTACTCACATAACTGACCTTCCTACATACTTGCCCCTGGGCCCAGCTAATGATTGCTCTAACTTTAGATCAGAACATCTCTTCCATGATAGCTTATCAAGGGGTTGTGAGGGGCGTGCACCTCTGCTGGTTTGCCTGGTAACCAACGAGCCAATTTGATGTCAACTCCCCCCTAAACTGATAACCTCCTCCTCTCCCTAGAAGCAAAGACTGCCACCGTGTCCTGCCTGCAGCCTGCTGCACACGGTGGGGTGTTGTCAACTCCCCCCTAAACTGATAACCTCCTCCTCTCCCTAGAAGCAAAGACTGCCACCGTGTCCTGCCTGCAGCCTGCTGCACACGGTGGGGTGTTGCTCCAGAACCCTGCTTCAGATGCGTTTGATCTCCCTATACATTAAACCATTGATGTCTCTGTTGCTGACTCTGGGCTTTTTCCTTGGTCTCGAGGATGGGCAAGTACAGGGCTGGCAGGCCTGGGGGGTGCAGCCCAACACCATGGCAGAGACTATCTTCTCTATTCACCACCAGCGATGGGGTTCTCTCCAGAATCACCAGCTGGGTGGGGTGATCCAGCTCTCAAATTCTATGTGATGGTCGTCTTTCTCAGACCAATTCTGCCACCAGCTCTCCTAGGTTGGGGTCATTAGAGAGAAAATTAAGGCTTAGGGATCAGTTTCTCAGAAGTTTATTAGGGAGAGTGCTCTCATTCAATACTAGTGGAAGGGAAGGAGGGGAAGCCAAGTCGGGAAGAGGGAGATGTTGGCCTACAATGCAGTCTTGATAGAGACCTCAGCAAACCTCGTGGGGAGCTCTGAACCTGGGATGGTCCCCACATCGACCAGTTAGTAGATGGAGGCTCCAATGAGAAGGGATTGTATTTTTGGGCAGTGCATTAATTTGCTAGGGCTGCCATACAAAATACAATAGATGGAGTGGATTAAACAACAAAAAATTGTTTTATCACAGTTCTGGAGGCTAGAAGTCCAAGATCAAAATATTGGCCAGTTTGGTTTCTTCTGAGGCCTCCCTCTCTCCTTGGCTTGCAGATGTCTATTTTCATGTGGCCCTTCCTTCGTGCATGTGCATCCCTGGGGTCTCTATGTGTGTCCAAATTTCCTCTTCTTATAAGGACACCAGTCATATTGGATTAGGGCTCACCCATATAACCTCATTTAAGCTTAATTATCTTTTTAAAGGCCTTATCTCCAAATAAAGTCACATTCTGAGGTACAGGGGGTTAGGGCTTCAACAAAGGAATTGGGAGGGGACACAATTTTTCTTATTGCTGTTGCAGGTTTTTTTTTTAATAAGCATTATCTTTTTGTATAATTGAATACCCTTACTGTTTCCTACAAACAATTTGCTTTAGTTTTTTCCATAAGGTATTTTTTTTTGTCTCTTCCTTTTTAAGTTTTCTTACAGAGTTAAAACCATACATAAGAGCATTTAAACCACTAACATGACACATGCCAATTTCATATGCACCATAACAGGCAGTCTTTAGCTGAAGACTATCTGTTAGTAGTATTCCCAGCACCTGGGCACTAAGTTCATTTTTCCTGAAGGGTGATCTGGGCAGCACATTACAGCATCCACTAAAGGCAAGTACTGACTATTATAGAATGAATGTTTCTGTCCCCTGCAAATTCTTAAGTTGAATTATAACCCCCAGTTGGATGGTATTAGAAGGTGAGGCCTTTGGGAGGTAATTAGGTCATGAGGGTGAAGCCCTTATAAATGGGATTAGTGCCCTTATAAGAAGAAACAAGAGAGAGCTTGCTTGCTTCCTTCTCTCCACCATGTGAGGATACAATGAACAAGAAGATGGCAATCTGCAAACTATGAAGAAAGCCTTTACCAGACCTGACCTTGCTGGAACCCTGATCTTGGACTTCCAGTCTTCAGAACTGCGATAGATAAATGTATGCTGGTGATGTAATGTTTGTTAAAGCAGCCCAAGAAGACTAAGACACTGACTTCTTCAAACTTTTCATAAGGACTTTTTCTTGTAACATATCTACATAATCCAAATAATGAAAATATTACTCTGCCTAGAGTTCTCTTCCTACACTTCAAATACCAGTTCTCATCAAGCAGCATCAATGTCACTTTCTCTCCTTTATACTCCTTAACATGATATGCTGCACTTGCATATTTTTGCTCCTTGACTTCTCTCTAGACTGTGAATTCCATGAGAACAGAAGCCTTTTTTAGGGTGTTGGCTTTTTTACATCCTTACTTTAAAAATTCTAGCACTGTTTCTGGTGCACAATGGTACTCAATAAAATACTTGTGAGTTAATTTAATGTAGTGCAAGGCCATCTTTCTGCATGTGTATATAATATTTCAGCATTCCCAAAGCCAAGCAATGTGATAACCAACTGTAGGTCCAACTGATAAGAAAATACTTAGAGATAATAATTTAGGCCTTGCTCAGGCACATTTAGGTGGACTTGAGAGTAGTATAACTTTAGACAGCAAATTAAAAACAAAAAGTTGGGGCTTCCCTGGTGGCGCAGTGGTTGGGAATCTGCCTGCCAATGCAGGGGACGCAGGTTCGAGCCCTGGTCTGGGAGGATCCCACATGCCGCGGAGCAACTAAGCCCGTGAGCCACAATTACTGAACCTGTGCGTCTGGAGCCTGTGCTCCGCAACGGGAGAGGCCGCGACAGTGAGAGGCCCGCGCACCGCGATGAAGAGTGGCCCCCGCTCGCCACAGCTGGAGAAAGCCCTCGCACAGAAACGAAGACCCAACACAGCCAAAAATTAAATAAATAAATTAATTAAGAAAAAAAAAAAAGTTTTCTGGCCCAGATATAGCAGCTCTTAGTTCTGGTTAAGATTACATCATCAGTGATTAATTTATTTGGATTCAGACTTACTTTTTCCAAGAGAAATTTTTAAAAGGCAAATACCATTGGAAGACTAAGGTATTATTAGTCATTCATATTTTTAGATGATTTTGGATGATGATTTCTTCAGGTTGCTCTCCAAAAGACAGCCAGCTGAGAAGTAATTAATGACATATCGAAAAGGTTTGTTTGACGTTAGTGAAGAAATGAAAATAGGGTACTTCGGAGGTGTGTGTATTAGACTGAGTCTCACTCAGCTACAGGAAGAAAGTATGGGGTGATTGAATCTGGGGCAGAAGACACCAAGAAGTAGGAAGAAGTATTAAAAAGAGGAAGGGTAGCTTCTAAAAATGAACTTCAGCTGCTTCAGAATTTTGCCCTGGGCACTCATCATTATTTCTGAATTTTTCAACCCTCATGCAATGCATTCATAAAATATTATCTTTTCCCCACAGAAGGCTATGACACAGCAGGTCGATTCAGGTCAGAAATGAAATACTAATGGAAGAAAACTAGCATGAAATCAGAGAACACAAGATGCTAAAGGTTAATAGCTCATTTCACTGGCCTCTGAAAAATGTACTGGAGAATATCGTCCAAGGCCTAGGAACCCAATTCACAGCAATGAGGTCGGTGGCAGTCTCAGAAACAAACAAGCAAACAAGTAAACAAAACCAAGCTGAATATCCCCCAGTTTACAGCAAGGAATTTATGTTCTGATTCTTTCTAGATAGCCTCCAAAATGATCAATGTTTTGGTCCATGATTGAGTATATTTTACTGCTTACGTGATCTTTGAGAAAAGGGCATTAATTTCTGAAGTTAGTAATCCAGCAATTTCATGACCATTTAGTATAATAATAGGAATACCTTTCTTGCTACTAATTTTCAGAGTTAAATTTTATATCTGAAAATAATACCTCTGTGTTGTGATAGGATCATAAAGTAACATCCTTTTTTTACCCTATTACTGATTTTTCATGGATTTTTAAAACATGCCCCCCCAAATTATATCTTCACTCCTAGCTAATACCTTTTTCATTGTTTTCTGTCAACAGTAAAATCAGTAATAATAGATTGGAATTTGGATGCAAAATAGATAAACAATAAATGCAAAATGTGAATGTTAAATTGAACTGTGAATCACAATTGAGTGACCTCATTTTTAAAAAATAAAATAAATTCTTTTCATAACAAGATAATTCACAGCTACTTTTTCTCCAAAAACTAAAGGTAGAGAGAGCCTTTGAAACACAGGGGTGATCCAACTGCATAAATTCAGCAGGAAAAAACATCTATTTTATTCTGCCAGCCTTCCCTAGAGAAAGTAATAGAAAAAGCTGGTAAGAACAAGCCTAAGGCATCATTACATACATTCCTTTCTCTTCTGTCCTCAAATTACAGTGCAGCCTGAATTACCTAGGAGTCAACACTTGTAGGTTAAAAAAAAAAATTCCTGAAATAATTTCAAGTAAATAAAAGGTAAAATAGTGCTCTTATTAGACACTTTGTTTCATATAAATGAAAGAAGACTATTTTGAAATTTTTCAACCAAAGTGATACTTATTACTTATAACATCTCTGGTTGGGGCACGGTTAGAACATTGAGGGACAGAGAATAAACATGAAAAATGCATCATAATTTCATGATGTGTAAAGCAACACTCCCCACGGTTGGGAATTTAAAAAATCATTTAGGTTTATAAAGACAGTGAGGATATAATGAATCAGATAATCATAGAATGTTTGAGGAATGAGATTTAGAAGTGTTTAAATGCAACCGTTCAAATTTTTTTCATCCAATTAAGTATAAATTTTTTAGATAAGGAATTTAAAATCCAAATATTATCCTGCCAAATCATTTGAATCTTGGCTTTGTACTTTATTAAAGTATGCAAGCCAGTAAAGAAGACCGATGTCTCCCACATTTTCTTCATTTACTGAATTAAAAATCTTTTGAAATACCAGGTACTATTTTCTAGTGTCATTAGTACTAATTGTATCTTCTCAAAAAATGAAATCAAAGCTGATCTAGTTTTTAAATTAACTTGTCACCGACTCTGCTTTCCCAACCCTCACACCAGTTCCCAGAGAAAATAAAGTCACACACACTTGTTGATTGAACTTCATATGGAACTAGTCAACGTTATGACATAAGTCAGATGTTATTGCCTCTGCCAGGTTATTCCGAAAAATGTATCTTTTGGTAGTAAATTTAAAGACTCATGAGAAAAATATGAGGATACCTATGGGTATAAATTTTCATGCAGTCTGTATAATAAAATACCTGTTGTTCCTTAGTTCTTGAACAATTTATACAAGGAGGGCATTTCATTTTAGGACCGTGACAGGAATAATTTAAATAGCACTTGATTCCATGGGAGTGATGTCCACACAATATTAGATGGTGACTAGAAAGTGGCATGTGTGTGTTTGTGTCTTTTTTTGCAAAAGTAAGGTGGTAATATTGGCAACAATGTGCCAGGGCCCACGTTTGCTGAATTAGACTTAGTCATGTCTTCACAAAAGCTTTACCTTTTGTCAAATAGCCATGCAGACCCTGGATGCTTAAGAAGAAGTTGATTGTTGAAAAATAACAAACTTATTATTTGTGGCTACAAGTTCACAAATGAACTGACCTCAGCTTCTTTGTAGAGTAGTCTTTGAGAATAAAAATACATTAAATACATGAAAGAAGACACTTCCATGAACACCAGTGAACATTAGCAATACCATGTACTGTCAACGTGACCTTCCAGGCTGATCTTTGGAAAAGCTGTCAATTTCTTATTTTTGGACAGAGATTCCCAAGCGATTCAACACCACTTTCTTCTGTTTCTCTCCGTGTCTTTTCTCATGTTAGCTCTTTTCAAACCATTAAGATATTTTAATGTACTGTTGAATAGCATCAATTTCCAAAGCCCACAAAGTCAAAGAAAACACAAGCATGCCTGACTGTGCCTCCCTGGAAAAGACCATCAGTATAAACATTTGGGTTCATAAACTCAGTGAGCTGATCTCATTTCATCTTTTTGGTAGTTTGAACAGTTTTTATGTGGATGAATCTTCTGACAAAGTGTCTCATGAATTTACTTTTTGACAGTTTCAGTAGACTGCACAGGCACTCTTCACCTGAAATGTACTCCTTTCTACATTCCCTTTGCCCATTACAACTTTAAATAGCCCTTTTCCATTCTCCTCAGAATTGTTTTTACATTTGCTCTGCAGTATCCTTTATTGAAGCACATTGGGATCTTTTGAATTTAATAAGAATTCCCAATATGGAGATTTACCTTTGGAAATAAAATGTTGTGTTTTATTTCCCAGGATTATTTTTTGTAACTTTCTACTTGGATACAATTTCAAATTTACATAAAGGTACGAGAATAGTATAAGAAAATCTCATATATCCTTTACTCAGATTCAACAATTATTTCCATTTTGCACAATTTACTTTGCCATTCTCTCACTCTATTGATCCATATCTATCTGTGATTTTTTTCTGAGTCAATGGAGAGCAAACTGGAGATGTTGTGCCTATTTACCCTGAAATAATTATGTGTTTCTTAAAAACAAAGACTTTCACATAAGCACACTACAATTCCCAAAATCAGAAATTTGAGCATCGGTACAACAATGTTATTGAATTTACAGTCCATATCCAAATAATCATCAATTGTACCATAAATGACTTTTGTAGCTATTTTTTTTCCATTGAAGAATCCAAACCCGCATCATGTATTGTATATATTTGTCAGATTGTTTTAATTTTCTTTAACCTGTAACAGTTTCCTCAACCTTTATTTTTCTTGACTTTGACATTTGTGAGGAGTGTATGTTAGTTATACTATAGAATGTCCCTCAATTTGGGTTTGTCTGGTGTTTCCTCATAATGAGATTCAGGGGATGCATTTTCAGCAGGAACACCACAGAATGGAATATCCCTCTTAGGACATCACATCATAAAAAAATGATACTGTTTTTTGCAAGAAGAATGTTTTTTTTAAATAGCAATTTTCTGCCTTTGCCCCTTGTACAGTAAGTGAATAGCCCAGATAGCCAAAAATTAAATGCAATCAACTGCAATCTAGCCCAAGCCTCCCAAGAAAGAGAAAAAAATTATAGATAGATAGATAAATAGATTAGTCACACAAAACTAAAGGGGATATACTTTTTTCCAACTTCAGAAAACTCCTTCCTTTTAAAATTTTCTATTGGGTTTTAATGCCTATATACTGTTTTATTTTCTTCAACAAATACTCACTGCTTATCTGCTATATGCAGACATTTTTTTTTCCTGTCTGGCACCAAATTTCTTGAAATTAAATACTTGCTATCCCATGTCTTCATTTTTTTATCCCAAACAATCTTAATTCCACTCACCATGACACTATCAAAATGTCCTCAAAGAGGTCAAAATTTCTTTTAAATTTTTAGTTCAAATGAACATATTTCAATCCTAATTCTGTTTGCCACATGACAACATTTTCTCCCATTTCCCGGTCCTATCATATCACCTTCCTAGATGTCTACAGCCTCACTCCCTCCTGAGTCTCCTCGTCCATTTCTGATGAGTCCTGGTCATTCTCTCCATTTGGCTATTAGCCCTCCAACCGTCCCTTGACTCTATTTTTCTTCAAACTCTCCCTGAAAAATCCCTTCACATTTTCTCAAATTAGTATCTTCAATTTTGACTTTACCCTGAAACTCCCAACCTATGTTTACAGGTGCTTTCTGTAAATTTCCACTTTGACATCTTACTACTACCCCAGTGTCATCCCTACCCTTCAGCTCTAACCCTGCTTCACTTCCTGTATTTCCCATTCTGGTCAGTGGTTATCTCCTTGCTTCAGTTCACAACGCTGCTGAGAGCCCCACAAGGGATTGGCTGTGGCCTCCAATGCAACTGCACCATGGTCCACTTTTCTTTCTGCTGGATCCTGCTGCCCTCAGCACTCACAGGTGTTTCTAAGAGCACTCACCAATAAAGCCCTATGTGGAAAATTTTCAGAATCTATTTCTAAGGGAAGCTGATGTATGAGACAACTTCTAATCTGCTTGACTAGGAAGAAATAGAATGTAATGATTTAGCAGAAAACTCTAGAACAGTGCTTTATGGAAAGGGAGGGTATTAGCCTCTTAGGGATTGATTGGTGATATTCTGCCGAGCTGCATCCCCACCCAAAGGCACTGAACAAAGTGAAGCTGTACATATACTGTCCTGCCCCGTCCCATCACAGCAAGCAGAATTCTATTCAGGGCCCAGAAGTTTTGCCAGGTGACAATAACACTAGGACCTGAGTTCTGGGGTTCTGAGGCTGTCTTGTTATTTCTACATTTGCTTACTTATCTGTTAGGGTTCTGCTCCACCAGGCACTTAGATAATACGACATTTTATTTTGAAACTTCTAGAAGTAAAAGTATCTCCCCATGTATTTTTGAAATACAGCAATGATTGACAATACTTACATTTAAGTGCTGTAAGACTTAGAGAATGAACTTATGGTTACCAGGGGGGAAGGGATGTGGGGAGGGATAGACTGGGAGTTTGAGATCAACATGTACACACTGCTATATTTAAAATAGGTAACCAACAAGGACCTACTGTATAGCACAGGGAACTCTGCTCAGTATTCTGTAATAATCTAAATGGGAAAAGAATTTGAAAAAGAATAGGTACATGTATATGTATAAATGAATCACTTTGCTGTACACCTGAAACTAACACAATATTGTTAATCAACTATGCTCCAATAAAAATTTTTTTAAATTGCTGTAATATCATGTTTCATTATAAACAGATTTTAAAAGCTAAGAATAAACACAGCAAATGACTTCAAGAAATGAAGAAAGTGGATTAATAACTATTTTTTTGAAGCAGTTATAAAGGAGAACAAAATTATTATTATATCTATCTGCAGTCCTAAATGATGTTGTACAAGAACACATATATTACACTTAGGCACGATGAATTGTTAGAAAGTTAGCCACTTAATTTGTGTGTTTAAAAAATATGGGAGGACTTCCCTGGTGGTGCAGTGGTTAAGAATCTGTCTGCCAATGCAGGGGACACGGGTTTGAGCCCTGGTCCGGGAAGATCTCACGTGCCATGGAGTAGCTAAGCCCCTGGGTCACAACTACTGAGCCTGTGCGCCACAACTACTGAAGCCTTCGCACCTAGAGCCCATGCTCCACAACAAGAGAAGCCACCGCAATGAGAAGCCCGCACACTGCAACGAAGAGTAGCCCCCACTCGCCGCAACTAGAGAAAGCCTGCGTGCAGCAATGAAGACCAGATGCAGCCAAAAATAAATAAATAAAAAAATTATAAAAAAACAAACAAACAAAAATATCTGGACAGTGAAGTTATTATTCTTTACTTTCCTTGCTTCTATTAAAACAAGTTTCTTGTTTTCACTGAGGCTGAATGAAGTCTATACCCAATCTATATGTTAGGTCTGGTCTTTATCAACTCTATGTCCAGTACAAATAGTGTTACACTTTCTTCTTTTGAAAAATTTAATAGTTCATATTAGCAATTGATTTTAAATAGCAAATGTATTTTGAATACCTTGTATATGTCAGCCACATAGCAAGCGCAAAGAGTCTATAACTTAAAGTCAGGCATTCTAACCCTAAAGGGGTTAGAACTAAAGTTGTCACAAACCACCTTTCTGGGGACTTCCCTGGTGGTGCAGTGGTTAAGAATCTGCCTGCCAACGCAGGGGGCATGAGTTTGATCCCTGGTCCGGGAAGATCCCACATGCCACAGAGCAAATAAGCCCATGTGCCACAACTAGTGAGCCTGTGTACCACAACTACTGAAGCATACAGGCTCACTAGTTGTGGCACATGTGCCTAGGGCCCATGCTCCGCAACTGTGAAGCCACCGCAACAAGAGGCCCGTGCACCTCAATGAAGAGTAGCCCCTGCTTGCCGCAACTAGAGAAAGCCTGCGCGCAGGAACGAACCAATGCAGCCAAAAATAAATAAAAAGTTAAAAATAAAAAAAATAAACTGGAGCAAGTTAAAAAAAACAAAAAAAGAACCCTTCCTTTGTGAAGGTTTAAAAAAAAAAAAACACCTTTCTGAAAATATATAATATTGTGGCCTGAATGTTTGTATTCCCCCAAAATGCATATTTTGAAGCTTTAACTCCCACTGTGATGATATTTGGAGAACGGAGCCTTTGGGAGGTAATTACAGTTAGATGAGGTCATCAGGGTGGGGCCCTCATGAAGGGATTAGTGCTATAAAAGAAGAGATGCCAGAGAGCTTGCCTCCTCTCTCTCCACTCCCTAGTGTTTCCATCGAGGAAAAGCCATGTGAGGACACAGGGAGAAGGCGACAGTCTGCAAGCCAGGAAGAGAGCTCTTATCAGGATGCAAATTGGCCTGCACCTTGATCTTAAACTTCCCAGCCTTCAGCGCTGTGAGAAATACATTTCTGTTGGTTAAGCCACTTAGTCTACGGGATTTTGTATGGCAGCCTGAGCTAAGACATACGGATTTTATTAGACTCCACGTGAATTAAAAGTATGGCCATATTCAACAAAGATTGAGTAGGTTACTTGCTATTAGGACATTTTTGTGGAGGTATTCTAATCAACAAATAAGCAATGAGCTTTCACTTTTGAACAAGCTGTGAATTCTTGACATGGCTTGGAATCATATTTCTGTTTTATTTTTCCTTTGCCTGAGAAATACATCACTTGTGGTTTTATAATTTTTGAATGGGAAAATAGATTATGCTAATTTTTCTTAGATACTACATGCCATATTTTCTTCATCTCACTTAGTACAAGTTTCTGACTTCTATTAAATGTATGTTTACTTAAAAGTTTTTCTCTTTAGACTAAATATGGAACTGTAAGGAACTGTACGGCTATCATAAAGTTAGAATTTTCAAGACATCTTTGCATTTGCTATTAAAAGTAGCATTCAATGTCAATTTTCCAAGCATAGAACACTATCTCAGCACCACTAGATAGAAAATGAAACATATGAAACATCCAGAAACATCTGCCAGTCTTCGGTGAATACTCTGCAATCAATCTGTGCTATCATAAAATAAGAATAGAGGTCTTTGCTTCAAATTACTAGCTCACAGTACCTCATTAACTAACCCAGCCAATCAATTAGAGTCCCTGAAAGGGGTATAATAGGACTTTGGGGGAATATAACCATTTTCCTCATTAAGTATTAACAAGCCAGTTCTCATACTTCTCTGATATCATTATGTTCCCTGCATTTCCTCCCTGCCCATTAAATATAATCCTAATAATCACATATCTGCTTATAGCAGCCTGTCTTTTTAATTTAACCTGCTGTATCATTTTTGAACATATTTCCCTGATAGTTACAGATTTTCTTCCTTTGGCAAAACTGTCAGTCCAAAATCTTCTTACCTTTCACTTATGAACCTGCTTGAGTCTTTTAAGCAGTCCGCTACTGAAATGCGTAGTTAAAAATGTGAGTGACTGTAAAATGAACTGCATGATAATTGGCACTGCAATGAGATGCATTCATAATGTCAGGCTGTGTCCCACATATAACACACATGCTCTTCTTGGTGTGAGATGGCTAACTAATTGGACAGGAAATCCCCTGTGAATACTCTCTGTTTACATGAGTAACTCTAATGATGTTTGTGCCAATGCTGGAGAAATTTCTCTCAGTTTTAACAATAGGATGTAAAAATGCCCTTACAGAGATTACTTACACAGCTGAGATAGGAATACACATCAATTCAATGACATCACTGAGAATATGTTTTCTTAAATTTGTGGGATTTTTGCAATCATTTCTTCGATAGAGGTAAGTTATTTGAGTCTGTGACAAGCATATAGTATTGTATGTGGAGTGCTTATCTTTTTTTTTTAAGATAGATTCACTTTGCCCCTAAATTTCTGCTCCTCTAACAAACCTGCTTCTCTCAATTTAAGGATTTTGTGGTCAGATTTTGTAGGTAGTTAGGAACATTGTAGGTTGTCTTCAGAGTGCCTGAACTCTTATATAGGGGACAAGGTTCCTATGTGTGAATTTCCTAGAATCATAAAAATTTGTCAGCGTGCTTACAAAGAGAAAGTTGAACCTAGAACTGAGTCATTTTTGCTTGTTTCTCTTTTATCGTTTTTCTAATGTAAACAAAATTTGCTCTCTGTATACTATTACTATCACATGGAAAATTACAAAAAAATCAGTAAAATTAAATATCAGTTGATCTTTGATGGCATGTTACTTTTAGTACACTTTGTTGGGTGGTCATTCGGAAAAGATGGAAAAGATGAGTGACTTTTTTTTCTTACTGTTTTTGGAAGACACATTCAAGTATCCATACAGCTCAGAAAAGGGTGGTCTGGAGTCTAGTAAGCAGGAAAGTGATCATTTGCTCTGAATTATTTAAACAGTTCTCATCACTTCCTGGATTTACTTTGGCTACAAACATCTTCTCCATACAAACCAAATACATACGGCCATTAATACTGAACAATACATGGTAAGTGCCTAATAAATAGAACAATTCCCATGAATGATTTGCATGAACTTAAGTAGTTGGTATGCTATCAATTGTCAAAATTTATTATTCATATGTTTACAAAGTATACTTATCGCACTTAAGAAAAGAAAATATAGATCTCACTAAAAACATAAAACCTTTGATCACAGAAATTCAAAATATTTATCAGAAACAATCAGTTTCTAAATAATAGAATTCTTTAAATAGTGGTTGAATAGTGTAGTGAATACAATATGTATAAGTCAAAGTTCTATAATTATAAATTTATCATGTCAACTGACAAAGTTAATATTTAATATGAAAAAGCTTCACATACAAATGGAGAGTTACATAAATATGACTAGAATCATGAAATACAAATAAAAGTAGTATATTATAGATTGAAAAAATATAAAAAATAGGAAAATCCTTAATCATTATTTGGATTGTATTTTATTTTGATATTAAATTGCACTGTAAGTAAAAAGTTGGAAGAGAAAGGAAAAAAATTACACTTAATTCTACCACTCCAAAATAGACGTTAGTATTATTTTGATGTATATCTTCCCAATTCTTTTTCCATGCATATATAGTCCTATTGAATTGCTACAACAATAGTATACAGTCATTTTATATACTTCTTCATTTAATACATTCCTTGGGTCTACATAAACTTCATAAGTGTATATATCACTGCTGCATGTTATTTCTTTACATGGATTTGTCAATATTTATGTAACTACTTGTCTATTGTTGGTCATTTAACTTTCCTACTTTTCATATTTTAACACTGGGATAGACTTCTTTGTGCATTTGGCATTTTCTATATTTTACTTTTGTTCAGGAATTCCCAGGAGTGAAATTACTGGATAAAAATTTCCAAATACCCTGTCAACTTAGCCAATACACTTTAGCTGATTATGAAGAAGCCATGAACTATAAAGTTTGCCGTTTTATGATGTTTTTCAGCCAGTGTGGAAGAGACCAATATCCGTTTTCCCCTTCATTCTCGTAGAAGCCCTGATTTCTAGCTGGCACAGGGCCACTCAGAAGAAAAACTACCTTTCTTAGGCTCTCTTTCAACTGGTGTAGCCTTGTGACTCAGCTCTATCTAAGATGAAATAAGATGGATGCAAATGTGCTATGTGGCAGCTTCTGGGAGATAATTTACAGATGCCCTTTGCCTCTTTCTTGTATTCCTTTTCCTTTGAGCTTGCTGGAACTTGTGCTGGCTGGTGATCACTGCCATCTGAGGTCATAAGGACATGGGCCCTAGGCTAATGATCTGGAAGGACCTGGGTCCCTGTACAGTGCCGCCTTTCCAGGCCTTGGTTTGCTACCTCTAGATTTCACATGAGAGAGAAATCAACTTCTCTTTTATTGATGCCTCTGTAATTTTGACTTTCTGCTACATGTAGCTCAACCTAACTCCATCTGATACAGACAACTGTTGTTTTATTGTAATTTTTAGAAAGTTATTTTCAGCTAGATGCCTGGCAGAAAAAGAATAGATACATGTATACGTCTAACTGAATCACTTTGCTGTACACCTGAAACTAACACAACATTGTTAATCAACTATACTCCAATATAAGATAAAATTTTAAGAAAAGAACGCCTTCAACTCACACAATAAAGAGAATGTTAAAACCCAGAACCAATTTCAGTAAAAGGAGGATTGTACTAGGTGATTCTGAAATTAAAAGTCATTAAACAGAGATACGATTGTGGGATTTAATTCCATCCTCATGAAAACTTGCTCTAGTTATATCAGTGTTTGTAGATGATCAAATGCATAAATACATGACTGGGTGATTAATTTTTCTTTTTTTTTTTGAATTTTTGAATTTTATTTTTTTATACAGAAGCTTATTAGTTATCCATTTTATACATATTAGTGTATATATGTCAATCCCAATCTCCCAATTCATCACACCACCACCTAATTTTTCTATTTTTTAGTCAATAATTTTAATTTCATAAAACCAAAAATCTTGAAGCAGTGTTAACAAGCCATTTGCCAGGGACCTCTCCTTGGGAGTAAGTTTTATTATCCCCAGATGGAAAGACCTGTTTTGTTCATTCTAAATCATTAACTCAGTGGTCAACAGACATACCATTGAGTCCTGATTGATACTGTTTGAAGTTCGGGATTTAATTATGTTGGGATTGGACTTTCCCAAGAAAGGCCGAGTCTTTTATACCACACTACCTTTATTTTCTTAAAACTCAGACTGAGGGTCTGATTTAGCTGTATATCTTTGGCCATTACTTTTTGAGTACCGGACAAGACCTCTCCTTCCCTTGAATTTTCATGGTGTTGTGCATGTGTTATCTCATCATGTAGTTATTTGATTTCTCATAGTAGCTCTCTGCCTTCTTTCCCTTTCTCTACCCTGTAGCCTATTTCCTTCCCCACTTAATAGATTGTAGCCTTGTGAATGCAGGGAGTTCTGCTCTCATTCTCCATAGTAGGGACTTGATAAATATTTTGTTGATTGAATTAAATTTCTGAAAGTTATTTCTCTAGGGATGAAGCATGAGCTGCATGTATTTTTAATTCCTTCCTTCCCTTCAGCATTCATGCCAACTGTTGACTTAAATCATATGGAGTGGAGAGCACTGTGGTGGTTTTGTTTACTTTTACGTATTTCTTTTTGACTCTGATTGATGAGGTGGAAAGTAATTTACATTTGATGCATAGCCCCCTTATCTTACCCAGAATGACAGCTGCCTGAGAGATAACTTGTTAAATGTAAACTGTGTAGTTACCCCTGGCTTGCACAATATGCTTTGTCTTAACACAAGCAGATGTAAATACAGGCCTGTAATTACTGTGCGTTATGCTTCTCTGCATTTATGGTTCTGAATGTATACAGATGTTTCAACAAACAAATTACTGCATAGTTATTTTACCTCCAATTTGGGGACAGAAAAAAATCTCTTAGAGACTCAGGGTTTAAGAGGATGCTTCTACCAGTAAAAAAGGTATCTTCAGAATTTTTTTTTAGCTAAATGTATGCCTATCAGTAGTTCATTTAAGGTCAAATGTCAAATGAACTTTCATCATTAAATGTCTAACCAACCTTGAGAACTCAGCTCAATAATGATTGTGTCTAATGGAGATATTAATTTACTTTTAAAAATTGTTTGAGACATGGGCCAGAAAATCATTTTACAAGTTCAGAAACCTGCAATGCTATTTTGAAAGCAAAGTGAAATGTGATGCATATTTAAACCATGAAACGTTTTATTTGTACTCCTCGATGTGTTATTCTCCCTGAGGCCTTGAAAGTGAACATGGTGTGTCTCTGGTATAGGATTAAATATATTGTACTTAAGCAAAACCAGATCGAGTGACTTTTGTTTAGCAATTTAGTAGGTAAGGCGGTATTTCCTATTATACAGAGAAGTTAGGATTCCTCTTATACCCTAATGAAGTATTTATGAAGCACATAACAAAGGGTATCTCAAGTGGAGTATTACTGCTTAAAATATGCAACCATTTATACATCCTCTCCATCTGGTTTATCTCTGACTATATGCTAGTGTCAGCACCCTCATGTCTTCTGGCCACACAAATTATTCTAGAAGTTACATATTATAGTGACAAAGGATATGTAATTAATAGAAAATCACACTTCAGGAACTTTATTTACGTCTTTCAGGTACTTCTAATGCATCATCTTACTTGGAATGGAAGAAATTTTATAGCATCACAACATGGTATGCCCTTTCATTCATTGGTTTACAAACAGGTTAATCTCTTGTAGGAAGTTTTAGAGAAATTCATTTGAAAAATTTTTTAATTAGTGTATGTTTGTATTTCCTACATTTTAGTAATTAAAAGATTTGGGGGCAGGAAAGGTTTTCAGCTGTTTAGCGTAAAGACATTGAATATAACATAAGACTGGATAACAGACATAACACTGGTTTTAAGAAGGGAAATTGAGGGAAGAGGTTTCTCTTTCTCTTACATAAAGCAGACACAGCACTTCATCATTTTCAAGTAATGACCTTAAGCTTAAAATAGGTATCAAATCTGAGTTTGAGGGGCAACCAACTATACTAAAGATATGAGTACAGAAAGAAAAGCTTTTTCCTGTGTTCAAATACATTTTAGCCTGAGTTGGGTAACCTTTGAGAATCTAACTTGCACTGAAAAATTTTAGTTGCCTTCCAGTTGTGATTTATCAGTTCAGTGTAACTTTGCCTCTAAGAGTCATAAATGTCTTTTTCTATATAAATGCAATTTAGATAACTTAATGAGAACAAATAAGACATTCTTTTGCATGTCCACTTCACTACTATTACATAAAAATTGTATGCAATAACGTTGTGCCAGAAAGTTTCATGATTTATCTCTGAAGCACAGAGCTTGGGATAATGTTTCATGTTGCAAAGAGAAGCCTAACCTTTTAAAGTTTGTATATTAGTAAAGCAGTTTATTTTTAGTTTTCTGCTTACATATTCACAATTTCTGCTTTATAGGTAATAAAAATCCATTATGTTGCTATGTTTACTTAAATATATTGTCGCTTATAAGTACGTAAGCTTTTAGATTTTACAGAAAATTATTTACTTGTATTTATATTGAGTAATATTTGAAGGTCTGTCACTGTACAACTTTTAAGGATACCCTTTGTAATGTCCTCATGAGGGTAAGATCTCTGTTATTTTACTATAACCTCCACTCACAGTGCTTAGCACTACGCTAGCTTATTAACCCATACCTTTAGAAGGAATAATGACTTCACACTCTTTAATTTAAATGTTACGAGTACAAACTACGACAAAAGAATCGGTTCCTTAAGATTTTGGTGATATGAATAAGTTGCTAATTTTTGGACCATGTTGACAATGAACACTGTGGCATATAAATAATAATAATATTGCCAGGATACACATCTTACATAGACTATTCTTTAAACCACCGCAATACTCTTCACACGTATTAACACACTTAATTAAGGGTTTTTTCAACCCTTACAAAATGTAAAAAACCATTCTTAGCTTACAAGTCTTATTACAAAGAGGCTGCATGGGCCAAAGTTTGCCCACCTCTGTTATAGGGCGTACATTTAGAGATTAAGGCAAGGAACATTCAATCCACAAAAACATTTCTAACGATGGGCATGTTGATTACACAGAGTGGTAACGAATTTCCATTTAAAAACATCTGTGTTCCACTTTTGCTTCTTTTGGAAAAATTCTGAGTTTAATTTTCCAAATAAGTTGAAAAAAATTAAGATGATCAAAATCCCAGCAAGGTTTTTGGACACATAGAAAAGCTTCTTCTAAAATTTATACGGAAAGAAATAAGCCACAGAGTGACTAAAACTATCTTGAAAAGAAAAAAAGTGGGAGGAATCACTCTATCCAGTATTAAGGCCTACAGCATAACCACAGATATCAAGACAGCGTAGTGTTTGCAGAGGGTTAGACAGACATGGATAAATGAAACAGAACCGAGAATCTTGAACTAGATCCACACAAATATGCTCAGCTGACTTTTGACAAAAGGGCAACAGCAATTTGATGGAGAAAGAATAGCCTGTGTAACAAATGCTGCTAGAGCAATTGGGCATCCATAGGCAAAAATAAATAAATAAAAGAACCCAACCTAAACCTCACACCATATACAAAAATTAACTCAGGATAGATTATGGACTTAAATGAAAAGTGTAAAGCTATAAAACATTTAGGAAAAAAACAGGGAAAAGTCATTGGGTTCAGTCAAAAATTCTTAGATTTGACACAAAAAGCATGAGGGAAAATTGACAAACTGGACTTTATCAAGATTAAGAACCTTTGCTCTGTGAAAGACTCTGTTAAAAGAATGAAAAGACAAATTACAGACTGGGAGAAAATATTTGCAAATGACACATCTAGCAAAGGACTAATTCCTAGAATATATAAAAGACTCTCAAAACCCAACACTTAAAACTAAATTCAATTAGAGACTGAGTAAAAGACATGAGATTCATTTCACCCAAGAAGATATGCAGATGGCAAATAAGCACATGGAAATATGGTTAACATCATTAGTCATTAGAGAAATACAAATTGGAATGACAATGAAATACTCCTCATTGACTGTGTACCTATCAGAATGACTAAAGTTAAAGAAAAAAGATAACAAATGCTGATAGAGATGCAGAAAAACTGGATCACTCGTACACTGCTAGAGGGAAAATAAAATGCTACTGTCACTTTGGAAAATAGTTTGGCAGTTTCTTATAAAAGTAAATAGGCAGGTACCATATGATCCAGCTTTTGTACACTTGGGCATTTATCCCAGGGAAATGAAAAACTTGTGTTCACATAAAAAACTGCACAAATGTTTATAGAAGCTTTATCTGTAATATGTACAAACTGGAAACCACCCAAACGTCCTTCATTGGTTAAATTGCTAAACAAAGTGTGGCGTATCCACACCATGGAACACTACTCAACAGTAAAAGGGAACAAATAGCAATATATGCAAAAACTTGGAGGAGTCTCAAGAAAATTATGCTGAGTGAAAAAAGTCAATCCCCAAAGTTACATAGCATGTGATTCCACTTATATAACATTCTTGAAACAACAAAGATACAGAAATGATGAAGAGTCCAGTAATTGCCAGGTGTTGCTGGGGGAGAGGAAGTGGCTTTGAAAGGGCTGGTGGTGATGAAAGTGCTGTGTTTTGACTGTGTCAACGATTGTGATATTGTAGTACAGAGTGCTGCAAGAGTTTCACTGGGTATCTGGATAAAGTGCCCATGTGATCTTTCTGTATCATTTCTGACAAACGCATATGACTCTATAATAATCTCAAAATAAAAACTTTAATCATAAGGTATGTAACAAGAATACGGCGGAAAGTCCAGTAACGTCTCTCGAGTCTCAATTTTTAGCGAAATGTGCACTCAATTTGGGCTGTAACATACTTTTGGGATCTGGCTTTTACAGGTGAAGAGGCTATTATGAAAGCTACACGAGCTCTGAAAACCATAATATTTGAATGGGATGGGCAAGAACTCTCAACAGAAACACTTGTTATGTTTCCTTTGGTGTTTACAATACTTAGTTTGGTTTTATTTACAAATAAAATATTCCAGAGCCTTATTTTGGGCCAATTTGGTTCAGATAACACAGATGATGAATTCAGAGAGGGATATGTGACAATATGTGGGCCAGTATGAATCCTTCCCATGAATTTGAATATTAAAACTAAGGGGGGAGATTAAACCTGGCAGTGGGACATCTGGGGGAGACTTGGGGACGACTGGATTCCATGCTGTCCACAATGTGAGGAAGCCAGTCTGCAGTCAGAAAGGAACCCAGGCAGAAAGAAGCAGAGACAAGAGTCTTGGCAATGACTGGGATTCTTTCCAGTTACCTCTGGAAAAGGAAAAGGCCTCCTCTTTTCTTCCCATTGTGTCCTTGTGGATAGACAGCTATTAGTGGAGCCACAAATAGTTACATGAATTGTTGGATTCTGCTAGCTTGTCACTTCTCAGGACATGAGATTGGGGGGGGCAACACACATATAATATATACATATATTATACATGTATGTATCTATAAACATTTTATATAATATTTACATTTTAATATATTTTATATATGTTTATGTATATAGAGCTATATAAATTTATGTTTTATATATGCTTATACATATTTTATATACATTATATATATAAATATAATATAGATATATATCAGGTCTCATATTAAAAATTATCTACACTCATTGATTTGTTGTTTCTAAGAATAGTTTATGTAGTCAAATTGGTTTCCCACTTATGACATATGATCTTATAAATATTATCTATATTAACTTTGGAAGTTATTTTCCCCACATTTAATCCACTTAGAAAAAGATATTATTTCTCAGTCATTGCAGTATATTTATTGTCCTGCATGAGAAACAGTGTGGGTCAAGATGCAAAACCGACTGCCTTTTTTTTAAGGAATAACTTCCGTCAACTGGGTATATTCAGACTAAAATGGATTAGGTAGCAATGCAATTCCTTTCTATTCATAACTGTTTCTCCTCTACTTGGAATACTTTCTACTCAGTTGAGAGTCATGCCTTAAGTTCCCTTTTCAGAGCCATGCTTCCATGGTGGACATTCTTTATATTATCAAGTATCCCCTACACGCTATACACATTCATGCCAATGTCTCATCCCTCCCTCTTAAGATAATTTATAATTTAAAATTACACCGTGTTTTTTTTTCCTCATGAGATTCTTAGAGGTTCTTCTGGAAAATTCCTTCTCTAGCTATCAGTTTTCTGAAGGATATATTCAAGCAGCATATTATTAGAGAAGCTACTCAAGGTTTTGTAAGTGATCTCTCAAGGATGACTTCTCTGGATGACACATCACAGTGATATATTACTCAAATGTCAGATGCCCATAGCAAGCATTTTAAAGGTCATACATACTTCGGTACATTTTTAAAAATCACCAACATGTTTTCTTCAAATTTCAGGTTGATTTAGGAAGTGCAAAGATGCTTTTGATATAGAAGTTTCAAAGACTTTCAGAGTCTTATTATCAGATCAACTGGTATATAGGAGGAATAACTCAGCCAAAAAAAATCTTTTTGATTCATTGCTAAGACTTTAGTTTCAGTATTAGAAAGTTTACTTTTTTCTGAGATCTAATCTTTAAATGACAAAAGTTTAAAAAATTTCCCTAAGGTGTCAATTCGTCTGAGATTAAATTATGCCTATATTATTTTTTATAAGTTGTTTTCTGATTATGAAGGGAATATATGTTATAGTAATAAGTACATGAAAGTTCAAAGAACAGGTAGAAAAACTTCTCTTTACATAAGAAATCAACATTTTGATGTATTTTGATGTGTTTCTTTCAAACTTCTGTCTCTGAATATTTTTCACAGTTGAAAAATGGTATATATAAAAATTTCTACTGTGACTTTTCACTTAACACTGTAATATCAGCATATTCTGTGCTATAAAATTTTATAGACATTTTATTGGCTGTATAATTTCCCATATTACAAATAAGACTGATTTTATATTACTATTTATCTATTGCTGGACATTTATGTTGTTTCCAACATAAATGCTCTGGGATAAATATATTGGCATAAAGATTCTTTGTTTCTATATTTTAGATTATTTCCTTTGTAGAGCTGTTTAGAAGTATAATTATTGTGTTAATGATAATGAGTATCTTTAAGGCTCATGATCATGTTGCTGAATTGCTTTCAATAATTCAAAGAGCTAAAAGAAAGGATTGTTAATTTCAGTATAATGAGGGTTCAATGTTATTAAGTGGGCATAACTAATCAGGATAATTTTATAAACGGGATGGACCTCAAATTTCATATTATTTTAGAGTTATTGCAAAGGACTTCTCTCTTTTTTCCATGTCATTCAATGTCTAAAATTCAAGTAAAACCATAAAAATTAAATATTAGTATTGGCAATAAAGCCACCAATACAAATGCTATATAATTTTCACTAATGCAGCATTTCTCAAAAAATGTTTGTATAGCACAATTTCTATACCATGCCTATTGGTCTCAGTCTAAGCCAGTGAGAGATCTCTTAACAATCACCAAAGAAGTTTATACAATGACTTGTTCAACAAGTTCTACCGCGGGAGAAAAAGAGCACAGTTGGCCCTTTGAGCAGAGCAAAATTATTGCTCAGGTTCTGACGTGAAGCTAGCAAGGGATTGTATATCATTTGATTACAGGATCATCAGAGTAAAGCTGAAGGTACTGAAACCAACATTTCTTACCTCATATATATCTATCATGCCCTATAGTTAGCTTGCTGACTCATATCATACATTATCTGATGGTAACCCAAAATTTCCTAAAGAAAATCCACCAAGATGTCATAACCACTGCATAACCACCTTTGAATAGAGGTAATACATGGTACTTTGAAGAGCTAAAGGGACACAATTGTCTTCTAACTTTTCTGGCCTGTCTTACGACTCCCCTTCTCCTAGTTTTGATGTAGTCAAATTTAAAATCATTATTTGATTAGATACAAAGATTTAACTCATTATTATTAGTATGTGCTGCCTACACAAGACTTTGATTAGATTGCACATTATATTTTTAATATTTAGAAACCCCTCCATTGGATGACTACACTTTCTACAACTATTTGCTTTTTTAACAACTGTATATTATTTTATTTTCATTTTCCATCTAGGAAAAGAGATGTTCATGGAGGTGGGATACTTTGTCCAAGATCATTTGTTTAGGATGAGTAGATCAGGTCTAACAAACACATGTCTTAGTACTGATTTCAGTTTGTGAGGTCTTTTCAATACACCACACTGACAACAGTTTCCTAACTATCCACTATTGGGCTCAAAATTTTTAATAAGTTGACATCTTTAAAAGTACCAGATAGATATGGGTAGGAGAGGAGAGTTGACAAAAGGTTATGACGGAGATGGGAGCCTATGAATAAAATAATCATATGTTGGTGTGAGGACTTTTTGGAATACCATTTTGGTTGTTTACAGTCAGCATCATTTCAGATTGTATGGTGTCCATAGATTCTAATTGCCTCGTGCTTATTACTTTTTTTCCCTAACATTTTGTGTATTTAAAAAAGATATGTCTATGGTAGTTAGAAAGCTGGAGAAAAGATATGCAGAAGTAGGGTTTCCCTGGTGGCGCAGGGGTTAAGAATCTGCCTGCCAATGCAGGGGACACTGGTTCAAGCCCTGGTCCAGGAAGATTCCACATGCTGCGGAGCAAGTAAGACCGTGAGCCACAACTACTGAGTCTGCGCTCCTAGAGCCCATGCTCTGCAACGAGAGAAGCCACCGCAATGAGAAGCCCGTGCACCGCAACGAAGAGTAGCCCCTGCTCGCCGCAACTAGAGAAAGCCCGCACGCAGCAACGAAGACCCAACACAGCCTAAAATAAATAAATTTATTAGAAAAAAGATATGCAGAAGTCCAATTGTTGATTTAACCTGAAGAATAAAATATTTATTCTATTTTTCCCTCGAACATGCTTTTTATCTACCAGTACTAAAATGACTTTTAAAGATCAAAAAAGACATTGTGACATAGTGTCTGCCATTTACAATATGACCTGAACAAAAGAATTATCTCCCTGTTTCTCAATTTTGATTTATATTCCTAAGGTTATATTTGTATGCATTAAACACAATGTTATTTTCTTAGATTTTGTTGTATTGACCTCCCTCTGACGCTAACTGCCATCCTTGTCAACAACTTCACTGGCAAAACCACAGCTATTTGAGCACAGATTGAACCCATCCCTGGGCAGAGTACATACTGCCAATTACTAATCAGTACCTGTGGATATTTGAGGAGCTACTATCTCCAGAGCTGTCAGTCCACAAACTTTCATGAACACTAAAATATATTTAATTAAAAAGAAAGGAGGAGTAGGAGCAGAAGAAAAACATCTGAAAAGGTCAGTTATCCAACTTTCCAGTTTATCCACAGATACTGAGGACCTATACTCAATTTGCCATTTCTTTTTTGTAATCATGCATCAAGTATATTCAGAAAAAATTCTATAGGCAAAGAATGCATGCTAGGTTCCTTAAGTCATGGCTTTGAATGAAAGTGGTATTGCTTTTACAAACAAAAATGTCCCTCTTATGGATGCCAATGCTTCTTAGCATTCTGTTACCTTTTAATACATCACTTTGTGAATTTATTAAAGCCAGTGGGCGGCAACACATCATTTTGTTTCAGACCGGTAACACCATCATGCTATTTACTTAAGAATAAGGTGTTGTTGAAATGAAAAGACAACCCACAGAATGGGAGAAAATATTTGCAAATGATGCGACTAACAAGGGATTAATCTCCAAAATATACAAACAGCTCATGCAGCTCTATGTCAAAAAAAACCAAACAACCCAATCAAAAAATGGGCAGAAGATCTAAGTAGACAGTTCTCCAAAGGAAACATACAAATGGCCAAAAAGCACATGAAAAGATGCTCAACATTTCTAATTATCAGAAAAATGCAAATCTTAACTACAATGAGGTATCACCTCACACCAGTCAGAATGGCCATCATCAAAAAGTCTACAAACAATAAATGCTGGAGAGGGTGTGGAGAAAAGGGAACCATCCTACACCGTTGGTGGGAATGTAAATTGGTACAACCATTATGCAGAACAGTATGGAGTTTCCTTAAGAAACTTAAAATAGAATTACCCTATGATCCAGCAATCCCACTACTGGGCATATATCCAGAGAAAACATAATACGAAAGGATACGTACACCCCAATGTTCATTGCAGCACTATGTACAATAGCCAAGATATGGAAGCAACCTAAATGTCCATCAACAGAGGAGTGGATAAAGAAGATGTGGTACATATATACAAGGGAATATTACTCAGCCATAAAAAAAGAATGAAATAATGCCATTTGCAGCAACATTGATAGACTTAGGATTGTTATACTAAGAGAAGTAAGCCAGACAGGGAAAGACAAATATCATATGATGTCACTCATATGTGGAATCTAATTTAAAAAAAGGTACAAATGAACTTATTTACAAAACAGAAGCAGACTTATATATATCAAAAACAAACTTATGGTTACCAAAGGGGAAATGTGGGATTGAGGGGGAGGATTAATCAGGAGCTTGGGATGAACACACACACACTACTATATATAAGATAGATAACCAACAAGGACCTACTGTATAGCACAGGGAACTCTACCCAATATTCTGTGATAACCTATATGAGAAAAGACTCTAAAAAAGAATGAATATATGTATATGTATAACTGAATCATTTTGCTGTACACCTGAAACTAACACAACATTGTAAATCAACTATACTCCAACAAAATTAAAATATTTAAAAAAAAGAATAAGGTGGTGATGGCTTTATGAGCTAATAATCATGTAATAAAGGCTCTGTAATATCATTTCATGGCTCTGTGGAGGGGGAATTTTTCCTCTTCACCCAGTAATGTGATATGCTGGGTTGTAAAATTGTACTAACACCACAGTGCATTAATAGATCTTTAAAAAGAAAACACTTTATGAGATTTTCTTGATTTCTTTTCATAACAACCTCCTGTTTATTGCCTAAAAGTTCCAAAGAGGATTGAACTTTGGACTAATTTAAAAATTTGCATCATGCTCTCCCGCTTGCTGTTTCCTAGATTAGTGCAGAAATTGTTTTACTGTTCTTTAAGCATTATTCAAAAAAGAGAGATGTCTTCAAAGGAAAAGAAAACATAGCTGTTTAAATTGAGGCAGTTTATTAAATAACTCCGTAAAATTTATTGTTGTAGTGGAAATATCTAAAGAATATAGCTACTTACAAATAAAGAATATTATATTTTTTCCTTACAAAAGTCCGAGTTGTAAATTTGTCATACAGGAATAATTTTTCTACCTTTCCTGTTTTCTAAATAGTATTTAAATTTTTTTATTCTAAATACCATATCACTTCATCTTTCAAGTATGCTTTGGTAGTAAATGCTGGGATATAAATGATGCAAATTTATTTTTTCATTTGAGAAACTTTTCATGGATTTCTGAATCCTTAGCCACGTTTTTAATCATAATATTTTCTTAGATCTTTTAACTTTTGCTGGTAGAACTCAAAGCTGCCTGCCATTTTAGAATTTCCAACAGTAAATCAAGTTGGCAATGGTCCAACCTTTCTATATTCAAACACTTTATGTTTGGCATTTTATTTGGGGGATCCTTATAGAGTTGGGGTCCCTTCATTTGCAAATTAATGTATTCATAAGAAAATCACTTTTAGAGCATGCTCACCTTTTTAATATTTAGAACCCACATTTAGAGCTAAAATATTATACGTCTTGATGAGAGGAATATGCACACATAGGCACAAAGAATCAGCTTTTTCATAACAGAAACTGTGTCTGCTCTTATTCTAGGGGATGGAGATATGTTTTCAGGCAATAAACAAAAATACTAATAAATGAGGTCATTTTGAAAGTTCTAAATCTATGAAGACCATGCAAAGTCATGTGTCAGAACATGCTGCTGCTGCTGGTGACAGTGGTGACAGTGGGTAACCATTCTAGGTAGGAGGGCCTGGGAAGACTTGAGACATCATGGCTGAGATTTAAATAACCTCATTGAACTAAAAAGTCAGTTGCTACCTTGAACTATTTTTAAATTAGAATGGAGCATGTATATATACCTATGTTTACATATATGTATATATATTTCTGTTTGGGGCAAATCGAAAGGGTGGTGGTCAGAACCAAGAATTTCCCATTGACTTTTTTTTCTTCTTATTTTTTAAAACAAATTTATTTATTTATTTATTTATTTATTTTTGGCTGTGTTGGGTCTTTGTTGCTGAGCATGGGCTTTCTCTAATTGCGGCGAGAGGGAGCTACTCTTCGTTGTGGTGCGCGGGCTGCTCATTGCGGTGGCTTCTCTTGTTGCGGTGTGTGGGCTCTAGGCACACAGGCTTCAGTAGTTGCGGCGGGTGGGCTCAGTAGTTGTGGCTCGGGGGCTCTAGAGTGCAGGCTCAGTAGTTGTGGCGCATGGGCTTAGTTGCTCCACGGCATGTGAGATCTTCCCGGACCAGGGCTCGAACCCGTGTCCCCTGCATTGGCAGGCAGATTCTTAACCACTGTGCCACCAGGGAAGTCCCTCCCATTGACTTTTGAGACTAAAGTGAGTCTTGCTTTCATACATATGTGAACAAATGCCTTTTAATCAGGCTGATAGACAAAGATCTGGTGGAAGAAAGTTCCAGACAGAGAGAATACCAACTGTAGAGGACCCAATGTAAAAAATAGCTTGACTCATTAGAGGAAAACAAAGAAATTCAGTGTATCTGAATCAGTGCTGTGATACACTGGTGTGTATACTAGAGAGAAAAGAGATGAGGTTGGAAAGTTAGGCAGGGCCAAATGGTGTCTGGATTTATACACCGTGAATAGGGCTTGGTTTTTATTCTTAGAGAAGTAAGAAGCCATCTAAGCCATCTAAACTTAGAAGCCATCTAAGTTTAAGCAAGGGCTTGCTGTAATCTGATTTCAATGAAATTTTTCTGGCTTCTGTGTGGTGAATGAACAGAAGTTGCACAAGAATTAAGCAGGGGGACAATGAAGAGACCATTTTGCAGAAGTCCAGATGAGTGGTGATGGCTTCAAACAGGGAACTCGGTGTGCACATGGAGGTAAGTGGATGGATATGGGACATATTTTGGAAGCAGAGACAAATGATGATTAAGAGAACAAGCACAGTAAATGATGAATCCCAGACTGACACTTTGATTTTCTTAGAGACCTAAGCTCTGTCCTCTACTAGAATTATAGACTGTCCCTCACCTGTGGTTCACAAGCATTGTAACACTGGAACCAATCCTTTTCTCTTTCAAGTGGAATGTCAAAAACCTCAGGCCTGCCTTGTTGCTGGGGCTAATGCTTTCTGCCCCTGCTTTAGTCATCACTGGGCATCTCTCTTGCCAATCTGACTTTCTTGGTCAGATTCCCAAACATGGTCTGATTTCCCAACCGAAAACCTAGATCCGAATTCCTGGGGTCGGACCTCCTTGAATGCACAGACCTCTTACCTGGACTGACAGCCTTGCATCATACAGACTGCTGTGTTCCATGTTTTGTTCTCCTGTAGGAATACTCACCTGTTACCAGGGTGTTCTGAGTTCAGCCACCTGCCTACCTTCCTTTGCAATATATCTTTCTTTTCATATGTGCTGCCTGTCTGCCAAAATTTGCATCTCTTCCTACTACACCTACTTCCAAAATTCATAATGCTCCCTAGGGTATGCCTAGTCGTGGCGTGGTAGCGTTCTCCATCTGACATATGCTGGGCATTATGTGTTATACATTCAGTCCAATGTGCATTTTCATTCTGGTAGGGAGTTAACGTACTGCCAGATCGACTTGATCTTGTCAAGACACAGTTCTAGGCTTTATCACGTTGAGTCTGGAACTAAAATATTGACATCTTCACTTCTAAGGTGTGGACTCTTAACTGAATTCCCAGGGTGTTCAGCAAGGTCACGTGACTTGCATTGGTTGGGCTGCCAGTTTCTTCCAGCACAGGGCGACCTTCATTCAGCTTCCAGCCCCCGCTTAACTGTTCTCTGCCTGACTTCCCTCTGTGTAAGCAGAACTAGTAACCATTCAAAGACTCAAGGCCACCCCTCTGCAGATTTACGGAATTCTTTCCTCTCCAGTAGGCTGCCTGCAAATTCTAGCTATGTCCGCAGCCCCAAACTCCTGCCTCTGTTTCCTGTACCCAGTGAGGACACTGCTCACTGTTTAGGCCCCACGACTGTGTCAGGGATTTGAAAATGCCTCCAGGAAGAAAGCCAGGGTCAATGTGGAGCTCCCCCTCCACGCTTCCTTCTCACGGATTCAAGAGCTACACTCTCCGTTGTCCGATGCCTGAACATATATTTTGTCCAGTTTCAGTTTCATAGTTTTTGATGGGAGGGTAAGTCTGCTACTTATTCATTACTCCATCACAGCCTGAATCAGAAGTCCCTCAGATGTACATTTTTAAAGAACAACTCATTCATTTAAATTATGATAAAACGTGCATGGAAAATTTCTTCACATTCCACAATTGCATTAATTGCTTATTGCCAAATATCCCTGAAAAGGAGCCTCATTTCTTTGAAGGTCTTGACTTTGGTAAAGATTTTTCACTTGAAAATATTTGAAATTCCTCCACATCCTTCAAGTCCTTTCTGGTGTCTAAGTTCCTAAGAGATTCTTGTGACAGTTGCCTTCTTTATAACAGGAGCAATGAACATGAATTGTGTGGGGATTTGGGAGGCTTAGAAGTGAAACGTTCTAGATTGAAAATGGAATCTTCCATTTGTAGAGAAATATTTTCTTTTCAACATGCTCTAACATCTCTGGCAACTGTAGCCCAAGACTTCATAGTCAATAAGGAGTGGTCAAGATTAGACTTAGTCTTTTCTGGAGTTCTCAGCTATATCCTGTGCCCTAGAATAAGTCCATAAGAACTTGAGCTGGAAAGAAACCCTAAAGAATATCTAGTTTAATCCCCTCATATGACAGAGGAGGGACTCAAGGTTCTGAATACTAAAGTGACTTGTTCAAATTTAGAGAGCCAAAACCAGGACTAGAATTTAGGTATTTTTACCAAGCCAGAACACTTTGCATTTTGGGCAAACATTAGCAGTTAAGCCTGCGCTTAGAAACCTGGATAGAGTAACGTACCTTTAAAATAATATTAGGTTTGTAAGACACTGGATGCCAGTGGAAATCTATATGATCAAGAGAACTATCCCTTTCTTCCTTTCCCATAAAGGAACAGGAGAGAGGATCTTTTATGTAGATCAAATACTAGATAATTTAATCCTGAATATTATCCTCCATTGTGGTCTACTTACACTAAATGTTCGCCTGGATTTGGGAGTGATTAGGACACTGAAAAACTCAAAGAATTTCTGACCTTGGGAAAATGAATGATCCTTTGATTCTACTTTTCCAGATTTTCTTTAATAAAACACATTATTTTATAATAAAATGTTGCTTTCAAAGATGATGAGTGGAGTTGAGTGTAACAGATCTTATCGAAATCTCATAGCTGATGAGGCTTTATTTCATTGAATTTTATATTAGAGACTTCCTCATGGGAGTTTTGTGGACTAGTAATATTTATTGGTATACAATTCTCTCTCTTTTGAGTGTTTTGTGTGCAAATGGTACTGGTCCTGAGTAGAGTATTGTTAACGTCCATTCAGTAGGTATTTCCTATGATGATGGTAGTTTATCTTTCAGAGAGAAAAAAGCCTTCCATATTAAATAAGAGACACAGCCAAAATGTTTGAATCTACCCATGAAATGATAAGGCATTTTTAAAATAGGCATTCTGGCATTTGTTTTTATAATTCCTGCAAAGCAGATTTTCTTCGAACATAAATTATTTATATTGATTCTGAAAAACTGTCTTGAAAACTTGTTCCTACATTGGTAAAATATTATGATGGGTTTCAAAATATTTCAAAGGAAATAGCTCTTTTCTTGGCAATTAAATATTATCTACTCCATTTTTTGATGAAGTGAGTCCAAAAATGCTTAGCAATATTATGACTATTTCAAGATCGATGGCAAGAAACAAAGTTTTTAAAAAGTGATGCTTATGGTAAAATAGTTTAAATAGCATGAATTTTAAATGCCAGGACATTAAACATTTAGAGCATTTCTAAGATACTTGATTTATTTTTAGAACCATCAAAGTGCATATAAAATCAGAATTATAAATTATTCTTATTATTGAACAAATCTAAGTATGTACTCTATTAGAAAGCATTCAAATATCTTATTTGCTAATTAAAAATTAAGAATTAAATTAAAAATAATAATCTTAATTATTTGGCTCTGCTCATGTATTATGTCATTCAGTCCTCACAACAACCATGTGAATAGGGACTATCATTTTATAGATGAGGAAATGTGGATTTTATCATAAAAACTAACAATACGTATAATACAAAGCCAAGGTCAAAGAAAAATAAGAAGACTGTTAAAATTCTGTTTAAAGGCATTACAGTGAGCACAGCTCAACTAGAGAGACTTGAGTCTTCTAAAACCTTACGAAGTACTCAACACAAAATTCATCGTATAAAAAAAACAGATGGATGAGAAGATGGATGTTAGCTAAACGTACTGTGGTAATCATTTCACAATATGTGTAAATTAAACTGTCATGCTGTATGCCTTAAACTTACACAGTGATGTATGTCAATTATTTCTCAATAAAACCGGAAAACCTAATAAAATAAAATAAATTTTAAAAGTAGAAAAATGACTGCTGAGATGTTTTCTTATAAAAATATTAGTATTTTAATTCACTTTATTGTCAAAACATGTTGACTTTAAAAACTAAAAAATTCATTTGTGTTATTTCCACTTGGAGGCAACCACTGTTATATGTAGACATATATTTAATAGAAATGTTTCTACACATGCACAAATATTTCTACAACTATCCTCTTTTGAAAAAGGATTACATTCAATTTGTTTTTAACCTATTCTCTTCCACTAAATATAGCATAAATAAACTTCTGGGTCGTAAACTATTATGCTATTATATTATATTTAGGAACTGTATGATCTTATATTGTATAGATTTATCATGAACTATTAAACAAGTTACTTTATCAATACAATAGTGTATGTAATATTTCTGTGATACACCACTGGTGTGAGTCTCCTTTTCAGAAAACATTAATGTCAACTATGCCTCTTTTCTTTGGGTACATTTCTAGAAGTGGTATTTTACGATAGAAAAAAACTATTCATTTTTAAGAATTTTGATACTTATTGACAAATTATCTTCCAGATAATGCTCAACAGTAACACATGACAATGCCTTTCTTGTCAAAATGGATCTGTGTATATTTGACTATTGTTATTGGCTTAGTAGAAAGGAAAAAAGAAAGCTCTAAATGAAAGCAAAACACAGTTGTGAATCTTGAAATAAGCAAGCTTACCTTTTTTTCACCAAGAATTTTCTAACTACTTTCTAAAGGGAAAGAATGGACTGCAGATTTGCTGCATTACATGTTTGATTTCCAAAAGCCAACTTAAAATTCTCAACCATTTCATGTCAAGACAGTGGAAGCAAGTGAAGAGCTGGGCCAGCCTTCTTTTCTTCCCACCCTGTTTCATCCTACTGTGAGAAGGTTTTATGCACATCTATGAGATACTCTGTGTACACTCTGGTTTACATATTCCACACTCCATTCAAATCCCTCCCTCAGCAGTTTCCCCTTGGCCACTTTGCCCCAAGGGATACACACACCAGTGTCATAGGATATCCTGGGGACACGTGCAGGGAATAGGATCTCAAAGGCTAATTGGTGAGAAATTTCTGGATTCCTGCTATTTGGATCTTAGTCTAGAAGGGGAAGGTTTGTGCTTCCATGTGGGCATGTCTTTTAGGCTCATGGAATCCTCCTCACCCCATGAGGAGGGATCAGCTGGAGACGAGTCAGAGTGGTGTCTTCTAAATGTAAAGCGTAGGGCAGGGCAATGTACAATGGAACAGAGTGAGTGACAGGGAGAAGGATAAAAGATGAGCTCAGAGAAATAATGGGGGTGAGGATGTCGTATGTACATCATGCATATGTACAATAAACTCATATGCCTTTGGAGGACTTTCCTTTTACTAAATGAAATAGGTAACCCTTTGTAGGTCACAAGAATAAGACGGTCCACCCTGAATTTTCAAAGTTCACTCTGACACCTGTCTTGATGATAGACTCTTCAGAAGCAATGCAGGAATCTGGGAGACTAATTAGTGGGCTATTACAGTTATGCAGGAAGCATCATGGTAGGATGTGGACTAGATGAGAAATAGTTGATAGGATAGAGTCAGCTAGGTTTATTCTGTAAAATTAGAGGTGAAGAGTGAGAAAAAAGGGAATAAAGGAGAATAAAAGGTGGGTAGAGCAGATTTTGGGGGAGGGGCAATACCAAAGTCCAGTTTTAGATTTGTTTTGAGATGTCTACTATCTAATGTTGAAGTAGTTGGCATAGATTTAAACAGTGGAATATATGATTGTGAAGTACAGAACAGAGGTCTAGGCTACAGATGTACATTTGACTGTTATGAGCTTGTTTATGGTATTTCAGTAAGACTGCGTCACATCACCAAGGATGTTGATGTAAGTGGATTGGGAAAAAGACTAAGAACTGAGCTGTGGGGCACTCAGGGAGAAGAGGTGGGATCAGCAAAGGTGATTGAGAATGGGAAGACAGTTTGGAAGAAAACTAAGAGGATGTAGCATCCTGTAAGCCTAGTGAAGAAAGTATATCAAGGAAGAGGGAGTGATCAACTGGGTTGAAAGCTGCAGTAGTTCAAGTTAAGATAAAAACTAAATGTTAACTATTAGATTTAGTAAAGTAGACATCACTGTTGAACTTATTAAAAATGGATTCATGGAGTTTCATATAGGCAAAAGCTTGATTGGAGTATAGTAGAAGGGACGGAGTGGCATTGGAGAGTCTAAACTTAGTCAATTACTTGAAGACTTAGAATATATACAAAATCAACAAAAAGCATTTAAAAATTTAACCTCTTCTTAATAATAAGAATGGTTATTTTAATATATTTTGCTTATGTGTGTGTATATTGTTAAAGAAATTTGTACCATAAACATTCCCTGAGTTATTATTTTACATAAGTAAGATATGGGAAAATGAGTGATCCTTTGATTCTACTTTTATTTATTTATAGCAGTCCATTTCAACTGCTATATTTATATTGATTTAACTTATCCTTTAGTATTGGATTGTTTCCCTATTTGTTATAAATAAGACTACAACAAATTTCATTGTACATAAATCCTGGTAAACATCTCTTACTGTATTTCATTAGAATAAATCCACACATAGAATTACAAGGTCAAGATGTGTGAGCATTACTGTTTTTGATATATTTTCCTAATTTGCTTTCTTGAAAGGCAGAATCAACTTACACCCTCCTCATTAAAATATAGGTGGGTACTTTCTATCACCTGTTTGACAAGTGGAGAGTTTATAATTTAAAAAATACTGTTTAGGTATTAGGAAACTTTTAGTTCACTACTGTATTAATTTGATTTTGATATCTAATGAATGTGAATATGGTAATAAATCTGATTCTCTTAACATCAAGTTTATTGGATTTTTGTTTTTCTCTTCTTATTGTTTTGTCTACATAAGCCATTCTCCAAGTTAACTGGGCCATTTTATTCTTATTTGTTTTCTATTACCTGTATTTTTAGCTAACATATTGCTAATATTAGACATTTTAACTAACATATTGCTAATATTAGACATTTATCTTGCAAATATGCTGCATCCTGAAATCAGATACATATGTTTACTTTCTTATAAATCAGTTATGGTTTCATTGTATAGAAATTAAATCCAATTTATCTGCATTTTATATTGTGAGCTCACATAAAGTCATACTCTATTTTTCCCCTGATAAACAAATGACATATTATCATTTGTTGAATAATTTACCTTTTCATTACTGCTTTGAAATGTTACCTTTACCTTAAACTATAGTATTTTATATAATGAAATATGTTCCCAAACTTTCTGGTTTCTTTTCTGGAACACTTTATTCTTATATTAGTTTCACACTCTTTAATTATTCCTTTACAACATGTGCTGATATCTGGTAGTGCAAGTCCAAAAATTCCTTGGCTTTTCTCACACTTATTTTTCCAAATAACTTTGGAACTGCTTTGTCTTATATCTGTCTAAAATATGCTTGGAGTTTACAATGGAATTGCAGTATATCTCTAAGTCTGTTTAAGCACTCCTCTTAAAATTTTATCATGACATATGCAAATTAATAAATGTGATACATCATATTAAAAGAATGAAAGATAAAAACTACATGATCATCTCAACAGATGCGGAAAAAGCATCTGACAAAATTCAACATCCAGTCATATAAAAACTCTCAACAAATTGGGTATAGAAGGAACATACCTCAACATAATAAAGGCCTTATATGACAAGCCCACAGCTAACATTATACTCAAGAATGGAAGGTTGAAAGCTTTTGCTCTAACATTAGAAATAAGACAAGGGTGCCATTCTCACCACTCCTATTTAACATATATTGCAAATCCTAGCCAAAGCAATCAGGCAAGTAAAAGAAATAGAAAGCATCTGATTCAGAAAGGAAGAAGAAAATTGTCTTTGTTTGCAGATGACATGATTTTACATACAGAAAATCCTAACGATTCCACCAAAAATTTTTTAGAAATAATCATGAATTCAGTAAAGTTGCAGGATACAAAGTCAATATACAAAAATCAGTTGCCTTTCTGTACACTAATAACAAATTATCCAAAGAGAAATAAAGTAAACAATGTCATTTACAATAGCATCGAAGACAAAATATTTATGAATTAATTTAACCAAAAAGGTAAAATATACCTCTACAGTGAAAACTTTGGGACTTTGATGAAAAAAGTTAAAGAAAACACAAATACATGGAAAGATATCATGGAAAGATACCCCATGTTCATGGATCGGAATAATTATTATTATTAAAATGTCCATACAGCCCAAAGCCATCTGTAGATTCAATGCAATTCCTATCAAGGCTCCAATGGCATTTTTTACAAAAATAGAAAAAAACAATTCTAAAATCTGTATAGAACCACAAAAGACCCCTTGCTAGTCAAAGCAATCTTAAGGAAAAAGAACAAAACTGGAGGGATCGTACTTCCTGATTTCAAACTATATTACTAAGTTACAGTAATCAAACAGTATGGTAATGGCATAAAAACAGACACATAGACCAACTGAACAGAACCAAGAGCCAAGGAATAAACTCATGCACATACAGTCAACTAATATTTGACAGAGGAGATAATAATACTCAGTGGAGAAAAGATAATCTCTTCAATAACTGGTGCTGGGAAAACTGGATATTCACATGCAAGACAATGAAACTGTACCTCTATCTTTCATCACTAACAAAAATTAACTTGAAATGGATTAAAGACTTAAATGTAAGACCTAAAACTATATAACTCCTTGAGGAAAACATAGGGCAAAAACTCCTTGACTTTGGTCTTGGCAATCATTTTATGGATATGGCACCCAAAACACAGGCAACAAAAGAAAAAAATAAACAAATGAGATGAGACTTTGTCAGACTAAAAAGCTCTGCACAGCAAAAGTTACAATCAACAAAATGAAAAAGCAACTTACTAAATGGGAGAAAATATTTGCAAACCACATATCCAATAAGGGGTTAACATTCAAAATATGTTTTGGTACTCATACAAAGAAAATTTTGCCAGAGCTGGTATTCCAATGGCCAAGAAGTACATGAAAAGGTGCAAACCTTATCAATCATCAGGGAAATGAAAATCACAGAGATATCACCTCGAACATGTTAGAATGGCTGTTATCAAAAAGAAGAGATAGCAAGTGCCAGTGAGGCTGTGGAGAAAAGGGAACCCTTGTGCACTGTTGGTGGGAATGTAAATTGGTGCAGCCACTATGGAAAACAGAACGGTGATTCCTCAAAAAATTAAAAATAGAACTACCATATGATTCAGCAATTCTACTTTTGGCTATATATCTGAAGGAAATGAAATCATTACCTTGAAGAGATATCTGCACCCCTATGTTCTTGCAGCATTATTTCCAAGACATGGAAACAACCTAAGTGTCCACTGACAGATGAATGAGTAAAAAAGATATGTATATAGATATGCACACACACACGTGCACATGCACACACACACACACACACACACACTGGACTCTTATTCAGCTATAAAAAAGAATGAAATTTTGCCATTTGTGACAACATGGATGAATCTTAAAGATATGCTAAGTAAAAGAAGTCAGACAGAGAAAGATGACTACAGTATGATCTCACTTATATGTGGAACGTGAAACACCAAACTCATAGAAACAGAGAACAGAGTGGTGGTTTCCAGGGGTGAGTATGAACTTCCCTTGTGTCTGGGGCCTCCATCTATTCCAAAGTGACACACTAATATACACGTATCCTTTAACGATTTGTTAAAATTCTGCTGATTTCTCCTTTCCTATGTTTATGGGGGTTAGATCTTTTCCTTGTGATCTACCATAGGTGATAGATACAGTTCATATGCTGGGAAAGGCTTGTCTCTCTTTGAAATTCAGGTTGTGAGTTTGCCATGTGAACTTATCCCTGTGATGGTCTCGTAAAAACTTATTTTATGAGTGTTTTATGTGGCTATGTATTTTATGTGGGTTTTTTTTTTTCATAGTTGACGGGGAGTAACTTTCCTTTTGGGTTTTTACATATTAAATGGAAGCAAAATTTTCAGTTCTTTGTGTATGAAGTTAAGAATTTATCTTCATCTGTTAGACTATGTTTCTGGTACTTCAATAAAATTTAGTCTGCTTATAAACAATGATCCATAGTGCAGATAACTTCCATGAATTTTGTTGTTTATGCCCATAGCACTTTAAGGATGAGATTTTTATCTCCAAAGATATTATGCATCTCTGCTTATCCATTCTAAATCTGGCTCTATTGAATAATGGAAATGAAGTGTCTGAATGGACATAGAGAAAATGGAGGGAGAAACAAAGTGTAGACAGCAGGGGAGAGATGGTGACTTTGTCCCCGTGGAAACCAGTCATTGTGCTGCATCAAATGGCTGCCGGGGTCCTTCATACCCTGGGGGTCTTACATGCATCTCTAGCCCCATTTTCTGCCCATTCCTGTCTATGACTGCCATATTGTAGCCAAACTAAACTGCTTATCATTTCTCAAACATACGCCAACTAATTTGCAAATGCTGATTTCCCTTTCTGTAATGCCTTTCCCATCTGTGCATTCCAATCCCCACCCAGCAAATCTCTACTCAGAATTCAAATGTCACCTCTTCTGTGCAGTGTTTCTTGAATCTCGTTTTCCTAAGAGGCTATTTACGCTCTGTTGTGCCAGTTGCCTTATTCTACATTCAGTGGATTATCTGCTCAAAGTTTTGCAAAGATGAAAGCATATAAAACCTTCAAGGGCAAGGCTAAGGATCAGCACAGATCCAGACATACTGCACTAACTATTTATTTGGTAGTGACCAAATAGTATTTCTTTTTTGAACAGATGAAAATATGATAAATAAGTTTGTAAGATGGTTATTCTCCGCTTATGAGGATCAAGACCTTGAAGCCTAAGTCCTCCCCTGGGAAGAAAATTCTGGAAGCCATCATCTATTGTGTACAAAGATACAAAATCTCCCTCAGGGTTTCCCCAAGAGTTCTCAGCTAATCTAAACTTCAAAGAATGGAGTCGGGAGCTAAGAGGCAGCAGGAAAGGACAAACTAGTGGATACTTAGCGAATCCTTTTCCTTAACCCACAGATTTTAGTTTTAGGACCCGTGTGTGTGACTCCACACTTTGAGTGATACAGAATCCCCTGCCTGTTCCTGTGTTCTCTAATAAGCTAGTCTTTGCTTTACCAGGATTTATTTGGGGTTCAGTGTCACTATGTCTGCAGGAATGAACTATGTGCCCACTTCATAACACTTTGAAAGAAGCTCATTTGATTGATGGAACGTGTAGTATTCTCTAGTCATTCACCAAGTCCAAGCTCAAGATCCACCAATCAGATTTCTATTTTCCAAATCAGACACCCAACTTTCCTCCGTTATGAGGAAATGGAAATAGGATTTGTGTCGCCTTTTGCTTTGAACAATGGATCTGCACGTGATTAAGACTGAAGAATGACCATGCCAAGAGGGAGCTCACGGCATTATAAAGCATGGCTGGTGTTATCCATTTCCCCAGATCATGTCTGAGGCTTTATGATTTCCTGGAAGTAAATTTTCCTCCTGCTAATAGTAAGAGCAATTATTCTGTCTTGAAGGAAACTGCTTAAATATTTAGTTTTCTTACTCTGGAAATAAAAAAGTATTTATTCCTACAGGGTAAAAATATCCAGCTTTAAGGTTCAGTTGTTCTGGTTGCATTATATATTATCCTTCCGTACACAGTATTTGTTGGGTCCAATAAACTGGAGGAAAAAGGCACTCAGGAAATGTGCCTACTGACTACATTCTTTTCTATTTCCTTTTATTTTGAGTCATTCACTTTCGTGAAATTGCTGAGCCAAGGAGAGTAAGCAGCGTCGCTGCCCTAATCTTCTATTGCAGACTGAGAGGTGATTCGAATACAGAGTCACAGAAACAATTACTCTTAAGTATTTCCCATAACAATTTCACTTATTTCTTTATGGGTTTCCTGTAAAAAAAAAAAAAAAATGAAAACTAGAGAGACGGGGGAAATATGTGAAATCCTCAAAGATACGATGAGGAATGAGATCATTTCAAATTGCTCGGAAAAGGAAATCTCAAAGTAACCAATTTGGTGTATTCAGTATACAGTGGTTTCCTGGAGAACTAGATTTTAAAAGGCATCATGATAAGCAGGATATTCCAAAGGAAGTGACCTGACCATTTGGGGCCCGTATTCTCTTTATTCCTACCTCCTCACACACCGCCCAATTAGGCAGCAAGGACGAAATGGAGATGAGTGATGCTTTTTCTCCAACAGAGATTGGGTCACTTTTTCATTCATTCTTTTAACCCCCTACAGGAGACTGGGAGTTCGAAAGCAAAATCCTTTTAGGTGGGAGAGAGTGGTGTGTGTGTGTGTGTGTGTGTGTGTGTGTGTGTGTGTGTGTGTGTGTGTGTGTGTGTGTGTGTGTGTGTGTGTATCCACTAATGACTAATGAAGCTGTATTTCTTACATTTGGTCCCCTTACTTCAGGTTGGCTAGAATTCAAAACCATTTAAATACTTACACTGGGTGGGGAGATTCCAGCAGTGATTCACTAACTGCTTTCTCTTCCACAGCCCACATACCTCCAGGTTCGTATACACTGACGGGTTACTGAGACTCCTTCTAAAATATATACATTTAATCCAAAGACCTAAGATTTCAGTGAGGCCCAGAGAAGCTCTGCTTGACGCTTGGGCCTAGCCCACAGTGGCTGCCTGGCAAGTTCACCTTGTGACAAAAGTGCTTCTTCATTGCTTTTCTCCACAGGGCTCAGTTATTGTGACTGCTCGTTAGTACCCTCTCAGCTTTCTGCCGCTGTCCAAATTCCTGAAGTCCCTGCATCACCACCACCAACCCAAAAGCGTATCTACCAAGAGTTTTTCTCTTGTTCTGCTCTAGTCAACTACTCACTTATTCCTCAGCATGGAAACAATGTTATTTAAAAAATACACTCCAAGAAGCCCCCAGAACCCATAGACCCCTGCCCAGAAGCTGCAGTGGTGTCATTTTTCACCATGCCAGCTCCAAATCTACCAAGTTCTGGGTTTTTATTTCACTTTCCAAAAGGAGGTAAATTTGGTTCCTATACCCTTGCTGAGGAGAGCATTTCCTCTTTCTTCCTGCAGTCCGTACCTTGTTTTTAAGAGCTCTTGCTCAAAATAAATGGATGCATAACTCCTGAGGAAGTAACAGTTTAAACCAACGCCAGGTGTGATAGAGCACAAAGGGAAAAGTCTTTGGAACCAGGCTGATTTGGGCAACACAGATGCTTCTCTAACAATTAAGCCCCTTGAGAAAGTTCCTATTCTGTCTATACTTTATTTTTCTCATCTACAAAATGGGATTAATAAACATGCTCATTAATTAACTATGGCAGATAAATATGAAAATACATGTGAACACTTAATACGGTACCTGACACATAGTGGTAAGCTTGGTAAATATTTCATTCCCTTATTTTCTTGTCCCTTTTCCCTACCACCCTCACACCACTTAAGTTGAGCTCAAAATAAAAATATGTACAAGTAATTTTAACACAACTGACAGAGGGAGGCCCGGTGGCTGATCACAAACTATGGAACCACACTTGTGTTGACGTTAATCAATCAGCTTCTTCCAAATATACTCTGGTTATAATTACTATGATTCCTGCCCTGAATTAGATCAATTGCTCTGATTCTATCAAAGAAAAAATGTACTAATATTTTATACATATATGTGTGTGTGTGTGTGTGTGTGTGTGTATATATATATATATATATATATATATATATATATATATATATATATATATATAAAAACACTTAATCCAAAGAGACACATTTAAAGCACTTCTGCACAACACAAGTATTCTCTCCAAGAAAACTAGAGACTGGTTAAATTTTGCTTCCTTTCTTAGATGCTTATGAGAACTGACAGAAAACCTTTGCAGTAACCAAAGTTTAATTCTCTCCTGATATTTTCATTTTCTCTACTATTTATTGAGAGAAATATGGCTTAAGTTGGAAAAGTGGTTGGCAATCAGCAAGCAAGTGGGTTCAGGATGTTATCAAATGTCAGAAAAAAGAACTTTCCAATGTGATTACAAACTACCCCTCTTTGGCCCTATTATATCCCATAATTGAACTGTTACGCACTTGTTTTATTCATTATGATAAGAGATGAAGTAGATAAATGTATGCAAAGTGTAGAAAGTAAGGATAGGGCTTGTTAGGAAGACAGTCTGATATGCTATGCATCTTAGCATTTGGAAGACATCCTTCAAAATCTGAGATCTGTTTAACCAGACATCTGGACTTTGACTGGAATGATAATTTATTTACCATCTCTGCAGTAAATAAAGTGCGTCTTTACCTCCAGGTACCTGTTGGATTAATAAAGTATATTTAAAAACACATTCAACAAGGACCTACTGTATAGCACAGGGAACTCTATTCAATACACTGTAATAACCAATATGGGAAAAGAATCTGAAAAAGAACAGACATATGTATATGTATAACTAAATCACTTTGCTGTACACCTGAAACTAACACAACATTGTAAATCAAACATACTCCAAAATAAAATAAAATAATAAAAGAAAAACGTAAAATGCATTCAAGACAACAACTACTACTATTTTTCCTCCTCTTCTACTACTACTGTTGCTGTTACTACTACTAGTACTAATATTACTGCTACTACTTCTTCTTCCTCATCCTTTTCCTCTTTCTCTTCTTTCTCCTCCTTCTCCTCTTCCTCCTTCTCCTTCTTTACCTAGAGCTGTGTGGACAAGATTGCTTGCTAAATGCCTATATATTTTGCTCTCTTCCTTAGTTGCAGAATCTAAATTTTATTTGGGGATATAATGTACTCATTTAGAGTATTTCATTTTCTAAAATTTCTGGCCAGTCAGTTTTAGCAAATGTGAGGTGAGGGCTTTCTGAGAATGCTGCTAAAAAAGAAGTTGACTCAACTGCTTCCTAGACTGTGGACAAAGCGGCAGAAATTTTGGCAGCCAACTTGGACTGTAAAGTGACCTTGAGGACAGAAGTCACAGGCTAGGAGTACGAACAGAAAGATGGTAGGATCATGAGTCCTGAGGACATTGGAACTTTTATGGTTTTGACTGAATTCTCCAGATTCCTTTTGCCTGAGAAAAATAAAATTCCATTTTATTTAAGCCTATATTTTTTTTAACATCTTTATTGGAGTATAATTGCTTTACAATGTTGTGTTAGTTTCGGCTTTATAACAAAGTGAATCAACTATATATATACATATATCCACATATCCCCTCCCTCGTGCATCTCCCTCCCACCCTCCCTATCCCACCCCTCTAGGTGGTCACAAAGCACTGAGCTGATCTCCCTGTGCTATGCAGCTGCTTCCCACTAGCTATCTATTTTACATTTGGTAGTGTATATATGTCAATGCTACTCTCTCACTTCATCCCAGCTTACCCTTCCCCCTCCCTGTGTCCTCAAGTCCCTTCTCTACGTCTACGTCTTTATTCCTGGTACATCAGAACCATTTTTTCTTTTTTTTTTTAGATTCCATATATATGTGTTAGCATACGGTATTTGTTTTTCTCTTTCTGACTTACTTCACTCTGTATGACAGACTATAGGTCCATCCACCTCACTACAAATAACTCAATTTCGTTTCTTTTTATGGCTGAGTAATATTCCATTGTATGTAGGTGCCACATCTTCTTTATCCATTCATCCGATGATGGACACTTAGGTTGCTTCCATGTCCTGGCTATTGTAAATAGAGCTGCAATGAACATTGTGGTACATGCCTCTTTTTGAATTATGGTTTTCTCAGGGTATATGGCCAGTAGTAGGATTGCTGGGTCATATGGTAGTTCTATTTTTAGTTTTTTAAGAACCTCCATACTGTCCTCCATGGTGGCTGTATCAATTTACATTCCCACTAACAGTGCAAGAGGGTTCCCTTTTCTCCACACCCTCTCCAGCATTTGTTGTTTGTAGATTTTTTGATGATGCCCATTCTGACTGGTGTGAGGTGATACCTCATTGTAGTTTTGATTTGCATTTCTCTAATGATTAATGATGTTGAGCATTCTTTGATGTGTTTGTTGGCAATCTGTATATCCTCTTTGGAGAAATGTCTATTTAGGTCTTCTGCCCATTTTTGGATTGGGTCGTTTGTTTTTTTGATATTGAGCTGCATGAGCTGCTTGTAAATTTTGGAGATTAATCCTTTGTCAGTTGCTTGATTTGCAAATATTTTCTCCCATTCTGAGGGTTGTCTTTTCATCTTGTTTATGGTTTCCTTTGCTGTGCAAATGCTTTGAAGTTTCATTAGGTCCCATTTGTTTATTTTTGTTTTTCTTTCCATTTCTCTAGGAGGTGGGTCAAAAAGGATCTTGCTGTGATTGATGTCATAAAGTGTTCTGCCTATGTTTTCCTCTAAGAGTTTTATAGTGTCTAGCCTTACATTTAGGTCTTTAATCCATTTTGAGCTTATTTTTGTGTATGGTGTTAGGAAGTGTTCTAATTTCATTCTTTTACATGTAGCTGTCCAGTTTTCCCAGCACCACTTATTGAAGAGGCTGTCTTTTCTCCACTGTGTATTCTTGCCTCTTTTATCAAAGATAAGGTGACCGTATGTGTGTCGGTTTATCTCTGGGCTTTCTATCCTGTTCCATTGAACTATATTTCTGTTTTTGTGCCACTACCATACTGCCTTGATTACTGTAGCTTTGTAGTATAGTCTGAAGTCTGGGAGCCTGATTCCTCCAGCTCCATTTTTCTTAAGATTGCTTGGGCTATTCAGGATGTTTTGTGTTTCCATACAAATTGTGAAATTTTTTCTGTGAAAAATGTCATTGGTAGTTTGATAGGGATTGCATTGAATCTGTAGATTGCTTTGAGTAGTAGAGTCATTTTCACAATGTTGATTCTTCTAATCCAAGAACATGGTGTACTTCTCCATCTGTTGGTATCATCTTTAATTTCTTTCATCAGTGTCTTATACTTTTCTGCATACAGGTCTTTTGTCTCCCTACATAGGTTTATTCCTAGGTATTTTATTCTTTTTGTTGCAATGGTAAATGGAAGTGTTTCCTTAATTTCTCTTTCAGATTTTTCATCATTAGTGTATAGGAATGCAAGAGATTTCTGTGCATTAATTTTGTATCCTGCTACTTTACCAAATTCATTGATTAGCTCTACTAGTTTTCTGGTAGCATCTTTAGGATTCTCTATGTATAGTATCATGTCATCTGCAGACACTGACAGTTTTACTTCTTCTTTTCCAATTTGGATTCCTTTTATTTCTTTTTCTTCTGATTGCTGTGGCTAAAACTTCCAAAACCATATTAAATAATAGTGGTGAGAGTGGGCAACCTTGTCTTGTTCCTCACCTTGGAGGAAATGGTTTCAGTTTTTCACCATTGAGAACAATGTTGGCTGTGGGTTTGTCATATATGGCCTTTATTATGTTGAGGAAAATTCTCTCTATGCCTACTTTCTGGAGGGTTTTTATCATAAATGGGTGTTGAATTTTGTTAAAAGCTTTCTCTGCATCTATTGAGATGATCATATGGTTTTCCCCCTTCAATTTGTTAATAAATAAATCTACTTTGGTAGAGGGGCAGACTCACAGAATTGGTTTGATGATCTTTGTATTTCAAATTTTCAACTGAATTTTCAAATGTTTTCATATACTTCTGCCTTATAGAATTTAAGTACTCTTTCTGATAACAGGTGTTTTATATGTGCAATTATTTTGACATTGCTAAATATGGTGTAACAATCGTGAAGTTATTTTAAACTGCACAGTTAAATTCAATTTAACTGAATATAAAAAATGACAAGTAGCAACCTAAGTAACCATCAACAGATGAATAGATAAAGAAGATGTGATATGTAAGCATTTTCTTAATGTTGCTATATATACTGTCAATCTAGGAGGTAAAATCCCAAGTGACAGGAAATAAAGTCTCCATCTCTTCCCCAGTCTATCACTCCCTAGATCCACTTCCACATTGTTCTCCTGTTTCCTGCCATTGCATATTCACCAGGTTTCAACCCTTTCAGTGAATAGGCTATTCAGTGAATAGTCCCAGAGCAGGGACAGGGTTTTCCCTTTGGCCTGTGCTGAGATGTGCCTCTAGTTATTGGCCTACCTATAATGAAAGAAGGTGAGGCAGATCGGGAAGAGGATAAGCATTATCTTGTAAGATATCTATTGTAGATGAGGGCCTTGCAGGGTATCCTGACGGGTAAGCTGGCCTTCTCAGTACTAAGGGAGAGGTGATTGCTTCTGCTAGCCCAGTGGAATAGGGAATATGAGGTTTCATAGTTTTCAGGCATGGTTCTAGGTCCTTTTGCCACATGCATCTTTGCCACAAGAATTTTTGCCACAAACATTTTCATCACGTAACTAATTGGCCATAAGGTAATTTTGCCATAACAGAAAATCATGAAAAATAAAAGAGGGACATTAAAAGAACATAATGAAACATGAGAAATGAATAAGGAAATTAAGACATCATTGCAAAATACAAAATATTTTTTAGTTGATTTACAACGTTGTGTTAGTTTCAGGTGTTCAGCAAAGTGATTCAATAAATATATATTTATATATGTGTATATATATATATATTATATATATACTTTTTCAAATTCTTTTCCATTGTAGGTTATTACAATGCATCAAATATAGTTCCCTGTCTATACAGTAGGACCCTGTTTATCTATTTTATGTATAGTAGTGTGTATCTGTTAATTCAAAACTCCTAATTTATCTTTGCTTCCTTTCCCCATTTGGTAACCATAAGTTTGTTTTCTATGTCTGTGAGTATATTTCTGTTCTGTAAATAAGTTCATTTGAATCATTTTTTTAGATTCCACATATAAGTGATATCATATGATATTTGTCTTTCTCTCTCTGACTTACTTTACTTAGTATGACAATCTCTAGCTCCATCCATGTTGCTGCAAATGACATTTTTGCATTCTTTTTTTATGGCTGAGTACTATTCCATTGTGGGGGTATATGTGTGTGTGTGTGTATGTGTGTGTATGTGTGTGTGTGTATGTACACACCACATCTTCTTTATCCATTCATCTGTTGATGGACACTTAGGCTGCTTCTGTGTCTTGGCTATTGTACATAGTGCCGCTATGAACATTGGGATGCATGTATCTTTTTGAGTTAGAGTTTTTGTCCTTTCCAGATACACACCCAGGAGTGGGATTGCTGGATCATACGGTAACTCTATTTTTAGTTTTTAAAGGAACCTCCATAATGTTCTCCATAGTGGCTGCACCAATTTAAATTCCCACCAACAGTGTAGGAGGGTTTCCTTTTCTCCACACCCTCTCTAGCATTTATTATTTGTAGACTTTTTAAATGATGACCATTCTGACCAGCATGAGGTGATACTTCATTGTAGTTTGATTTGCATTTCTCTAATAATTAGTGATCTCGAGCATCTTTTCATGTGCCTGTTGGTCATCTGTATGTCTTCTCTGGAGAAATGTTTAGGTCTTCTGCTCATTTTATATGGGTTTTTTGTTTTTTTGATATTGAGCTGTATGAGCTGTTTGTATATTTTGGAAATTAATCCCATGTCGGTTGCATCATTTGCAGATATTTTCTCCCATTCTGCAGGTTAACTTTTTTATTTTGTTTATGGGGTCCTTTGCTGTGCAAAAGCTTTTAAGTTTTATTAGGTCCCATTTTAATTTTTTGCTTTTATTTCTGTTATTCTAGGAGATGTATCCAAAAAAATATTGCTACAATTTATGTCTAAGAGTGTTCTGCCTATGTTTTGCTCTAGGAGTTTTATAGTATATGAACTTACATTTAGGTCTTTAATCCATTTTGAGTTTATTTTTGTATATGATGTTAGAGAATGTTCTAATTTCATTCTTTTACATGTAGCTGCCCAATTTTCCCAGCACCACTTATTGAAGAAAATGTCTTTTCTCTACTATATGTTCTTGCTTACCTTGTCATGGATTAATTGACCATAAATACATGGGTTTATTTCTGGGCTTTCCATCCTGTTCCATTGATCTATGTATGTTTTTGTGCCAGGACCATACTGTTTTGATTACTGTAGCTTTATAATATAGTCTGAAATCAGGGAATAGGCTTCCTCCAGCTCCATTCTTCTTTCTCTTCTTTCTCCATTTCCTCTTTTTTGGCTATTCAGGGTCTTCTGTGTTCCCACACAAATTTTAAAATTCTTTGTTCTTTTGTTCTTCTGTGAAAAACGCCATTGGTAATTTGGTAAGGATTGCACTGTATGTGTAGACTGCCTTTGGTAGTATGGACACTTTAACAATATTGATTCTTCCAATCCAAGAACACCGTGTATCTTTCCATCTGTTTGTGTTGTCTTCAGTTTCTTTCATTAGTGTTTTATAGTTTTTGGTGTACAGGTCTTTTGCCTCTTTAGGTAGGTTTATTTCTAGGTATTTTATTCTGTTTGATGCGATGGTAAATGGGACTGTTTCCTTAATTTCTCTTTCTTATATTTCATTGTTCAAAATATTTGAATACATTGAAATGTGTGTAGATTCATGACAATCCTGCACCAATAACTAATTTTATTTTGTGGGTTGTACCCGAGCACTTGTATTCCAAGTCTTTCATTCTTTTTTTCTTCTTCTTGATTTGTCTCCTCACTCAGTATCAGTTTTCCTTTTTCACTAAAATTTCTTCCTTCATTAAGAGAGGTATTTGTTTCCAAATATTAGGATGCACATTTGTAACTGAGCTTTGTATTACATTGGGAAAGTGTTTACATGATTGATCGCTCTTGGCAGATTCTCACATGTCTGTTGAAAGACATTCCAAAGTTCTATGACAAATGTGGGTTCAACTCTGCACCTTTGAGGCTCTCAGCCTCTTTTTCCTCCAATGTAGTGGGTTTCAAAATAAGAAATCAACTCTTAGGGCAAATCATTGTCATCTGTCAGCTTGATAAAACAATGAATATCATCACTAACTGGAAGAAATATTAATGCATTTCAACCAGTTGAAATCAAACTATCAAATAAAAAACTATCAACGAGTTATTTCATCTTTCATGGCAGAATTGCCTTGGGGCCAATTAGTTATGCAGCAAAAATGTTTGCGGTCAAGATGTCTATGGCAAAGATGTTTAGGGCAGAAATAGCAGACACCTTGGGTATAGCTACACAGACATACTTACACCAGGTCTCAGAATTCTATCTTTTCCCTGTCAAAACCCTAAATTTAGTATAGGAGGCCTGCCAAGCTGCATATTCAGTGTCCTTTGTGGCTCTGATAATCTTCCAATTAAATCCTGAGCTTGATATTTAACATGGTATAAACTAATGCTATGAAAGATGAGAGTTTTATTAAATCTTGCCCTGAAGCACTTATAGCATTGACAGAAAGCCCTGTGTTGATAGGTTACTAATATGAGCCTCGTTTCTTTTTTTTAAAGGATTCCAAGACAGATAAGACTTGCCAATACATAGTTCTTATACTTTCTATTGCTCTCATCTTGTTCATGTGCTAGAGCTACTGAATAATCCAACACTTTCTCTTCTACCTGTACTTCATCCCAATCCATTTGAGGGTGAATTAATGAGGGATTATGATGGTACTAAAGGTCACTCTTTGTCATCACTGCCATCTCTGTTGCCATCTGATGGGTGAGTCATCTACTTCCTGTGTCCCACCCAGGGCTTCTACTTTCTAGGATCACTTCTGGTCCCAACCTTGTGTGAATTCTTCCCAGAGCAGAGGCTGAGACAAGGATTTTGGGAAGGGTAATTTATTTAGGAGTCAGGGAATCCTAAGAACCAGGAGTGAGGAAAAAGGAAGAGTCAAGGAGTATGGAAGAGTCAATTATGTAGGTTGCTGCTGTAGACAACGGGTGTTTGATTCCATTGAGACCTCCTGAGAAGAGTATAGAAGGCCTCCCAGAATTTTCCTCCTGAAGGACAGAAGGCTGGGGCATTAATTCACAAGCTCCAGTCCTAAGTCCTAGAGGACTTCTCCTTGGGGCATGTATCCTCCATAATTCTGGACTGTGTGTGCATGTGGGCCAAGACGGCTCCTGCAGCTTCAGAAAAGGTAGAAGAATGCACAGTGCTCTTGAGGTCAAATGCTGTCAGCACGAAATGACAATTGTGGATGATACTTGAGGTGAGCAGAGAGTGTGACCAAGGCACCAAGCCATCAACTACAGCTCATATCTATAAGTGACTGCTACTGATTAATACGTGTATGATATAGCAATGATCCATTGTTTATTTCTCTGGATTGTTGGCTATTGAAATTCAAAGCACTCAATTTGAACTCACTAATAAAACATCTAAATAGCAAGCTCACATTAATGAAAATGTGTAAAGCAAAGCATACTAAATTGAGGCATATTTGACACTTTTTCCCTTAGTTATTTTTCCACATATATTTCCATTTCATTACTTTTGAAACTGTGATTATGGTTACCTCAGCTTACGAATACTGCAATACAATTTTTCACTTTTTATTTTGAAGGTTATATAGAGTCATAAAAAGTTGCAAATAGTTGCAAATAGAGTCCCATGTAGGCTGCACCAAGCTTCCTCCAATGTAATACAATTTTAATTCCTTCTCCCTTTCAATTTTCCAAACTGCATGTATAGAGCTATCAGATTAATCTTTCAAAGGCATACATCTGATCACGTCACTTCTTACAAATATTAAATTTCTCCACATTGTCCATCATCTTGCTTTCAACACTCCTTCCCCATGAATTCTATAGGTTTAGCTCTCCTTTGGAGTTCGTTCATTCATCAAATATTTATTGAGAACTTATTAGGTGTATAATATACAGTAGGAAGCAAGGCTGGAAAGAGTTTTGTCCTCTAGGAGGGAAGATAGATGACCAATAAACACACTAATCAATAAGCATACTGATAAGCTACATAAATCCAGATTATGGTCACTATGATGAATGGTATAAACAAGTTGATGCTGTATAAAATAACCAGGACAGGCAGCTTTTGATCAGTGAAATGAGGCCTCTCTGAGGAGGTAACCTAATGTTATATATAAGAGGTTTAAATAGATAAGCTGTGTGAAGGAAGAGAAATGGGGGAGAGAATGTTTTAGGCAAAAAAAGTGCAAAGACGCCAAGGTGGACCTTGATTTGAAAAAGGAAGAGAAAGGAAGTCAGTGACAGAGTTCAAAATTCACTTCTTAAAGACTGATGTCAAACATCGCCTCTCTTCATTCTTCCAAGGCTACCATGATTGCTTCTCTCTGCAGAAGCGCATTCTGCCTCTCTTAGGGTATTTACATTGCCTTCTTCTTAATGATATTCATTTACTTTTCTTATCCATCTGATTCACTGCAAGTTATGCTATGGCAAATAATGATTACCTTTTATATTGCATAGAACAAAGTTGGTCTTCAAATAGGTGTGGAGTTGAGTTGAACTGGAAGAGGTATTCGAGTGCACTTGGTGTGGTATCACATCACCTGATCACCCAGCCTCTCCACACTTTCAGAAAGCACAGCTGGCAGCAGGTCTATGACCAGGGCTCTGCACTGTGGGACTCACATTCAACCAGCAGTGAGTAACAACAACTCCCATAATCCACAGACCTTCTGAATTTGAGAGCTGTGAAAAAGGCAAGTAAGAATAACGGAAAAGATAATGGCATTTGCAGTGACATGGATGGACCTAGAGATTGTCATATTGAGTGAAGTAAACCAGACAGAGAAAGACAAATATCATATGATATCGCTTATATGTGGAATCTAAAAAAAGGGTACAAATGAACTTATTTACAAAACAGAAATAGAGTCACAGATGTAGAAAACAAATTTATGGTTACCAAGGGGGAAAGCGGGGGTGGGGGGTGGATAAATTGGGAGATTGGGATCGACACATACACACTACTATATATAAAATAGATACCTAATAAGAACCTACTGTATAGCACAGGGAACTCTGCTCAATACTCTGTAATGACCTATATGGGAAAAGAATCTAAAAGAGTGGATATATGTATAACAGATGCACTTTGCTGTACAGCAGAAACTAACATTTTAAATCAACTATACTCCAATAAAAATTAATTTAAAAAAAGAATAACAGAAAAGGGTACAATAGTTTTTAACTTCTGACTCATGCCCACCCGGCAGTTACATTTCATAATGCTAGGGCAGCAGGGTGATTTATCGGAGGAAGTTGCATCTCCACTGCTCTGCCCTTTCCCAGGACACTTTGTCCTGGAAGTCTCTACTTTCCAGGGGAAGGGAGAAATTTCAGGGTATATATTTTGCCCAGAAGAAAATCTCTAAAGAGAAGAGCCTTTTGTTTTTGAAGGCCTTAGACTTATTTTAATGACTAAGTGGATATGTCCAGAGGCACAGGAGTTTTGGTGATGGGGAGACTCTGAGAAGGAGGCATTGGAGCCCCCATATTGGGAAGGAGGATAAAGGATTTTCTGGGTCTCACAGAGAGTTGTATCTGCCCAAACACAGTTCCCTGGAGGGGCAGGAATTCTGGAAGGGGTGTCTTCTTGCTGGCCAGTGAATTTTGAACACAGAACTCTATAACCATGGCTAGGAGCCTCCTGTGTTCTATCTTGGCTCAGAGGCAAGAAACGTTGGGTGTTGCTGCTGGCATTGGCTAGACCACATGGACCCAAACACAGATCACAACACTGGCTACCAGGGCTCGTCCTGTTTCTTAGGATGTTTGAAAAGATGATACAGGTCCCAGGGCTCAGATACAATAAAAGGGGTGGAGATGGAGCCTTGAAAACTGGCTAGTACTGAAAATTCCACCAACGTTGGTATTTGGAGATTTCAGCCAATATTTCGAAAACTGACATTATCTGTAATCCAAGCACCATGAAGCAGTTCACTTCTGTTATATAATACAGGCAGACCTCATTTTATTGTATATCACAGGTGTTGTTACCTCTTTATTTTCTTTTTCTTTTTCTTTTTTTTTTACAAATTGAAGGTTTGTAGAAACCTTGCATCAAGCAAGTCTGTTGGCACCATTTTTCCAACAACATTTGCTCACTTCATGTCTCTGTGTCACATTTTGGAGTTTCTCACGGTATTTCAAAATTTTAAATTGTTATTATATTTGTTATGGTCAGCTGTGAACAGTGATCTTTGATGTTACTACTATGACCCACCGAATGCTTAGATGGTGGTTAGCATTTTTTGGCAATAAAGTATTTTTAAATTAATGTGTATACTTGTTTTAGTCATAATGCTATTCCACACAATAGATTACCGTATACTGTAAATAAATCTTTCGTATGCACTGGGGAACCAGCAAAACCTATGTGACTCGCTTTACTGGGGTGCTGTGGAGCCGAACCCACAGTGTCTCCCAGGTACATCTGTAGTTTCAAAGGGGATTAATTCAACCAGAAAGTTCTTAGTGCTCTAGAGGTATCTGGCTCATTGTACTTGTTTTCATTCTATTTTAATAAAAGAAAGTAGGCCAAGTAAATTGCTCTCTTATCAATGTTAAGTGCCTTTCTCTCCGATATGTTGGAAAACCAATATTGCCTTGCAGAAGGCAATGCAGTGACTTATGCTATATTAGTGTGCTTTCCTGTTAAGAAATATTTGTAATGTGAATTCTGGCATTTGAAGTGAATAGACTAATGCTTTACTTACACATATACTATAATTGCATAAAATCAAAAAAGACAAATCTTTTTTGCAGTTGGCTGATGGGAAGCAGACCACAGGAGAAAATAGCATCCCATTATTTATTTTATCTTAAACACAACAACGATCACAAAAACCTTCCCTTCCCTCCTCTGGCTTCCACTCTCTTCTCTCCTTCCCTTTGTACAAAAACTACTCAAAAGACCCTTGTAGTAACCCTTGTCTGTCCCTTCCAACTTTCTTTCCCACAGCACTGAATCTCACCTGCTCATGTGAAGGTCACAAATGTCCTCCATTGCTAAATCAAATGACCAGTTCTCTGTCCCTATATTTCTTGACCTAACAGCAGCATTGAACTCAGCCATCATCCCCCCTGACCTTTGATACAGTATTTTCACTCTGCTTCCACACAACATTCTTACCTGGTTTTTCTCTTGTCTCTCTGACATTTCTGCTCAGTCTCTGCTAGTTCTTTCTCACCTCCCAGCCTCTAAATGTTGGAGTATTTAGATCTCAGTTCTGGATCCTTCTCCTTTCCCTACCTACACTTGTCATTTTGGTGATCTCATGCAGTAGCTTGGTTTTTAAAAACATCAAAATGCTGATGACTCCCAAACATCTGTCTTCAACCTGGCCCTCTTCTCCTGAATTTGAGGCTTAAAATCCTACTGCCTTCTCAACACCTCTACTTGGATGCCTGATAGGCATCACAAACAAATATGGGTTGATTACAGAAGGAATACTAAATACTAAATACTCCAAGTAAGGAACTTTGACTTACTGGGACTTAGAGGAGAATGAAGAATTTATTAATTTATTCAACAAATACGGGCCAGGCTCTGTTCTAGGCACTGGAGAAACAGCAAAGAATAAAATAGACAAGATGCTACTCCCATGAAATTTGCTTTATAGTGGGGGCAAGGAGGGGTGGGAGAGGAACCAAGAATAAATTAAGCAAATGAAGAGACGATATGGTAAATGGAGATAGCGCTATAATAATGCAAGGGATGGAGAGTAAGTGAAGTGTCATCTATTTTACATAAGATGATCAGAGGCAACCTGTGTGAGGGGATGGGCTTTTAGTAAAGGCTTGAAGAAAGTCAGGGAAAGAGTCTTGCAACTTCCTAGAGAAAGAGGTTTCCAGGAAGAGCACAGGCACGACAATGGTTGTAAAGAAACAGACTGCTTAGTGTGTTTGTAAAACACAGCGCCTACTATACAATTCTCAACTGCTGTTTGGATTTGTTCCCTTCTCTATTCCCACATGCTTACTAAAATAGGGAGCTCTTTGCAAAAGTATCCAACACATCTATGAATTATATAATTTTAAAGATGATTATTTCATTTACATACTGTATTCTCTTTGGTTTTACTTTTTAAAAAATCAATTGTTTACGTAAAAATGGGAACACAAAATGACAGCCCAAGCCATCTTAATGGAAGCATCAATGAAAACCCAGCATGATACTGTCTGTGGATACACCATGCTGTAGATGAGTCTGAACACAAATATGCAGGCTCATTTCTATTTCTGTGAAAAGTTCAGCACAAGATGTTTTCTTGAAGGAAGAACATTTGTCATACTGTGTTTAGGACCACAAAAATGGATTTGGACAGGTTCTTATTTTCCTTTCTCCTCTCAAGTACAATTTAAATTAACTGAAATCAGAATATTCCAATCTATCTTTTCCTCTTGTTATACAAAGTATCCTATTTTGTTATTATTTAATTTAGAGTTGCATTCTCTTGGGAGTATTCTTTCTATGTTCAAATCTCATTGCCTTGCGAAGCGCTTTTTGTTGGTTACTTGGAAGTGTTTGGAGATTATTACTGAAGAAACCAATTGGCTCTATATTTCAGTGCTGAAAAAAAGCTGTCCTCATCTCTATGGGAAAGTCACTTACTTAGATAAAGCATAAAGCCAAAGAAGAATGTGCAAACTTCCTTGCCAGGCAGTGAGTTTGGCCAAATCACACCAAACAATCAATGGATTGAAATACTGTCCAGCCAAATGGTCCAGTTTCCTATATGAATAAAGATTATTAGGAGAGATTTTCTATCCTAATGAAGATAGGCTAATTCAAATAAAAGCGTTGAACTAGTCGTTTGTATTTAGAGCCTCTGTTTCTTAAATTCGTGGTTCTGGCTAGTTCTGTGATTTCTCATGTCTTGCTTTACGGTACCTTAATAAAAATAGTCCGTATATTACTTCTTCTTGGTACTTTATGCTGCAGAGTTTTTTTTAAAAAAGACTAATGAAGAGCATTGCTACTACATTTCTCTTTATGTATCATCTTTTGAGTTAGTAAGTTAAAATGGCTCTCAGTGCTCTGTAGTGATAATTATTAAAATCTCCATTTTCAAGGTTAAGAAAGTAATAATTAAGACTAACCATTAGACTCCTAGATAATAAATAATAAATGGTACTTTACAACAAATAGGAGGTAAATGCATATTTTAGAAAGCTAACATTGAGCATGTTGACTTTATCTATACAGGCCCTCCAGCCCTTATTTTATAATAAACTCCCACTCACAAACAGCAACAAGACAATTTTTGCCTTATATATGTCTGTGTGGCCAAATCACTGATTTGATATGCAACCCCCTCTGCTCAATTAATACAGCTGATTTCATTCTACCTTCCGGGTTCTGAAAGCACACGGCAGGGCTGGCACTGTGTATAGTACCAGTTTATACACTAGGAAATATTAAAGTCTTATACCCAGTGATTAATTATATTTACCAATAATACCTAGCTTACCAAGGTCTACTGCAGTATTTTAATTCCATTCCCACACTGGGAAAATGTATTCAAAATCACAGACTGAGAAGAAAAAAACAAATCAGAGCAATTATTAAGATCTGTAAGGGGGGAGGGATAAATTGGGAGACTGGGATTGACATATACACACTACTATATATAAAATAGATAACCAACAAGGACCTGTTTCCTGTATAGCACAGGAAACTCTATTCAATACTCTGTAGTGACCTACATGGGAAGTGAATCTAAAAAAGTGTGGATATTTGTATATGTATAACTGATTCACTATTCTGTACAGGAGAAACTAACACAACATTGTAAAGCAACTATACTCCAATAAAAATTAATTTTAAAAAAGTTATGTAGATTGTTCCAGGCCTTATCCTCATTCTCCCTACTCAGAAGGATTCTGGCATTGCCTGGCACTGTCTCTTATTGGTCCCTACCTTTCATGGTAACTTTTTTTTTTTTTTAATTGGAGTATCATTGCTTTACAATGGTGTGTTAGTTTTTGCTTTCATGGTAACTTTTGACAGTTTTTTTAAACTTCTGTGAGATAGAATTTGGAGAAGCTGGGGGAAGGCAGCAGCAATGCAAGGACAAAAGTTCCTGAGAGCAGGATTGGGGAAGGCCCTCACTTCTCATGTACCCCAGGGCAGGTGTCCAAATCTCGCTCCACTGTGCTGCTCTGGCCAAAGCCAGCTCTGACTAGTCCAATCTGGTCCAGAACCCCAATAGGTGCCTGTGGCTGAAGAAAAAATAAAGCCATACTTACTTTCTCATTCTAAGTGTTTTTTTGCAAATCTCCAGTTGGGCTCAATCCTGCCTTTTGATCATTTATTTCCCCTAGTCAGTGACCTCCTCCTTTCCAAACCATCAACATGCCCTTCACAACCTCACTCTCAGCAGATGAATATGTTTCTTATTTTGTTTAAAAGCTTAGACAATTAGAAAAGAATATTCTTATCCTTCCTCTATCAACACTACCTACCTGCCTCTGGACCTGTGATCCAGGGACAACTTCCCCGGGAGAATGCACCGCGCACCTCAGGCTACTGCAACGTCATGCCGGCCTCTGCTGCCACAGGCTTGCCCCGCATCCATACCCCTCCCACCCCCGGCCTGCGTGAGCCAGAGCCCCCGAATCAGCTGCTCCTTTAACCCCTTCATGTCTGAGCAAAGAACAGACGCCCTCAGGCGACCTACACGCAGAGGCGGGTCCAAATCCAAAGGTGAACCCTGGTGCGAACAAAGAAGAGAAAGGGAAATCTCTCCCAGCAGGCTCAGGAGCAGCGGATTATATCTCCACAATCAACTTGATGTACTTGCATCTGTGGAATACCTGAATAGACAACGACTCATCCTAAGTTGAGGAGGTGGACTTTGGGAGCAATGATATATATATTTTTTCCCCATTTTCTCTTTTTGTGAGTGTGCATGTGTATGCTTCTGTGTGTGATTTTGTCTGTATAACTTTGCTTTTACCATTTGTCCTAGGGTTCTGTCTATCCGTTTTGTTTTCATTTATTATTTTTATTACTTTAAAAAATTTTTCGACAAAAAAATTTTTTTTCTTAATAATAATTATGTTTTATTTTATATTTTAATAACTATCTTATTTTATTTTTCTTCATTTTATTTTATTTTACTTTATCTTCTTCTTTCTATCTTCCTTTTTTTTCACCCTTTTATTCTGAGCCGTGTGGATGACAGGCTCTTGGTGCTCCAGCCAGGCATCAGGGCTATGCCTCTCAGGTGGGAGAGCCAAGTTCAGGACACAGGTCCACAAGAGACCTCCCAGCTCCACGTAATATCAAACGGCAAAAATCTCCCAGAGATCTCCATCTGAACGCCAAGACCCAGCTCCACTCAACGACCAGCAAGCTACAGTGCTGGACACCCTAAACCAAACAACTAGCAAGACAAGAACATAACCCCACCCATTAACAGAGAGGATGCCTAAAATCATAATAAGGCCACAGACACCCCAAAACACACCACCAAACGTGGACGTGCCCACCAGAAAGACATGATCCAGCCTCATCCACCAGAACACAGGCACTAGTCCCCTCCACCAGGAAACCTACACAACCCATTGAACCAACCTTAGCCACTGGGGACAGACACCAAAAACAACGGGAACTACGAACTTGCAGCCTGAGAAAAGGAGACCCCAAACACAGTAACTTAAGCAAAATGAGAAAACAGAGAAACACACAGCAGATGAAGGAGCAAGGTAAAAACCCACCAGACCTAACAAATGAAGAGGAAATAGGTAGTCTACCTGAAAAAGAATTCAGAATAATGATAGTAAAGATGATCCAAAAACTTGGAAATAGAATGGAGAAAATACAAGAAGCATTCAACAAGGACCTAGAAGAACTAAAGAGCAAACAAACCGTGATGAACAACACAATAAATAAAATTAAACATTCTCTATAAGGGATCAGTAGCAGAATAACTGAGGCAGAAGAACGGATAAGTGACCTGGAATATAAAATAGTGGAAATAACTACTGCAGAGCAGAATAAAGAAAAAAGAATGAAAAGAATTGAGGACAGTCTCAGAGACCTCTGGGACAACATTAAACACACCAACATTTGAATTATAGGGGTCCCAGAAGAAGAAGAGAAAAAGAAAGGGACTGAGAAAATATTTGAAGAGATTATAGTTGAAAACTTCCCTAATATGGGAAAGGAAATAGTTAATCAATTGCAGGAAGCACAGAGAGTCCCATACAGGATAAATCCAAGGAGAAACATGCCAAGACACATATTAATCAAACTATTAAAAATTAAATATAAAGAACAAATATTAAAAGCAGTAAGGGAAAAACAACAGATAACATACAAGGGAATCCCCATAAGGTTAACAGCTGATCTTTCAGCAGAAACTCTGCAAGCCAGAAGGGAGTGGCAGTACATATTTAAAGTGATGAAGGAGAAAAACCTGCAACCAAGATTACTCTACCCAGCAAGGATCTCATTCAGATTTGACAGAGAAATTAAAACCTTTACAGACAAGCAAAAGCTAAGAGAATTCAGCACCACCAAACCAGCTTAACAACAAATGCTAAAGGAACTTCTCTAGGCAAGAAACACAAGAGAATGAAAAGACCTACAATAACAAACTGAAAACAGTTAAGAAAATGGTAATAGGAACATACATATCGATAATTACCTTAAATGTAAATGGATTAAATGCTCCAACCATAAGACATAGATTGGCTGAATGGATACAAAAACAAGACCCGTATATATGCTGTTTACAAGAGACCCACCTTCAGACCTAGGGACACATACATCCTGAAAGTGTGGGGATGGAAAAAGATACTCCATGCAAATGGAAATCAAAAGAAAGCTGGTGTAGCAATTCTCATATCAGAGAAAATAGACTTTAAAACAAAGACTATTACAAGAGACAAAAAAGAACACTACATAATGATCAAGGGATCAATCCAAGAAAAAGATATAACAATTGTAAATATTTATGCACCCAACATAGGAGCACCTCAATACATAAGGCAAATGCTAACAGCCATAAAAGGGGAAATCGACAGTAACACAATCATAGTAGGGGACTTTAACACCCTACTTTCACCAATGGACAGATCATCCAAAATGAAAATAAATAAGGAAACACAAGCTTTAAATGATACATTAAGCAAGATAGACTTGATTGATATTTATAGGACATACCATCAAAAAAAAAACAAAAACAGAATACACATTCTTCTCAAGTGCTCATGGAACATTCTCCAGGATAGATCATATCTTGGGTCACAAGTCAACCTTGGTAAATTTAAGAAAATTGAAATTGTATCAAGTATCTTTTCCGACCACAACGCTATGAGACTAGATATCAATTACAGGAAAAAATCTGCAAAAAATACAAACACATGGAGGCTAAACAACACACTACTTAAAAACCAAGAGATCACTGAAGAAATCAAAGAGGAAATCAATAAATACCTAGAAACAAATAAAAATGAAAACACGACGACCCAAAACCTATGGGATGCAGCAAAAGCAGTTCTAAGAGGGAAGTTTAGAGCTATACAATCCTACCTTAAGAAACAAGAAACATCTCAAATAAACAACCTAACCTAACACCTAAAGCAATTAGAGAAAGAAGAACAAAAAATCCCCAAAGTCAGAAGAAGGAAAGAAATCATAAAGATCAGATCAGAAATAAATAAGAAAGAAATGAAGGAAATGATAGCAAAGATCAAGAAAACTAAAAGCTGGTTCTTTGAGAAGATAAACAAAATTGATAAACCGTTAGCCAGACTTATCAAGAAAAAAAGGGAGAAGACTCATCAATAGAATTAAAAATGAAAAAGGAGAAGTAACAACTGACACTGCAGAAATACAAAGGATCATGAGAGATTACTACAAGCAACTATATGCCAGTAAAATGGACAACCTGGAAGAAACGGACAAATTCTAGAAATGCACAACCTTCTGAGACTGAACCAGGAAGAAATAGAAAATACGAACAGACCAACCACAAGCACTAAAATTGAAACTGTGATTCAAAATCTTCCAAAAAACAAAAACCCAGGACCAGATGGCTTAACAGGTGAATTCTATCAAACGTTTAGAGAAGAGCTAACACCTATCCTACTCAAACTCTTCCAAAATGTAGCAGAGGGAGGAACACTCCCAAACTCATTCTACGAGGCCACCATCACCCTGATACCAAAACCAGACAAAGATGTCAAAAAGGAAGAAAACTACAGTCCAATATCATTGATGAACATAGATGCAAAAATCCTCAACAAAATACTAGCAAACAGAATCCAACAGCACATTAAAAGGATCACACACCATGATCAAGTGGGGTTTATCCCAGGAATACAAGGATTTTTCAATATATGCAAATCAATCAATGTGATATATCATATTAACAAATTGAAGGAGAAAAACCATATGATCATCTCAATAGATTCAGAGAAAGCTTTCAACAAAATTCAACACCCATTTATGATAAAAACCCTCCAGAAAGTAGGCACAGAGGGAACTTTCCTCAACATAATAAAGGCCATATATGACAAACTGACAGCCAACATCGTCCTCAATGGTGAGAAACTGAAACCATTTCCACTAAGATCAGGAACAAGACAAGGTTGCCCACTCTCACCACTATTATTCAACATAGTTTTGTAAGTTTTTGCCACAGCAATCAGAGAAGAAAAAGAAATAAAAGGAATCCAAATCAGAAAAGAAGAAGTAAAGCTGTCACTGTTTGCAGATGACATGATACTATACTTAGAGAATCGTAATGATGCTACCAGAAAACCACTAGAGCTAATCAAAGAATTAGATAAAGTGGCAGGATACAAAATTAATGCACAGAAATCTCTTGCATTTGTATACGCTAATGATGAAAAATCTGAAAGTGAAGTTAAGAAAACACTGCCATTTACCACTGCAACAAAAAGAATAAAATATCTAGGGATAAACCTACCTAAGGCGACAAAAGACCTATATGCAGAAAATTATAAGACACTGATGAAAAAAATTAAAGATGATACAAATAGATGGAGAGATATACCATGTTCCTGGATTGGAAGAATCAACATTGTGAAAATGACTCTACTACCCAAAGCAATCTACACATTCAATGCAATCCCTATCAAACTACCCCTGGCATTTTTCACAGAACTAGAACAAAAAATTTCACAATTTGTATGGAAACACAAAAGACCCCGAATAGCCAAAGCAATCTTGAGAAAGAAAAACGGAGCTGGAGGAATCAGACTCCCTGACTTCAGAGTATACTACAAAGCTACAGTAATCAAGACAGTATGGCACTGGCACAAAAACAGAAATATAGATCAATGGAACAGGATAGAAAGCCCAGAGATAAACACACACACATATGGTCACCTTATCTTTGATAAAGGAGGCAAGAAAATACAGTGGAAAAAAGACAGCCTCTTCAATAAGTGGTGCTGGGAAAACAGGACAGCTACATTTAAAAGAATGAAATTAGAACACTCCGTAACACCATACACGAAAATAAACTCAAAATGGATTAAAGACCTAAATGTAAGGCCAGACACTATAAAACTCTTAGAGGAAAACATAGGCAGAATACTTTATGACATCAATCACAGCAAGATCCTTTTTGACCCATCTCCTAGAGAAATGGAAATATAAAGAAAAATAAACAAATGGGACCTAATGCATCTTAAAAGCCTTTGCACAGCAAAGGAAACCATAAACAAGATGAAAAGACACCCTTCAGAATGGGAGAAAATATTTGCAAATGAAGCAACTGACAAAGGATTCATCTCTGAAATTTACAAGCAGCTCCTGCAGCTCAATATCAAAAAAAACAAACAACCCAATCCAAAAATGGGCAGAAGACCTAAACAGACATTTCTCCAAAGAAGATATACAGATTGCCAACAAACACATGAAAGAATGCTCAACATCATTAATCATTAGAGAAATGCAAATCAAAACTACAATGAGATATCATCTCACACCGGTCAGAATGGTCATCATCAAAAAATCTACAAACAATAAATGCTGGAGAGGGTGTGGAGAAAAGGTAATCCTCTTGCACTGTTGGTGGTAATGTAAATTGATACAGCCACTAAGGAGAACAGTATGGAGGTTCCTTAAAAAGCTAAAAATAGAATTACCATATGACCCAGCAATCCCACTCCTGGGCATATACCCTGAGAAAACCATCATTCAAAAAGAGTCATGTACCACAGTGTTCATTGCAGCTCTGTTTACAGTAGCCAGGACATGGAAGCAACCTAAGTGTCCATCGACAGATGAATGGATAAAGAAGATGTGGCACATATATACAATGGAATATTACTCAGCCATAAAAAGAAACGAAATTGAATTATTTGTAGTGAGGTGGATGGACCTAGAGTCTGTCATACGGAGTGAAGTAAGTCAGAAAGAGAAAAACAAATACCATATGCTAACACATATATATGGAATCTAAAAAAAAAAAAGGTCATGAAGAACCTAAGGGCAAGATGGGAATAAAGACGCAGACCTACTATAGAATGGACTTGAGGATGGGGGAGTGGGAAGGGTAAGCTGGGACAAAGTCAGAGAGTGGCATGGACATATATACACTACCAAATGTAAAATAGATAGCTAGTGGGAAGCAGCCGCATAGCACAGGGAGATCAGCTCGGTGCTTTGTGACCACCTAGAGGGGTGGGATAGGGAGGGTGGGAGGGAGAGAGATGCAAGAAGGAAGAGATATGGGGACATATGTATATGTATAATTGATTCACTTTGTTATAAAGCAGAAACTAACACACCCTTGTAAAGCAATTATACTCCAATAAAGATTAAAAAAAAAAAACTAGATCAAGACAGCATTAAACAGAAGAAAAAAAATGTATTACATAGTTGACCTTGACGTTTGTGTGTGTGTTTCTATATCTATATGTAAAGATGTATTGATTAATTTCCAGTGGCTCTTCTCTTCCTTTTCTGCCACCTTTTAGGTTTCTATTCTGATTTGTTTTGCTAGGGTACATTGCTACTTTTTTTCATATAGAGTAATTGGATGAGAGTTTCCCTTGCAGTTTCTCAAACATTTTTTCTTTAACCCTGAAACGAAATAAAGAACCTTGGCTGGTCTTTGTTGATCTAGTATTCTTGAGTTGCATCATTTTTCTCACAGTGGTTGGTAGCTGCTCTTTCACTAGCTTCTGGCTTCCACTGTTGTAGATGAGAATTCTTTTTTTTTTTTTTTCTTTTTTTTTTTAAACACTTAATCTTTTAACATTTTCTGTCTATTTTTTCCCCCCCTTAGAGTTCAGAAATTTTACAGAATGTCTCTAGGTGTCATCTCTTATCTCATTAATCTGACTTGGCGCTCATAAAGCCCAGTTAATCTGTGGCATCAAGTTTTTAGTTCAGGGAAAAAATGTCCTATTATTTGTCTTTTTATCGACTCCACACCACCTGTCTTTTTTTCTCTTCCTGGTAGTTCTTTTAATCTTATATTAAGTCGCCTGTTGTACCCTCCAAGATTCTTTTTTCTTTTCCCTCATGGTTTTGCTTTGATTTCTCTGTTATTTTTTCCTCCGTGCTTTGAAATATGTTTTGTATTTGATCTTCCAGGACACACATTTCAGTAGTAAATATTCTCTTTCAACTCATTCCTGAATTGTTTAGTTGATAAATCACATTGTTCACCTACAAATATCTCTTTTCTAGGCATTTGCTATACGTGGATCTCCTTACAATCTCTTATTCTTTTGAACCAGATGGTCATCTGTATCCCTCAGTAGCTTCCCCCTCTGGATATGCATCCTGATTGTGCTGGCCATTTTTCTTTGAATGTTCGGCTCTTTTAGACAGGTTGCTATTTTTTTGTTGTTGGATTGCTATGTTTCAGGCCACAAATGAGAGCATCCCCACGAAGTCAACACCATCTCCACCCTACAGATGGACAGCACAGAAACAGATGGGCTGTCATGCCCTCCAAAGGCCCATGCGGGAAGTCACCAGAAATGGAGATTTCCTTGTATCTCCCAGCCTTGGGAATAACCTGCTCAGCAATCCACTTCTCTATCTCCCTAGAAGCCTTTTTATGGCCAGAGAGATCAGTTTTCTGCCAAGGATACAAAGTTTCTCCCTAGTCCTCATTATTAGGACCCCAGAGGTACCCAGACCTTTCTTGGCCATCAGTGTGTTTGGGCCCAGAAGTCATTTGCTCACTAGTTACTCTCTCATCCTTTATCTTGCTCTATTTTTATTAGGTCACTTACTTAGATGTCTATTGTCTGACTCTCTCATCAGAATAAGAGCTCCATGAGGGCCAAGGCTCTGTGTCGTTCCTGGTTCTCTGTCCAGTGCTTGGCACAGACACTGTGTGTTCTAAAATTATTTTTGAAATGTTAGTAAATTAAGGAATGAGGCTAATTTGGGAAGAAAAGACCAGAGCAGCTGTAAGAGAGTGAGAGAGATGGATAGAAGTGGAACGAGTGATGAAAAGACGTTGCCATGGAGAATGTGTTGAAGAAATGTCACAGAAGTATGTGAAAAATGTTGAGATTTCCTAAGGTTGTTGTCTTTTTCTTTCTACAACATTCCTCTCTGGACTTTGGCTTCAATAAGACTACCAATGTGATTAATCTGATCTGTCTTTATATGATTTGTATATGATTTCAAGTGTAAAAGGAAAGCATCACTGTATTTATGTGTAATCAATCTATGCTAATGAAAAACTTTCATATGGTGACACTGTCAAATCACAGATTTGATCTGAAACTTCAAATTGTTTAGTAGTAGAAACAGGCTTAGTAAATAATCAAATTCACAAGATACATAGATGCACTTACATCAACTATAGTGTTTGGGGGAGAGGAACATGCTTCTAAAGATTGGGTATTATAGGGACTTCCCTGGTGGCGCAGTGGTTAAGAATCTGCCTGCCTATGCAGGGGACACGGGTTCAATCCCTGGTCCGGCAAGATCCCACACACCACGGAGCAACTAAGCCCGTGCATCACAGCTACTGAGCCTGCGCTCTAGAGCCCACTAGCCACAACTACTGAAGCCCACGTGCCACAGCTACTGAAGCCCACGAGCCACAACTACTGAGCCTGCGTGCCACAGCTACTGAAGCCCATGTGCCTAGAGCCCATGCTCTGCAACAAGAGAAGCCACTGCAATGAGAAGCCCGCGCACCGCAACAGCTAGTAGCCCCTGTTCACTGCAACTAGAGAAAGCCTGCACGCAGCAACGGAGACCCAACACAGCCAAAATTAAATAAATAAATAAATAAAAATTAAAAAAAAAAAAGTTTGGGTATTATATGGGTATAAACAAAAGAAAGAAAGGAATGGAAACTCCAGAAGAAAAAATTTTGAAGAGGTACAGGAAAGGATATTGTTTCTCTTTCTCTGGAGCACAATGCGTAATTTACTCTACTAAGTGGGGGCAGATCAGGAAAAAATCAGGAAAGATTTATCTTCCCTTGCTTTTTAAAGCACACTAGAAAATATTCAAATTTTTAAAATCTGTCTTAGGTGAGATTCATTTGAAAGGCTTAAAACATAAAAGAATATTAGAAAACAGTTTTCTAAATAATTTGCATAAAACCTACAATTGTGTGAATTCACTTAATTTTTACTTAATATCTGCCTGGAGAAAAATAGTAGAAAGAAAGAAAGGTGACACAAAGATCAAACTAATTCAGTAGGTAAATATATCATGTTAGAAATACCTAGGTAAACTCCAAGTTAATGCACTGATCAGCTAAGCCAGGTATTCTAAACACAAAGTTCGCAGACTTTTTATATATCTTCAAATTATATATTTGTACATGTGTACATATATGTATATATATATATATATACACGTGTATGTATACACATACATACACATATATATGTGTATATATACACATACACACACATAACAGAGACTCTGTAGGTATCCTTTCTTAAACGAAAGATTTTGAGCCAGATGTCTCCCTGTAAAAAAATGTAAAATCTGAACATACTTATAAAGTTCATGCATATTATTTATAGAGTGATATTAAAGCAAAGGAATAAAAAGAGATGTAAGCATGAGGAGACCTGTTTTAGCCCTGATTTGTATACAGTTTTATTTCTTAACATTTGGGCGTCTTAGATTTCCTTTTACAGAATGAAGATGATAACTATATGATCTTATTGTTCTCCAATTATAGAATTTTAAGGACTAGAATGAATTTTGTCTTAAAAAATTGCTGATCACATTTAATCATAATTGCAGAATTCATGTGTGTACGTGTGAGCATATACATATATGTATATTCGTTAGTGTTTACCAAAGTGAAGTCTTCAGTTCAAAGTGTTTAAATTGGACTCAAGGCAGTTACATGTTTATGAAGTCATCTATTGTCTTAAGCACCTGAGGGATCTTGTGAGAACCTATTGTTTTGACAGCAAGGAAATGGGCAACACTCAGGTGTTTGACATCTTCGTCACAGTGCTACAAGTTCTGTAGGATCGTCTAGCTTATTATCTGAAGTAGGCAAGCAATGAACTACATTGGTGAATCTCAGCACATAAAACGGGCTGCATTTATTGTATCAATATATTACACACATCAGTGATGCTCAAAAAAACACGTTCTCTTTCCCAAGAGTTTATATGCTTACGTATATTACCCAGGCAAATAGCTATATTGCTTTGAAAGTAAGTCTGAGTCATTCTCAGTTTTATCAATTTAAACTTCTTCATAGACTTGGATAGTTGTTATAGCACTGTCATTTGTAGATTTACAAGCCATCAGTAATTTGTTCTTAAAGATGCAGGTTTTCTCCCTAAATATCTCCTTTATTCTTCTAGAGTAAATTAACAATGAATGCATTGTGTGTTTCCATTCTTGTATAAAATAGAACTTGATGATTATATTGTAATGAGGGCTGTGGTTTCAATGTGTGAGCAAAGTAATTGCTCAGAAACCCTTTTGCAGTTGTATTCAAATCAGATTAAATATCTGAATACAACACCAGAAAAATAAGAGGACAATTTTCAACCATTCTTAGTCACTGAATAAATAGAAAGGAAAATGAAATTGCGCTTATCAACCTTATAATTATGTCTCTACTGCTGAGGTATCCCGAAAGGTGCAATTAAAAGATAACTATACAGAAAATAAAGGCTTAATTTAATATTGAAATAGAAACACAATGATTCTGAGTATTCAGAAAGTGGATTTGTTTCTCGGTTCTCCCTCACAGCCATCTGCCCAGTGGATAAAGTCTTCTTTGAACTAAATTAGCATTGATGAGAGGTGCCCTTCAGATGGAATTACAGAGTTTCTGACAGAGCCCCTGACAGAGCCCAGGATTCAGAGAACATCAAACTTTATGTCAGAAATATAAGAGGACTCTTACTTTTCTTTACTCTTTTTTCTTTTGAATATATGTTCTCTACCTTCAGAATTATAAGGATGAGATCATAATAGTAAAATATACTTAGTTATTCTTGGTCTCTTAGTTCTCTGTTTCTGCTCTAACAAATGACCACAATTTAGTGACTGAAAACGACACACATGATGTTATAGTTCTTGACATTAGAAGTTTGAAATGGATCTTACTGGGTTAAAGTCCAAGGGTCGACAGGGCTGCATTCCTCCTAGAAATTCTAGGAGAGAATCTGTTTCCTTCTCCTTTCCAGCTTCCAGGGACCCCCTGCACTCCTTGACTCACACTCCCTTCCTGTACCTTCAAAGTCAGCAACAATAGGCTGAGTGCTTTCCACGTGGTTGTATTTCTCAACTTGCTGTTTGCTTTTCAATCTATTTATGATGTTTTCAAGGCACAGATATTTTTATATCTGCCTAGTCACATATACTGACCTTAAAAATGTATTCATTGTTCATATGTCTACAAATTAGTTTATAATTATGTGCTAGCTAAATATTTTCCACTATTTTGTTCAAATTTTTATGGTTTTTTTTTTAGTTTTAACTAAAATACACATTTTTGTACATTTGTATTTATAATTGCAATTATCTAAATAATTTTTTCAATTTATTTTCTTGATTTATTTATTGAACAATTCAGCCCACCCACAGTAATTTGTAAGTCTTGACTTATCATCTATATGGCAAGGTATAAACACTAAGTAATCTTTTGTAGTCATGAAGTTTGTAGTTACTTGGGAAAATTGATTATCAACAGTTAAATGCTTTAAGAAAGTGGAAATTTATCACATATTTTCAATTTTGGTTAATAGTCAAAAAGAAACAGGAAAGAATAAAATTAGTTCCCATATTTTAATGTTATTTTAACTTATTCTAATTATTTTGAAAAGTAAGCATTTTTCGAATTCATTTCAGCAGAACAGTGTACTATGAAAAAACTGACGTTTTTACTCAAGTAACTTTGAAAATGTTGATTTAGTTCATCAGGATTATTTACTGTAACTGCTATCAGGGTCTTTAATATGCTCATATTTTGTGAATCTTTAAGAAAATGAAATATGAGGTGATATTTTCTGAACTTGGCCATGGAATCCTTTCTCAAAAGTAGCCTTGTTCATGAACGAATCACGCTTTGTGAATAATGCTATATAACAGTCATTATTCTTTTGATCAGTGATAAAAGTTAAACAGTTTTCAAATTACTTGTATTTTATTTCATATAATATGAAGCACATATTTCCTAGATATACCATATACTGAAAAACTGAAAGAAATTTAGGGCCAACTTCAAAGCTGCTTATATAAGAATAGTGTTACACGTCTAATTTGCTTGATTTCTGATTTCCTCTTAGATCTGTCACCTTAAGTAAACTGTATTGTTTTCACATGTTCAGCTGTAATTATTGTGTCTTTCACAGCACCTAATACAGTTCCTCATGTGTGATTTGTACACAATAAATATATAATGCATCTTTTTTTTTTTGCCAGACACATAGTAGGGATCTAAAAATCACTCATCCCATTCACTAATGGGATTATACTACTACTCCATCGTCATCCGTTCATTTCTCGAATTTTTGTTCACATTATTTCAAACAGGATACTAGGCTATCATTGTGGGGATTCATTCTCTGTGTAGTCTCCTCTTTACAATCCTAGTAGGAGAGAGCAGAGTTGAATAGAACATACTAACGCTGGGTGGAACACGTCATGTTTGGCTGCCATTTTCCTTCATTTTCCAGGTTTATTACCTCAGCCGACTGTGGAGTCATTCACAACCAAATATTTTTAGGCCCAACAGGATTTGTCCCTTATCCAATAGATGCTGGCCACTGGTGCCCCCTCCAGGTCATGTGGTTCTTTGGGGCACCCCTGCCTTTTCACGGGACTCTGTGGCACTCTCTTGGTACACATTTGTTACGAAGCCCCTTAGCTTCTTCCACTGGGTATCCATGCCCCCCAGTTACCACCATCCATGCCTGAGGAGTGTTGCTGCTGATTCCTAGATTTCTGCCAGGTGATACCACGGATGCACTGTGGCTCTCAAGATATCAAAGTTCTAAAGCATGAAGCGGAAAAGGCCCCTTTCCTCTTTGCATATTAATGCACTGTAATTAGGACACCAAAGTGTATTGTTTATTTTCCAACCTCTCATAGAGTTTTAGTAAAACATCTTCCTGTTTTAACTTACAACCTCCTCGCTGTCCCTTTTTCTTAAACATGCAAGATACAGACATATCCAACAACAAATTCAAGTGAAAGACATCAAGCAATTCTCACCACTTCCCTGAAAAATAACGCTTCATTATGTCTAACGCTCTTTCCTCTTTGGAGAGATGTTCTCCTTGCAAGCTACATACTCTGAGATTTAAGGAATTGTTGGGCTGAATGGACTCAGCAATTCCCCAGACACATCACACGTAGTAAATGGCACACTGAGACAAAACTTAGCCTGCAGCTGGCAATTCCTTCTTTTCACACAAAAATAATAATAATATGAATGGTATCAGAAGATGCATGCAGATCAAGTCTCAAGTTTGTTTAGAGAAGGGAGAGATTACATTTATTTGGGGGACTCAGTCAAGACTTCCTGGAAATGTTTGCATTTTGGCTAACCTAGAGGTATGATTAGGATAATTCAGGGACAGAATAAATGCTTTTTAGAGTCAACTCAAATACTGTGGTATCTATCACAGAGACAAGAAATAATGGTGCATGTATGGGAAAAAGCAATTAATGCCATTTGCCTGGAGAATTGAGATATGTCAGAAACAATGATAGTAATTTGGAAAAGGTAAGTAGTGGCCACAATACAAAGGAAATTTAGTAAAAGGGACTTTTCTCCAAATGAAATGTCTCATCTTGTCAGTCTTCCTTAAAAACAGAGAAAGTCACTTCAGTGTGTTACTCTTTGCTATACTTTTAGTGATGTGTTGATGAGAAAAACAGATAAACTAAATGTTTAGAGACTAAAGTTTGCTAACTCTTGATCACTCCCAAACTGGGCCAAACCTTTTATTTTGTTTGTAGTAACTCTAAAATACAGACACATATTTATACCTTGCATTTCAGTAAGAAGCAAAGTGTTAAAAATTTAGATGTGATCTTTCACGTTGATTACTTTTTCTCATTGAAATGTTAAGTGCTTCTTACAGGGTGACTGCAAAAACTGAAGGCAAAGATACAAAATCGCATCTCTTAGCATGTGTTTTACAGGGAATAAGTTACCTAATCCTGTCAGCAACCATTATTATTTCCATTTTTCAGATAAGAAAACTGAGGAGCAACAAGGTTATATAATATGCCCAAGGTTACTTAGCCAGTAGGTGGTGGAAGGTTATGAGTCCAGGAAATATGATTTCAGAGCCCAGTCCGTTCATCATGACAGCATGCTGCTTCTCAAGGAACCCCAGAGCCCCTGATACATAATAGAAATACACTGAAGACTCCCAATTTCCTTTTCTTTAATTTCCCTCTCTTTTTATTTTTTTGCTTTGCTTTCTTTTCTTTCCCCTATTTTAAGTATTAATTTTAATGTCATTTTGGCATAGTGTGGAAGAGTAGAGAAAAATACACTTTAAAATGTACTGGAAAAAACCTCTTTTCCATTTTTCTTCTTTTTAATGAAAAACTATATCCTCTTTTTATGTCTCGTAAAGAGCTTTAATATAAAAGTACAACCATCTATACCAAACACTAACCAATCTATGCATTTTACAGAAAGCATCAATAGTGACAACTATTAGGTGTACAAGTGAAGTTAACCAATCATTCCTTTTCTACTCAGGCTTCCCAAGGGGACTAAGAACACAAAGAAGGACAGCAACACCACTGGGGCAAAAAGCAGCCCCCATGTTACTAGCTGGGCTAGTGAAGCAGAGTCTTGGTAAAACACTGTTGGAACATGCAATTTACTGGAAGAGAACAGAATATCCTTCCATAAGCCTACTTCCTTCTACCTGGCTGCACAATCCAAAGGGATAACCAGTCTGCGTTAGCTGTGGGTACAAGGAAAAGAGTGCAGGAAGGGAGAATTAGTTGGCTTACTGATTTCACCTGGAGGTGACAGGAAGCTAGAGTGAGAGGTACACACACAAGTGTGCATTTCAGGCTGCAGTGATTCTACCCATTAATACAGATAATACAGACTAATCAATGCCTTAGTATATGATCAAGGAATGGAAAGAGTGATAGAAGGAAGGAACAGAGAGCATCTCACCCTACTAAAAGACCAACATTTTAAGACCACTTAAAAAAACTAAAGCTCAATTGGCAGGAAGGAAATATACTAGCATGGATCATGTCTTAACTCTACCGGAAGAATTTGCAAATAAATTAACTATTTAGGTATCTGAAAGAAAAATTTCCCAATTATGAGACAATATTCATTGTATAAATCATTATATAAACCATCACAGCAGATGGGATTAATGGATGAACTTACTTTGAATTGCTTAATAAGTAAAAATAACATTGGGCTTGATGATAAAGACTTTTTACTTGTATCCGTTGATCTTATATATCTTAAAATTTTTACACGCAATATATTAAAGATGTAAGTATTCACGTATACACACACACGAAGGATTAACCCAGAAAGACTACATAAGAAAAAAAATTGTTTCTCAAGAATTAATACTATACTTAGCTCCAATATAAATGTAAAAGTAAGTAACTAAAAAGACTCAGTTTCATTAGTAGGTTCAGAGAAACAGCCCCAGGACAATACAACTCATGTATCTTCAACCATACTGACATTTTTCACATCCCTAATTTATTTGGTAGTTCTCTGAGTTGAGACCTGGAAATGAGCAAGGGATTTTGGTGGGCATTGTCTATGAAACCCCCCAGAGATTGTCTCATCTTATATGAGGGTGTGTATTTAATTGATTTTCTATTTGTAGACTAGTTTATAATTTGTGGGCTAGAAATTAACTTATACAGAACTATTAGTATTATAAAAGATATTTGTCCATAGTAATACAATAAATTTTGTTCAGTGGAGATACAAGTAATTTCTGCTATGCAGTCAAGATAACCACAAACATCTCATTTTATTGCCCTAAGAAATACTAGCCAATTTAGTATTATATAACATATTTGTTTCATGCACACACATGTGTGCACACACATGTATATGTTCCTCAAATTCTATTTGAGTCAGTCTACATCTTACTAGTTTGCTCATTAATTCATGAGTTGAATAAAATTACAGACATAAAAAATTGCTGGTTCTGTTTATTTTGCTTTTATATGAGATTCATTGTCTTAACTTTTTGAAAATTATAAATTACCATACATACATATACCAATAAATATGTTGATTTGAATGGATGCATATTAATAATTAGTGTTACTGGGAAGTTGTTCAGAGTAGTCATAATAGTTATTGAGTTTCCTTATGACCAATTCAATGAGAACACTCTTCTCATCTCTACAAGAAAATGTGATAACTTTTTCCAGTTACATTAGCATGCAAGACCACTTTCTACAGCCATGCAGGCTGTGTACTACATAAAACCAAGGGCTTTCTCTTTACATGAACATCCTCAGGAGCTGTATAATATGGAAATTCTAGTAAAGCAGAAAACAACGTTATTCAATACAACTTTTTTTTCAATTAAAGATTTGATTTATTCAAGTAACTGAAAACATTCTACAATGGAAACTGTTACTAGATGCTGTTTGTACTGTGATATAGACCGTGCACATACAGCCACACTGTTTTCTGAAGACTTGAAGTTCCATTAATAGTCTAAAAACTATATACCTAATGGGGGGGAGGGAAGACAATTTAATGTTTCATCCAGACCCAGAGGTGCATCAAATTAAATAACAGCTCTAACTGGCAAACTGTTGTTTCCTGGGGGTATCCAGGAAGAAACGGTTGGTGATGGGTAATTCAGAAATGCTGCCACAGCTGGTGGATGGTTCTTTAAAAAGTTTCAGGTCACAACCCTTGCAGAAAACACCGACTCCCAACACACTGATTCTCAGTCCAGGAAACACAGGACTTCCAGTCGCCATGTGGGTAGGGAGCCCCTACTATCATGTTTCTGTGCAATAACTAAGATGGTCCTTTGGACCGGACAGGGAGCAGGTGAGGGCTGTTCCTCGGTCATAGTGGATGGCAGTGTAAACGATGAGCCAAATGACCATGAAGGAGGCAAGAAATGCCATAAACCATTCCTTCGGGAGCTTTCACATGCTACTCTCTCTTTTATCTACAGGCATTGTTTTAAATGCTCTACGTTTATTAATTCATTTACTTTTTGTTTGATTTAGAAGAAAGCAATGATAAAGACAGCTTAGTAGTATGGGGGGAACGTAGGCTGATATGAATTACATGATGAACCTAAAGAGTACAAGAAATCTGGAGTGGTGGTGGACGTGCTTTCTGAAGACAAGCATTTGGACAAATACAAGTATTGGTTCTTTTTTTCAAAGACCTTATAGTCAAGAATTTTTTTAAAAAGAATTACAGAACAATGAATGGGAACTGTAGCCAAAGAAGGAAGATTTGCTTCTTAACACATGTTTTAAACTTGATTAAAGCTTCACAAGAACACTGAGGCACAGAATGGGAGAAAATATTTGCAAATGAAGCAACTGACAAAGGATTCATCTCCAAAATTTACAAGCAGCTCATGCAGCTCAATATCAAAGAAACAAACAACCCAATCCAACAATGGGCAGAAGACCTAAATAGACATTTCTCCAAAGAACATATACAGATGGCCAACAAACACATGAAAGGATGCTCAACATCATTAATCATTAGAGAAATGCAAATCAAAACTACAATGAGATATCATCTCACACCAGTCAGAATGACCATCATCAAAAATCTACAAACAATAAATGCTGGAGAGGGTGTGGAGAAAAGGGAACCCTCTTGCACTGTTGGTGGGAATGTAAATTGATACAGCCACCATGGAGAACAGTATGGAGGTTCCTTAAAAAACTAAAAATAGAACTACCATACGGCCCAGCAATCCCACTATTGGGCATATGCCCTGAGAAAACCATAATTCAAAAAGAGTCACGTACCACAATGTTCATTGCAGCTCTATTTACAATAGCCAGGACATGGAAGCAACCTAAGTGTCCATCAACAGATGAATGGATAAAGAAGATATGGCACCTACATACAATGGAATATTACTCAGCCATAAAAAGAAACGAAATTGAGTTATTTGTAGTGAAGTGGATTGAAGTGGATGGACCTAGAGTCTGTCATACAGAGTGAAGTAAGTCAGAAAGAGAAAAATACCGTATGCTAACACATATACATGGAATCTAAAAAAAAAAAAAAAAGGTCATGAAGAACCTAGGGGCAGGACGGGGATAAAGACGCAGACCTACTAGAGAATGGACTTGAGGACACGGGGAGAGGGAAGGGTAAACTGGGTCAAAGTGAGAGAGTGGTGTGGACATATATACACTACCAAATGTAAAATAGATAGCTAGTGGGAAGCAGCCGCATAGCACAGGGAGATCAGCTTGGTGCTTTATGACCACCTGGAGGGGTGGGATAGGGAGGATGGGAGGGAGACAGAAGAGGGAAGAGATATGGGGATATATGTATATGTACAGCTGATTCACTTTGTTATAAAGCAGAAACTAACACACCATTGTAAATCAATTATTCTCCAATAAAGATGTGAAAAAAGAAAGAAAGAACACTGAGGCAATCTAAAATAATTTTGACAGGTAACTGTACTATTCATGTCAACATTAATCCATGCTGAATGAACATCAAGGTCAACTGTGTAGAACATTTTAAATTAATTTCAGCATTCTTGAAAGAGTGGCAAGGTAGGCCCTTTTTGCACATATTATCATGGTATGTAGGTTAAAGTACTATATTTAACAACCCTTGAGGCTTTAGAAATAAAATTATTTGAACATTATTAAACCAATAATAGAATTTTAAGATTTGAAGAAACTTAAATATCATCTTATAAATTCACCCTTATAATGTTGGGATATCGGCAGGAAGGTATTCTTTAAGCATGCCCAGACTCTGCTCAGATATTTCTAGCACCAAAAACAACACTCTCACTACATCCTTAAGCTTTGTAGGATATCTCTAGAAATATCTAAATTTTAATCAGTTCTTCCTTTGATTTAGCAAAATCTATCCCCAGGTACCTTCCAGCAATTGGAGGGAGAAGGTTGAATATAAGTCTAATTTGAGGTCCAGAAAGAGATAATAGAGGTGGAAGAAAAAAATTTAAAACCTCCAGAACTGGTAATAGAAGTGAATGCCCAGATTCAGGAATGCAAGCAAATCTGTTAGCATAAGTAAATCAAAAATATACCTAGGCACACTGTAGTGAAATTACAAGAACATCAAAGACAAGGATCTTAAAGTAACCAGAAAGAAAATAATTTACTTTAAAATAGAGAATTAGAGTGAAAGCTGATTTACTAATACAAAATGAAAGATAGAAAACCCCGCAGCACTATTTTCAAAGGGCTGAAGTAGTATCTGTCAATACAGTATTGTGGCACAGTAAACATACTTAAAGCATGAAGGTGAAACAAAGATGTTGGCAGATGAAAAAAACAATTTTTTACCAATATATAACTATACTTACTGGACTTTAGTCAGAAAGGAGAAGAATCATAGTTACCATACCAGTTATGGCAGCAGGAATTGCAACATCCTGGTCTCCCGCAGCCGGGGTCATAGACAGTCAGCACGTAGGGCTGCCCTCTGCCTGACACTATGTCTTGAGGCTTTGCTATGCCAGGCTGATCCCAGCAAATGACTGAAACCAGTGGGTGTATCACTACAGTCCATTCCTTTGCCTTGTCCTGGGCAGGAAGCACTCTGGGTCAGCCTTGCAGAAGTTTCTTAGAGCTGCACAGCAGTTTGAAACTCTTGCTACCAAATCCTTCTTCCTTCCCCTTCTTTATAACCCTTCCTATTGTATTAATTGTGCTGTAACAGTATCTTTGTGAAAAACTCATGGTCCATACTTGGTGTGTACTAGCTGAACTACTGATAGTCTCCATGGCGATTTCTAAAGGGAAGAATATCCTGGGATAGGTCTCTTTTTTGTCATATTTTTGAATGGCTTCAGAACTGAATGCAGAAGGATAGTATTAGTGCAGCCACCTTAAATCTGTAACGTCCAGGGCAATGCTGTGCATAGCAAACAATCAAACTTGAGTTAATATATGTTCAAACCTGCCATTCCCTTGAAGGTTGATATTTGTATAAAATTCATTGAGCAGTTTTACAACTTCCAATGCTAGAGGTTTAATCTACATTAACAGGTATTTATGTTTTTTCAGGCAGAAGACTATTCCATTCTTTCTCTTTTCACCAACCATTCACAGAAAAGGAGAAGATTTTGCCAGTTGCCATTTTTTGAAATTCTCATTTAGCTAAGCACCTTGGGAAAATGCTACATTCACTTCCTGAAAGTGCTTTGACTTTTACAGTAAAATAAAATCTGCAATAAAATCTCTTTTCCTAATTAGGCGATATATGCTATAAAAAAGGAAACCATAAAAACATAATATTGTGCACTCTGGAAGACCTTGTCACTGCTAGGTCTACTGCTACAACAACTGCTGATACAGGGGTATGTCCCCTAAAAGAGTCTTGTAAGTGTCAAATAAATGCATGAAATCTTCCCTTTACCCATTCCAGCAGACACATTCTCTTCAGTCCTATTTTTTTTTTTAAATAGTATGAAATACTGTGGTTCTCTCTTTTTTTTTTAATTAATTAATTAATTTATTTATTTTTGGCTGTGTTGGGTCTTCGTTTCTGTGCGAGGGCTTTCTTTAGTTGTGGCAAGTGGGGGCCACTCCTCATCGCGGTGCGCGGGCCTCTCACTATCGCGGCCTCTCTTGTTGCGGAGCACAGGCTCCAGACGCGCAGGCTCAGTACTTGTGGCTCACGGGCCCAGTTGCTCCGCGGCATGTGGGATCTTCCCAGACCAGGGCTCGAACCCGTGTCCCCTGCATTGGCAGGCGGATTCTCAACCACTGCACCACCAGGGAAGCCCTTCAGTCCTATTTTTAAATCACATTCTCACTAACATGGAGAGTGCTCTTAAAACTCCTGTGAATTTCTCATCTAGGTCAGGCTTTATAATACACAGCTTTCTTTGTGAGGCTCTGGCTTACAGGTGCAGTCACACAGTGACCAGGGCAGCTCGGACGGTGCACTCTGCCCTCCTCCCTCTCCGTGATGTTGGCATCTGAGTCCTCGATCTCCTTTCTGTATCCTCTTTACATTTTATTCCCTCTTCACATCTTTGTTTTTCCCACTAGGAGAGAAAGCCTTCACGTGGAGCTGGAGTGTTTACTACTCAGGTTGATGAATCTCTTGTGAAGATGGGTTTTGCCTCCCTTTCAGGCTTCTGCTTTTAGTTTCAAGGCAATCCTGTGTTTACAACCAGATAAAAGAGCCTGTCATCAAATTCCAGGGCAGAATGGTTAAGGTGGTTGAGATTCCCAAGGCACCGACATGATCATGGAGAGGGATTTTCTAATATTATTGGAATCATTATGTGAACTTATTGTTTGTAACATATGGTACATTAATAGCTTTAAATAAAGAAGACAATGGAGTTGGGAGATTTGGAGGAGGGACCAGGGATCCCTCACATGGATTCGACCGGTACGTTGATGGTGACTCAGCATAACCTAAGCTAACCCAGCACCATCCAGGCTGACTCAACACACTCTCTGCAGACTCACCATAGCCTGAGCAAATGTAGCATAGCCTGAGGTGATTTATTATAATCCAACCTGATTTAGCATAGCCTGTGACTCAGGTCCAATAATCAAACAATAGTTGAACTAGGCAGTGCTGTTTCCAATTTTTATCTAGCTACTTGTTGCTTTAAGGGTTCCACTCCAGTTATAAATCTGAGGTTTGAGAATATTCCTAATTAGAGACAAACATTCCTAGTGACTAAACGTAAAACTTTTATTAAGATGAAATGTGAAAAAAATTATCATTATGCTTGTGGTTGCAGAACTCTCACTATTGGGGGCAAGAAAGTGAGACAGAACCTCAATAAGTCATCCAGACCAGCTCCATTTCATAGATCAGACAAATGAGTCAGAAACAGGGTGATTATCCAGGCAGCACACAATTAGAACCAGGTCTCTTGCTTCTCAGGGCAGGGAATTTTTATCATATACTTTTCTGATTTTCACTTTATTACTCAAAATAGGAAATGAAATAAATACATGTTAATGAAGCTAGGTCTATCTCATTTAATTCTTATAATAATCTTGAAAAAGAGAAAATATTATTACCATCTTATGAATTAGGAATCTAAGTCTCCAGATTAAATAAAGAGGCCAAAGTCACATATTTATGAAATGTTTTCAGACACTCCATATTCGTACAACCTAGCCCTTTCTAGAAAGGAATAGATGTCACTTTGGGGATAGAAATCTATGGAATCTTAATTTCACCAAAATAGTTTTCTCAGGTTGTGTACATCACCTCATAGCAGAAACTGGGCTTGTGTGAAGTTTGGCAGATGAGCCAATTTCAAAGAAATCCTTGAGAAGTAAAAGCAATTATGCCACTAAGAAAAACAAATGTTTCTTTCTCTAACTTTAAAAAAGGTGAGCTTTTAAAAAAGTTATATGACAACTTTAATATTTTAATTACATGATTCTATTATATTGAAGATTACTACATTTGTAGCATTAAGTTCAAATGTTTAATTGTATTTTTCTATCATTAAACAGAATTAAAAAATTTTAAAACAGCTATATTCCCACTTCTACTACATATCTTTGTTTATATATATAAAACACTGTTTATATGTACATAATTACACACACATACGTGTGCGTAATTATGTACATATAATTTTGTATTCAGATTTTTATTACTATAGAAGCATTTTTCTTGCAGTATATGGTGTTCACAATTGCTATTTTAAATGTCTGCATGTGCCATCATTACTAGTAGTTAGGTTTTTATAGCTTTTTATTATTTTTAAAATGCTATGAAAATTTTTAGATAGGTACCTTTCTCCATTTAGATTATTTCTCCAGCATGATTGCCCTGAAGAGGGACGACTCATCCCAAGTGTTAACATTTTTTTCTCCTCTTGGCAAATATGACTAATTATCTTATTGCTTCTTAAAAAGGTTTCATGCCACCCATGTGTAGTCCCAACCAGCTTCATTGCATCTTTACCAACATTGGGGAGTGCTCCTAAAACGGATTAATGAATTTGACCAAAACGTTGCTACATGGCAGTCTTTGTTTACAAGTGTTGAAATGTGTCCTTATATTTGCTACCAAGTTCTACTTGTCTTTTGTACTTTTTCTGTTCATTTATTTCTTTTTTTAATTTACATATTGGTTGCTTACTGTGTTCTCTTTATAGAGGGCACGTCATAGAATATGATACATGCATTCACTCTTGTATTATCTACAAAGGTATTTCCCAAATCTGTTTTCTTTTATATGTAAAAGTTTTAGGTGATTCTTTTCAGTGATGCTTCCCACCCCAACACTGAAGTTCATTTTCTGATTTTCTTCTGACAGCTTAGTGCAATTATCTCCTAATTCTATAAAAATTCACTTAAGTTGTTGTTTTAGTCTCAAAAATCTTAATTTATTTTTCTTTACTTCGTAAGTTCTACAAGCTAATTTGCAAAGAAACCAATCTGAGCACACAGACCATAAAGCATATTAAACCAGCAACATGGGAGGTACCTATTAAGATCTATTTTGTTATCTCCACATAATTTGGGTTAATTCTTTCTGCAATGTGTCTCATTTTTTTCCAGTAAATAAATGAACAGAAATAAAAAATTCTTCTCTTTGAGACCCAGGTGGAAAATGGCTAAGGTTCAGATTAAATGTCCACCAGCAGTATGCCCAGCCAGTGAGATAAGTTCTAAAGCAGAGCATGAAAGAGATGGTAGACAGAAAAAATAAAAATTACAAAGCTTACAAAAATCAATAGCATGTTATAGTCTGTGGGAGAAGCAGTAGAAACTACTTTTAGGCAAACTATTGGAAAGCTGTGTCTGAGGAAAAATTAGCCTTACTTTTCAGAGCTAAGTGACTTGGAGGTATTCATCTAATATTTCTTTATTTAGGGGAGGCCTAACTTAGCAAAGTTGAGTGGGGAATTAAGGCTTGCCCTACCATGTATCCATTATCCACTAAGCTTTGTCTGAGACATCCTCTCCTTTGTTCCCAGGCTAATCCATTTTTTTCCCTTGAAAAACACAGCTCAATAGACAAGTAGTTCGGGCTTCCCTGGTGGCGCAGTGGTTGAGAGTCTGCCTGCCAATGCAGGGGACACGGGTTCGAGCCCTGGTCTGGGAGGATCCCGCATGCCGCGGAGCAACTGGGCCCGTGAGCCACAATTGCTGAGCCTGCGCGTCTGGAGCCTGCGCTCCGCAACAGGAGAGGCCACGATAGTGAGAGGCCTGCGCACCGCGATGAAGAGTGGTCCCCACTTGCCGCGGCTGGAGAAAGCCCTCGCACAGAAACGAAGAACCAACACAGCCATAAATAAATAAAAAAAAATAAATAAATAGACAAGTAGTTCAACTACTTGTCTACTTACTCTCACTGTTTAAACTCATTCAACTATAGTGATTTCTTGATGTGATGATAGTTGTCACATACATCAATATGCATATACGTTATATTTGTTAGTGGGCTGTTATTCTAATTATCTCTGAATACTGTAGAAAGAAGATAGTCATTACTGACCAATTACATTGCTAAATCAGACTAAACAAGACTTTCTCACAAAATGGCAGGTGCTATTTTGGGTTGAATTATTGGGATGATAATTTTAACTCTATTTTTCTATACTTCTGCAACTATAGATTTTGTCTTAGATAATCTGTTAAGTACCATTCATTTAAAGCATACTATATCTGTTTTTTAATGTAATGTTTATAGTTTGAGGGGATAATTAAAAGCAAAAATAAATCAACATTTTAAAGATTTGAAATATTTAATAACAATTTTATTTTCTTCCCTTTTAGGGAAACACATAATGACAAACCACTGAAATTATATTGCAAACAACCAAAATAATATTTCTTTAGACTATGTTACCATTCAGAGTTGACCAACGGTGAGCGTGTTAACTTTGGTCCTGATTTCTTTTAGAATATTTAATATCATTTTCAACTCAGGAGTAATACGTGATTTTAAAAAAAAGGAACAAACAACTGTTCCACCATTAGTGCTGTTAAATATGGAATCTGTCCTTTCTCCAGATCTTATGTTTAAGATTCCCAGTCATTCAGTTGCAAAAATATTGCATGTCTATTAACTCTACTGCAGGGGTAAGCAGGGGTAACTATGGCCTGCCACTAGTGTTTGTACATCAAATTTTATTGGAGATCAGTCACAACCATTCATTTACTTATTGTCTATGGCTATTTTCACACTAGGACATCAGAACTGAGTTGTTGTAAGAGGTCTTATGGTCAGCAAAGCTAAAATATTTATTATCTGGCCCTATACAAAAAAATGTCTACTGACCCCTGCTCTAGAGGAATGTGGAAATTGATGAAAAGATAAATACGGTTCCTTCCCTCATTAGAATAGAAGCACATATAAAACAAATAACCACAGGAATAAGTATGATTACAGTAAGAGCTATGAAGGAAACCTCAAGTATATATTCTTGTTTATGTAGGTTCTCAGATGATAAATTTATGGACAAATGAGAAGTATAATCACAAGGTACAATATATGAAAAAATGTTTTGTAAAAATCATGTACGATTTTCAGAAACATTAACATATTGAAGAAAAAATAATACATTTTGCTAGTTTAAATGCTTATATCCTGGAGTATATGATAAACAGAAGGAATGGATGGCTGTCATAGATTTTCTTTTATTAATAATTTTTGTATTCATAGGGTAATTTCCAAGATAGGTGCTTAAAGAATCTATGGATTATTGAAATTTCATTTTTTAACATCTATATAGATATATATTCACATAATTACAGATTTTTTCAGTTATTCAAAGTTATTTATATATCCCAATTATTTTCTTATAAAGTTTTCTTAAATGGCTTATAATAAAAGATAAACACAAGTAATAATGCAATAGAAATAGAACATCAGAACAAAGGAAAATGAGCATACAAATGCCAGCCATGGTATTCGACATAATTTTAAATTTGACTCTGAGTTTCTTCAAAATTATTACAAAAAGGGAAACCTAACTTGTTATAGAGTTCTCAATTTGGAAGAGAAAAAGTAAATCAAACCTTAGGGAAATATAAAACTTCCCTAACGTAAAAGCATTTTTAAACATTATTTCCTCCCTGGTGAAAATTAAATAGTCTAAAATTTTAATATATAATTGATCTTCATTATCTTCCTTTAATATAGAAAAATAGAATATCTGGAGGGCATATTTGTGTGCAAGTTTACAAAAATATTCTTCGACATATTTCATATTATAATAGACTTCTCATTTGTCCAAAAATTTATAGTCTGAAAACCTATGTAAATAAGAATTTATACTTGAAGTTTGCTACATAGCTCTTATTTCAATCATACTTGTTCCTGTGATTATTTGTTTACTATCTGCCTCTAGTCTAATGAGAGCAGTACACACACACACACACACACACCCCTTACATTGTCTGTCCACACTGAAGAAAGCAGTTCTTACATTTGTCAATAACAGCAAGGTACAGGAAGATCTCTGAAGTAACTGGTAAACTATTCTTCAGTGTCTTTGTACAAATGTTTACTATTTTAACATTTTTGTGGATCTAAAACTCAGATCATGGGCAGCCTATTCTTTCAGTGTTTAGAGTCTCCAAGATTTCAATGCTCAGAGTCTGTAAAAAGGGGAATTCTATGGTGACTATAGCTTTGGAAAGATCACTTTCCCTTGAATCTTTTATTTTAGTCCAGAAAAGAATTGTTTCCGGCAATCTGATTTCCTTTTTCATTAAAACAAGTATCACGAAATTCTGCCACTGGTTTGCAGTGAGTATCTGTAGACGGCTTAGTTGCCATGCTTCAGATGAAATCTGTCAGAGAATCCGTCATGTTTTCTGATTCTCTGTCCGTTCTACTTAAAAAGAAAAAAGCTCTGGGACAATTTTTTCAGAGAAAACGTTTCTTAAAATTACATAGGCGTTCCCTCCCGTCCATATTGAAGATAATCAATTTGTAAATTTTTTCTTACTTTTTAACTGTGTTCTTTCTTATAGTGCACTGAAATTCTGCTTAAACCTAAAAGGGACCCTAAACAATCTCAAGGCTCTCTTGTTTGAATCAAATACACCTGTACAATTACCGGCCACCCTCGTGGCCTACCCAGCACTTGGCTGTTGCAGGGAGGAGGGGAGTTGCTGCCGGGCTTGAATGCAGAGGGGGAGCATGCGGTAATTAACGCCCCCAAAAGGAAGATAGTCAACACCAGGGAAAATTCTGCAAGCGATACCCTTCTGCGGCCTCAAAGAAGAGCTCTAGATTAGAAGGAAAGGAGAGAGGCTGGGCCAAGGGAGTGGACCTGTTTGTCACTGTGCTTCTTTTCTTTTCCTCACGTAAGGTTCAAGGAGAGAATTTAGGAAATAAATTCACAAGGAGCTCTAACTGTGTTTCTCACCGGAGAATGTAATGAGGGAGAAAATTGAGTTCTCATAGCTGGTAGGAAGAAGAGACTTAGGGATCAAGCTGCCTTTGTTTGGAAAATGCCTTGATTAGACCACTTGGGTAAATGAGTCTCTGGGGCATGGGCCCGACTTGGTACCAGGAAATCAGAGGCGGGAGGATGGAGAGGAGGAGAAGCACGAGGAAAAGGATGACCTGTTGCGTCCTGTGACCCCCTCTGACCTCTACCCCCCAAATCTATGGTAAAGTTATTAAGTTTACAAAATGCTTGGTATGGGGGAGGGGGCAGTGCACTGATAAATGGGAATAAGCTTTACATAAAGGGCAGGATGAGATACAACAGAAAGCATGCACCTTGAAAATGGATGGAAATTGAGGGGAATCCTTGAAATATAGTTTATATAAATTAGCACAATTTTTTAGAAGGAAGAAGATTTTAGAGCTTTGCCAAACTGTGAAATTGGGGATTTGAGACAGTCCTACTGACATTTAATGACCTGAGAAGACCCCGTATTATATCTGGATTAAGTCTAACTAGCAAGTATGTAATACTATAAAAATTTCTAGGAAAAAAAATTTTTTTAACTCTGATGGCACTTACACATCAGTTTTCTGAAAAGAAGGCTATTGGTTCATTCATTCATTGAGTCCACAAGTATTTATTGAGCATCTACTATGTGTCAGTATTGTTCTAGGTGCTAGGGATATAGCTGAGGATGCAGACAACGGGACTGAAAGCAGTTTAAAAGTTATAAAGGCAGACCTCATTTTATTGCACTTTACCGTGCTTCACAGACATTACATTTTTTTTTTCTCCAACAGCATTTGCTCCCTTTGTGTCTGTGTCATACTTTGGTACTCTCCCAATATTTCAAACATTTTCATTATTATTATGTTTGTTGTTGTCATCTGTGATCAGTAACCTTTGATATTACAAGGCAGATCTCAGAGATAGTGCAGGTTCAATTCCACACCATGACAATAAAGCAAATATCTCAATAAAGCAAGTCACACAAATGTTTTGGTTTCTCAATGCAAGAGTAACAAAAAGATTATGACTTGCTGAAGGCTTAGATAATGGTTAGCATCTTTTAGCAGTAAAGTATTTTAAATTAAGATATTTACATTATTTTTTAGACATAATGTTGCACACTTAATAGACTACAGTATAGTGTAAACATGACTTTTCTATGCACTGAGAAACCAAAAATTCATGTGACTCATTTTGAAATATTCACTTTACTAAGGTGGTTTGGAACTGAAAACACAATATCTCTGAGGTCTGCCTGTAGATATTTATGTTTTCAGCAGATGAGAAGTTCAGAGAACAAATGTCATTGGTTGTCTTGTTTTGTACTTCAGAAATGTTAGAGAAAAGATTTTGTACCTTTGACACTGTATTCTAACACCAGTTCTCTGACATCAGCTGAATGTCCTACAATTCAATTAAATTCTGACACTACCCAGAAAAAACGAAGACTCCACAAATTGAGGGTACAGTCCTTCACAAGACTGTTCCTACTTCAGACACCAGATGCAAGTGCGGTCCCCAGGTCTCCTAGTCTCCTAGGGCTGCTCTAACAAAAAACATAGACTGAACGGCTGAAAGAAAAAACAATATCTTCTCACAGTACTAGAGGCTGGAAAGTCAGAGATAAATGTGCCAGCTGATTTGGTTACTATTAAGAGCTCTCTTTCTGGCCACCTTCTCGCTATGTGTACACATGGTAGGGGGAGAGAGGGAAACAAAGAAAGAGCACACAGGAGATTACAATGATTTTTGTAGCTCTGTGCCAGAGACCAGGGACAAAGATCAAATATACTTTATTATATCACAGATACAATATTAAAATTAATCACCCCCTGGCCACAGAGCCCAGCCAGCAGGAGGTGAGCTGATCTAAACTGAGCCCATTGGGGCAGATAGGTAAGAAGGATCCAGTGAGGCCTTCAAGCCTTTCCTATAGAGGCTGCTTCACCTCTCTAGACGCACACCTGAAGGGAGACCCCTTGACTCTCACTCTGCCCCCAATCTTTGTTATTAGTACCTTATTGGGACCATGGAGAAGAGCCTATAAATTCAGCTGATTTCTCTGTTTCTGAGGCTGGTCCTCACTTGGCCTCCTTGAAGGTGTCTGTCTTTCCTTAGATTACAGGCAATTTGACTGTTCTACAATCTCAGCTCTCTAATGGCTTCAAGAGAAGTTAGATTTTTATTGTTTATTCATCTGTGGTTGACCTTCCCATTTGTAGTTTACAAAGCTTGTTCACGTTTTCTTTCATTTGATTCTAACAATGACCCTGTAAGACTGGCAGAGTAGGGCTTACTAGTGCTGAGTTTTTCCCGTTAATCTAAAGGTCGTGTCCTGTCTGGCACACTATATACCCTCTCGGAGACCCTACAGGGGTTGTACATGTTGCTCTCCCTCATATTAGGCTCCTTATGACCCAGCGTTCATTAGCAAAAGATAAAAGGAATCACTCAAAGGATGAACAGAAAGCCCAGAAAGCACGTATGAGATGTTTCTTTACCCTCCAAATGGTACCTTATTTTGCTCCATGTCCAATATTAGTAACCAGACACTTTTATGTGGATATGCTTTTCCCGATCCAAGTACTACTAAACCAGAGACCCTCAAACTTCAGAATACAGAAGAAGTACCTGAGGAACTCTTAAAAGTGCAAATTCTAGAAACCATCACCAGATTTTCTGATTCACTGGGAGGGAGAGGGAACTACATGAGTGTTAAGAATATATATTTGAGAAAGTGATGCTTGAGATGAACCCTGAAAGATAACTATGAGTGTTGACTGCGTAAAGGGAGTGGCATAAGAAAAAACATGCTGGTAGGGAAAAAAGCATGTTCCAGGACAACATGAAAAGATGAAGAATGTAATGTTTAAAAAAACTGACAAATGCTCATTTTGACTAGAAATCCATGAGCAGAGGCAAGAGAGTAGCACCAGAAAAGACCAACAAAGGAATTGGGCCAGTATTAAGCATAGCTTTTCAGACAAGGTAACAGTATGATCTTTAACTAAGAGCCAGAAATATCACTGAAATATTTAAGCAGAGAAATAACATAATCATAGTTTTATTTTTAAAAACTCCCTCATCTATATCCCACAATTCTAAGTATTACAAATACTTCACATTGATTATTTAATAGTTTAAACAAAATTGATAAATTTCTTGAAAATTTCAAGTTACCATAGGTGACAAAAAGAAGTAGGAAATCTGAATAGTTCTATTAAAGACTTGAATATCTCGTTTAAAAATACTTCCCGTAAAGAAAACTCCAGGCCCAAGTGGCTTTCCTGATGAATTCTTCCACATATATTAGAAAGTAATATCACAGAATATCGCACAATAGCAATGTCACAAACTCTTCCATTGAACAGAAAAAAATGAACAATTTTTAATTATCTTATGAGACCAGCATAACTGTAATTCAAGAATTTAGAAAAGATATCTTAATAAAGGCAAATTACTGACCATTCTATCTCATAAAAGCCTTTAATTATTACCAACGGAATCTAGCAGTATTTTTTGTTTTTTTGCTTTTTTTTGGCCACACTGCACAGCATGCGAAACTTCCCCAACCAGGGATCAAACCCATGCCCCCTGCAGTGGAAGCACGGAGTCTTAACCACGGGACCACCAGGGAAGTCCTAGCAGTATTAAAAGGATAATATATCATGACCAAGTGGGGTTTACTTAAAGTATGTAAAGGTCTCTAAAGATTATAAAAACCAAGCAATGTATGTTAATCAAATTTACACAATAAAGAAAAAAACTGAGTATCTTGCATGATTCAGAAAACACATTTGACAAAATTTACCACCCATTCATGACAAAACTTTTAATAAACTTGCAATAGAAAAATATCCTTAATTTAATAAAACTATCCATAAAAATCTTCAGTGAGCAACATAATCAGTGGTGAACATAAAACATTTTTTCCTGAGGTCAGGAATGAGACAAGAATACCCACTACCACCACTTCTACTTAACATTATACTGAAGATCATAGTGCAATAAGACAAAAAAATAAAACAACAGGTATTATTTTGGAAAGGAAGAAATGCATATGTAACTATTCACAGATGACTTGACAGAGTACTTGAGAAATTCAAAAGAATATACAGACACAATATTAGAACAAATGAATTTATCAAGGTTACAGGATATAAGTCAATACAAAAAATCAATTGTATTTCTATATGCCAGCCACAAAGAAAAGGAAACTATAAAAAGAAACCAGGAATGACAACATTAAAAAATCAAATACTTCTTGATTTCTCTGAGTTAATTATTAGTGTACAGAAATGCAACAAATTTCTGTATATTAATATTGTACCCTGCAAATTTATTGAATTTATATATTAGTTCTAATAGCCTTCAGGTGAAGTCTATAAGGATTTCTCTATAACGAATCATGTTATTTGCAAATAGTGACAGTTTTACATCTTCCCTTCCAATTTGGATGCCTTGTATTTATTTTTCTTGTCTGACTGTTGTGACTAGGACTTCCAATACTAGTTAAACAATCTCATTTACAATCAAATCCAAAAATATAAAATAAAATACCTGGGAATAAATTTAACCAAGGAGGTGAAAACCTGTATTCTGAAAACTATAAGACACTGATGAAGAAAACTGAAGCTGATACCATTAAATGCAAAGATATCTGTGTTTATGGATTGGAGGAATTAATGTTGTTAAAATGTCCATACAACCTAAAGCAATCAATAGATTTAATGCAATCCTTATCAAAATACCCATGACATTTTTCACAGAACTAGAATAAATAATCCTATACTACATGTGGAACCACAAAAGACCCCAAACAGCCAAAACATCTTATTGAGAAAGAAGAACAAAGCCGGAGCTATCACACTCCCTGATTTCAAACTATACTACAATGCTACAGTATGGTACTGGCACAAAAACAGACATGTGGATCAATGAAGCAGAACGGAAAGCCCAGAAATAAACCCATGCATATATGGTCAATTAATCTATGGTGAAGGAGGCAAGAATATATATAATGGGGAAAGGACAGTCTCTTCAATAAGCAGTGTTGGGAAAACTGGACAGCTGCATGTAAAAGACTGAAACTAGAAAATTTTCTCACACTATATACAAAAATAAACTCAAAATGGATTAAAGACATAAATGAAAGAACTGAAACCATAAAACCATAAAACTCCTAGAAGAAAACTTAGTCAGTATGCTCTTTGATGATGGTCTTAGCAATATATTTTTTGGATCTGTCTCTTCAGGCAAGGAGAACAAAAGCAATAATAAACAAATGAGACCTAATCAAACTTAACACCTTTTGTACAGCAAAGGAAACTATCAACAAAATGAAAAGGCAACCTACTGATTGGGAGAGGTTATTTGCAAATGATATGTCTGGTAAGGGGTTAATATCCAAAATATATAAAGAACTCATACAACTCTAAAAAAAATGATTTAAAAATGGGCAGAGGAACCGAATAGGCATTTTTCCAAAGAAGACATGTGGATGGCCAACAGGCACAGGAAAAGAAACTCAACATCACTGATCAGCAGGGAAATGCAAGTCAGGACCACAATGAGATGTCATCTCACACCTGTCAGAAATCATCAGAAAAACCAAGAAATAACAACAGTTGTGAAGAAAAGGGAACCCTCATGAACTGTTTGTGGAAATGTAAATTGGGGCAGCCACTATGGAAAACAGTATGGAGGTTTCTCAAAAAATTAAAAATAGAACTACTATATGATTTAAATTCCACTCCTGGGTATTTATCTGAAGAAAATGAAAACACTAATTTGAAAAGATATATGCATCCCAATATTCATAGCAGCATTATTTATAATAGCCAAGATATGGAAGCAACCTAACTGTCCATCAACAGATGCATGGATAAAAAAGATGTGGCATATATAAATATAGTGGAGCATTACTCACCCATAAAAAAGAATAAAATTTTGCCATATGCAACAGCATGGATGGGCCTGGAGGGTATTATGCTTAGTGAAATAAGTCAGGCAGAGAAAGACAAATACTGTATGTTTTCACTTATATGTGGAATCTAAAAAATAAAACAAAGGAACAAATGTAACAAAACAGAAACAGACTCACAGATACAGAGAAAAAAATTATGGTTACTTGTGGTTACCAGAGGGGAGAGGGGCAAAATAGGTGAAGGGGATTAGGAGATACAAACTACTAGGTATAAAATAAATAAGTTACAAGGATGTAATGTACAGTGCAGGAAATATAGTCAATATTTTAAAATAACTTTCTATACAGTATAATCTATAAAAATACCAAATTACTATGTTGTTTGCCTGAAACTAATATAATATTGTAAGTCAACTATACTTCAGTTTACAAAATCAAATATTTAGGAATAAATCCAGCAAAGGATGTGCAAGACATCTTTAGTTAACATGGCAAAACACTGCTGAGAAAAATTAAAGTATAAGTAAATAAATGAAAGATTATACCATATTCTTGTAGTGGAATATTCAATACTACTTTTCCAAAAACTACTTGATAGATTCAGTGCAACCCCCATAAAAATTCCAGTTTTTTTCCCTAAAGAAATTGATTAACTGATTCTAAAATTTATATAGAATGCAAAGGTACAAAAATAGTCCTGCAATACTGAAGAAGGATTAACAGATGGAATATGAATAGTACCAAATATCAAGAATCAGATTTATTATAAAGCATGGTGATTAAGACAATGTAGTATTGGATCCAAGACAGATAAGCTGACTATAGAAATGACCTCCACATATAGGCTGATCTGATTTACGAAAAAGGTAACATTTCAATGCAGTGGTGGAAAGTCTGTCTTTTCAATAAATGGTGTTGAATAATTTGATATCCATATGTAAAACAAATTTATCTTGATCCCTTCCTCACACCAAAGATAAAAATCAGTTCTTAGATAGATCTAAGTGTAATTGGTAAAACAACAAAGCATTTAGAGAAAAACAAAAATGTGATTTTGGAGTAGGCCCATATTTCTTTTAAAAACCATAAAATATTTACCATAAATGTTTTAAAAAATGGTACATTGGACTATATTAAAATATAGAAATTTTGTTTCTAGAAAGTCACCATTAAGAGATTGAAAAGGCAATGCAGAGTGGGAGCAGATATTTGCAATACATATTTCTGACAAAGAATGCATACTCGTAATGTATAAAGAACTCCTCCAAATCAATAAGGAAAGCCAGTCAACCCAATAGAAAAATGAGAAGTTCACAAAATAAGATATTCAGGCATCCAATAACCATATGAAAATGTGCTCAACTTCATTAGTTTTCAGGGAAATGCAAATTTAAATCACAATGAGATTCAACTCCGCATCCTCAAGAATTTTTTAAAAGGTTTAAAAAAAAGACTGACCATATACAGTGCCAACAAATACTTGAAGCAACTATAGCTCTCATTTATATACTGTTTGTTAGTGTAAATTGGTACAAAAGTTTGGTAAATTATTTGGAAGTATACAGTAAAACTGAACAAATGCATTATCTAGTTCACTTTTAGGTACTTATGCAATAGCAAGGCATACACATGTTCATGAAAAGTTATCAACAGAAATGTTGATGGCAGCACAATTGTGTGATAGACCTAAATTGGAAACTAACCAAATGCCCACCACATAAATGGGTATTTATAGGTTAATATGTGTATATTAGTATATTCACACAATAATAGACTATACAACAACTACACACAACAACATGGATTAACTTTACAACCATAATTCTCAGTGAAAAAAGGAAAAATTCCCAGGGAACAAAGAATGCTTCTCCAAGAATCCATTTATATAAAGCACAAACAGACAAAACTATATATGCTGGTGGATGTCACAAAAGTATTTGCTCTTGGCGGCGGCTGGCTGGTGACTGGAAGAGAGAACAGGGCAAGCTTCTGTGGGCCAGGAATGTTCTCTTTCTTGACTTGGTAATGACTATGTGGGTGTTTTTGGTTTATGAAAATTTATGAAATGGCACACATAATATGTGAACTTTTGTGCATGTATGGTATACTTTAATAAAAAGTTAAAAAAATAAAGCTCACCGTAGCTGTACATGAAGAGTTCACTTGAGAGAAGCAAGAGTAGAATTGGGAAGACCAGTTAGGAGGCCATAGTCCTGGCAAGAGATGATGGCAGTCCTGTTGGAAGAAGAAATTATAGGCACCGACTACGTACAAAACCTTAACTTCCTCCAATGCTAAAATTTATTATCCCTACGATTATACTAATACCCCTGACTTGATTATCAAAAAATAATATAATTTGAATTAACGCTACAACCCATAGCCTGCTAATTAGCCTCACAAGCCTTCTTCTTAACCAGTTTAATGATAATAGACTTAATTTCTCATTAATATTCTTTCCCGACTCCCTATCTGCACCACTACCGATCTTGACTATATGACTCCTACCTCTGATATTAATAGCCAGTCAACCTCACCTGCTCAAAGAATCGCTGACTCGATAAAAACTATACATCACTATACTAATCATATTACAAATCATAACATTTACCGTCACAGAACTAATTCTATTTTACATTATATTCGAGGCCACACTAGTTCCTACACCCATCAACATTACTCGATGAGGTAACCAAACAGAACGCCTCAATGCAGGGCACTAATTTCTCTTCTATACACTAATCGGATCACTCCCGCTGCTAGTGGCATTAGTATATAGGCAAAACACCACAGGCTCTCTGAATTTCCTAGGAGTCCAATACTGAACCCAAGCATTACCCAATTCCTGATCGAACGTCTTTATATGACTAGCCTGCATAATAGCCTTTATGGTAAAAAATACCCCTCTATGGCCTCCACCTTTGACTACCCAAAGCACACGTAGAAGCCCTCATCGCAGGCTGTATAGTCCTTGCAGCCGTATTACCAAAATTCAGGGGCTACTGCATGCTACAAATTACAGCAGTACTCAAACCCCTGACAGAATTCATAGCATACCCTTTTCTTATGCTCTCATTATAAGGGATAAGCATAACCAGTTCAATCTCTCTACGCCTAACAGCCCTAAAATCACTTATCGCATATTCTTCCGTCAGCCACATAGCACTTGTTTTTGCAGCTATTCTCATCCAGACAGACTCCTTGAAGTTACATAAGAGCCACCGCTTTAATAATCACCCACAGCCTCACATCATCTATATTATTCTGCCTAGCAAACTCAAACTGTGAGCGAGTCCACAGACGAACTATAATCTTAGCCCGAGGCCTACAAACCCTCCTCCCACTAATAGCCACTTGATGACTACCGGCAAGCCCGACAAACTTAGCCCTACCCCCAACTATTACTCTAATCGGAGAACTGTTCGTAGTTATATCAATCTTCTCATGATCAAATTTTACCATTATCTTAATAGGAACTAACATTGTAATTACAGCCCTATATTCTATATGTATACTAATTATGACACAACGTGGTAAATACACACATCATATTAATAATATTACACCCTTTTTACATGAGAAAAAGCCCTTATAGCCCTCCCTATTCTACCCCTCCTACTCTTGTCACTAAATCCCAAAATCATCCTAGGCCCCCTGTATTGTAAATATAGTTTAAAAAACACAGTAGATTGTGAATCTAGTCACAGAAGACTGAGACTTCTTATTTACCAAGAAAGTATTGCAAGAACTGCTAATTCATGCCCCCATGCCTAACAGTATGGCTTTTTCAGGCTTTTAAAGGATAGTAGTTATCCATTGGTCTTAGGAGCCAAAAAATTGGTGCAACTCCAAGTAAAAGTAATAAACCTATTTTCCTCTTTTGCTCTGGTCACACTACTTATACTAATCATCCCAATTATAATAACTGACACAGAGTTCTACAAAAGTGACAAATATCCATCATTTGTAAAAAATACCATCTCATATGCTTTTATTACCTACCAGCCAACAATAATATTCCTCCACACAGGCCAAGAAATAGTTATTTCAAACTGACATTGAATCACTGTCCAAACCCTTAAATTAACACTTAGCTTCAAAATAGATTACTTCTCAATAATATTCGTACCAGTAGCATTATTTGTTACGTGGTCAATTATGGAGTTCTCAATATGGTAGATACAATTAGACCCTTCCATTAATCACTTCTTCAAGTTCCTACTCCTCTTCCTCATCACCATGCTAATCCTTGTTACTGCCAATAACCTCTTCCAACTATTTATTGGATGGGAGGGGGTTGGAATTATATCCTTCCTGCTTATTGGGTGGTGATATGGGCGAGCAGACACAAACACAGCTGCTCTCCAAGCAATCCTATATAACCTCATTGGGGATATTGGGTTCATTATATCAATAGCAAGATTCCTGTTTAACTCAGACACATGAGACCTGCAACAAATTTTTATACTCGACCTAAATCCCTCAAACCTCCCGCTTATAGGACTTATAGCCGTAGCCGGAAAATCAGCCCAATTTGGGCTCCACCCTTGACTCCCCTCAGCAATAGAGGGCCCCACCCCTGAGTCAGCCCTGCTCCACTCAAGCACAATAGTTGCGGCAGGAGTCTTCCTACTTATTCGATTTTACCCTTTAACAGAAAACAACAAACTTATTCCAGCAATAGCGCTGTGCTTAGGAGCCCTCACCACCCTATTCACAGCTATATGCACTCTCACCCAAAATGACATTAAAAAAATTATCGCTTTCTCCACTTCAAGCCAATTAGGCTGAATAATGGTAACAATTGGAATCAACCAACCCTATGTAGCATTCTTACACCTCTGCACACATGCTTTTTTTTAAGGCCATGCTATTCTTATGCTCCAGATCCATTAGTCACAGCCTGAACGACGAACCAGATATTCGAAACACAGGAGGCCTTTTCAAGGCTTTACCTTTCACCACAACAGCCTTTATTATCGGGTGTTTAGCGTTGACAGGAATGCCTTTCCTCACCGGCTTCTATTCTAAAGACTTGATCATTGGAGCTGCTAACACGTCTTATACCAACGCCTGAGCCCTGTTAATAAGTCTAATTGCCGCCTCCCTCACAGCTGCCTATAGTACCCACATTATCTTCTTCGCTCTATTAGGACAACCTGGCTTCTCCCCCTAACCTCTATCAGTGAAAACAACCCCCTCTTAATTAACTCCATCAAACGCCTACTAATTGGAAGTGTCTGCTGGATTAATTATCTCCAACAACATCCCCCCAACCACAGTCCCCCTAATAACCACACCCTTACATCTAGAACTAACTGCCCTGCAGTAACCATCCTAGGCTTCGCATTGGCACTCAAAATTAACCTTAACACACAAAACTTAAAATTTATCCACCCCTCAAATACCTTTAAATTCTCTAGTCTCTTAGGATATTTCCCCACCATCACGCATCGTCTACCTCCTTACCTAAACCTATCAATAAGCCAAAAATCAGCATCCTCTCTTTTGGGCTTAATCTGACTAGAAAACATTTTACCAAAAACCATATCCCTTATTCAACTAAAGTTCTCCATACTAATCTCAAGCCAAAAAGGCCTTATCAAACTATACTTCCTATCATTCCTTATCACTCTCACCCTTAGCATGCTTTTATTTAATTCTCATGAGTAATCTCCATAATAACCACAACACCAATAAGCAACGACCAGCCAGTAACAATCACCAGCCAGGTACCATAACTATATAACTCCACAATCCCCACAGCTTCCTCACTAAAAAAGCCAGTCACCAGTATCATAAATAACTCAGTCTCCCAACCCATTGAACTTAAACACAACTTCCACCTCCTCATCCTTTAAAACATATAATACCATCAAAAACTCTATTATCAACCCTGAAAGAAATGCCCCCAAGACAGTCTTATTAGAAACCCAAACCTCAAGATATTGCTCAGTGGCCATAGCCGTCATATAGCCAAACACAACTAATATCCCCCCCTAAATGAATCAAAAACACTATCAGACCTAAAAATGAACGACCACGCAGTGGTTGAGAATCTGCCTGCCAAGGCAGGGGACACGGGTTCGAGCCCTGGTCTGGGAGGATCCCACATGCCGCGGAGCGGCTGAGCCCGTGAGCCACAACTACTGAGCCTGTGCGTCTGGAGCTTGTGCTCCACAACAAGAGAGGCCGCGACGGTGAGAGGCCCGCGTACCGCGATGAAGAGTGGCCCCCGCTTGCCCCAACTAGAGAAAGCCCTTGCACAGAAACAAAGACCCAACACAGCCAAAAATAAATAAAAATTAAAAATAGCAATTAAAAAAAAAAAGCATATCTACTCTTAAAAAAAAAAAAGAACCACCAAAGTTCAACACGATCCCACACCCAACACCACCACTCACAATCAACCCAGAGCCCCCATAAATAGGTGAAGGTTTTGAAGAAACCCCCGCAAAACTGATCACAAAAATAACACTTAAAATAAATACAAAATATGTCATCATCATTCTCACATGGATCTAAGCCATGACCAATGACATGAAAAATCATCGTTGTCATTCAACTATAAGAACACCAATGACCAACATCCGCAAAACACACCCACTAATAACAATGCATTTATTGACCTCCCAACCCCATCAAACATTTCATCATGGGCCTTCCCTGGTGGTGCAAGTGGTTAAGAATATGCCTGCCAATGCAGGGGACACGGGTTCGATCCCTGGTCCGGGAAGATCCCACATGCCATGGGAGCAACTAAGCCCGTGGGCCACAACTACTGAGCCTGTGTGCCACAACTACTGAAGCCCGTGCACCTAGAGCCTGTGCTCTGCAACAAGAGAAGCCACCACAATGAGAAGCCCACGCACCACAATGAAGAGTAGGCCCCACTCGTCACAACTAGAGAAAGCCCGCACACAGCAATGAAGACCCAGCACAGTCAAAAATAAATAAATTAATTAATTAATTTTAAAAAATTTCATCATGATGAAATTTTGGCTCTCTACTAGGAATTTGCCTGATCCTGCAAATCCTAACAGGCTTATTCCTAGCAATACATTACACACCAGACACAGCAACTGCTTTCTCATCAGTAGCACACATCTATCGAGATGTTAACTACGGGTAAATCATTTGATATATACATGCAAACGGAGCTTCCGTATTCTTTATCTGCCTTTACATTCACGTAGGACGTGGCCTGTATTATGGGTCCTGTGCCTTTCTAGAAACATGAAACATCAGAATTATTCTACTACTTGCAGTTATAGCTACTACATTTATAGGCTATGTACTACCATGAGGACAAATGTCATTCTGAGGGGCAACAGTCTTTACAAACCTGCTTTCAGCAATGCCATATATTGGCACCACTCTTGTCGAATGGATCTGAGGTGGCTTTTCCATAGACAAAGCAACACTCAGGCCATTCTTTGCTTTTCATTTTATCCTCCTCTTCATCATCACAGTGCTAGCAGCTGTCTACCTACTATTTCTCCATGAAATAGGATCCAACAACCCCACAGGAATCCCATCTGACACAGACAAAATTCCATTCCACCCTTATCACACAATCAAAGAAATCCTAGGCACTCTACTACTAATCCTAGCCTCACTAATACTAGTCCTATTTTTACCCGACTTGCTAGGAGACCCTGACAACTACACCTCAGCAAACCCACTGAACACACCACTGCATATTAAACCAGAGTGATATTTTCTATTCGCATATGCAATTCTACGATCAATCCCCAACAAACTAGGAGGAGTCTTAGCCCTATTACTCTCAATCCTAATTCTAGCATTTATCCCAATACTCCACACATCCATACAATGAAGCATAACATTCCAACGCCTTAGCCAATTCATATTGTGAGTGCTAGTGGCAGACCTACTAACACTAACATGGATTGGAGAACAACCTGTACAACACCCCTTCATCACTGTCGGCCAACTCACATCTATTTTATACTTTCTTTTAATTCTAGTACTAATACCAGTAACTAGCATCACTGAAAACTATCTCCTGAAATGAAGAGTCTTTGTAGTATATCATATTACCCTGGTCTTGTAAACCAGAAGAGGAGAACAACACACCTCCCTAAGACTCAAGGAAGAAGCCCCAAGCTTCGCTGCCAGCACCCAAAGCTGAAATTCTACTTAAACTACTCCCTGAAATTATAAAACATTTACAGAAGTGTTAAGTACTATATCAGTATCAAAAGAGCCCATTTTATCACAAGCTACTATGTACATCATGCATACTTCTATTACCACATTAATAAGTACATACATCTTATACGTACATATTACATTCTATGTATAATTGTACATTACACTATCTACCCCATGCTTATAAGCATGTACATCTTATTATTAGTATTACATAGTACATATAGATTATCAATCATACATAGTACATTAAGTCAAATCTATTCTAGTCAACATGCATATCCTGTCCAGTAGACCACGAGCTTAATCACCAGGCCACATAAAACCATCAACCCGCTTGGCAGGTACCCCTCTTCTTGCTCTGGGCTCATAACTTGTGGGGGCTTCTATTGATGAACTTTATCAGACACCTGGTTCTTACTTCAGGGCCGTCTCACCTAAAATCGCCCACTCTTTCCCCTTAAATAAGACATCTTGGGCTTCCCTGGTGGTTCAGTGGTTAAGAATCCACCTGCCGATGCAGGGGACACGGGTTCGAGCCCTGGTCTGGGAAGATCCCACATGCCGCGGAGCAATTAAGCCCATGCACCACAACTACTGAGCCTGCGCTCTAGAGACTGCAAGCCACAACTACTGAGCCCATGTGCCACAACTACTGAAGCCCGCGAGCCTAAAGCCCATGCTCCACAACAAGAGAAGCCACCGCAATGAGAAGCCCACGCACCACAACGAAGAGTAGCCCCCACTCGCCACAACTAGAGAAGGCCCGTGCGCAGCAAAAAAGACCCAATGTAGCCAAAAATAAATAAATTAAAAAAATAAATTTATTAAAAAAAGAAAGATATCTCGATGGACTAATGACTAATCAGCCCATGCTCACACATAACTGTGATTTCATGCATTTGGTATTTTTTAAGTTTTAGGGGGGATAATTGGACACAGCTATGACCTTAAATGGTCTTAACACAGTCAAGCAAATTGTAGCTGGACTTCAATTGAAAATTATTTACCAACGTCAACAATTCATGGTGTGTAATTCAGTCAATAGTTACAGGATATAACAATATTATACGTGTATACACGTACAATAGACATAGCATTCCACTCTCCCCTCTCCCATCTAAAACAAACACCCATCAAAACAGATTAGCCTCAAAAACACCCCCATCATACCAATAAACTACTTAGATATTCACCACCCATATAGACTGACATCTCCCCTAGATTCATTAGCCATTTTATCAAAAATTTAATACTAAATCCAACACAAACCGCACAACACAGCCATATAAATACCACCTGTACACAGCAAGTTGATGTAGCTTAAACAACCTCTAAAGCAAAGCACTGAAAATGCCTAGATGGGCTTACTAGCCCCATAAACACACAGGTTTTGTCCCAGCCTTTCTATTAATTTTTAATAGAATTACACATGCAAGTTTCTGCACTCTGCTGAGAATGCCCTCTAAATCACTAAGATTAAAAGGAGCAGGTATCAAGCACACTATGCCAGTAGCTCACAACGCCTTGCTCAGCCATACCGCCACGGGAGACAGCAGTGATAAAAATTAAGCCATAAACCAAAGTTCAACTAAGCCATATTAATTAGGGTTGGTAAATTTCGCGCCAGCCACCGCAGTCATACGACTGACCCAAGTTAATAGAAATATGGCGTAAAGCGTGTTAAAGAGTAATAAAAAATAAAGTTAAATCTTAATTAAGCTGTAAAAAGCCATAATTAAAGTAAAAATAGACTACGAAAGTGACTTTAGCATATCCTGATTACACGACAGCTAAGACCCAAACTGGGGTTAGATACCCGCTTAGCTCTAATTGTCATAGCCGGAAGCGTAAAACTGATTTAACTAAAGAAATATAATAAGCAGTTTTCAGAGTCAATAACTGTGCATTCATGATGGGAGCCATTTATCTTGTATAATTGTCTGTAGTTGTATTTAGCTACCTAGATCCTAGCAACAAAAATACATACGGTTGATTTGATACAGTATAGTATAAAATCTGGAAGTTTTCCACCAGGCATGTGGGTGACCATTAATTTTAATTTAATTTTACAAATGGCCCAAATCTTTGAATTATCCTAGACTCTACTTTTTCTCTCACATCCCGTTTTTAGTCCATTATCTTGGGTTGACATCTTGAAATTCCCCTACTGGTTTTTCTTAAAGCAAAAATGTGACTACAGAATAACTGTGTCTTAAAACCCTAAACCCTAGATAATATTACCTCTTCTCCAAAAACTGAGTTTATGACTGCATTTTCTGGGCTCAGTATATGGTGAGGTTGTTTTAGATTGTAAAGGAATCGGAGAGTATAGCTCTCCAACACTGCAGTGAAGGAAGTTTACACTAGATTTCCACACTGGGCTTTTAAAACTAATAAAATGGAGATAATTCAAGCTATAATAGCCATGGAAACATTTCATTCAGAAACCGCATGATAGAGAAAATCTTTCTCATAGGCAAAAAAACCTAGGTGGCATATCTGAGATGGCATGAATTTCCATACATTTTGTCCTCCTGTGAAAGCTATCTTTCTGAATTTCAGTTATGTTGAAGATGTCCCTTAAATAAGGTAACTTTTATGGTGTACTTATTATGCTCAAAGAGCTTTGGCAGATATTTGGGAAAATACAATAATCAATCATATATCTCAATTTTCAAGAAGCCCATGTATTTGCATTCTTTATAAAATAGAGATGCAATAAAGGCTTAGAGAATTTAAAAAAATATATACGTTCTACAATGATCCCAGGATAGATACTCTGAAATTAATTGTAAATTGTGCAATATGCATTTACTGGGGGCGGGGGATGATGAAAGGTCTAATTCATGATAAGATAGTGAACTAATAGTTACTGATTCCCACCCCTCAAAACCACCCTGCAGATGTCACAGAAGAGAACATTTGGTTTATCCCAGAACCTAATGTTTAAATATTCTGACCAGTTAGGTGGTGATTGGGTCCTAATATAAGTTCAGAAAATAATAGTCTGGGTAGAAGGGGATGGATAGATCCCCTTGGCAGCTCTTCTGATTATGCCCTGGTTGGATCATTTCTTGTTCCAGCTCTACCTGGTGGCAGAAAAGCATCAGGAGCAGTTCAGTGCTGACTGGAGTTACCAGAATAGCATGAAGGACATGCTGGCTAATGAGGGGACTATGAAATTCTACATTGTGTGAATAGGATGGCCACGATGGATTCTTCCTTATCTACCGCATGTGGGTGAATCCACCCAGGGTCGTTTTTCGAAAAGAGCAGGACCTACAGTTGAGATATTAAGAGGTTCCCCGAAAGATAAGATTGGCTGGTAGGAGGGAAAGTGTGATGGGGAAGTGTTAGAATGATATGGAATGTCATAAACTCTACCCTAAAGCAAATTCCACCACAATCTCCACATAGACAGAAAGGGCAAACGCTAGGACCCGGATTTTCACCTCGTCTCAGTTACCCTTCCCCCATCAACGCATTAGCCAATTCTTCCAAGGGAATATGAGTTTAAGGGACTAAATATCTAAATATCTGAGAAGCATAATACCATAAGAGAAAGACTTCCAACCAAACGATACATACATTATTTAAAAGCAGATGTGAAAAAGGAAAATAACATAACCCCACTACTCTGGCCACCCTGTTCTCTCGTTGGGGAGCTCCTCGACTTCTTGACACAGAGATGATACTCAGGACCCTGTTCTAGCACCAGGGCTGATGTTTGCCCTGATTCCTTGGGGTCCATTTAAAGGTAAGTGGACATTTATATGAAAGGCAAACATGGAAACAAGAAGCAGCTATGGTAGGTAATTAAATAGCCAATCAAATAGAATTAAGGGGGAAAAAATCATAAGGAATGAAGAGGAAGTTATATAAAGGTGATACTCCATCAAGAAAACAATTGATCAGAAACATTTGGGCCAGAAAAATATAGTCGTGATATAAAAGGCAACACCTGACAGAATCCCAGGGGAAAATAAATGGATCAAAAGGTATTCTGAGATTTTAACTTATGCTTTCCAGAAACTGCAGATCAAGCAGTTGAAAAATATTTTAGAGGATATCTATATACTGTTATACACTAATAGGTATATATTATTGAGTAAAAACTCTTGGGGAAGATAAGTGTGTAGTATGTGACTTTCATGTAAGAATGTGGGAGAAATAATATGCGTGTGTAGCTTTTTATTTGCTTCTATTTGAAGAGAAACACTGGACGGGTAAAGACATAAATAAAAATATTAGAGGACAGGGAAGTAAAGTATACACAAAAAATATACAAAAATATCTAATTATATATTTTAAAGTTTTGATTTTGTAGATAAGTATTTTTAAAAAGAAACAGAAGTCCAGGGCTTTCCAAGTCAGCCACCTCAGATCCAAGGGGGAATGGATTCTGTGACTTGATATTCTCTACTGTAATAGGATTAGCAGATGCTGAGACCCAGGGTCAGGAGTGCGTATTTGTGGGCACTAATGCAGTATGTAGGGGCTGGTCCAAGATTATATGATGAAAAGAAGTCTGAGACTTGAATCAGAGTTGAGGGCAAGGATTAAGGGAAGATACACAGACCAGCTCCAGGGCAGGACCCAAAAGCTATTTGTCAAAGATTTGCCAAGAGTTTAAAGCCCCTTTAATGTGGAGGCTTTAAAGAACAGAGCAGAGGGAGATGAGACAGGTGCATCAACATTCTGAGAAACTGGTGCATCAAGCAAAGTCTAACAGACCTATATGCAAATTAGGAGCAGGTGAGGATGTTCCAGTGGCTTTACTAGAGCTTTAATATGGGTCCATTAAGGACCAAACCAATCCAGCTTGGCTGGTGGGCTCAAGATAAATGAAAGGATCATGAAGGGAGGACTGTACGTATGTATCATGTAAGCAGGTCTTGAGGAAAATGGTACATCATTTTTCAAGTTCTAATAGTAATAGCTTAAGTTAAAAAGTGCTTTCACATTCATTCTGTCATGTGAAGCTCAGAATAACTCAAACAGCCAGAACTCCTATTTCTGTTACCACTTCTTAGATGAGAAAACTGATTTTCAAAAAAGTGAAATGGCATGCTCATGTTCATATCTAGTAAGAGGCTGTGCAAAGAATGAATACAATTCTTATTCCTGCTCATTGCCTCTGTCATTAATTTATTCATCACTCATTTCGAGTCCCTAATAAGTCAGGCACTTCTTAACAAGAAGCAATGTTTCCCCCTGAGCAGCCCACCATACCATGAGGTCCCCTCTTTCTGCTAATGCTGTATCCAAAAGGAATTTTCTTCTTCGTGTCTTTAACTGTACTACTGGCAAGAAGAAATGTGCAATCAACCCATTAAATTCAACTCCAGGGGGTTTCAAGATCTCCATGGGAGGCCAGAAAGCCCACTTATTCAGGGTCTAATTATCTAGTCCTGTGGTTTGATAACACTCCCTCACCTACACTACCTCTGTGCTCCTTAGGACCATTTCGCTGGATATTAGTATCGTGAAGGAGAGGATATGGAAATGAAAAAGATGGAATTCAAATCCACCAATTTTTCTATTTGTTAGTTGCCCATAAATAAGAATGGTGAGGAGGCAGTTGGGACTAATGACAAAATGAGAAGCTTGGATTATGATGATATAAACTATTCAGCCTAACTTCCCCTCTCCCCTCACCGCCATGAATAATAAAGTTGGAGCTTTCTCACAGCCACGTGCTGACTGGCCTTGGATCTTATGTTTTTCTATTCTTTTATATTAAAGATTGCAAAAGCCTTCTCCAATACACAGAACTGTTTTCATGTTAAAATCATTATTTGTTTGTTTGCTTTGCTTTAAGTTAATGGGACAGTGAGTGGGTACAGGCAAATCAGAAATTCTGGAAATGCAGTCAATCGGAGCACTAAGGTCTACTAAGCCATATTTTTGTTTAAGATGGGAAAAGAGCAGAGAAACTATCATCGGGCTTGAATGAGTAGATTTTTTAACTGTAAATGCAGGAAGGAATGAAATGAAAACAATTTCAAGTACACACTGCTTGTAACTGGATTCTAATGGAAGAGTCTGCAAGTTCACTTCAGATCATAACTTTCAAAATGAGTTTGTTGTTAAAATAATGAATTCCCAAGGAGACCTTGCCAGTGTTGAACAAGTTTTTTCACAGTATAATTTGATAGAAATGTTTGGAACCTGTGTCACAAATAATAGACAGTTGAATTTAGAGACATCCACAAAACCTGTATAAAAAATACTGAAGTTAATGCTTTGTTTGGTCTCTGGAAACTGTCTGGAACCTTCCACCAGTGCTCCACTAACAGTGATCACAATGACAGCCATAAGCGATTACAGTTTCCAGAACCAGTCGTTAACTATTGGTGTCTAAAGAAGAAGGCAACTGTTTGAAAATGTTGGGAAGAAACTGTGGTTCCCTAACTGTGCTTCTAAACAGAAGTTCATGTTTGCCAGGCAGAAAATTGCAGCAAGGTGTTTTCGAAGTAATTCCCTCCCCTCGTATAATTCAGACTGCCTGTCAAGCTTCTCTTCTATCTTTTATCCAGCTGGCTCTGTCTTTCCTGTTCTCAACCCAATCTACTGAAAGACTGAAGAAAGAGATGAACAATGGAAAGAAAACAGGCACATCACTCCTCTTTCACTTTTTTCCCCTCTTAAGTCCGATCTCAGTTGAGCCAAATGTCATCGCACTTCAGTGTAGTGGGCAAACACGACTAGACCCATTACAGGGGGTGGACTAAGGTACGCTATTCATCACAGACAGAAAGTTAAATAAAGAAGTGCACAGGGCTTCCCTGGTGGCGCAGTGGTCGAGAATCTGCCTGCCAATGCAGATGACACGGGTTCGAGCCCTGGTCTGGGAAGATCCCACATGCTGCGGAGCAACTGGGCCCGTGAGCCACAACTACTGAGCCTGCGCGTCTGGAGCCTGTGCTCCGCAACAAGAGAGGCCGCGATAGTGAGAGGCCTGCGCACCGCGATGAAGAGTGGCCCCCGCTTGCCGCAACTGGAGAAAGCCCTCACACAGAAACGAAGACCCAACACAGTCAAAAATAAATAAATAAATAAATTTATATATATAAAAAAAAGAAGTGCACAGTCTGGAAAAATCAAGATTATGCAGTATGTCTCCTTGATATATTAGGTAAATACTGAGAAGGGGGCTGCAGGTTAGAAAGAGATAAAAAGTACAGCCAATTTAACAAAACTAATCTATAAGTAACCATCTGTATTGATAGATGGAAATAGATTTCCTCCATTAATGTGACACAATAAACTCCTCACCAAGACAATTAAAATAAAACCTACTGAAATACAAGAGAACTTTGGGGTCTACCACACCACCCCAAATTTTTTGCATCTCTTCAAATCGGTGCTCCACTTGACATATTTTTCATTCCTGATGGGCCAATACATGTTTGTTATATAAAGTATTTTAAATAGACTTAAGGAATAGAAGTGGATCTATTAGGGTAAATTATCTTTGTTTTTTTTCTCTTCTCCCTCTCTTTTCCATACCCTATTATTTCCATCATCATCACTCTACTCTTGCCAGTAAGTTCTAAAAAATAGCTAGCTTAGAATAAATGTCATTAGTCCTTACATGATGGTCAGAGATACAAGTTGTTAGGATGTTTCTCAAAAAATGTTTATTTCAGGGTCAGATAAATTGACCTTTTCTCTTTACCCCTACATGATGACAGCTGACTGATTTTCTTTTTTTTATTCTAATAAAAGTAGACCAATGTTGACAAAAGCTTAACTAATTAGTCTCTTCAAGTACAGGACAATTTGGAATAAAATTTTATAAAATCAATCTTATATCTATTGGCTAGGTGTCACCTACCCTGATATTTCTTATAGGGATTTGCTAACTACTTTCTTAGTTCTGTGTATCATAAGTTAACACATTTTGAATTTTGATTTTTCGTTTTTGATGAGTAGTGACATGTTTATTTTACTCAGCTGGTTGGAGACTTATTTTCTAATTATTCAATGCCTCCATCCTCTACTTTTTATTCTTTTTCTTCACCTCTCTGTCCCCCCACTCCCTCTCTTCTTTCTTCCCTTCTTTCCTCAGTTCTCTACCTCTTCTTTCTCTTTCCCACCCTTCCATTATCCTTTTTTTTGTTTGTTTTTTTCTTTCTATAATTATGTGATGACTTTCTACTATGTGGCCGCCACTATGCTTGATTCAAGCACAGTTCCATCCTTGAGGAGCTCAAACTAAAACAGTGTTGCAACAGGGGATTATGGAAGGGACTATGTCCCAGGTACTGTGGGAAAACCCAGAGAAAGGAAGGGGCAGCTCCTTGAAGGGGCAAAGGATAGAGTGGAATGATTGAAGATGTTTTCAATTTCTAATTTTTTAAGAGTCTATCAAAGAAATGAGGACATTTTAAGCAGAAGGAAAAATAAACAAGTGTACAAAGATATAAAAATGCATGGGATGTTTATGGAATTGTGAGTAGCCATGGCAAGCTCATGCCAGAGAGGAAGTGGTAGTGTTTGCAGTAGGGGGAGCATTAGTTGTAAGATTTATTTTGTTTTTAAAAAAATTTTATTGAAATAGTTAATTTATAATGTGTTAGTTTCAGGTGTACAGCAAAGTGATTCAGCTATATATATTTTTTCAGATTCTTTTCTGCTATAGATTATTATAAGATACTGAGTATAGTTTCCTGTGCTATACAGTAGGTCCTTGTTTGTTATCTATCTTATATATAGCAGTGTGTATATTTTAATCCCAAACTCCTAATTTATCCCTCCTCCCCTTCCCCTTTGGTAATCATGTTTCTTTCCTATGTCTGTGAGTATACTTATGTTTGTAAATAAGTTCATTTGTATCATTTTTTTAGACTCCACCTATAATCAATATCATATGATATTTGTCTTTGTCTGACTTGCTTCACTTAGTTTGATAATCTCTGGTCCATCCACGTTACTGAAAATGGCATTATTTCATTCTTTTTTAAATTCCATTGTGTATATATACCACATCTTGTTTAAATTTGTGGTAGGCACTGTGAATTTGATCTTGTAGGCAATTCACTCCTTTAAGGGTTTTCAAGATAGGAAATAGAGTGACTTATTCTACTTTAAAAAATCATTTTTTCATATAGTGGATTACAGACTCTTCAAAGAAATTTATAAACAAAAAAAAATATCTTATCTGTGATCCCTTCCCAAGTAATTTTATAAGCAAAGAGCCTGGAACTGTGAACCCAGGAGCATCTCCTGCCGGGGGAGTGCCGATGGTTTCACTGGACCCTCCCAAGTCAGGCTGCGGTACCCAGCGCTGCTCAAGGAGGAGATGCACGGTCTGTGCAGATTCACTGACAGCTGTTCTGGAACCTCTAGCTAGGAGTTTCTCAAAGCTCAAGTCCACTCCCTTCAGCATATAATTTGAGAGCATCCTATTTATCAAAATCTAAAATGGCAGGAGAAGACAGGATCCACCCTAGTATCGGAATAAATGTATTCATTCAACACATTCTTCCATTCACCCAAAATGCCTTTGCTTCTTGAGAAAGATTTCGGTTATTTTGTTATGATTGTGATCCATTTTCAAGTGCACTTGGGGGCAGCTCGAAACATTTGCTACTGAGTGCTGATCAACGTCATAAGAAAATTGTGGAAACTCTCTTACAAAATTGCGGTCATCTTCTTTGACACCTTTAGCAGAAAAAGTGGAAAATTGCAGAAAATCGTAAAAAAAAAAAATGCAGTTAAAATGGTTTACACTTACTGACAACCTCTATCTCAAACGCTGCTATTTATCATTTATTTAATTTAATCTATGATTTTAGCTACTAGTTTAAATTTCACTTTCAATTTTCTCCCTTGTGTTAAGACTCCCTTGCCTCCTGCATCTGGCATCCCAGCAGTGAGCATATACTCATTCCTGATTACCAGGCACCTGGGCAGTTACATATTCAGGTCTCCAGCTCTAAATGGGGATGAGTGCTTATTAAAGACTGCCGTTTTATGCACATATTTTATGATTATTCTCCTTTGATTAAATTGCAAACATTCCAAACTTTTTATTGCTGACAATCTGACCTCCTTTTTAAATTAACTACAGATGTTTGGTTTATACTAATCAATAAGAACTGTTAGCTTCAATATTTGTATACAAAAAAACACCTTTTTAACCTATAGGAAAGTTTGAACTATTATTTGAGAGTTTTTAAAAATTATAATGCAATAGGATCAAGGCTCTGATTTTTGTAATAAAACTCCTTTCTCCTCTCTGGACTTAGAATTGTAATGGTTTTGTCCACTTATTTGCCTCAATCAAATATGACCTTGCATTACCTCTTATTTTCTTGTCTACTTGTCCAAATATTGTGTCATAAGTATTCTTACCACAAGTAAACTGTAAGCTCCCAGAAAGTATGAAATGTATACCATTTTTTTCTAGCTCCCCAAACCCCCAGAAAACCTCATATGTTACTTGGCATATTCTACGTTAAAAATGTTCCATCAAGGTTAAATATTTTGAGGAGAAATTTGCCTCTACTCTTTTAGTACATTTAATACACAACTCAGGAAAGTAGATTTGCTTATTACATTTCTTTCTCTTGTAGTTCATATTCTCATTTGCTTTGAGACTTTTCAACTTTGTGTGAGTGAGGAGGAGCCCGACTGAGGAAAAAATTATATTTTCCAGTACATAAATGGGGGTCATCTGCCTTAAAGAGTTACCTATAATGAATTTTAAATAATTGATATAATGCAGTGTAGAAAAATAGACAGAATTTGCAGCAACATGGTTGGACCTAGAGATTGTCATACTGAGTGAAGTAAGTTAGAGAAAGACAAATATCATTATATATGGAGTCTAAAAAAAGGATACAAATGAACTTACTTACAAAACAGAAATAGAGTCACAGATGTAGAAAACAAACATGGTTACCGGGGGTAAGGGGGGAGGAATAAATTGGGAGATTAGGATTGACATATACACACTACTATATATAAAATAGATAACTCATAAGAACCTGCTGTATAGCACAGGGAATTCTACTCAATACTCTGTAATGACCTATATGGGAAAAGAATCTAAAAGACTGTGGATACATGTATATGTATGACTGAGTCACTTTGCTGTGCACCTGAAACTAACACAACATTATAAATTAGCTATATGCCAATAAAAAAATTTTTAAATAAATTAAAAATAAATAAAACATTAAAAAAATAGGCAGAAACATAGGTAAGTGAGAGATGATGTGAAGGTTATTATTAAAAATGGAGCAGAAGAGCCTAGAAAGAGAAGAAAAGAGAGAAAGGAAAATAATTCATTCTGGCAAGAAATGACTTCAAGGCTGACTTTTATAGGAAAGGAGTATGTTTAAAAACAAACCGGAGGAAATTGAAAGTGATCTTTGATCATTTAGAGAGTAGATGCCAACAAAATGTTCCTTCTACAGGAAGTAGTCATAGTAAGGAAAAAATCATCACCTTAACCCTAGAGCTAAAAAACTAGAACTTATAAATTATGAATACTGCCTTATAAATCAGTCAGGGATATTAGAGCACTAAGAGAACTATACAGGTGAAACAAAATATATATTGAAAAGGAGCTAATGTTACTCCTAAGAGAAAAGTCAAAACAACAACAAAAAACAGGGACTTCACTGGTGGCACGGTGGTTAAGAATTCGCCTGCCAGTGCAGGGGGCACGGGTTAGAGCCCTGGTCTGGGAAGATCCCACATGCCGGGAAGGAACTAATCCCGTGCGCCATAACTACTGACCCTGCACTCTAGAGCCCACGAGCCACAACTAGTGAGCCCACATGACTACAGCCCGTGCTCCGCAACAAGAGAAGCCACTGCAATGAGAAGCCTGCAATGAGAAGATGATTTGAGTTTGAATGCATAAGTCAGTAATTCTTTTCTGCACCTATATTAAATTTATATGGGAAATAGGTGGATAGGAAATTATGTATCCTTTTCTGATCTCTGGGAAGGTTTTATAGCTATTCTTTTCGGCTGTTTCCTCATAATTTTGAATGATTCTGTATTCTCAAGATGTACTTCCCATAACCATTTATGTCAATAACTCAGGATTTTCCTGTCAAAGGTGAAATATCTGATTTTGTGAAGGCTGTTGTAACAATTGGCTAAAGATATCAACAAATGCCAAAATGTCTTGAAGACAATGGTTTCAAATAATATGTTGAATGTTATCCCAACAAGAGCAAGGGTGCAAGTGAACAAATTAATTGATGTAAGTTTAGTGCAAAAGATATAATTTTGAAATTATATGTATGCTTAGGGATATCTTAACATGTGGGAAGAGTATTTTGAAGGTGCTTTTCTTTTTTAATAATTGGATATATTTTTATTTAGTTCTGTACTGGTATGAAATGAGAAGCCCTATGATTGTACAACACCTAAAGTTCACAAAACATTCAAAAGTATCTAATAGAAACTATTTTTATCTTACAAAAATGTTTATAGTAGAAAGGTACTCTGAAAGAAGCAAAAAAAAAAAGTACCTGTGAAAATATTTTAGCTAAAATATTTATACATTTTAAGCAAAAAATAGAATTGGATATACTTTCTGTCCAGCAGAATTTGCCCCTAGAGAAAGATAATTTCTCAATTAAAAATACGATATGTAGAGAAGAGTCAATTAAATCTATCAACAGCAAAGTATGCAAGTGGAAATACAACAAACTAAAAAGTTTCTGCACACCAAAGGAAACCATCAACAAAATGAAAAGGCAACCTACGGAATGGGAGAAAATACTTGCAAATCATATATCTGATAAGGGGTTAATATCTAAAATATATAACAAACTCATGCAACTCAAGAGCAAAAAAAAAATTCAATTAAAAAATGGGCAGAGGATCTGAATGGGCATTTTTCCAAAGAAGACATTCAGATGGCCAACGGACACATAAAAAGATACTCAACATCACTAATCGTCAAGGAAATGCAAATCAAAACCACAATGAGATATCACCTCACACTTGTCAGGATAGCTATTATCAAAAAGACAATAGTTAACAAGTGTTGGAGAAAAGGGAACTGTCGTGCACTGCTGGTGGGAAAGTAAATTGGTACAGCCACTATGGAGAACAGTATGGAAGTTCCAAAGAAAATTAAAAATACTACCATACAATCCAGAAATTCCACTTCTGGGTACATATTCACAGAAAACAAAAACACTAAGTTGAAAAGATAGCTATCTGAAGCCCAATGTCCACTGCAGCATTATTTACAATAGCCAAGACATGTAAGCAACCTATGTGTCCATCAATGGATGAATAAAGGAAATGTGGTATAAATATATACAATGGAATATTATTCAGTCATAAAAAAGAAGGAACTCTTGCCATTTATGACAACACAGTTGGACATTTAGGGTATTATGCTTAGTAAAATATGTCAGAGAAAGATAAATACTATATGATCTCACTCATATGTGTAATCTAAAGAAAAAAAAAAGCAATTCACAGAATCAGAGAATGGATTGGTGGTTGCCATGGTTGTGGGGTATGGGTTGGGCAAAATGGGTGAAGGGAGTCAAAAGGTACAAACTGCCAGTTATACAATAAGTAAGTCATAGGAATGTAATGTATAGCATGGCGATTCTATTCTAGTTAATAATACTCTAGTGTATATTTGAAAGTTGCTAAGGCAATAGATCTTAAAAGTTCCCATCAAAAGAAAAAAATTTGTAACTATGTGTGGTGATGGAGGTAAATGACTTGTGGTGATGATTTAGATACACAGGCAAATATCAAATCATTTTGTTGTATATATGAAATCAATATGTTATATGTCCATTAGATCTCAATAAACATTTGTAATTAAATAAAAAGAAAGTATCAACCATTTCAAAGTTTTTAACCATAAATTGCCTCCTGGAAGAAAATAGCTGACAACGTTATGAAAAAAAAATTATTCCCATCTCCTGAGGATGATGTTCTCCTGAGAAAGTACTTGGTACGTGGCAGCCCCGGGGAGTTGCCATGTTTGGCTACTCTCCTGTTCTTTTGTACTTTTAGCTAAACAGGAATGGTTTTTTCTTTGCCTATGGGTCCTGCTTTGCCCCCTGGAACAGAGATGTTGTAGCCATTTGACTAGTATTCTCACTTCCATTCTACCAAGCAGTCAGCAGAGTTTACAGTCCACACGTAATCACTCCTGCAGCAGCCGCTCAATATAGCTTTTTTTTTTTTCCTCCCTGAGGTCTGTATGCTCCTTGCAGGCAGTTTAAGGGGGCACCACACGTAGGATGGAGTCTGCAGAGAAGGGCCCTTTTTCACCATGCTTCGCACCTCCACATTTTTGATAGCATGTAGCCTAGGCTTTGACCTGTTTATTATTTTTAATCTAATTCTGAAACTCAAAAAAATGTCCTTTTTTGGGTGACATTTATCCTAAGTTTAATTTTTTCATCTCCTATTAAAATGTCTGTCAACAAAAGATAATTTTGTCCTGACATATTCCTAAGAATGATCCTAAACCCAAGGCAGAGGACTTCTACAAAAAATATCATTCTTTCCCCTATCTTCTCACAAAATTTTACCTGGAGAACAAGAAGGTAATGGAAAGGAAAGAGGGCCTAAAGGGCTTTTTGATTGCTCTTGGGTGACAAAAGATGTGCCCCTATAGGGATTACAGTTGGGTCCAAGCGCTTTGCTGACTTGTAGGCAGATGAAAGATAGCATGAGGTCTCCTCAGGAAATATTGAGGTGGCAGTGGTCTGAGAGACCGATTTATCCTGGGTGGCCTGATTAAAGTTCTCCCCATTCATTTGAAGGCAGCTGTGACAAATGAAATGAATGCTAGAAGCCTGGCCTATCAGTCCCAGCTGTGAGATCATCCTCGCTTCCAAATCTCTTGGAAGAATATTCCTACCCATCTTCTCAGGATTCTGAGCCCCACGCTGTGACAAATGGCTCTACCATAGTATTAAATATAATTTTTTCTCATCACTATTTCAGCCCTTACCCTATCTGTAACTATTTCAACTCATTCCTTTCTTTACTATCAACTTAGACTTCTTACAGAGATGAACTTACGGCTATATACATGTATATGTGTTTAACTTTTTACTTTATAATTTCCATTTGCAGAGATATATACTTAAAAGTTTAACAGAACTTCTAAAGTTCTGTAGAGCGTGAGGCGATTTTCTACGTTGGACACATGGAATAAGAAAGAGGTCCTTGGAAGGGGACAAATGGAAAGAAGAGAATGCACTCAAGCCCACTAATGACGACAGGGAAGGATTGTGATTCTGCTCAGAGAGGAAGATGGGATGGGAGTGGGGACATCTAGAAAGAGTCTTCACATGTACAGATTGGACAGTAAGTAAATGGGTCCCTCTTTTCTACATACTATTCTCAATCTTATTAATAAAAGACTATACCTCACATTTATTTTTAATGCATTTTAAATCAGATTGTTTCTATAGACACAGACCCCAGAGATGTCCCTGACTAACTAGGTCAAGTGTCCTCTTGCTTCATATGATCTACAATCATATTACTTTATTCATACAGGTCTTCATTTTATTTTATTCATACAAATTTTGATGCTTATAAGGATTTTAATAAACCGTTCCTCTCAGTTTTAGGCTCCCATCCTAAATCTAATGGGTGGGTGGAGAGATGCTATAGGGTACAGTAATTTATCATCTTTCACTCCTGATCCACCAACAACATCCTGGGTCTTACCTCCTCCCCAGAGATAATATGTATCTGTTCATGGGCATAGTGTAAATGTCAATGAGTATATCAGCTAGGTTGTGGCATGGAGGAAAGAGTGTAATTTTCCCTCCACCAGACTAGATATGCCTAATATGGAATTAAAGATCTAACTAGATGATATGACCAAAGGAGGTCATCTAAAAGTATCCTTCACCTCAAAATCCCATCGTTTTGTCCCAAATTTTATTGGTGTCTTTTCTGGGTGGTTAATTTAAAGCTCATGTTAAATCATGTGTTGTATGGGTGTATAAGTTAAGGAAATGCTCACTAGGTGCTCTAACAGATAAACCCCCAAATATTAGTGGCTCAACACTAACAACTTATAAATGACAACTGTTCATTCCTCGCTTGTATAAGAGTCCCTGATATGTTACTGGTTGGTAAGTTTCCCACAGTTGAGTAGGACCCAGGTTGGCAGATGTTCTTATCTTTATAATATGGTTTTGAAGGTTATCTTGGGGGTGTGTTCCAGACTGCAAATGGAGGGAGGGAGGGAGGGAGAGAGAGAAGAGAGGAGGAGATATTATGGGCAAGGCCTGTGAGTGGTAGATATAGTTTCTTCCTATATTCCTTTAGTCAGAACTCAGTAGCATGGCCATAACTCCCACAACTGCATTCCCAGGAGGAAGGCAAAAAGGTTTGATAAATGTTATTTGTCTCTGCCACAATGGAAAAGGTAAGAGAGATTTGTTCATACAAATGCTACCAGAGGTAGGGTTTGCAAGAAAGTAGGTCTGGAGATAGAAGTTTTGTAGGATACTTGGGAAAGCAATCTTCTACCAAGAAAAAAATTTCCCCATCCTCCTATGACACAGCTAATGGGGAAAAACATAAAGATAATGAACAGCTAAGACAGAGGAAGAAGATGACAAAATCAAAGAGGAAGAATGGAGACAGGCACAGGAAGTTTTCCTGAGGACAACTGTTTCCACTTTGCTACGTGCTCTGTGCTCTCCCTTCTATACAGAAGGTATAAGTATCCCAAATGATGGTGAACGCCTGTGTGATAAAAGTCAATGCTTCCTAAAATGGAGAAAAAGGATCAGATTTAAGACTCGTCACTGACAAGAGCTACCAGAAACACTTAGAATGAGCCAGACACTGTTAAGTGTTTTGCTTGTATTAGTGTTTTTTAACTTTCACAACAACCTTATGAAGTACTGTAGTTCTATTTAGATCACTTCTACAAAAATTAAAATTGAAATTCAGAACTAAAGTGGCTTGTATAACATCACACACAGAAAGTACTGAAGCTAGGACTAAATCCCATGTTAGTTTTACTGCAAAACCCTGTACTTCTTTCTGGTGATATTGGGAAGACTGAAGCTATCGTACTTTAATATAATCAATAATATGATATACACCTCATTGGGAAAAGAATAGACTGTTATATATCAGAAGAAAGCTATTTGCCTTAAGAAAGGAACGTTAAAAATGTTAATAGGTTGTATTCAGTAAAAATCAAAGTACTGATTACAAGTATAGTTTATTTTGAGAAAATTTTTGAGGAAATAGAAATATTCAAGTACAATAACAAAACAAGGAAAGTTTTAGAAAAATCCAATGTATTAAAATACGTTCTACCCTTAGAAACTTGAAGTCCTTTCCCTTTGCCTGGTCACTTCTTTACAAATTTATTGTTCTTTCATTAAGGTGCTATATGAGTCCAGATTCTAACCACTCCTTTGCGTTACACATCACTGAGTATTCTTCACATTTGAGTATGATGTTCTGGTCTAACCTTCATTTGTGATCATTTGTTTCTGACTTCACTTGGTTTACAAATTTTCTGGACATTATTGCCACAGGATTAACATCTTCGTAAGCATTTCGTTAAATACTTGAGCTTGGCTGCTTCAAGAAGTGAGCACGTAGTTTTACAATGTGTTAGGCACAGATAATGCGTTTTTAATTGTGAATATACTTATAGGAGGCAAAGGAAGTATTAACTGTGTTCTCATGGGTCAGTAATTGCAAATTGAGGAAGGCTTTCCCTAATCCTCTCTTCTCATGCTATTTTATTTCTCCTGTTTTTCTCTTGTCTCTTCCCGATTCCTGGATCTGTCTCCAGCTCTCCCCTGACAGCTGTGCCAACAACTGGAAACTCAGGTAACTTTACTCCAGTGCCCCCATCCTGTTGACCTTTTCTGGCTCTTTCTCATTTCAAAAGTGGCCTACACTCAAAGCAATTAAGTTCTCTAAAAATGCATGACTATAAACACTTGCTGTGCTTTTGCTGCTTCTCAGTAGAGGAACTAATGACAATGTCTGTTGGTTTAAAGTGTGACAGGGGTATATGCAGAGAAAAGCACACATGGTAAACCTTTTCATGGTAGGTTTGCTTTTGAACTGTGCCCAGACCATCTTACAACAGCTCAGCTGGAGTAAATATCTCTTTCATAAATGTTGTCCATAATCCCTGTCTCCACCTTCACAAATTCCAACCTCTTCTCAACCTCCATTTCCACCACCCCTCTCCCCTGCCCCCAAGTCAACAAGAACTTGCTAGGTTCTTAAATCCAAAAGACACTTTTTGCTTTTCATTTTAAAATGCTCTGCAGCATTTGATACTATCATCCCCTCTTTCTGAAAACAATCACCATCAAATATTGTGCCCTACAATACTTTTTCCTTTAAAATTGTGAAATAATGAAAATTGCAAAAAAAGTTTAAATGACACTATGATGAACACCTATGAGGCCACCACCTTAACTCAAGAAAGTTAAAACATAACAAATACAGTTCAAACTTCCCACGCATTTCCTGACTGCAAGCCTCTCTCTCTCTCTCTCTCTCCCCATTCCCCAAACCCTCAATATGGTCAATATTGTCTATCTTCATTTTCTCAACTTGGATCACATTTGTATGTATCCTTAAATAATTTATACTGTTGATTTGCATTTATTTAAATTTTATATAAATGGAGCTAAACTGTATCTACAGCAGTTTTTGTTTTATTGTTACTGTTTTTTAAGTTAAATGTTGTTTGTCAGATTTATTCATATTGCTTTGTATAGCTATAGATCACTTCTTTTTTATAGTACGTTCATTGTTTAAATCTACTACTGCTGACTGCCCAAAAGACCACCAGAAAAACTTGCTAATCAAGTAAAGTTTATTAGACTTACTGTAGTAAAGCAGAAACAACACTGACAATTTTAAAAGTATTTCAGAAGGGACAAACCAGGGAGAATATTTATGCAGTTTGAAGTACTGCGCTAGGTGATTTTAAGGTGGGCCTTACAAGGAAGGAAACAGTTTGAGATTGAACAGGATTTATGGTATTATGTCTTTGGAATAAGGGTTTTGAAGATCTTGCTCAGTCTGATAGTCTTGAGATGATAGGAGAATTATTAGTTTGTAAAGTAGGCTATTTTAGATGGTGCATAGGCTTATTTCCAGGAGCAAGTATTTCTTGGAACAAGCTAACTTACTTTGCTTTTTCTCAATATTGTTTAACATAGGACCATTGTTAACGTGGCTCAGTTTTATTTAACTATGGGGCAGAAAAGGATTGTTTAACACAACATGATGGAATTGTGTTTAAATTCTTTCCACAATTTTTAAAAATCCATTTTCTCTATCAACTGTTTTCAATGCTACTATGAACGATGCTATAATACCCCTTTTTAATATTAAAAAACCTACAGTGTAATAGATGGTTATAAGGAATGTGCATTTTAGAATTTACTAGACAATGAAACTTTGCTCTACAAATACACTGTTGTAAGTTAAATTCCCACCAGAACCTTATGAGAATTCTTTGTCCACACTCTTGCCAGTACTTACAACTGTTAGATTTTTAAAAATTTCCCCAAATTTAAATGATGCCATGGTTCACTTTGCTTTTTGTAGTCACTACTTGGTTTGTTTTCTGTCAGTTGCTGTTCCTATCTTTTATCCACTTTTCTACTGAATCTATATTTTTCTATATTGACTTTAGATGCTCTGGAATTTCATGTAAACCATTTTTTTAAAATGATTATATGCATTGCAAATATTTTATCTCAGTTTTTGGCTTGTCTTTTCTTTCTCCATTTTATATATTTAGTTTCCTATAAAGATTTTTTTTAATATAGTAAGGTTCATCAATCTTTTCATTATAGCTTATAATTTTTGTCCCATTCAAGATATATTTCCCTGCTAGGAAGTCATCAAGATGTCTTCCTGTGTTATTTTTTTCTCCTCGTTTTACAGGTTGGCTTTAAACATTTAGATCTTTAATTAACCAGGCATTAATTTTTGTACTTGGTGTTAGTCAGAAACGAATTTCATTTTTTACTATACGTGGATGACTCGTTTTCACAGCATAATAGAGAACATCTTTTTCAACTTTCAATCACATATCAAACTTCCAAATATGGGTTGTCTACTCCAGGCTCTAAATTCTATTCCACTGCGCTATTTGTCTATTCCAGAACCAATGCCATCCTTTCTTAGTGTAGTGTGATGATATTTGAGACTTGGAGAAGCAAATTTTCCTATCCAGTTCTTTTTTCTTCAAAGGTGTCTTTCCCCCCACTTTTTCTCTTCCACAGAATTGTGGAGTCACCTGTCAAGCTCTACTGAAGAAACAAACCAACAAAAACAAACAAGAAACAAATTTTAAAATCCCATTGCCATTTTAATTGGAACTGTGTTGACTCTAGGTCATTTGGGGAAGAATGGGGATTTAAAAAATGATATCCAAACTTTCTATTCATGAAGATAGAATCTCTTGCTCCTTGTTTGTAGCTTTCTTAATGTTGTTGTGACTATGGAAATGCACTTCTCTGATCTCTTACTGTAGAAAGCATAGTGGATGGATGAAGGCCCTGGTTGACATCTCTCTGGATCTATCACCAAGTTCAGGCAGGTGACGTTGCACTTGTTCAAGGTTGCTCCCAGCCAGTGATGGAGCACACAGGGTACTAAATTCAGGCCCAGTCCTGCTTAATTCAAGTCTCCTCTCTGACAGGTAACTTTGACTCAGGGACTCCCCATTGGCTTGGCAGAAACTTTCTTAGGACTGCTTTGTGGTCCTCTCCTACCCAAGCCTCCTTCCTTCCCTCGTTTCTTCCCCAAGTATCAAAACCTACATCACAGTCGAAGGTTTACTCTCTTTCCTCTTTATCCTCCAGATGTTCCCTCTAATCAATCTATTTCATTGCTAATTACATCTAGGTGCCTGCCTCTTGCAGCACCCAAACACATTGATTTTCAAAGTTATTTCCAGACTTTTATGAGATTTTTTTAATAAACATTTAAGATTTAAAAATCATACTTCCTGATTGCTGTTGGGGGTAGAGAGATCGAACATAGGCACTAGCATATATCTTTGAGGACTTGCCTAATTCATGCTAGTCCCTACCCAAAAGATGTAGAAAAGCAGCAGCAAGAGTACACCGTGTTCAGCAACCTGTAGGTCTGTGGAACCACATTGGCCATCTTCTACCACCCCCTCATAGCTAAGACTGAGGTTGCAGGGATAATAAAGGGAAAAGAGCAGAATTCTTGACCCCTTCCTGCGGGAAGAGACTAAGGAACAAGGAATCGCAGAGCGGCGGAGCTCAGGGACGGCACATGAACCTGGTTCTGTAAACCTGAAACTGAACAAACAGAGTTCTAGACCCAGTCTTGGCTTCTCAACCTCTCAGCTTCTGTTTGGGGATGTTGTTATAGTGAGACAGGTCCTATGGCTTCCATCTCTGAGATTTGGGAGGTGGTACTTCAACAATACCCAGCTGCCTAGACAAGAAACCATTGCCGGGTAACAGCCCAGGAGGCACCTCCTATCAATGGACCCCTAAGTAATGAAGACCACTTGCTAAGGGTTTGGTAGAGAAATAGTGGACGAGTTTATCCATAAATCCAGGAGGGAAGTCCAGAATGAGTCATCTCCTCTTCTGACAAAACAGCCTTTAGTTTGAAAACCAATCTAACCTTGAGGCAGGATGTTCTGAAACAACCTACAGGCAGAAGAGTAGAAAGTTCTCTTGGAATTCAGCTGCTCCTCTGTTAGGTGAGGCTGGGACACGGCAGCAATGCCACATCCTTGGCTGCTCTGGGCACTGTGCCTACAGAGCTCCTTGCTGCAGAGTTCAGCAGCTCATCATGTCCCGAGGCTGAACGCTAGGACCCCAAATTGCGTGCCCTCCTTGGGGTGATTAAGCTCATCCCACTTGGATGCTGCCCCAACTTTGCAGGCTCCTAGGTGGAGAGTCTCTGTTTTCATTCCACTGTTAACATCAGTTTGAGTTTCAATAGACCCTATCCTTTCGTTTCCCTTTTGGTCCGGAAGCCTCAATCCTATTATTTACCAGCAAATACGGCGATCACTGGTCTGCTTTTCCAAGGACTGAGACAGACTAGTGACAACATTAAGTGAGGCTTCCAGTGAGCTAGAAGATGACCATCGTTCTTTATGATAATTCTTATTACATGACTATGAGAGATAAGACAGCAAGTCTAAGGAAGGTTGAGTACTTTGCCTAAGGTTACACGTAAACTTGTAAAATGCAGAGTTAGGATTTGAACCCAGGATTCCTGGACTTCGGATTCTGTGCCCTTTCCATGGTGCATTTTCACCTACCGTGCTATGCACTTCAGTTCCCCATCTCTGTGTTCAGTCTCCAGGCTGGGTCATCTTATTGTATCTTTTTAGATGCCTCAGTGCAAAGTGTGTAATTAAACCTTGACAACTCTCTCAGTCGGGTCCCCCCTAGGTCTCACTGTGTCCAGGGAAAATGGGGGTGTTATCCCTCACCATCTCCTCCTACTCTACTTTATTGATAAATCCTCAGAAATTATAAATGTTGAGAAATCATGTTTTTTCTATTACAAAATTTTGTTATTTCTAATCCCTTCTATCTATTTCCATTGATAAAAGCTACTGATTCTCAGATGCCATTTTTATTATTATCTGAGAGAGTACTCAGCTAAAGAAAATGTTTTAAACTAATTTATTATATTTTCTAAGTTGTAAATTGCTTTCCATTAGCTTTAATTTATGAAAATATGCTATGAGAAGTCAGAAAATGTTGAATATGCACTGGCACCGACACTCAGGGAAGGTTATGCCTCAGCTAAGGAGATGCTTAAGTCATTTAAAGGCTTATTTCAAAGTTCAAAAATAAAATTATTACTGCAGAGCCATCAACACAGTGCTTAGATAAAGGATATGATGGGAAAGCAACGAGTGATAGTTTACATGAACAAATACCTTCTTATGGTCTATTAACGGTTCTGTGCTTGAACTAGTAGTTACTGCCATTAGCTTCTAAATGGAGCATTGTTGAGAAGCATTGGACTGTGATATTATGAATGAAGTCGCCAGTAGAATAAAGTGATTAAAGAGTTGAACTATTTTCAAATGATAGCTGGAGAGATACTACGGGATCAATGAGTTTGGTGTATAGGAAAGACAGGGAGTTGGGTGGGGAGCTCCATCCCTTTCAAATGCTGACTAGCGTATGTAGAGGGTTGATATTTTGGTTGGGTCCAAATAATAAGTCACAGAACCAGAAATCAGGATGGCTGGGGTTGTGATTTTCATGGACTCTCTTAATATACACAGGGGTACATTAGGGTTGACAGGACAAGAAAACCCAGCTGACGGAAAGGGAGAGTGTGCTGACATGGACTAAATGGGACCATAAGACCCCAGCAAGCAGAGCAGAGACCCTGTAGTCCTCCAGGCCAGTGGGGGGCGCCTGTGATAATCAGGCACTGAGAAAGACATCCAGTCATTTGACCAGCTTATGTAGTAGAAGCAATAAGAAAGCCTCTTGTTGGAGGTACAAGGACGCTCAGCATTCTCAGGAAACAGGATGGATACCAGGATTATGACTATGCTTGTCATCAGAGATCACACCTGCTGGTGGGAACTGGGTTTCCAGTGTGTTCAGTCTTATTGCAAGAACCGGCCAGACTGAGTCATTAAGTATTGAATAACAGAGCCTGTTTATTTGCTACAGCCTTCTAGAGATTATGAGTAATAAACTCAGTACATCTATAACCGTGGTAATTCTGCCTGTCCACCTCTTATTTACCAATTATATTTTATTCATTTTTTGGCCCCATAGTAGCTAGATAAATGCTTGCCCAGTTTGAGTTCTTAGAAAATGCATGGTGGTGTTTTCTCTTTGAAACTAACCTATAAGGTAAGGAAGAAAATTGTTTCAGTAGCTTGTAACAGGTCCTCTTAGAGAGAAGGAAAACTATTAGGTCAATGTTTGTCGGTAGATTTAGGGGAGGAAAGTAAGACTCCTTAGTCGAGGACATATATAATGAGAAAAAGTAAGATGAAGATCTGTGATGCACAAGCAATTAATAGGCATTGGATGCTGGGTTAGAGCCTAAGAAGAATGAGAAAGAATTGAGGAAACAGGTAGGTATCTGAGAAGCAAAGGGGAAGTAAGATTGTTCAATGAGACATTCCTGATGGTAGGGCTTCAACAACAGGGATGCTTACTATTTGGTCCTGTATTGTTAACATTATTGGGAATTTTATCTGATTCTTTGAATCCTCAGGCTTTTTGTATGTTTTATTTTGGACACAGAGGAATTCGAATGGTGTCCATAATGAGGCAATGCAGAAAAAGAAATGTACTCTTGAAACACTAAGCTGAACCCTAAATTTAACTTAGAAGCAGGCATGGGAATCCCAGGTTGACCAGATGAAGCATCAGTTCTAATTAGTTCCCTTCAGTAAATCTGAGAGGGACCTACGTCTCCCTTTGCTGGTTGGGAGGGAAATCAATTTGTTTAATGTTTGGATTTAATTTTACAGGAGTTCTCAGTTCCAGACAACAGAAGCAAAAAGAAATTCTCTACTCATCTTATCTTTCCAGTTTGTAATTCAGTATGCATTTGGCATTTAAAAATACACATATAGGGCTTCCCTGGTGGCGCAGTGGTTAAGAGTCTGCCTGCCAATGCAGGGGACACGGGTTCGAGCCCTGGTCTGGGAAGATCCCACATGCCGCGGAGCAAGTAAGCCCGTGAGCCACAACTACTGAGCCTGCGCGTCTGGAGCCTGTGCTCCGCAAGGGGAGAGGCCGCGATAGTGAGAGGCCCGCGCACCGCGATGAAGAGTGGCCCCCACTCGCCGCAACTGGAGAAAGCCCTCGCACAGAAACGAAGACCCAACAGCCAAAAATAAATAAATAAATTAATTAAAAAAAAAAAATACACATATACGAAAAAAATACATATATTCGGATCTAAAAGAACTTCTGATCACTATAAAAACACGTTTACAATCCTTCAAGATAATGAATTTCTAAAATTAGCATCCTCCTGTGCACTTTCATATCCTAAAAGTCTATCTGAGACTCTAGGGGTGGGGAGCTAGAATTGCAACACCCAGGAATTATAGTGGATCTACAGAGCCCTGCCCCTTGTCCTCATTACTGTTAATAAAGTCCTCTTCAGCACTGTCTTCTGACATTGAGAAATCCTTCTTTCTAAATGACTTCTTAAATAATATCAATCTTTAAAAATTACCCTCAGCTGCTCCTCACATTATTTGATTGATTTTAACAACAAGTCTGTAAGTACTTTTATTTTCACCATATACACATATGAGAAAATTGACAGTCAAGGATTGACGTTTGTGTAGCTTAAACTTGTATACGGGAACCAGCACCAAACTCACATCTGACCATCTGAGAACAGGAGGAACTGGTAAGTGAGGTAGGAGCCCAGCCACCATGGTCTGTCCCCAAAACTTTCCACATAGCACTGTGCCTTATATAGGCCAAAGGTGGGCCTTGCTTAAACCATTTAAGAAAAATATGGAAATGAAAGCAGAATCGCTATTACTAACGATGCTGGCACCTGGCAATGGCATAACATGAATTATACAATAAAGCAAGGCAATTATGCCAAAATGATTAATCAGAACTACTAAGAAACTTATAATATTATCATATGTTAAAAATTCATCCTACACACACGTATAATTCTATACTTGGAATTATACCAAGCCAGACTCACTCCTTGGGAATAAAATGGAAGCACATTTTCTCTGCCTCTCTCTCACCTCCTCCTCCTAGACAGCAATAATAATAAAGCTAATTTAAATGTTATTAAAACATTTACACAGCATACCCATATTTTCGTATGAGTCTAATATTATTGTGACAGTGGCGCTGTAAAGTAGGAGTTGCAGGTGTACATATCTTATCTTAAAGATGAATAAATGTTACGCATAAGAAGTGTCATGTCATCACCCTGTTTAATTTCACACCACTCGTTAGGGGGTTCGTGCAGCTCAATCCAGATTTGGGGAGCTGCCCTCAGGGACCGTGGAGTAGCGGAGAGCAGGATCACTTTCAGTTTGAACGAGCCCATTACTGAGCTAAACAGATGCTTGGTATTTTGCATCACCAGCCCATCAAGCCTGCAGATAACCAGCTTCTCTCTAGCCACAATCATCATTAGATACGACTTTCCTTTCCACAGCTTTACAATGGGTCCCAGATGCTTCTTAAATCCAATTAAAAACTCCTGAGTTGGAGTTCTTTTCCTTCTAGGAATTTCCTTCAGCTCTTAGAGTTCTTCTCAGGTTGTTAAAGTTATACCCCTTCGTGGCCCTGCTTGTAAGAACCTCTTCTACACCAAAACACATTTTTCTTCTTTAGACCATAACCACTTCCCAAGAAGGGCCCAAGTTTCTGCCTTCTTTCTTTCTTGTTTTCCCAAGTCTCTGTAACTTTCCCCAACCTGACTCGGATGGTTGTGTGCTGTATCAGATGCTGGCTGACTCACTTAATTTAGTAAGTGGTTTGGATGCAGACCTTGGCAGGCTTTCTCTAGGACAGGCCAGTGTCTGTCTAGTGGCTTTTCAATAAAACCCCAGGCCTTTTCAAGGGTGAGAGAGGAAAGGAAAGGAACAGCAGAGATAAGAGAGAAATGATATCGAGAGAAAACTACTCAGTAAAGGGGTTGACATTTCGGAAGGCACAGGGAAGGAGATTCACCTGGGGAGTGTTTTGGCTTCTTCATCTGAGATTTCTGCTGTGGCTCAGGATCAGTCTGCAAATTTCTTTGTCTCTCTCCTGTCTTCTTTCTCTGGACTCCTGTGCAGGCCTGAAGCTGCTTCTATAGGGGGCAAGGTGCGTACCCCCAGGCAGCCTTGGAAATGTCCCCCTTACTATGTTTTTCAGTTTACCAGGTAATTCCTTTACCAGGTTAAACTAAACTTATTCCTACAACATTTCTCCTCCCAAAAGATCTGAGTCAACTCAAAGTTCTAGATACACAGTAAACTTTCTATGCGAATTTACAGAACACTGTCACATTTTGAACCCCAATGATCCTATGTGTGTGTGGGTCTCAGTGTCATGTCCCAATGAAAAGGGCACAGTCTAGAAAACAAAAGAAACTTCAAAATCATTCCATTTCTTTACTAGTATTCACACCATCAAACATGGGAGGGCTAGTAATTATTAGGGGTATTTGAATCACTTCTGTTCTGTCAGTAATTCATGTTCACATCTACTCCTCACAAGCACGCCCTGAGTTTTAGGTAAATCGCATGCAATTACTCCCATTTATGTATTAAGGTTTGAGAATTTAGAGGTTAAATGACTTCCCTAAAGAACGTACAGCCAGCAAGAGGCAGAGCCAGGAGAGAAAGACTGGTTTTCCCTTCTAGCCCAGTACACTGACCGTATCACAGGGATTCCTAATAAACACTAGCCTTTTCGTGAAACGACGAAAATGAAATGCCTTGTTGGTGGAGAAAACACTTGGTAAATTACAACGAATTGCTTAAGTTTTTCACCCCTATGAGAAGCGCATAATACACAGAGAACATTATGCGTTTGTACTTCATCTTAATGTCATATGTTTTCTCAGCGTTAAGGATTAAAAGACAATATATTGTGTTTCTATTTAAAAATGAAACATACAACAAATGGTGTTCTAGCATAGGAAACGTTTGTTCTGTTGTCACACTGTGAACCTAAGTTTATGGGTGGTGATTTCTTCCAATTGTAATTGGAGTCCACGGCCACCGGTGGGAAGTTTTTATATGCTAAATTTGCTCCCCTGAATTTCTTGGTTCCCTTACTACCTGCAATGTGGAGTGAAGCTCTGTCTGTAGGTAGAAAGTCAACTTTAGAATCTGAATATTAAGATAAAAATAATTGTCTAATATTACCATAGTCCCAAGAGCCTTTTTTCTCCAATTAAATTGTTACCTCATTTCTTCAGCATAAGAAGGTTAAAAATATCACAAACCGTAGCTGATTCACTTTGTTATAAAGCAGAAACTAACACACCACTGTGAAGCAATTATACTTCAATAAAGATGTTTAAAAAAAAAAAAAATCACAAACCAACTTACCTTCTAATTCAGAAGTTTTGGTGTATAATGAAGTGGTGATTAGCAGACTTGCTATTCCTTGGATCTCTTTTCTTCTTTCCTCCTTTTCTTTTTCTTCCTTCTTTCCTTCCCTCCCTTCACTCCTACCGCCCTTCACTCCAACCGCCCTTCCTCCCGTCCTTCCTTCCTTTTATACTGAACTCACAGGTTATCCCTTTTACCCCATAATCACTCTGGCAGCTGACCTGGATATGACATATTAGTTCTCTAAGTCAGCAAGCCTTGCCTTCTTGAATAGGCCCTTATTCAGAATAACAGCTGTGTTTTCACTTTATTCTGCCATTGAATCTTTACAGTAGGACAATTTTATGCCATTTAATAAAAGAAAATAAATGAGCAATTTATGTCATTAATTTTATCAGTCTTTTTAGGGAAATGATGTAAGCATGAAACATCAAAGACAGTTTTTGAAACAATTCAAATGTCTTCCTGTAGGTTTGATTGAACTGACTTGGCCCTAGGGAGGTTCTTAATGGATGATTAACAAATGTATTTCAATCTTTTTTTTTTCTTTTCCCCCTAACCTAAAATTACTCTAGGCATGTAATCCTGAAGTTTTTCATTCAGGGAACCCCAAAGAGCTTTAGGGTTACAGTCAATTCTAGAGTTATTAAAAATAATATAGTAATTTCCTTTTTAAAAATTCTTTGGGTGATTGACATTTTTGTAGAAAAACCTACAGCACAATAGTTTCATACTTTATGTAACACTTTTAAAACCTGGGCCCATGTGTTTCAGTTTCAACATAGTGTTGCTTTCAGAAAGCTTGTTCAACAGCCAAAGTAGTTCAAAATAATTCCATGTTTTACTTGTATGCTTTATAAACCAGAAGAGAATCTAAATTTCTTTTTTGATGTGACCATTTTTTAGAAGTCTATATTGAATTTGTTACAATATTGCTTCTGTTTTATGTTTTGGTTTTTTGGCCATGAGGCATGTGGGGTCTTAGCTCCCTGACCAGGGATCGAACCCACACCCCATGCATTGGAAGGTGAAGTCTTAACTACTGGACTGCCAGTGAGGTCCCATTGCAATGATTAAATGTCCTCTATTCTCGGGTCCCCTCTTCTGCCTAAGACCAGTCTCAAAATCCAGAGCAACTGTTCCTTTGTTCCCTTCAAGAGATTCAATCTCATGCAATTGTGGATTGTGGCTGATGATTAAGTTTTCAAGGCAAGTGTGTTGTGTTTGTACCTGGTCCTGGGTCTGAAGTCAGGTGGTGGCTGTTTAGGAGGGAGGATGGGTGTGAACTGGGAAAGAGAGTGAGGACAAAATGGAACCCCTATAGATGAGCTGGAACCTGCATTAGCTTCTCACTCCTCCAACTTTGATGACCCAGGTGGCATGCAGGAGAAGGTAGTAAATTCATCACAGAGCTCAACATGCACCTGGCTCAGGTGGGAGAGAAATTGCAGGAGGCTCCACGGAGAAGTTCAGGAGCTACAGGCTCTACTGTCCTGCAAACCCAGTCAGCCAGCAGCACAGCACCATCTGTGTATGCTGTGTCCGTGCCCTGCTGCCCCTCAGCGACTTTCTGAGCATAAAAAGGACCATGGCTGCTGCTAAACTCTCAGTTTCTCAATCCCATGCAAAAATGTCCTTGGTGGGCCATGATAAACCAGAACAACATAGGAGAGAAAGAATCCTGGAAAGTGCAGTTCTTCCATAGCTACATCGATGAAATATAAATCCAGCAGCATAGTGGAGAAGGCAGGGAGGATTTGGCCTAGATAGTATAGGGTTTTTTGTCTGTTTGTTTTTGTTTTGTGTTTGTTTTTTAGTAGGTTGGAGGAGGAGAAAGTTGGGTAATACTACCACACCAATTACTGTTGTCGTATATCACTGATTTGACACTGTTTTGTATTTTGTTTTAAAGTCTTTTTTTTCTTTACTATAGCATTCTTGTGAAAGAGATAGAGATTATTGATTTTTCTTCCCCTTTTATACAAGCATTGTAATTTCTGATCTGTAGAATTGCACTTAAGAAACAAAATCTTTGTAGAAGGTGATTTGCCCAGTATCTCCCCTACAAGTCTATGGGAGAGTCAGAGCATTCCTGCTTAGTTGAAAAAACAATGACTTGAGAATAGGGAAACCTGGTGTGACTTCTCTCTAAAAGCTGGGTAATCTCTGGCAATTAATCTGTCTTACTGTGCTGCAATTGTTCTATCTGAAAAAAGGGAAAATAATGTGCAAGATAATTTCTAAAATTATTAGTTTTCAATTTAAAAAAGTCTGGTTATATAAATAATGCTTGTTAAGTATAAGAAATTCAAAGTTCCTAGCACAATTATCAGTGATTAGTAGAACATCTCCTGGTTAGGAAAAAAAAAAAAAAAAAGTTACTTTCCTACTCCTGCTGCTTTATTTCTTATGACTTTGAGTTAATTTCTAGTGTTCTTTCATTTCAACCTGAAGGACACCTCTTTAGTTTTTCTTATAGGGCAGGTCCAGTAGTAAGAAACTACCTTAGTTTTTGTTTATGTGGGAATGTCTTACTTTCTCCTTCATTTCTGAAGACAGTTTTGCCAGATATAGAATTCTTGGCTAATGGTTTTTTTCCTTTCAGCACTTTAAACCTTGTCTTCTGGCCTCATGGTTTCTAATGAGAAATTGGCTGTTAATCTTATTGAGGGTCCCTTGTACATGACAAGTTGCTACTCTCTTGCTGCTTTCAGGATTCTCTCTTTATCTTTCGACAGTCTATTATGATGTATCTTTCTGTGGGTACTTTGAATCTATCCTACTTGGATATTGTTGAATTTCTTGGATATGTATATTTGGATATTCCATCAAATTTGAGAAGTTTTGCACATTATTTCTTCAGATATTCTCCTTCCTCCCTCCCTCCCGCCTTTCTTTTCTTCCTTCTTTCCTCCCTCCCTCCCTTCCTTTTCTCCTCCTTCTCCTTCTCCTTCTTCTCCTTTCTCTCTCTCTCATTCTCTGCTATTTCAGGGAATCCTATAATGCATTTTTTGGGCAACCTACAGGTACCTTACTTTACTTTTCTTCATGTTTTCTTCATCCTCAGACTCAATAATTTCAATTGTCCAATCTTCAAATTAGCTAATTCTTCTTCTTTTTGTTTAAATGTACTGTTAAATCCATCAAGTGAAGTTTTCATTTTAGTAATTGTAATTTTCAGATCCAGAATTTCCGTTTGGCTTTGTAAAAAAAATTCTCTTTACTGATATTCTGATTTTGTTAGTACACTGTTTTCAGTTTCCTTTGTTTTTTGTTTTTTTTTTTTTAGCATACTTTAGTGGTTATTTTAAAGACTTTGTCAAGTAAGCCCAACACCTAAACTTCCTCAGTGACTTTTTCTGTCAAGTTATATTGTTCCTTTCAATGGGTCATACTTCCCTGTTTCTTTATATGCCTTGTGATTTTTTTTTAACTGCTGTTGTTGGACACTGGACATAAGAATATTATAATGCAGTAACTCTGAAAAGCAGATTCTCTCCCTTCCCAATGATTTGCTGGGGATTTTTCCGTTTGTTTATTTGTTTGCTGAAGGCTGTAGAGTCTATTTGTAAAGTTACTTCCCTGAACAATTTTGCAAAGACTATGTTCCTTGTTGTGGGTAGTCACTGAAGTCTCTGTTCTTTAGCTTGTGTTCAGCTAGTGTTTTTGAATGTTAGGAGCTAAAACAACAAACAAACAGAACCCTACAAAAAAACCAAACATACCCAAACAAAAACAACAACAATAACAACAAAACCCACCTCTCCCAGCATTTGCAGATTGGCTCTGTGCTGAGGCACTCCTTCAACACTTGATCACAAAAATACACCACTGGAGAAAATCACCTACGTTCAACAAGTAGAAGAATGTACCACAATAAATGCATTTTCAGCAGACCATTTCCAATAGTCCCCATTCCAAGGTAACAATTTTGCCTTTGCAAGTGAGAGGGCAGGGAGTCTATTATTTGGTTACTATCTGTGAGGTGAGACTTCAGGGTATGAAAAAATGCTTAAGCCCATGCTTTTGCTTATCACCATTAAAGAAAGAACAGTAGAGCCATTCTGTACTAGTACTATTTTCTAATCATGAGTTTCTCTGAGTTGGGCTTAGGAAACTTGAAAATTATGTTTTTCAGGGCTGAGATTAGATTTAGTTGAATTTCAATAGCAATCACTGGTCTTTCTGCCTGTACACCTAGACAGCAGGGCACAATCACCAGGTTCCAGGGTGAACTTGGCACTATTTTGGCATGCTCAGGGTCATCAACCCTTTAGGGTTGAAGATGCCTCTCTCTCTCTGGTTGTAAATATTGACTCACTTCATGAAAGACTACAGAGGAGGGTTGTTGAAGCTTCCTTCTGCACTCAAGACATTGCATGCTGTTAGTTAAAATGGAATAAGTAGATATATTTACCTTTTAAACACAGTGTCCTAGAATTGTAACAAAGTAATTAGTCATATTAATTTAAAATGCATAGCAAACTGAGCTCCTTGCTGAAAATGACATTTTTGATCCACTAATTAGCTGGACACATATAGCAATGGTGGGCCTGTGCCTTTTCTCGTATGTCCTGCTTTCAACTAACTTTATAGTGCAGTTAAAAAAAAAAAAAAACTGTCAATACATGACCATGTCAAATAAACGTGTTATTGTTAATGACCATGCTATTAGCCATGTTATTAATGACCATCTCAGTATATGAGCATGTAAAACATGATGAGTTTTTCATCATGGCCAAAACATATCATGAACATTGCTATCTAACAGCTAAGGTATTGCACAGAGATCTTGAGAGCTGGATAAGATTCTTCCTTTAGAAATGTGTATGGATTGGAGATTTTGCCAACTTGGCACAAAAGAAAACTTTCCAACTCTCTTATTATTCAAAAAGTAATTACATTAAAATGAACTAAATAGATTACAAAGAAGACAAAAATTATAATCTTGTGAAGATATAAATTGTAGCCAGTGATTGGGATGTGTTTCCATTATCACTGGCATTTGTAATCTAGACGTTTTAAACTTCAATATATTCAATTCAATACATAAGTCATTATATTAGAAAATTCCATTTGAAAACCTAGAGAAGTTAGAATGGTTCAGATATAGACATATAGTAATTCTGAAGGTATTTTATATGTTTATCCACTGATTTTTAAATATTCCTTTTCTGTGGACAAAATTCTTGATCTCTTAAATATTCATTAAGCTGATTTTAATGAAGCAAAGTAATAAAAATCATTTTGCAGCAATTTCATAAATGTGAATGAAAATATGATGCATTATGTACTGCAAGTGACCCCGGCATCTTCAGCATGTGAACAGACTCTCACACCCCATTGTCTAATTTTACACTCTTCAATAGATGATTCTCTCCCAAAACAAAATACTTCATTCAGCCATATTGGACCAGTACCTGCAAAAATCAGATACAACTGTATTAATAAGTATAGTTTAGTGTTTATGTTTGAGTGGGACACAGCCATTAATTTATTCACCAATTTAACAAAAAAAAATGTGTTTATCATTATCCATATACAAGTTCTGTGCTCTGCATTAAGATTCAAAAATTAACCCCCTGCCCCAGAAAATTTTATTTTCTGTCACTGTGTAAACGACTAAAATACTAAGTAATAAGAGGTGTAACAAAGGTGCATAAAGAGTTCTATGAAATCACAGATTAAAGAACTATTGGTTTCCTCTAATGATTTAATAGTTTTATTTTTAAAAATAAGGAAGGAAATAAACTTTAATAATAATGGATATATGCAATGATTTAATGATCTATATGTATCTGTACAAGGCATATCTAGAACATAAGCAATCCTGGAGTTCTTTTCTTAGGTTCCAGTGTATTTCAGTTTGCATGTGTCTGGTTTACCGGACATGTTATCTATTTTTAATTAAACCAAGAGTAATATGATCAGCAAAGGGCTTATAAAATATCCTGCAAGAACACCATAGATTATTAAGTGCAAACACAAGCAAACAACAAGAAAATGGCACAGCTAACACTTATTCTTTTTGTCCGAATTCTTCCTCAGACACATTAGAAGGAAAAATGGCCTGTCAGCATAGGCTACCTAGAAGACAATTAACTAAATGAACGTAACCGCCACTTTCAAGATAAGGACATTATTTTATCAATGAATAAGAAAACAACTGTTTTTTTGAAAGGAATTCATGGCAGGAAAAGATAACTTTAAAACGAATATTTGGAAATGTTTTTCTGATATTCTCTAAAGATTTTTTAAGTGTATCACTATAAAAGTTCGTTCTTTTATACTTAAGACATTTGGGAGCAGAACCTTTGAAAAACTTCTAAATGAATGATTTCATTGGGTTTTGTTAAACATATAATATTGCAAACCTCCTAATGAATTTTCAAGAACATTTCATGTTGTCAAGAAACTGATGATTTAGCAGCAAAATTTCAATAAACACCTTTGCAAAACTGGTGGATGGTAAATAAATATCTTAATACTGTAAGCATAATCAACAATGCATTTTTTCCATTTGAATCAATATGATGTTAAAAGGTTCTCTTTCAGTCACAAGAGCTATATAAAGCATATTTAGAAACGTCTTCAAGACTTAGAAACATACCTTTGTGTAGTTCTAAAAGTTAAATGAAGACTTGTTTTTCACAGAGGCATAAATAATGGCACATATAATTACATTATTAACTGATTTTTCAAATATTATGTCAGTTCAAGAAATAAAAATTAACAACACGTGCATGGTTAATAATATGCATAATTGTATAGCAGTATGTGCCTATAATATATGAATAAATTTCCAAGATATTGGAAATTTTGTAATCACAATGTGGATAACATTTGACTGAACCTTAAAAAACGGAGGTTTTCCGTGTATGGAAAAGAAGTCATTCCATATAGTGGGGGCAGCATGAAAATACTTGATGTATTAGAACAGTTAATGGTCTCCTGGCATCTAAAACACGAAGTATATTAATGAGGGGAGGAGGACTCTTTGGGAAGGTTGGATAGAAAGCTGGGACCATGCTATAAACATTTTTGAATTTTATGTTGCGAGTCACCAAAAGAAATATCATCAGAACTATATTTTAGAATTGTATGTTTGGCAGAAATGTGGAAGCTGGATTGAAGAAGAAAAAATCTATAAGCTAAAAGAACAGTTAATAGGATGTTTATATAGATATTTTCTGTGAAGACATGTTTTTATTTACCCTTAGAACTAGGAAATTTTGATTTCCACATAGAAAATAAATAGGTTCATTCACTTAGTTTTTGAATAATTTGTACCTTCACCAGAAATATCCGAATACAAGACAAGTTATATTTAGGTTTACATTATCAAGATAACTGGAAATATTGTATTTTTCATTTCATATAATAGTAATTAAATCAATAGAATCCAAACAATGTTTCTATTAGACAAGCAAAGGTTTTCCTGGGCTGACCAATTATAAGAGTAGTAACCTGGACAGCTCAAGTGTTTTCTGAAATGTTTATAAGAGTATTAAGACTTTTCAACTTGAAATTTTAAGGCAGATAAAAAGGAAAAGATTAGGAGAATATGATCTCAAAGTCAGAAACCTTGCCAGGAATACTTTTTGGTTTCCAAACTGCTCTTACTAGGCATATCATGGTCTCTTTTCTGTTTGTGTTTGTATGTATTAGCATGTTTGTGTATGTATGTATGAGCATGTTTGTGTATGCATGTTTATTTTAAATATATAAAGTCTATCAGAACTTTTTGGAAGTTGCTCCAAAGGGCTATTCAAAAACATAGGCAAGGACTTCCCTGGTGGCTCAGTGGTTAAGAATCCGCCTGCCAATGCAGGGGACATGGGTTCGAGCCCTGGTCTGGGAAAATCCCATATGCTGTGGAGCAACTAAGCCTGTTTGCCACACCTACTGACTCTGCGCTCTAGAGCCCACGAGTCACAACTACTGAGCCCATGTGCCACAACTACTGAAGCCTGCGTGCCTAGAGCCTGTGCTCCACAACAAGAGAAGCCACCGCAGTGAGAAGCCTGTGTACCACAATGAAGAGCAGTCCCCACTCGCCACAACTAGAGAAAGCCTGTGCATAGCAATGAAAACCCAACACAGCTAAATAAATAAATAAATAAATAAATAAAACCTTCATAAAAAAAATAGGCAAATAATAACAATTGCACAAATAATAAAACTACTTCCATTTTAACATGTAAAGGAACCAAAACAGTGGGACATTTATATCTTATATTTATTGCATTTATGAACATTTATAAATTGTATAAACAAACATAAGTAAAACTTTTGGTGAAAGCCATGGCTCTGTTGTGTTTGGGAGCATGAGAACAGTATAGTTCCATGGCTTCTGTACCCAGGGGACAGTGATGCTTTCACTCTACATTTTGTAGATCTAGTCACCAGATTTATGTCTCAGCAGTGCAGAATTTTTACAGTCCAGGAAAAGAGAATTAAGGGTGAGAATCCTCTCAATGTCTGAAGTATCCAGAAGGGCATCCCCATAGGGGAAGCACAAGATAGATATTATTCAGTCAATGTGCTGACATGTGAGCACAAGTTTTTAGAAACCATAGTAGAGGAAATCATGAATATTAGAATACCAAAGCTGTAGTAATAACAATGAACATTTAAGCCCACTTTTTTTAAGAATTTACCATGGGGCAGAAAATATTCAAAGTACTTTTGAGTTGTTATCTCACTGAATTCTCAAACAACCTTAAAAAGTTAATAAATGCTATTATAGTGTCATTTTACTGTTGAGGAAAGTGAAAATCAGAGAGAAAAAGTAACTCCACCCAAGGTCACATAGCTAATGCCTAATGGAGCCAGTATTCCCACCCTGGGTCTGCCTAGTGTCCGTGACTTTAATCAAAGATTTACTGCAATCCCCTGCATTATTAGATTTGGTCATTTAACAAATCTCTTTTGAGTGCCTATGTGAGTGAACAAAAATCAGAATCCATTCTCTCTTGGACTGAGAGATGCAGCAACTGAGGTAACATATGTAATTAGTGGCAAAGCTGATTCTTGTATTTAGAACCCCTAACTCATATTTCAGTGCTTTTCTCACCAAGAACATATGGATGTGATAAATATATTGTATTATTCAGTAACTCTGGTCTTATGCTATGTGGAAAAGATTCAGACACAGTGAACATGCTACGTCTTTTCACGTATAATTTTAAAAATTTACTTCTAATAACTTTGTAAAATATTGGCAATTATTTCCATTTCACAGGTAAATAAACTGAGACTCAGAAAGGATGCATGACTTTCTCAAAACAACAGAGAGAATAGAGCCAAGCAACAGAACATGATGACATTTAAAACTTAGAACTATTCATTGACTACAAAGAAGCCCAGATAGTTATAAAAATAATTTTCAAGGATTTGCTGTTTTATTTTTATATTAATATATTTGGGACTATCGAGCCTAAGAAAAAAAATTATTTAATACTCATGTCCCATCTCCTTCCAAATTGTTTTCTGCATTAAAAATTAATGCCAAGGTAGCATAAAATACATAAAATTTTATCTTCATGTGCACCTCAAAGATCAAAAAAGAGCACTCTGGGTTTTTGTTTTTGGATCAATGTTAAAAATGAAATGGGAATCAGAATAGAGAATGGGTAAACTTAGACTATAGTTCTGGATTCTAGTTTTGTGGTTCTGGAGAAGCCACTTATTTTCCCTGTTTTATTATATAGGCAGAATAGAGAGGTGGGGTCGAAGGAGCTCTAAGATTTCATTTCCCTTTAAAATTCTGTGATCCTAAGATTCTGAAGAAGCAAGCTCTTTAGAAATGAAGTTCTTAAGATTAAAGAACTTAGGACAGTCTGCCTAGTGGCGAGACAGGGTGAGGGATGGATGTTGAGCGCTCTCTGCAGGACTGCCGCAACAGCTATGTAAATGGGGCACGTTTTGTGCCACTTCTGTCAGCTTTACTTAATTTCATATGAAAAGTGGGGCTGTAGTATCTGTTTCTCACAGGCACTGTAAGTACTGAGTGAGATCATGTAGTAAACACCTGATAAACAGTATTATTCCATACTTAGTATTTACTGCCTTTAAAGTAAATACTATAAGTAACAGAACAGACATGTTAAGAACCCTATTATAACGGCTCTATATCAGGTTCCATAATACCCAACATCTAAACATTTACATTTCAAAACTTTCAGTGCGCAGGGAGCAGTACATATGAATTAGAGTTCTGACCTATTGATATATTTTATTCATCTTTGAGATTGTTTTTACTTCTAAGCACTAATGGATAGTTCAGAGATGCAGAGTTATATTTTTGATCTCCTTCAGTTTATTCTTGTAATTTTTTAAAAATTTCACTCAGAAAATTGATTATGGAATGTGAAAGGGGTAATGAATAAAAGATAGCATTTATGTTTAGAATTTTCTTTTGTTTCTGCTTTTAAGTTTAGAGCTTCAGCACCAACTCCTTTAAATTTAGGAGAAGATGAGATAGCTGCTCCAGATGCAGCTCTTACTTCCTGCATCAGCCGACAGGCTCAGATATGCCTGGAACAAATTCCCGGACTACCACTGTCATCTGACAAAGCTCATCCAAGTTTGCTACAGGGAGACCACCAGGATGAGAGATTGGAAAGCTTGCATAGGGAGAGAAGAGGCTCGCTTCCCCTTCCCTGCCCCGTGCAATGGCAAGCACCAGAAGCTTCTCAGCGCTTCCTTAATTCAACCTTTTTGTCTACACAGGAAAAGGAAAGAACATTCCACTTTATGCAAATGGTGCAACCAGATGAAAGAACCCATTTAAAGGAGTGTGCTTTAAGCTTTGTTCCTATAAATCATTTTCTTTGTAACTGCAAAACTCATTGTTCTTAAAGCTAATAAGGATTATCTCTGGTAAGCCAGGTTTGCTATTTTAAAATGAGAAGAAAGAAGAAACAAAAAAAAAGGAGAGGGGGAAACTGTGTCCAGAAAATTGTATTCTTTCCTTAATGGGAGGACAGATACAAAGGAGATAAACTTTTTTCTTCTTGTTTCAATTTTGATAATAATGCAAAATATAGTATTAATCTGATTCTTCTTACTTTCCTATGAGAATGACACATAATTAAAACTCTAGTGCATTCCTCCTCCTCTCTACCCCTCCACTCATATTTCTAAGTTTCCTTTCCAGTCTCTGTTCTGCATTCAAAATTGCTTTTTCTTTTCCTCCTGAGTAAAACTGTAAATTTAAGGTGGAGGAGTGGAAAAAGGAGGAGTTGAAACAGCTTTACATGAAAAGGCGGTTTACCATGACTAATCCAACATCAGTTTATGATGCAAGCCTGTTTCTTAAAATACAATATACAATGAAGCAGATCATGAAATTTATTTTTTAGATTCTTTTTCTCCAGAACAAATCACCTCAGTTCTATTCTTTCTCCCAGCTCGTCTTGCTTTATTATTTTAAAATTCTCATCATCATTCTTCAATATTTTGGGACTGAACTCTATGCAGAGAGCTAAAACAGAGCTGGATGTGTGTGGAGCAGAGTGGGAAGATTAGGAGAGAAGGTTACACAGGACGCTTCTTAAATCGCACCTGTGTACTGTGGGAAAAACCACATTCAACTTTACCACCCTTGGAACACCGTGAATATCGCCCTACAGTATAACACGGATCTGACTGTTCTACCATTCAACAAGGATGGCAAATAAACTTGTAATTTTACAGCTGGCAGTGCCGCTACCAGTGATCTCTGTCACTCTTGAGCAATGCTATGAGTCCGGCTTCGTAATGGGCACTTCCTATACGCAGCTCATTTCAGATTAAAATAAATCTGCTGGGTTGTTATTATTATTCTCATAGAACTGAAAGTCTGAGATGTATCAGAGCTAAGGTTTCAACTCCTATCTCCTTAGTTTATATTATAAAACTTTTAGTCTTTCCAGTTTACTTTGGTAGGTATTTGAGAATGTGAGAGGAAAAACAAAATTCTGATATACCTCATTGTTTTATTATAATAAAACTCTAGTCTAATGTATAGGCTCACCAGCTACCATAAATACAAAGCCTCACTGAAAATGGATGCTAATCTTAGAGAAGTAGTCAGTTACCCGAAGAAAACTTGAGAGAATCGTCTCCATATAGCCAAATGACTCATTTCACATGAGACTAAACTCTATTGTTTCTTATATAAATAATGAGCTTTCTTTTTTTTTTGGCCAGTGTTTCAGAATACGTATTTTATTCCTTTCTTACCAGTGCTTTAGACTAGAAATCCCTAGAGGTATAAGCAAGAATGAATAAAAGCTGTGGGGAAAAGAATATTTTACTTGTGAGACTAGGCCTGAAAGTTAATGGAATCTTAAGATAATAGTCTCCAATTGTGTGTTTACCATCTAGGTTTAGAACCTCAATGGAAGAACAGCTTTGAAATCTATGGCAAGGCTTCATATTCGTAAATAGAACAGAGCCATTTATTTAAAATATATAATTGTATAAAACATTTCAAATACAATCTGTGATGGGAAAGTGAATAAGAAGGCTTATTCACTTTCCCACCACAGATTGTATTTGAAATGTTTTATACAATTACGTATTTTAAATAAATGGCCTTTCATGCTATGGATCTTAGTTACCAAAGAAATGGATTCTTTCCTCATAGAACATTGTAGAAAACTCAGATTGGCAGTTTAGTCTTCCTAAACAATTCACTGATTCATTTGATTTTCTAGTGACTAAGAGTTAGGGAATTTTTTCTTTTCCCCTTCTGTGGGGGAAAAAAAAAATCCAGCTTATTGCTGTTTAAAACAATTCATTTAGGAGGTAAATTTTACAGGTGCAACGATGATTTTGGTCTGACACTTTTCAAGATGGGGAAGAAGTTCTGAAAGTGTAGTAGAAATGGAAAATTTAGAAATTCCAAAGATCTATTGGATGATGGCAAATTATGGATATTTTCTATTTCCTTTGTTTCTTCTATTCAAAACTCTAAGGTACAAATTAAAAACTGACAGCTGGGGGCTTCCCTGGTGGCACAGTGGTTGAGAATCTGCCTGCCAATGGAGGGAACACGGGCTCGAGCCCTGGTCTGGGAAGATCCCACATGCCGCAGAGCAACTGGGCCCGTGAGCCACAACTACTGAGCCTGCGCGTCTGGAGCCTGTGCTCCGCAACAAGAGAGGCCGCGATAGTGAGAGGCCCGCGCACCGCGATGAAGAGTGGCCCCCACTTGCCGCAACTAGAGAAAGCCCTGGCACAGAAACGAAGACCCAACACAGCCATAAAAAAAAAAAAAAAAACCCAAAACAAAACAAAACAAATAAACCCTGACAGCTGGGAGCTTGAACCTGGGTGCAGAAACTTTCAACACCACCACTCTCTTCCGTCTGTGCTTAGCCTCTTTATGAAATTAAATCACGTTTCTGGTCTCTAAAGACTTGAGAACCTGGATCCCTGCTAAAATTCATCTCTTAAATTTGATAAAATGGGGCTTCCCTGGTGGCGCAGTGGTTGAGAGTCTGCCTGCCAATGCAGGGGACACGGGTTCGAGCCCTGGTCTGGGAGGATCCCACGTGCCGCAGAGCGGCTGGGCACGTGAGCTACAATCGCTGGGCCTGTGCGTCTGGAGCCTGTGCTCCGCAACAAGAGAGGCCGCGATAGTGAGAGGCCCGCGCACCGCGATGAAGAGTGGCCCCCACTTGCCGCAGCGGGAGAGAGCCCTCGCACAGAAACGAAGACCCAACACAGCTAAAAAAAAAATAATAAAAAATAAATAAATAAACTAATAAATTTTTTAAAAATTGATAAAATGAATTCTTTTCATAAAGGAATAAAGGATATTGTGATCTATTATTAATACTATTTACGTGTTTAGCACAATGCCTGACACATAGTTATTACTCAATAAACTGTAGCATAATAGTACTTAACAATATGTTTTATGAATTTAAGAAGCCTATCTTATCTTGTTTAGTCTTTTGACATGATAATTTGACATACTCTACTATTTTATCATCATACACAAGATTATCTGGTAATACTGCTATTTTATCTCTATTATTTTGCATACAGTTTCCTATTGCCCATATCTATCTAGAGGAATAACACAAAATCAAGATGGTCAAATCTTTTTTTTTTTTTTGGTCAACATCAACTTCAGAGATACCAATTATCTATCACATATGGACAGTAGAATAAATAAAGAGGAAATGCTGACTTTAAAATTCTAGTTTACCTATATATGGCTACTTTTTTCTAATCTGCCCTTCAGAATTGAAGCACTTATATATGTTTAATTATACATAAAACCTATTATTAGGTGCCAATTTAGAAAAATAAAATGAGGTAATAAAAATATCATGGGTAAACATTCATTTTGTCTCCAGCAAATTTTCTTCCTAGCTCTTTCAATACATTCATAGAACAAGTTACTGAGTCATCCAGATGAAAATACACAGATATACATGCAGCAAAAAAATTATTCAATTCGACCTCAAATAGAGGGGAAAGTAACCTTTCTCTTCCCTTATTTCTCATCAAGTTCCTTAAAGGAGAAGTCACAATTAGTAGGCATAGAGAACCCGTAAAATCGTCTCTCTTTCATGGTTTTTCACTGTCCTCTCAGAATACAGGTGCTCCATCGTGGACTAAGGTTTGGGAAGCAAATGCAGAAGCTGGTACCCACCACCCACCCTCCAGTTCCACAGAAGAGAGAATGAGGGAGCACATGGAATTGCCCAGCTGTCCACAAGACCCAGATATGTAAATGACTTTCCCAGGCAGTCATGCCTTGTCTATATAATTCACTGGTTCCTGTTGTTCTGCTTTACCAGTAATTTTCCATATTTTCCTCTATTGTCCAACTAACTGATTGAGTCTAAACGAAATTTAGACATTAAATGTTGTCTGAGAGCATCTTTTTCTTTTTTTAAATCTCTATCTTTTCATTTCTACTTTCTAGGAAAGGCCTAAAAAAAAGAATCCTGCTTCTTATTCTATATGTTCCTGTCTCTACTTGATTGTACGTACTGGAGAATGCCTACATTTCATTAAAAAAAAAACAAAAAAATTACCTTGTCCAAAATAAGCTCCCTTATGCACATTTCGAGCACCTTGGTATCCCAAACTCCTACAGATGACCTGTCCTCCACGCAATTCCCAGCGGTCGTCACAAACTGTACCCCACTGGCCATCATGGAAAATTTCCACTCTGCCTTCGTGAGGGCCGCTACCACCAACCAGTCGAACTGTCTTAGATGGTGCTGTCACAGAAACAAGCAGGGCTTAATTTTACATATATGTACATATTGCTTTTTGCTTTAAAAAAAAAAAAAGCATTGAGCACATTTTTCCAGCAAGTTCAATTATTGGAATAAATATTAAACTTTCTAGCACCACCTATTGGTAAAGAGTTTAATTGCAAACATTGTACATATTGGTCAGATCTGAAGAGTAAATCTACTCTTTCTTTTTTATAAGTTACATCTATGAAAACACTGCAATGATTTTGTTCCAGTGACTTTAAAATTTTACAGCTACAAGTCTGTGAATGTTATAGAGATTTTACATACTATTTTTAAAAATTTTAACAAAGTGATTGCTTTCTTGACACACTAACACACAAACTGGAACATACATCCAGTGACTTTCAGTGATACAGGAGGTTGAGGAGAAGATATTTTATAATATCATAAACATAAAAATAGACCAAACATCCTGTTCTTTACCAAGAAAAACAAGGTAACTATAATGACAAAATCAATTTAGAAATAGCAAAGATATTCCTTGATATAAGCCCCCTGGATTTTGTCCCAAAGTGTTTTTCTTGTTTTGAAAAAGGATGAGATAGAAATCAGACAACTTTCGTTTATTTTGAGAAATCGCTAAAGCAGTAAACTTTGGGAAGAAATATACCATGTTTACAACAAAGTAATTTTGTTCTGCAATGCCTAAGTAATCAAAATTGCCATATATACAGTAAACTTTTATAAAACTTTGATCATGTGCAGTGATTTACATAAACATGAAATGTCTCTTTCCCATTTTTAAAACCAACATACACATTTTGAACCTAAGAACAGATAAAGTGTGTAAGTAGTATCACAAAAAATTTCACTTAGAGTTAGAAAATTTCTTTAAACAGCCTGAACTATTCTAGTAAGTATTTGTTAAAAAATTATTTGGCTGAAGAACAGAAAAAGGCAAAGACAGAAAATAATTTTTATAATTTACTTAGTGCTAAATAAAATAAAAATATCCTCTAATAATTAGTAAAGCCAATGAATAAACACAGTTCTGTTTAAATATATCTTTTCAAATATGAGTTTGAAGAACACCATAATATAAAAAAGCAAGATGTAATTGTTACAACAGAAATACCTCTGTAATGTGAAAATGGAGTTTTAGTGTATGGGTTTTCAGAACTCAGTTAACTAAAGAAATAGTAACTTTTGTTTTCTAATTTGAGTAAATTTTGTTGGAACAGTAATCCAACAACATGTAAAAAAAAAAAAAAAAAAAAAAGCAATTTCCTACAAGCCTGACTGAGCCACTCAGAAACATGAAAAGCAAACATGTATTAACATGTAGTATTACAATTATAATTATTTTCTTGATTCATCCAAAGTATAATTCAGTGCTAAATACTGAATTAATGTAATAATGTCCAGGTGCATAAGCCCTTCCTCACTTAATAAACATGAGTTACAAACATTAAAAACATTTTTAAAAAGGAAAATAATTTGCTATTGCAGTATTCAAACTTCCAATCACTAAGTAAAATACCTGGGTGACCCAATCATTCACTGTAAATGCCTAAGAAAATAGGAAATAATAATCCAGGAATAGATTGTGTAGTTTTAAAACATTAGAGTCATGTAATAGTAACTAGTGCCACTCCCAAATGTTTATTTTTACAGAAGTCACCAAGGTGGACCGGTCTGGTGGCAGGATCTGATCAGAAACCTCACATATTCCCAAACCCGATTTTTGTAAGTTTAGAGGATTTATCTCTTAGTGGCAGACTAATGTTAAACAGACTCTCAGGACTAAATGTCAATTCAATTTACAACCAGAAATGTAATTGCCTCAAAAACGGGACTATCTTTAACTACTTGACAAGGCCATTTTCTCTCTGTGGGCAATCTGCACAAGAAGTCAAATCACAATCAGTGAATTATTCGTTTAATTAATTTATTAATTTACAATGAGACATAGCTGTGAGATTTTGCCTCTGGGTTTGGCCAGTGCTCTTTGCTTAACACATTTTTCTTTATATATGTTAATATATTCCATCAGGTTAGGTGGTTTGACATATCTCTGCTCTGATTCACTGCAGTTTAACTTTCTAAAGGCAATCTTACTATTCTTATTCCCTAGATTTGGAGGAAAGTGTAGAGTACTGATAATTTCTATATATTTCTAAAAGTCTGTGTGTAAAATTAAAATATGTAAAATATTTATTACACAAATAGCTCATTTATATTTTTATAAGATACCAGACAAAAAACAAATAAGAGTAGATAATTTACAAAGGTTTTCTAATCTAATCTGAGAAAATAACTTCAAATATAGTGAAAGTTAACAAGTTCAGTAGTTATTATTGTTTTGTTTATTGAAGGCTTATTTTTAAAGGAGGAAGTAAAACACATATTAAATATCTCTGAATAGAGGAATAGCTAAATTAATTATAGTATACATTAGATGGATAGTTTTAGACTCATTAAACATTCCTGTCAAAAGAATCATATAGAAAATAGAGAAAAATGATAATATAAAATTTAAGTGACTATATTAACATTAATGTTTCATTTTAATATGCAAAAAAAATTGATATATAAAAAGATTAGAAGGAAGTATCCAAGGATATTGACAGTAATTTTGTACAGGGGACAGAAATTGAATATAAAATCTTTTTCCTACTTTCTGAAATTATATTATTTTTAAAACTGAGATTAATTTAATTAAAATAAGTGGTGGCCAGATAGTCAATAATGTCCTTACTGTTTTAAAGGGTCTATGATTCAAGTTAAGCTGAAATTCATAAAATTGAGGGAAAGCACAAGCTCAGAATGAGAGATATAGTATAATGTCATTTATATAAAACACAGAAAATAATACCATCTATCATTTATGTAAACATACATATGTAGTAAATATATAAAAACATGAATAGAAAGAAACATGTAAACTCCATGATAGAAGTTTAACCTGGAAAAGCAAGGGAGGCAGGCATAAATGGGGCTTCATCTGTGCTAGTTAACATGATATTTCTTAAAAGAGAAATATGTGTAGTCCGTATGGTAAAAGGACAACACCTCTAAAATGCGGGTGGTGTGTACATGACTATGTATTAACTATTTGTTGTGAATGTTCTTCCTTCTTTTCTTTATATTTGAAATCTATTTTATTTAAAGAAGAAATCTATTTTATTTAAAGTCCCATGTTCACAGGGACACTGATGGAGCCATCTATGAGTCCAAAATAAATTATAAAAGTGCTTCATATACAAGTCTTTTCTTTAAAGTTAGGAAAATATATTATGAATCTACTATGCTTGAGACAGGAAGAGGTCAGGGCACAACCTTTAAAAGAATGACATAGCCATTGAAGACACAACAAACTGGTTAGAACAACTAGGTCCAAGATGGCGGACAAGTTGACTTCTACTAGACCTTGAGCCTGATTATACACTCATTGTAATACATCAGCATACTAAATGACATACCCACAGGCACCATGACGGTTCTGAGGCCAACCATAAAAGGCCAAAAAGTAGGCGATGACCCAATTCCTGGAAATCTCCACTCCATCCCCAAAACAGTTGGAATAATCCTCCCACACATTAGCCTATGAAATTGCCCAGCCTATAAAAACTAACCACCCATATTTTGGGGACTCTTGCCTTCTGAGATGCCCCATACACTGTCTATGAAGTGTGTATCTCCCTGAATAAAACTTCTTTTACTTTACTCTGGCTCACTCTTGCATTCTTTCCTGCGCAAAGCCAAGAACCCACACTTGGTGGCAGTCCCAGCGACTCACGCGAGACCTGGGACGTGACCATCCTCTCGTGCCCCACTTCCTTTCCTGCAACAAGCTCTAGTAGACAAAATTTTAATTTGAAAAGCGAAGTCAGGAAGAATGTGGACTATGGGGTGTCTTTGCATTGTGTCTATCACTGCTACTTGAGTGGAAGTAAAGAACTGAGGTTAAAATGTAAAATGACTTTTGAGGAGTGTAGCCACTTCATTTCAATTATTATCACATTGTTTACCTCATGGTCATGCTTTCTTTGTTTTGTATCATTTATTGGAATTAGGATTTAGGGTTAAATTTATTACTCAATAGTAATTATTATATTTGAGTTTCAAATGTAACAAAAATTTTTTTTAAAAAGTCTGGTTGCAAGTTGACCCAGAAGTCCTTGCAATATGGCAAAATTCCTCTAGAAAGGGAACTGATTTTTTAATTTAAGATAATTAGCTTAATGAGGTATTTAGCTATGAAAGGCACATCCTGGTGTGAAATAAAACTCATTTTATGGCAAGACAAGAAAAATTTAAACATAAAAAAATTTTCTCTGCCCTTTGGATTCCACTCTCCCTTCTACTGTGCATCGTGTATCTGCCTTATGCATCGACCAGACCTCCCCCATCAGCAGAAATACCTGCTCAACCATAAAGAACATTCTCCTAGCATTAGCAAGACAACTCCTTCAAAGATAACATTCCTTCTTGATCTTGTACGGGATCACATGACTTACCACGATGACCCTTAGATCTGGATCATGTAAACTGTCAATAATACATCATTTGATGTACAGCCCTCTGTCTCAAAAAACTTATGTAACTGTGCCTTGACTTCTAATGGGCGGAACAGTTCTCAGACCTGAGATGCTCTTGCTGAGTTATAATCCTCAAATTTGGCCCAAATAATATTTTCCATTTCTTTCTTAGATTGACTGATTTTTTTTTTTTTTACACTGGATATCAGATGTTTGGAGAAATAGGTTGAATTTCTTGGAAAAATAATTTAACAGATTTTGAATCTTACTCCAGAAGTCAAAGAAAACAAGTATTTTGGTAAAGCGGAGAAACCAGAGGGAGAAGATTTCAGTGGAGCAGGGGTATGCAAGGTATTTTGATGGCAGGGGAGAGACTGCGGAGAGCGGCCAGTGAGGAAAATTTGGAGTCTAATCTAGCCAGGAATTTCGACACAGTAAACTCTAAGGTTCAACTTGAAAGTTGTAGACTCTTCTGCTCACATTTTCCTGTTATGAATCAGTCTTCAGTAAAATTCTCTTAGATCCCCAGGTGGAGCTAGGGAACATCCTCAAATGAAGGGCGAGGTGTGGCGCTCACTGCTGGAATGAGTGACGTGGGGGGAAAGGAGCGACCACAGATGCATAGGCATGTGAGTTTCCTAGGGCTATGATATTAAATGGTCACAATTTGTGCAGCTTAAAACAACAGAAATTTATTCTCACAGTTCTGGAGGTCAGAAGTCTGAAATCAAGATGTCCGCAGGGCTGTTTTCTCTTTGAAGGCTCTGGGGAGAAATCCTTCCTTGCCTTGTCTTAGGTTCTCACGACTCCGGCCAGTCTCAGTGTTCTTTGGCTTGTAACCGAATCACTCTAATCCCTGCCTCTGTCTCCAGGTTTTCACCGCGTCTCTGTGGCCTCCTCTTCTTATAAAAATGCCAGTTGTTAGCTTTAGGGCCCACTTGAATCCAACATGGCCTCATCTTAGCCTAACTACACCTGCAAAGACCCTACTTCCAAATAAGGTCGCATCCTGAGGTTTCAGGAGCACATGAATTTCTAGAAACCCTATTAAACCCACTATCACAGCCGTGGCAGGGATTTGAATGAGGAGACATGGGGAATATAATTTTTCCGTATTTTCGTCAATCTACTTCAGACAAGAGGCACTGGAATTGCCTTAGAATGTGAGGTTGGTGCTCAAACAATTTTATTTCAATATTAAAGAACTGACCCCCAAGATGTGAGGACTGCAGAATAGCTGGGTCGTAGACATTTGGTTACATTGGAAATTAGTGGCTTAGCAAAGTTAACCACGATGACACTGCACACCCACAGTTCAGCGACTGAATAAAAGACTGAGAATGTGTTGCGTCAAAATAAACTGTAGTAAACCTCAGATGATATTGAGTAAATCTATTACAACTTTAAAGTTCTTACTTCGCAGTGGATTAAGCAGGATATGAGTGACAATTCAGGTGAAGCAGGGGATAAGAATAACTGTAGTACCCCCAGGAAAGGGTCAGGATCTAGGTTAAGCCACAGTGGGAGACATTTCTGGGACACTTCATGTGCAAGCAAGTAACTGTGCTGTTCTAGGGAATCTCGTCTTGAGATTCACATTGTAGGGCAATGCATGGCCAGAGAAGCCAGGTTAAGGGAGCAAATGATAGGTTGTGAACTGGGAATTCTTTGGTGGTCCAGTGGTTAGGACTCCGTGCTCTCACTGCCGAGGGCCCGGGTTCAATCCCTGGTCAGGGAACTAAGATCCCACAAGTCACCTGGTGTGGCCAAAAAAAAGGCTAGAACCTATAACCTATATTCGATAAGTGCTTGAATTGGAACAAAAGAAACAATCTTGTATTAGTGTAAGACTACATTTACTGCAGAACAGGAAGCCAGGACCTGGTTCTCTGAAGAAGAAAGCCATTTGGTCCTCCGAGGTCGTGGAGGCAGGGGAAGTGGTGTGTTGGGTCTCTCTACTCCATCTGAACTCCGGCACATAACTGGAGGAATTTCAAATTTTGCTTATGCAAAAGACCTGGCTGGAACCGTATTGATGTGTTTTTTTTTCTTCCTTCTCATTAGCTCTGGTGAGAGTCAGGCTGTAAGTCAGCTGGGATAACTCCTAAACAGGACCAGTGCTAACCACTGGATTCACTACTGATTTAAATCTCTATTTCAATTTACAAGACATATTAGTTATACATACTACAAAGAAACACATGTATTGTGTTAATGGAATACTATACGTTTTTAGTGCCCATTTATGGAATCATATAAAGCTTGAAACACCACATAACTGTCAAGAATGAGCAGCATTTATCTAAGTCAGCTGGAGACATCACTGCTCAGGTACACTCTGCTCTGCTGAAGCCTAGCTTGGCTACTGAGAAAAGGACAGTGAGAGGTTAAACGAGAGACACAATAAAACAAGAGGACATCAAAGCAACCACATTATATTGAAAAAAAATGTTCAAATTGAGCCAGTTACGGAAATAAAGATACAATATTAGCGGGTAGCTTCTTGCCCTTGTGCATATGAGTAATTCTCAATACAATAATGGAGGCTAGGTAAGCATTCTAGAAAGACTATGTTTCTGAGTTAATATACTTGGGGGAAGAGACTGGAGGCAATGGCTGGAATGGGATATGAAGGAAGAAACATAAACTAACAGAGATTAATTGAGAATGGTTTTTGGGAATTTGACCTAATGGAGTTCAGATTGTAAGAACTCTTATCTTAAGGTCTTTCAATGATTAGGCCCATTCTAGAAAACCAAATTGCTCTTTACAAATCTCTTCCTCTCCCTTCCTTCTTCCTCTCTCCACACCTTCCGTATGACATATTTGTGATATTTATATATAAAAAATATATCAAGCTAGTTGTGGGAGTGTTGAATGGAGTCACAGTTACAAATAGGGACTTTGGAGATCAATACACCAGGCTTTGTGATTCTGTTCTAACACTTAGTGGTGAGCTTCCGTTTCTAATCTATAAAATGGGAACGATGATAGGACTTACCTCAAAGGCTCTTCTGAAGATCAGATGAGATAACGCATTAAAGCCCCTGCATTGGAGAGTAAATATTTTCTAAAAGCTCATTATTATACTTATTTCACGGTTGGAAGAGAAGCCTTTCCTTTGGTCAACTGAATGCTTGGAGAGAGACCAGAATTCATTAGAGGCTGTGCTCAGTCCTCAGCAGACATCACATGAAAGACATACAGCTACTTCATGTCATTGTATGAGTTTCAAAGGAAGACATTTGCTCTAAATCCACATCCTAATTACAGTCTTATTGGGTTAAAAGCACAGTAGAAAACACTAACAAATGACACATTAGTAATTGGTCTGTTGAGGACAGAACCTCACACAAAGTGTTTCATTGTATGGCCGGAATTCTGTTTGCTTGAAACACATACACTCTCAAGTTAGGGTGAGAACACAGCAAACTATTAGGGCAAGCTTTAGAACTTGGTGCAGACTTGTTTGCTCTTTATTACACGTTATTAAATTCGGTGTAATTTGTGCATTTGAACAGGGCATTTCAGCCTCTACTTTTGTCTAAAGAAAAAAGCCTTTCTCCCCTAATTTGGAAAGTTCAGGTTCGTATTTGACACACTTAAGAATCCCTTTGCAGTCTGGGGTGCCAGATAACTGGTGAACCGAATCCCCTGACATTGTCTCCCAGGGTCGCTGGGATCAGGGCCATCAGTGGCAAGTGTGGACCAAGTACTGCTGGAGAAGAAGAGGGCTCCCAGGTGCTGCCTGCCCCCCGGTACAGAATGGGGTAGGAAGTCCTATCCAATTAAACCACAGGCAAAGAGATCCAACTCATCTCCAGATGTTTGCTTTAACTGGCTCGTCATCGTTGCCAGCTTGCTACTACTGAGGATGATCTGATACCTCTCTGCCCCTTTTTTTCCTGGAGACTTTGGTGTCAAGCCGGCACAGACCCAGAGTACCATTGACAACTCTAATTTGTTTCAACACTTCTCGGAGCTTTTTCATCAGCAGCGTCTTGGGCTCAGACTTTGTTCCTCAGAGCCTGAAACTCCTGTTTTATTAGCCTGACATTTTGTTCTGACCTCTGTTGACAGCTTCTGGCCTCTGGCGTGCACCCTGTTCAGTCACTCCTTTTATTTATAACTTATGCTCTTTTGCTCGGCTCAAACTCATTGATTTGTGATCTGGTCACACTTGCGTTGCTCTATCTAATGTAAAATCTTATCTGATTCTCCAGCGCCTCTTTTTGTCCATGGCATTTATTTAGCTTCTTGCATTTTCATTTGGCTCTCACTCCTGTCCTGATTACAGATTTTAAATGTCTGCATTATACCAGCGAGGAAGAGCAGCTCCGGTTCAGAGAGACCACGACCACTGAGAACTATGCCTTATGAGTGTAAAGCACTTTATAGTATTACAGAGCATCTGCGTACACACAATATCTTATGTGACCCTCACAACAATCCAGTGAGGTAGGCGTTACGATGCCCATTTCACTGGGGAATGAATGGAAGTGGGGAGACACATATAGGGACACTACTGAGAATTCTACTAGAATCTTAATGTTGTGAATCCTGGGACTATGTGTTAAACCTTGAAGGAAAGGAGAGTTGAGAAAATTCAATCTGTTGATTAATAGAGAGACATTCAAAACTAACATGGAATCCCACATTTTTCCTTTTTTTAGTTTGCCTTTTCTTACATTTTCTCCTTTCTCACTGTCAGCCCTTTCTTCACCTACACAAAGTATCTCCAGTTCTACTGAAATATTTCTTTTTCTCCAGGATCTATACTGGATATTTAAAGCATAAAGTACAATGAGTTGTGTTTTAAAAAAAAATTTTTTTTACAGTTTTTATTCAATAACATAACTAGCACACTTAGGAACTTTGTTTTTTACATGTGCTTTTATGCAGCAGGCTGGTGAAAAGAGCTTTTTAGACTAAAACAATTTCAGCATTTTTTTTCAGCATTTTTTTTTTTTTTTTTATGATCAAAATATTCTTGCTTGAAACAGCTAGGTATTTTAAGGAAACAAGTTTTGGTCTTTGATTCAAAAATGTTGAATGAACTGCCCCAGCTCCACTTGACCTCACTATAGAACTTGAAAAAAAATATGCCATAAATTGGAGAATAAGAAGACATGAATGTAAACTAAGCAAATCAAAGTCAATTTACCTTTTTTAAAATTCTAAGGAATTTAAAAATCTTGACCTACTCTGAACACCTATGGCGCCCTGTTCCTTCCCCCCATATACCTCTACTCTATTACATAACTGCCTGTTTCCATGTCTATGTCTTTCTGGGACAATTAGTTCAGGAAGTCCAGGGACAACAGCTATCTTATTAGCTGTTAAGTCCAGCTCCAGGAGGTACACAATAAACATATGCTGAATGAACAAATGGATTCTTTTATGGCATCCCTATCTCTGGTTGAGACTGGTATTTTTGAGGGTAAAGAATGCACATATAATCGGTATCCATGAGATTTCTCCTGGAACCCGATGGGTTCAGGAGACACTAGGTGAGTGGGTGGCAGAGGGCTCCTGGCCTGGCTCGGAGGAAGGTAGGAACAGCCCGCCAGTCAGTACATGGGAGGCGTCCCAGCTCAGGAGGGTGGTGATGGTGGGGTGCTGGAGTGGGGAGAGGTATGAGCAGGGGAGCAGAGACCCAAACAGTACCAAGGACCAGGAGAGGAAGGCATGCGGAAGCCGGGCACCACTCGGGAACCAAGGTTGTTTGGAGGAGCCACAAAGGGATCTTGGAATCAGTTGTGCTGTGACTTGTCCAGAGGTGAAGGTCCTTTTAGTGAGATGGTAGCACAGGGTGTCCCGCCCAACCCACCTGATCTTCAAAGGGGCCTGCCCTAATACGATCAGGGAGTTATGCTGGTCCTGACACATACATAAAAGAGGAAATAAGAATGAAATTAGAACATTCTCTAACACCATACGCAAAAATTAACTCTAAATGGATTAAAGACCTAAATGTAAGACTAGATACTATAAAACTCTTAGAGGAAATCACAGGGAGAACACTCTCTGACATAAATCACAGCAAGATGTGATAGATCTTTTCTGATCTATCTCCTAGAGTAATGAAAATAAAAACAAAAATAAACAAATGGGACCTAATTAAACTTAAAAGCTTTTGCACAGCAAAGGCACCCATAAACAAAATGAAAAGAAAACCCACAGAATGGGAGAAAATATTTGCAAACGAAGTGACCGACAAGGGATTAATCTCCAAAATATACAAACAGCTCATGCAGCTCAATATCAAAAAAACAAACAACCCAATCAAAAAATGGATGGAAGATCTAAATAAACATTTCTCCAAAGAGGACATACAGATGGCCAAGAGGCACATGAAAAGATGCTCAACATTGCTAATTATTAGAGAAATGCAAATCAAAACTATAATGAGGTATCACCTCACACCAGTCAGAATGGCCATCATTAAAAAAATCTACAAACAATAAATGCTGTAGAGGGTGTGGAGAAGAGGGAACCCTCCTACACTGTTGGTAGGAATGTAAATTGGTGCAGCCACTATGGAGAACAGTATGGAGGTTCCTTTAAAAACTAAAAATAGAGCTACCATATGCTCCGGCAATCCCACTCCTGGGCATATATCCAGAGAAAACCATAATTTGAAAAGATACATGTACCCCAATGTTCATTGCAGCACTATTTACAATAGCCAGGACATGGAAGCAACCTAAATGTCCATTGACAGAGGAATGGATAAAGAAGATGTGGTATATATATACAATAAAATATTAGTCAGCCATAAAAAAGAACGAAATAATGCCATTTGCAGTGACATGGATTGACCTAGAGATTGTCATACTGAGTGAAGTAAGTCAGAGAGAGAAAGACAAAGATCATATAAGTGATATCGCTTATATGTGGAATCTTAAAAAATGGTACAAATGAACCTATTTACAAAACAGAAATAGAGTCACAGACGTGGAAAACAAAGTTGTGGTTACCAAGGGGGAAGGGGGGTACAAATTTCAAGATTGGGATTGACATATACACACTATTATATATAAAATCGATAACTAATAATAACTTACTGTATAGCACAGGGAACTCTACTCAGTACTCTGTAACGACCTATATGGGAATAGAATCTAAAAAAGAGTGGATATATGTATATGTATAACTAGTTCACTTTGCTATACAGCAGAAACCAATACAACACTGTAAATCAACTATACTCTAATAAAAATTAATTTTAAAAAGCTGAACCAAAAAAAAATAAAAGAGGAAATCAATGATTATTTTTGTTATATTTAAACCATGCTTGAAAAATATTTTTTAAAAGTACAGCAAAATAATTCAATATAAATTTTCATATACCAGAATTAATTGAATATGTGGGGAATCAGGCACTTTCACAGGGAACAAATTGGTACAACCTTTTGGGAGCCATTTGCAAGAATCCATCAAATTGTAAAATGCACGTCACCTTTGAACTATTGATTCTACTGCTAGCAAATTCTCTATTAAAAAATATTCCCACAAGATCATGTAAAAGAGTGCTGAATGTAGCATTGTTTCTTAAAGCCAAGCTAAAGCAAAGAAAAATCATCAAGTGTTCATGACTAGGGAATTGAATGATACATTACGCTAATTATGGTAGCACTATATAATGGAATAGTGTGTAGCCACTGAGAGAAAAGAGCCACATATACTGCCATAGCAGATGATTGGCATATTAACCTAAATAAGGAGAAAACAGAACACACTGTATAGATGTTTCTGTATTTGATTCTTTCTGTCTTTTTAAAACATTATGGAATTATATACTCTCCATGAGGGGCTGGGTACATGGAGAGGAATCTGGAGGCTATGTACACACACACACATTTATACACAGAAATCTCTCTTAATACTTCCTCAGAGAAAGCAAGCACATAAACTTCAAAACAGCCATGAAAATATCTGTAACTGAAAACATATCTGAACGTATCTGAAAAAAAAAAAAAAAATTCAAAGCATTTGATAACCTCAGGTAACAAAAGACAGTGTAGGTGTTAGATTAACAGGCTACAAAATAAAGATGTCCCTTATTTGCCAAGTTTAACCAGAGTCAAGGTTAAGAAGCTCAGAGAAAGTCTCAGGAAAAGGAGATAAAGAAGAACCAAAAAGGAGATAAAGAAGAACCAAAGATAAAGATAAAGGTAGAGATAAAGATAGAAATAAGCATGCAGATAGGGAAGAGTTACACAGGAGCTCAGTGAAAATAAATGGAGTGACAAGGAGAAAGGAGAAGAAATGGAATAAAAAGTAAAACAGCAGATCAAAGTGATCACATCAAAGAATAAATGGACACAAAGGAGAATTTTTCCTATTGTTTCTATTATCTTAATATAATAATAACAACAATAATAATCATTGACTAACACTAAAGCACTCTGAGGAGACACACAATACTCAGTGTTGTTCAATTTAGGGGCAAACACACTTCAACAATGCAACAATTATGAAAACAACTGTAGAAAGTATCATGTGGTTACACCATACTTAAATGGTTGGCATTCACAATGGTGACCCTAAGTTGCCTAAATGTGGCATCAACACAGTGTATGAGGTAAAAATAATTATTTTTACTAAGACAGAGAAACTGGTACTGCATTTTTTTAAACAATAATTGCAACTGAAAACTGCTAGATTTTGGGATCCATTAAAGGATTTGCAAAAATCTGTCTAAAACAGACCCCTGATGGGTAAAGATTATGATAGCTGTGTGTGTATCACTTATTCTCTCTCTCTCACACTCACACACACACACACACACACACACACACACACACACATTACATGCAGCTCCAACTGGGAACACAGAGGAGGAACCCTTGGTTTCTGAGAAATCAAGTGTGGATTCCTCATTCCCTTTCAAAATCCTTTCATTATATCTGGTAGATTTGGCCTAGACACACAACCATTGACTTATGGCACTGTGACTACTGAAGATATCTCATCTAATATTTAGTTTTCAAGATCCAATTTACAGATTCTCTACATTGGAACATGAGGACAGCGTTCCATCCACAGAGATCCCTGCTGTGAAATCTATTCTGTTGCAGTTTTGAAGGTCTGGGATATCGAATACCACTTTTCAAGTTTTTATCAAAACAAAATAAAACACACAAAAATACCCCAGCTGTCAGAGAATTAGTCTGTTCTTAGATTGTTCAAATTCTTATAAGTAACATTTCAGTTATTTCAGTTAGTAGGTAGGGAGGCTGTATTGTTTCTATTCATATGCTTGATTTTCTTTCAGCAGATTGAAATTGGCTTGAAAATTGAACAATTTTCTATGTGAAATTTTTAGAAAATTACACTCATCACAAAAACTAAATACAAATGGGTAATGAGATTTAGAGTAGTATAACTTAATCTATTTGTTTTACACCATTTAGCACAGTTTATTTGTAGAAAACTGTGGCTGACTTCCAGAGAATCCCCAGGGATCAACACTGAAGTTCTCAACCTTTGCCTCAAGCCCAGACCACCACTATCACAAGCTTGTTTATTACAAAGGCACACACAAAAAACCAAGAAACCGTAAACTTACTTAGCATGCTTCCACTCCCTTTTTCCCCCTTCTGGCCTTTTTGTCCAGAATTTCCTTTAAAAAAATAAAAATAAATAAAAGGAAAAAAAATTTTTTTAATGTAGGCAATTCACAGTGCTTGAAATGGAGACAGAGCAACACAAGGTCATCTAGAATAACAATGTATAACAACCTACAGATTTTCAGACATAATAATGTTGTTGATGATGATAATAATAATAGCTATCATTTTAGAAACCCTCTTATGAACTTAGCATTTTATGGGTAGGTCCTATACATACAGTATCTCAGGTTACTTACCAGGACATTAAATGTTCCATTTTCCTAAAGTAGGCAAAACTGAGGTGTAAGCAGTTTGTTTGGGATTATTCACACTCCTTTTTCTCCTCCTTCTTTGTGTCTTCCTCCCTCTCCCAGAAAGCCTGCTACCCTCCGTCTCATCCCAAACCTTGTTTTTCCGTTCCCATTACAATTTGTCTGTCTTGTTTTCTATTTCTTTTGTGTGAAGCCTAGCAAAGATGGAGCTGTGAATGAATTTCTGGGAGTGGTGAGATCCCAATTACCTCAGTCTTGTGGGAAGCTGGGAAGGTGTGAGGGGTGTCTAAACCTCTAGATAGTTACTTTTGGCTTCGAGAAAGCTCATTCACATACTATAGAGGTGTGCTACAGACCCTGTGCTAATAAGGGTCAGGACCTTACATGGAAACATTGTTAAGACCCTGCTCTTTGCTAATGGGTTGCTATTTCACCTAAGGTTCCTAAAGCTATATCCAGAGGTTAAGCCGTTAGTACCAACAAGAGAATTCAACGATGACAATTCCATCTCACTAGAGGGGTGCTGTTCTCACATATCGATTCTTCTTCCAAGAGTCGTCAGATACGTCTTGTAAGTAATCACCTTCCTGGCATAAATGCAGGACTGATCATAGAGCCATCTATCTCTAAATCAAAATCTTCATTAATGTTCTTGATTTCCTCCAACAAAATCAAGGACTGTTCTCTTTTCATCTAAGAGCTCAAAGGGCATAGTTCAAAGATCATGAGCTTTGGAATAATAACAATTTTAAATTCTCTTGTGTTGAATTATTTTGCTCTGCCACTTATTAGGTATGTGGCTCAGAACAAGTCTGTAAACCTTTCTGAGTTGAAGTTTATTCTTCTTTCAAATGAAAAAATAGTACCTTCCATTGCAAACTTGCCTTGAAAATTAGCAACAATGTTTATAAAGGGCCTTGCTCTTAAGAGATGCATGTAAGAGATGGTAGCTCTTATTTGTTTTACAACATCACTTAGCTAGAACTGTCTCCGTGATTTTATTTTCAGAGAATGAGAGGATTTTTTCGTTTCATTTTACTTTTTTATGGCATAATTATTTTACATTTTATTTTGCAGTTTTAATCATTATTTTGTTGTTTTTTCTGGTCTGTTTCTCTAGCTTACTTTGCCTCATCCATGCTTTGTTTTCGAACACTTGTCCTTATTCACCTCTTACAGAAGATTTTTTTGATCCCCAATTTACCAGATTAAAAAAAATACAAAATAATGTGTGATGAGTAACACGAAAATTGAGATTTAGCACTTAAAAATCGAAGTTATTTCCAATTAAAATTTTATTTTGAAATGCCAACCATTCTTTATCACAGTATAATAGTCTCTAATTGCTTTGCATATATGATTATACTGTACACCATTAAATTCATTTTTTAATTGTGATTCAGTCATTTCAGGTAATATTAAATTGACAAGAATTATTAATTTAGCACAAAGTACCTAAAACCTTTTCTATTTTTTTTTTTTTTTTGATGGTAGGCTTTTATGAGATATAATACCAAAGTTTTAGCTTTCCTCAAGAGGAAAAATCTAAGATATTAAACAAAAATTGGGGGGGGGGCGGTTAAAATGGTATAACTGATCAGTTCTAATTCTTTTCAGAGAAGATAATATAATAAACAAGCTTAATTTTATCATTCTAGCGTTTTTATCAGAATTAGAAAATAATTGTAAAATTACTCTGGGAAGTCTTTTCATGTTGTAGTTTGTCTTGGGTATTTTATTTTTTAAATAAATTTATTTATTTATTTTTGGCTGAGTTGGGTCTTTGTTGCTGTGTGTGGGCTTTCTCTAGTTGCAGCGAGCGGGGTCTACTCTTCATTGTGGTGCGGGGGCTTCTCATTGTGGTGGCTTCTCTTGTTGCGGTGCAAGGGCTCTAGGCGTGCGGGCTTCAGTAGTTGTGGCACGTGGCCTCAGTAGTTGTGGCTCGCGGGCTCTAGAGTGCTGGCTCAGTAGTTGTGGTGCAGGGGCTTAGTTGCTCCACGGCATGTGGGATCTTCCCGGACCAGGGCTCGAACCTGTGTCCCCTGCATTGGCAGGCAGGTTCTTAACCACTGCGCCACCAGGGAAGTCCCTGTCTTAGGTATTTTAACGAAACCTTGATCTCTGTTCAAGCCAGAGATCTGAACAAATGACCCACTTTTCTTCTTATAAATAAAAAAAAAAATGTTTTATGTCGTTTTAGCATGATTCAGAGATTTCCTCACAGACGACACTTGGAAGTCTTTTCTCACACTTGAACACATTAAAAACATCCTTTCTAGAGAACAGGGATTCCTCCCTCCTTTATAATGACACCTTAGGCTAAAAACGAGCCCAAGGGCTTTGTCAAAACCTGGACTTAACCACCTCCTGTCAGATATGTCACACTTCTGTCAAAAATAAAGAACTAATATTTCTGAAAGCCACTGAAAAGTAAGAAGTAGATGGCATGTAATATACCACCACTCTAACTTTAAATATCAATATAAGAGGAGGTATTTTCAATAGCGTCATTGTGACTTCAAGCATTCTCAGAGCCCCTGCCATGAGCAAGGCACTGGGTTCCTCATTTTCACACACAGGCACACTTAGCCCAGCCCAACTCTTTTCAGCTACTTCAACTCAGATGTGACATCTTCCCTCCTCTGCCTAATGCTTCTTCCTATTTCCTGAATTCGTCACCTTCCACCTTCTTCTTAACCTTCCACAATCTTGTTAACCCTTCTTTCCTCTGTATCTTCAACAACTTCTCTATTTTACCTTGCTGTCAGCATTTAAATAGTATTCAAATTCACTTTCAAAGAAAAAACAAAATCAAATGAAAAAGCTGATCTCTTCCGCCCCCTCTGCAGAGTCAGACTGCTCTACCCCGCTGTCTACCAGCCTCACCACCAGGCACCCCTGGGCGTTCCCCAATCTGGCTTCCACCCCACTCCACCCGGCCCCACCAAAACTGCTCTCAATAAAGGCAACATCCTCACGGCAACAAATGGAAAGAGCTTTCTGTAGGCTGCATCTTACTTGACCAACTTTTGAAACTCCTTTGGGTTTTTTTCACCCCACCTTCTCTGGGTTTTCTTCCTCACTCTGGCTGCTTTGCTTTTTCTGCTCAGTCTGTACTTCTGGAACCACTCAAGGCTTTATCCTAGGCCCCTTCTCTTCTCACTGTTGCCTACCCGTAAAATATTACTAAAATCAATGATTATTAAAATTCATTGACTTCAATGAACATTTATATGAGCATAGCTACAACTTTGTCTTTCTACCTCTGGCTTCCCCTCTGAGTTCCAAACCCATATATTCGACTATAAATATCTCCGTGAATGGCACAGAGTGTTCGATAGCTGTTTGTCAAATAAATAAAGGAATTCGTTGTGGTCTATAATTTTAGACATTCCTAAGAAAGACCATAACTCACCCTTAGAATCAGACTTTGAATGGACTCCAAGAGTCTAACCAGAGAGAAGCACATTATTTACATTGCTGGAAAACCTAGTTCATTTAATGAGGTTCTATTCAGAGTACTCTAGGGGTTTTGAAGATATGTAAGGTTACACTTCAATTAAATCCTCCGAACTCTCTGCAGTAAATCTGTCGGATGGTAAATGCTCTATAGATCTGCCATGGATCAAGAAGAAAGTCTTCCCTTTCTCTTCTTATATTTGTACACTTTATCAGTTAAGGACTGTGTCTTATTTACTTCTCATTTCCCTGCACCAAGCATTATCCCTTGTATATATATATATTGAGTACTTAATACATGTGGAAGGAAGAGGGCAGGGTGGGGAAGAAAAGGAGAGCAGGAGAGAAAATAGAGAATAAATAGGGCTGCTCTTTCCTAATCTTTTTGCTTTGAAACCACTTTGCTTTGATTATCACTCAGATAGTCCAGGCTGGGTCATTAATTAGAAAATGACAATTAGTAGATTTTATTTCTAATTTTATTACCCTCTTTGGACTCTTGTAGAGGAAGAATGCATTCACTGTTTTAATCTGCAGTATAACTAAACTAGTACCAGGCACTGCTGCTCATATTTCTACCAAATTTGAGTCTTCTAATAAGGAAGTAATATCCTGAGAATATCTTTTGTCAAGGGATTTATTACCTCTACCCCTGCTTTCATTTTTACAGTCTCTCTTTCTCCAGTTTTCTTCACCTGAAGATGTGGCTCTCAAAGTGTGGTCCCTGATCAGCATTACCACTGCCACCTGGAAACTTGTGAGGAGTCAACATTCTCAGGGAGCCCAACCCCTAACCTATTGTATCAGAAAGTCCTCCGGGGGTGGAGCCCGGTAAGCTGTTTTAACAGGCCCTACAGGTGATTCTAATGTCTGCTAAAGTTTGAGAACCACAGATGTAAAGAAATTCTGTGCATCTTTAGGCCAGCTCTAACACGACTTTCTTTGTAACATCTTGTCCTGCTCTACTTTCTACTTCCACAGCTTCCAGCTTCCGTTACTTCTGTCCCACTTTCCAAATGTTTTATTACTTACCACTTGGTAATACAGCTAATTGGTTCTGCATTTTTCTGTGCCCTGCTCTCTTCTAAAATTTCGGTGTACAGTTCACAATTCAAGCTTAGGCTAGCGGCATAAGGAGTAGAAATAATATCATCATGTATGTAAACTGTAAAGGGCCCACACATGGTGATTATTAAGTACTAATATACAGTAGCAGGCAGGTTCTCTTGCAAAGGATAGGTTTGCAGGTCTGCCTGTATTTTGCTAACTGTAACTTAACAGGGTTTGGCGGTTTTGGTTAAAGGGGTGTTAATACTTTGCTTGTTTGTTTTTCTCTGCCAGTCTTTCCATTCTCTTTATTCTGAGATAGATACCATTCTTCATGGTGATTTATAGTGGTGTGGAGCTGACAGATCCTCTGCTGTGTTTTTATATTGAACTATTTTCCTTCTGGACATAGAAACTTTCCTCAGGTGGGCAGAAATCAGTTTCAAAATGTTTCAGATCACAAAATAAACTGCATGTGAGTGTTGCTATTTATACTATGATGACTATTTTTGTTATCTAAGGAGTTGAAAGGAATATCTATGATCTGGTGTTTATTTTACATATTCTGTGAAGAAAATATGCATTATCATAATACCTGGCCTCCCGGTCTTCCCCACTGATCCTGGGAATCCTCGACTTCCAGGAAAACCAATGGATCCCCGATCACCTTTAAGACCTGGAGGACCTACACGGTAAATAAAAAAAAAAAAAAAAAACCAAAAAACAGTGGTAATAATTCATTTTGCATAAAGATTTGAGAGAATAACGAAACAATCTAATTTCACTAATGGATATGAAAGAGGTGAATCTCCAAATGGAGGAATAATGTCTTTCCTAAAATTTCACGTGTAAAAATTGATAGATAACAGTAACAGTAAGTAGAAACATTAGTGCATTTAGTACACTGTAGATATTCAATATGTAACATATTGTCACTACAAATAAAAACACACAAGGAAAAAATAATCTTAGAGTTTTAACTGGAAGGCTTATATAGTCTAATCAGGCATCTTCAAATGGCAGAATTTTGCTATAGCTGAAATGATAACTTTGAAATGTAAGTTAAAAATTGGATTTTTAAGATTTGTCCCAGAAAAATCACAAGTCAAGCAATGAGAAGTATCAAAGAATATTTATTAAAAAAATACTGAGGTCCTAGTGCAGGAATATATTACTCTATCTCTCATGCTCTTGTTTTTACATACTCCATTGTAATCCCAAACAATAATGTAGCCATATGTGTGTGTGTGTGTGTGTGTGTGTGTGTGTGTGTCCCAGGCACAAGGAAAGTATTCAGTAAACATTTTTTAAAGTAAAAGGTCAGGTAATTCTCCTTGGCATGCTTCCAAGGAAATGGCATGCTGAAATGAATTTCTATTATATTATTTTGAGATAAAGCACAGTTTAACATAATATCCACCCCAGTACATAAGTAACAATTGTAATATATTTAATGTACTGATTATTTAATACTACTAAGCACTTATATCTTCTCAGATTTTCATATCATGGTTTCGGGTCAAGCTGAGTTTAGTGGGCTCAGTTGCATGTATAGGTATTTTTTGTTTGTTTGTTTTTGTTTTGTTTTGTTTTTTTGGTACAGGGTTTCTTTTGTCTTTTCTTTAAACACTCCCATTGTAATATTTATTTATTTATTTGTTTGGCTGCACCAGGTCTTAGTTGCGGCACATGGGATCTTTTAGTTGTGGCATGTGGGATTTTTAGTTGAGGCATGTGAACTCTTAGTTGAAGCACGTGGGATCTAGTTCCATGACCAGGGATCAAATCTGGGCCCCCTGCATTGGGAGCATGGAGTCTTAGCCACTGGACCACCAGGGAAGTCCCTATAGGTGGGATTTTAGTAAACCTGATTAAATCGGGAAGTAGAATTATCAAGACAGTCCATCATATACTTTTAACTTCCTGATTCCCTACCAAACATGGGGCAAATAGGCAATCTTGCAAAGAACAAAACAGAATGCAGCAATTAGGTAGGAGAGATGCCTAGTAACTTGAATATTTTTGCTGCAGTGCACCAAATCAAATGGCAACCTAATAATCTAAAAGAGTCAATTTATCAGTCCAACAATGAAATCTACCTCTCTTTTTTGAGGGGCCAGATAATGCCTATTTGTGTATATGAGCAATACCAACAGCAGCAGACTAAACCTTCACTTAAAGAATCAAAGCAGCTTTGCAACGGTATCCGTCTATGGTAGTAACAAAAGCTGAAGCTTTTAAATCCCTCTTTCTATTTGATTCCAAAACAGCTACAAAAGATGTTCCCAAGATGAAGCTTTGGAAGGCAAGTTGTAGCCCAGACTGAACTTTTAGGGTTGAGTTATAAAGCTTTGACAATTGCAATTTGTAATGGAGGAGCTGACAGACCTTTGACAATAGCCGCTCTGGCAGATAATATAACACTGGTTACTTCCCACGCTTATGACATTAATGCACCATTGCTAAGATCTGCTGGGTGCTAGTCAAGTAGAAAGACTTTTCTGAATAAAGAATCTTACCTGGTATTACTTTCAAAGGCAAACCAACAATTTATATATATATATATATATATATATATATATATATATATATATATATATATATAAAGAATTTTAAAAGCTTTTTTTTTTAAGGTAAACTTTATATATTGGCTTTTTAAGCACTATGATGTAAAGGGCAGGCATGTGTCAAATTCATGCTTTTCATTTTTAAAAATTGTTTTTCTGATGTAACCTGGGCTGGTTGATACATTGATCAGAAAGAAGAACAGTTCATATAATCAAAAGACAGAAAAATACGATCAAGTCCCTGGTATTTAGACATTTTTTTGGCAGCACAAACTATTCTAGTTACCATTAGACTGAGCAGTATACTCCCAACCTTCAAAAAGCGTGCAGGTATTTGATTTCTAGCCATGAATACCATCATGATCATGTTACTGTTATTATCTTTATTTTTTTGAGAGCAAAGAAAGTTCATGCTCTTTCTCTTTTTCTGTCTTCTATTACTGTCTTTCAAAATATTGCTTTCAAGATTACAGAAGAAAATAATTTGAAACAATTTTGCTCTAAGTAAGATACAGAGTGGCTGACGGCAAAGGGAAAAGTCATCTGTATTCTAGTAAGTATTTACACTGAGATTGCATAGGTTTAAGCAGATAAATTCCAGTTAAGGACTATATAAGGAGTATAATCCAATTTGCCTTTGATTTACATTAGTTGGTTTTTTTTTTTTTTTGTATCTTAAAATCCAGGTAACCTCCAAATATATTCAATGTGAAGATGGTTTTCATATTTTCCTTCACATGTGACCTAAAACTAGGTCGGCCAAATACTGTTTGCAGTCAGTGATATGAACAGCACTCTCTAGACTTACGAACAACCCCATGTTGTTAAAACACTTAACTTTCTTTAAAAATCAAGAGTCACTGCTTACCATTCAGAACATGATAGTGATTAGGCTACCAAAACATTTGATATCCCCTCAACACACACACATACACATGCAGACACACACACACACACACACACACACACACACACACACACGCCACACAGGGAACCAGTCAAATAACTCATTCCCCCTACACACATACACAGATGTACATTACCTAGCCCTGCAGTATATGATGGAGTAGTTACCATACCTACTGGACCTGGAATGCCTCGTGGACCAACTTCTCCAGCGGGACCTCTATCTCCTTTTTCACCTGGAGGTCCAGGAGGACCTTTAAAAAATAAATGACAATTACTGATCATAGGCTTAAAGCATAGGTAAAATAGATTTGTCATTTGTCAAGACAGTTATATAGGTAAATCAAAAGGCTCTTATTTGTTGCACAATTACACAGAATGAATAGACTAACCTTCCTGAATGGAAGCATACCCTGCTACTGAGTAGTGCAATGAGATAGCTCTAAATTAGACAACCTAATTATGGACTAAATACTTCGGTGTGCCAAGCAGTGTTCTAGGTTCTCAGATCCTGGGGGCAGAGAAAGACAGTGAGTCAATGATGGCACAAATCCACATTCGTATTGTGTACCTACTGGGTATGAAACCCAGTGCCCCTAAAACTGAGCTCCCTTGCCAAGTTTATGACTAACCTCTCTATCCAAAATTTTATTCCCCTTCTTGTCCTACCCTTGTTCCCCTCAGGATTGAGGAATATCAAAGAAAAGGGGGATTGAAACCAAGCAGGACCCTGCAGGGCCTTCCTGGGTACAAAACCCCTCCAGGTCCCCTGTTTCTTGTTTGCAGAAAAAAGGCTTTAGTTTCCTAGGCCTTCCCCGAGCCCCAAAGAGCAGGCACAAGGAGTTAACAATGAGAGAAGTGAGGGGATGCAGAAACAAAGGAGAAGCAGTCAAGCAAGGTAGTTTGGAGTCCTAGTTCCTCCTCAATGGATATACATAACAATCTGACACATATCTTTGAGCTGATCTGTAGAAACTAAGCCCTTCACCCATGTGGAAGATGGTGACTACATGCTGACCCCTAGTATGTAGACCCCAGACTGGCTGGAACCAGAAGGTTGATGATTAAGTTTCTGGGAACATCACCCTGTTACCTCAGCCCCAGGCAGATTTCACTATATTAATTTAGATGCTCTGTGGAAAATGTATAAGTCAAGTCATGTGTGATACCCTCAAGGAAAACAAAAATCCACACGAAGTAGACAACCAAAAACCCTATCATTGAAAATGATACCCTCGGATATTAGAAAAATGCAGATCAGCATGAGGAGCAATGATTGAAAAGACTTAATTGAGGAGGTAGGATTTGAAGGGGATTTTGAAGAATGGGTAGAATGAGAAGAAAGAGAATGCTGGGTAAGTGGGAGAGATGCGGAGAAAGGCAGGAAAGTGAAAATGAGTAAAGGAATAACTTTTCAAGTAAAAATTAGGTAGAATCCTTAGATAGATATAGATTATAAAATAAGTTGGAGAGGTTGCAGGGAAAATTTTGACTACCTGGCATGGCAATTACCAAGGTGTCCCCCTAGTACTGAGTTTGATCATCACTGATTTAGTCATTTGAATTTTCTGTGCCCAGCAAAACAGATATCTAGTGATCACCTCTTTAGAATGATGGCACTGAGTATGTCCCTCTTCTACATGGAGTGCCACAGGACAAGTGTTATTCCTTTCCTTTAAAGCAGAACACTTAGCAATTTCTTCTCAATTCCAAAAGGAAGAAATGAACCTGGACATACCATAGAATAATCAAACAGTGATGTTTTAAAAGAGTCATTTTCAATTTCCGTGGTTCAAGGACAGCAAGGATAACACACAACTACGTTTAGCATCACTGGTTAGAGAGCACTTGTTTACAAATTTTAATCAGGTGTGTAGATATGATACTTGAAAAATTCTAAGAAGGGGCTCCATAAATAATGATAATCTTATTAGTAAGTATATTCTGTCCATTTTCTTTGCTTCTTTTGAAATCCTTGTCCCTTGCCTCTCTCCATTTTTCTGATTTGTTTCTGATTTTTCAAGGTCCAACTTGGGTTTTAGCACCTTCCTTCCCTGGTGACTTAATTTTCCAGATATCATTGCTCTTCTCAATGGCACATCGTCCATTTCCCTTCATACACACCATTGGGCTGTAAGGTTTTATTGCATTTTCATTACAATAGTAACTCTAGATATTATAGGAAATATAAAAGCCTAGAAAAAATGAGCAAAATATAATACATAATTCTATCATCTTAAGAGAATAATTACTAACAATTATTTTCTGTTTGTGTTGTGTGTGTATTTTTTGTTTTTTGGGTTTTTTTTTACATAATCATCATGCAAACCGCATACTACTGGGCATTAAGTAGTTGTAGTAACAACTAGCAAATTCTCCTAAGCTATAGCTTAATGTTGGAAACATATATTAAGGTGTCCACAAGAGATGTCATGGTTCTACATCAATGGGAATCTACGCATCTTCTATTCCTGCAGAATGTAGTTTTTCCCAACAAAGGGGTTTTAATTCCCACAACCGTGAACACAGCTGCAGTTCATTCATCTCTGCACAGTGACAATGGAGGGGGCAAGCAGGACAGAAAGACTCAATTTGCAGCTTGAATTTTGCTGAGCAAATTAAAGGGAAGCAAATCCACAGTACTCCAGGATGGCATTTTGAAAAAAAATTGCACACGAAAAGACTCTGATTCAGTGATTAGGGCTCTAAAGCAAGACAGACATTCCAGGAAAAACTAGAAGGTGTGAGACAAGAAGCGAGGGACACAGACTAGCTCTGGGCTCTTAGCCTCTGAGATTAAGAGTTTTCACCATTTCTTTAATAAGTAAGAAATGGAACTCACTATCCTTTCAATTATTTTGCATGTAACTATGCATAGTAACTGTGCACAGCCCAAATGTTGGAGCATTAACTCAATCATAACAAATACATCTATGTTATTTTATAAAATTCTGAGTTAAAGATCCCTCTCTGTCTATTTCTATATAAAAATGCTGATACCAGGTACCTGAATCCCAGAGTAAGAAAACGAGGTAAAGTCTTTCCTTCAAGAGTTCTAACTGAGTGTGTTGGATGTTACATTTTTATTGTTATCTTAGTCTTCATGTAACATTAATCTCACCCTTTATGTTCTGTTTAAATTCTATAATTTGTTATGTGCCTTCTACTGCCTAGAACAAAATATGGAAAGTATCTCAATGGTTTAAGTGTCTTTTTGATATTTTGGAGGGATGGAAGTACACAGATCATATACTACTTTCCCTTAGCTTCTTATGTAGAACTTTCGAGAACATTATCAACATAATGCTCTCATCTACCTTCCAAAACTGGTCTCTCCAATCCTGCTGTTGCTCACATCCTTATCATACTGCAGTTGGACTAATCTAGAGGGTTTTTTATTAAAATCTGGTCTGAATATATTTTGTCTATTCCACTCTCATTCATTCATTTATTTCAGTTTAAAAACAAATGTCTGCATCAACTGTAAAGAAATGTAGCCATTTATTCTGCCACGTTATGGAAAAAAAGAAGGAAGAACTTTAAGTCTGGAGACTTCGAGTCTATTGTAGTCACCTTCTTGGTTCTGAGTTACTATTTAACCTTTCAAAATTCTGTCCCATAATCACATCAACAGCCACTTCTGTGTATCAATAAATGGACATGATGCTTCCTGGCAGCTCTTTTGCTAACATATGCCAAAGGACACTAGATTAATATTGTTCAAAACATCTGATTTGCCCTAGTTCCAGAAGCCATAAGAATTCCACTATTTTTCATCATCTTTAGTACCATCTAACTGCAAAGTTACAGGGATAATTCATAAATGCTATAGCAGTAATTTGCCATGAACAATTCCCTCTATAAAACACACCACCAAATCCGCTATTAGCTTTCTCCCTATGATTTTTTTTTTTTAAGGAAAACTAAGATTTCTACTTAGCCACAGAGATGTACTGATTTAAAATACTCAGTAATTAAAAAATATCATAGATCAAAATTACCCAATTTGCTGGGAAAGAAAACCCAGGAACATCACATCATTTAAAATCCTCAAATGATAACATAGCACTAATAATATCTGCCAAAATTTCCAGAGCTATGCTTCTCCATGTCGTGTTCATTATGATCATTAATTTCCTACTTTGTTCTCAGTCTTGCCTCACATTTAGATCACCATAAAAATCTGCCAAATCTTCTAGGCTGTTGCTATTTAAACCTGACTCTTTTTTTTTTTTTTCTTCCAGTTTTCATGCTCACTGACTTAGAGATGTTTAATCTGGAAGAGGCCTTAAAGCTTGCTTAGTCAAACATAAATATAGAGGTCTGAGAGAGTGAATTCCCAAGGTCTTAAAGCCAGTTGGGTAAGATCAGAACTAGAATACTTCTTTCCTGATGTTCCAGGCTATACTTTTCCAAAATTAATTGATTTCATTTTTGGCAGCTGTTCTTTCATTATTCCTGAGACGAATTTTTCTTTTACGTGGTGGTTAAAGACACAATTTATTTCTTAAATCCCAATAATTAATTGCACAAATCTCCAAATTCAAATTCTATCAATCACTTCTTCTTCCTTATCATGACAATTGATCAGTTGATACATTTTTTTTCTTTTTTTGGTGCTTTTAGTTTCTGTAAAAAAATATGCTTAAAATTTTTCCAAATAAACACTGTTTTCAGCAATGAGTCATATTTTATTTCTCTTAACTTCTCTTAACTTCCTTCCTCAAATGTTAAACAACTTTGTCTTTTTAAATCATGTTATCCCCCGCTCCCCACCAAATTCTGCTTCACCATTTCAACAATGAAATTTCATTTAGTCCTTTAGACTTTAACTGCTATAATTACTTGAGAAATATATTAAAATGTCTTTACCTCTTTAATCTTCATAAATATTTAGTAATTGCTAATATAAAAGAGGAGGGACACAAAGTAATGACACTGATCCTACAACCAACATTAGATAAAGCACTCATTAATTAATACAATGTCTCTCTTGGGTTATAGTTTAATAAATATTTATTAAAAATTATGACTAGATGCTGTAGAGGATATAAAAAAATAGCCCGTAATTTTAATGAATTTACTGTTTCCAGTAAGAGACAACATTTCGATAGAAGACAGTATGAGATATTTTTAGATATGACAATCATATTAGGAATTCTCTTGTGAAAGAATACTTAATGTTCAAAAGTAAGCAAGATATAAATGTCAGCAAGAGTATTACTATGGTGGGACCAGAGAAAGCTTCATGGAAGAGGTTGCATGTATGTCATCTATGGACATTAATGATAGATAAGATATTTTCAGATACAAATAGAAGAGGAAAGATATTCTTTCAAGTGAAGGAAAAGCCATGAGAAAGGATGTAAAAAGTATTGGGCATGTCAGAATCACAGTAAAATCAATTGAAATATTTGGTGTCAAAAAGGGAAAAGACAGGGAATGAGGCATTCAAAAGTAGTTAAGAGAAGCACTATAGAAGAACTTGAGCGCTGCAGAGAAAAGTATGTGTAATAAGGAGGTGACAGAGAGTCTCTTTGCAATCTAGGGTGTCCCTCTAACAAGAATGCAAGGCTGCATTCTAACAAGAGTGTAGAAAGGACTGTAGTCTGGAAGACTGAGGCAGGAAATGATTGCGAGACTATTTCAATAGTCTGGCAGAGCAGTGATAAGAATAATTTACATGGAATATAAAGGAGTGACAAGGGGTTAGAGAATGTGGAACATAAGAACTAATGGTATTCTTGGGAGAAAATAACAACAACAATTAAAATTTCTACCTTGGAAATCTGGAAGAATGACATTGCCATTACAAAGTGTAACTTCATAGAAAGGAAGTGTTACTTTCACTTATTCCTTTAAGGCATATACATTTGCTCACCCACCATATACCAGGCACTCTAACAGGTGCTGTGTATGGAGAGATAGACAAGAGAGACAAGACCCAACCTCATGGAACTCACATTTTATTCGAGAAGATCTGTGATAAACAAATAAGCAAATGTATATATTAAACAGTATCATGTAGTTTTAAATACTATGAGGAAGTTAAAGCACACCATAATATAGAGAGATAATAAGAATGGGGAGGGAGAAATTATCACTAAAAAGGTAATTCTGAGTGGATCTAAGGAGAATGGAAAGCTAAGAGAACATTTAAAGGGAGAGAGAGCTGTCTAGTGCACATTATGACAGCAAGAAGTGAAACCAGCACTTCCTCCTTGTTAACTTATACTGTTCAATGGCACTTTCATTCTTCCAGCTCTCCAAGCTAGAGAGAGGGAAAATTAGAAAAGAGGGCAGATAAGTAGATGGGTGCCAGATCAAGTAGGAGTTCGGATTTTATTCCAAGTCCAATGGGAAGATACTGGAGGATCTTAAGAGATAAAAGATCTAATCACATGTTATTATTATTATTATTTCAATAACACTCTTTTGCTCTCTGTAGAATGGATTAAGAGTAGAATCAGGGAGAACAATTGGGAAGCTGATGTAGTACACCAGGCTGTAATACTGTTGCTTGAATTAGCGTCGTAGCAGAGGAGACAGTGAGAAGGAGTTTTATCGTATGGAAGAAGAGTTAACAGGACTCATATATGGATTGGATACAGGGAGTGAGAGAAAGAGAGAAATCAAAGCTTGCTTCCAAGATCTTGGAGTGAGTTACTAGTTGGACAATGACTCAATTGACAGACAAGACTAGGTAAGCAACAGATTTGAGGGGTGGATGAGGGTAGGTGCTCTCAAGAACTAAGGGTTTGGCGCAGGTTCAATCCCTGGTCAGGGAACTAAGATCCCACATGCCATGTGGCATGACCGAAAAAAAAAAAAAAGAGAGAGAGAGAGAAAAAGAACTAAGGGTTTGGGTGTGGATTTGTAAAGTTGGGGATATTTAATTGAAATCCCAAGTGGAATTCGAAATCCCAAGTGGAATGTCTAATTGTTAGAGTGAAAGCTGACTAATTCAATTTTTCTTTATCATTGGTTTCAATGTAATACTTAAAGAAAACATGAAATAGGGGCTTCCCTGGCGGTGCAGTGGTTAAGAATCCGACTGCCAATGCAGGAGACACGGGTTCAAGCCCTGGTCCGGGAAGATCCCACATGCCTCAGAGCAACTAAGCCCATGTGCCACAACTACTGAGCCTGTGCTCTAGAGCCAGTGAGCCACAACTACTGAGCCCGTGTGCCACAACTACTGAAGCCCACATGCCTAGAGCCTGTGCTCCATAACAAGAGAAGCCACTGCAATGAGAAGCCCATGCACCACAAAGAAGAGTAGCCCCGCTCACCGAAACTAGAGAAAGCCCGCATGCAGCAACAAAGACCCAACCGAAAGAAAGAAAGAAAGAAAGAGAGAAAGAGAGAAAGAAAGAGAGAAAGAAAGAAGGAAAGAAAGGGAGAAAGAAAGAAATCTATAAAAAAAAAAGAATACATGCAATATATTCTATACAAGTTAGCTATAAACACAATAATAAATATACCTGCAACCTTACAACCCAACAAACAGCCATCTATTTAGCTACTTTTCCATCTCATTCATCTTCTTCCTTTTCAAAAACAATCATTAACCTGAATTTTGTTTCTCATTTTCTTGCATTTTAAAAACAACCATTCTCATTAAATGTGTATGTGTCTGTAAATATACATTATTTACTTTTTCTAAATCATGAGCATTAGAAACAAAAATCATACTGTAAATAGTCTCTGGGAATTATTTTTTAAATTTTTCTTTTCTTGTAAAAATTTGGATATTAAGACTTCTTAATTATCCTAAACTAGTGTTATGTAAGATGAAATCACATGGATTTCTGTTTCTCTTGTTCTAATAAGAATTAACAATTGAAAGTGTAAAGTAGAGCTTAACAGACATGGTAGCTAGAATAAGAAGATCCAACATGAATTTAACTAGTATTACAGAGGAAAGGATAGAGAGAATTGTGAAGAGGCAATATTCAAAGAGACTGAAGCTGATAATGTTCCCAAATTTATGATAGACTTAATCCACAAATATAAGTGGATTTAGGAAGAAAATGAAGTAAAACAAATGCCACATGCAAAAACTGTCAATATAAAAATCACAGACTAGTGAAATTGCAGGTATTAAAGACAAAGATAATGGCAAGCAATGTGGTCATAATCATTTTAAAAGCAATAAGAAAGGCCATAAACCAGAAGAAAATACGAATAAAAATAATAACTGTTACCCTAAGAAATATGTATGTGGTAAAACAATTTTAAAGATCAAGGACAAAATAGAAAAAAGAAATCAAAACATCTCACCACCAATGGACTTTCACTAAACAAATCTCCAAAAAATACTTCAGGAAGAAAAAAATGACCCCAGAAGAGATGTCACAGATACATTTAGGAGGAGGAAAAACTGGCAAACTCATGGGCTAATCTATATAAATATTGTCTGTATCATGTAAGAAAAACAATCTTGACTAAATTCTTGGTTTAAAAAATACATAAAATAGAAATGAGCTATACTCAAAGACAGCAGGAAACCGGGGAAGAGGGTCATCAGAGCGTTTTAAGTTCCTTGTATATTTGAGGATGAAGGTGAAGATACTGATCAACTTGTGACTTTAAGATAAATTTTAAGGATGACTATCAGCAAAATAAAAATAAATATAAGGTTTCCAAAAATTTTTTGGTGCCTTTGATAGAGAGAAAAGTTTAATGAGAAAAATTTCAAATAATTCTAAAGTTGACATGGAAGGAAAGCAAAAGGAACATGGGACTGGACAGAAACGGAGCACAAAATGACAGTAGAAATAAATATGGTGGAAAGAGATGGCCAGATTGCATAGTAAATTTTAAGAACTGTTCTTTACAAGAGACAAGCCTAATACAAAGGATAACAAAGGTTGAAAGTAAAATATGAAAAAAAAAAGTTAAAATGTAAATAATGACTAAAACCCAGTATAGAAATATATATGATATATATACTAATTTAGAAGTCAGTAAGGTTCAATTCACCCTGTTTTACTCATAGGAGCTAAAGAAATTGACAAACATTGTTTTTTTGGAGAATTCAAAAGACCTTTCTAATTAATAATACAATTGATCAGGTAAGAAGAAAAAATCTGTAAGTTTAGAAAAATAGAATTAACAAGCTTGATTTACAGACAGGTAGAGAACTTTGTGCCTCACAGAAAACTTGTATTTGTACATATGAGAAATTCTGAACAATAATTCATTAAACCATAAGAGCAATTTCATTTGTTTTTTGCTTTTTTTAAAATCACCATTTAGAGGATACCAAGATACTGTCATCTTAACATGTCTTGATATGATCTCAAGGCTCCTTCCTCTGGATATTTGTAGTAAAATTTGTAGTAAACTATTTTAAAACCAGAGAATTTCCAATATCAAATTTCTACATATATCAGTGCATTTTAGTATATCATTTTCTGGAGAATGAGAGGATATTTTACCTTGAATTAAAGTGATATTTTTCAGTGTCTGAGAATGTTCCCAATCCTTCAGCCTGAGATCATTAGTGATGTTATTCAACAGTTTCACTTCTCCTTTTATTTCCTGTTCCAAATGCACTTGTTTTTCTTCCAGAGACTTAATTTTTGCTGATGTATTGTACACACGCTCATCTAAGTTACTCATCTCCTGTGAAACATAAGCAAACATCCGCAATTTTTGTTGCACACATAATTATCAAATATATAAGTTTAAGAAGTCCTACAAGTCAGGTTTTTAAAAAATGTATAATATTACAGTAATATTATGGAATAAGAATATAGAAATTAGAGAACAATTTTAAAATAGTAATTCTTTGGTTTTGAAGCATTCCTCTTTTAACTGAATGGCTGAATTTTCACACCCTCTGCCAGAAAAAAACTGGTTAAATATATATCTAAGGTATGCTTCTATTCCCAAATATATACATGTCAAAATGCTAAAAATAAAATAAAATAAAAAACTTGTCATATGGTTTTTAATTTATCCAAAGCGAAATTCTTTACACTGTACTTAGAGTAATTACAGTTCCTTAAATTCAATAGATTTGTATATTAAATTGTTTTATAGCAATAACAAAGTTTAATGTCATAATTCTCAGTGGTAATGAACATTAAGGATAGCTTTTCAGATTCAATAAAATCTCAACTAGCATGTTAACAATACCTTATGTTCAGTTTTTTTATTGCCTCTGCATTTGAGATTTCATTATTACTTTACGTTTTCAAATACATATATATTTTGTGCGTATTTACATACATGCGTGCATATCTGGAGACTGTGAGCAAGACAGATTGTACTACATTCTGGATTATGCTTTTATTTTTCACTCAATAATATAAGAATATTTACCTACTAAAATACTTAGAGACGGCTTTATTTTCTATAATTTAGTGGAATTGTATTGTATGTATTTCTCATAATTTATTTGATACCTATTGATAGAGTTTTGAGCTGCACATAAATAATGCTGAAATGAACACCATTTTATATATATCTACATATTTATACAAGCACTTCTATAGGACAGCTTCCTGGAAGTGGATCTGATCAAAGGGACTAAATATTAAAATTTTTGTTCACTCCTGCCACACCAACCTCCTAACATATGGGACCATTTTTTAACTCTTTCTCAGTGTACATGAATGCTTACTTTTGCACTCAAATCCTAGGTATCATCAATATATTTAACTTTGTAGAGTAAGAGTAAACATAATAAAACCTTGTTTAATTTGCTTTTCAAATTAAGTATCTAGTCATAAAGTTTTTGACAATGTTTTTCTTTATTGCTTTTCCTTTCAAGTCTTTTGCTTGGTTTTCCTTTGGGCGCTGGGCTTTCTCTTTCCAGTGTACCTAACCTTCTCATCTATCCTGGTAATGTTTTCTGTCTCTCTGTTCTTTTATTGCGTCCTCTATTTCCATGGTATGCTCTATACTTTCCTAAGGACTTCTAGGTTTAACTGTTGATAGATTCTCATTTCCCATTTGCACAAAGAAATAAACCAGTGGTTTATTGTTAATTAATCCAGGTATGAACAGAAAATTTCACCTCCCTTCACTGGACCGGACAAGTTGAAGGGAGAGGGTCAAGAGAGTCAAGTAAAACCTTTGGAAAGAAATGAACATGTACCAGATCTGCCTCTGCAATAGCAGTGTACTCAAGCAGAGAGACATCTGTTTTTACTGCTCCAAATGGCCTTCCCCCATCCAAAACCTCGTTCTAGATTAGCATTTCTCTACCCTCTACCGCCTCCATCCCTATTTGGCATCTTCCGTGTACACTAATGGTATAAAGGTGGGATAGTGATCACGGATGTTTGCAGAGTGCAGCAACGTGGTAAATATGCTCGATGTCATTTAGATGGCTGCAAATTGCTCCAGCTGTCAGGTAGTTCCTGATATCCACAGAGCAAAGGTCAGGGGACTAGCTGGTGATCTTGCGACCTAAACCCTGGGAGCCGCCGATGATTTTCATACCTAAAGCTGCGGCTGCCTTTTCTTTCCTTCTTTGAAAACTGCATGTGGTGCTCACATTAACCATATTTCACTCGAAATAAGTTTTATTAGGAAGAGAGAAAATGCATTTGATATATTTTTTAAAGTGCTATACAGCACCCACACACACTGTCCACAGTCTATCACCAGTGGCACTGCTAGAAACAGGCATTTATTTTTGCATTCTTACAGTCCTTTGTACGTACAATGGAGAGGATAAATCCCACGTCTCTCTTTCATTTTGTGTCAGTGTTCTTTTTTCTTTCAAATTAATGCTTGGTCTGTCCTTGCTAAACATTACGCTGCTATTACTTATAAGCCTTTTCCTCAAACAGCATTTACTGATTGAGGCATTCATTTAATTTATTTATTCCTGCATTGGGCTAAAGATTCAAAGATGAATACAACTGTTTTAAGCGATGAGAATGAGATTCCAAATATTGTTTTCAGTGAGCAAGCACACACGTGCGTGCACACACACACACACACACACACTAGCACTCACCTAGATTCCAAATCTCCACAGATGACTACTGTCTTAAAAAAAAAAAAAGCTTTGAAAAAAAAATTAACTTTGGAAGTTCCTCGTTTCCCTTGTACCTCCACATCTAATACTGGGACCCCTTCCAAAATATAAGTGCAATCTGTCCGAATAGCTCACTGATCACCAGATTTTGGTTATTTCTATTAAGTATCACTTCAAACAGGTTCAGCACTTCTACTGCCTTCCAAACGGTTTCCAATTTGGTTTCAATTCCTCATGTACAGGGGTTCATAGATATTCTATAATCTCTAATGAGTTGGGGACATTACTAATATCAAATATATTATTTTTTCATCGTGTCCATCTTCGTTTTCTCCACATCCTGTCTCACTGCTCCTCTGATACTGTTTCCACACAAAGTAATATTTCTTCTCCCTTCCTCTTTCCCTCCAATTTAATCAGTTTCTACTCCCATAGCTGACATTTTACTTTCCTCTGTTCCTCAGCCCTGGGGACAGTTGTTTCTTTGAGAATTTTCTCTAACTCCTCCATAGCTTGAGTCCTTGATATTCCAATAGCATTTGATATGCTTGGGTACTTATTAACCGTGTGGGAAACACTAACAGTCAGATTTTGGAAGATGTGACAAGGATCAGAGACAGAATATCAAGGTTGGTGTTAGGAAGAGGTTCACCAACAGTCTCCATATTTAAATAGCAATGTCACTGTCTTCTCAGTGATTGCATCTTACAAAAAATAAACATGTAGGGTGTTCTTTCTTAACCTGTTTAGTCTATTCTCTAGTCATTAATTTAGTTGGTTGCCACCTGATGTTACAGCTTCAGAGGCTTCTCTTTGCTCTCTGTAAGGGACATCCATTTTTAACAATCACTACTGCATAACACTGTATCTATACAGAAAACAAGCTCATTAATTAAGAAATGGTCTATTCAAGTAAAATCTACTACAAAGATGCCAGCCTTGCTGAGCTAATGGTGGAAAATTTATAGATTTCACATTAATTATGATCTTAGGGCTTAGATACCTTGTAGTATGAAGATTATTTTTTCACATGAGTAATGAAATTTTATCCATATGCTTATATTTTCATGGAATGGAACAATTATAATTACCCAACAACAAAAAATAATTCAATATTGAACTAAACAACTTGCTTCTTAATTTCTTTCTCATCAAAACAAAGTAACCCAGAGGGTTGGCCACAGAATAGTTTAGAGCAAAGGTGAGAAAATTATGATTCATGGGTCAAAGTCTTTTTCTGAAAAGAAAGATTTATTGGATCACATTTTCACTCATTTGTCCACGTGTTGTCTACGACTGCTTTTGTGCTACAGTGGCAGAGTTAAGAAGTTGCAAAAGAGACCATGTGGTCCCCAAAACCTAAGGGTTGTATCTGGGCCTTTGCAAAGAAACTTTTGCTAGCAACTGGTCTGGAATATGTCTTGCTCTCTTGTCTTGTGTATTTGATCCTGTGATGGTAATAAGATGTTGTATACATTATTCAAACTTTAATTCTTTAATTATAGTTACCTTTACACATAAAAACTTATGGATGTTTCTTGGGAGTGACAAATTATTTTAAAATTTAGATTTTGTACTTCGCCCATGTAAATAAGGTTTTCATTCCTTTGATGATGAAGAAAGTTTGGGTTTCGTATAAAATTTGCAAATGCAGAGTATCTATCTGTCCAAATCTGCTAAGATAATCTAACAACTATAATTGGTTTCGAGAGTCTCAAGAGGCATTCTAACAGTATTTATAAAATTAAAATACCCTAAGAGAGTCTGGATTCAATCCCAGGTATGACCTTCCAATACAAACCTCTTACCTCTTGTTGTTTAAATGCATTCTCTTGGACTTTGGCATTCAATGTTGCAATACTGAGCTGCAAATCAAGCAGTGTGGTGTTCAGACTTATTAATGACTTGGAGACTTCACCTATTACATTTCCATGTCCCTGGATGAAGGAAAGTAAGGAACTTAGCTGGAGAAGAACGTCATTAAACCTTTGATCGGTTGTCACACTGAAATTTTGGAAATTCTTGGCATCTATGAGATTGGCTTCATTATCTGAAAGATATTGGATTCTCTTCTCCACGTTGCTCATGTGTTCCGTAACAACTTCTCGAAATCTCATTGCATCTTCACTGTCATTTCCTTTTCCTGCGAGACTTGGAGATATATCATTTGCATTAACTGAACCAAATGTGCAATTCTTCATTTCCCATTTCAGGAGTTGAGCTGCGTATTTAAGTAAAAATAAACAGAGTCATGCCCTGTAACCTTAAATGCATCCACCATTCCATTCCACATCACTTCATCCCATTCTAACGTTCTGAACGGTATCCTAAATCAGGTATGTATTTTAAATATACAAAGTATGAACCAAGGTAGGCATACTGCTGAGAGGGAAACTGTCTCCTTTTCCCAATTTACATTAGAGTTTATCCCACAGTTAAGTCACTCTTTCTGAACTGCTGCTTAGATGAATCTTCTGGGTCGTGGCACGTGGCTCTGAGAGTAAGAGTAAATTCTAGAGATCATGAAGTACACTGTATGCTGGTCCTCAGGTGTGCAGTTAGAGTAAAACGAGATAATGCTTAACACAATGTCTGCAGTAAACATGTTGAGTAGGTTAGTTATTATGAAGACAAATGATAATGTGACAGAAACAATATGTAGTATCAATAAAGGTAGAAATATTAGTGTTACCCACTGTACGAATAAAGTGTTGGCTCCTCTTCCTTATCCTATCGCTAAGCTAGCAGAGTGTTATCATTTTCAGTTTCCACAGAACTAATTTACTGTTGGTAGAGAAGGAGACTGGATAAAAGAAGTTGTTTTAACTTTAAAAAATATTGTTTTTATAAGACTCCTCTTTACTTATTATAAAACATATATTTATAGCAGAAAATTTAGAAACGACAAGTAATAAGAAAAAATAATTTACCATTAATCTCACCGTCCTGAATTAAGTGCTAACAGTTTGGCATATGCCTATCAAATTTCTGTTCCCACTATCATATTATCATCATAAAAGCAAGATTTTATATACAATCTGGAAACTAGCTTTTAATTAGCACTCTATCATAGACTTCTGCATATTATTTAATATTGTTTTACAAAAATAATTAGAATAACTACATTGTATTCTATGTGTGATTCTACCAAATTTATTTAACAAAACTCATTTAGTTTGCCTCTGTTTCCACTAATATATTGAACAGTTTGATGAACAATCTTATAAGTAATTATTTCCTGAATAAAAAAATTCTACTAAATGCTATTTGGGGGCATGCGGAAGTGCCGATATATATTTCCAAATGGGCATATGTTCTCTAAACAAGCTAATTATCCTTCTGAAAGGATCTAGAGAAATATGTTTAGAGTTTCAAAAAATGAAAAGCATAAACATTACTTTTGCAGATAAAAATAATATATAATTATACACAATGAAGAAAATGTTAAACACCATTTTATATAATCAGTGGCGGTTAAGATTTTATTGTTTTTTTCATCTCTCTTTATATATCTATATTGTTTATACCTTTTAGCTATGTATATATCAGTCTCATCCATATTAATTTGAGTGCATAAGATTTTCCATATTTGACCATTATTGAGCAATAAAGAGTAACTTACTATTGTTTAAAAGTATATCTACATAAACAGTGATATCTGATCTGTCAGTTTTCTTAATAAAATGATATGGCAGTAGTATCAGCTTTATAGGTTTTAGAGACTTAAATGAGATTACACATGAAAAACACTATGTTCCACCCTGAGCTCAGGGTACCTGTTACACAAATGAGAGCTTGATATTTGCACAGGAACAAGCTGCCTGGTTCTGGAATCTAGTTCCATTCCTCCATTACTAGCTGGATTACTCTGAGAAAATTATTTATCTTTTCCTTGATTAGGTTTCCCCGGTGATCTAAAAGTAATAACTATCTTACAGTGGTGCTGAGGTTGAATGCGATAGGGCATGTAAATCAAGTAGCACACAGATGGCACGTGTGCAAACTCTACTCAAATTAAAGTGCCTTATCCTTGAAAGATATTATCTTAGTTACAGAGTCTTCACCATGTTCACTTAAAGAAGCTGTTTGATGATGGTTGTCATTGTAGCTATGATTATATTAAGTATTAAACTATATATGCAATTAAATCCCAATTAAAAAAAAACACATTATATCATATTTTCCTAGTTACAGTCTCTTTAAAATTAGGTTATTTGAATTAATAAAATATGTAACTACATTTTGATATAATCCACAACTGAGACCATATTGCATGTGCATTATTTTACATTTCTAAATTTATCAATAAATTATACAAAATAGTATACTTCTTACTTGGATCTCATCACATTTATTAAATTAAGTGTAGGGAGCAAGTTTTGGATTGACAGCCTCACTCATGGATTCATCAATTCTATGATTTATTTATTAAGCACCTACTATATATAAAGCACTGCTTGAGCGACTCTGGGAATAGAAAATGACTGGGAATGGATTTTGACTTTAACAATCAGAAATCTAAACTAACAATATTTGCAAAATTATCTCAAACTTGTCCCTTAAAAAATTTTCTTTTATGATAATTACTGCTTTTTTAGGTAGCAGTTAATAATCCAAGTTCTGGAGGAGAACTGCCTGGATTAGCGATTCTTGCTTTTCCTTTATAAGCTGTGCCTTTGAGCAAATTAATTGGTCCATGCTTCCATTTCACTATCTGTATAAATGGGATACTACTAGTCAGTGTTTAAATAATTAAATGAGCTGATATATGCAAAGTGCTTAGATCTTTTCCTGGCACATAATATACATTTGATACTTTTCAATATTTTAATTATTATTAATATTTCAGATTCAATATCTGTATGCCCAATACTGATAACAAGGGGAATTAATGTTGTGTAATATAAAAAAATTGGGAGGAGGTTGGGTGTTCCATGAGAAAGGTAGTATCTGTGCTTTATTTATTTACTTATTTTTTATTGGAGTATAGTTGCTTTACACTGCTGTGTCAGTTTCTGCTGTACAGCAAAGTGAATCAGCTATACATATACATATATCCCCTCTTTTTTGGATTTCCTTCCCATTTAGGTCACCCTAGAGCACCGAGTAGAGTTCCCTATGCTATACAGTAGGTTCTCATTAGTTATCTATTTTATACATAGTAGTATATATATGTCAGTCCCAAAAGAGAAAAACAAATATCGTATATTAACGCACATATATGCTTCAGACATGTTGATCTAATTACTCAACCATATAACTTTTACTTTCACTGGAAATACTTTTTATTTCATATGGGTAAAGCAAAACTTCTTCACAGTATAGAAAGGGAAGACTTGATTTAACAAAATGTCATGTGACCAAGGATTTTTCTTTAATACCAAGTTCAACATGAACTGACAATAAAGGCTATTTTTTGCTTACAGATTTAAAAACACAATATTGCTTATTTTCCCAAATCTTGAATGAAAACTAATTTAATCCTTACTTTCTTTAAAAAATTTAATACTGTATCAGAAATCTAGGTAAAGAATGCCAGAGTTCATATTTTCAAATGTTCATTTCTTTCATTATCATCAGAGAGATGCCATTTTGTGACTTTTCTATTTTACATTTGAAAGGAGGCAAATTTTATGGCTTGTGCAAAGACCTAGGGAGAGAGTTATATGTGATTTTACAGATCACATTTACTCTTTCATGTTGGCAAAACCTTTTTCTACCAAAAATTTATATTATTTTGAGCTAAAGGATCTTCAGTGTATCAGTAACAATTTATATACATTAATCTTAGATTATATCTTATTCTTCAGAAACATTATTCTATGTCGCTGTACTGTGATAGTGATCTAGTAGCTTCTGAAGAAAAGGTAGCGTGTGGAGAAGATTTTATAATTAAGAAATATCTTTCAATGTATAAGACACTTTAAATAGAGTTTTCATGTATAACACTTTATCTACTGATTTATATTTGCCAAAACAGAGTAATTTCTATCATTTCAGGGATACATTTTGTCTATATTTGAAATTTTTGGATATCAAGTAGAGATATGTATTGCATTTTAGTTTTCTTTTGGAAAATATTCTGACCTACAACTTACAGCTGTAAATGGATTGTCAGTGTTTCTTATTCAAGTATGATAGACACAGGGAGATCTGTTTCAAATTCTGGTGAATTTGGGTGCTAATGTGAACTTATAAGATTTGAACATTTTTAGCTTTTTGTCAGTCTTAATAGGTACATGCTATAGTTTTAGGAAACAAAGCTACTTCAAATCTATCATTGTCAACCCTAGAAAAAATGTGTTGACTAGCCCAGAGATTTTTGAACTTGGTTAGAACCCCGAAGTCTCTCCAGGCTTCAGTTTGTATTCTGCCTGGGCCTAGTAGAAAGAAGTTGCGCTCCCTCAGGTTGGCTCTGTAGGCCACGGCTTGTATAAAAGTGATGAAATGTATCAAATTCTAACTGGCTGATAGCTAATGATCCCTAACAATGACACATCTTTCAGTTATGCATTTCAAACTACAGATAAGCATATACATAAACAGCACATAGATAATCTCAGTTCATCAGGAAGTTAGTTGTTTAATGACAAACATGTCAGGTTCTTTTACTTAGATGGCTGTGGTTGGTTTGACAGGTTGATTGGTTCCGTTTGTTGTGGTTGGCTAATGTTTTTGTTTTGTTTTTGTTTCAAAGTAGGAGTTGATTTTTACATATGGAAAATATTTTCCTGGCTAAAATTATGACAACTCTGTTTTGTTTTGTTTTTTTACTGGCCAACCATATTTTGCTCTAAAAACCCGATTGCACTGGGAGATAACAGACCACAGAAGTTAGGAGTCAGGAGCCAGGGGTGGGAACTCCAACTCCATTGCTGAACAGTTTCCTTTTGTGGATGATGAGGGTGAGCATACGTCTGCTCAAGGGTAACTGTAAGGTGTATTAAGATAATCTGGAAAATGCATAGCCTAGTGCCTGAACATAGTACATGCTCAGAAACATTACAAAAATGTTACAGTTATTGTTGTTTTCGTTATCATTTCTTCCTTAGTAGAATTTTGGCTTTGTCTTGGAATATTCTTTACGTTGTCTCTTGGCGGAGGAGGTTTGGCCTTTATTAAGAGCATTTTCTTATTAATCTGATTAGTATGCACATAAAAATATATCTTCCTCCCAGCCTATCTCTTGTTCGAGCATATGTCCATTTTGCCGCTCACAAAGAGGAGAGCTACAAGGTATATAAATTCAAATGCCAATCAAATCCCTCAAAAATGCTCCCGAGGAAAATAATATTTACAGATTTGCTTGAGTTATACGCAAGCCATCCACCTCTGTAGAAATCCTCAAATTTATCCGCAATTCAAGCCAAACTCTCCAAAAAAAAAAATTGTACCTGAAAAACATCATGTAGAACCCAAGCAAAGTGTTCTATTTTTCTTTTTCTTTGAAAGGATGCTAGCAGGTTATTTTTAGAGATGTTTTAAATAATACCCTTATGAAATATGTGGCCATATAAACTGTACGAATATTACTGAGGGATAGGCCATTATTTTACGAGGTTTCCTCTGAAGACTCACAGGAATACTTCTTTCTGCTCTCAATACTAGGAGTAGAAGTGTATTTCTTGAACAACTGGCTTATTTTAGGCATCATTAATGTAAATGATCATGTTTATATCCTCACATTGGAAACTAGAATACTTACCATGAAATTTATGATGCACCATTAGAAATATATAGGACTTCAGAGGATAACATTTTTGAAATGGTCTAATTCTTTCCATCTTACCTTTACATACTTATATTTTTATCTCAAACTTCCATTTTCTATGCTATTTAAAAACATCTTTTTTACTTAGTAACTTTGCAGAATCTATTTTTTCATGAAATAACTTTGAGGAACACTTTGTGATGTGAAGTCACCCTTATGAATCTCCCATATACAAAAGACTGAATGCTTCTTTTTGCTCCTGCAATAATTAATTCACAAGATGAGTTGCTGAGTTTCAGAACTCTAGAATACTGTACCTGTCACTATTCCGATGATAGGTATAAGAACTACAAACACAAGGAGATAAAGGGCAATCAGTGCAGCTTTGAAAGACTTCATTTTCTCTTGAAGAGTTGGGCCATTTTTAGGATCTGAAAAACAAAAGCCCAACCTACTGTTAGAAAACTTACTCTTCTTACGTAAAATTTTTGAAATCTCCAATTATATTGTTAGCATCAAACCTATTGGAATAAAAAGGGAACAAAAAAATAGGTTCTCATTTATTCAGTAGAAAGCGAAAGGGACAGTCACAGAAGAAGCCAATACAGGCATCAGTATGGACATTTGATTTTCTTATCCATTAACTAAACATCCAGGACAAAGTTACTATTCTCTGCAAGTTGTACTTGTCTCATTTGGGGGCACTAGCTGGAAAATTTTAGTATTGATACCATACCAACATACATGCAAACCTAAATTTCATTCTTCTACTTCACATGGGAATATATTCTGGGTGAAAATAAAATTCCTCATGCAACTATATAATTATACCTTTTTTCAGATTTTAAGTGAGATAAGAGAAACATTATTGTCAATGATAATTATGCAAATTGTCTCTCCCAATTCCATCTCAATAGTTTTGTATTTGGATGCTTCTTATGATTTGAATATAATGTGAAAAAAATGAAATAAAATGACTCACATTTTGATTAAACTTTGGAATGGATCAATGAAGCCCATTCTCTGGATATTTCAGAACATAGTAATATTTTAGTATCATTTGCTTATATGGAACACCAATTCACATAATGGGATGCTAATTGTAGAAAAGATAACTCAATGTAGAGGGGAATCTTACTAGCAAAGGAAGACATTTCTCTGATTAAGTGAATACAAATTTCTTTCCTATGGCCATTGTCTTTATTGTTTAATAAAAAAGAAGGAAATTTTGTTTCCAGGTTGTAAACTCCTAAATTAAAACAAAAGTTTAGACATTGTTCAATAATGTTCTATGAGGGATTGAACAAAAAAGGAGAAAAAAATTAAGTAAAGAGAAGAAAACAATAAAGAAAAGGGGGAAAATTGAAGGAAAAAAGAGAAGGAGCAGGGCTTCCCTGGTGGCACAGTGGTTGAGAGTCTGCCTGCCAATGCAGGGGACACGGGTTCAAGCCCTGGTCCAGGAGGATCCCACATGCCGCAGAGCAACTAAGCCTGTGAGCCACAACTACTGAGCCTGAGCTCTAGAGCCCGCGAGCCACAACTATTGAGCCTGCGAGCCACAACTACTAAAGCCTGCACGCCTAGAGCCCATGCTCCACAAGAGAAGCCACCGCAATGAGAAGCCTGCTCACCACATCGAAGAGTGGCCCCCGCTTGCCGCAACTGGAGAAAGCCCGCGCGCAGCAAGGAAGACCCAACACAGCCAAAAATGGATGAATAAATAAATAAATAATTTTTTAAAAAAGAGAAGGAGCAACCACACTATAAGCAAGATGGGATATTCCATCTGTCAGGTGACTAAATTTGAAATCCAACCTGGCAGATGGAATATACACATCTAGGGTAAGTCTCAAGACCATAATTTTACATAGTGTCACTAACTCTAAGGACATTCTCCACGATTGCTTCTTTTTGCTCCTGCAATAATTAATTCACAAGATGAGTTGCTGAGTTGCAGAACTCTAGAATACTGTACCTGCCACTATTCCGATGATAGGTACAAGAACTACAAACACAAGGAGGTAAAGGGCAATCAGTGCAGCTTTGAAAAACTCTTATTCTACTTACTCGGAGGAAGCAAAGCGGTCATTGAGCGAGCATCAAACTTCACAGATTCTGTACAACTATCAGTGTCCTCCTGTTGATTGGGAGAGCTCTCCCACGGTTCCATACTTCTACCAAACACGTGGGAAAATATGATAATTACACACGGAATTGCTAGGGCCCTTTGGTAAAAAGTTTCAAATTGAAATTTATAATTAAAATCCAATTTTAGCAAGGGAACAAGTATAATTAGTTAGTTAAATTTACATATCTGCCATATATAGCAACATATTATACTTACCCATAAGTTTTAATTTTAACATTAAAAGACAGATTTACATGAACCCACTCATGTATCTTTCTATGTACAAATGTGTACCTGTGATTGTAGGTGTGTCTTTTTTTAGAGTGAGAGGTAACTTTGCTCTCTTTGCTAAAAAAAAAAAAAACCCAACTGGCAGAAAACAACCATTTAGCTGAAAAGAAAAAAATAATTTCCCTTAGAACAAACAGTAGCTGAAAGGTTGAAGGAAATATTTCCTGTCATCTTTTATCAGAGGTTCCAGATAGAGCAAACAGTTATGCAAAATTTGGAACAAATGTTTCCTGTGGTCTTTTATCAGAGCTTCATGAGCGAAGTTTTCTTTTGCCAAGGCATCAGCTTTATTCCTTTAGAAAGATTTAACAAAGTCTAGTCACAAGATTAGGAGCCAGGAAAAACTTAGTTTTTCTTTTCCTTTGTCTTCCTTTCCTTCCCTTCGCTTCCCTTCCCTTCCCTTTCCTTTCTCTTCCCTTCCCTTCCTTTCTTTTCCTTTTTTTTTTTTTTTCTTTTCTTTCTCACATATTTTTCTTTCAGGACTTCCTTCACTATATACATTGGCAGCATCTCAAATATGTGCTTGTATCTTTTTAAGCACAATCTATTATATTTTATGACCCAGTCTATGTCTATGTCCCTTTAAGGTGCATCAGAATCATTTGAAGGGCTTCCTTTAAAACACATTGGGGGGCCCCACCCCCAGAGTTTCTGATATTTAGGGTAGGGGTGAAGAAACTGCAATCCCAACAAGTTTTCTAGTGATGTTGTTGCTGCCCATCTGAGGACTGCATTTTAAGAACATTTGCCGTGAAAAGAAATTGTATGACTTTTTCTTGGAAACAGTTCAGTTCATTTGATTGATAAATTTAGCCTAAAGCCAACATCTTCTGATCATTATTTATATTCTCTAATGCTGAGTTATGGATTTAGCACAGCTGAAGTTGTAACTGAGTGTACTGGCAGCTCCAGGACACCAAACTCATGTCTCCTCCAGAAACTGAAGGAAAATCATTCATATGCAAACGTTCATCCTACTTTGGGAAGAGGTATTGACAGGTAAGGATGTGACTCAACTCCTGTCAATATATTTTTAAAAATATTACCAAGGAGATTCTTTATTTTGCAGTTTGTACCTGTATCATTCCATAACCTGGTCTTAGTTTTTTGTAAATCCTATTGATCTGACCAACGAGTGTGTTCTTTAAATGCTTCAGCCACTCCGGAGGAAGCGGGCAGAGGGGGAATTTATAGAACCTACATTCTCTTTTCTTAGGCAGATGTGAAGCTAAATAAACGATTAGCTGGGAACATTCACTATTACAGGAAACCAAATTGATTAATTCAGGTCCAGACTCTCCTGCCATTTCCCCCTTTTTAATTCACTCTATTATTTGATTTGGATGACAGTTTTTTACTTGCCATGGAAAACGAATGAACAAAACAATTTTTAAAAATGAGACGACAATAAAACTTAGCTAAATGCATTTTAAAACTACAGTTCAAAGCAATTGGGGGACCTCCCTGGTGGTGCAGTGGTTAAGAATCCACCTGCCGATGCAGGGGCACGGGTTTGAGCCCTGGTCCAGGAAGATCCCACATGTCGTGGAGCAGCTAAGCCTGTGCGCCACAACTACTGAGCCTGCGCTCTAGAGCCCGTGCGCCACAACTACTGAAGCCCGCTCACCTAGAGCCCATGCTCCGCAACAAGAGAAGCCACCACAATGAGAAGCCCGTGCACCACAACGAAGAGTAGCCCCCGCTCACCGCAACTAGAGAAAGCCTGAGCGCAGCAATGAAGACCCAATGCAGCCAAAAAAAAAAAAAAAAAACTATTAGGACTGTGGCAAAGCTTTTAAACTTTGAACTCAGTTTATAAAGGATGGGCTCACAAAGTATATACATTTAGACACCCCTGCTATGTACCTAGAAATCTTTTCCTATCAGTCTGTCTACCAGCCTCTTCTCCACATGTTTGACTATGGCTTTGGCTCTAATAGTTGAGATATTATGATTCCATTTTCACCTATATACAAAGGAAACATCCTTGGGACTTCCCTGGTGGTCCAGTGGTTAAGAATCTGCTGTCCAATGCAGGGGACGTGGGCTCAATCCCTGGTTGTGGAACTAAGATCCCACATGCTGCAGGGCAACTAAGCTCACGTGCCGCAACTAGAGAGAAGCCTGCATGCTGCAACTACTGAGCACGTGTGCCACAACTAGAGAGCCCACACGCCACAACTAGAGAAGCCCGCGCACTGCAACAGAGCCCACGCAGCAAAAAACAAAACAAAACAAAAAACAAAAACAAGAGAAACAAAACAAACAAAAAAAAGGAAACATCCTTATATTACTAAGTCTTCTAAATGGGAATATTTTTGTAAAAGAGGTGAAAACTTTAAATCTGATATATCTGTCTAGATTGTGAGCTACATAAGAGGCGGGACCATGTCTGGTTTTGTTCAACATTATATTACCAGAACCTAAAGCAACCTGGAATATAGAATATACTTAATAAATATTTGTTGAATGAATGATCTGATTTGTTCTGTGTAAGATACTAGTCTCATATAGTTTTGTTTTTTTTAAAAAAAGATGGACGTTTAGAGGTAGGGGGACCAAAAAGGTTTGTTTCTTCTGATAGAGAACTTACTGGTAAATAGGTTTTGCCCATAATTCAGATTTTTTTTTCTTTTTCTATTCTACATTCTTACTCTTTTGATAGTTTCCTTGAACAGGAACCAATCTTAGAGCTGGGTGACCATGTTATATTATTGGGACACTGCCACTGTCTCTAGCCTGTTCCTACTCAGCATTCCTTTTTGTTTTGTCAGTTCTAATTGGCAAATAGCCATGACCACATCCCACTGCATCCTCAAGGAAACACTACTAGCATTTTGGTTGGGACCATTCTGTTTTGTGAAGGATTGTCTTAGTTGTGTAGGATGTTTACCACCCCTGGCTGCCACCCATCAAATATCAACAATGTCTCCTAATCATTATGTCACTGCTTCTCCCTCCAAAAAATCCAGAAACTTCATCTCCACACATTTCCAAACATCCAACCCTCTTTGAGAATCACTCTTCAGCATGTATATCCAATGTGGATGAAAAGTAAGGAACTTTCTCTCTCTCTCCAATATTTGCCTTGAGCAATCTGACAGTTAACATGTCTTTAATAAAGATTTGTTTTAATGAAAAAAATGCATATCTTCATGAGCATCAGCAACAATACAGATTCCTCAAAACATTACGGGGATATCTTTCAAAACACTCTCTGTGTGCTTAACCCTTTAAATATATATATTACAGATCTTTGTCAAAGCCTATATGAATGCTTTTTACAGAAAACTTAAACATTTTATTATTTTAAAGAGAAAAGAAAGCAGCAAATCCAGAATGAGAATCCACTGATCTAATCTTGGTTTCAAATAAAGCAGGATGAATGTTACTTTCATCCATATACTTGCTCAGAAGCTCCACATATATTTTCAAATACATTTGCAATTTAGATCGTACAGGGCCTCGTTGGCTTAAAAAACTTTTCTTGGGAGAAAGAAAGAATCTCATTTTTTAAAATTGGCTCTAGAGTGTTACATGTTATATCATAAAAACAAAGAAATAGATGGCAAGTATTGAGACATTTTCAAACAATGACTTTCAGATGGAAATACCTGTCCCTTCACGTAGGCCAGTCCAACAAATTTCTGTCATGTGTTATTATTATACCAAGCGCCGTGCAAGTGTCTAGGATGTCAAAGACAACATGTGTAGAATATCCTCGACCACCAAAGAATTTATGCACTGAAATGAAAGACTAAAATCTTTATAAAAAATCACAATGTGTTATGTATACACACAAAGCACAGGCATAGTCCAAAGAGGAGGGATTAACTCTTTGGGGAAAGTATGTAGTCAAGGTGAAAACATAGAAAAGATGACACTTTATCAGAGTTTTGAAAAATGAGCAGGAATTTGGGGTGAGAATATTCCAGGGAAGGCAAATATGTTAAAGGGCATAAAGGCATGAAGAACATGGGGGCTAGAGCGAATCAGAATCATGGAATCAGGAGTCCTGGACAGAGGGTCAGCAGAAGAGGCCAGAGAGGCATGTAGCTGGGGGCATCCTACTCATCAATCTCTTCTTTCATTTTTTAATGTCATAAATTGACCTCGCTTTCACAATCTACCCAAATATAATATTGAAGATGTACCTATACAAAGTAAGCAAAAAAATTATCTTTTGTTTTAGCAATAGGGATCTGGTTTATATTACTAGTAACAAAAAATATATTGTCCATTAAATATTTTGCTGATTTCCCTTACATCCTGAAATAGAGATTAAGTTCAATTTTTTTTATTAAAGTGAGTTACAAATTTTTTTTTTTTTTTTTGGCTGCATTGTGTCTTTGTTGCTACGTGCAAACTTCCTCTAGTTGTGGCGAGCAAGGGCTACTCTTCATTGTGGTGCGCAGGCTTCTCATTGCAGTGGTTTCTCTTATTGTGGAGCGCAGGCTCCAGTAGTTGCAGCACGTGGGCTCAGTAGTTGCGGCGGGCGGGCTCTAGCTTGCGCGGGCCTCAGTAGTTGTGGCTTGCGGGCTCTCGAGCGCAGGCTCAGTAGTTGCGATGCATGGGCTTAGTTGCTCCGCGGCATGTGGGATCTTCCTGGACCAGGGATTGAACCCATGTCCCCTGCATTGGCAGGTGGATTCTTAACCACTGCACCACCAGGGAAGTCCTCAATTTTGTTTTTCTTTAGGCCTCTACACTTTGATCTATCTTTTATGGGCTTTAGATGATAATATACATCTTTTACATTACTGTATTTCAAACTGTGATTTCTTTGGGTAGATTTATTAAAACTGAAAAAGAAAACCCTCTAATAAATGTTTACAAGTGGATTAGACTAAATGACCATATCTGGGAATTCCCTGGTTGTCCAGTGGTTAGGACTCCGCACTTCCACTCCAGAGGGCATGGGTTCGATCCCTGGTCGGGGAACTAAGATCCCACATGCTGGGTGGTGCAGCCAACAAATAAATAAATAAATATCTGGGCTATAGAGGTATAGAGGGCTGAAAGGGAGATGAACACTAAAATCTGTTGAGTGGCATGATGAATGAAAAATATTTCCCTTTGGCTACTCTGGGTGCACCATGAGTTTTGTTTGTTTTCTGGAGCAGTGTATAACAAGGGTTAGTTAATCATGATCTGTATGAAATATCAGTATACTTTTTTCCATTAAAAAAATAGATTAAGTTAATCATAGATGACATTGTCATAAGATGGCTAGCATTTTCTGTTATTTCTTTCTTTTGTTCTTAGTCTCCATAGTCGCTGAGAATCTCATCTATTTCCATGGCAGAACCACTACATGCATCCTGACCAGGCCAATATATCCAGCTCAGATCTCATGTCTCAGAATCAGATTTTTTTTTTTTTTTAAATAATACAGCTAGCTACAATGGTGTACTTTCCACATCAACCTAACTTTTCTTTTTCCAGGATTTTTGATGTTGGCATGCCACCCGTTTATATCATCTGTTTATTATTATAATCATTCTTTTTTTTTTTTTTTTTTACTATTTTTTGTGTAGCAAGGCATACATGACATAATCAGGTGTATGGCAATACAGAATTAATATGGCAGTGCTAGAAAAGCATGGTCATTCAAACCAGAGGCCAGGACTTTATTCTAGATCACTCTCACCCAAAGACCCGTATCTGGTAGCACAGCAACTCCTGACTTCCTCAAAGCCATTCCTTCCACTCGATCCCAATTTTTAGATTTCAGTTCATTTTTATCTACCCAGCCAGGCATCTTAGATAGTAGCAGTGGGGTAGGCAATTGAGGGGCGAATCCAAGAGGCATTAAGAAGGAGGAGGAAATTCAAAAGAACTGATGAACAAGCATCAAAATGTAGCACTTTAACAAAGACTAGGAGAAAAAAGTCAAACAGTAGAAATTATTTTTCAGGAAAAAAATATGGCAGATAGAAACAAACACATTTAGTAGGCTAGTAAGGGAAGAATAGCAGTACTAAAAATAAGGAAGAAACTTTGACACTCTGGTAGAACAGGAAGTCAGGGTCAGGGAAAAAAGAAAAGAATGTCAAGACATGCAGGTCACCCATAACCTACCACACGGAATTTGAGCTGCGTGACTTGTATGGTAGAGGCAGAAGCAGATGCTGAGAGATCAAGAAGCAGTACATGTATAAACATGAAATGCCTTGAGTGTATACTGGAAATCTAGTCACGTTCATGCTTTTCTGTTGAGAAGAGATGCTGAAGATAGTACTGAGGTAGTACACGGAGGACAGGGTTATTTTTTCCTGCTTGTTCTTCTCATCTCCCAAACTATTAACACCAGAGTATACCTGGTCTCAGTTCTTGTCCTCCTTTTATCTTTATTCACTTCCTCGGTGAGCTCACCAGTCTCATTGCTTTAGATACAATCTATACGGCTGATGACTCTCCGTCTTCATCTCCCACCCAGGCCACTCCTTTTAACTCCAGACCTGGATGTGCATCTCCCTAACAACACCACCATCTGGGTTTCTAATATGGCCCAAACCTAGGGGTCTCCTTGTCACCCACTTTCTGTCATCCTCCACATCCAATCTACCATCAGACCTTGCTGGTCTGATTTCAAACCCTAAGCAGAAACTGACTGCTTCTCGTCACCTCCCCTCCTGCTATCCTGGCTTAAGCCCCATCATCTTTCTCACCTGGACGATTTTAATAGCTCCCTATGTGGTCTCTCAGCTTCATTCAGTTCCTTCCATTTTACTTTCCACACAGCCTCTAGAATGTTCCTCTGAAAAAAGTAAGTCAGACCATATCACTCCTCTGCTCAAAACATGTGAACACTCTCTCATCTCACGCGGGTCCTGACTAAAAGCTCACTAGCTCAGACAGACCATTCTCCAGCGTCAGATTTAAAATGGCAGCCTACCTCTTTCACTTCCTCTTCTCCTTCCTGCCTTGATTTCCAGCCCCAAACTTACCACCGTCTAACATGAAATACATTTCCCTTGTTTATCTTGTCTATTGTCTGTCTCTTTTTGCCCAAGTTAGATCCATGATTCAGGAGTTTTTATCTCTTTGGTTCAATGACTAGAGAGTTCCTGCCACTTAGCATGTGTTCATCACTAGAAGAAATTCCAAAAATAAATGAAAGATAAAATATTTTGCAAGATGACTGGATTTTATACCTGGGGTTATGCCTCAAGAAAAGTCTGCATTTCACTAATGCAGAAATATAAAAAATTCTTCTGCTACACTTTGGGAAATAAAAAGTTTTTCTCTGAATTGTGTGTAAATAGGAAACTGAAACAAAAAATCTCACCCTCAAGGTTCCCACTTTTGCCTCAAAGGCACTCGTGAGACTTACCAGATTCCTTCAGTTCCTTACTCTATCAGTATAAATTTTTTAGTAATGTTAGAGAATATACACATGTGAGGTTTTGTTATCAGCCAGTGAACAATTCACATAATCCAAGTGTGCCTTTAAATGCCTTTTCCAAAGTTAAGAGAAAAAGTAACTTCACATAAAGTTATTCCTAACAAATGTCAATGCGCTGACAAAGAATTATGAAATCGTTTGAGTCTGTATAGTCTACTGAAAGCATGTTCTCATGAGAAGTGAAACACATCTCTGCACTATCAGCTTTTCATGAAGTGGGTGAAAAGTTTAGAGAAGCTACAACAGGAAAAACAATGAAAGGATTTCAGTGTTTTTCTGTTTGAAAACACACTCTTCTTTTTTCCTGTTTTTATTATAAAAACATTATAACACTATTAAAGATAAGTTGGGACAAAACTTCTATCATCCCATCCCCCTAATAGAAGAAAAACATTGAGTGTATCCATGTTACAAATTGATACCATAGTGTACATTATCATTTGGTCTTATGCATTTCCCTTAAAATCATATCAATAACTTTATACTTTGAACTATTTTTTCAAATTTAAAAATGATGTGCTACATAATAATTCATCAAATATATGTATCTTATTTATGCAGCCATTTTCCTATAATTCTTTTTAAAAAAATGTTCCCTGTTCTTTGGAGGGCAATGTTTAACTAATATAGATGATGATGCTGTAAATATTTTCATAACTTAGCTTTTTTCTTTCGAAATGTTTCTTTAGGATAATTCACTATATGTTGAACTACCAGGTGACAGGAAGACTATCTCAAACTTCTTAGTATCTACTGTCTGACTGCTCTTTAAAAAGATCGTACACATTTACAAAGATTCCAGTCACTTATGTTTTAAACCAAATTCACCACTATTCAATAACAATGTTTATTTTAGAATTATTTAGATTTTAGTAAGAGTTAAATGATACCTTAAGGTGGCTTTCATTTGCATTTTTTTTACTTTTAGTGTGGAAAGACTATTTCCATGTTATTTTTTACTATTTATTTTTCTTCTTGAGTTTTTATTTATTCATATCAATTGCTCATACATTCCCCAGGGTATCTTTCTTTACAGAGATATGAAAAAACTCTTTTACGTAATATAATTTAATGCACATTCTTTTTTCTAAGACTATGTCTTATTTGAATTTATCCTCCAACTCTCAATGTTAATTTCACTGTTAAGATTTGGGGTACATAATAACTTTGTAATCTTATTATTTAAAAACAAAAACTCTGATTTTGTGAACAGTTAAAAACCCACATGAAGTGAACATAAAGTTAACATGTTTGTGAAACCAGTAGCTCTACACTTACAGAACACATCCATAAGAGGGATTAAGGTAAGGCCTGGAAACATTCATATTGTCCCTGATGCTACTCACATTCATCCTCTGTAGTGAAGGAGAAAGAGCTTCAATTCTTTAATGTGAGGTCTAGACATGAATGTTGGCTGTGTCCTTTCCTTGCTATGTGATCTTTGGCAAATATTTTAATTTATTTGATTGCAGATTCTTTATATATATACATATATATATATACACATACACATGACTATATATATATAACCATATATATGGTTATAATATCAATTTATAGAATTATTATGAGGATTAAAAATAATTTTTGTAAATTGTCTGGTACATAGACAACCACCAGTAAATGAATCACCATTATTTTAAAACACCAATTTTTTTTTTTTTAACATGAACTCTTCTTATTTTATCCTCACAGCAGCACCATGAGGTATTTTCTCTATTTTACAGGTTGGGAAACCAAGAGCTGAAACACTGAAGTACCTAGTTAACGTAACACCACTGGGGAGAGGGGGAGCTGGGGCCTGAAGGTAGGCAGTGTACTACCAGAACAACAGCTCCTAAACCCTGTGTAAAACATTTATAATCTCACTCTTATGACTTTTCTATCAGTATTCTCACATTGCCAATGAGACGCCTAACCCCCATTTTTTATGTCGTGTAAATCTTAATCATTCTTCAAGATGAACTTAAATTCTAACACCTGCATGAAGATTTTTCTTTCTCCTCTTGAAGTAGTTGTGGCCTCTCCTGTATCCCCACGGTAGTTATATAGAGCACTTTCACACCCTTACAGTGCCCAAATTATATTATGCCAATTTGCCTTAGATCATGATCTTCCTGAAGACAGAGACTGTATTTTATTTTTCGTATCCTTTCCCTATATCTAGTTCAGGGAAGTGCACATAATCGATGCCCAACCAAGATTCGCTATATGAGCAGTAAAGACAATATGAAGTATCAAAGTCAAAAGTATTATGTAAAAACTAAGAAGATGAGACTAATTAAAATATACTTAGTCATATTTTGAATAAAGCCAATAATTTTTAATAAAATATGCACAATTATATGCCAAAAATCTCTTGCTAGTTCAGCACACATATACATTTTTCACCCACAGAAAATCTAGCAGAAATCTCTATCACTGAAACAATCAAATCAAATAATTAGGGATAGGATAAAAAAATTCTACCACAAATTATTGATCACATATGTATATAGTTCTCACATATCACATACACACATACGTTTAGACACACACAAACACACAGAGTAGACACATACACTCAATAGAAGCAATTTGGGAAAAGCATAAGTAAACTTCTTTTACCGTGTGTCCTAAAGACGGCAGCACTGATTTATCCACTTCCCTCTCTTAACAATTGAAACCTAAAACCTTTATCACATAATATTTCAGCAGGGCACATGAAGAAAGGAAATGACACATTTGTATGTTGGAAATCTTTCTTAACAATGTATTTCAATAGTACTCTCCTCAGTGCACAAGTGTGCAAAATCTAAATTTGTCAGATAACTCATTCCTCTTCCCATCTAGGACTTCACAAAAGAAAAAGAGAAGTAAAATGAAAAAGAAACGGAGTTATTGTAACAGGGTACATAATGTATGGCGGACTGATCTTTTCCTTTTTATAAGATATGTCTGCCTTCTATAACATTCTCATTATTATTTATCTTCTATTAATCTCATTATCTTCCACTAATTCTCATGATCTCTTTCGTACTATATAACCTTGAGGGAAGACTCCATGTTTAAGTGATTTGTTTTTCTTAATCCTTTTCCCTATATCCCTTATCTCTAGCTTCAAACACAAAACACAGGAGGAAAGGATTCTTACTAAGGAAAAGTAGTAATCCCATACTGCTCACTTCAGCTCTGTCTATAGTGATGTTAGCATTATCTATCGATCTCTTTTGAGCACCTAAAAAGTTACTTATTTCCCCAAGAGTATAATACAGGAAAGGGGTCTCAGGCATGGAATCGGAGCAAAGGAATGACCTTCATCTTCTACCCCTGTCAGAGTTTTACACTTTTAATCTCATTTATTTAATCACATTCAAGTTCCAGTAGGACACGTATAATAAAAAACACACAACATTACATGCATGAGCTAATTTTTAGATCGATTCTTTTGGGGGAAGGTGTTTAATTTATATTCCATGGATACTTCTTGGTGCTCCAAACAGGGAGGGATCCTACTTTCTACCAAAAGATGGTCAAAATGACCTTGCCTTGCCCATGGGCACCACAGAACACTACCCCCCCCCCCAGGAGATAACATGCCTGGTAGAGAGAATGCAGGAACAGTGCAAAGTGCTTGAGAGAAAGAAAGTAGCAGTGTCCCACGGCCATTCTCATTACTGCAAAGGCTAACAAGAGTAGTAACAGAGGTGTTGAAGCTGGCAGCACAAATGCTGGCCAGGCAGCTTTAGACAAGTGTAGGATCACAGACGAGGACCCAGGCTGGACCAGCATGAAGGCTATTCCTTACCCACACTAGTTCACCAAATTCTTCGTGAAGAGGAACTGGAGACTAACATCAGAACTCACTCTCTTTCCTTTATAACTGTTTCTATATACATCTTATTATAGACTATGGTCCTTTGAGGGTCTTGAAAAAACAAAAATCTAAAGTTTAAGAACCCCTAGGTATATTGCTAAATTTGGATAGCCCTGTCAATATTACATGATTAGAAAAGTCAGACTCTGGAAATAACAAGTGAAGCCACCAACTTTCTACCCCAATGAGGTCCATTTCTGCCAGAGTGGGCTATATTTCAAGGATGTCTCTGTAATATTGTTATGTATATATCTTTATTTCCACAATGCTAACCACTTCTCTATTTGATTACTTCCACATTCTTCAGTCAACCTAATCATTTAAAACAAAAAAATCTGTGTGTGTATAGAATATCATATAATGTATTATATTATATGATATTATCTATTAGGTCTTACTCTCTGTAAGATACCTTACCAGGGAACCAGGTAGAAAATGTTCAGGTCAAGCTAATGATTCATGGAAAGAACAGAGGGAGGGAATGGATTTTTACATCCATTGATTCATTTGAATTCACAGCAACTTTGTCAGGTCATTTTCCTGATTAAGAAACTGAGGCTTAGATATTAAGTAAACTTGTCAAGATCATAGAGCTATGAGTCATCAGGGCTGGTATTCAAATACAATTAAGTCTGATTTCAAAACTTGGCCAAACGCATTTTTCTCAGTCTGAGATCAGTGTGTGTATTATCAGGGGCCGTTAGCACAAACGTTATATTGAAAACAAACTACAAACATGGGCATATTCCAGATCATCAGAATAGCTGCTTTATCATCAGTTACTGCTATGGGATTCCATGACTTCGTTTTTGTTGCTTATGGACATATTTGTCTAGATTAAAGACTATATAACATTTTGCCCAATGTTCAAATAAAGTTTCATGGTTAAATAAAGAAATGGGTTGGAAGAATTGACTTGAGTCTCTCAGCGCTCATTGTGGTAGAAGAATGCAAGCTGAACTCAAAGGAAGATACATTCTATACTCATAAAGTGATACTTTTGAATGTCTAAAATTGCAACAGGTCATTAGTTACAAGGTACATGATACCATGTATTTACATGATAAATCTGCACAAAGATAATATTTTTTCCTATTCTGGACTCAAAGTAATAGATAGTAATTCTTACTATCTACTTACTGTTTTAATAATTAAAAGTTTTAATAATGTTGCATTGGACACATCTCTCCATGTGAATATAAAGCCTTTATACAACTATTAAAAGATACCTCATCAAAATTGGCATTGAAAAATTGCATCCTAGCAGAGCTTTTGATTGATGATCATAAGAAAAACTTTGATGTTATCAGTATCATTTTATATAACTTTATATGAACAGAAGTTTCCTTCCAAAGTATTATTGAAGTTAAAATACATAAATAGACTAAGTACAGAATCAGAACTAAGTGTATCTTCCTTCTGCTAAGCCTATGAAAAATGTTTTGGTTCACCCACAGGATCCTAAAGTGACACAGTTGATTAAAGTTTTAGCATTTTTGTAGGGTTTTTAAACTTAATTTACAAATGCATTATATTTGTAAAATATATTTGTAACCAAAAGTTGGTTAGAACTAGAGACCTATGGAATTTAGGTCTAAATTTATGTTTCTATGTTTTAACATATAATTATAAAATAATATAATCCACACTCAGTGAGGTAGAGGGACTAAAATACTTACTTTCCTTGGAGAAACGCACTTTACCATACTGTTTCAAAAACCATACGGTTTTTAAAAGAAAGTGCAGGGCTTCCCTGGTGGCGCAGTGGTTGAGAATCTGCCTGCCAATGCAGGGGACACGGGTTCGAGCTCTGGTCTGGGAAGATCCCACATGCCACGGAGCAACTGGGCCCGTGAGCCACAACTACTGAGCCTGCGCGTCTGGAGTCTGTGCCCCGCAACAAGAGAGGCCGCGATAGTGAGAGGCCCGCGCACCGCGATGAAGAGTGGTCCCCGCTCGCCGCAACTAGAGAAAGCCCTCGCACAGAAACGAAGACCCAGCACAGCCAAACATAAATAAATAAATAATGTGAAACCTTAAAAAAAAAAAAAAAAAGAAAGTGCAGATATCTAAAGAGCCTGTAAGTCCCTACAATAAGAAAAAAACCGGAACACACTGAAAACCAGTGACTCTTCCTGGAGCTGGCAGAGAATTGAGGTCTCAGGGCAAACTTTAGAGAGGTAAACACAAAAACTCACAGCTGAGTTCCGCTTACCTGGGGCAGAGCCGCTAGAATCCTAAACCAGAGAGAACACTTACGTTGTAATTTGGACGAATTGCTGGAGGCTGAGTGAGGGCCAGTGAGAGTGAGGGACTCCTGGGGACGCAGTCTCAGGGGGGAACCCCAAACTTCCTGGGCTTTATCCCCAGGAACCCCAGCAGGTTCTTACAGCGAAGAGCCAAGAAAACTCAAAAACTCAACTGGCGCCTCTGGCAGAGGGAGGGGAAAGTAACCATTTTGAAATGTCCCCCCTCCCCCGGAGCATTCTCCGTATTAAAGGCTTACTCTCCAGGGAAAGGCCTTCACCGGGCCTTATCTCACCTGGGCCTTATCTCACCTGGGCCGCTGACGGGCAGTTACCGTCCTCCAGCTTCCCTCCCGCCCTACTGAAGGGGGAGCGGGAGGAGCTAAGAAACCCTTGGGAAGGTCACGGTCGGGGACAGGGCCCAGTGAAAGACTGGGATTTAATCGGTTATAGAACACTTCCCCTCCCCATACCTTACCGCCTCTTGGGCTCCAGTAGGATAAGAGTGGATTACAGCTGAAAGACCTGCAAAGTTCTTTTTTTAAGGGAAGTTTGTAGGGAAACCCCCAAACTACAGAGGAGACAGAAACAGACACTGGAGGAAATTTTAGCCTCTGACAGCTCCAGCTCCAGCAAATATTAAACACAGCCCAACTCCTAGCGAAGTTACCATAAAACCTCACACTAACATGCTGTTTACCTCAGTTCCTATACCTGACCTGACATATCCACTCCAGTTTTCAACAAAAGACATGCTGCAAGTCAAGAAAGTGTGTGCCAGCCCTAAAAGTCACCGGTTCCTCGGATAGTTAGGGAAGTGGTGAGGGGTAAGGGGGGGTAGAGTATGTACAAAATACTAGTGACTAATTTCCCTCAAGCAACATTAAGAAATCACTCCTTCCTCGTGATTCATGTCTTATTAAAGAGACACAAAAATGCCAGTTAAGAAAAAAGTGATTGTGATATTTTTAAGTGATATTTTTAAAACATGAATGACCTGAATTTAGGGAAGTTTGGCTTCAGAGTGACAGACCCATGTAGTTTAAATAAGCTTAAATGTGGTAAAAGTGTCAATTTAAGTTTGAGCAAAATTCATTAAGCAAATTCTTCCTCTTTTTCTTTTTTTTTTTTTTTTGCCACACCACACGGCTGGTGGAATTTTACTAACCAGGGATGAAACCTGGACCCTCAGCAGTGAGAGCCTGGAGTCCTAACCACTGGACCACCAGGGAATTCCCTCCTTAAGTAAATTGTTATCCAGAAGTCTCCTGGAATCATTATGAGATGTCAGCCTAGGGTCTCAAAAGAGAACAGAACTTTCTACCACAGCTAAGAGAATTGCAGCAAACTGAGTATCACTCACTTTATAGCAACTTCACATGCGCCATATTCTTTCCTACTCATAGCAAAAAATTCTTCATTTTAAAATGAGAGAACTTAAAGACTCTTCAAAAAATTTATCGAGGGACACCTGGCCGGTGACAGAGCATGAACTAGAATCTATATTCTGTGATGTTCTTTCCACTATGCCACTTGGATCCTTAGTTTCCATGAACGCACATAATTACTCATCTCTACGTCTCCATTTTCTCCCATATCTTCAGAAGCTAGGGCTGATGATTTCCAGGAGTGCTTCCAAAGCTCAGATCTTTTGCTGTTTGATCTGCCTCCATTAGCTTTCAGAGAATAAAGGGCTCTCTCTCTGATTTCCAAATCTCTTGAAAACACTACTCCTTAGCCGACTCGAACCAGGAATCATCTGGGGAAGGTGATTCTGAGCAATGTAGTTCCTGGCATCTCCCGTGGGGCACAGGAAAGACAGTAAAAGTGTAGTGAGGCAAAAAGCAATAGTGGATGTCTATGTAGTCTGACAACTCAGAAAAGGACACTTACCATCCAAAGAGGGAGTGGAAACTGAATTGCTGAAAAGGGGGAAAGACAGTCTTGGGTGCAGAACACAGTGCATCCAAATGCCTGAAAAAGACAGGAACATGAAGAGTGTCAAAGACCAGAGCAAGGCCAGTGTGGCCGGGGTAAAAATGGAAAAAGTGGCAAGCAAGGTTCCAGCTAAGGCTGAGCGTTGGGTAGGTGGCCATGAACTGAGGAGTTTTTCTTTATCTTAAGAGCAGTGGATGGACTTCCCTGGTGGTGCAGTGGTTAAGAATCTGCCTGCCAATGCAGGGAACATGGGTTCGAGCCCTGGTCTGGGAAGATCCCACATGCCGCAGAGCAACTAAGCCCATGCGCCACAACTACTGAGCCTGCGCTCTAGAGCCCACGAGCCACAAGTACTGAGTCCACGTGCCACAACTACTGAGACTGCGCTCTAGTGCCCACGAGCCACAACTACTAAGCCCACGTGCCACAACTACTGAGACTGCGCTCTAGTGCCCGCGAGCCACAACTACTAAGCCCACGTGCCACAACTACTGAAGCCCGCGTGCCCTAGAGCCCATGCTCCGCAACAAGAGAAACCAACGCAATGAGAAGCCCGCGCACCGCAACGAGGAGTAGCCCCCGCTCGCCGCAACTAGAGAAAGCCCGCACTCAGCAACAAAGACCCAATGCAGCCAAAAAAAATAAATGAAAAAAAAAACCAAACAGCAGTGGAAAGACATTAATGATTTTGAAGTGGGATGAATGAGACATATTTGGATTTTAAAAGTTGACTGAGTGCAACGTGGAGAACAAATTGGATGTGGGCAGTGTGGTTGAGTGCAAGTCGACTAGTTAGGAAATTACTGCAATGGTGTTGGGGAAAGTTGATGGCAGCTTGGACTTGGGTGGCGTCAGTGGTAAAGGGGAGAAGTGGAGAGAGATATTAAACGGCAAATTTAATGGGACTTGATAATGGATTTGATGGTGAGAGATGGTGGGCTTAAATTTTTCTCATTTACTACTCCAGATCCACTCTCCACCTTTCTCTACCTTTCTATTTTCCCCAAGAGGTTGACTTTTTGGACTGAAACACATAGCTCTCTTGATCTCTGGCTTCTGATGAGGTCTGGCAAATGGGCAGCCCAGCAGATTTGTGAAAGGAAGGAGAGTTGGTTCTTCATGTTAATTGTCTAGAAATGAAATAAATACTTATTATCTGGGGATGTTGGTGGTCTCTTAAGGGCTACTTGACCTATATAAGCAGAAAATGTCTGGGTCTGTTAGGCAGAAACCTAACTCTCATTACTGTGGAGATTTCATTATCATACCCATTTCCAGAACTGTGATAGCTAAAAAATCCACTACTTTTTAAGAATAACCCATGGCTGGTGATAGGACTTAGGGTTGGTAGAATAATGTCCTCCCCCAGAAAGCTATCCACATCCTAATTCCCAGAAGAATGTTATGTTACAAGGCAAAGGGGAATTAAGTTTGCACATGGATTTAAGGTTGCTAATCAGCTGACTTAGGGAAATTATTCTGGAATTATCTGAGTGGGTCCAAGGTGATAACCAGGATCCATAAAAGTAGAAGAGGGAGGCAGAAGAAGAGGGTCAGAGGAAAAAGTTTCCAGTTTTGATGATGGAGGAAAAAGGCCACAGGCTAAAGCCTGTGAGTGCCCTCTAGAGGCTGTAAAAGGCAAGAACATAGATGTTCCCTTAAAGTGTTGAGAAAGTATATGCAGCCCTGATGACAACTTAATTTTAGCCCAGTGAGATCTATTTTGGACATCGAACCTAGAGAACTGTAAGAAAATAAACTTGTATGCTTTTTAAGCCACTAAATTTGTTAATATGTTATTGCAGCAGTAGAAAACTAACCCAGGACTGTTTGTTTGTTTGAGCTGCCATAATAAAACACCACGTTAGATAGACAGGGTGGCTCAAACAATAGAAATTTATCTTTCACAGCTCTGGAGGCTGAGGTCCAAGATGAGGTTGTCAGCAGGTTTGGTTTCCCCTGAGGCCTCTCTCCTTGGCTTGCACACGGCTGCCCTTTTGCTTCTCCTTTACATGGCTGTCCCCTGATGCTCACGTTCCCCTGGTGTCTTTCATTCAAGTTTCTTCTTCTTATAAGGACACTAGTCATATTGGATTAAGGCCTCATTTTACCTTAATCACCATTTTCACGGCCCAATTTCCAAATACAGCCACATTCTCAGGAACTAGGGGTTAGGACTTCAATATATGAATTTGGGGAGAACACTATTCTGTTTATTAACAAAGACTATATCGTAAACCTCCCTGATGCCCTCTCCAGAGGTTACTAAGGCAATAAACCAAGGTGATTCACTGGTGTCTGTTAAATAGAGACTCAAAGCTCATGCCGTTCTTGGCCCAAGTCCATTTCACAGTGGATCCTAAGGGACTACAGACCCATCCTATGGTTATTTCTCCAGTCACAAATGTGTATTGAGAATAGATATATTTAACAATTGGACGAATGCACATTGGTTCCTTGATCTATGGAGCAAAAACTCTTATGGTGGAAAGGGTCAAATAGCAGCTAATGAAACTTCCCCCTCCCTATCAGGATAGTAATCCAAAAGCTTTCCTGCATCACTAGGAAAACTCTTGAGATCAGGGCACAATCAAATATTAATGTCGCAAAGCTGTGATTCTGGGGAAATGATATATGAGTGAAACTTTCAGAAGGGGCAAGAGTGTGAAAACACTCATTTCTGGTGTAAATGTCCACTAGAGGGCACCCACTGTGGAGACCAAATAATCTGACTGACAAAATGACTTCCTCTGGTGAAAGCCAGCCAGTTTTCCCCCCCGTTAGTACATGTACAAGTCATATTGCAAAAGAGATGAAAGTGACTCCTGAGCTGAACAACACGGGCTTCCTCTCAACAAGGATGATCTGGATATTGTGAATGAGTTTCCAATATTTCAACAGCAGAGGCAGATACTAAAACCTAATCTGGCCTCTTCCAGGGAAGAATGTTTAATCCTCACTGGAATAAACACTTGCTTAGGATGTGGATTTGCCTTTCCTGCTTTCAGTGTTTTCCCCAGCACCAGTTAACAGATACACTGAATCCCTTATTCAACACTGATGTATTCTACACAAGAGTTTTTCTGACCAAGGCACATATTTTATAAATGGTTCCAACTTCAAAGGCTTCAGGAATGCGTTCTGATTGGTTACATTTGACCATTCATTTCCCCCTAGAGGTGGGGTTTTATGAGAATGCCAGCTCTCTCACAAAAAAATTGGTTGGATTAGGATAAGAAATATGTCTCAGAAGAGGCATTGGTGGTGGAGGAATATCCTAGCATTAATTTTCTGTTCTCTTAAATTTCTTATTTATCATAGTGTTGTTTGACTTTTCACCTATTTGTCCTATTTTTCAAACAGAATAAGAACATGCATATTCTCAGTATATTTTTAATTAAAATGTTAATTAAAATACCTTACAATAATACTTTCTTTTTTTAATGTTGATTAACTTTTTATTTTATTTTGTTTTATTATTATTATTTTTTGGCTGTGCTGCACTATATATGGGATCTTAGTTTCCTGACCAGGGATCGAACCCATGCCCCTGCAGTGGAAGTGTGGAGTCCTAAGCTCTGGCCTGCCAGGGAATTCCCACAATAATACATTCTTTAGGACACATATTGTTACTTTTTTTTTTTTTTCTTTCGGTTTCACACCTAGTAGGCCCTTAATACTTTTTTTGAATGGACAAAAGTTGAAAGAAATATTACACAGGTTACCTCATATCCTTCCTTACAATGACCTTACATTCTAGACAGAATAACATTATCCCAGTTTAAAACTGAGAAAACAAAGGCTCAGAGAAGATAACTTCCTTAGCCAAAACCATCAGGATAGTAAATGACTGAGTTTGAATTAGAACCCAAATTGTTTGTTAACTGATCATCCTTTGCAACACTGTACTACCTGTGAATATGATAATGATGACTGAAATGGGTCCAAAAAGTTTGACTAAAGAGCATTAGAAACCCTTTTGGTTGCTAGTAAATCCCCCACTGTGAGTATATATCTTCTGGGGAGCCAGGGTCCACAAGGCTGCAAGGTCAAGAAGGTTTCTCTTCCTGCCCCTTGCTAACTGAAGGCCAGGCCAGTGACTCAATCCTGCCTGAATTCTGAGTGTTGAGAAAATAAGACAAAGATTTTAGAATAGGTAGGAAACAATTCACAGCAATGGTGGGAACGAGAGTCCAGAGAAAAGTTTCTTATCAAGGATCCCGTGCGGGTGGTGCTATGAGTAGCATCCTTAACTGAAGGCGGCTTTGGGCCTGCGTGCTTAGCCCACTTTACTTCTCAAGCTGGGCTCTCCAATCTTCCCACTAATTGGACCACAGGGACCAGAGAGTCTTTAAGTCCTTTTTTTTGCTGCTTACATTAGCCAGAGTTCTTACTACTACAATGACGATGATAACCAAATAGAAGCCGATGGAGAGAAACCAGATGGTCTCAAGAATACGGATTATTCTTCTCTGGCTAATCACCATTGTCTAGGACTTTTTTCTTTTCCCCAATTCAGTTGTGAAGAGTTCAAAGTTTAATAGTTTACATGATTCCAATGGTAACTTTATAAATGGAATGCTCTCTCTACTGAATCATGGGCAGTATGAATAAATGAATTCTTACATAAAAATTGGTCATATTCTATTTCTCTTCATTAGATATGTAATATGGAGATAGGCTTTGTGATCTTTAGTAAAGACCCACTTAAAAATATGCACTCAATCCTTAGCTACTCAGAGGTAAACACCTTAATTTACCCATATCTAAGATGAAAAGAATAGTTAGAATGTTGTTAATTGGGCTCTGATGCCTGAACAGATCTGAGGGAGTCCTGCAGCTGTCTGCAGGACAGAACATCATCCAAAAAGCACCCAACTAAGGAGAACAATGAACATGATAATGAGGATGAAAGGAAATGGCAACTTTTTATCATCAACCAAAGTGAAGAAACCCCATAAAAGACAAAAAGCAACACCATCTTCCAAATAATAGTTCAAAGAAGAGGATGATTCAGAAAAATGAAGAAATGGAATTCATATAACCTGCTCAAGATTGCATTTTTCTCTGTAATATAAATGGCAATTGCAGTGCTTAATCTTCAGGCGCCTACTATTTAGATATGAATACAAATTATCTTAAGAAAATTCCTTTGCAAGGCAAAAGGTTTTTTAAATTTAAATGAGTCCTTTTCCATCTGTCATAATGCTTACAACAAGTTTACACAGACTTCACATTGCACTGATTTAACCAAAGGGAATAGTCTTCCCTGGTTGTTTTTACATCAGATGGAAGAGATTTTGTTCATTTGTTCATTTCATTTTGTTTTTACTGTGGGAGACACTGGCATATCAAATATTCCAGCCTGTCTCCAAAACCTATACCCAAAACACTGTATTTCTTACATTTCAAAATACCTACTAGCTGAGGCAGATTAAGGAGATTGTTAGAAAATTGGTTACTGAGATTATTATGTCTCAGAATAAACTCTTTGCATCCAAATCACTTGCTATATTCATACAACATAGGAAAAAACAAGCAAGATGAGGTCTTCAAAGATAGAGTATAAATCAGCTAGTAAAAAACTATTCAATAAAGAAACACTGTGTTATTTATTTAAGAAACCCATGATAGAATCCTCATTGTTCCTGAGAACATGAACTAAACATTTTTAATTTCTTACGATAATTTACTTATTATTATATACAAGAGTCTTATTTTAAGAGCATAGAAAGTAAAGTCTGGACACTAAGAATGGCTGCCAAGATTTTGAATCCTGCCTCTGGAACTTGCTGTGACATCAGGCATGTTATTTTATCTCAGTTTTTCATCAGTAAGCTGATTTTCAAAAAGATCTATTAGAATTGAATAAGTTCATAGTTGTAAAGCACGTATAACAGTGCTTGGCATCTGGTATGTCCTCTGTGAGTATATTGTTACATTGTATACAGTAAATTAAAAGGTTAAAATTGGAAAATGTAAAACCAACATTGAATCTTCTTCATTAATATTACAATACTTTTTCTTAAAACAGCAATCTCTTAGGAAACATTAACTGATTAGCAAAATTCTTTCATCTCTGATAACTCATTTTTAATATTGGCATGCCATTTTACCCAGTAAATTCACCTGAGGAGTACACTTCGATGTCAACAAGATGGGTTGTTATATTCTCTATATTCTTATTTACTTCTCTCCTGAATTATTTTTGTCCTTGATAATTCAGCAATTTAAATGAATCATTTAAACCTTAAAATGGTTGGAAAGATTCTTGTTATGTACACCATCATGGTTGATTTGCTCATGAATTCTAGCATTTTCACATCATAGGAAAAAAGTCACAGATTCTAGAGCCAAACTACCTGGCTTCAAATTCCAGATCTACTCTATTTAGCTACGTGATTTGGGGCAAGTTATTTAACCTCACTGTGCCACAGTCTTCCTCAACTCTAAAACAGGATGAAGGAGAACGTTATCTCATACATTTATGGTGAAAATTGAATAAGTTTATATAGCTGTGCTTTCACAGAGCAGATAATCATAAGTATTCATTGGTATTATTATAATACCAGTTATAATCCGTATTGTTATAATAGTTCTTGTGACATCGTTATATTTTTTGTGTCCATTTTGGGACCTGTGAAATATATACTTTCTGTAATTTTTCGTGGATGTCAATTTCTTTGACATTATCAATATTTCAAAAAAATGTTTACTGAGGATCTGTTATGAGTTAGCTGCTCTGACAGACATGCAGGTGGAATAAATATAACAATAAAACACTCATGGTGCTTGGGTTTAGAATCTAGAAGGGGCATGTGGAACGCATTGCTAGGACTCATCAACAGTGAGTTCTCCTTTCCTTCCTGGGTGTTTGGGAGATCAAACTTTGCAGCCTACTTGTGGGGCCATGTGACTATTATGGCTGAAAAAATACGAACAGAGTAACATGAGTCACTTTGGGGCTAAGGCAATGAAAAGTGCAAGTTCAAGCAGAAAGGCATAATAGAATCTTAATATCATAAAGATTATTCAATATCGAATTACACAATATAAAGAAAATGACATGATACCAAAAATAACATGCCATAACATGCATAAAACATAACATACTTAAATTAGTATTGAAAATACTATTTCTTAGTATGAGAATTTGTTTGTTAGATTAATAACTTTGTCTCTTTTCAAAGAAAATAAAACACCTTAATTTTAGAGAATTTCACAAAATGTAATTAAGAATAGTTTATAAAATTCCAAACAAAATGAATTTAATAGAACTCTCAGAAATGTTTTGACATCTTTAGAATGGAATCAGTTTCATGACATTCACAGATTCTGTGAAAAAGAATACCATTTTGTTCATGAACCACAAGAATTCAAATCATATTTTCTGTTATTTACTAAAACAAAAGGAAAATTGTTGAAATGTATGTGCATCTATTTTGAGTCATGGAATTTAATAAAATAATGTCATTTTAAAAATAGACTTGTTTTTCAAGACATTTGAATCAAATATTTATTAAAACCTGAGTTATCTTATCCTTATACTAAACTATGGCCTGTTTTTATAAATAAAGTTTTATTGGAATGCAGTCATGTCCATTTGTTTACATATTGTCTATGGCTGCTTTTGCTACAACTTCAGAATTAGGCATTTGTGACAGCGAGTACATATCCCACAAAGCCTAAATTATTTATTATTTGGCCCTTTATGAGAAAGTTTGCTAACCCCTGCTTATAAAGAATTTCTATTAATTTATTTATTTTTAAATATTTTGAATTTCACTCAGGAGTTCAGTCCACCAAAAGAGAGACCTAATGATCTTTAAAGTATTTAGGAGTTTTAAGCAGAAAGGTTTTTAATTCAGGGAATAAGGTATCTACAAAATTGTTGAAAGGTTTGAAGGGGCCAAATCTAGGCTGGGGCTCTTGGAATGTCTCCCAGACAATTTAGGGGTGAACTCTCAGGGTACCTACTACCTCTGAGGTATCCAAAGGAGGGATCTGGGCCCAAAGAAGAGGACCCAGGACTCTGCCTCTTCAACTGCTTCTCATCCAAAGAGCTGAATAATGAATACCATTCTCCAGAACTTTGCTGCAGGAAAGTTGTACAGTCCCATGTATTTGCTTGTCAGAAGCAAAGGGCAAAGACACCAGGAAGATGGGCTCTATCTCATTGTACTTTCTAATTTGCAAAAGAGTTATTCTAATTGGATAATTTTTACTCAGGCTCAATCTGCAAGGGAGTCTGGAAAATGTGAAATGTAGTTTTTTGTTTGTTTTTTTACTTTCAATATCTCCATCTAGAAGAAGGGTGCAATGGACAAACTTTCAGTGAGCCAATACTGAGAATCCACCTGATCATGTAATAAAAGCAACAATTATGCTTATTAAAATTATTTGATTAGAGGATAAATATTACAGGCTAAGTGAAATAAGTCAGACAGAGAGAGACAAATACTGTTTGTTATCACATATGTGGAATCTATGAAATACAGCAAACAAGTGAAGATAACAAAAAAGAAGCAGACTCACAGATAGAGAGAACAAACTAGCGGTTATCAGTGGGGAGAGGAAAGTGGGGAGGGGCAATGTAGGGGTAGGGTATTAAGAGATACAAACTATTAGGTATAAAATAAGCTATAAGGATATATTGTACAACATAGAGAATATAGCCAATATTTTATAATAACTATAAATGGGGTATAACCTTTAAAAATTGTGAATCACTATATTGTTTACCTGTAACATATAATATTGTACATCAACTATATTCAGTTTTTTAAAAAAAAGTTATAGGGCTTTTCAGGTTATCTATTTTCTCCACTGTGAAGCTTGTTAGTTTGTGTCATTTATGATATTTATTTATTCTTTCTAAGTTTTCAAATATATTGTCTTAAAGATATTCATATTATTTCCCACTTATTTTTTAAAGTCTTTAGGACCTTGACTACTAGATGTCATGATAGATATTGATAATTTGTGTTTTCCCTTTTTGGTTTTTTTTTTTTTTTGGTAAGGAAGATTGACGAAGTTACTAGGATTAAGTACTTTTCTTTAGGTATCCAGTGACTTTTTTAAAAAATTGAGGTATAATTGACATATAACAGTATATTAGTTTCAGGTATACAACATAGTGATTCAGTACTTCTATATATTTCAAAATTATCATCACAATAAGTCTAATTAACATGCATCTCCATACAGTTACAAATTTTTTTTTCTTGTAATGAGTACTTTTGAGATCTACTTTCTTAGCAACTTTCAAATATGCAATACAGTGTTGTTAATCATACTGTACATTACATCCCCGTGACATTTATTTTATAAGTGGGAGTTTGTATCTTTACCCTCTTCACGCATTTTTTTAATGTGTTTTCCATTTTTATACTGATTAGTCTGGTGAGAGGATTATTCTTTTATTCATCTTCTCAAAGAAAAAACTTTCAGTTTGACTGATTTTTCTCTACTGTTTTCAATTTCATTAATTTCTACTCTTTTCTTTCCTATTTTTCAGGTTAAGCTTGCCCTTCTTTTTTAATACAATGTTGACTGCTACAAATTTATCTCTAATGATGTGGTCTAGCCACATTCTACAAATTGTTGATTGTAGTATTTCCATTTTTATCCAGTTCCAAATATTTCCTAATTTTCCATTAATATTCTCTGACCCATGAGTTATACAACAGCATGCTGTTTAATTTCCAAGTATTGGGAATATTAGTGATATTCTTTTTTGTTTGTTTTTTATTCTATTGCTCTCAGAGAACATATTTTTATGGTTTCAATACTTATAAATTTATTGAGACTTCTTGTATGGTCTCAAGTATCATCTATCTAAGTACATAATCTGTGTGCATTTTAAAAGAATATGTATTCTGTTGTTTGGTGAATTATTCTATAAATGTCAACTAGGTCTAACTGTTGTTCAAATGTTCCTACCACTTTTCTATTTTTTTGAATTATTGAGAAAGTGATGTTCAAATCTCTATGTTTATAGATTTATCTATTTCTTCTTCCAGATATAAGAGATTTTGCTTCATGTATTTGGTATCTTTTTTTAGATTTTACATATTTATGTTTTTTATGTCCTGAATTGACCATATTATTATGAACAATCTCTCTTAAGCCTGTTACTATTTCTTAAAATTTACTTTTTTGATATTATTATATCCAGTGTCCATGTGCATGCGTGCATGTGTGTGAGTCTGTGTGTACTGACATGGAATATTGTTGTCTATCCTTTAACTTTTAACCTACTAGTGTCTTTGTATGGGCCATCTTCACTTTGAATGATTCTGATATGATTTCTAGTTATCATTGTTAAAGTAACCAGACTGGGACAAGATGAAGCCACTCATGCTAAGACCTACATTAGCAAACCAAAATTTAACTAAGTTTCTATGCTCAGCTCTCGCAGAAAAGGAGGTCTTATGTCAACCAATCAGCAATTGCCTGCTCAGCACAAGTTACCTAACCCAGCTCCAAGACTTCTCTTTGCTCCATGTAAGGAAAGTAATCCAGCTTTAACCAATTGGTAAATGTCCAGTAAACAAGGCAAAGATGCCCACTCTCACCACTTTTGGTTTTTTTTTGTTTGTTTTTTTAAATGTATTTATTTATTTATTTATTTATTTTTGGCTGCGTTGGGTCTTCGTTGCTGCGTGCGGGCTTTTCTCTAGTTGCGGTGAGCAGGGACTACTCTTCATTGCAGTGTGCAGGCTTCTCATCGCAGTGGCTTCTCTTGTTGCGGAGCACAGGCTCTAGGCTCATGGGCTTCAGTAGTTGTGGCACGCAGGCTCTAGAGTGCAGGTTCAGTAGTTGTGGCGCACAGGCTTAGTTGCTCTGTGGCATGTGGGATCTTCCCAGACCAGGGCTCGAACCCATGTCCCTTGCACTGGCAGGCGGATTCTCAACCACTGTGCCACCAGGGAAGCCCACCAATTTTGTTTAACATATTATTAGATGTCCTAGCTAGAGCAATTAGGCAAGAAAATAAAAAGGCATCTGAATTGAAAAGGAAGAAGTAAAACTACTACTGTTTGGGGGAGAATGGATACATGTATATGTATGCCTGAGTTGCTTTGCTGTGCACCTGAAACAATCACAACATTGTTAATTGGCTATACTCTAATACAAAATAAAAAGTTAAAAAAAAAAAAAACTACTGTTTGCAGATGACATGATATTATAAAGACTCCATCAAAAAATGATTAGAAATAATAAACAAATTCAGTAAAATTACAGGATATAGAATCAATACACAAAAAACTGTTGTATTTCTATACACTAATAGCAAACTATTAGAAAGGGAAATTAAGAAAACAATCCCATTTTAACTGCATGGAAAAGAATAAAATACCTTGGGATAACTTTAATCAGGGAGGTAAAAGACCCATACACTGAAAACTATAAGATGGTAATGAAAAAAATTAAAGATGAAATAAATAAATGGAAAGATATTGTATGCTTATGGATTAGAGGAATCAATATTGTTAAAAAGTCCATACTACCCAAAGCAATCTACAGATTCAATCCAATCCTTATAAAAATTGCAATGGCATTTTTCACAGAAATAGAACAATAATACTAAAGTTTATGTGGAGCTACAGAAGGGCCCACATAGCCAAAGCAGTCTTGAGAAAGGAGAACAAAGCCGGAGGCAACATGCATCCTGATATCAAACTATACTTCAAAATTATAGTAATCAAAACAGTATGGTATTGGCATTAAAAAGACACATAGATCAATGCCACAGATTAGAGAGCCCAGAAATAAACTCACACATATATGGTCAATTAATTTACCATAAAGGAGCTAAGAATATACAATGGGGAAAGGACAGTCTTTTTAATAAATGGTGTTGGAAAAACTGTACTACAGTTACAGCTACATACAAAAGAATGAAACCGGACTACTCTCTTAAACCATACACAAAAATTAACTCAAAATGGATTAAAGATTTAAACATGAGGCCTGAAACCATAAAACTTCTAGAAGATAACATAGGCAGTAATCTCCTAGACATAGGTCTTTGAGATGATTCTTTAAATCTGACCCCAAAAGCAAAAGTAATAAGAGCAAAAATAAATGAGTTGGGATTACAACAAAGCAAAAAACTTCTGCACAGCAAAGGAAACCATCAACAAAATTAAAAGGCAACCTACTGAATGGTGAAAATATTTTCAAATCATGTATTTGATAAGGGGCTAATAACCAAAAATATATGAAGAACTCATACAACTCAGCAGCAAAAGAACAATCTGATGAAAAAATGGGCAGGTGATTTGGATACACATTTTTCCAAAGAAGACGTACAGATGGTCAACAGGTACATGAAGAGATACTAATTGTTTGTAACCAGGGAAATTCAAAACAAAACCACAGTATGATATCACCTCACACCTGTTAGAATGGCTATTATCAAAAAGACAAGAAATAACAAGTGTTGGTGAGGATATGGAGAAAAGGGAACCCTTGAGCACCGTTAGTGGGAATGTAAATTGGTGGAGCCACTATGGAAAACAAAATGGAAGTTCTTTAAAAAATTAAAAATAGAACTTCCATATCATCCAGCAATTCCACTTCTGGGTTTTTATCCAAAGAAAACAAAAATAGTAAGTTTTAAAGATATATGCACCCCCACTTTAATTGCAGCATTATTTACAATTTTCAAGACATTGAAGCAACTTAAGTGTCCATTAATGTATGAATAAAGAATATGTGGTATATATATATATATATATATATATATATATATAGAATGGAATATTATATAGGCATAAAAAGAATGAAATCTTACCATTTATGACAACATGGCTGGACTTCAAAGTCATTATGCTGAGTGAAGTAAGTCAGACAAAGAAAGAAAAATACTGTGGTCTCTTACATACGGAATCTATTAAAAACAAAAAACAAGCATGTAGATACATAGAACAGATTGGTGGTTGCCAGAGGTGGGTGGTGGGTGGTGGTAGAAATGGGTGAAGGGGAGGGTAATAATAAAAAAAAATTTCATAAAGAAATAGTTCCAAAAATGTTAACAAGTATTATAGCTGACATTCAGAATTTTAAAAAAATAAATAAAACATAATGGAACTCTTGTGTCTTTTCTTATTAGCTAAATTTACTTATCACATTTTCAACTGGCACAGTCCTTTCACTGTCCCACACTACCATTCAAAGTGAGCACTGTCTATATTCCTAAGTGTGTCTTTTTATAAGACGGTGAAATGGTGTTTTATCCAATTGACAGTTTGCACATATTGTGAAAACATAACAGAATTAAGATATGATAATGATAGTCTACATAAAGAAAAATGTTATTTGTAGACAATTTCCTTCTAAAATATCAGACATAATGACAGAAAAAAACCCTCTAAACGCATTGCTCTGATTCATTGAACACTGCCAACAAGATGGTGCCATTTTATAAGTTGTGATCTGCAACAGTGTGATCAAGAAACTAAATACAAACATATCATTTTTAAAATCAAACAATTTATAATTAAATTAAACTGATATAGATTTAATGCCAGATTTAATCAAAGGCATGGTGAATATTCAAATGGAGCAGTTCTCAAAAATGATTTAATTGGAATTCTTTGACACAGTTAAGTTGATTTGCTGAGCCTGCTTTCACATTGTGAGTTCCCTTTATCTATAAGCAATATCAATATTGACAATTTCCCATGGTACCACTATAGCATTTGCTCTGCATTTTGCAGATGTGTGCACATAGGTTAAAAGTCAAGTGAGTTTTAATTCCCTAGCTTATGAGATTGTTTTGCCCCCAGCCTGCTTATATGTCATAGAATTGTAAAGCTCTTTTTAGCATTTCTGTAATCTGAGTCTCTGGTTCACTGTACATTCCTTATACTCCTATTAAAATTTGAAAATAAACTTGAATAGACTAGATCTGAGGTTTCTTTATTATAACTGGTTTAGTATTTCTGTTTTGAAATTTATTACAATTTCTAAACCTGTATGGTGCATTATGTTGTCTAAATTTAAAGAAAAACAAAGACATGTGGCACTATCTGATTTATTCAACATTCTAAACCCCAGTTTGGACATTTAAGTTAGTCTAGAAATCATTCTGGAAAATAATAAGGCACATTTTTAGAAAACTATGAGGTGGAAATAGGGCTTGCTCCCTTCCCATTTCTTCCTCCACCCTAATGTGCACATTGACAAAATCATACTAAGTTCATATTAAGTTCAAATAATATTCTATTAGGCTTCTCTTTACTAGAGAGGTATGCTCTTAAAAGTAATGCTTTATTGTACAATATTTGAAATTTCCATTAGATACCTCTTGTGCACCAGTGCACAGTCTGGGTCGCAATTTTTGTTCTGGCTGCTACTGAAGCATCCAGCTCACAGTGGGCTTTACCCACAAACTGGACACCCCTCCAGATTTGCCCAAAGCCCTTACCAGGTACCACTTGTTTCTATCCCAGAGTTTTGCTGATGATGTCACTCTGATACAAGGGTTACCTGGAACCTTGGAGGGTTCTTTAAAGAAGTAAGGTTAGCCTTGACCAACAGGGACAGAAACTGGTGGTGAAATGGTCTTCTTCCTTTCTTCAGGTAGACTACTCTGAGACACATTATTTAAGTCTCTTCAGGTCTGGGCTTGAGTCTCATAGACATAGCTATAATACTGGCCAACTTGATAAAATATCCTTGTACTGTTTTAACTCCTTCCTTTTTTCTCTTTCCAGGTCTCTTCCTAGGATCAGCCAAAACCTAAAACTAAAACAAACACTAATAAAAAACTACTTGCACATGAGAGTTTGTATCAGGTTTACCTTGGGCATGGGGAGTGGGGGAGGGCAGCTAAAATAAAGTAAATGGCATTAAGTTGCTCCCTGTATGTGCACATATTCTTCTGCCTGAGGTGAAGCTGAAACTAAAGAATGAATGAGAATGATCACAAGCTATTTATCAAGATGAAATCTTTCCTCACCAGACAACTCCTGCTGTATGCTCCTCTCCCACTGTTTCAAATCCTCCGTGCACTTATATCTGGCCTGTGTCAACTGGCTCTTCACTTGCTGAGCTAGGGAAGTCCTTTGTCTCAAGGTGAACAGTAGACTATCAGCTATACTGCCCATATCTTTTTAATCTTTCACCTTTCTTTACGAACAATCCAGAGGAAATGTTAATGACAAATGTTTGAATGAATGGATCAAAAAATAATTGTACTCAATCTTAGGTAGTCACTCAGGCAGCAAGGAGCTAAATTAATTTTTCTTCCTCCACTGAATGATAGTCCAGGTGGAAGGAAAATTTCTGAGAAGCAAAGAACACAGAGTGTCTTCTTCCCTCATTATCCCCCTTCTTTATTGAAGATTGTAAGATGAGCTTCAATAGGTTTTACTGTAATTGGCTATAACTGTTTGGGGTTAAGTGTCACTCTAGAAACATGACAGCAATACATTGTAACCAATTAGGAAACTGTATCTTAAAATATAAGTACAGACAAAATTGTCATATTAAATTTATGAACTCTTATATGGCAACTGCAAGGTATAAATAAGAAAGTTTCCACTTTGATGAAGAATGAGCATTACCACATCATGAATAAGAAGCAATACATGAAAAATTTTAAAGTTTTTAACTTTATGCAGAATTAGTCACCATACTAGAGTGTTTATGCATATTCACATATAGCTTTATATAAATATATATGTATATGTAGTGGGATGGATCTTTAATCTCAAAATAACTTAAACAGGGACTTCCCTGGTGGTGCAGTGGTTAAGACACACGCTCCCAATGCAGGGGGCCCAGGTTTGATCCCTGGTCAGGGAACTAGATCCCACATGCATGCCACAACCAAGAGTTCACATGTCACAACTAAGGAGTTGGTGAAACACAACTAAGTAGCCTGCAAGCCGCAACTAAGGAGCCCACCTGCCACAACTAAGGAGCTCATGTGCCGCAATTAAAGGAGCCAGCAAGCTGCAACTAAGGAGTACACGTGCTGCAACTACGGAGCCCACCTGCCGTAACTAAGGAGTCCAAGTGCCACAACTAAAGAAGCCAACTGGCCGCAACTAAGGAGCCCATGAGCTGCAACTAAGGAGCACGAGAACCACAACTAAGACCCAGCATAACCAAAATGAATAAATAAATAAAATAATAAATATTAAAAAAAATAACTTGAACAATGAGGCCAAGTCTACATAAAAATTTAGGATGGAAGTAAAACACTTGACCTCTTAGCTTATTTGTAGCTTATTATGGTTCAATATTCCTAAAACACCATAACTGCACTTTAATGTGACAATTTAAAAATTAAAATCAATAAAAAATGTATTTTGCACCCAGAGATTATCATACTAAGTGAAGTAAGTCAGAAAGACAAATACCATGTGATATCACTTATATGTGGAATGACACAAACGAACTTATCTATGAAACAGAAATACTCACAGACATAGAGAACAGACTTGTGGTTGCCAAGGTGGGGGTGGGGGAGGGTTGGTTTGGGAGTTTGGGGTCAGCAGATACAAACTATTACATAGAGAATGGATAAACAACAAGGTCCTACTGTACAGCACAGGGAACCATATTCAGTATTCTGTAATAAACCATAATGGAAAAGAATATGAAAAAACAATAAAAATTTTATGCTAAATCATACAAAATGTATAAGATATCTATATCTACACCAAGATTTTATTCCCAAGACAATTGTCTTGACTTGCCTTACCGTGAAGAAAGTATATATTAATACTCACTCCAAGTCTTTATGGTTTCATATACAATGAATGGATGAGAAAAGAAAATAACATATGTAACCTTTCTTGTTTTCTTCATTTATGAAAATTTGCAAAATAGAGAAGTTATAAACAAGTGAATTTAAATTATCCACAAAACTACTAAGAATATACTACTGCAATGAACTTTATCTGTATTTCAGGTATTTTTATACACATACAAATAGATGTATTTTAAGTGGATCAAATGCCTCTGGGTCATTTTTCTCCAAATTAATCTTTAGAACTCCTCCTTCTAGCTTCACTCCTGATTTGTATCTCCTGATTCTCATTTTTATACAACTTCCCCACTCAAATCTTCCTCATCCCATGTACAGAAGATGGAAAAAAAGAGGCAAGGTTGAGGGGGACCCTGGTCTCAGACCATTTCTCTATTAGCAAGAATCACAGCAAATATATTAGATGGAAAGATTAGCACTGGAGTCTAATAATTTAGTTTGTTCCATGGTTCCAGGTAAATTGTCCCATCTCCAGGCTGTTTTGTTTTCTGACTCAAAACAGAACTAACAGCAGGCAGTTTGCTTAAGAAACCAGAACACTTGAAGTACCAAACTTCTCATTTCCATCTAGCACTTCTCTAGAAATTTGGACATATTGGTGTTGCCTGGTCCCTTTTCTATTCACTCCATGTTTACATATGATCAGACTTAATGTAGGATATAATCCACAGGTGTTAGGGGTCAGAATTTTATTTTTGAAATCCAGGTCAGAGAAAATGTACCATTAATTTTGCCTTTTCATTTTCTCATCTCTTCATGCAAACAACTATTTCTAACTAACTAGAATATAAGTTAAAAACAAAGTTTTATTTCTTACACATTTCTATTCTAATACATTTATAATATTTAAAAATATTATATGTTTCTTTTAAAACATTTTGTTTCAAGCACACATTGTCATATAACATTTTTCAACTTCAGCTCAGATGCCCCTGCTTGATAGTGATTTTTCTTGGTTGTACCCATGAAGGATCTCTAACACTTCACCTATGGAAAGATTCCCTCTGCTATTCTGAACACCAAATTCAATAACATTAATAGCCTTCCACTTCCAATCTATGCATTTCTTCCTAAGAACCTATACTTATGTCCATTTTACAGACTGAACCACAATTGAATACATTAAAAAAAGCAGACCCTCAATAAGCATGTGAAATGCTGTCCTAATGCATATTATTTCCATAACTCAATAGAAAATAGAACAAAAGTACACATATACTTGAATAGTTGGTATAAATATGCACTCTATCCATATTCTACCTGTGTATAGATTCATCCTGAGGTCTTCAGAAGTTACACTGACCTTGGGTTTGGATTTTTCTCTGCCTTGTCTAGATGGTCCAATTAAGTTGGGTAAGAGACAATTCTTTACTACTTTACTTACTTTTGAAATAGCTACGGTGTCAACAGTTACTGTTTTGTTTTTATTAGAGATGTTTTTTATAAATGTTTATTCAGCACTTGGCTTGAAGAAAGCAAATAAAATAAAATAAAAATTAAAAAATTAAATTAAAAAAATAAAATGAATCAAAGACTTTCAAAAGAATGTTAGAATTCAAAGTTAATAGCTTGATTTTATGCATTTTTTTACTATAGATATTTGTATTGGCTTTCTTACTGAGGCTTACAGATTATACATTCGTGACATAATTTAAATTGTCCTTAATCTCTCCATTAAATGAATGAAATCATTTGAATTGTTGTACAATTTTCTTTAAATTGACTATTAGGTTTTTTTTTCATTTGGGTTAATATAAATAATGTTGCTATAAAGATTATTGCATATGTGTTTTGGTATGTTCCACCATCATGACTGGAAGCAGTTCTATTTATTTTCCATCTTAGGAAAAAGAGAAACAAGAGAAAATTAAAATTTACATCTATATTCTATATTCATATTGAAATTGGCAGTATCATTTGGTCCTTCTGTCACATGCTATATCAGGGGTTATCTCGAGATAAAAAGTATCTATAAACACTAACATTTTGTGTGTGTGTGAATACGCAAGAGTGAAATTTATAGATAACAGAGTATGTGAATATTCAGATTTAGTAGGTAATGATGAGCAATTTTCCAAACTATTAGTACCAATTTGCACCCATGCAAATGGGTGCAACTAATCAGGAAATTAGTTTTCAGATGCTTTTCATTCTTATTTGGTATTTTCTGCCTTTTTCATTTTAGCCACTCTGTTATATGTGTGACTTTAATTTGCCTTTCTCTGATGACTAATCAATTTGAGCACCATTTTATATGTTTATTGGCTTTCGGATATCCTCATATGTGAAATGCTATTTGCGTTTTTAGTCTGTTTTTCTATTGGGTTGATACTTTGCCTTTTTGATTTATAGGAGATTTTCTATGTTTTATGTAAGTCCTTTGTCAAACATATATAGAAAATAATCTTCTTTCAGGAGACTGGTTGACTCTTCTCTCTTTTAACTCTTCTTTAACTTTGTAGCTTTTAGAAGAAATCTTTGCCTGCATCAAGGTCTTGAGGGTATTCTCTTATGCTTTATCCCAAAAGCTTTATTGTTTTATTTCAATATTAGCTGTATAATACAGCTGGAACTGATTGTTGTATTTTGTGTAATAGAGATTCGATTTGGTCTTTTCCATGTAGACATCTAATTAACCTAGTACCACTTATTTAAAAGATATTCTTTTCCCAACAGCACCGCATTGTAACCTGTGTCACAGATCAAATGACCCTCTGTGTATGGGTTTGCTTCTGGGCTCTTGTTCTGTTTTATTGGTCTTTTTGTTGTACTCTTCAAATATCTTGCTAATCGTGAAGTTTTCATTGTATTATTAGCAAATATCTCAAACACAGAATCCATTCACAATCCAATTTATTTTTCACAATAATACGTGCAATTTTGTATTTCAGAACACTCAATGATTTAATTTTTTTTGTAACTTCTCATATTCAATTAGGTCATCAAGGTTTTTGCCTCATAATGAGTCTGATGAAGAGTTCATACTTAGAGTAGACATGACAACAAAAGACTTTTTTTTTATTATTCCCTTGTCCTTAATTATCTTCAATATATGGTTTGTCTTGGTGAATATTTTAGAATACTCGGCCATTCACTGTAGTTAAAACTAGATAACAGAAACTCCTGATATTCTTAATCAGAAATGTTACATTAATTTCAATACTCTGAAAAGGAAATAAGGCCACTACCAACCCCTTGCATTAAGAAACATTTTTCTCTCAAGATAACCCCTGATACAGCATGTGACAGAAGGACTAAATGAAACTGCCAGTTTCAATATGAATATAAAACACAGATGTAAATTTTAATTTTCTCTTGTTTCTTTTTTTCCTAAGATGGAAAATAAATAGAACTTCTGCTTCCAGTCATGATGGAGCAATAGAGACTAGATTTCTCCTCCTGCCTGAAACAACCGTAAAACTAGATAAAATACATGAAAACAGTTTTCAGATAATAGACACAAGGCAGCACAAGACAATGATCCCTGAGAGAGGGGAATCTGGTTGCCTAGTTGCCCTGGCCTATTGCCTAGCAGAAGTGCAGGGAGGAGCACGAATGATTTAACCCAAAGCAGAAGAACCTGTAGATTGTGGAACCTGTAAAGGACTCAGCAGATGATGGAGGGAATTGAGGTGGGGTGAGGAGACCAGGCAGTTGTTACTGTTGCTTATTCTTCACTCTGTATTTAAATATAGTTGAGACCTGCTCTTTAATGCCACATCCTTGACCCATTAGTCATTCCCTCTTAAAAATTTCTTTGGCCTAGAATCGCACAAACCTGCCTCCAACTTTTGCTGAACGGCGCTCTTCCCTTTTTTGTGTGTCTGCTTTTAACAAATTTGTGGAAGTTTCTGTAAAGAACAATCTAGAAGCAACTTTCAAAACTTTTATAAAAATCTGTTATGTAGACCAAAGTATGTCTTCACGTAGCTGCTAGAGTGCCTATTAGCTCTTTGATTGATTCTGTGTGAAAACCACTGGTGGGATGGTCTAAATATAAAGAATCAGATAAAAGTGAATCATAATGTAATTTTATTTCATGTTCATAGAGAATGACAATCTTTTATGGGATTATGTACTTTATATGTTCCCTTCCCATTATCATCAAGAATAAGCAATTGGTGATTAAGAGGACTGATGTGGAAAAATGAACTGATCCCAGGAAGTAAAGAAATCTGGATTTGCTCCTTCATACTTTTATTAAAGTGAAAATTTGCAGCATAATTTTACTTTCTATTATTTCATCAACTGATTCAAAATTGGTTATTTATCCAAATTTTTAGCTTTAAGAAAATACAGTTTATGTTAAGAATAAATCTAAGCAAATGGATACATTTCTCACATTAAATGATGCCAGATAGTTGGTCCACATTTTCTGTCTATAGAATTCTGAATTTCAACGGAATTAAATCAAGATGAGGAAATATTTTAGATTGTGTGAATGAAGAAGAAATGGGAAAATAAATCTCACTAAATTTAAGAGAAGATATGGCAGCATTTGAAATAAGGACTACTTTTCAAGGGTAATAAAAAACCTAACTAGTTATCTTAGTAAGTTAGACTGGAAATTTTGGCCTCAGTGGCACTTCAGGGTAGGAGGAAAGCCCAGGTCTTCCCTAGTATATGGGAGTCCATGTTGGGATGTAAGCCAGCCTATGAAACAGACAAACAAAATTGAACAAAGGAACAAGGAGATGGCTGGGTGTCCAAGTCACTGGACTTCTCACTGTGGAACACTTCAGTAAGTAGAATAGAATCATAATCTTTTTACTTCACTCAATGGCGTTTTCTGCTGGGCCCATGCAGCCACATCTAACAGAGGTGATGACACTCATGGGCTGAATCTCCCTAAGATTTGGCAATTGGTTCTCCTAACTGATGGGCATGGACAGGGAGCAGGAAATATGGTAGCTTTCAGGATTAACAGTGATTAAATTCCAGAGTCATGGGTAGGCAATAAATCTGGACCTCTTCCCTTCTGCTTTGCCTAAATTTGTATCATTACTGAAGCAAAGAATTGCTCCCATACCTTCCTAGGAAAGTTTACTAATCAAGTAAAATTTTACAAAATCCTTCTTAAGTCTGTTCATTGGAAGCCAGTTATATTTGCTAGGACAGGAGCTAAAAAAGGGTAAGCACAAACTGAAACTTACTTTATGATTCTGAATCCTATTATAACGACATATATATATATATATATATACACACACACACACACACACACATATATACATACATACACAAGCACATATATTATTTTTCTCATCTAATGTAGTACTTTGAAGTGCCCAAGTGGGAAAAAAAAATTATTATAAAGTCTACTTCTAACTTCTTGATGACGATAATTTTGAACTTAAAATAAGAATTTGAAAAAATGGAGACACTATCTCTATCAGCATCATTTTCCTCATCTTTAAAACAGAAGTGTTAACAATGCAGTCCATAGGGTATTGGCGGAGTCCTTTAGAACCTTGCCTGTAGAGGGCTTAGCACAGCTCCTGGATGCAGTAAATCTTTACAAAAGCCTGCTGTAGTGGGGAAGAAAAGACAAAGCAAGCATGAATAAACTTACATGCATTCCTATCACAGGGGAACTGAGTTTATTTCATTCCAATCTCTAGATTGGAGAGCAAGTTTTCCAGGACTCTCTTTTTGGAACTGCGACAAAGACTTCAGGGAATGAGATTTCATCAGGGTGAATTTTCCTTGCTCCTAACGTGAACCCCTGACGTCCTAGATGTACTTCATAAAGGACCCCATAGATCACAGTGGACCCCATAGATCACAGCCTGGCTTGTGGAACAGGGAATTGGTGGCTCCAGAACCTTATTACAAGTCATTAACTTCTGAATTGCTGTGGGAATTTTAGTGAAGCTTCCTTTGTATTCACATCTTGCATTCGAAATGCAATGAAAGATTAAGGCTCCCCTCCTGTGTATGAGGCCAAAGGCTGGTAAAGTCACAGAGAAATATATTTGAACAATTAAATTCAATTCTCAGCTGGTCTGAAGCTCTGCTCTTTCCTAGGTAATGGCATTTTCCCTAGACTCACACTTTTAGATATCCTGTGAGGGGCACTTAAGAGTGATAACCAGACCAGAGAAAAAGGCCACTAGACCTTCTTACAATTCCTCCATCTAGAGATGAATGAGTCCAAGGAGCATCCCAAGCCACTCCAGGAAAATATGTTCCTGCCGTGTGAGGCCAGAGGAGCACAGAAAGGGGAATCATAATGGGAACTGGCTTACAGGGCAGATCTTGTGTGCTGCCCCTGAGGATCTTGACATGAGCATGACCACATTGTTTGGATAATGGTACCAGGGGACAGCCTGGCTGGATGAGTTGCAGAGAGAGACCAAGAGTCAAAGACCCGGACCTCTGGCAGGGAGAGGAACTGCTCTTGAGAGAGTGGTTCACTGACAGATGGGTGGAAGTGAGAGTAAAGGTGAAACCAGCAAAGTTCCACACTTTAGAAATATTTCAGGAGAAGGGATATAAGGACAAAAGCACTTGGATCATAGGAGAAAAGAAGCCCAACTTTAAAATGGAAGTTTTGCAGGTGATAGTTAAGCTGTGTCCTGGGATCCTGTATTTACTGAGGGAAGTAGCTCCGATGCTGCTAGATCCCATGAACAGGGATATTTAAAGATGTGACTGTCTCCCTCCCATAAGAGCCAGCGGGCATCCTGACACAGCTTAGAGAAATCCCCATGTGTATGTCCAGAGAAGCCTCATCGATTTCAGGATAGACACTGAGTCTTAGGAAAGGAGAGTGAACGAGATTATAAAAAGTGAGAAATATTTTTAAAATGAAGTTACCAATTGCTAAGGATGGTCCCTACAATAGTTAAATACTTAATAAGAAAAAAAAAATCAAGATTAACAAATAAATAAGTAGAAATAAAAAGCAAAGGAGTCTCCTATGAATACAAAGAATAAGAGATGGCACTATTCTCTCACCTGAAGTAGGGCAGGAAACTCTTCTAATTGAAGTATTTATTCATATTGACCCAAATGAGAATGGTGACAAGTGTGATGCTAATGGATCCTCTTGGATATGCCTTGGCTGTGCTCTCTTGGCCAATCTGTGGCTTCCATTATAAGTGGGGTAGGATTGGGTCATATCCAAACAGAATGAATGTTGTAAGCTAAGAACGGCAATCTACTGCAAGGCTGTTACATAAGATGCAGGTCTGAAATCTCACTGGTTTACTGACTCTTAAACAAGATCAGAATTGCTTTAGCTTCCTGATTGATTAAAACCAGTCCCAAGTTGTCTCCAACTCATTAATTCAAGACCTAGCATTCTAACTCAAGCATACCTAATAAATGAACCTAATTATATTCACTGAGATTCTCATTTCACCTTTCTTAAAGAAGAAATAATTGACAATATTCTTTAGGAAATTCATGGTACATATTCTTGGAATGAGCTAAAAGAGATGTATTTGAGATTTTAGAACAGAACAGGAAACTCAGCATTCCCCCCAAAGTAGGACCTGTAGAATCTGTTTTTTTTCCTCTTAGAAAATTATAACTTTAACATATATAAATATCAATTTATGTCCTGCTACAAATATCAATTTATGTTTTGCTATATTTTGCTTAGTGTTTTAGGATAATCATTTTTATATATTACTGCACACTCCATTTGTTTCAACCAAAAAAAGTAAAGTGAATGTTGACGGTTCAGTGGTTAGAATCCCCATAAAGAAAAACCTAAGTAAACCAGTGATATTTGATTGAATAGAAAGCAGGGGAAAGTAAATGACCAAATAATAAAGGCAAATGGCAAAAACTTGTCAAACGGACAGAATTGTTTTAAACAAAAATATAAACCTTGGCACGCTTAGCTAACACGTATTTCGTTAACAGCTACTATGTCTCAGAAATTGTGTTGAGCCCTGCAGATGCAAAAATTAAGGCATAATTCTGATCTCAGAAGCTTCCATTTTGAGGTTAAAATACACATTAGGAAAATATATGCACATCAGGAAAAAAAGGTTAAAATCTAGCATTAAGAGTCCTTATAGCACCTGAGTTCAGAGTTTGTCACAGGGACATTTCATAGGGGCACTGAGCTTGGACTGCTGTGGCGGGGAGAGTCATAACTAACAAGAAGAATTAAATAAAAGGGGGCTTTGGCACAGAAAAAGGTCTTCTGTGTAAAGAGAAAAACTTGAACAAAATAAGAAACTATTAAATGTTTAAGAAACTGCAAATAATTGAGTATGAAAGAAATGAGGACAGGAGAAAAAATATATGCAAATATTTTTATAATTTGGGGTTGAGAAAAAGCTTTCTAAGCCTGATACCATGATACCATATTAGGTAGCAAAGAATGGAAGGGAATTACACAGACCTTCAGACCCAGCTGCTTTGGTTCATATCTTAATAAGAGAGACCTGGAAGAATCTACTCCTAGGATTTCAGCCCTTCAGTTTCCTCTTTTTTTTAACCTGCATGCAATGTTGTTTTGAGGACCAATGAACTAATATTTTTAAAAGTATCTAGAATAGTGTCTGACACATAATAAGCATTCAATAAATATTAGCTATTACTAATATTAGCAAAATCTGAAACCATAAAACTGTTGATAGATGTAATTGTATGTAGTACAAAAACAAATTTCATAGAGATAAAATTGTACTGAAATGTGTCACTTACACCGGTTGGGGATAATCACAGACTTCTCAGTGCCCATTGAGTCACATCAGGCTTTTAATAAAGACAAAAGGATAGAGGAGAAGGAGAAGAGGAGAAAGTGAATGCAGACAGCACTGGAATCAGAGAGATTTTCAGGCTCAGCCCCACAGGGGCCTTTCTTGGGAGCTCAGGATGTGCTTCATCTTCAGGTTGCAAAACACCAAGATATGCCTTGGAAATCTTAGCTCCAGAGGAGCCTCAGCAAAAGCTTCCAGTGGGATCTTTCATGCCCCACTGGTCACACATCCAAGCCAGGCTGTAAAACTTGTATGACCAGGTCTAAGTCATCATTCCATATATCCTAAAATAAGACAAAAAGGCTAGCCCTTGGTGTCCAAAGGACAGTTCTGAACTTTAAACAGTACACCATCAATCACTAGTTAGCGCATCTCATCCTCATTTTGGCCTAGGGACAGTACCAGAACCCCAGGCATCTCCAAAGATGAGCATAGAGCTGCCCCAATCCAGCTGCAGGATTTCTTTACGTTATACATTCCCCACTTCTGACTCATGTTCACATTTTTAAAATTATAAACTGTTCATTATCACATTTCTGTAACTTTTGCACAACTTACAAAACAGAAAAAGCAAAGAACAATAACAAAAATGATAATTACTTGTATCATTCAATGAAATATACACTGCTTCAGAAAAACATGTCCATTTCCAAATATTCCTACCCTACTTGTTTGTAATCATGCAAAACTCGACAACTCTTTTACCTCCTTTCACTACCAAAATTTGAACTTTGGGAATGGTATCAATAGATCAACTAATTAATAATTATTCAATTATTAACTAAAGCTAGTTACTCTATCCAATCAGCTTCCAACAGAAGAACATTTTGTGAAGGTTTTAATTCAATCTCCCATTCCATTTGATATCAATATCAGTATTATCAATCCAATTTAATTGCACCAACTACACCAATATTAGGATTAAAAGCAGTCCCATTATGAGTTAGAAAAAGATCATTTACAACATTAGTCAGTTTTAAATATAATAGCATTATCCCAGCCTTTTCAAAGGAGCCCTTACCCATATAAGAAATGTTATCATGAATTAGGGTCTAAATCAAAAGTAAATTTCAGCTAATTTTGGATTCCAGATCGCTTATGGGTGTAGATATATGCCTTGTTTCATGCCATAAAGTTGTACTAATATGGTTTCCCACTGGGCCTAATCTTTAATTAATGCCCATTTCTCCTCACTGGTAAAAATCCTAGTCAAGTTTAATAACTTGATCACACTATTGAGTGCATATGGTTTTTGTTTATGAGTGGACCTTGGCAGTTAGAAAGCACCTATGCAAATTACACTGTCCAATTATGAATTCTCATAGGCTAGAGGGACAATAAATCTCTTATAAAATCATTCCCTGTGCTTCTACTGGCATGATCCCAGGCCATTACACTTGAACAGATGAAGTAACATTAGAATTATTCCCAGTGTTTCTTCACAAGGTGTTGTTAGTGTCACTGACACATAGCATATGGGCGACTCCAGGTTGCATGCGACTTAAATCAGCGGGGGTCCACACTAGACTTTTGGCTCAAAACAAATGAGGTGGTTTCTGTAAGCAAATAGCCCAAGTCTTTCGGGCATTAGCAAATATAGCTAAGAGATTATAATCTTGTTTTCAGCCTCTCAAAAGGCACCCAGTTAATATAGGCATTACTTTTTTGAATGGTTGTTTATGGGTTTCCTTTCTCAGAGCAGTCACTGCCGCTTCCTGCCATTTAGCATTAATTTTCATCAGAGCCTGTGGGGAGGACCATCAGGTTCCATCAAAGGACTGACGCACAGAGTTGGCAGCAATATGAATCTGGTTAATCTGGATTAAGTACAAATTTGTAGGACTATCTCATCTCCTACATGGGAGAGACGCAGAAATCACTGATCTCAGCTTAAGCGGGTGAGGGAAACAAACAACCCAGGCCACCACCTGCTTAGGAACTGGGGTAGCAAAATTTTGAGGAAGTGCCGTGGGTAATACTTAGAAACCAATCCTTCATCCGGAACTTATAAATACAATCCAGATCCTGGTGCTACAGGATTAGGAAGAGAAAAAAAAAAAATAGGAGTAGGAAAGAAATTTATGTACTGGTAAGTTCTTGTGTCATCTCTTATCGCTTCTTCCCTATCTTCCCACGATATTTCAACAATCTAACCAATGATGATCCCTCTTTATTTCCATGCATGTTAAATTTTAACACACTTTCATTAAATTGTGCAAGCCATCCCTTCAGTCTTTTCTTATCCTGATGGTTTAGTAAGTAGGTATTTCAACAAGCTATTCTAATTTTTAATCAATCCTCTTCTTTTCACATATATAGGTATACGATAAGCCCATTGTATATGATGCTTCTTAGACCACTGTAATATTGCACCTACAGTAAAATTGTTTCTGTGATCGGATAATATATAAGCAGAGGGTTCAAACTGAATAACAGTTTCTGTGATATGTCTCTTAGAAAGTTAGAACTTTCCTTCAGTTACTAGGCATGCAAATCTAAAATAAGAATGAGAATGGATTGCAGTCAAGACCCATAAATATTCACACAGAGCTGCAGGCAACAGGTCAGTGCATTCCACCTGCTAGCTATGGTCCAGACTGGCTCCACTGAGCATCTGTAGCTGCTTTTAGTTTCTCATGGTCTTGTTGACAAAAAAAAGCGCTGTTAGTCATCATTTTGCACTTCTGAGGATGATAGTGGGATGCAGCTTTACTGTGCCTTTCTAAAATTTTGCATTGCTTGCATACTTCCATGGCTGTTTATCTTGTATAGAAAAAGATCAAACAAACAAGGGCATCTATTTTTTAAAAAATTTGTGATTACTTATTTTTAAAATGTTATTGAGGCATAATTGACATACAATAAACTATCAATATATAAAGTATAAAATGTGATATGTTTGACCTACATCCAGCCATGAAAACATCACCACAATTAGGATAAAACACCTATCTATTATCCTTTAGAATGTCCTCATGCCACTTTGTAATCCTTCCTTCCTGCCATTTTCCACATTTTTCTTGTTAACCGGGCAATAGAGATCTGCTTTCTGTCAATAAATTTGGCTTACGTTTTCTAGAATTTTATATAAATGGAATCATATAGTACTGTTCTCTTTTTTCTTTTAAGGCTTCTTTTACTCAGCATAATTATTTTGAGTTTCATCCATGTTTAGGAATATTATAGTTCTGCTTGGCTCTTTACTCACTGATATAAATTTTAGAGATAAATTCTACCAAAAACATCTATTAGTACTTTAACTAGAATCTCATTAAATCTATAGATCCAGTTGTGCACAACTGACACCTTGAAAATTCTATGCCTTCCTATCAATAAGCATTGTATGTTTCTCCATTTATTTACTTAGGACTTAATGTTCTTTTTTTTTTTAACATCTTTATTGGAGTATAATTGCTTTACAATGGTGTGTTAGTTTCTGCTTTATAACAAAGTGAATCAGTTATACATATACATATGTTCCCATATCTCTTCCCTCTTGCATCTCCCTCCCTCCCACCATCCCTATCCCACCCCTCTAGGTGGTCACAAACCACCTAGCTGATCTCCCTGTGCTATGCGGTTGCTTCCCACTAGCTATCTATTTTACGTTTGGTAGTGTATATATGTCCATGCCAACCTCTCACTTTGTCACATCTTACCCTTCCCCCTCCCCATATCCTCAAGTCCATGCAAGTTTTCATTTTCTCCATAGATGATGCATACTCTCATTAGATTTATTCATAGGTAACATACTGGAGTTTTTGTTACTGCGAATACAACCTTTAGTATAGCATTTATAACTGTTTCCTGTGTGTAGAAATGAATTTAATTTTTTTTTTTAATTTATTTTATTTATTTATTTATGGCTGTGTTGGGTCTTCGTTTCTGTGCGAGGGCTTTCTCTAGTTGCGGCAAGCGGGGGCCACTCTTCATCGTGGCTCGCGGGCCTCTCACCACCGCGGCCTCACTTGTTGCAGAGCACAGGCTCCAGACGCGCAGGCTCAGCAGTTGTGGCTCACGGGCCCAGCTGCTCCGCGGCATGTGGGACCCTCCCAGACCAGGGCTCAAACCCGTGTCCCCTGCACTGGCAGGCAGACTCTCAACCACTGCACCACCAGGGAAGCCCAAATTTAATTTTTATATATTGGATTTGTATCCAATGATTTACTAAATTCTCTTGCTGATTCTCTCTTTGGGTTTTCTATATAAAAGCTTATTAGTTGTGAATAATGACAATTTTGTTACTTCTTTTAAAATATTTTAGAATATAGACATTTATCCTGTTTTGGAGGCTGCCAATGTCTACAAGTGCAAGGTTGAATATAAGTATTCATAGGGGGCATCCTTACTTGTTTCTGATATTAAAGAGAATGCTTCTAACATTTCTGAATTACATTTTCTCTGCATATTGGTAGATATCTTTGATGATTAAGGAGATTCAACTCTGCATCTAGTTTACTGACGGTCTTTATTATAATTGCATTGAATTGATTAAATGCTGTTATACTGGGTCTATTGAGATAATAATATGATTTTTCACTTTAATTTTTAATTTGATTAACTTATTTTAATACATTTTCTCATGAAAAACACCTTGCAATCCTAGAGGAAACCAAATTTTTTCCCTAACAATTTATTTTATTTGTCATTAGGTTGCTGAGTTAGTTTGCTAATATTTTGGGGTGGATAAAGGTTTCTTAGATGTGACGACAAAAGCATGATTCATAAAATAACAAATTGTTAAACTGACTTTACCAAAATTAGAAATGTCTGCTCTTTGAAAGACACTGTTAGGAAAATATAAAGACAACTTGCAGACTAGGAAGAAGCTTTCATAAGAGTATTAATAGGAGCATTCTTCATTACAGCAGAAAGCAACAAACAAAAAATTCACAAAAAGATCCAAATATCCAGTAGGATGAATAACTAAATTGGGTCTATTGATTTAATGGCTTACTCTAAGAAGAGAAAATGAACAAGCAAGAACTAATCAGCATAAATGGATTTCAGGAACATGTGGAGAAAAAATGCTAATTCTAGATGGATACATATAATTAGATTACATTTATGAAAATTTTAAAACTGGAAAAAAAAATATTTTATTTTGGAGAATACTGGCAAAACCATGAAGGAAAATGGATGAATTATTAACTCAAGATTCAGGCTCATGAATGGATAAATTTCAGCCTGCAATCTGGGTGAACACCAGAGAATTTCAAAAATACTGGTGATACACTTTATTTTTTTCATTCATAGATTTATTATTTAGAACAGCTTCTAGGTTCATAAAGTATTAAGCAGAAAGTACAGAGATTTCCCATAAACCCCTTCCCTTCACCCCTCCCCCAGTTTTTTCCTATTATTAATATTTACATTAGTGTGGGATATTTGTTAGAATTGATTAGCCAATATTGATACATTATTATTAGCTAGAATTCATAGTTTACATTAGAGTTCACTCTTTGTGTTTCACAGTCTATAAGTTTTGACAACATAAAAAGTCATGTATCCATCATTACAGTGTCATACACTGTATGAACAGAATAGTTTCGCTACCCTAAAAATCCCCTCTGCTCCACCTATTCTTCCCTCCTCCTTCCCCATAACCCCTGGCAACCACTGATCTTTTTACTGTCTCCATAGTTTTGGCGTTTCCAGAATGTCATATAGTTAGAATCAGACAGTATGTAGCCTTTTCAGATTGGCTTCTTTCACTTAGCAATATGCCTTTATAGTTCTTCCACATTTTTTTGTGACCTAATAGCTCATTTATTTTTATCATTGAATAATACTCCATTGCATTAACGTACCATAGTTGTTTGTCCATCCATGTACTGAAGGACATTTTGGTTGTTTCCAAGTTTTGGCAATTATAAATAATCTATTGTTTAAGTGTGTGGGGGGCAGAGAAATACTTTATTATTATTACTTACACTCTATGTATTATACACAATATTACATATTTATTAGATATTTCATGGTTGATATAATAAATTATCTAGTTGTTAATATTATGATATATGCCTCTGAATACATACATATGCCTACATATATGTATCTCTCTATATATCTAGTAATTATTAAAATAAAAATACATATCTCTCTATATATGTATCTATATGTATGTTTCTGTATATTTATTGACATGCAAACTTTTCATAGCTTACTGTTAGGGGAATAAAGCCTAGTTATAAAAGAATATTCTTAGTGATTCTGATTTTATAGATTTATAGCTAGAGAGAGAGGATAGATAAATAAGTAGATAATATCTGAAATTATGTTCATCCAAATGTTTATAGTATTTGCCTCTGGGTGGTAGATTTAGAATGCTTTTAACTATCTCCTTTTATTATAGGGTGAACTTTCATCATTAACATTATCCTTTATATAATTTATCCTATCCTTACATTAAGGATATTAATATCCTTAATATTACCCTGTAAATTTGTAAAAATTTACAAAAATAAAATTTAAGTCACTTGTATTAAACATATGGAAGCATAAAACTTAAATTCAGAAAAGAACGCAGGGAAGATTCTTAAATGGACAGACAATAGAGACCAAAAAAAGAATGAAATTTTGCCATTTACAACAACATGGACGGACTTGGAGGGTATTATGCAAAGTGAAATAAATCAGACAGAGAAAGGCAAATACTGTATGATATCACTTATATGTGGAATCTAAAAAATAAAACAAACTAGTGAATATAACAAAAAAGAAACAGAGTCACAGATATAGAGAACATACTAGTGGCTACCAGTGGGGAGTGGGAAGTGGGGAGGGGAAAGATAGGGGTAGAGGATTAAGAGGTACAAACTATTAAGTATAAAATAAGCTACAAGGATATATTGTACAACATAGGGATTACAGCCAATATTTTACAGTAACTATAAATGGAGAATAACCTTTAAAAGTTGTGAATCACTATATTATACACCTATAACTCATATAATACTGTACATCAACCATACTTCAATTTTAAAAAAAATCTGAAATTAAAAAAACCCTATAAATTGATTGTAAAATGTTGAAGGAGGATGAAACTTCCAGAAAAAAATAACATGTAATATATAATATATAAAATAATACAATACTAATATTAAATTAAATTTTTTTAAGTCCTTCTGTGAAAGAGTTAAAACCTGAAAAGAGATGTAAAGTGACTTTAAGTGAAACCTAATTGCCAGGTCTACATCTGTTGGCTCTACCTTCTAATAAATTGAACTTTTTTGATTTGTGATTAAAAAATAAAATCCTATGAATTGATTTTTAAAGAATTTTGATGCCAAATCTTCATACATGTACTATGTCACTGATAACAGAATTTTACAAGATTTAGTTAGCAAATGAATTTTCATAATTCATGTAGATAAGAAAGACACTATATTAAAACAGACAAGATAACACAGGAACAGATAGAGGGCAATGGAGCGAGACAACCTGGGGAAGGAAGAGAACAGCTTCTCACTGACTGAACCCTTCATGTCAGATTGTTTCTTATTTCGACAAAGGTTCATTGCACAGAACGAATAGAGAAAGTCAGTGTGTTAGCAGGAATTTTGCTTCTGTTTTCACATATAAAAATTTACCTGGAGGTTTTAAATGATACATTGCTTGTTTTTAGAAATTTTTTTTCATCAGTTCTCAGACACAGTTTTTAAAAATAAAGCTACCAAATATTTCAATGTTTTTGAATTGTATTATTTTACTTTTGGTGTATTTCTCTAAAATATGAAGGCTGGTATTCAAAAAGAAATTCAGAAACATGATTAGATAGGAAGATGTGGATCGTCTATGAGTAATTCTTTATAAATACTTAAGCAAATCATTTTAAGAAAAAAATACAGTATTCTATAAGTTAAAGATTATAAATATAAAGGAAATAAAGTACATAACCAAGGGCAACTCAATTCGAAATGTAACATCCTCCAAAGAAAACCAGTAAAACTATTTTTGCTTTTACAATCTTAGCATGTAATGTGCCTTTGAGTATTTCTGCCACCTTCCCTCAGGATACATATCCTTAATAAACCATAACAGATGTATGCTAAACACTAAATGTATGTTAAAGATCTCCAGCAGGCTGCTTTGCATTTTGAAAAGTAATGCTATTTCAAACATACATGGAGTTGTACCTAAAATAATTTTTAAAGCACACATATATATATAGATCCTCAAGTAATAACTAAACAAGCATTTAACATCTCAAGACAAAGACAGCAAAACAAAAGAAACTACAAGGACAAAAAAAGAGCCCCATATTCAGAGTAACTTAGGTGAGAAAAGCAGAGCTGAGATCATTTAAGTATATAAAATGTCATTTCCTGAAATGATGGCAGTGGAGTCCTAGCACAGTTTTGCAGAAGACATCCTTAACCTCATCTCCATGTGAAGACTGTAACCCACCATGTATTTATTAAGCAAGTGCAATGGCAGATTCCATAGCTCCATGGCCACAGAGTCCCTTGTCTGAAATTAGAAATAAGGTAGGTGTAGAAGAAACTACAAGGCATTCACATAAAATTATTCGTAAATAAGTAAGATACTGTCACTCATGCATAATTGCTGTGCAGAACATAGGACATGCCACCAAGTAACTAAGGGTACCAAGGTAGGGGCAGAGAGTAACTTTTGAAAAATGGATTCGGTAGTAGTTCTCTGAGGAGATGACTTTATGGCTGAGATGAGGAACCTCATATGCAAAGGCCCTGTGGTAGGGACAGGTGTGGTGTATTAGAGTAGAAAGCCCTGGGTGTCTGGAGAGTAGTGAACAAATGGTAACCCACGTAGCAAAGCCTTAAAAGGACCGGAGATCTGGAAGGACCTGGCAAATGTTGGCCAAGAGCCTAGACTACTACATTCAGAAGCCACTGGAGGGTTTAACTATAGAAATGGCATTTTCTGATTTCTGTTTTTAAAATCCCACCTTGGCTGCTCTGAGAAGAATGGATTGTAAGGGGAAAAAATGTAATGATGGAGATCAGCTTAAAAACCTATTCACTACTGTGCCCTCACTGGTTAGCACACAATAGGTGCTCAGAAGAAATGAATGAATTTCCAGGTTACAAGGGAAAGGTGTGAGGAGTCCATGGAATTGTATGTCTAAAAACAAATAGTTTGTAAAGGCACAGCCGTCCTATATATCTCTCTGGGTTGCATGCGGACCAAACATCTCTGAAGATGTGGAATCGTGATTTGAGCAATGTTGGTGAACACTCATTGGTAAAATATACAAAAGAAAAGAAATAGAAAAAAGAGGTGGAAAATGACCCAAATACACCGCTAATTTACAGAGCCTATGAATCAGAAACAGCAGCATGCGAAGTTTTAATTGACTATTACACTTCTCTGAAATTATACATCTGCTATGCTATGTGTCCCTGAGGATAATACAACTTCTTCGTTAATGATGATTCAAATAGAAATCATATTTTACCTCATTAAAATTCATTTAGCAAACAATCATGCAGCCCTTAATTTTTTCCAAGGACTGTAAAAAGACAAATAAAGCCCAGCCTTGCAATCAGTGTCTAGCTGAGGACAGTGCCACCCTCAGGCCTGGTCACATCTTCTACAAACATTAAAACACAAGGACCTTTTTTTTTTTTCCCCCTGATTTGGTCTTATGAGAAAGTTATTTGAAAGTTCAGCAACCTAATGAACCAAGAGAAAATGCAGAGGCAGAAGTGTGCCCCCCAAGCAAGAGGATGCATCCCTGAGTACCCGGAAAGGAGGATACACCCCAGTGTGCATAGAGCATGGTCCAGAGAAAGCGTGACTGTGCTTTTTACAGCTGGCCTCTCCAAATCACCCAGCACAGCATCTAAGCAGACCAGTTCTGCAGATTACCATGCCCCCTCCTTCCCCTCTGCCCAGGTGGAGGCATTTAGAATTGCCTAGAAAGCTTGTTGGAAAAGGGAAGTTTTAGGAAGAGAAAACTACCCATTCCCCAGACCTCCATTCTGGTTCAGGCAGATCTGGTAGTGGGCCAGGCCCACCTTTGGCCAGCCCTGCTCCAGCAGATAACAGGTAGCACCAAGGCTCAGAGGCAGCAGGGCTGGAGGGAGGTGAGGGATGGTGGAACTCAGCCCCTTCAACTTTAAGCTGTGGGTTACAAGGGCCACGCTGGCTGGGCTGGCTGCTGGGCCCTGGGGTGACACCTAAGCTGGACATTGGAGGTAATTTAGAACTTTAAATATTTCAGACATAAATACACGAGCCTCTTTCTTTGCACTCACAAATATTAAGTGAGTCTATCGAGGTGACTGGAAAAGTAACCATAGTAAAATATGATAGGGTCGAACTACATGATGGAAATTGCACAGGGTGTGGAACCAGTCAAAACTGGCAGTGAATCATGGCTCCCCCTCCTAATGGCTCTGTTTCCCTTTTGAATGGTCAATACCCATCTCTCAGTGGCTTTAACTATAGGGTGGCAGAAGCAGTATCTACTCCACACAGTATAGTCCTAAGGATTAATACTGTCACAAAGCTGAAGCCACCCACCCAGGCATAGTGCTCAAGACAGTTTAGTGCCACCTCCATGAAACAGGGTTCTATGGAAAATAGCGGGGAGAGAGATTCATTCTTCCCAGGGGTTCACGGTCATGGAAGGCTTCAAAGAAAGGAAGGCATTTAATATGGTCTTAAAAATAAAGCATCAGAAGAGAAATAAAATGAGCAAAAGTATGAAGTATGCAAAATGCATGACTGAATTGAAAGTTAATTGTGGGGTGAGTGGTAGAAGTTAAAGACAGAATGATTGGTCTGTGAAATGACGTTTTCACAATATACAACTTATCGAGATGTTTTACCTTGTGGATAACTAGATATTATTAAGTTTTTGTTTGTTTGTTTTGTTTTGTTTTAATGAGAGCAATGACCTCATTGGTCACTCCAAATGCTGATTGGAAATAAATGTTTTAGAAAGATAATTCCCACTTCAGGTTGATGTCTCCAGAAGGACTTGTTGACTGTCAGTCATTCTCCTAATGCTGAAATTATCACAGAACCTACAGGAAAGTCCCAAATGGTGGTGCCCACAGATCAAAAGTGGGAATAAAACAATTATTTCTGAGAAAATCCAAGGGTTATTTGTTGAACATGCAAGCTGTGATATTTACATTTTTCCCTTTTGTTTATAATTATGTTCACAGTTTATTTCCACATAACTTGTGTTTTAGACCCTACATCATTAAGTTTTATACTTTAGATTCTTTACAGTAGTAAAAGTAAAATATTAAAAACTCAGAAGAAAAGTTACATCACATTTGACTGCAGTGGATATGGAAATAGCAAAACATTTAAAATTGCCAAGAACAAGGGTGTGGCTTGGTTCCTAGAAAACTTCAATTGGATTGGATTTCTGAGATTTTTAAATACTTTAGATTTTAATGCTACCATTTTGTTGCCTTTCATTGCTCTGGTGGAAGTAAGCTGCTTCATGCTTTATTTGCTTTTCCTTCTCAGATTCCATTTTAAATAGTTAAAGCCTAGCTACATGGTAATGAAGGAAAGTGGGAAAGAACAGACCAGAAAGAATATTTGGTATTTCAATGCTTTAACTTTACAACCCAAAGGTTTTGAATAATTTATTGTCCATAAAGTAAGGCCCCCTTGTCTATTTCTAAACACTGGATGCCAAACAGCAAATATGAATAACAAAATCCTACTCACTTTTATCACAAATTCATTGCCCCTGTGTGGCACTTTTCTGGTCATTTTACTGCTTTTCCACTTTTGTCCAAGTTAATAAAAGAGGCTGATACCTCTTTCCTACCTAAACAATTCAGCAGCAACTGTGGGGATAATAAAAAGATGATTTACAATCCATTTGGATAATTTCTTGAAGCAGGTTTAGAACTATCTCATAATTCTCAAACTAATGTGAAACAATATAATTCATAAAATTCTGGCACTGGAGTGGAAATGAGAAAGGGGTCTAGTATGAAGCATGATGTGACATCTGGGTGGAGTGCTGCCTCAATCATTCTCACCAGAATCATTCTCTATCATTTGCAAAATAGAACGAAAGGAAAATATTTTGTGTTGCAATGTTATAACACATTTTTTAGAAAATGTTGCCAATACGTGAACTGATAGCAGAAAGACCAGAACATTTTCTATCCAACATGGGAAATATTAATAATTTTTCTGGGACAACATGGAGAAACCAGGACAATCCCTAACAAACCAGGATTTATTGTCACTAACCAATACTCTTTTCCAAAACTGTGACTTTAGTACTCTTTTCCTCTTTTTTTGCCTTAGAGTCCCTGCTGCATATATTATTTCCCTACTTAAAATTCTTCAGTGGCATCTCACTGTAGTTGAGACATGTTCCTAATTATAAACCAGGTTTATAACACCTACACAATCCATTCTGCTGGTGCCTCCCTTGCGCTGACTGTTGTCGCTAAGACTGCTCTTGCCATTTGGCTTTTTACCATTCCTTGAGTTTGCCAAGCTAATTCTGGCCACGTTTCTTTATATTCCTCTGAGCTGCGTTTCTCCTGCATCTTTGCGTGGCTGGCTCCTTTTCCTCATTCAGGGTTCACCCCAAATGTGAGAGCTCTCTGACAACCCCACTGGAAGAGGCCTTCCCAGCCCTGACTTCTCAGGCTCTCTTCATCTCCTTTCCATGTTGACATTTATCCACCACGCTTAACACTGATTGAACTTTTCAGTCTCCATCTTATTTAATGCAGCAGCATTCGGTAAAATTGATCTTCTTGCCCTTTTGACACACTTCCTTCACAGGATATCCTAGCACCTGGGTTTCCTCTCACCATTTTTGTTGGTTCCTATTCAGACTCCTTTGCTACTTCCTTCCCATGTGTTAACCTGTAAGTTCTGTAACCCTAGTCTCAGTTACCAACATCTTTTCCTTCCTATCTATGCTGATTTCCTAAGCGATTTCATCCAGTCTCATTGCTTCCAGTATCATCTACAACCTGATAACTCCTACATTTATACCTGCAGCTCCTATGTCTCCCCTGCACTTCAGGTCTGCATGTCCAATGATAGTCTAACTGATGTCTCCATGTGGACATCTAAGGGGCACCCTTAATTTAACAAAATCTGAGCTCCTGATATTCTCTGTTCTCTTCCAGACCATCCTCCCCTTTCAGCCATCCACATCGCATTTAATGGGGACTCAATTCTTTCCCTTTCTGATGCTAAAAACCTTGTGTGCACCTCTGACTGCTCCTTTTCCCACAAAAGCCTCAGCTGTTCCATCAGCAAATCCTATCCGCTCTTCCTTCAAAAGAAACACAGAATTCTATCATGTGTCACGAACCTAGCAGGCCCTGTGCTGACCTCGGCACCGTGTTCTTTCCTTAGTTACTGAAATAGGCTCCCAACTGATCTTCTGACGTCTGCCCTGGCCTCTGGAGAGTACTCACAGCACCACAGTCACAGTAATCCTGTTAAAATGTTAGTCTTGGCTTGTCACTCCCCCAGTGGCTGCCTGTCTCAGAGTAAAAGACAGATTCTCCACAGTGACTCCCCAGAATGCTACAATGTGCATGTTGTGTGCCTCAGTATCTGTCTGATCTTCTCTCGTTTTATTCTTCCTCGTTTGGCTACAGTAGTTTTTTTCATTGTTTTTTATTTTCTGTTGGTGGACCTTATCAGACACATTCCCTCTCCTGAGCCTTTGCACTTGAATTTGATGCTCTTCTCCAATAGCCACAGGTAGCTCTCTCACTTCCTTCAGGTCTTTACTGAAAAGCCACCTTCTCAGTGAGACATGTCTCCAATCTTGCCTGTCATTTTATATAGCCCTTCTCTGATTCTCTGCTTTATCTTTCTCACTAGTATTTATCACCAAGGAACATATACATTCTACTGAATTATCAAGTGTATCTTCTGTCTCCCATCACAGGAATGTAAGCTCCACGAGAAGACAGGCATTCTCAGTCTTGGTCAGTGTTGTAGTTCCATTACCTGGAAGAGGGCCTGGACTATAGTAGGCATTTAACCTATGTTTGTTGACTATTTTCATGAAATTAGAAGCTCTTCTTAACTCTGCATTCTTTGTTGTCATGCTCTTGTTTTCTGCTTCAATTGAGACTCCAATTACTCAAGAGAGTTGAAGACACAGACAAACTTTCTACATTCCCACCTACACGTCACTCTGAAGCCCCCTCCTGTCTGGCTTTCGTCCTCACCATTCACCCAGATGCTTCTTGTCAATGCCACCAATGGCCTACCTACCGCCAATCCCTATTCAAACATTCCAACCATTACTGGATTTGTAAGTTTAGAATATTTCACACAGTTTACCACTTTTAACACTGTCACTGATTTCTGTGACACTGTATTCTCCATGGTTTCATCAACAGTCTTGGCCCCCTTTTACTGGTCTCCTTTGCCAGTTTATCCTTTACCTGATGTCTCAACTTCAAGTTTCTCAAGCCCCTGCTTTTCATGATTTTCTCTCTTTATATTCCCTATGTATGTGATTTATCATCCATTTCTATAGCACTAAATTCCATCCATAGGATCAAATGTACATTTACATCTGCAGGCTATAAACTCCTCAAAGACAGAAGGATAAAATGGACTTTGGCATTCCTGGTTTCAACAGCATCATATTTGTTTCAGTCTCCTGAGGGTAGCTACCATTCTTCCGCAATGTCACAAGTGATTGGAAGGAACTCAAACTTGGTGCAAAGTACCAAATTTTCCAGGGAAAGAAATTAAGCTATATTATTTGCCCAGTTGTACCTTTCAGTCTATAGAGAATAATATGAAATCTTGTGTTATTAATTATGAAATTTGAGACGAGAAGTAGGATGTGTTCTTTCTGTATCATGGATGTTATTCTGAAAGAGCACACATTTATTCAAAGCTGGTTCTCTACTTTTTCACCAACTCAACACTATGTTATGAATCACTATAAAAATGTATATTCTTTTTTATTTCCTTCGTGTTCTGAGAGGCATTTCATTATTTATTTTATCCTTATATAGAACTTATATCCCATTTGTTACTATTCCTCAAAGAAATATATAATATATCTTTTTATTAAACTTTATTTTACCAAGATGCGATGCATGTCGCAAAACAAACATCTTCAGAACTTGGGAAGAACTGGTGAAAGCCAAACCAAGCCTGAAGTGTAGTTAATAGTGATGTACTGATGTTGGTTTCTCAGTTTTGACAAATGTATTATGGTAAGATGTTAACAATAGAAGAAATTGGGTGAAGGGTGTATGGGAGCTCTCTGTACTATCTTTGCAAATTTTCTGTAAATTTAAAATAATTCTAAAATACAAAGTTAATTCAAAAGGTAAAATATATATATAATAACTTTGAAAAATTAAAAAGAGGAAGGAAGATTCTGAAAATCTCTACAGAGGCTTATAAAAAAATTGCTTTTCTCTTAGGCAATCTTCAGTGAGGCTGCTTTTTCATTTTATTGGCTGTTTATACTGTCATGAGGCCACAAATAAATGAAAAAATAGAAAAAATAAAATCAGTATGTATATGATTGAACATCAAATCACTATGACATTCTTATTAAATTTAAGTTCAATTTCTCAAACAGGTACATGAGAAATCTAGAAACATTCCTTCATCTTTGCCTTATGTATGCTGTTTCTTCTATCCTGATTGAAGTAGAGCATAATCCAAAGAAAAGTTCAGGTATTTCTCTACTCCAAACATAAATAGATAGCCTATGGTTTCTAGGGTAGGTAACTTAGTTTGTGTGAAATATAAGGTGATATTGTAATATTATGCCAATGTCAGCACATCTAACTTATACCATAGCCCTTTTGGAAAGTTAATTCCAAGGAAAGGTGGGCCAGTGGAATGGGGCCAAAAAGAAATATTCCTTTATCGTGACTATTACAAGAGCTGGTTTCTGCTAGCCCACAGTTTATTGTCATGACTTACACAGTCCCAGTCACAAGAAACATGGATGGAGGGGACAAAGAGAAAGAGAGAACCAGGCAAGAAAGGCATGAAGAAATTGGTCCTGCAGAGGACGTGCCTTTACAGTGCAGTCATTCATTGAGGGTGCAGTGTCCATTGGTTCACAGGGACTTACAGATCTAAACCAATGAATGTGTATTATGGAAGGATTCTGTGGTCTAACAAATGGAGACCAGAAAATCCTTCATTGGCCCTCATTCTTAGAAACAGATAATTAGTAGTAAAATTTTTCTATGAACCTTCTCCAAAGATAAATAAAATAGAAAAACAAACTATGAGCCCAAACTGGATTTGGTAGTGGTCAGCAACAAGGAAGCTAGAGAACCAAGCTCGCCTGATAACAAATGCTGCTGACAGTGCTCCAACCCAAACACTGAGCCTTGGGCCAGTAGCCAGACCTGGGGACTGAACCTGGGAGCCCACAATGTGCTGAGGCACTTGAAGAAGGATAAAGTGCTGCCATTTTCCTCCTTCAAATATTCCAATTTGAAGTATGCCAACTTCTAGCAAAAGCTGATGTAAAATTTCCCTGGCAGAGAACATTTCCAATAAAGCTACTCATTAGTCACACAGATGGACAACAAACAGATATGAGTTCACACAGGTATCACCAAGAACACAGGGAGGCAAGGCACCAAGAGGGGGCACCAGCACAAACATTAAACAACTGATTATGCCCACAAAGGAATTTTGTGGATGAAAGTGTCAGAGAATACACAATTGCTATGTAGAATAACTACATATAAAATGACTAAAGAAATGTGAGGTAGCAATTAGAGATTACCACGAAAGAACAGGAATAGAGGAAAAGAATCAAATAGAACTTCCAGAAATGAAAACTATAACTTTTGAGATTAAAAATGAAGCCTTAATAGATGGATTAAACAGAAGATAAGACATGGCTGAAGAGGGAATTATTGAACAGAAAGATTCATCTGAAGAAAGGAAGCAAAATTCACTACAGGGTAGGGGGAAAGGAGACTATGTCAATAGACATTGGGAATTAAATGTCTAATATCCACTTTGTGTTTCAGACAAAAGAGGAACTATTGAAGAGAAAATTTTTGAGATTTTTTTCCAAAACCACTGAAATTTCTCTTAATCATTTTGTTTGAACTAATTTCATTTCAAAATCTGAAACCTAAATCTACTGAGTAAAACACACACAAAAAAGGAAATTTGAAAGATTATGCATCAATGTAAGTATGGCAGTATTCCTGTTATCTCCATTATATATTTATGATGTGGATGATGATGGCAAAAATTAGGATAACATGGAGTGTTTTGTAAGCTCTAAGCAAGGTTCTAACAATTTTTAAATTTCAGCTAGTCTGTCTGAAAATGAATTCCTGGAATACAGCCTTTTTATTAGCAGTAAAGTCACTTTTTTATTCCTTTGAAATATAGAACTTGTGTTAATGTGTGGAGGATGGATGACAAAAGTGTACATAAACAGCTGCTGTACTGCAGGTAAAATGAAATTGCTTTAGACAGGATGGGTGAAAAGAAACCCCAGCAGGCTACAAGGCAAGACACAGTGTCAGCTTTCATAAGAACCCATGTTTAATGGATGCAAAGAAGGTGGGGCAGGGCAATAGCAGACAGAACCTCACAGCCCATAACAATCAGATAACTCAGCGTTTCGCTGTGGATAAACCTTGGAGAGGAAGAAAAAGAAAGGAGACGCTGAGTTTGACAACAGAGTAAAATCAGTCTTCATTTGTATGCAGCTGGAAACAAGAGCCTGTCAGCCTTTGCTGCTCTTTTAAACCAGACTTGCACATATTGATAGCGACGTTATCTATAGTTTACAACACGAAAGCATAGGACAGTGGTATATATATTAATCCTTCTACCTTTATCCCATTGCTTTGGACATTTTCCAAAAAATTCTTAAATTCAACAATATTCTTCAAGTGCCCAAGAGACAAGTGAAGCTACTCCAGCCTATGTGACACTGGAAAGATATTCCCTTCTTGATGATACAAGAACAGTTTAATGGCAGACAAAACATAAGCTGTTTAAGGCAGAACAGGAATTAAAAAAAGATTGTGGCTACCTTCATCCCAGAGTTTAAGATGACATCTCACTTTACCCAGTTTTTGTTGTGCTTGTGAACAACTGTCAGAATCAACTTATTTCTATGCAAATGTAAGATCACATTCTGACAGAGACTGTTTCTCCTTGAACTTGGAAATAAAAGCCCTGCTAAACTTAAGCCCATATAAGTAAGAAGGCAAAAATGCAAATGCCTATGACTGAGAAGAGGCGATGAATCTGCTTGAATTGTCCAAGCATCAAAGGAAAAGATATCCCTGTTATAGAAGAATCCCTAAATCAGGCTGGTAGTTAAGGTACCAGCAGTAGTGCACAGATATCCAATGTCATCTACTCGTTCTGTGACAAATTTTGTAAGAGAGGAGAAAACAAAATTAAATGATCTGGGTAATGTGACAATAATGCCTATTCATTTTCTGACATTTTTTCTTTAATGGGAAATGTCTTCATTTATATGATAAAGAAGGTGTCCTCTTCCCTCTGACTGGAGGGTTTGGCCAATTCTCTGCTCAAGTGCTTTTTTTTTTTTTCATTTTTCATTTACACATTTTCTTTTAATCAGTTATGTAGTGCTACAATAAATGTCCAATAATCTACATAGGAACAATCTTTGATGATGAAAATGATGAAGATTGAATAAGGCTATCGATTACCTTATCTTATTTACATATAAAGAATAGATACCCAATGGTGAGGAAGAGACAGAAATCGGACAAATACTCATAGGTGTAAAAATTACATCTATGTCTGAGCTTATACTGTAAATGAGACATTTTAAATAGTCCTGTAGCCCATGCCTATTTTTTCCTCAGAAAAAGAAAAGCTGCCTTCATGACATCCCCTCTTGTTGCAGATTTCCACAGTGTCACTTGAACTTTCAGTCAGAATCTTACTTTCTTCAAAAAATAAAGAAAATACTCCCTGCTCTTTATCTTATAAAGATAAATTTATCTTATAAGTTTATCTTATATATTTATCTTATAAATTTGTTTATTTATTTAATAGTATACTTTGCTTTCTCATACAAAATTTTAATATCCTATAATTGTCACTTAAAATATGTTTTTTAAAAAATGAAATTAATTCCTCAATATTTGAATGTTTTCAGAAAAATGCTCATTGTGAGGTGAGGTAAATGTTTTCCAGACACTTTGTTTAATTATAATTTTGTTTTGTTCGGCTATATATTTTAGATTTGCATTCTCTCCAGATGATATTTGGTTTGAATTAGTTCTTACTTGTTTACTAATCAGGTTCAAGCAGCTGATATCTGTGTTTTGTTATGGAAATGAACTATGCAATTGTACATGTATTACAAAATTTTTATAAAGCCTTTAAAAAAAGCATATGGAGTCTAATCTTAAAATGCAAACTAAACTCTCCTCAGTTGGCATTTAAATTTACATAAGTGTTTCAGGATGTATCACCATGTCACCTTGCTCAGTTCCAGTTCCATTTGGAGTCCTGGTTTTGACAACTGAGAAGCTGAAAAGTTTTCCTCTTTTAGTCTTGGAAAATATCCCTCAACTAACTTTATTGGGATTTTGGCATGATTCTGCAAATTTGGCATCTCATGGACTCTACTTCTTTCCTTTGACCTTAGCCTAGGGGTGGAAATTTTGCTCTCAGCTAAAAACAATGTCTTGCTCTGGAGTTACTACCTGCTGCAAATGTATTCCCATATAGCCCTTGATGGTGCACTATATTCCTGTTAGGATACCTGTTCTTCATTTTGAAGCTGCTCATACTTTTCCTTGGGTTTAAAAACAGATGGAAAGATATACCATGTTCTTGGATTGGAAGAATCAATATTGTCAAAATGACTATACTATCCAAGGTAATCTACAGATTCAATACAATCCCTATCAAATTACCAATGGCATTTTTTGCAGATCTAGAACAAAAAAGAAATCTTAAAATTTGTGTGGAAACACAAAAGACCCTGAATAGCCAAAGCAATCTTGAGAAAGAAAAATGGAGCCAGAGGATTCAGGCTCCCTGACTTCAGACTATACTATAAAGCTACAACAATCAAAACAGTATGGTACTGGTACAAAGACAGACGTAGAAAGCCCTGAAATAAACCCATGCACTTATGGTCAAAAAAAAAACCCAAAACCCAAAATGAGAATTTTGAGTTGAGTCATTCTCAGAGATTCCATCAGTTATGATCAACTCCAATGGGTTGGTCATTAACCATCATGTGTACTGTACTCATGCCTTTGGGCACCATGTTCTAAGTATCACAACTTTTTTCCAAAACTGATAATACAGCCAATTCTACTCAGGTTCAGCCATTCTCTATGGATCATTCATATTTTGTTTATAAATGAATGTTAAATTTTATCAAATGCTTACTCTGCATCTTTGAGATGATCATATACATTTTCTCTTTTATTCTTTTAATATATGAATTATATTGCTTTTCAAATGTTAAACCAACCTTGTTATGCTGGGATAAACCATACCTGGTCTTGACATGCTACCATTTTTATATATTGTTGGATTTAATTTGCTAATACTTTGCATAGAAATTTTAATTCTATCAGTCTCAAGTTTTCTCTTCTTGTTAACTTTCCACTCCTTCCTAGTCTTGCGGTGATAATAAAAGTTCATTGCTCTCTTTTCTTTGGCAGGAGAGTAGATTTTGCATTAGATTGAAGTTGCAAAAAAGATTCCCCATGTGTAAAAGCATGCTACTATAGTTCCTGAGATGAAGCAACTTGGAGGTTTTACTGTTTAATTATTTCAGACCTACACACTTGTAGGCTGTTCCTTGTAGGTGAAGATGACACACAAACTAAAGCCTTGATTAATTCATGTTAATTTTGACAGATATGGAGAAATTAACCACAAACTATGTTTTTGTTCTTTACAGAATCAGGACAGATTACATGTACATTTAGATAAAGGAAAACGCCCTTTTACCAAAAAAACTTATATTATACATTAAGAGTAAGTAAAGAACATTTTATTTTATAGTCTTCCTCTACATTGCCTGGAATTAGGTTTTTAAATCTGTCAAAAAGCTTTATCTATATCATGAGTACTTTAAAATTACTTTTGCCAAATAACAACTGAACACAGGACATATATTTTTTTAAAAATTTTTATTAGGACATCACACAGTGCTTCAAACATCAGTACTTTCTTTATATCCCAGAATTTCTAATATAATGTTGAGATATTTGGTGTTTACAAAACAAAGCAAATAAAAACCATATGTGCCCACTATACCTTCTGAAAATCTTTCCTACCTATAAGGGCCCCTATCTTCAAAAGAGATGATGAAATTGGTATGCCGCAAGAAAAGAACAAACAGCAGGGCAGTTGAGATGCCCAAAGGATAAGTTTCCCAGAAATAATTAGCTTTGAGAGTCAGTAAGAGCCTTCCAGAAGCATCTAAGAAGACAAAATCTCTTGCCTTCAAGCACCATTATTCCTTACCACTTTTAAAAATACTTTTTTAGATTGACTTTGTTAAAAGTTGGTAAAAACTGGTTTTATACATACAGGAAAAGAAATAGAAACTAAATAATCCAATAATTGATAACATTTTCGCCTTTTTTCTTTCTTACAGGAATCAGCAATTTTAAAGGAAAAAGTAGCTATTTCATCTGCAACAAAAGATGGGAAATTTTGTCTGAATTCAGTTATAGTACTTAGCTTTTATTGCTTTAATTTAAAAGTTTCTAAGAACATTTGTAGTTATTGTTAATTCTGTGGTTAATCGTGGTTTTATTACCTGTGTAACTGGTGATTAGAGGAGTCTCAACTCCTTATGTATAAAGAAGAAAAGTTTCTATTATTTCTCAGCTGCTGCTTTCAAATGTGCAATGTTGAAACTCCCTTCACTGCTGGGAAGTTGGTCTCTTAACAGCATATGGTTTCAGTCCCATAATTATTCCATCATTTTAACATTCTCAGCTTAAATTTTAGAAATCTCGTATCATATTTAAAGCTCTAACCATGTCCCCCGACAGACTTGATTTGTGGCTCTCCAGGCTTGGAGCAGGAAGTGAGCCATGGTCAGATCTTACACTTCTCTACCTCTAACTCATCAAGGGACATGGTCTGCGGGGACCAGAATTGAGTAAGAGGCCCCAACAGAAGGAAGGTATCTGTGGTCAACACACACTTGCTCTACCAGAGAGCTATAGGAGTAATTCCACTTCATCACAGCTGGAGCTGCTATTTGACCTACAGAAGAGACAGGAATTTTATCTACACTTTCTGCACAGAGCATATATGGAGCCAGAAGGAACTTACACTCTTTAATGCCAATAGGTGGCCGACTTAGAGACCCAGAGGTGGAGTATTTGTGACTTAGCTTTTTATCTCTTTTTAATCTAGAATGAAAATTTTTGCTTGTTCTATGATATATTCCATTTATTTGAGCTTTAACATATCTTACTAGCCACTAAATTAATCCCTATATATAACATCTTTCATGACTCTTGTCTATGTTCACATGCTAGTTACTTACTTACCTACTTAGTTTTATTTAGTATTTATTTACTATGTTTAACACTTTGTATTCATCCTAGTTTGTTTTCCCATGTTCTCTAACAGAACTGCATTTTCTCAAGCAAGATAGAAAACTCACATTAGTCATAGGAAGCAAAAAGGAAGAGAACTGACACTAATTACAGCTCAATACTTATCATGTCCAAAGTTGGGCATTAGGCACATTGTGTCTGCCTGCTCAGTTTTTTCCTACTGGGAACCTGAGAGGAAGAGAGGATATTCCTATTATAGATATGGAGCAAAACGCTCACAGAAGATAGGTGATTTTTTCAATGTCATGTAACTGTCATATTCTAGAGCCTGGATGTGATCCAAATCTCTCTGGTATCAAAGTCCATACAAGCCGCTGCCTGAAACATTAGTCATTGGATAGGAAATTGTTCTTTTTTTGCCTAGAATAAAACATAATGTTGCCCCAGGTCCTGCATAAAACATTTTATGTATTTATAATTGCTTTATTTCATTCTATGGGTAAAATCATTCTTTCTTCATAAATCTATTACTTAACTGCATATATCTGGTTAAATTAACTCCTAGGTATTTAGCTTTTTGTGTGTGATGACCCTTGAAAATGGTACTCTTTATAACATTGATCTGTATTTTTAGGTCTTAGCTTCTGGACAATCCATAGTGTTTAATGGGAAATTAGAAATGTGGGTCTCTAATACCCTTTGTCACTTTCTGAGAAGTTACCATGTGAAATATATTTTGAATTTAAATTCTACTAATTAGTTGCAAAGTCTAAGTTCACTCAAGGGGTAAAGATTTTACTTACTTCTGAATATTATATTTTATTACATATTATAAGCTAGTTACTATACTATATTTAAATTAGGGGAGGATTTAACTTAAATCTTTTAAGTTAACACAGTATTTGGGGGACTTCCCTGGTGGCACAGTGGTTAAGAATCTGCCTGCCAATGCAGGGGACACGGGTTCGAGCCCTGGTGCAGGAAGATCCCAATGCCGTGGAGCAACTAAGCCCGTGTACCACAACTACTGAGCCTGTGCTCTGGAGCCTGCAAGCCACAACTACTGAGCCCGTGTGTCACAACTACTGAAGCCTGTGCACCTAGAGCCCATGCTCTGCCACAAGAGAAGCCACTGCAATGAAAAGCCCGTACACCACAATGAAGAGTAGCCCCTTCACTGCAACTAGAGAAAGCCCGTGTGCAGCAATGAAGACCCAACACAGCCATAAATAAATAAATAAATAAAATTTAAAAAGGCAGTATTTGATAAAGTGTTTATTCCATCATTACCGTTGCCACCAACCATCAAAATGTAACGGCAGAGGGGTGGATCAAGATGGCGGAGTAGGAGGACTTGGAGCTCCCCTCCCCCCCACATTCACATCAAAAATACATTTACATATGGAACAATTCTCACAGAAAACTAACTGGAAACTGGCAGAAGATCTCATACAACCGAAGTTGCAAGAAAGATCTCCACATAACAAAGAAGGATAGAAAACAAAGGCATCAGGATGGGACTGGTGCCCCTAGAAGAGAGCTGTGAATGAGGGAAGATCCAAATGGGTAGGCCCTAGCCCTGAGGAACACCCTTGACTGCTGGAAGGTCCACTGGGACAGATAGAAGGGCTCAAGGAGTCTGGACTCCACTCGTGAGGTGTGCGCATGTGCTGGCTTATAGCAATTAGGGCAGAGACTGACCTGCACTGAGAGCTGTCACCTCACCACACTTCCCAGTTCAAAATGGGCACCCAGTGGGGCTGCTAGTATTCACAGTGACTAGGCACTGGATCTCTGGAAGAGGGCTTGGTCTAGCTGTGCAGAGACAGCCCAGAGGGCCTGGAGTGTGGTCCAGGCCAAACCTTGGAGTCCACTGTCAGCAAGCACAAGGGAGGGGCAGGGCTAGCCTCTGAGGCCACTGTCAACACACACACAGTGGGAGCGGGTCCAGCTGCAGTGAACTTTGTGGGTATGCATACCTGGTGGCACCACGGAAATGCACGTCTTGCGTTGATAGCACCTGGGGAGGAGTATGCCGAGCCCTGGTCCAGGAGGATTCCACATGCCACGGAGCAACTAAGCCCGTGCTCCACAACTACTGAGCCTGCGCTCTAGTGCCCACGAGCCACAACTACTGAAGCCCGCGTGCCTAGAGCCCAGGCTCCACGACAAGAGAAGCCACCACAATGAGAAGCCCACGCAGTGCAACAAAGAGTAGCCCCTGCTTGCCACAACTAGAGAAAGCCTGCACGTAGCAGTGAAGACCCAGCTCAGCTAAAGACAAATAAAGAAAATAAATAAATTTATAAAAAAGAATTAAGAAGGATTATCAATAGAAATGCAGATCACTGTAACAAGGAACTAAAAACTATAAAGCCGAACCAATCAAAATTAGACAACTCAAATGCCAAGATAAAAAACAATCTAGAAGTAATGAATAGCAGACTAACACTGAAGAACAAATAAGTGATTTGGTAGAATAATGGAAATCACCCAATCAGAATAACACACAGAAAGACAAATTTTTAAAAATAAAAGCAACATACAAGATGTACAGGATAATATAAAGCATGCCAAAATACACATAATAGGGGTTCCTGAAGGAAAACAGAGAAAGGGTGATCAAAAATGTACCTGAAGAAAATATCACTAAAAACTTCCCAAACCTAAAGAAAGAAACTGATATCCAGGTACAGGAAGCACAGAGGGTCCCAATCAAGATAAAACAAAATAGACCCCCATCAAGACGTATCATAAATAAATTGGCAAAAGTTAAAGATAAAGAGAAGATTCTAAATATAGCAAGTGAAGAACAGTTACAAGGAAAACCCCATAAAGCTATTAGCTGATTTCTCTGCAGAAACTTTGCAAGCCAGAAGGGAGTGAGTGGTATGATATATTTAAAGTCCTGAAAGGGAAAAAACTGCAACCTAGGATACTCGACCCAGCAAATTATCATTTAGAATGGAAGGAGAGATAAAGAATATCTCAGAGAAGCAAAAACTAAAAGAATTCAGCAATAGTAAACCTACCCTAAAAGAAATGTTGAAAGGTTTCCTCTAAAGGGAAAAGAAGTAAGAATCTGTAGGGAAGAGAAAATCCCCATAGGAAAGGCAAATATATAGTAAAGGTTGAAGATCACTTAAATAAGCCAGTACATAGATTAAAAAACAAAACAAACAAACAAACAAACAGAAACACTGTAAAAGCAACTACTAACTACAATAAACACTACAGGTATAATCATGAAGATGTAAAATATGACATCAGGAACACAAAATGTGGGGGAGGGGAGTAAAAAATGTAGATTTTTAGACTGCATTTGAACATAAATAACTATCAGTCTAAAGTAAGTAGCTACAGTTATGGGTCAACATACTTGACCCATAATCACAAATCAAAAACATACAATAGGTTCACAAAAAACAAAAAGAAAGACACTCAAGCACAATACAAAAGAAAACCGTCAAACTACAAAAGGAAAAACAGAAAGAAATGAATAAAAAGAACTAAAAAATCAACTGGAAAGCAAGTTTTAAAATGTCAATAACTATATACCTATCAATAATTACCTTAAATGTTAAGGGACTAAATGCTCTGATCAAAAGACAAAGAGTGGCAGATGGGATTAAAAAAACCCTACAATATACTGCCTATGAGAGACTCACTACAAGGCAAAAGACTCACACAGATTGAAAGTGAGAAGGCAGAAAAAGATATTTCATGCAACTGGAAATGACAAGAAAGCAGGGGTAGCAATAGTCAAATCAGACAGAATACACTTCAAAACAAAGTCCATAAAGAAAGACAAAGAAGGACATGATATAATGATAAAGGGATTAATACAAGAAGAGGATATTATACTCATTAACATAAATTTACCTAATATAGGAATACCTAAATACGTAAAAGAAATACTAACAGACATAAAGGGAAAAATTGACAGGAATACAATTATAGTAGGAGACTTTACCACCCACTGACATCAATAGACAGATCTTTCAGACAGAAAATCAATAAAGCAACAGAGGCCCTAAATGACACAATAGACCAGTTAGACTTAATATCTACAGGACATACATTAAAAAAAACAAGAATACACATTCTTTTCATGCGTGCATAGCACATTCCCTAGGATAGACCACATACTAAGTCACAAAAGAAGTCTCAACAAATTTAAGAGGATAGAAATTATTTCAAGCATCTTTTCTGAACACAATGGTATAAAACTAGAAATCAACCACAGAAAGAAAAACAGAGGAAAAATGTACACATGGAGACAAAACAACATGCTACTAAAAACCCAGTGGTTCAATGATTAAATAAAAGAAGAAATCAGAAAATACCTTGAGACAAAGAACAGTGAAAATACAACCTTAAAAAAATCTATGGGATACAGCAAAAGCAGTTCTAAGAGGGAAGTTCAGAGTAACACAGGCCTTCCTCAAGAAACAAGAAACATTTCAAATAAACAACCTAAACTACCATCTAAAAGAATTAGAAAAAGAATAACAAACAAAACCCAAAGTCAGCAGAAGGAAGGAAATAATACAGATCAGAGAGAAAGTAAATAAAATAAGACACCTCCCTCCCAAATTAGAAAAGATCAGTAAAACCAAAAGCTAGTTAAAAAAAAAAAAAAAAAAAAAAAAAAAAACCAAAAAAACAAAATCAACAAACCTCTGACCAGGCTCACCAAGAAGAAAAGAGATGACCCAAAAAAACAAAATAATAAATCAAAGAGGAGAAATAACAACCTATACTGCAGAAATACAAAAAAATCATAAGAGAATACTATGAATAGTTATATACCAACAAATTGGACAACCTAGAAGAAATGGACAAGTTTCTAGAAACATACAGCCTGCCAAAACTGAGTCAAGAAGAAACAGAAAATTTGAACCACTGCTGCCCACCCGGCATTACCTGCCCACCTCATCTGCACACCACCTGCCCAGACCAATCATTAGAAGTGAAATAGAATCTGAAAGAAAACTCCCTGCAAACAAAAGTCCAGGACTGGACAGCTTCACTGTAGAATTCTACCAAACATACAAAGAAGAACTTACACCTATCCTCAAACTACTCCAAAACCAAAACCACAATGAGGTATCACCTCACACCAGTCAGAATGACTATCATCAGAAACTCTACAAATAATAAATGCTGGAGAGGGTGTAGGGAAAAGGGAATCCTCCACACTGGTGGTGAGAATGTAAATTGGTGCAGCCACTATGGAGAACAGTATGGAGGTTCCCTGAAAAATTAAAAATAGAGCTACCATCATATGGTTTAGCAATCCTACTCCTGGGCATCTGTCCCCAAATGATGAAAACTCTAGTTTGAAAAGACACATGCACCCTAATGTTCATAACAGCACTATTTATAAAAACCAAGACACTTAAACATTCCAAGTGCCCATCAACAGACGACTGGTTTTAGAAGATGTGGTGTATATACAAAGGAATATTACTCAGCCATAAGAAAAATGAAATATTGTCTTTGCAGCAACATGGATGGACCTAGAGAATATTATACTTAGTGAAATAAGTCAGACAAAGAGAAAGACAAATACTATATGATATCACTTATATGTGAAATCTAAAAAATAATACAAATAAATCTATATACAAAGCAGAAACAGACTCACAGACATATAAAACAAACTTTGGTTACCAAAGGGTAAAAGGAGGGGAGAGAGTGATAAATTAGGATTAACAGATACAAACTACTACTATACATAAAATACATAAGTAGTAAGGATTTACTGTAGAGCACAGCACAATTTCCCTGTGCTCTACAGTAAATCCTTACTACTTATGTATTTTATGTATAGTAGTAGTTTGTAATAACCTGCAATGGAAATTAATCTGAAAAAATATATGTATATAACTGAATCACCTTACTATATACTTGAAACTAACACAATATTATAAATCAACTATATTTCAATTTAAAAAATATAATGGCAGCTGACAACTGTATCCTTGGAATGACAACTTCAGCTACAGTTTACTGTGGTGCCTCTCTACAATGAAATGTTCAATCAGTATGGAAACATTTTACACCCTGTTTTTGTTCTTGTAACAGGCATCATATAAATTCTCAACAAAACAGATATTCATATACACTTCAATTACAAGAATCAGTAAGCTGTTTTAAGAATGATAAAATTTGATTTTATTTCATTGGAAATTGAAAATAGGTCAATTAACATTTTCACTTATTTGTAAAAAAGCAATTTCTGATTTTTTGATAGTTTTTCTCATAGTTTCCTTTTAATATAGCCTTTTGGGGGAAAGATAGGGAACTTAACTACCCATAATTGGTTCTGGCAATTCAAAATGTAGTCACTGGGATGCATCATCATCTAGATTTTTCCCAAGGCATAAGCTATAACTTGGGAGTATATTAGTTTTGGAAGCATTTTTAACTCTTTCAGAAGGCCAGAACACTGTGAGTAGATTGGTGCAGAGTTATTAAGTGACAATTACATGCTCGAAAAATCAAGCTCAATTATTAACTTGGAAAACATTTGAATCAAGTTGAGCCTAATTTTCTAATCATGTACCTATCACTTAGCCAAAAATATTTAAGCATCTTGCAAATATTTCATACCTTTTCTATAAGTTAGATGACAACCTATCCAGAGCTAAAATAAATTATGAAATTGTATATAATATAAAAATGGATTCTAACACTTCATTTTCATACAGCTATTTCTGAGACAGTACATGTTAGAACATCTTAAGTACCTTTATGTTTGATTATTCCTATATGCTTGGGAAACCACTGGCAGGGTTAAATATATTTTCTAGCAAAATGGTTCTAAGGAAAATTAGAACAGTACTTGATTAATTGAATGTTCAACCTAATGGTGAAAGGCATTTATAATTTCACCACATTGAGAGCACTTCAGATAGTTCACAGGAACCAGAGATCTACATCCTGTGAAAGAATTTAAGTATCCCGTTAATAGTAGGTAGGTTGCCTCCTCTTGACAACTGTTCAGAGAGAAAGCAAGGAATCTGATGGGAAATGTGCTCTCTTACATTGAGGATCCTAATTTCACTTAAAATTCTTAGCTTCTAGGGAATCACAAAGCAGAAATCATTGAAAATTATTTTGTGCAATTTCAGATGTCCAGTTGTTCTCCCAACTCTCATTTATAATATACTTAAGTCATTTATAATTAATTCATTTTCAAATAGTTACAAGTAAATTTTTTAAAATTAAATCAAACAATTGAGCTTGGAAAGAGATTCCAGTTACACAGAATGATTGTATTGGTTAGCTTAAACAAAACCAATAATTTGTCAAATTGGGTTTCAACACAATTCAGTTGTATAGCATGTAAATACGATATTATAAAGGCAACCATTTGCTATTCATAAAGTAAACAGATGAAGCTGGCCTTCATAAAGGAAATAAGAATTGGTTTTTGTTATAGATTCATCTGGAAAAAAAGAAACCCAATACACCCTTTCTCTTTCAGCTCTCTTTCTCTGCCTTTCACAGCTTTCAAACATCTTTTGCTATACCATTATTTACTTGGGGGGGAGGCACTTTTCAAGTAAATGTACAGCCAGTTGGTGGTTAGAATTTAAATCCTACTGCTTTTTCCATATCTATACCCTCTTGTCAACTTACTGATTATGGGACACACGTTACTCCTTGCCTTCTTCAAGGCTTAGGCTATTGTGATTTAAAATACTCTTGACAGTTAAAATCTTCTAATTTCAAGATTATTCCCTCTGCTATGAATTTTGAAAATCTATTTGGTTCTCAAAGATGAAAATATTATTCATCATCAGAATGTTTCAACATAAAGGTCTCTTTTGGTGAAAGGGCCACAAGCACAAAAACAAAAAACCAGAAATTAAAATGAATCTGTTAATACATCAATGTTACTATATCAAACATTCACTGAGAAAAAATTGAAGTACTTATGCATGGGGGAAGAAAAAGTAAAAAACTGAAAGCAAAAACATTATTGGTGGGGAAATATGACCATCCTCTTTCTGTGTGTGTGCTTTAACTACCAAATTGATCTGACTGAATAGCCTATTAAAGCACAATCTTCATAAAAAATTGCCTTTGGTATCTCCTCAAGATTTATAGGATATAAAGACTCCCTTATTACTTATTTTATGAACTATCATGTTTAGGGAAAATAAAAAGGATTGTTAAAGGAGCAAACACAGATTCTTCAGTCTATGAAAGAAGCTTATCAAAGTTTCATCATTTCTTTTACAGCCGTTAAAATAAATAATTTGCTCTGCAAGTTTTCTGAATGATATTCAACTGAGAGAAAATTCTTTTGATGAACCAGAGAAGAAATAGCTTGAACTTCGCTATAAGTTATTGATGAGTTTTCTTCTCATCAATATAGAATGAAGCATTTGACCCATCTGAGTTACCAACTGGACATCACATTTTATCTTTGATCAGCCCCTATGTTATTCTTATACTTCTTAGAAGGAAGTGACTTTATGTAAGAAATTTCTTTTATCAAATCTTTTCTTTCTTTTTTTAAAAAATAACATAGATTTAAAAAAACTATCACTCCAATTTCTTCCTTTTCAGCAAAACCAAGGAAATTAGAAACATACTTTAATAAAAGTTAAAAAGATGACTAGCAAATAAGGAGGAAAGGGGGAAGTAAATACAATCCTGCTGTGAGGGAATTTATGATAAATGGCTTTCAAGTGTTTAAATAACCCATCCTCTGAAACTAAAGGAGGGAAGCAGTAATGGAAATGAGTATTTATCCTATGTCCACTCAGACCATATATTTAGGAGTTTAGGAGGGAGTGTGAGAAAGATGTTATTTGATGATGTTACTGCTTTGGAAGAAGGAGTAAATGAGCACATTTTTTGAGAATGGAGAAGGTGATTGTGGAGCTTGAGGAGACTGCATAACAGACTGATATTTTAATGAATATTAGTAAGAAAATTCATTTAAAATAAAAATATAGTAAACTTGTATTTACTTATGTATTAAAATATTCATAAACTTTTACATATTCTATTATGAGAAGGAAAATCATGCAAATGAATAAATTATATGGGGATATATACATATATATTTCTTTCTAAGCATGGTCCTTCACCCCATCTCACAGAAAAAATGATGGAAAAATGGATATCACCACACAAAAATTAAAAACAGCATATTGTTTAAGAAATTTTAAGCACTATATAAGCACTTAATATACTGTGCACAGAATTCTACAAGTGAATATAGAAAAGTACCTGAACATTTATGAACCAAAATTACTCAGGGTGGGGACATTATAATTATTTCTCTCTATTTCTCTAATAATTCTGCAATGAAAGTACATTGACATAAATCTAATCATCTTTTTAATATATTTAATTAAACATATTCTAGTACCCACAAGTCTGCATATAAGAGTAAACATAAAAGCAATGTGTTATACAGTCCTTGCCTTTAAGAATTTTATGGGCAAAGGAAGGAAAAGGGTTGGTCTTTGTCCATTTTCCTAAGTGGGGAGGTCTAGAAAACAATCTGAAAATTGCTTTGGATAAAATTTTATTTATAATGATGAAAACATGAGTTAAATAAAAATTAAGAGCATTGCAGTTTCTCTATTTCAGGTTTTGACTCCAAATGCAGCCTTAAGATTATAAATATGCACAGAAATATTCATCCATGACATTGCTTATATCCTTTGCAAAAAAATATGCAAGTCATCAAAAGTTCTTTATGTAACAGTAAGCTTCGGTTAAAAAGAAAACTCTTGTCATAAGAAGAAAAAAGAAACCAACCTAGAATACATGTATTTTTAAATAAAGTTTTCATTTTCATATATATATATTTATTGTTAATAATTTAGAAATTTTAGAAAACCAAAAGAAAAAATTATCATTTCACTCCACTAAACAAAGATAATATGCAAAATATGATGAAATATTTTGCAGTTTTTCTCTATGAATATTTAAAAACTTGTGTTTAAAAAAACAGCATAATACTGAATAGATTTTCATTTAGTTTTATTCATTATAAATATATTTTCAACTCAATAAATATTTAAAAATTATTTTCATTACTTTATTTTATAAATAATAAATCAGCCCATCATAATTTATTTAGCCCATTCCTATTTATTGGATATTTGGTTCCTGATGATTTCTATTTAATAACACCATGTTATGAACCTCATTTAATAAAATTCTGCACACATTTTCATAGAGAGAACTCCAAAAAGTGGAATTATGGCACAAGGAGAACATAAATATTGAGGCTTTTCATATTAGCATTTTTTAAAGCTGAGGTTAGAGAGTGTGGATTGGAATAGACTACTTACATTTAGATCAGAAACAAGATCATGTAACCTTGTTTGTACTCAGAAAATTACAAGATTGAGAGGCCAAATAATGATCTGTGTTTTAAAGGACAAGAAGGCTGTCATTTGTTGAATACAAAGAATCAACTGTGGTTATGGAAATAAATAATAGAGCTAGATTAAAAAAGAAAAATCTTAATAGAAAAATATGGAAGGGACTCCAATATATGATGGACGAGGAGGAAATAGTTGTCAGTCACTTGTTCCTGACATGAATGGTAGAAATATCCAGAGGGTTTAACCATGACCAAGGTGAATGAAGGTCAACTGAAGGGAAAATATAATTGAAAATAAAATAGTTAAAAATTTTCTGATCTCTAATTATTTCATTATGATATCAAATCTTTAATTATTATTAACTTTTTCACCATGCAGAGCTGGTTTAGAAATGGATTACATATCCACAATTATACTGCATTCATGAGAATGTTAAGACAAAAAACAGATCTTTGATAATCACAAAATCTTCCATTTACAAAGTACATTTTTCTTGAAAAATGTGAAGCCACTGTAAGTCCCATTGAAGTTTTAACATGAAGCCATTGAAGAAAACTCTTTCCTTAAGAACTTTTAATTAGTTTTGAGAGCAAAATGTTTGCTCATTGGTTTTAAAAAAGCTTACATTATTATCTTGCTTTTAGTCACAAATCCTTTATCTAATATGTTGCTGTTGTCCAGGACTCATTAATTCTATTGTTCCCCTTGTTGTTAGTGCTCATTACTTTGCTCATTTGAAATCAGAACAGGTTAGAAAGGTTGAAAACTTTTTTTTTAAACCTGTGTCCTGAAAATAAACAGCTTATGAGATAAAGCTGAACACCTGAACATTTGATGTATTACGTCTCAATAGTATCTGACAACCTTTACTCCCTGGCAATGCAATTTTTTTCTAATAATTTAGTCTCAGTCTATTAAAAGACAATTACAGATAATGCACACAAGCAAGTGGTGAAGGATGCCCAGAATAGCTTCTGTAGAGAGGTTATCAAAACACAACTCACCAAAAGGATTTTTGCATTGATTTTTTTTAAAAATTATTTTAAAAACACAGTTATATAGATTTTTAAAGGACTAAATATAACAAAAAAAGATGGAAAGGGTTTCCTCTTTGCTACTTCATATAACACATTCTTAAAACATAAGGTAGGGACTTCCCTGGTGAAGCAGTGGTTGAGAATCCGCCTGCCAATGCAGGGGACACGGGTTCGAGCCCTGGTCTGGGAAGATCCCACATACCATGGAGCAACTAAGCCCATGTGCCACAACTACTGAACCTGCGCTCTAGAGCCCGTGTGCTGCAGCTACTGAGCCCATGTGCCGCAATTACTGAACCCACGTGCTGCAACTACTGAAGCCTGCATGCCTAGATCCCATGCTCCGCAACAAGAGAAGCCACCACAATGAGAAGCCCACACACCACAACGAAGAGTAGACCCTGCTCGCCATAACTGGAGAAAGCCTGCGCAGAGCAATGAAGACCCAACACAGCCAAAAATAATAATAAATAATAATAATAATAATAAGGTAAATGTTATAAAAGCTATTTATTGCCTTATTATAACTAAATGCTTATTTTTATTGCTGTGTACAGTTTTGAATATTTAACATATTTGAGGGTAGCAGTGTGATTTCATAGCTGTCCTGCTGGTCCTTCACCTTGGACTACTGCATGATTAACTGCTGAGGAAGGGGCATGATCACAACAGTAGCCATTACAGATGGATTAGAATTGCGTCATGACATTCTGCAACAAAATTAAGAAACCTCTTGGGACAATTCTGAGTATAATCAATTGAAACTATTGTATTCACTCAGCCCTCTAGAGGATTTAAAATGCACTGATACGCACACGAAACGGCAGTGACTGTGCATAGTATAAATACACTTATTTCTGAAATCCTTTTTGATATCTTATTTCATATATGAGGTAGAGGTCCTCTCCTTGCTTTGTTGACTGGGAAGCTATAGTATATGGAATCACCACATGGAACGTGCTGTGATCTATGTGAAAATAAGAGATACCCCTGATATCATCATTCCCTGTACCCCGCAAGAAGGGGCTGCCTAAATCGGGATGTTTTTCCAAGTTGAGATTGACTGTTTCTGGAATGAGTTCAGAAAAATCAGAAGCCTCTCTTCCTGACTTCGTGTAGATTGCATTTGGATTGCAGCCCTATTACAAGCAAACTTCTTGGAATAGTTGGGGTACAGGATTTTTCAAGGACACTCTCTATGCAATAAACAGAGCATGTGATAGCCCTGCAGAGAACTTGATGGGAATCAGATGACCTGGCCCCCTGCCCCCTCTGCCAGTCACGCAATCTCTCTAAACACCCATTGTGCCTCCTCTTTAAACTGAAGAGGTTAGAGAGACATCTCTAAGGAACGCCTTCTGCACTTCTAACAAGAGAGTCATAAACAACCTCACTGTGTATAAGGGGAGCAACAGTTTAGTAGAAGTAGAGCTGACTCTATTGTCACGAGCTCTGGAACCTGTGGTGAGTCATGTAGGTTCTCTGTGTCCTCCGTCTGCTTCTCTGTGAAATAAAGGCATAGACCTAGAACGGTGATCACCAAACATTTTCAGCTACAGTATGTGGAATAGCATACCCTTTTTGCCCACAGGAAAATCATATGTGGAAACCCAGTATATGAAATATAACAGGGAAAGAGCTTAGGAGGCAGGTGGCTTGCGACTGGCAGGGCGGGACGGGCGGCCACGTAGCCTTCGCCTTGCTCCCTCCTCAAATCCATGCATGTGTGCGGAAAAGCACGAGATTAGATACCCTTCATGAGAATGACACTGAGGGACACCTGCTACTTCATGGTTTTCTCCTTCAATCCCCCCCACCTCCCCAATACAAATACTGTAGCATCAAGATCTTTGAAATCAGATTACTTCGTGGTCTTTAACTAGTTGCATCTACACATAAGGGATGGAATTATCTATCTGTGGTAGCAAGCTCTGAGAGTAGCTAATGGCAGGAACTAAAGTGATTTGGAAATAACCAAACTTTATGTAACCTCAAGGAAGGAGACTAATAATATTGGAGATCTGTAATGGTATGAATTGTGTCCTGTCTGAAGGAAAACTATTAAAACTCGATAAGATAAACCCAGTATGGTATTTCCCAGAAAACATTCTTCTGAGAGATGTTAGTAGCTGCATTTTAGGAAATAATATATGCCTCCTCTGTTAAAGAAATGTAGGATTAGATAAACTTAAAATCATTGTCTTATTCTGTTTACATACACTTTAATATGCTAATATTCCAAATAAAATTTCAAGAGAGGTCCTATGGTAGGCAGCATTTTCAAACTTATCTTGGGAAATGCAAAGAGTTGAAGAAGGGGAGCTTCATTTCCATTAGATGAGGACAATGTTGGAATCATAGATCAGCTTCTTCAACACATCTAGTGGTTGATGGCTCTGCGAGAATTCTTTTAAGCTTGTATGAGTAAAACATGAATATGCAAATTTAGAATAACTCCCCTTCCTACAATTTTGCAGTAAGTCTGGCCTAGTCCTGCCATGCAAAGTCCTTTCCTGATGTCACAGATAACTGACTGTACAAGCTAACAGTCTGGTCATTTTTCCAAATGAATGAAAACTACACTTGTGGACCATAAAATAAAATGAGATTTGTAGCTTAGCAAAAAATTTTATCCATAACACAGCTTATAATCAGATGGCAACTTGAATAGTGTAGCATCAACAATAATTTAAAATGGCTATATAGAAATTCAAAGTAATGTGGTTGGGGGTATAAAAAGAGTTTTGATGTACTCACTTGGAAGTTCATTCAATTTATAATTATCTTAGAGAGGACAGCTATAATATACCATCACCACCAAGCCGAGGGTAGCTTCCTTGAGCAACTTGAGAAAACTGAGTAAGTAATTAGCTCTTTTAACTTGCCTTCGACTGAAGTGTCCCAATACGTTCCTTCACTGTTCATTGCAATACAATGTTACTTGTATAGGATTTACGTGTCAGAGTGCTCATTTTGACAAACCTCAAATCCAATAAACTAGGGATATACTTCAGCAACCCATTCCATCTCAAGAGTGAACTCAACTCTCATAAGCAATCGGAGGGCATGTGTTGGCTTTCTTTGCACAGTTACATACATATTTGTACTTTTACGTATACAGTGCACTCCTTTCTTTTTTCTTTGCGGAAATGAGAGCATACCGTGCATACTCTTATATAGCGTTTCTTAAAAAAATCTTAACAAGTTTTAGATCTCTTCCCACATCTGAACTTATATATCTATAAAATGGTTCTTATGGCTGTGTTGTGTGATTCTTTAATAAATAATGCTAAAATAAGCTTCCTTTGTACACACATGAAAAAATTTTCTCAGATAACCTCTTTGAGTCAAAGTGTTTGTTCAAAAGTTATGCATAGCTTAGTTTTAACCATGACAGTCTTTACTATCAATGGAGAAAACACCTTGAACAATGGAAATACATCATCCATTGCTCTTCTTGGCTCTGAATTCACCTTCTTAGATGTTCTTTACTTGGCCATAATCCTCTAATACCAGAGTTTAGTGCACATAGGAGAGTATGTCCTTCTTGGGCAATGAGACTCTTCGGTAGTCTACTTTCAAATGGTGTAAGTCTGGGATCCAAAGAGTTATATTAAGTGTCAATTAGACATACTTTTCAGGCCAAGCTTTAGATTTCATCAGTAATAAAATTCTCCAAACAATATAAAACATTTTTGGAAAAATGTGATTACAGTGAGATCTATGTGCTAGTAATCACATCAAAATCTTTTCTGGATATGGTACTTATTCCCACTGCATTTATTTACTTTTATGCTTTACTCTCTCTCTCTCTCTCAACCACACACACACATACACACACACACACACACACACACACACACACACACACAGTGGTATATATCTTGAGGCTATCTGAAACACCAGTCTTGGGAGGAAATGAAATTGCAGTTAGGTTTCCAACCCTAAATGGCTTGAATTTATGAACTATTTCCATGGCTCGCTTGTAGAGCATCCAATTTTTGCCTAAGCCCATGTTTATTTTTATAGTACCCTGCTATAATTCTCAAGGAACCACTGATCCACATTGACATTCTGGCTCTATACAAATGCTTCCTCTAGAACAGCAAACTTAGTAGGCATATAGTCTGCTTTCCAAGTTATCAAAGGTGACAGTTTTAGAAAATATTCTCTCTGACACAAGAGAGGTATACAGCTATCCAACCTGCAGTATCTGTGTACTTGTTACAAGCTGCCTGACTGTTAAGACATTGCAGTGTATTTTGACTTATACAGCTCACTGGTTTTTATAACACTTTTTTACAGTAGTTAAAACAGAGTAAATTTCTATAATAATCTACACATTGATTCAAGTTGGAATAACAAGAACTGGATTCACAATCTCATGTGAAATAAGTAATAAAAGACAAAATATATGAAACATTGGCACAGAAAACATTGGCCAGTGGGCAAAAAACAAACAAACAAACAAAAGAAAAACCCCACAGGGATTCATGGTGGACAAAAGTCAAATGAGGTGACACCTATGAATGCCAGTCTTACTTGCTGGAGAGAGTGTACATATCATAGCACTGGGAGGAGTAGAGCCAGGAATCTGGAGAAGTCAAGCCTCTGTTGTTCCCAGGACAGAATATTGGAGAGGAGAGAGGTACACAGTAAGACAACCCCTGAGATGTGCACAGTCCCTCTCAAATATTCAACTGAGTCCTGATGGATCAATACATACATGAGGAAGCTATTTGAGGCTGGGGGGAAAACTACCCAAAAGAATACAGGAAACAGTGCTTATAGATCACAGTGGGTTAGGGATAACACCCATTCCCAAGGCAGAGTGGAAAACTTTATAACTCAGGGATCATCAGTACTAACACTGTAATAGTATTTAATACTAAAACCAGCTTATTAAGAAAGATCTTGCCTCAACAGTGGGTAAAATTTAGCCCTAGAATAAATACTGTTCTGGTACAACCTAACCAAGCTTAAAAGTAGGACTTGAAGGAATCAAATTGAATTCAAGTAACCCGACTGCATCCCACAGCAAAGTTCCAAAATATTTTTAGGCAAGCAAAAATATCCAGCACCACCTGGTATCTAATAAAAAAAAAAATCAGGTATGAAGAGAAGCAGAAAAATATAACCCATAATGAGGAGAAAAATAATTAGAAACTGACTCAGAAATGACATGTGATAGAATTAATAGTTAATAACATCAAAACAGTTATCATTTGTGCAACCTATCAGTTCAAGAAGGTAGATGAAACATTAAGCATCTTATGTTATATACAGACATGAAAGATAAAAATAGCCAAATATAAATTCTAGAGGTGAAAACTACAATGCATGGGATTTTTTAAAAAGACACTGGATGTGTTTAATAACAGATCGGACAGTGCAAAAGAAAAGATTAGTGAATTGGAATATTATCCAGAAGGAAACAGTGGGGAAAGTATCAAAAGAAGGAAACAGTGGGGAAAGTATCAAAACAAACAGATTATAAAAACAGACCATTATGAGCTGCGGACAATTTAAAGTGGTTAATTATATGTGCAATTGGAATCCCCAAAGGAGAGAAAAGATGGAGGGATGGAAAAAATATTTGAAGAATGATGGCTAAAATTTTTCAAATTTACTGAAAAGTATAAATCCACAGTTCCAAGAGGTTCAATGAACCCAAACAAAAGAAACATGAAGGAAACTATACTAAAGCACAGCATAATCAAATGCTTAAAGTCAGCGGTAAAGAGAAAATCTTAGAAGCAATGCGAAAAAGAAATGTCAAGTTTTATACAGGGGAAAAAGGTGTAAATGTGTTTGTCATTTCTCTTCAGAAACAATGAATGCTAGAAGACAAAGGAACAATATCTTTAGAGGACAGTACTGAAAAAAAAAAACCTGTCAATCTAGAATTTTTTATCTTGCAAAAAAAATCTTTCAAAAGGACAATGGGGCTTCCCTGGTGGCGCAATGGTTCAGAATCCGCCTGCCAATGCAGGGGACACGGGTTTGAGCCCTGGTCCGGGAAGATCTCACATGCCGCGGAGCAACTAAGCCCGTGTGCCGCAACTACTGAGCCTGCACCATAGAGCCTGTGCTCCGCAACAAGAGAAGCCACTGAAACGAGAAACCGGCACACCGCAACGAAGAGTAGCTCCAGCTCACCACAACTGGAGAAAGCCTGCGCGCAGCAACAAAGACCTAACTCAGCCACAAGCCACAAATAAATAAATTTATAAAAAAAAAAAAAAAAAAGGACAATGAAGGACTTCCCTGGTGGCTCAGTGGTTAAGAATCTGCCTGACAATGCAGGGGACATGGGTTCAATCCCTGGTCCGCAAAGATCCCACATGTCACAGAGCAACTAAGCCCGTGCACCACAACTACTGAGCCTGAGCTCTAGAGCCCTCATGCCACAACTGCTGAGCCCACGTACAGCAACTACTGAAGTCCATGCTCCTAGAACCTGTGCTCCGCAACAAGAGAGGCCACTACAATGAGAAGCTCGCACACCGCAACAAAGAGTAACCCTCGCTCACTGCAACTAGAGGAAGCCATGCACAGCAACGAAGACCCAGCGCAGCCAAAAATAAATAAATAAATAAATTTATTAAAAATTAAAAAAGAGAGAGTCTGGGATCTGTAACACACAGGTCTTCAAACAAAAAAAAAGGACAATGAAATAAAGACATTTCAAACACTAATTAGGTATGCATAAATTCTACTTTTATGAGATAATGTCCAAGAGTTTAACAGAAATATTCTTTCAAAAACTTGCTATTATTAGGCTTTTCAATTTTTAGCATTTTAGTAGGTCTAATTAAGATCTCAATATACATTTAACTCTGTACAAACATATTTTTGTTTGTTTATTGACTGTAGGTATTTATTCATCTATTGCCCATTCAAATTGTTTTACATTTTTTATTAGTTTGTTTGATTTTTGCTTAATGATTTATATTTTATAAAACTAGCTTTTTTTCCTGTTATATAAGTGGCTATTATTATCTCTCCATTTGATGATGTCTATTGAGTAACAATAGCTTTTGATTTTAATGTAGAAAAATTTGCTGATATCTTCTTTTATGGTATGTTGGAGTCTCACCTATAAAATAATTTTCTATCTCAAGAGGATAAAAATATCCTCTATCATTTCTTTCTAAACATTTTAAAGTACAGACATCCCTTGATTTGCATGGTTCTGATACACAATATTTCAGTTACCATGGTTCAGTTAAGTAACACTGGTCCCCCAACAGCATGGTTCAAATATTAGTTACCATGGTATATTAACCGTGAATAATTGCATAAAGTACAAACTTCATTGTGGTTCTACAGTCCACAAATTGCTACATAAATAAGAGATGCCTACCATGGTCAGTGACAAATCATGTCATTTTTTTTCAGAGCCTGTTGATTACTGGTCACTCTGTGTCTCTTATTCAGTTCAGGCATAGACATCAAAGCATGCAGGTGTGCTGCACTGTCTCCCAGTGATAAACCCATATGGCATTTAAAAAGAATGGATAATCAAAAGAGGAAACTGACCAAAAATGATGAGGATGCAACAAAGGAAAGAAAAGTGCTGACAATAGAAGTGAAATTCAAATTGAACAGAAATGGAGTTATAGATGAAATAGTTGACATGGGAATGCTGATGCGCTGCCATTCGAGAGACTAGATAATGCAGCCAGGGGAACTTAGTGACACTGAACTTATCAACATAACTGAGGAATGTGATAGGGATGACAAAGATAATGTCCCAGAGGAAATGACACTAACAAAAGACTCACATCAAAGGACCCCTTGGAGATATTGTACAACCTTCAAAGCATGAAGGATAAATTGTTGGAAGCTCAACCAAACATTTGGCCAAGGCACAGGAAAAATGCATGCTCCATATCATTGGATATGTTCAATGAGAAGAAGGCAAACATTGTTCAAGCCACTACTGATATTTTTTTTACAAAGAAACAAAATATTGTAATTCTCAATGTTTGTAATGTTTTCCATTAACGTTGTACTAAATAAATTCTAGTTTTATTATGTTTTTCTTTCTCTATACATTTATAAGGAACAGTAAAAGAGTTTTAATGTTTTAGAAAAATACTTAAAGTTCATGGAACAAACTTTTTTTTATTGATTATGAAGACCATTTTGCATATCTTCAGCTTGCTTGTAAGTGAGCCTTCTCATACACTATCCCTGCCCACTACCATAATACTTTAATTAAAATATGTATACTAAATAGTGATATTTCGAAGGGAAAGTCCCTCTATTTTATCATGTTTCAGGAGCATCTTGGCTTTTCTTGGCCTTTGATCTGTCTTAAAATTTTAATAATAGGCTAGTAAATTCTTTCAGATTTGCACTATATAGAGTGAGGCTATACTATAACATCTATACACATTCAGAATCTTATTTTCCGGCTGAATTAAAACTTCTGTCATAATATAATACCTCTTTATCCACACAATAATTTTTTTCCTTAAGTCTGTTTTGTCTGATATTAAATTACCTTCCCCAGGTTTCTTTAGGTCGGTATTTTCCTGATACTTCTTTTTCTATTTTAAATTTTTCACATATTTATGCTTTAAACATGTTTTTAAAACACATGTAACCGATTTCGTTTTACTTTTTTTTTTACTCCAATGCTATGGTCTCTATTCTGTTAACTACCAAGTTTAAACAATTTACATTTATGTAACTACTGATACATTTGGACTTCCTTTACTATCTTACTTTTAGTATTTCCTCTGGCTTGCATTTTCTATACTTGTTTTACTTCCTTTGTTCCTTTTCCTGGATCAGTTTAGGCTTTTTTCCCTTATTTTATTTTTTGTACTGGTTTGGAAGTTGAAAACTTTATATCTATTCTTTAATCACTTCCCTTGAAATATTACCATGCATATTTAACCAATTTTACCATGAGTATCTTGCCAAACCTTACTTTAACCCTAATTATATCTTTCTGATACACAAGCAAATTTACCCAACATATTTTATTTCTTTAAGTTTTTCTGTGGATATATATATATGTGAAACATATATATATAAATGTATATATATGAAACATAGAATATACTGCTTTAACCATTTTTAAGTGTACATTCATATTGTTGTGCAACCATCACCACCATCCATCTACAGAACTCTTTTCTTCTTCCCAAACCGAAACTCTGTATCCCTCAGACAGTTACTCCCTATTCCTCTCTCCCAGCAGCACCTGAAAACTGTCATTCTACCTACTTTCTGTCTCTATGATTTGATTACTTTAGGCTTCACGTAAGTGGAATTACCCAGTATTTGTCCTCTTGTGACTAGCTTATATTGCTTAGCATAATGTCTACAAGGTTCATCCCTGCTTTAAAATGTCACAATTTCCATCCTTTTTAATGTTGACTAATATTCCATTGTATGTTTATACCATATTTTGTTGATCCATTCACCTGTGGATGGATACTTGGGTTGCTTCTGTATTTTGTTTTTGTGAATAATGCTACTATGAACACTGGTGTACAAGCATCTGTTCAAGTCTCTGCTTTTCAATACTTTTGGACATATACTCAGAATTGGAATTTCTGGACCACAGGGTACTTCTATTTTTAACTTTATGAGGAACAACTGTTCTGTTTCCATATTGGCTGTACCATTTTACAATCCCACCAGCAATTTTCTAGAAAAAATATGTGTATGAATGAGCAGCAGAGTAGAATATGATAGATATTTCAAAAGAAGTACAAATAAAGGAGACAAAGAAGGACACTACATAATGATCAAGGGATCAATCCAAGAAGAAGATATAACAATTGTAAATATTTATGAACCCAACATAGGAACATCTCAATACATAAGGCAGATGCTAACAGCCATACAAGGGGAAATTGACAGTAACACAATCTTAGTAGGGGACTTTAACACCCCACATTCACCAATGGACAGATCGTCCAAAATGAAAATAAATAAGGAAACACAAGCTTTAAATGACACAATACACCAGATAGATTTAATTGATATTTATAGGCTATTCCATCCAAAAACAGCACATTACACTTTCTTCTCAAGTGCACATGGAATATTCTCCAGGATAGAATACATTTGGGTCACAAATCAAGCCTCAGTAAATTTAGGAAAACTGAAATCATATCAAACATCTACTCTGACCACGATACTATGAGATTAAAAATAAAGTACAGGGGAAAAAAACGTAAAAAACACAAACATGGAGGCTAAACAATACGTTACTAAATAACCAAGAGATCACTGAAGAAATTAAAGAGGAAATAAAAAATACCTAGAGACATATGACAATGAAAACATGACGATCCAAAACCTATGGGATGCAGCAAAAGCAGCTCTAAGAGGGAAGTTTAGAGCAATACAATCCTACCTCAAGAAACAAGAAAAATCTCAAATAAACAGTCTAACCTTACACGTAAAGGAACTAGAGAAAGAAGAACAAACAAAACCCAAAGTTAGTAGAAGGAAAGAAATCATAAAGATCAGAGAAGAATTAAATTAAATAGAAACAAAGAAAACCATAGCAAAGATCAATAAAACTAAAAGCTGGTTCTTTGAGAAGATAAAATTGATAAACCTTTAGCCAGACTCATCAAGAAAAAGAGAGAGAGGACTCAAATCAATAAAATTAGAAATGAAAAGGGAGAAGTTACAATGGAGACCACAGAAATACAAAGCATCATAAGAGACTGCTATAAGCAACTCTATGCCAATAAAATGGACAATCTGGAAGAAATGGACAAATTCTTAGAAAGGTATAACCTTCCAAGACTGAACCAGGAAGAAATAGAAAATATGAACAGACCAATCACAAGCAATAAAATTGAAACTGTGATTTAAAATCTTCCAACAAACAGAAGTCCAGGACCAGAATGCTTCACAGGTGAATTCTATCAAACATTTAGAGAAGAGCTAACACCCATCTTTCTCAAACTCTTCCAAAAAACTGCAGAGGAAGGAACACTCCCAAACTCATTCTACAAGGCCACCATCACCCTGATACCAAAACCAGACAAAGATACTCCAAAAAGGAAATTACAGACCAATATCACTGATGAATATAGATGCAAAAATCCTCAACAAAATACTAGCAAACAGAATCCAACAACACATTAAAAGGATCAAATGGCATGATCAAGTGGGATTTATCCCAGGGATGCAAGGATTCTTCAATATATGCAAATCAATGTGATACACCACAGTAATAAATTGAAGAATAAAAACAATATGATCATCTCAATAGATGCAGAAAAAGCTTTTGACAAAATTCAACACCCATTTATGATAAAAACTCTCCAGAAAGTGGGCACAGAGGGAAGCTATGTCAACATAATAAAGGCCATATACAACAAACCCACAGCAAACATCATTCTCAATGGTGAAAAATTGAAAGCATTTCCACTAGGATGAGGAACAAGACAAGCATGTCCACTCTCACCACTCTTATACAACATAGTTTTCATAGTCATGGCAATCAGAGAAGAAAAAGGAATAAAAGAATCCAAACTGGAGAAGAAGTAAAACTGTCACTGTTTGCAGATGACATGATACTATACATAGAGAATCCTAAAGATGCTACCAGAAAACTACTAGAGCTAATCAATGAATTTGGTAAAGTTGCAGGATACAAAATTAATGTACAGAAATCTCTTGCATTCCTATACACTAATGATGAAAAATCTGAAAGAGAAATTAAGGAAACAATCCCATTTACCATTGCGACAAAAAGAATAAAATACCTAGGAATAAACCAACTTAAGGAGGTCAAAACCTATACTCAGAAAACTATAAGACACTGATGAAAGAAATCAAAGATGACACAAACAGATGGAGAGATATACCATGTTCTTGGATTGGAAGAATCAATATTGTGAAAATGACTATACTACCCAAAGCAATCTACAGAGAAAGTGCAATCCCTATCAAATTACCAATGGCATTTTTTACAGCTAGAACAAAAAAAATCTTAAAATTTGTATAGAGACACAAAAGATCCCAAATAGCCAAAGCAATACTGAGGGAAAAAAACAGAGCTGGAGGAATCAGATTCCTTGACTTCAGACTATACTACAAAGCTACAGTAATTAAGACAATATGGTACTGGCACAAAAACAGAAATACAGATCAATGGAACAGGATAGAAGGCCCAGAGATAAACCCACGCACCTATGGTCAACTAATCTATGACAAAGAAGGCAAGGATATACAATGGAGAAAGACAGTCTCTTCAATAAGTTGTGCTGGGAAAACGACAGCTACATGTAAAAGAATGAAATTAGAACACTCCCTAACACCATACACAAAAATAAACTCAAAATGGATCAAAGATTTAAATGGAAGACCAGACATTATAAAACTTTTAGGGGAAAACATAGGAAGAACACTCTTTGACAGAAATCACAGCAAGATCTTTTTTGATCCACCTCCTAGAGTAATGGAAATAAAAACAAAAATAAACAAATGGGACCTAATGAAACTTCAAAGCTTTTGCAAAGCAAAGTAAACTACAAACAAGATGAAAAAACAACGATCAGAATGGAAGAAAATATTTGCAAATGAATCAGCGGACAGAGGATTAATCTCCAAAATATATAAACAGCTCATGGAGCTCAATATTAAAAATCAAACAACCCAATCCAAAAATGGGCAGAAGACCTAAATAGACATTTCTCCAAAGAAGACATACAGATGGCCAAGAAGCACATGAAAAGCTGCTGAACATCACTAGCTGTTAGAGAAATGGAAATCAAAACTACAATGAAGGGGCTTCCCTGGTGGCGCAGTGGTTGAGAATCTGCCTGCCAATGCGGGAGACACGGGTTCGAGCCTTGGTCTGGGAAGATTCCACATGCCGCGGAGCAAATAGGCCTGTGAGCCACAATTACTGAGCCTGCACGTCTGGAGCCTGTGCTCCGCAACAAGAGAGGCCGCGATAGCGAGAGGCCCGCGCACCGCGATGAAGAGTGGCCCCCACTTGCCGCAATTAGAGAAAGCCCTCGCACAGAAACGAAGACCCAACACAGCCATAAATAAATAAAAAAAACAAATAAAATAAAAAAAAATTAAAAAAAAAAAAAAAACTACAATGAGGTATCACCTCACACCAGTTAGAATGGGCATCATCAGAAAATCTACAAACAACAAATGCTGGAGAGGGTGTGGAGAAAAGGGAACCCTCTTGCACTGTTGGTGGGAATGTAAATTGATACAGCCACTATGGAGAACAGTATGGAGGCTCCTTAAAAAACTAAAAATAGAATTACCATATGACCCAGCAATCCCACTACTGGGCATATACCCTGAGAAGATCATAATTCAAAAAGACACATGCAGCCCAATATTCACTGCAGCGCTATTTACAATTGCTAGGTCATGGAAGCAACCTAAATGACCATCGACAGACAAATGGGTAAAGCAGATGTGGTACATATATACAATGGAATATTAGCCATAAAAAGGAACAATATTGGGTCATTTGTAGAGATGTGGGTGGACATAGAGACTGTCATACAGAGTGAAGTCAGTCAGAAAGAGAAAAACAAATACCGTATATTAATGCATATATGTGGAATCTAGAAAAATCATACAGATGAACCGGTTTGCAAGGCAGAAATAGAGACACAGATGTAGAGAACAAACTTATGGACACCAAGGGGGGAAAGTGGCAGAGGGTGGGGGTGGTGGTGGGCTGAACTGGGAGATTGGGATTGACATGTATACACTAATATGTATAAAATGGATAACTAATAAGAACCTGCTGTATAAAAATAAAATAGAATAAAATTCCAAAAAAAAAAGGTTCCATACTTTCCATAGGGTAAAGTCTGAGAAGTAGAACTCCTGGATCTCAGGGTATAAACATTTACCTGGTTAAAAAAAAAAAAAAAATCTGCCTCACTAAAGAGCATGTATTACCTGGAAGCAAAAGAAAAACACCCACCATCTTGGTGAAAGTATGCCAATTAATTCTGCAACCATTTAAATAACACAGATATGAATCTAGTTTACTTAGGTTTAGGAATATACAGCATATGCTGATTTTGAAATCTAAACAGCTGCAAAGTGATGAAAGTGATCATATCATGTTAGGCTTAATCAGAATAGCTCTTGAGACAGTAATGGAGTTGACATGCTAAAAGAAACAGCTGGCTTTGTTTTGCGTTATAATTCCCAGCAATATGGATGAAACTCAGCCGCTGATAATTCTGATTAATTATGTATCAAACTACAGTTTTATTTTTTCTGTAATAGTTGAACATAAAGTTTCCAAGGTTTTTGTTTTATTTTTTAATATATTAAGGGCAGATACTTTCCACAGAATTTGATTTTATATGTGAAATTATACAGAAACTGATTTAGCATGTGATGAAACTGCTCCAGCTACAGCATTTGTGTTGCGTAGTGGTAAATTTTGACCTTGTCAAAATTCAGGGAGAGACAGCTGAATTATGATTCTGCTCCTGTGAAAATGATATGTCTCCAATATTAGATTAATTTCCTGTAAACTTTACTATTTGGTAGTACCAAACCTTGTAAATGTCATCTTTATCCATCATCTTGAGGTATTTTGATATTGCTTGTGTAGTAATTTTGATTTCATTTTCGGTTTTTATAAAGAGATAGTTATTTCCCTATTAAATCACACTCTACATTTTTATTACAAATTCATCAAAAGATATATCATATCTTTTTGAAAATTAATAATGCTTGCTTAGTCTCCATGTAAATTAGGTGACAGAGGGATGGGTAAAATGGAGAGAATAAATATTATACTTAATATATTTTTATATAGTATAGGGAAAAAAACTATTACTAACTTATGGCTAAGTCATTCCATTAATCTGTTGTTTTACAGAATGTGAAGTTGCTAAACATTCAAGTTCATAATGACCTCATTAGAGTGTGAAGAACATCACACAAGAATCAAAAGACCTCATGTTCTAGTCCTGGGTCATCTAAAAGTCACTGAATAAGAGACTCCGTTTCAACAGACCTCTATTGGTTTATCAAAAAATGTATCCATTTCAAAAGTGAGTTCTAATTCAAGGTTCCATGATACTACAAGTTCATTACATTTAGTGGACAAAACTTGCTTCTTTCATATCTAAACTTTATGCATAAGCATATGTAAATTCAGAATATATGTATCAATGTTCATATACTGAGCACCTGTTAAATGAAAAGAACTGTGTCCATCACAGAGAATAATAATAATTCTAGATGTGAAAAAGTTGCAAAAATGGCCACAAGACTTGGCAAGTCTACATCAGTTGATAGAGTCAATTTCTCCATTGCTTGAATCTGGGCTGGATTTCTGACATGATTTGACCTATTATTGCACCAGTGACATCGTGCAAGTCCTGAGACTAGGCCTCCAGTTGCCTTGCAGCTTTTACTCCTGTTCTCTTGGAATCCTGAACTGCCAAGCCAAAGTTAATAAGCCAAGTCAACTGTCAACAGACGAAAGTTAGTTTCATTGATTTTAAGAGACCGCCAGCCAAGCTTCAAAGTAACCTGTAGACACATGCATGAGCCCAGCTGAAAAGCAGATAAACCATCCATGGGACCCAGTCCCAAATGTCAACTCATGGAGTTCAGAGCTAAATAAAATGTTGCTTGTTTTAAGCCAAAAGTTCTGGAGCAGTTCACTGGGCAGCAGTAAATAACCAATATAGTAGTTAATATTCACTGAGCTTCTACCATGTGTCAGGCATTAGATCAGGCATATAACCTATATTCTCTCATTTGTATCCTTACTCCAATCTCTGAAATGGTCATTGTTTCCCCCAGTTTACAGATGAGGACCATGAAGCATAAAGTTAACTTGACCGAGTTTACAAAGCTAGTAAGCTGTGGAGCATGATTTCAACCTTGTCATTTTGACACCAAACGCTGAAATCATAGCAAATACTTTTCTACTCTTAAATGAGAAATAGCTGGAGTTTTCTTGTGTCTTCCCCTCTATAATGATATAGTTGCCTGCATACCTGAAAACCCACATACATATGCATTCAAATTATTACCATTCATCTTTGTAGAACAATCTACTCATATGTTCTTCAATTTTAAATACTGGCAAATTTAATGCAGTCCTCTTGTCTAGAAGTTGACCGTATATTGCTACCAGAGTTCCCTTTCTTGAATTTCTCATCACAAGGGTGCTTGAAACAGCGTCTGCTACTGCTGCCAGAGCTCTGAAGTCAACCTGTTTGTCACTATCTCCTCCAGTGATGAAGAGAGATTTATTCCTCACCTTTCAAGTTGTATATCAAGGTATAGTTCAACAGTAGTAACAGTACCTGACTGATCACATTTAGTGCATTGAAATGGTACCATTTGAACTATATATTAATTAAGAATAAATTACCCTTTTGAGGTCTGGCCTCAGATGATTTTTTTCTATGTGAAAACATATTTTAAATAATTAACAATGGATTCACCAATCATCTCTGGAAATTTTTTTGAATGTAGGGACTCCCCACGAATTTGTACATTTGTATATACACATGTACACGTATAAATATGTATTTCTATTTATACATGCATTTATATGTTATATGCACATGTGTCTTTTTACTTTTACTCTCTACTGCTAATGAAATAAAATTTCAATGACAAGTATTATAAATTTAATAATTTGAAAATAAAGAACATTTTTTATAATTATACTGGCAATAGTTTTCTTAAAATAGTTTCAGAGAAAGGTGATTTCTTACCAAACAATGGGGGGAAAAATCCCAGTGAAGTCAGTTAAAAGGAATGTTGCATTTTGGGGATTGATAAACAATAAACATATTTAGTAATTTACTTGTATAATTAATTTTATTATTAAGCTATATGCAACACTGTATAACTTAAAGATATATAATGAATCCACTGAAAATTGGTCAAAATAGAATTCATTTTTAATCGTAATCACAGACAATGATAGTGGGAGACAAAAAATACTTTGGTCAGTATAAGAATAATCTAACTGACCAAATGGTTTTATCAAAGGGAGATTTAGTTATTGCTTTATTCTGAACTATCTACATTGACTAAATGCATGGTATTGCACTGAATTACTGGTGTAATTTACAAAACTCTTTTTCATGCTTCTTTTGCATTATGTTGAAATTCGTAAAACATGTTTTGCATTTTTGACCAAGAATTATCCTTTGACTATGGCAAACACATTGTTGCAATAACAAATCTCTTAAGACAAAATTGAAGCATTGGCTGATATAATCCTAAGGATTTGGAATTGTTTTAAATGAAATTCAGAAATTGTAATTTTGCCCTGAAGTCTTCTGGTGAAATAATTAAATTTGACTTTATCTGAATTGACTGAACAGTCCTCTAGACAAAGGGAAGTTTGTCAGGTGGTTTATAACACATTATGCCATTACCAGCTCTTATGTTTGTGATTGGTTCTGGGGAAGCCGTCTGGTGGGAAAAACCTCAGATCTAAATGAGATTAAGATTATCTCTGAATTTTTTTTGCAAGAATTCATAGGAGATCTCAAGATGCTGACATTAAAATTAACAAATGGGAGTCCATTTAAGGAAAACATTCTAATGCCTTCCCATCTCCTCTCCCACGAAAAAGAAAGGAATTTCAGCCATATGAATAAGGTCAAAGCATCTTGCCACTGACAGTGGAAAACATATTTGGGTTCAGGAAATAACAAATTAAAAGGGTTGCACAAGAGATGAAGTCCTTGCTTCCAATCCTTACCTGGTGCATAAGGACTATGCACTAATCAAAGACGGGGCACTGCAGCAGGCGACCCCTCGTGAGGGTCTCTCTCCGCATGGACTCCCATCGTTCACTCATCTAACCTGAACTTCTTTCTTTACAGCACACTGTTGACGTCTGACTGCAACTGTATAACTGACTCCAAAAAAGAACTACCCAGAAAAGCGCTTTCTGATTTCCTGACCTGTAAAATGCCAAGACGGCTTAACCTAAGTTTTAAGCTAATTTTTATGCAACAAGAGTTTGTTAAAACAGAAAAAGTCTTGCCATATTTAAGACATATTTCAGCTTGGCTCCATTCTAATGAAAATCATAGAGATGATGAGCTTTTAAATATATACCACCCACCTATTAATGGATAAACAGTTCTTCATATTAAATGATAACTCTTTGTACTTATCTCTAATAACTTAATATTTGAATGCAGAAATATTTAGTCTGAGCGCTTTCTGAATTTAGAGTTCCAAGTTTGAATATACATTGAGATTCCCAAGTACACTTTGTTATAGGACCCCCAAACTTTCAGGTTATATTCTTTTAAGGTTCTGAAAAATCTGATTAATAATTACCAAAAAGGGTAGGGGGAGGGGCACCTGAGAAAGCTGTAGATTAGAGCATGAAGTCAATTTCAGATCAAAATTTATGACTTTGTGATATTTATTAAGTGGATGTGAATGCCTCTCTTTTTTATGGTGTTAATTCCTACTCCCTAATATTGAGCAAGAATCTGAGATCATCATATATTGCCCAAAATTTGGGAAAGAGCCTCTGTGTTCAGGCTGACATTGTCATTGATATCTACACTGTTAAAGATCACATGACCCTTTAAAGTCAAATTTAAGCAAGAGAATTGCTAACAATTTTGGAATTCAGAAAGCTTAGTTAACCACCTTTCTAGGGTGGAGATGGTTCTATCTCTACCTGGTGACTGCTGTCATCCTCCGCCCCCAGTGGGGGCCTGGGCGTGGCCATTGGGAGGGTTGGAGTTATGACATGCCCACGAATCTAGTCACAAGTGGGGCCCAAGGTATTACCTGTGAGGGTCTGCATTCCCCCACGAGTATTCCCGTGCTGAGGGAGTGTGACATTAATTGCAAATTTTAAAACACCATGACTGGTTAAGAGAGAGACCACAAAAGAAAAGAAGAAGCATTTTTGTTCCTTTTCAAACAAGGGCTCTTGCATTTTTATTTTGCCCTGGGTCTCACAAATTCTGTAGCCGACCTTGCCCCCATCCATGGCACGCCTTCTCTCTCTTCCTGCTCTTTCTAACCCTATCCCTCTAGCATGGCTTCCAAAACAATGTGCAGAAATGGTGTTTCTCTTTCAACTTTGTAATCTCACAAGGGGCCAAGTGAGCACAAAATATCTAGGCAACATTCTTGAGTCATGGAATGGGGAAAAAAAAAACAGCAAAAAAAAAAAAAAAAAGAAAAGACAAATTGAATAAATTATCCAACCATAATAATTGGGTTTAAAGCCTTTTGACTTTATTAGGCATTTTACCTCATTTGATCCTCACAGCTAAGTTATGGAATAGATGTCATTTTATAGATACTTATATGTTAAAATGTTGGAATATAAAATGGAGCTGTTTTTGTATTCGTACTCTAGCTGGGTTGGCAAATCCATATGCAACATTATTCAGAATAACCTCTTATCACTATGTACAAAAGCTCAGGGCCAACGTGGTGAGTTACATGAGGTGACATTGGCAATCAGGGTCCTCTTTACAGGATTTCATAAACAAAAATCTTTCATATAATTCTGGAATGGGAGTAGTAGTATCTTTTGTTCATCTAAACTAAGAAATATTTAAAACAATGTGGGTAAAAGGGTTTTACCTTTATTGAAAAAAAATCTTATATTTGGAGTAACCAAATCTTCTTAATTTGCCTGGTTTTACTGTTTTTTTTGTTTTTTGTTGTTTTTTTTTGTTTGTTTTTTTCTGAAAGTCTTATGTCCTAGGAAACGGTTCCATCTCAGGCAAACAAGGACCACTGTACACACCATGTGTGCTGGTCACTATGCTATGCCCATACATAGTTATCTCAGGATGGTATCTGTTAATAAAATATGAACAAAGACCCAGAGTCAAATTTGCTTCATGGGGAATGCAAATCAATTTGTAACAGAGGAAATGAATTGGAAAGTGGTGAATACGTAGGAATGGTAGGTCAGGGAATACTAATAAAAGCAGATCCCAGAAATCCTGATGAAGAGTGAAATTTAGGAGTAAATGAAGCTATCAGTTAGCTGTTCACTGTATGATGAAATATTGAGGGACAGCAGTATTCTACAAAATTCCACTGAAGCACATCAACAAGTTCTGAATAACTGGTGAATTTAAGAACATTGCAACCAAACTCTTACAGAACATTTGAGATGATGTGATTCTTGTACAAAACAAAAGGGCAGTAGCAAACAGGTTTAGTTTTTTAAATTGCAGAATTATTTTTAGTTCACATGATTTAGGAAGCAACGTCAGTTTTACATTCATCCCTTTAGTTATAGCTGCAGGTACAGATAATAAGATTTTTAGCAGGAGCAACTTTGAATAAAACAATGAATAATATGTCTTATGGTTCATTAACCATGCTAATAAGTACATACTTTGCCAGTCATATTTGAATAACAGATTAAAGCTCACTGTGCATTTTCAGCAGGATTTATGACTTAAGTTATTTTTAAATAATCTGATAAGGAAATACAAGCAAGTTTTGGTTACGGTATCCAACTCTACTACAAATATAACCCTTTGGTCTCTGCAACTTCATACACCAGATTTTGCTTAGAATTTTTCTCAGGTAGTTTTCTGATCACGGTGGTTTTGGGTTTTGTTTGTTGTTGTTGTTCTGTCTTTTGTCTTTTTAAAAAATTTCTAAAGTTCCATACTTATCAAGATGATTTATGTCACTATTATGACAATTACTTACCAATAAAATATATTACAAATCTACAAAATGATTTCTCCTTATTATCCTAATTATTACTTCAGACACTTTCAATGTGTCTTCAAATATCATTGATTGTATATACTATTTTTGTTTTAATTTGCTCTTTTTTCATTTAGTCCTAGTTACTAATAAAAGATAAATAGATAGATAAAGCAATCAAAATTCAGGAAGCTAAATAAACTAAAGTATGAACCAAAGGAAAACCTCTTCCAAGCACCACTTAAAGTAACTTTTAGGGACTTCCCTGGTGGTCCAGTGGTAAAGAATCCACCTTCCAATGCAGGGGACGTGGGTTCAATCCCTGGTTGGGGAAATAAGATCCCACATGCCACAGGGCAACTAAGCCCGCGTGCCACAACTACTGAGCTGGCACACCTCAACTAGAGAGCCCACATGCTGCAACTACAGAGCCCACGTGCCCGGGAGCCCCCGCGCCACGGAGCTCCTGTGCCACAACTAGAGAGAGAAAACCCGCACATCACAACTAGAGAGAACCTTGTGCGCCACAGCGAAAGATCCCACATGTCCCAACTAAGACCCAACGTAGCCAAAAAAATAAAGAAAATAAATAAATTAAATATTTAAAAAGTAACTTTTAGAAAGGGGCTCACAAATAAATGGAAACACCTCCTTTACTTTTCACCCATCTACATTCATCTACAGGCAGTTTTTGAAACTCTACTGTGGTCTAGCAAGAGGCAGGAAGTGGAAAACAACCATAGTGGAGGAAGAAAGCTATTTATCCAGAGGAATGTAGATCTATAGCAGAATTACTTTGATAGAAGGAAACACAAAATGCAACTTTCTCCTATCCACTTGCGCTGAGGGCTCGCATCATCATTTCTTTGCACTTGCCTAGCAATTTCCAAGTCCCTCCACAACTGTCATTGAATTTCATTCCCATGCGGTTTGGCAGCAATGGCAGTGAGGGCACGGGGACAAGAGTAACTGCAGGGTCGCACTGGCCCTGCTCCCCCTCCTCCACTTCTCAAGGGTGTGTCTCTATGGATAACTAAAGTTAGAGTTGAATAAACAACATAGTGAGTGTTGTTTAGTAGATGAGTTAAGAATAAAATGAACCAGAGAGCTAACCACATGACACCATAAACTCTGAGATGCACAAGCATATGAGCTGAACAAGATCATGTTCTTTACAGTTTTATCATTTTCACCTATAATAATTATTGAGCATAACTTAAACATATCTCAGAAATATCTCAGTATAAACTTAAATATGTCTCAGATTAAATCAATATCATCTATGTATTTCTGTATATTTAAAATATTTCTATATTTTTGGGATATATATTTCTATATATATTTTTATGTTTTTGGATTTGTTAGGAAACAAGACAATTATCTCCTCTTCCTAAATTTTGTACTAAATATTGCCCTCCCCACCTACTCTAACGAGCACTGAATGGTTTCCATTAATGTAATGTGAGATACATATTTTACAAAATTAAATGGGCTTTCAATAATCAATTTTCTATAAATCTAAGCCTGAAGTAAGGAGCAAGTTTAGAGTGACTTTAAATTTCTTTTAAGTGTTTTACACTTTGAGAATTATTTCTTATTTCCTTTATTCCATTTCTAATATTTATTCATTTCCCAGAGCATTCCTTTATATTTGCTTACAGATATCTTCCGGGAAGTACCATAATATATGACAGTGTCCTAGCATTGTGAGTCTCACTTTTAAAAACTGAGAAAGTGAAGGTTGTTTATGTAGACAAGAAATCACATTTTATAATTGTTTTTGTAACAATAAGCTAAGATCAGCAAACAAAGGAACACGTGCACCTGCAGAAAATAACTTTGTGATAGATGATATCAATATATAAACAGGGACATTTTGAGGCTTACAATATTAAACGGAAGGAAAATACAGGAGGATTACTTTGGGTCCCTCAATTATGTGCTGATATAATGGTAGTGGCCAAAACAAGAAAAGCCAAATCAATAATAAATTTCTGCCCTGAAATTTGATATTAAACACACAAGATAATAAAACTCAATATTATTAAGAGACATAAGTTTCCACAGAGCATTTACCATACAGCATGTGTTAGGTTTTATAAGGTGTTTTCTAGCATGTGTATTACATAATGTGTCATGCCATGGAGAATTCAGTTCTTTATTTTAATTAGAAATTAAATAGCAAATTATAAATGTAGAACGTCCTATTCTTCAAGAAGGCATCCTTTTTCTTAATATCCTTCTAAACTTTAATAAGATTTAGTTTTGCCACGATTTCCTCTCCTTTTATCAATGGGAATTCATGTGGCATAACATTTCAATAAGATATCTGATTACATATAGAAACTTCTACAGTTTTCCAACTATATAAATTCCATGAATAGAATAATCAAAATATTATTGTTATCACAGCCTTACATTTTTCTACAACCACAGGAAACTAAAAAGAAATAATAGAACATTTTAATGTATATGAAAAATGACTACTGTGTAGAAGAAAAATGTGATTGCCAGTATCTTGCCTTGATTATTAATTCCTTCTTTGTTTACTATAAAAATATTAAAAATCAAATCATAGAGCAAGTGATCATCAGTGCTATTCACCAGATAGCTTTGTTTCCCTGCCTTCCTGACACAGGGTAAGACTGCACTTTCCCACACTCATTGGAGTCAGGATCATGTGACAAGTTCTGACCAATGCTTTGAGAGCCAAATATTTAATATGCTGGTAAGATATTCTAGCTATACTATGCACTATGTTAGCCACTAACTACATGTTATGGATTGAACTGTGTCCCCCCAGATTCACATGTCAGAATGTGACCTTATTTGGAGATAGGGTCCTTGCAGAAGTAATTAAGCTAGAGTGAAGTCATTATTGTGGGCCTTAATCCAATATGGCTGACGTCCATATAAAAAGGGGAAATGTGGGCACAGAGACAGGAACAGAAGGAAGATGATGTGAAGATACAAAGGGAGAACATGACCATCGATGAGCCAAGGAGAGAAGCCTGGAACAGATCCTTCCCTCACACACAAAAGAAGTCAAGCCTGCTAACACTTCAGAACTTCTAGCTGCCAGAACTGGGGGACAGTACATTTCTGTTTTTTAAGCTACCCAGTCTATGGCACTTTGTTTCAGCAAACCTAGCAAAATAATACATCACAAATGCCATGTTAATGGATTTAAACATTCAATATTTTAAGGCATTGGTTCTCCCCAAATTGATCTATAGGTTCAACCCAATCCAATCACATTCAGAGCAGGTTTCTTTGAACAAAATTAACAAGATGTTTCTAAAATTTATACAGGAATACAAAGGATCTAGAGTAGCCAAAATAACTTTAAAAAGAAGAACAAAATTGGGTTATTATCACTGCCAGAATATATAAATAAGTCATTAAATTCAATAAGAAAATAAAAAACCTAGTGAAATGTGTTAAAAAATTTGAACACTTTACCACAGCAGATTTATGGATTGTAAATAAAAGGGCTCCAGGTGAAAGACGCTCAATATTATTAATGATCATGGCAATGCAGTTAAAACCCAATGAGAGACCACATCACACCTAGTAGAACAAATAAAATTAAAGACTGACTGTATTGTATGTTGGAAACAATGCCAAGCAACTGGAACTCTAAAAACCAATATAAATAGAAAATGATACAAGCACTTGGAAGACAATTTGGCAGTTTCTTAAAAAGTTAAACATATACCTACCGTATTTCTCCTACTAAAGATAAATGAAAGCATAGGTCTACACAGACAAACAGATGTTCATTACAGCTTCATTTCTAATAGCCCCCCAGTTGAAAACAACCCAAATGCCCATCAACAGTTGAATAAATAAAAATCTTGTGGTATATCAATATGACTAAATACATCTCAGCAATAAAAAGAGATGAACTATTGAGACATGTAGTCCTTGTGAATCTCAAAATAATTATGCTGAGTGCAGGAAGCCTTTTATAGAAAAAAAGTGTAATGTGTAATGAAAGATTCCACTTAAACAAAATTTTAGAAAATAAATTAACCTAGAGTGAGAGAAAGAAGATCAGTGTTTGGGAAGAGGGAGAGGGGGCAGGAGAGGTGAGAGGGAGAGATTACAAACAGGCGTACAGAAAATTTAGGGTGATGGATATGTTCATTTCCTTGAGTGTAGATATGGTTTCATTGGTATATACATATTTCAAAACATATCAAAGTGTACAGTTTATGTCCAGCTTATTATATGCCAATTACATCTAAATAAAGTATTGAAATCAGGTTAGGTGGCAAGTCTTAAAAATTTAAGAGATTATGAATAATGAGGTTTCTTCCTGATGAAATATAAAAGGATGTTTTTTACTCAGAGAAAGTAAAGGCAATTTGGGGGATGGTGGCAACTACACTTAATGATAAAAGTGAAAAAATAATAAAATATAATTAAATGTTAATAAGAATTTTCATGAGATAGTAGAGAATAAGAATTATTAATCCGAGGTGGAAAAGTCATTTAAGAAATGCCCCTTTCCCATTAGAACTCAACTGTTCCATTTTAAATATGAAAAATGCAGATTTTAGAATGTATCCCTGTGTAGGAATTTTTTGAACTTGTATAGGAGAAGAATACAAATATGGAATAGGCTGGTTAAATAATAGCTCATTTGACTAGAAGGCAGGTTACTAAGGGTAAGAGGAAACTGATAAACTGGGAGAATAAATACTAAAGTTGAGAGAACTGATAAAGCAAAGTGCAGGTAGTAAAGAGATATTGGGAAGATTGGAAGGATTGAAGCTTGTAATGAGATATTCAAATATTGAAATTTTATTTTCCAGATATCAAGTAGTTTTACATAAAAATCTTTGCTATCTGCTTTTGTTTTATGTTGTGTTTTGGAGAGGAAGTAGAACAGAATCACACACAATTTAAGTAACAGCTAGAATTGCTAGAAATATTAATACACATGTTATTTCATGTCAAATACTCAAGTGAAAAGTGTGCTTACTGCTATGTTATAGGAGTGTACTAATGGCTTCACTATAATGTAATGAAGTTCAACTGGAAAATATTTGTAATGTGAAGATATCAGAAAACAAAGGCATAATGGAGCTTATTCACCAGCACTCACAATTCAATATGGGAGGCAGAGATGTAAAGAAACGATTAAAAATATCCAGGGCTTGTGAAAATAGAATAATGTACAAATACAGAGATAGGACAGAGACAATACAGAAGACTGCTTATAGGGGAACTTACGGGAGATTGCATCTGACCTGGGATTTCAATGATAAATAAGAATTTGCTAATAAGACAAGGACAATGAGAAGATATTTGGGCCTGAAGAAATACTACATGCAAGAGTGTAGGGTGATCAAATGGTTTGGAATCTAAAACCATATCTTCCAAAACACTAATACAGGCTAGAAATATTTTATAATTTAAAGAATCATGAGTGTATTACAAAGAAAGGTCACAATGTGTACACTTGAAAATACATTTGGCATTTCAGAAACAGTTTTTCAAGAAACAGGTTACATTGAAACGTAAATTAAAATTGAATAATCTCCAATGAACAAACAAAATAAAAATAGTAACTAAAGTTCACACTACAGTTCACTGGTTTCTTTTTGACCAATAACATAGGCTTACAGTAGGTGAAATAAATATAGCTAAACATAGAACACCCTACTAGCTATTAGTGATTGGTTTTGGAGGCTGTCAAGGTAAGGACAGGACACTGTAATAGAGGAGAGGATTAAAGAGGGTGGAAGTTTATCCTCCTCCCATGTAATAGACTGAAATGGAGTTCCAATTGCCAGGGGGCTGTTCTCTACACGGTAACTCAAGGACAGAGTCATTTTTGTCTTATTGCTTTGCAGTCCCCTAGGAAACTGTCATTATATGGTCAAATTTGAGTTGCTCTGGTTTCTGGTTGACCGTAAGGGGAAAGATAGGTCAGAAAAGTCCTGCCCATTATCTTTAGCCTGAGCTTGCAAGGTGCACGTGTTATTTCTGCTCGCGTGCCACTAGAAAGACCTCAGCCGCATGTTACAGTGAAATATAAAAGAAAAATAATAAAGAAATGTAGTTCGGTCACATGTACAAGAAAAGGAGAAAACAGATTTTACGGACAGCAAGCAATGTCCACTGCAGAGAACCAGCACCTCCAATCCTCTCCGGGCAATTCCCACTTTATGAATCTTAGTGGGGAGGAAACCTGCGCTCTTGGTACTTAATTCCAGCCTCTCTAGGACAAAGGTATGTGATCCCAACTTTGCTAATCAGACACACTGGTGCCAGACTTCACTCATTGGGTATTCGACACAAGATAGATGGAGTAAGGAGCAAGCATCATGCTGGCGGCAGTAATAATAGTGATAGTTGCACAAAGGGGCTCCGGGCCCCTGAGCTGAGCTGCAGCATCAGGGACTTGGATAGCAGATGCAGTGAGGCACACTCATAAAAACACGTGCATATATGCACACCACATACATACAAACACATACGTGTGTGTGCCAGAGGTGCACACACCTCTAAGGATGTGCTACGGTTTAGAGGTCAGTGGTGAGAACAAAAGTTTTCATGTTCTCATCAAACTAGATCCCTGGAGCGGTTTGCCCCTTGTTTTGGAAAGCTCCTGTCTTAGCCTTGCCAGGCTGACTTAACAAGATACCATAAACTAAGCAGCTTATGAACAACAGAAAATTTTTCTCACAGTTCTGGCGGCTGGAAATTCCAAGATCAAGGCACCTGCAGATTCAAATGAAAATAATAATAACAAAAGATTTCCTGCCATGCTCTAATAACTGTGAGGTAAAGAGAGATATCTAAAAAGTTCTGGGAAAAAAATCCAGCAATAAAAGTACTAAAAATCTCTTTCATCCTCTTTTTCTTTGCTCTTGTTGTTTTTATGCTCCTATGTTCTATATTATTCAAATTGACTGTGTTTCTGGCAATTCACAGGTAGAACAGATATTCAGTAAAAACACCTTTATGGAAGGGATCTCCAAAAAAATCACAAGAAAAGGAAGTTTTAAAAAAAATTTCATTGAAACTCAGCGTGCACAAAAGAGACAATTTAGATATGAGGACCCTGACAATAAAGTTCTTATTTAATTCAGTGCACATTTATCAAGTGCCTACTTACTATATAACAGTTAATTTTCTTATCCTGCCCTAACAGTTGTTAGTGGAAGAGGATCTGGGTTGATGGGGACTCCATTGCTTGGTAACAGTGAAAAAGACGAAGTACAAGAACTAGCTTAATTAAAAACGAAAGATAGAAGAACTATACTTATCATACTCTATTTTGTGGAATCTTTCATCATAGTTACAGAAAATGTAAAATAATTCTTCCTCTGTAGAAAGATGAGAATATGGCACATATGGAACTCAAACAATGTACAGTAGGGGATCAGAGAGCCTCGAGTTGGAGAAAATCTTACCTCTTGGCATAAAAGGGCATCCCTCTGGGTTTATCTCTGTTTTCCTAAAGCACTGGATTTTCCAGGTTCTATTTTAAATACTAGCTTTCAAAATAGGTTTCTCAAAGTTTTTATTTCCCTTAAATATTTTGAAGTGTACAACGCAAGTACTTTTAAATAATCAAGTCTTGAGAACCATTTTAATTTTTCCCCTTTCTGAAAAAATTCTGTAGAGAGTTATTATGTTGGCCAAATATATCTTAACAATTTTAGCAAGGGTATATCATAATAACAAAGACAAATGTCTTATAAATATTAATATTTAACCTCCAAAATTAACTACTAGTATTTTATGAGATGCTTGAAGAAGTGAAATAAAGTAAATATTATCTTAACAATATATTTTTATATCATGAAACATACATCTTTTCCTCTGTAAATCTCAAGAAAATGGTCATGGACTTTTGCCAAACATGATTATTTCTATATGAATGTCTATAATTTAAGCAATCTATTTTACATGCATAAGCAGTAGACTATTAAGCAGAATACTATTATTTCTAGCTAGAGATATTCAATACTTCTTTTTTCATATAAAAACTGTATATTATAAAATTTGATTAAAATTTTTTGTTTTTGCCACTTTTTAATCACATCTACAATTTAATATCTAAGGAAACCATATCTCAATGTAAATGCCTATCTTGGCCAATTCTACCTATTTATGGCTAACACACATTTTATCAGATAATACATAGAGTGGTGTCCTTATAACTTTGGATCTTAATGTTGAAATGTGAACTTATTTATTTAATTTACAAGTAATATTTGTGGTATAGTTTTCAAGAGTTTGCTAAAACCACTTTACCATATAATTAATTAAAAAACTGAGAATAAGGAAATAACTATTATCAGCAGGTGGTATTTATCCTGAACTGTAGAATTTACCTGTTATATGATTAGCTACCAGAAAACACAATTTAGTTTTGTTTTAAGGAAAGATTAATTTAGTAGCAGTCACACTCACCTTTCTCCGAGAAGCATGGTTGATACAATCCTACATCATGCTGTTCAACAAATGAAAGCGTCTTTTTTATCCGATTACAGGGAATGAGGCTCGCCCTGTTCAACCAAGAGTCCAGGAATGCTTAAGTACTTTTCTGAACAGGCTTGGCAAGCACGAATATCTGGGGAAAGCTAAAAAGAAACATTCAGGTATAAGAAGATGCAAAACCAACCTTTACTGATGATTCAGAAACCTTTGTACCAGTTGAGGGTTTAGAGTGAGAAATACTTATTCTTTGGAATTCATGAGGGCTGGCCTGAACCAGAGCTATATAGCAATAATGAAGTCATATGTCACCCAACACATATACAAGCATGGTTTAAGGATATAATCTGGGAGAAAATTATCAGACGTAAGTTAAAGTTTTTATATATTTTTAAAAGATGTATATTTCAAAGCTTTTATGGCCTACTTATAAGCGTCATGTACTGCCATCCAGTCGTAGTGAAGAAAAATTTCTTTTAGGCAATGTTTTACTCTTTCAAAACACTGCAAGCATAAAACCCAAATAGCTTTACCAAAGGCGGGGATATTTCTCTTCATTCTTTGTTGAAAAAAGAAATAAAGCTACAGGCAGCAAAGATGATCAACAAGGAATCATCAGTGAATTTAAATTTACTTAAATTTACCATGCCACTTAAACCTCCAAGCCTTTGTTTAGCAATACATAAAACAACAATTCGCAATGGTTACTGAAATTTGCATTTTTACATTCTTTCATCAAAATAGAGTCTAAATTTTAACTAAAGTTTCAAAATCCTTCATCTTGTAAATAAGAGTCCATGACTCTTGGAATTTTAATATTTTCTTAGGACTCATTCCGATAATGTCCAGAGGGGCTGTTGCCAGTAGATGCTCCCAGTAGGGTTGTGACTATCCCTCAATCCTTGTCTTGCTGATTTCCTCTGGTGAACTTTATAACTATTTAAAAGTATCACAGACTGAGGTAATTTTCAGCTATTATATCTTTCCTCCAAAAGGTTTTTTTTTGTTGTTGTTGTTCAAAATAAAGAATTAAGAGTGTTCTACTCTGTGAGAGACTTTGTAAAGACTCAAATGTAAGGTACTCATTTTGTGAGGGATAATTCTGCTAATAGGGGAGGGAATGCCCTAAAATAAGGTGAACAGTTTTGCCCCCCAGTTCTTGTTTTGTGCTACCTCTGTTTCCTGAACTTGCCTGGTTCTTCTGATTAAAATGTATTACCCCTTTCATCTTACTCCCACACCAACAAGAATGCTAATATAACTACTCTGTTTCTTTCTTTCTTTCTTTCTTTTTTTTCTGGAAACTGTTTTTGGTATGTGACATTTCAAACCTGAAAAATAATATGTAATGTATACTTAAAGTATAAAGAATAATAAAGTAAAAACCTATGGAACTACTTCCCAGATTAAGCAACTGAGTACTTAAAAAGACCTGGAAGCCTCTTTCTGCCACTCCTTCATAAATTTTTTCTCTCATAAAAGTGTTAATATCATTTAAATTTAGTGTTACTCATTCTCATGTTTTTCACTATAGTTTGACTACACATGTATGTCCATTAAAGATACAGAGTTAGGTTTTGTAAGTTTATAGAGTTTATATAAATGATACCATACTGTATGTATTCTATCATGTTCTGTTTTTGTGATTTAGCCATGCTGACTAGTGAAGGGATGATACCTTAATTTTCATCGTTGTATATTATTATTTTAGATGATTATAAGACAGGGTATTTACTTATTTTTCTGGTGATAGTCATTAGGATTATTTCTAGGGGGTTTCTTTTGCTATTAAATACAAAGTTGCAATGAACACTCTTGATGATGGTCACTTGGTATACATGGCAACAGTTTCTCTAGGATTTTGTAGATGCAAAGTATACATGTATTTTTAACTCCATCAGAGAATGCCACACTAAATTTTTAAAGTACATGCACAAAGTCCATAGCCACTTGCAGTATATAAGTGTTTCCTTTAGTCTACACATTCAGCCATGATTAACTTGGCAAGCTCCACAAAGATCCCTGTTGGAATTTTAAGTAAAGATCATCAAATATTTGAATCAATTTCAGAAGAGATATATTTATGACAGTGGGTCTTTCTGCCTAGATCATATGATTTGTCTCTATATATTTTGGTCTAATTTCTATAAGCATAATTTGGTGGTAAACATTTTATCAAGATTTTTAGGGAGGAGGAGCTTCAAAATATATCCCTTTTGATTGGAGTGTTTTATTCATTTACATTTACTGTAATTACTGATAAGATAATATTCCTGCCTGCCATTTTGCTATTTTCTATATGTCTTAGGTTTTTTTCATTCCTCTATTCCTCCATTATTGCCTTCTTCTGTTCTAAGTATTTTCTAGTGTATCATGTTAATTCCCTTGTTGCTTCTTTTATTATATTTTCTGAGTTACATATCACATTTTAAACTAACATTTAAAAAGTATGATACTACGTGAGAATCACCTAAATTGCTTGGCATAAATGAAAAATTTTGGGCCTCATACTAGATGTACTGCACCAGAATCTTATGGGACAGGAAGACCTTCAAGATGGCGGAGGAGTGAGACGCGGAGATCACCTTCCTCCCCACAAATATATCAGAAATACATCTACATGTGGAACAGCTCCTACAGAACACCCACTGAACGCTGGCAGAAGACCTCAGACCTCCCAAAAGGCAAGAAACTCCCCACGTACCTGGGTAGGGCAAAAGAAAAAAGAAATAACAGAGACAAAAGAATAGGGACGGGACCTGCACCAGTGGGAGGGAGCTGTGAAGGAGGAAAGGTGTCCACACACTAGGGGCCCCTTCGCGGGCGGAGACTGTGGGTGGCGGAGGGGGGAAGCTTCGGAGCCGCGGAGGAGAGCGCAGCCACAGGGGTGCGGAGGGCAAAGCGGAGAGATTCCTGCGCAGAGGCTCGGCGCCGAGCAGCACTCACCAGCCCGAGAGGCTTGTCTGCTCCCCCGCCGGGGTGGGCGGGGGCTGGGAGCTGAGACTCGGGCTTTGGTCGGATCGCAGGGAGAGGACGGGGGTTGGCGGCGTGAATACAGCCTGAAGGGGTTAGCGCACCACAGCTAGCCGGGAGGGAGTCCGGGAGAAGGTCTGCAGCTGCCGAAGAGGCAAGAGACTTTTTCTTGCCTCTGTTTCCTGGTGCGCGAGGAGAGGGGATTCAGAGTGCCGCCTAAACGACCTCCAGAGACGGGCACGAGCCGCGGCGATCAGCACGGACCCCAGAGACGGGCATGGGACGCTAAGGCTGCTGCTGCCGCCACCAAGAAGCCTGTGTGCGAGCACAGGTCACTCTCCACACCGCCCCTCCCGGGAGCCTGTGCAGCCCGCCACTGCCAGGGTCCCGCGATCCAGGGACAACTTCCCTGGGAGAACGCATGGCGCGCCTCAGGCTGCTGCAATGTAACACCGGCCTCTGACACCGCAGGCTCGCCCCGCCTCCTCTGAACCGCTCCCTCCCCGCGGCCTGGGTGAGCCAGAGCCCCCGAAGCAGCTGCTCCTTTAACCCCGTTCTGTCTGAGCAAAGAACAGACGCCCTCAGGCGACCTACACGCAGAGGCGTGTCCAAATCCAAAGTTGAAGCCCAGGAGCTGTGCGAACAAAGAAGAGAAAGGGAAATTTCTCCCAGCAGCCTCAGAAGCAGCGGATTAAAGCTCCACAATCAATTTGATTCACCTGCATCTGTTGAACACCTGAATAGACAATGAATCATCCCACATTGAGGAGGTGGACTTTGGGAACAAAGATATATTATTTTTTCCCCTTTTTCTCTTTCTGTGAGTGTGTATGTGTATGCTTCTGGGTGATTTTGTCTGTATAGATTTGCTTTTACCATTTGTCCTAGGGTACTGTCTGTCCATTTTTGTTTTTTTTTTATAACTTAAATTTTTTTTCTCTAATAATTCTTTTTTACTTTAATAACTTTATTTTATTTCATTTTACTTTATTTTATTTTAGTGTATCTTCTTCTTTCTTTCTTTTTTTCTCCCTTTCATTCTGAGCCGTGTGGAGGACAGGCTCTTGGTGCTCCAGCCAGGCTTCAGGGCTGTGCCTCTGAGGTGGGAGAGCCAAGTTCAGGACTCTGGTCCACAAGAGACCTCCCAGCTCCATGTAATATCAAACGGGGAAAATTTCCAGAGATCTCCATCTGAACGCCAAGACCCAGTTCCACTCAAAGACCAGGAAGCTACAGTGCTGGACACCCTATGCCAAACAACTAGCAAGACAGGAACACAACCCCATCCATTAGCATAGAGGCTGTCTAAATCATAATAAGGCCACAGACACCCTAAAACACACCACCAGACATGGACCTGCCCACCAGAAAGACAAGATCCAGCTTCATCCACCAGAACACAGGCACTAGTCCCCTCCACCAGGAAGCCTACACAACCCACTGAACCAACCTTAGCCACTGGGGAGAGACACCAAAAACAACGGAAACTACAAACCAGCAGCGTGTGAAAAGAAGACCCCAAACACAGTAAGTTAAGCAAAATGAGAAGACAGAGAAACACACAGCAGATGAAGGAGCAAGGCAAAAACCCACCAGATCTAACAAATGGAGAGGAAATATGCAGTCTACCTGAAAAAGAATTCAGAATAATGAGAGTAAAGATGATCCAAAATCTTGGAAATAGAATGGAGAAAATACAAGAAACGTTTAACAAGGACCTAGAAGAACTAAAGAGCAAACAAACAGTGATGAACAGCACAATAAATGAAATTAAAGATTCTCTAGAAGGGATCAATAGCAGAATAACTGAGGCAGAAGAATGGATAACTGACCTGGAAGATAAAATAGTGGAAATAACTACTGCAGAGGAGAATAAAGAAAAAAGAAATAAGAGAATTGAGGACAGTCTCAGAGACCTCTGGGACAACATTAAACACACCAACATTCAAATTATAGGGGTCCCAGAAGAAGAAGAGAAAAAGAAAGGGACTGAGAAAATATTTTGAAGAGATTATAGTTGAAAACTTCCCTATTATGGTAAAGGAAATAGTTAATCAAGTCCAGGAAGCACAGAGAGTCCCACACAGGATAAATCCAAGGAGAAACACTCCAAGACACATATCAATCAAACTATCAAAAATTAAATACAAAGAACAAATATTAAAAGCAGCAAGGGAAAAACAACAAATAACATACAAGGGAATCCCCATAAGGTTAACAGCTGATCTTTCAGCAAAACTCTGCAAGCCAGAAAGGAGTGGCAGGACATATTTAAAGTGATGAAGGAGAAAAACCTACAACCAAGATTACTCTACCCAGCAAGGATCTCATTCAGATTTGACGGAGAAATTAAAAGCTTTACAGACAAGCAAAAGCTAAGAGAATTCAGCACAACCAATCCAGCTTTACAATAAATGTTAAAGGAACTTCTCTAGGCAGGAAACACAAGAGAAGGAAGAGACCTACACAAAACAATTAAGAAAATGGTAATAGGAACATACATATCAATAATTACCTTAAATGTAAATGGATTAAATGCTCCAACCAAAAGACATAGATTGGCCGAATGGATACAAAAACAAGACCCGTTTGTATGCTGTCTACAAGAGACCCATTTCAGACCTAGGGACACATACAGACTGAAAGGGAGGGGATGGAAAAAGATATTCCATGCAAAAGGAAGTCAAAAGAAAGCTGGAGTAGCAATTCTCATATCAGACAAAATAGACTTTAAAATAAAGACTATTACAAGAGACAAAGAAGGACACTATATAATGATCAAGGGATCGATTCAAGAAGAAGATATAACAATTGTAAATACTTATGCACCCAACAGAGGAGCACCTCAATATATAAGGCATATACTAACAGCCATAAAAGGGGAAATCGACAGTAACACAATCATAGTAGGGGACTTCTAACACCCCACTTTCACCAATGGACAGATCATCCAAAATGAAAATATATAAGGAAACACAGGCTTTAAATGATACATTAAACAAGATGGACTTAATTGATATTTATAGGACATTCCATCCAAAAACAACAGAATACACATTCTTCTCAATTGCTCATGGAACATTCTCCAGGATAGATCATATCTTGGGTCACAAATCAAGCCTTGGTAAATTTAAGAAAATTGAAATCATATCAAGTATCTTTTCCGACTACAATGCTATGAGACTAGATATCAATTACAGGAAAAAATCTGTAAAAAATACAAACACATGGAGGCTAAACAACACACTACTTAATAGCCAAGAGATCACTGAAGAAATCAAAGAGGAAATCAAAAAATACCTAGAAACAAATGACAATGAAAACACGATGATCCAAAACCTATGGGATGCAGCAAAAGCAGTTCTAAGAGGGAACTTTATAGCAATACAATCCTACCTTAAGAAACAAGAAACATATCAAATAAACCACCAAACCTTACACCTAAAGAAATTAGAGAAAGAACAGAAAAACCCCAAAGTAAGCAGAAGGAAAGAATTCATAAAGATCAGAAATAAATGAAAAAGAAATGAAGGAAATGACAGCAAAGATCAATAAAAGTAAAAGCTGGTTCTTTGAGAAGATAAACAAAACTGATAAACCATTAGCCAGACTTATCAAGAAAAAAAGGGAGAAGACTCACATCAATAGAATTAGAAAAGGAAAAGGAAAAGTAACAACTGACACTGCAGAAATACAAAGGATCATGAGAGATTACTACAAGCAGCTATATGCCAATAAAATGGACAACCTGGAAGAAAAGGACAAATTCTTAGAAATGCACAACCTTCCAAGACTGAACCAGGAAGAAATAGAAAATATGAACAGACCAATCACAAGCACTGAAATTGAAACTGTGATTAAAAGTCTTCCAGCAAACAAAATTCCGGAACCAGATGGCTTCACAGGTGAAATCTACCAAACATTTAGAGAAGAGCTAACACCTATCCTTCTGAAACTCTTCCAAAACATAGCAGAGGGAGGAACACTCCCAAACTCATTCTACGAGGCCACAATCACTCTGATACCAAAACCAGACAAAGATGTCACAAAGAAAGAAAATTACAGGCCAGTATCACTGATGAACATACATGCAAAAATCCTCAACAAAATACCAGCAAACAGAATCCAACAGCACATTAAAAGGATTATACACTATGATCAAGTGGGGTTTATCCCAGGAATGCAAGGATTCTTCAATATATGCAGATCAATCAACGTGATACACCATATTAACAAATTGAAGGAGAAAAACCGTATGTTCCTCTCAATAGATGCAGAGAAAGCTTTTGCCAAAATTCAATACCCATTTATGATAAAAAACCCTCCAGAAAGTAGGCATAGAGGGAACTTTCCTCAAAGTAATAAAGGCCATATATGACAAACCCACAGACATCGTCCTCAATAGTGAAAAACTGAAACCATTTCCACTAAGATCAGGAAAAAGACAAGGTTGCCCACTCTCACCACTATTATTCAACATAGTTTTGGAAGTTTTAGCCACAGCAATCAGAGAAGAAAAAGAAATAAAAGGAATCCAAATTGGAAAAGAAGTAAAACTGTCACTGTTTTCAGATGATATGATACTATACATAGAGAATCCTGAAGATGCTACCAGAAAACTACTAGAGCTAATCAATGAATTTGGTAAAGTAGCAGGATACAACATTAATGCACAGAAATATCTTGCATTCCTATACACCAATGATGAAAAATCTGAAAGAGAAATTAAGAAAACACTCCCATTTACCATTGCAACAAAAAGAATAAAATATCTAGGAATAAACCGACCTAAGGAGACAAAAGAACTGTATGCAGAAAATTATAAGACACTGATGAAAGAGATTAAAGATGATACAAACAGATGGAGAGAGATACCATGTTCTTGGATTGGAAGAACCAACATTGTGAAAATGACTCTACTACCCAAAGCAATCTACAGATTCAATGCAATCCCTATCAAACTACCACTGGCATTTTTCACAGAACTAGAACAACAAATTTCACAATTTGTATGGAAACCCAAAAGACCCCGAACAGCCAAAGCAATCTTGAGAAAGAAAAATGAAACTGGAGGAATCAGGCTCCCTGACTTCAGACTATACTACAAAGCTACAGTAATCAAGACAGTATGGTACTGGCACAAAAACAGAAATATAGATCAATGGAACAGGATAGAAAGCCCAGAGAAAAACCCATGCTAGTATAGTCACCTTATCTTTGATAAAGGAGGCAAGAATATACAGTGGAGAAAAACAGCCTCTTCAATAAGTGGTGCTGGGAAAACTGGACAGCTATATTTAAAAGAATGAAATTAGAACACTCCCTAACACCATTCACAAAAATAAACTCAAAATGGATTAAAGACCTAAATGTAAGGCCAGACACCATCAAACTCTAAGAGGAAAACTTAGCAGAACACTCTATGACATGAATCACAGCAAGATCCTTTTTGACCCACCTCCTAGAGAAATGGAAAGAAAAACAAAAATAAACAAATGGGACCTAATGAAACTTAAAAGCATTTGCACAGCAAAGGAAACCATAAACAAGACAAAAAGACAACCCTCAGAATGGGAGAAAATATTTGCAAATGAAGCAAGTGACAAAGGATTAATCTCCAAAACATACAAGCAACTCATGCAGCTCAATATCAAAAAAACAAACAACCCAATCCAAAAATGGGCAGAAGACCTAAATAGACATTTCTCCAAAGAAGAAATACAGATTGCCAATGAACACATGAAAGAATATTCAACATCATTAATCATTAGAGAAATTCAAATCAAAACTACAATGAGATCATCTCACACTGGTCAGAATAGCCATCATCAAAAAATCTACAAACAATAAATGCTGGAGAGGGTGTGTAGTAAAGGGAACTCTCTTGCACTGCTGATGGGAATGTAAATTGATACAGCCACTATGGAGATCAGTATGGAGGTTCCTTAAAAAACTAAAAATAGAATTACCACATGACCCAGCAATCTCACTACTGGGCATATACCCTGAGAAAACCATAATTGAAAAAGAGTCATGTACCAAAATGTTCATTGCAGCTCTATTTACAATAGCCAGGACATGGAAGCAACCTAAGTGTCCATCAACAGATGAATGGATAAAGAAGATGTGGCACATATATACAATGGAATATTACTCAGCCATGAAAGGGAACGAAACTGAGTTATTTGTAGTGAGGTGGATGGACATAGAGTCAGTCATACAGAGTGAAGTAAGTCAGAAAGAGAAAAACAAATACCTTATGCTAACACATATATATGGAATCTAAAAAAAAAGAAAAAGAAAAAAAAATGATCAGAAGAATGTAGGGGCAAGTTGGGAATAAAGATGCAGACCTACTAGAGAATGGATTTGAGGATACGGGGAGGGGGAAGGGTAAGCTGGGACAAAGTGAGAGAGTGGCACGGACATATATACACTACCAAACGTAAAATAGATAGCTAGTGGGAAGCAGCCGCATAGCACAGGGAGATCAGCTCTGTGCTTTGTGACCACCTAGAGTGGTGGGATAGGGAGTGTGGGAGGGAGGGAGATGCAAGAGGGAAGAGATATGGGGACATATGTATATGTATAACTGATTGACTTTGTTATAAAGCAGAAACTAACACAGCATTGTAAAGCAATTATACTCCAATAAAGATCTTAAAAAAAAAAAAAGATTTTTAGGTTGTTGGCACAGAGAAATGCAATTGGTTTTTGTATACTGATTTTGAATCGAGCCACTTGGTGAATTATCTGATGAATTACAATAATTTTTTTGCTAAATTCTTGTGGTATCCTATGTAGGCAATTATTTCATTTGTGATTAATATTTATTTGGTTTCTTTTCAAAAGTTTAAATATCCCCTTATATTTTAAAATTATTTTTTTCTTTTATTTTTTGACTGCATTGTGTCTTCATTGGTGCCCATGGGCTTTCTCTAGTTGCGGTGAGTGGGGGCTACCGGTGCGGTGTGCGGGCTTCTCATTGTGGTGGTTTCTCGTGTTGCGGAGCATGTGCTCTAGGCATGTGGGCTTCAGTAGTTGTGGCCCGTGGGCTTCAGTAGTTGTGGCTTGCGGGCTCTAGAGCACAGGCTCAGCAGTTGTGGTGCATGGACTTAGTTGCTCCACGGCATGTGGGATCTTCCCAGACCAGGGATCAAACCCGTGTCCCCTGCATTGGCAGGTGGATTTTTAGCCACTGCACCACCAGGGAAGTCCCTGAAATTCTTTTTTTATTCAACAAATAAAATATTGAATAAAAGGCATGACAATGGCCTTTTTATTTCGTTTTTTATTTTTAAAAATGCTTCTAATGTTTAACATTAATTTTATATTAGTAGTAGACATCATTCAATGTGGTAAGGATCCAGTCTGTTTCTAGTTGGAAAGTATTTTAAAAATAAAATGGTACTGAAGTTTTTCAAATGTTTCTAATGCATCTATTGAGATATTGTGGTGTTCCTTCATTTTATTAGCATGGGAATTAGGTAAACAAAATTTCCCCAAAATTGAAGCAGCCTTCTCTTCTTGAATAAACTCAAATGGGTAATTTTTGCATCAGTATTGATGAGTGAGAATATCTCATCCTTATCTGATTTTGATAACAAAGTTATATGTCTTATAAAGCAAAATGATGGTGTTCTCTTTTTATTTTCTCTGGCAAAGTTTGTAAATAATAGAAATTATATGATTATAGGGATTATCTATCTGATAGTTTGGTGAACTAAACTTTGAAATCATCTAAAAACTATTTGTTGTATATTTTTAAATGTATTCAAGTTCTTTAATTTGTTATAAATTTTTTCAAGCTTCTTATGAGTTAGTTTTGAAAGCTATGTTTTCCTTGGAATTGGTCGTTTTTCTAAGTAAAACATTTTGACAAAACAGTGTTCAAAGTTTTCTCCTATTTTCTTCATAGTCTCTCCTCTGTAATTTTTTCTTTATTATTGTTATTAATATTTTTATTTGTTTCTTCTATTTTCTTGATAATCTTTCATGAAAATCAATTTTATTTATAATGTATCTCCATTGAATTGAACAGGGCCAATATCAAATAAGTCTATGTTCATTAATTAATAAATCCTGACACTAAACAATTTTAATATTAAAATTTGATTCAAAATTACTAAATAATAAAATTTTACAGATCATCCAGCATATAATAAATTTTATCACATGAAATATTCCCAAGATAGTAAGAATGCTTCGAAAAAAAAAAAAAGAAAAGAAAAAGAAACTTTTTAAGTGAAATATATTATTAAAGATAAGACAAAAAAGATTAATGATCATATCCAGAATTCATTCTGTTTTAGAATGACTCCCAGAGTAACTTGAATAAATTAAGGGCCGTGGGTTATAATTAACTATGGCTCACCCACATGTTTTATCTTAATTGAGCAGTCTGGATATAGACAATTAAATAATAGAAAGAGATTTATTAATTTGAGTGCTTTGAACAAAATAGAAGTGTTTTATTATTTTCCTATCATCACATCTTTGGTCTCAAGATAGTTTATAATCAAATTTTGCCAGTTCCTTCAACTTTCTGTGTCACTTTTCTATTTGTAAAATGGGAAAAAAGCAATAGAAATGACTTCTCTAGTTTTTGAGTGTATTCATTTAGTTATCATGTAATAAGTGTAGAGTAAATGTTACCTATTATTACTAATATTGTTGGCAGAGATACGATTTGTTGCAGATTCAGTATGACTCCTTCTGAACTATGGCAAAGTGACTGCATTTTGCTCATTTATGCATACGTCACCATATTTGACACAATGTTATTCTCAAAGATCTTCAACAATTTTTTTAACTTAAATGAACTAAAATCTGAGATATTGCTATTTCTCACCAATATTGATTTTTAAGTTTTGTTTTGTCTTCTAGGTGGGCAGACAACTCTAATTCTGAGCTTTCACTTAGCTGGGACCACATGACTGGCTCTGCCCAATAGGAAGCAGACATTTGTGACACATGTCACTTCTCAGACTAAGAATTTAATTCCAGAGCATATCTCTCTATTGTGTCATTTCATGCCAGAGCAACAAAAATGGCATATTCCTGATGGTGGAGCTAAAAGATGACACAGCTTCTGTTGGCCTGAGTCCCTAAAGTTCTGTGTGGAGCAGAGCCCTGTACAAACCTTCATGGAACTTTTTTTTTTTTTAATGTCTTAAGTCACAGAGAATTTTGAGGATGTGTGTCACTGCAACAAAGCTGAGTCTATCATTACAAATTTATACCTTTTCTTAGTAAGAGGTAAAATACTAGCATTTGTACAAAACTTAGTGTTATCTCTTCATTGCTTTTTCTTACTGGGAAGTTGATCAAGCAGAAGAAAGTGAAGAGTCTGAAGGAGTCATAAGTAAATAACCATCCTTGGCTTTTCAAAGTATATGTTGCTCAGTGTAGAATGGACACTAAAAAGCGATTTGACTATAGTAGATACAGGAAAAAAAAAAAAAACTTGAGGGGAAAGGGTTTCTACATAACAGATACTCAGTAAATTCTTCTTGATTAATAAGAACTTCATATGACTGGGGTTTTGCAAACATCCTGAAGCCCATAAATACATGAATTTGTGGCAATCCTGAACCAGAGATCTGTTGCCTCAACTATTTTTCTCCAGAATTAGAACGCTCAAGATTCTGCTAGAGATTTTGAAATCAATCTTTCCAAGGGCCATAAAATAAACATATCTCAACATGCTCCCCTTCAGCTTCTCATTTCACTTTAAATTGAAACTGGAATGGATTTCTGGCTAGTTTGTATTACAGGTATTTCTCTACTTCAAATCAGGATGAAATACCAGGGAATGGGTGGTGGAAAAGGAGAGTCCTGCCTGTGTGTTTGTGTCATTATCACCTTGCCATGTGTTCACTCCATTTGTTATAACATTTCTGTCTCTATCTTATTCCTTTCTAACCTCATAAAGCTGTATCTTAAAACATGTGAGAAAAAAATGAATAAAAATGGTAGAAACATAAGAAAAAATGTTTTCCTGATATGTAAGCCTCCAAATTCAATATTCAAACTGGGCTGGATTCCAATGAACCACTTACTATTTTTCAAACTGCTCCAGCAATTGTCTTTCTTTTTTAATTTCTAAAAGCTATCATTAATAACCATTTCTTGAGGGTATACTCTCTGTGAATCCAAGATAGCACAGGGTGAGTTTTTGTACATCAACTCTCAACTATTTTCTTCTGTGGAAAACAAAGAAAGGATTTCATTTATATGATATAGCAAAACAAATAAGTAGAATTTTCAGAGTTTAAGTTTTTAAGACATTTGTCATTGTTTACATAGTGGTTTAATTCTACATTCTCAACTCTCTGTTATAAATATTTCTTGGTTTCATATGCCCTCCTCCCACTTTCATCTATTATTCTTGAAGGTAGAATTTATCACTCTGATTCTCAGGTCAATAGGCTACTTATTCAATAGGCTTCAAAAGTCCTGAAGGTACAATTAGAAAGAAACAAGAGACTCACAGATAGATCATTTCTATGACAGGGAGAAAAGCCATGTGGATGATTCACATCATATTCTTTTTTTTTTTTGCAGCTCATGGAAACAACTACCTTGGGACATAGATTCTAATATTTACTGTATGAGGATATCTTACAATACAAAAAAGGGTGTATTGACAGACACTTGAAAATAGGTTTACGTTTGATATCTATTGGTTGAGAAAGTGCTTAGTAATGTAAAGCCTAATAACACTTTTATAATAGCTCATGGTGGGTTGTATTATGATAAAAAAAATCTAAGTGACTTATAATAAGAAAGGTTTATTTCTAACTCAACTGGAAGATTGCTGGCTATGGTTTGGTTGTAGGACTACTCCATGTGTCTTTTAATAGCAGCATTTCAGCTACTAAGCAGACCCCACCAGCGACAAGCTGTTTTTGTGGTAGAGAGAAAAGATCAAGAGAGAGGGTAAAGGATGCAATGGCTCATAAAGAGGTAGAGACTTTCAACGTTTCTATTCACAGTACATTGGCCGAAGCACATCATACGGCCAAATCAGACAATAGGGCAAGAAAATATTCTCCTCCAACAAGGCAGGCCAAATCACTTGGACTTGTTGATTGCTTGTATAAATATTCACAACTTCTTATCCTTCTTGTATCCACAATGCTTGGAATGTGACTTCCTAGATTCTCCCTTCTAGACATGGAGAGTATTTCACCACCTTTAAATAAGGGCTGGTCTTGTGATGGACTTTGGACAAAAGATAGTGATATGAGTGGTGGTTCTCTATTTTTGAACATAGACCTTCAGGACCTTTCACATTTTTACTCTTTCTCCTGGACCCCTGTCACATCCTGAGAAGAGATAATTCACCCAACTGAGGCAACCCTAGACAAGACAGCCACAGACAACTCTTCAGTTTGCTACAAATGCATTAAAATGAACCTAGGCAAGATCAGCCAAGTCTGGCCCTGACCAGAAGATGACTCTGGAAGACTAACAACCTCACAAGTAATAAAGAAGGCTGCTGCCTTATGATGTTATGTTTTCAATCATTTTGTTCATTATTGTGGCATTATCATGGCAACAGATAACTGAAACACATGGCAGTTCTACAGGTACAAAATCTTACAGGAAGAGGGTGGTGTTGAATAAATCAGAAAAATAGTATAATCTTACACATTTTAAAAATGAATTCTATTTTATCTATAGAAATAAAAAAATATATTACTATGTAATATTATTTAGACTAAAACAGATTAGTACATGTAAGAGTCAAGAACCTCTTAAAAAACTGTTAACTGTTACTATTCCAAGAGTTCCAGATCAACAAGCTGGCAATTTAGGGAATTTTTGTATAATTATTCCTAGAATCTAGTAAACTCACCAAGCATTAGATGCTCTTGTTAGTTTCTTCTGGAAGAATTCATTATTCTCATTTTTTATAAGAAAATAATATGTCTCTGATTAATTAAGTGTATGGAATAACAATTTCTGTAATAAATTTATGATTTGGCATTTCACTGCTCTTTGTTGTTCTTAGATCTTTTGCCTCAGGATTTTTTTCAACATTTCATACGATGTTCTCTTTCTTAGAAGTCTTCATTCCATTTACCTCCTTGTACTCAATCTTTTTTTCTCTCTTTCTCTTGTTCTAATCTCACTAAGTATAATTAACTGATGTTCTCTATTGTTCTGGCCACAAAATAAATGCATTCCTAAAATCATCTGTAGTCTGCTAGTCTGTCCTATAATTTCTCTTACGGGGACAATTTTTTCCTTACTATTTTAACTCTCATCCATTAAGGAAGAATTCCCAGTGTATATTTCTGATACTGACATATTTCCTCTGTTTAGTCATATTTTCAGCTACCTGCTAGCATTTACTATACTTTTAAAATATACATTTTTTTCTGAACTTCAACTGCCTCGTGTCAGCCATAGTGGAAATATTGCTCATCCTTGGCTGGTCCCTATATCTTATTCCTCTACATATCGTCACTCACTAAGGCCTACTTAAATGCTACTTTCAATCGTTAAAAAAAAAAAATCAAACTCTACTTTTAGTTCTTGCATCTATTTCTTCCTTTGTGCATTATCAACACTTTAACCCATATATTTATAAATTATAACTTGACTGACAAGCCACTTTCTTCATTTTTGGCTTGTCCAATTTAATCTGCCCAGCACAATAATGCTGGAGTAATGTTCTGAAAATTCTACTATGATCAGAACATTCTCCTTTCAAAATTTCTTAACTGCTCCCTAATGATAATAGGGTACTGTTCATATTCTTTATATAGTACCATTTAAAACTTCGGAAGTCATAACCCAACCTAAATTGCTAACCTATTGCTCTCCAATACAAAATATTTGCTATACACAGCACAATATGCATCACTCTATCGTGTCCATTCACTGGTCTTGCTATATTCTCTTTTAATTTAATTTAATTCTTTTAATTTAATTTAATTCTCTTTTAATGTTTTTCCCAAAAATTTATATCATTTTCAGGGTGTATCTCAAAGACCCCCTGAAACACGAAGACTTTTTGCTCTAGTATAGGATAACCTGTTCCTCTTATGAACTTATAAATCGTTTTTGAGGGCAATCCATCTGTGCCTTAAACATAACCTTAATTGTCACAAATATACCAATGACTCCAAAGTCTCTATTTTTTTAGCTTTAACTTCCCTTCATAACTTGAGACATGTATATTCAAAGGTTGTCTTGATACCTCCACAAAAAGAGCATCTATGATTTTCTGTCCCCAAGAGCTTGTTGGAAAACATCGCAAATCTATCAGAAGATAAAACTATTTTAGTACTTTGCTTGCAGCAAGCAACTAATAACTCTGTCAACTGAATGACCAAGTACTTGCTTGATCACTGAAAACTAATGGACTTAGGGAAAAACAAAAAACAAAAAAATCATTTATTTGCTGTGCCTTCATTCTGGTTTTTTAGCCTTGGGTATACCTCTATCTCCCACATTATATTATACAACTACTGAGAGGAGAGAGTGACACTTAAGTATATTTCTATCTCTTAGAGCCGTGTCCAATAGTAATATACTGTGAGCCACATATATAATTTTAAATTTTCTAGATGTCACATTTAAATAAGTAAAAAAAAGATATAATTAATTTTAATATATTTTATTTAACCTAATAAATCTAAAATATTTTATTTAAATGTGTAACTAAATACAGATTATTAAGTTTTTTTACATTGTTTTTTCATATTATGTCCTTAAATTCTGATGTGTTTGGTACATCAATAGCATACTTCAATTCAGATACTAAATGTTCATCAGAAATACTTGGATTTTAAAAGTTTACAGTTGAAGAAGAAGATTCATATGCCAGTGTTGTTCTAACCATACTTATATTTTCCAGAAACTGAATCAAGTAACAGAATCATATTTCTTTAATACTCATATCTGCCTTGCAAAACTAGTTCAACTTATTAATAAGAACTGATTTGACTTTGAAGCAAAAGCATTTGTTTCAAAACTATGTTTCCAAATTAAGTGAAATCACTAAATTCAAATCAGTAATATTAAGATTATATATAAAGGGACCTTGCACAAATTGAAAAGTACCTCTAATTTATTAATATTAATAATTTGTTATTTAAATTTTTTCTTGTCGTTTATGCAGTCATTTATATTGAAAATTAAAACCTTTTTGCATAATAAATCATGTAATAAAAATGTTTAAAATCATTATTATTTTGAAATATTTTGAAAACTTTCAACTCAACATAAACTTTGGTATGTACCTGTCTAGCTAGGTTACAAATACTTTTTTCATTCATTCAAAATGAATCAATCCATTGACACTGAGTATAGTAGTAATGAGTTTATGAGTAATAATAGAAATGATGCACATACCTGAATACTACAATATAACAATAGCTAACATGATTAAATAGTTAAAGTAAAAAAGTATTCCTACAAACAATAAAGTTGTGTTTAATAGAAAAATATGATATGCTGATTTGATTGTTGATTACTTTGATTGTAAATTAATTTATTTCTAAAGTTTAACATTCAGTTCTTTGATTACACTACCTTCACTTTAAGTGCTCAACAGCCACTTGGAGCTAGTGGCTACCATACTGCACACTGTCTCAGAGCAACTAACAAAGTGATTTTCGTGAGTAGTATTTGATTAATTGCATTTAAGGGGACTAACTACAGGAAAAAAATGGAGATGTTCAAAGGTTGATGATGTAAAGACATTGTTTCTGTAGTTAAGTACATTTGCTACTGAATATTAAGTATTTGAACACAATGGTGGGTAAATTTAAAAGGTGTTTTTTTGATTTGCTTTTATATGCCTGATTTAAATTCTATGTGTTCCAGCCAAAAAATTATAATTGAAAAGACATTCTAAATAAACAAATCTGTAACAAATGCTAACTATAAGCCAAACACAAGAAGTCACATATCTTGTATCTTGTAATCATCTAATTTGGACAACTGATCTACTTAAAGCTTTTCTCTTTCTCTGCAATGTTTCTATTTAGCACTTCTAGTCAAATGCTGGCATGGGGATACATGTATCTGGTTTCTATTTAAAATCCTGTCATGAACCACTTGAATCACTTTGGAGGAATCATTTGAAATTGATTCTCAGTACTACTGTCACACAAAACATAAAATTAGTTATATATATCAAGACAGTGCATTCCCTTCTCCAATCATAAACATGTGGTCACTTTGTGCAAGGATAAAAACACGTAGGAAACAAAACTGACTGGGCTGAAATAACACACAGCTAAATCTTAACTTGATCAATAAAGTAAACCTGATAAAAGGTTACTTGGAATTGAAAGCATGTTCCTTAAATAAGGTGGAATACATCATGTTCTAAAGTTCTCTACAGTACCACCTGAATTTCTATGTCACTAAGTAAGAAAGAAGAGGAAGTTTTAAAAACAGCATTCATAAATGATTAGTCCAAAACCAGATAGAATTATCCAGATGCTGAACTACATTTCTGCAATATTAATACACAAGGACACAATCAGAACTACCTGAATTTCACCGGTCACACATTACCTATCAAACTCCCTATCAGTGTTCCTCTAATGCTTCGTGGCCACAAAATGAATAAACTGTTCAAAAGTTTGAAACTGTGATTGCTCAGAGACTGTGATCTTGCTTCCAACTCTATTACTTAACATCAAATTCCACCATTGTATACACAGGTGTTTGTGACTGCAAATGCTTTGATTAGCAAATGAATGCCTCACTCTCTTTTCATAGAAAAAAAATTACATCACATTTAAATGTGCAAAAGAGTTTTGCAATTCTTTTTTTTTTTTTAGCATCTTTATTGGACTATAATTGCTTTATAATGTTGTGTTAGTTTCTGCTGTATAACAAACTGAATCAGCTATACGTATACATACATCACCATATTCCCTCCCTCTCGAGTCTCCCTCCCACACTCCCTATCCTACCCCTCTAGCTGGTAACAAAGCACCAAGCTGATCTCCCTGTGCTATGCAGCTGCTTCCTACTAGCTATCTATTTTACATTTGGTAGTGTATATATGTCCATGCCACTCTCTCACTTTGTCCCAGCTTACCCTTCGCCCTCCCCGTGTCCTCAAGTCCATTCTCTACGTCTGTGTCTTTATTCCTGTCCTGCCCTTAGGTTCTGCAGAACCATTTGTTTTTAGATTCCATATATATGTGTTAACATACAGTATTTGTTTTTCTCTTTCCGACTTACTTCACTCTGTATGACAGACTCTAGGTCCATCCACCTCACTACAAATAACTCAATTTCGTTTCTTTTTATGGCTGAGTAATATTCTATTCTATATATGTGCCACATCTTCTTTATCCATTCATCTGTCGATGGACACTTAGGTTGCTCCCATGTCCTGGCCATTGTAAATACTGCTGCAATGAACATTGTGGCACATGACTTTTTGAATGATGGTTTTCTCAGGATATATGTCCAAGAGTGGGACTGCTGGGTCATATGGCAGTTCTATGTTTAGTTTTTTAAGGAACCTCCATACTGTTCTCCATAGTGGCTGTATCAATTTACATTCCCACCAACAGTGCAAGAGGGTTCTCTTTTCTCCACACCCTCGCCAGCATTTATTGTTTGTAGATTTTTTGATGATGGCCATTCTGACTGGTGTGAGGTGATACTTCATTGTAGTTTAGATTTGCATTTCTCTAATGATTAATGATGTTGAACATCCTTCCATTTGTTTCCTGGCAATCTGTATATCTTCTTTGGTGAAATGTCTATTTAGGTCTTCTGCCCATTTTTGGATTGGGTTGTATGTTTTTTTTGATATTGAGCTGCATGAGCTGCTTGTATATTTTAGAGATTAATCCTTTGTCACTTGCTTCATTTGCAAATATTTTCTCCCATTCTGAGGGTTGTCTTTCTGTCTTGTTTATGGTTTCCTTTGCTGTGCAAAAGCTTTTAAGTTATATTATGTCCCATTTGTTTATTTTTGTTTTTCTTTCCATTTCTCTAGGAGGTGGGTCAAAAAGTATCTTGCTGTGATTCATGTCATAGAGTGTTCTGCCTATGTTTTCCTCTAAGAGTTTTATACTGTCTGGCCTTACATTTAGGTCTTTAATCCATTTGGAGTTTAGTTTTGTGTATGGTGTTAGGGAGCGTTCTAATTTCATTCTTTTACATGTAACTGTCCAGTTTTCCCAGCACCACTTACTGAAGAGGCTGTCTTTTCTCCATTGTACATTCTTGCCTACATTATCAAGATAAGGTGACCATATGTGCGTGGGTTTATCTCTGGGCTTTCTATCCTGTTCCACTGATCTATATTTCTGTTTTTGTGCCAGTACCATACTGTCCTGATTACTGTAGCTTTTTTTAAAACAAATTAATTATTTATTTGTTTTTGGCTGTGTTGGGTCTTCGTTTCTGTGCGAGGGCTTCCTCTAGTTGCGGCGAGCAGGGGCCACTCTTCATCGCGGTGCGCAGGCCTCTCACTGTCGTGGCCTCTCTTGTTGCGGAGCACAGGCTCTAGACATGCAGGCTCAGTAGTTGTGGCTCACGGGCCCTGTTGCTCCACGGCATGTGGGATCTTCCTGGACCAGGGCTCGAACCCGTGTCCCCTGCATTGTCAGGCAGACTCTCAACCACTGTGCCACCAGGGAAGCCCGATTACTGGAGTTTTGTAGTATAGTCTGAAGTCCAGTAGCCCAATTCCTCCAGTTCCATTTTTCTTTCTCAAGATTGCTTTGGCGACTTGGGGTCTTTTGTGTTTCCATACAAATTGTGAAATTTTTTGTTCTAGTTCTGTAAAAATGCCATTGGTAGCTTGATAGGAATTGCACTGAATCTGTAGATTGCTTTGGGTAGTATAGTCATTTGCACAATGTTGATACTTGGAATTCAAGAACATGGTATCTCTCTCCATCTGTTTGTATCATCTTTAATTTCTTTCATCAGTGTCTTATAGTTTTCTGCATACAGGTATTTTGTCTCTTTAAGTAGGTTTATTCCTAGGTACTTTATTCATTTGTTGCAATGGTAAATGGGAGTGTTTCCTTAATTTCTCTTTCAGATTTTTCATCATTAGTATATAGGAATGCAAGATATTTCTGTGCATTAATTTTGTATTCTGCTACTTTATCAAATTCATTGATTAGCTCTAGTAGTTTTCTGGTAGCATCTTTAGGATTCTCTATGTATAGTATCATGTCATCTGCAAACAGTGACAGTTTTACTTCTTCTTTTCAGATTTGTATTCCTTTTCTTTCTTTGTATCTCTGTTTGCTGTTGCTAAAACTTCCAAAACTATGTTGAATAATAGTGGTAAGTGTGGGCAACCTTGTCTTGTTCCTGATCTTAGATCTTAGTGGAAATGGTTTCAGTTTTTCACCATTGTGAATGATGCTGGCTGTCGGTTTGTCATATACGGCCTTTATTATGTTGAGGTAAGTTCCCTCTATGCCTACTTTCTGGAAGGTTTTTATCATAAACGGGTGTTGAATTTTGTCAAAAGCTTTTTCTGCATCTACTGAGATGATCATATGGTTTTTCTCCTTCAATTTGTTAATATGGTGTATCACATTGATTGATTTGCATATATTGAAGAATCCTTGCATTCCTGGGATAAACCCCATTTCATCATGGTGTATGATCCTTTTAATATGCTGTTGGATTCTGCTTGCTAGTATTTTGTTTAGGATTTTTGCATCTATGTTCATCATTGATATTGGCCCATAGTTTTCTTTTTTTGCGACATCTTTGACTGGTTTTGGTATCAGGGTGATGCTGAACTCATAGAATGAGTTTGGGAGTGTCCTCCCTCTGTTATATTTTGGAAGAGTTTGAGAAGGATAGGTGTTAGCTCTTCTCTAAATGTTTGATAGAATTCACCTGTGAAGCCATCTGGTCCTGGGCTTTTGTTTGTTGGAAGATTTTTAATCACAGTCTCAATTTCAGTGCTTGTGAATGGTATGTTTATATTTTCTATTTCTACCTGGTTCAGTCTCAGAAGGTTGTGCTTTTCTAAGAATTTATCCATTTCATCCAGGTGGTCCATTTTATTGACATATAGTTGCTTGTAGTAATCTCTCATGATCCTTTGTATTTCTGCAGTGTCAGTTGTTACTTCTCCTTTTTCATGTCTAATTATGTTGATTTGAGTCTTTTCCCTTTTTTTCTTGATGAGTCTGGCCAATGGTTTATCAATTTTGTTTATCTTCTCAAAGAACCAACTTTTAGTTTTATAGATCTTTACTATTGTTTCCTTCATTTCTTTTTCATTTATTTCTGATCTGATTTTTATGATCTCTTCCGCTAACTTAGGGATTTTTTTTTGTTCTTTTTTCTCTAATTGCATTAGGTGTAAGGTTAGGTTCTTTATTTGAAATGTTCTTTGTTTCTTGAGGTAGGATTGTATTGCTATAAAGTTCCCTCTTAGAACTGCTTTTGCTGCATCCCATAGGATTTGGGTCATCGTGTTTTCATTGTCATTTGTTTCTAGGTATTTTTTGATTTCCTCTTTGATTTCTTCAGTGATCTCTTGGTTATTTAGTAGTGTATTGTTTAGCCTCCATGTGTTTGTATTTTTTACAGATTTTTTTCCTGTAATTGATATCTAGTCTCATAGTGTTGTGGTTGGAAAAGATACTTGATACGATTTTAATTTTCTTAAATTTACCAAGGCTTGATTTGTGACCCAAGATTTGATCTATCCTGGAGAATGTTCCGTGAGCACCTGAGAAGAAAGTGTAATCTGCAGTTTTTGGATGGAATGTCCTATAAATATCAATTAAGTCCATCTTGTTTAATGTACCATTTAAAGCCTGTGTTTCGTTATTTATTTTCATTTTGGATGATCTGTCCATTGGTGAAAGTGGGGTGTTAAAGTCCTCTACTATGATTGCGTTACTGTCGATTTCCCCTTTTATGGCTGTTAGCCTTTGCCTTATGTATTGAGGTGCTCCTATGTTGGGTGCATAAATATTTACAATTGTTATATCTTCTTGGATTGATCCCTTGATCATTATGTAGTGTCCTTTGTCTCCTGTAATAGTCTTTATTTTAAAGTCTATTTTGTCTGATATGAGAATTGCTACTCCAACTTTCTTTGATTTCCATTTGCATGGAAAATCTTTTTCCATCCCCTCACTTTCCATCTGTATGTGACCCTAATTCTGAAGTGGGTCTCTTGTAGACAGCATATATATGGGTCTTGTTTTTGCATCCATTCAGCCAGCCTATGTCTTTTGGTGGGAGCATTTAATCCATTTACATTTAAGGTAATTATCGATATGTATGTTCCTATTACCATTTTCTTAATTGTTTTGGGTTTATTATTGCAGGTCTTTTCCTTCTCTTGTGTTTCCTGCCTAGAGAAGTTCCTTTAGCCTTTCTTGTAAAGCTGGTTTGGTGGTGCTGAATTCTCTTAGCTTTTGCTTGTCTGTAAAGGTTTTAATTTCTCTGTCTAAACTGAATGGGTTCCTTGCTGGGTAGAGTAAACTTGGTTGTAGGTTCTTCCCTTTCATCACTTTAAATATGTCCTGCCACTCCCTTCTGGCTTCCAGAGTTTCTGCTGAAATATCAGCTGTTAACCTGATGGGGATTCCCTTGTACGTTATTTGTTGCTTTTCTCTTGCTGCTTTTAATATTTTTTCTTTGTACTTAATTTTTGATAGTTTGATTAATATGTTTCTTGGAGTGTTTCTCCTTGGATTATCCTGTATGGGACTCTCTGCTCTTCCTGGACTTGGCTGACTATTTCGTTTCCCATATTAGGGAAGTTTTCAACTATAATCTCTTCAAATATATTCTCAAACCCTTTCTTTTTCTCTTCTTCTTCTGGGACCCCTATAATTCGAATGTTGATGCATTTAATGTTGTCCCAGAGGTCTCTGAGACTGTCCTCAATTATTTTTGTTTTTTCTTTATTCTGCTCTGCAGTAGTTATTTCCACCATTTTATCTTCCAGGTCACTTATCCATTCTTCTGCCTCAGTTATTCTGCTATTGATTCCTTCTAGAGAATTTTTAATTTCATTTATTGTGTTGTTCATCATTGTTTGCTCTTTAGTTCTTCTAGGTCCTTCTTAAACGTTTCTTGTATCTTCTCCATTCTATCTCCAAGATTTTGGATCATCTTTACTATGATTGCTCTGAATTATTTTTCAGGTAGAATGCCTATTTATTCTTCATTTGTTTGGTCTTGTGGGTTTTTACCTTGCTCTTTCATCTGCTGTGTATTTCTCTGTCTTATTTTGCTTAACTTACTGTGTTTGGGGTCTCCTTTTCGCAGGCTGCCAGTTCGTAGTTCCCATTGTTTTTGGTGTCTGCCCCCAGTGGGTAAGGTTGGTTCAGTGGGTTGTGTAGGCTTCCTGGTGGAGGGGCCTAGTGCCTGTGTTCTAGTGGATGAGGCTGGATATTTTCTTTCTGGTGGGCAGGACCATGTCCAGTGGTGTGTTTTGGGGTGTCTGTGACCTTATTAAGATTTTCGGCAGCCTCTCTGCTAATGGGTGGGTTGTGTTCCTGTCTTGCTAGATGTTTGGCATGGGGTGTCCAGCACTGGGGCTTGCTGCTCATTGAGTGGAGCTGGGTCTTAGCGTTGAGACAGAGATCTCTGGGAGACCTCTCACTGATTGATATTACGTGGGCCCAGGAGGTCTCTGGTGGTCTAATTTCCTGAACTCTGCTTTCCCAGCTCAGAGGCTCAGGGCTGACACCCAGCCTGAGCACCAAGACCGTGTCCGTCACATGGCTCAGAAGAAAAGGGAGAGAAAAACGAAATAAAATAAAATAAAATAAAAAAGTTATTAAAATAAAAATTTTAAAATATTATTAAAATAAAAAATAAAAAAAAGAAGAGAACAACTAAACCAATAAACAAATCCACCAATGATAACAAGTGCTAAGAATTATACTAAAATAAACATAAAAATCAGAAACTTGTCTCTCACATACAGCAAACCCCATGTGTACCATTGCTCCCAAAGTCCACGGCTTCAATTTTGGGATGATTTGTTGTCTGTTCAGGTATTCCACAGATGCAGGGTACATCAAGTTGACTGTGGAGATTTAATCCACTGCTTCTGAGGCTGCTGGGAGAAATTTCCCTTTCTCTTCTTTGTTCACACAGCTCCCGGGGTTCAGCTTTGGATTTGCCCCCGCCTCTGCATGTAGGTTGCCCTCTGGCATCTGTTCTTCGCCCAGACAGGAGGGGGTTAAAGGACTGGCTGATTAGGGGCCCTAGCTCACTCAGGCTGCGGGGAGGGAGGGGTACGGATGCGGGTTGAGCCTGCGGTGGCAGCGGCCGGCGTGATGCTGCAACAGCCTGAGGCAGGCCGTGTGCTCTCCTGGGGGAGCTGTCCCTGGATCACGGGAGCCTGGCAGTGGCAGGTTGCACAGGCTCCCATGAGGGGAGGTGTGGATAGTGACCTGTGCTTGCTCACAGGCTTCTTGGTGGTGGCAGCAGCAGCATCTGCAACTCGCACCTGTCTTTGAAGCTGGTTTAGGCGGTGCTCTGAATCTCCTCTCCTCGTGCACCCAGAAACAGTGGTCTCCCTGCCTCTGAGGCAGGTCCAGACTTTTTCCCGGACTCCCTCCTGGCTAGCTGTGTTGCACTAGTCACCTTCAGGCTTTGTTCACGCAGCCAACCCCAGTCCTCTCCCTGGGGTCTGACCTCTGAAGCCCTAGCCTCAGCTCCCAGCCCCCACCCACCCCAGCAGGTGAGCAGACAAGCCTCTCAGGCTGGTGAGTGCTGGTTGGCACCGATATCTGTGCGGGAATCTCTCCGCTTTGCCCTCTGCACCCGTGTTTCTGCGCTCTCCTCCATGGCTCCAAAGCTTCCCCCCAATGCCACCCCCCGTCTCCGCCAGTGAATGGGGCTTCCTAGTGTGTGGAAACCTTTCCTCCTTCTCAGCTCCCTCCCACTGGTGCAGGTCCCGTCCCTATTCTTTTGTCTCTGTTTTTACTTTTGTCTTTTGCCCTACCCAGGTACGTGGGGAGTTTCTTGCATTTTGGGAAGTCTGAGGTCTTCTGCCAGCGTTCAGCAGGTGTTCTGTAGGAGTTGTTCCACATGTAGATGTATTTTTGATGTATTTGTGGGGAGGAGGTTTATTTCCACGTCTTACTCCTCTGCCACCTTGAAGGTCCTCCCCTGCAATTCTTACAGAGGAAATCATGTGTTTTAGTGACAAGAGCACTGCTGAGAATTAGGAAGCTTTGCTTCTGCTCCTGGCCTCATTGCTTACATGCTGTTTGGCATTAACATCAAACTTCCCACTGCCTCAAGTTGCTCATGTGTATAATGAGTTCTTCTGTTACATCACTGAGGTCTACCTAACAGGGATGATATGAGAATTAATTGGGGGGTGGGGGAGTCTTCAACCTGAGAAATATATTTCTAAGAAATATATTTAAAAATAAATAAAACAAAGTTACTTAATAGTTAAAATGCTTTCTAAATCTCTTCAGTTATGATGCTTTTGATTTAATGGTTTCCAAAAGGAGCAACAAAAATTCATCTGCTCTCCACTTTGAATCAAAGAGTGACCATGCAGCTAGAGCATTATATACTAATATGTTTCTACGCACATACTACTCATCAGCTTACTTCTCCTACAGTGACACAGAATGAAAGGCAATCATCTGCTCTTGCACAGTGAAATGAAGATATCCGTATTAACCAAGCAAATGAGTACATGATAATTGTTCTTCAGGGATAAAATAACAACACCTTGCTTTGCTGGAAGTCCTAATGCAGATGGTGTAAAACATGATAGCATATTACATGGAATAAGACTTTATGTTGAAATTCACTGATTAAACATGACACATTAGGGATGCATGCTTTTTGAAAACACAGTAAAAACATTAGATTAGAATAATAATTTTAGTGCAATGTAAATGCCATTATTATAATTTTTAAAGTATTTTTAAAAATAACATAATGTAATGAAAACTTATACTAGTATAAGCAAGTTGATTGTAGTAGGAAGGCCTGAATACAAAGTAAATTGCACAAAAATCTCACTTTATGAATAAGTCTGGACATATATCCAGATAATTCTATAAGGCAGGTGCCATTGGTAACTGTTTGGAATGTACTGAATCACCCCCAAAATTCTGACTCAAATCCTTAAAATAAGAGGAAGTTTAACATAGAAGAAGACTAACATTTTGAAATATATTACTCTATTAATGCTTAAAAATAATACAAAATGTATTGATTGTAATATTCAGAATATACAAATACAATATTTAAGAGACTGAATAATACATGAAAATCCTGAATCTTTGGATTTGTGTTGTACAAGTCTACAAACATTTATGCATATGTGGATAAACAAAAGACATGGATTTAGCAAACCTAGGTTTTCATCTTGGATTTGATACATGAACTCTGTGGTCCTGGGCAAGTCAAGTTTTCTCACTTGAGAAATAACAAAACTAGACAAAATTATCTTTCAATTCCCTCTAAACTAAGATCTCTGAAACCTGTATGAACTCCATTTTTCCTTAAGTCACAAGTTAACACAGTGTTTACTTGATGGGTTGTAAAAAGAAAGGTATTAAATAGGTTGTAAAAACTGATATCACATATTCCTATTGTTTGAAAAAGTTTCAAATGTTCAAATTATTCAATTACAAACTAGCAGAATGCTAGTCAGTTTTCACAAAAACATACATAATTATCTAAAGAAATATTGGCAATCATAAACTCATAAAGAGAGCAAAGGAATAATGCCCTTTTAAATTCTTAAATCTGACAACCAAGCTAAGATACTCTCCCCCCTTTTAAGACATTTATCTTACATTAAAAAGATCTAGTAAGAATGCCTACCAGCATGTTTAAATCAGCAATATCAGCTTTTTGTCATCTTTTACACCAAATCAAAATTAATCAATTAAACTCTGTTTATTCAGAAGGTGACTCTGTAAAGCAAGATTAACAAAACCAACTGCAAATGAAAACAAATAGAAATACAAAAATCAAGACCATCCAGAAATGTTTTGCATCAGCTAACATTTGATGAGCACCTACTCTGTGTCAGATGCCATCTTAAGTGCTTCCCATTTGCTGGTTCCTTAAATACTCATAACTCAAAGAGGTGTTACTGCTGTGTCATTTACACAGATGACAACACAAGGCACAGAGAAGTTTAGAAAGGCTCAAAGCTCATCTAGCTCCCAAGTGGCTGAGCCAGGACTGGAAGCCAGGAATTCTAGTTCCAGAGTCTATGCTTTTTTACCACTCGAGACCCTCTCAACATATGTCATGCAGTTTGGGAAACCACAGGTAGATCAGTGTGAATGAATCACCGGAAAATGTGAGATGACAATCAGAAGAGAGTTTGTAGTAGGAGTCTGGATTTAACAGAAATGACTGAAAATTTCCAAGCAGAGATGTGATATGAAAAGAGCAGGAGCTTCCCTGGTGGTGCAGTGATTGGGAATCCGCCTGCCAATGCGGGGGACACGGGTTTGATCCCTGGTCTGGGAAGATCCCACATGCCGCGGAGCAACTAGGCCCGTGAGCCACAATTACTGAGCCTGCGCTCTAGAGCCCACGAGCCACAACTACTGAAGCCCACGGGCCCACGGGCCTAGAGCCCATGCTCTGCAACAAAGAGTAGCCACCGCAATGAGAAGCCCACGCAACGCAACAAAGAGTAACCCCTGCTGGCCGCAACTAGAGAAAGCTGCATCAACGAAGACCCAATGCAGCCAATCAATCAATCAGTGTATTGAAAGAAAGAAAAGAAAAGAGCAGCCTTTCAAACATTTCTGGCTGCGGTGCACACAGCGCACTAGAGAGACCTTGCTAGCCAGAAGGCTCCCGCTATTATGAACACGAGCCAGCAGTGACCCCAGAATGCAAAGGCAGTGTAAGAAGTGTGAGGAGGCACTGTGAAAATAACCAAGGCGTTGTGAGATAATGACCAAGACATGCAACCAATTATTCTTGCAGGAGGAGGAGTGGTAAGAAACCTATGAAATAAAAGGAAGTTCAACAGTTTTGAATTCCATGCAGTTGGAAATGCATGATGTCATTACAAAAAAAAAAAAAAAAAAAAGGCACCAGAAAACACAATTGGTACGAATGGTTAAGATCAAGTCAATGAATTCAATTTTAGGTGTTGTAACACATCCTAAAGCCTCAAATTAATAGTATGAAGTTTTGAAGATAAAGTAACAAGTTTGTATCTAATGTCTTCCTTTGAGCACAGGGAGTTAGTAAGAGAATGTTACAAATTTTCAAAAACTAAACTGCATGTAAATTTCTAAAGCAGTCACCAAAAAAGAATTTGGGCTTTGCCTCATAAAAGGATTAAATTATGGTTCAAAGAAATAAAATCCATGTAAACCTGTATAGTTTCCCAGAAAAGATATTTGCCATTTTAACATGCTAGAGAAGAATTTGAAATGAATCTTACATAACAAAACTACATTGATACTTCATACTGTATAAACTACTTCACAGACCATCTGTAGCTTGGTACCGGCCAATCCAAATAATCTGAGATATAATACTTTAAAAATTGCAAAGAAAAATCTAAGAATATTTTATGTATTTAAGTTATTACCTGTGAGCCAGTAGGTGAGCTTATTTTATAATAACTCTTCTCTTCTTATCTTTTGTTAGTTGGGCTGTTTCAACATTGCCAGAATGTATAACATTTATACTAATATTCTGTCACCTGAAACCAGCCTTTGATTTCTTTGTTCTTAATTTTATAAACAAAAATATTCAGTACTCACCATCAATCTGCCTCTGTCTGTTATGGTTTTCCCAGTCACCTTTTGTTTAAATGAAACACATCCTGCAGGAGTAGAATTATCAGGAAGCCCATATTTTCTGAGATATTTTGTGTTCAAAATGGTTTTTCTGTAGGCTTTTGATTTGAAAGAAAGGGTAGTTAATTATAAAATCCTTGGCTCACAGTTTTTTTCCTTGAGTATCATTAAGTATGGTTCAACTCTTATTAACATTGAATATTAGTGTCTAAAAATCTGATGGCAATCTCATTTTCTTTTGTTTATATGAGGTATGAACATGGGTATAAAAATATGTAATCTGTTGGAGTATATTTTCTAATTATTTTTTCAAAAATATGTGCTCAGTTGAATGTTTTTTGTATTTCTGTGTGTCAGAAAAAATTATTCTAATATAATATGGCCAAGTGTTTCAGGTTAATTCTAAGTGAGACTGTGATGTTTCTAAGCATTTCTAGAAAATAAATACAAAAACTTCTAGAGCCTAATGGCATTTGGAAAATGTGTTCCAAGGGAAAAGAGACCAAGTTACAAGTTTGACCTCTTAGGGAGATCTTTACTGTTAGAGACAAAAGGAAATTATCAACACAGCATGGTATCTATTCCAAATAATTTGTTTGCTTGTTTTTAAATAGGTTATCCCAGAGGTTAAAACATGAATACTTAATTTATCAGACATATGTTAATTAAAATTTTTATCCTTCTTGAGAGTACAAGGACCAGTAAATATTTTAATTAAAACTTTTTTTTTCTTACCGTAGTACATGTATCACTGTGCTGCTCATATCAGTGTAGAACTTACTTCGCACATTGCTGCCTAAATTTCAACCACCAGCCCCTCCAAAGCTGCCTCAGGTTTAAAGGGCAGTCCAGAAGTATTCAGAAACTGACATACACTAGGAGTATCCCTCAAACATTGACTATATAGGAACTGCAAAATATTCTAGATCTTTCACCTCTCTGAATTCCAAGGCATGATCTGCTGCTTCCCAGAATTCCGCAACAGGTTTGAGATGTAATTGCCCACAGTGATAACTTTCTTGATAAGCTGCTTTATTGGCTTTTATGCCTTCCCTCTTTCACTTCCCATACCATTGTTTTCTGACTTCACCTTCCAAACAAACTACTTAACACTCAAAAATTCACCTCAAAGACTGCTTCTAGGAGAACTCAAATCAACGAGCTGGTACCAAAAGTGGTCCTAGGAAACTGACTCTTCATGGTGGAATTTTAGAATTGGTTCAGTCACATGGCACATGACAATATGGACCTTAGGACTAGGGGTGACTGAGAATGATCTGAATGCCTGACTGCCCAACAACCTGAGGTGAACTGGGATGGAGACTGATGAAAAGGATGGACTGACTTAGGCAACATATTGAGCATGAAAGACATGGATACATTGATAAATATACAAGAATTATGAAACAGCTCATTGTTGTTAATTGCCATTGACACCTTTAAGGAAGAAAATGGCAGTCCCATTGTAGTCAATTATTAACTCAAGTCCTGGTGTGAAAGCCAGAAGGCTTTCATGTCAGTATCTAAAGGGCCTTTCATTTTCAGCAGCAGGGAACTATATTTTCAGACTATGCTGAAAATTGAGTCCAGGATCAGATTGTGAGATTAAAAAAATTCCAAAGAAAGCCAAACTAGAATATCTGACAAGGTCATATAATCTGGCTCCTGTAATAAAGCCAGGGTACCAAATTGCCCTAAATCCTTTGGGCCAGCTGAAGTGGCCCCACCTCCCCTTCCTAGAGAAAGGGTCTTCCTAGAGACCATGAAAATGCCTCACCTTCGCCAGGTGGTTGTGTTGTCTTCCTCTGGATCTGCTCATACCTCCCCTCATTGCTTCTAACTGAGCAGTAAGATCAAGACTTGGCATGGCCTCACTGGGAAGTGCCTCTTCTGCTCTAGAAGGAAAGAGATCATTCACTGAAAGATCTGCAAGTCTTAGTTAACGCAGACAACGGGGGCTGGAAGAACATGCATGGGTATGGACCATAAGGGTTGATATCTTACAGTGCAATGGAAAAAGGGTTATTTTAAGGGGAAACTAGTTTTATAGTTAGTTAATGTTAATTATAAACCGAGTTGATAAGTTCCCAGCTGTGGTCCCATATTCCTCAATTAGCTTACCTCAGTCTAAAGTATTTCTTATTCTCTCTAATGCTCTCTAAGGCAGTCAAGGTCCTTTTTTGCTCCAGCTATTCTGTGTTACTTTATCTTGCCCAAAGTTTAGAAATTGATTAATCTCTAAGGGAGATTACATTTTATCTGGGTCTTAAATAATTCATTCAATTTTATACCTAATCTTTGTTTACTCATTGTCATCACAATCTAATGGAGGGCAATCGCCTTTACTCTGTGCTTAGAAATTATCTGAACATTTTATATTCTCAACCAATTTCCAGCATTTCAGAGTTGAAGATAAGTTTGATTCAAAATTTCTTTGATAATCTTTCAGTTCGGTAGTATTGGGTGATTTTCCAAACTTTGTGTGTCACCATCCATTCTGTGGGGGAAAAAAAATCCTTATTTTTTAAAAATTGAATTCAATATGAGAAGAAGCATGACATGTATTTTCATACTTGCTACTTGAAGTTAAATGATCAATCAGCAGTATACTTCCTAAACATTAGGAAAAGTCCTTTGACTATGCAAGAGAGAACATAGGAAACTTCTCCCTTTAACGGAAGAGTGAACCCCGAAGGTCGAAATAGAGAAAAAGGAAGATGCACGTTTCTGAAAATTTAATCATTAAATGATAGTGACTGAGCATATTGATTTCTTCAGATTTTATGTCCAAGAGGAAATTGCAGTCTTCAGAAAAGACATATTCTATAAGTATTTAGAGTAAATATTATGAAACTATGTATCTTTTCAGAGAGTACTTGTTACATGGAAATAATTTCTATATATAAGCAAGCAATAGCCTGCATTTGATGCCTTTATATTCTCAACTTGTCCCACTCCCAAAGAAATTAATGCTTACTTAAAGATTAAATAAACCTTCTTGGAAAGTTATATGATTAGTAGAAATCAATGCATGTTAATTTAACTAAACAGCAGAATTTTATATGCTAAGATTTAGGATATTAACCCTTAAAAATCTAAAACAAATAAAACTTTTAAGAAAATATACAAAGAGTCAAAGTTTTATGTAAGAAACAAACTCACAAGTTATAAACTTCTGGTTGAAATACAAAAAATAAAATGTCTGTTACAGAAGGAAAATTACAGAAAACTTTTAAGGAAAACATGTCACAGTATTAATTAAATTCGAGAATTTTTTAATCATCGGGATTTTAAGATTAAATTTCAGACCGTTATAAAAGATACTGCTACAAAACACTAAAAGGAAATGTTATTACGAACCAATGAAATGAATAGACAAAGCATGATACTTATTTTATCTCTCTTTTTGCTAATGGAAATTATGTACAGCAACTTGAAGTCCTCAGAAGCATTGAAACTTTTTAATAACTTGTATGTCATACTATGTACACGACTCAGTGGGAAATTTCTCAAAATTCTACAAAGAATTTGTTCTAAGAAAGTTGGAGTTACAAGAGGAGATAAAAATTCAGAGAAACTGTGAGACTTTACTTTCCTATCTGAAATCACTGCAAATTAATTCCAGTTGGAGGGATCAGTGTGATCCCTGGAAATTGGAAAATGTAGTTCTTCTCACAGAAAGGGAATACAGTGGATTTTATAACTACAAGACATTGGGGCCTAGAAATATAAAAAAGAATGGGTAGTGAATACTTGGAAAGAGAAATTATGAGTACTAGGAGTCTGCCAGCACTTCCTTATTTTCTGTTTCTGAATGCAACACAACTGGAAAATCAGATAAATACTATAGATTTTTGAATAAATGAGCTAATTTTGTATAAAAATCCATCAAATATATCATTACTTTAAGAAAGAATCATATTTTTAGCTCACTTTGGATCAAAAACTTAGGCTGAGCTTAGCTAGGTGGCTCAACTGGGCTCCCCAGAACTCCCATGTGTGTCCAAGAGTCAGCTAGATACCAGCTGTTCTAGGATGGTGTCAGCAGGAACAAATGGGCCAACTGGCATAAATGGACATAAAGAGGATGTCGTAACTCTTTTTAACATGTTTCTCACATTCCTTCAGTAGACTACGCTGGGAATTTTTCTGTAGTGAAAGTCTGGGTGCAAAGCAAACCACAGTTTGCAAGCCCATAAGCATCACATTTGCTGACCTCAGTTAGCCAAACCATTCATATGACTGAGCCCAGAATCAAACGTGCTTCAGACTATCCACCTGCAATAACAGAAACTAATATTGAGCAATCAGTATAATTACTAAATCACAGTTCACTCTCTGGCTACACCCTGTCATGTGTAAAATATGCTCCACTTCATCCAGTATCTCTAAAACCTCATCCAATCTTGCATTAAGCTTGGAGCCCAGGATATCATGATTTGCAGCCAGACTTATCTATTCTGATGTGGTCTCTATTGATAAGGAGACCAATTAACTAAAATAATTTATCCCATTTCCATATACCAAACCATGAGACAGGAACAAGAAAACTGCAGTAAACACTATTATTCAAAAAGGGGAATAGAGGAAGGAGCATAATAGTCACTGGTCCATAACAATTCTGAAATCCTGCTGAGCAAATGTTGTAAGATACTTCTGATCTGTACATAGGGAATGTTTTCAGATCAAGGCTTAGTTATGCTCCTTGGAGATGCCTCTCCAGTACAATATCTCTTTGAATCTTGGCTCCGCCACTTCTGAGACTTCATTAAAAATTATATCCGTTGAGCAACATTTTCAGACTGGTCCTTCTTGTAGAAAGTTGGGGCCCTAGATGCCTTTTTGCACTTTGGATAATATCACACCATTTTAAACTAAGATCACACTACTTTTTCTAATATAAGCACTCTCAGAAATTGTGTGGGTTTCCCATGATACAATTATATTACATTCCCTGCACCAAAAGCCAAGCACCCATTTTTTTTTTTAGACATTCCTTTGTCTCTCCAGACTTAAGAACTGCTAATTTTAGTTGTTGTATGACAATGTCCTTAAGGTTCCTAGTAGTTCACTTTATAACTGCAAGAGGCATCCAGAAGTCTTATCAGACCTTGGTTTGATTTTTGCCTCCAGGTTGTATTCTACTTTGATAGAAAGTCTGGAGGTGGGAAATAGATTTATTTTCCAACTCAACTAATCCTCGTTTCTCTATATTTTCTCAAAATTCTGCTTGTAAATTTGCTAGTTCTTTCTTTAGCTTATGTTTTTTCTTATAGTTCGTTGCTATACATAACCATATAGTTGCTGACACTTTCAACATTCTGCATAATTGCATTCTGCCTTTCTGAACGTCTGCCAATTTCAACAATCATGTGGTTGAAATCCAAAATTCCCTCAGCAATATCAAACAGATGATGGGGATGATCTATATCTGTGATGTCTAAAATGGTTTCTACTTTCTACACGTATCTATTAAACAATTGAAGGGTGGGTATGTGACTGAGTAAATAAATTTCTAATTCAAATTAACTTTAGTTAATTTAAATTAAATTAGCCACTTGCAGCTAGTGGCTATTGTTTTAGACAGTGTAGCTTTGCTACTTTTTTTTGTCACCCACGTTACGGCAGGCAACAATTATACCAATTATTTTACCATTGCATTGAATCATTTTTTTCAATCTCTTTTAACAATTTCATCACCTAATTCCAGATTCTTCCTGTTATCCAGTCACAGATTCAAATTTTAACTAATTGTATTGTTGTTGTTATGGCAATTCCTCCCTCTGGTATATGCTTCTGTGGTTGTATAACACACTACCTAGTAAGTTCATGGTTTCAACAACTGTTTATTTAACTCATTGTGGGCTGGTGATTTAACCTGGGTTTGACTGGGCAGTTTTTCAGATCCCTGCTAGGCTCCCATCTATGTCTGGGATTCAAACGTGCTTATCTAGGAAAACCTCAGGTTGGACAAGCTAGGTCAGCTGGAGTAAATAGGAAAAACCCATTCTTCTCTACGTGCTTCTCATGAATCCTTCCAGCAGGTTAGTCTAGGCATGCTCCTATGGTGGTTGGGATGTGTGAACAGCAGGAGATAAAGCTCTGGCATTCAAGAACATTTCTCAAACTCCCCAACATACAGAAAGGACAACCAGCTAGCTACATATATAGAAATGATTTATAAAAATGTAATCATCCTATGCCAGATTAATAAAAGCTTTACATTTGTTTACTTGAAATTGACAGGAGAAAAAGAAACTGGACCAAAGTGAAGGAATTTTAGGATTCCAGTTAATTTTTTTTTTTTTACCACAATATATCTCTCTAAGGTTATAAAAATAGATTACAAAAAAGCATTAAGATGCAAGAATCAATATATTTTTATACCTAATGTTTTCTGCTTTATAGGATATTGATTACATTCCTACAAAGAAGGATAAGGTATCATTATCCTTAGTATCATAAGATCTCCTCCCTAATCATAAATCATAAGATCTCCTCCCTAATCATAAATCCCCATCTACTGGTTTTTATGATATATATGTTCATTCCACCACCACAGTGCCCACAGAGGTTTACTCAAATGCCAACATTTAAATGTATTCAATTTTCATCATGAACATTTTTATCACTGAGAGACTAAATATACAAACGAACAATGACCAGACCAAATATAAAAATAGAACTCTGACCCACAGCCTGCAGCAACCTTCCCAGGAAATCGATCCCTTATCTACAATAACTAGCCCAGGAAGTCAGTCCACTGTAAGTCAGACTTGGAGGAAGCGAGACTGCTTTCTCTAGTTAACAGCATTGCTCCAGGAAGCCAAACAACAGGCTCTGTAACAAGCAGCCCCAAACAGCCAGGACATGATTAATAACGATAGCTTTCCTGCATGTTGTCCCTACTTCCAATTTAGGACCAAGCGAGAAAGCCAAATACACACACTTAACCAATCACATAGGACACCACTCCTCATTAGTCTTCCTACAGCTTCCTCAGGCCAACAGCCTCCAATCAGGGCATACCTGAAGCCTCCCTTTTCCTCCACCATAAAAATTTCCCACTCCCCTGCCGGCATTTGGGTCTCTGCCAAAATGCAAATGATGGTGGCTGGCTCCCTTGTTATGGCAAGGTCTCAATAAATGGACTTTGCTTATTCTCATTTGTTGTATCTTTATTTCCACACCACAACCTTTTCTACATCTGCTTATTTTGATTCATGAGTAGATAGGTCATTCTTATGATTTCTTTTACCTGGCAGATATACTTTTATTATGATTATATTACAATATAATTACAAAAATTATAATTTCAATTGGGTACATATTTGTAGTTAATTTTTCCTTGAAATAGATGATATATTTTCATGCTGCAAAAATCAAAACCCTAGTAGACATAGATCCTGATAAGTTATACTCCTGTTCCTGTTTCTGTATCACCTTCCTCTCTGCCCACTTCTCATGGCAAACCACTTTTATTAATTTATTTTTAATCTTTTTTTTTAAATTAAATTTAATTTATTTATTTATGGCTGTGCTGGGTCTTTGTTTCTGTGTGAGGGTTTTCTCTAGTTGCGGCAAGTGGGGACCACTCTTCATCGCGGTGCGCGGGCCTCTCACTATCGCGGCCTCTCTTGTTGCGGAGCACAGGCCCCAGACGCGCAGCCTCAGTAATTGTGGCTCACGGGCCTAGTTGCTCCGCGGCATGTGGGATCCTCCCAGACGAGGGCTCGAACCCGTGTCCCCTGCATTGGCAGGCAGATTCTCAACCACTGCGCCACCAGGAAAGCCCAATTTTTAATCTTTATAGTATTTTTGAAATCAGATATAAGCATATGTTAATATATTCTTACTCTCCCTTACTTACATTAAAACATACCATACTGTATACATTCTTCTGTGCCTATTTTTATTTTATTTAACAATATATCTTATTTCACCAGCAAAATATACATTTCCATTTTTAACAGCCTTATAGAGCTATAATTTCACAAAATAACCTGTACATTTGAGGTGTACAATTTGATGTTTTGGAAAATGTATACACTGATGAAACAATTGCCACAATCAAGATAACACATATATCATCCTCTTGTCTCCTTGTACCCCCTTTTATATCTGCCTCACATCCCATCTTAGCCTGATCTCCAGGCAATCACTGATATGCATCCTATCATATGCATAAGTTTGAATTTTCTAGAATTTTACATGAATGGAACCATACAATATATATTCTTTATTATCTGACTTCTTTCACTCAGGATAATTATTTTGAAAATCTTCAAAGTTTCATGTATAAATAGCTCATTACTTTTTATTGCTATGAGTATTTCATTATGTGAATACAATATAATTTATTATCCATTCTTCTCATGATGACTACTTGCATTGCTTCCATGTTTTACTTTATACAGTGAAGCTGCCATGAATGTCCATGTCCATATCTTTGTAGAAACATATGCATTCATTTCTCTTAGTAAAACACCTAGGGGTGGAATGGCTTGGTCATATGCTAAGTGTATGTTTTACTTTTTGTAAAACTACCAAACAGTTTTCCAAAGTAGTTGTACCATTTTACATTTCTACCAGCAGTGGATGAGATTTCCAGGTACTCTATTTGTTCACCAACACTTGGAATGGTCAGTCAGTTTAATTGTAGGTATTCTAATAGAGCTTCAGGGGCATCTCATTGTGGTTTTAATATGCATTTCATTAACTAGGGATGTTGTGCATCTTTTCATGTGCTTATTTGCCATTTGTGTATCTTACCTGGTGAAGTGCTTGTTTACATATTTTGACCATTTTAATTGGATTGCTTGTTTCCATATTTTTGAGTTTTGAGATTTACATATTCTTGATATAAGTCCTTTGTTAGACAGATGAATTGCAAATATTTTCTCCCAGTCTATTACTTATCTTTTTTTTATTCCTTTAACAATGTATTTTGGAGACAGAAATTGTTTTATCTTGGGGAGTTCTAATTTATTTTTTTCTTGTATGGATCATGCTTTTGAGGAGAGCTTACATCTTAATGATTTGAATCTTCCTATCCATGGAATATATTTTCATTTATTCAAATGCTCTTTAGTTTCTCTCAGCAATGCTTTGGAGTTTTCAGTGTACAGGTAGTTCTTAACTTTTCTCAGTTTCATCCATAAGCACTTCATATTGTTAATACTCTAAATTACATGTCTATGGGTTTGTAAGTATTAAATCAAACTTGGATTCCTGAGATAAACTCTATTTATAATGATGTATTAACGTTTTTACATATTATTGGATTTTGAGGAATATTATTCTGGAGTATTGTTTTCTATTAATGTCTTTGGGTTTGGTATAAGAGTTTGCTGGTTTCATAGAGTTGGAACATATTTCTTCCTTTTAAATTTTCCACAAGGATTTGTGTAGACTTGGTATCATTCCCTCCTTAAAAATTTGATAGGATTCACCAATGAAGTTGTTAGCCCATGGAATTTTCTTTTTCCCATGGAAAATGTTTAGCTACAAATTTCTTTATTTCTTCTTGCTTGTGTTTGGTTAGTTTATGTCTTTAAAGTACTTTGTCCACGTCATTTAAGCTTTAAAAAGTATTGCCATTAAGTAATTAAATATATTTTGTTATTTTCTTTTTAATAGCTACGGAATCTGTAGTATTGTCACCTCTCTCATTCCTGATATTGGTAATTTGTGTCTTCTCTGTTTTATTTTTGATTAGCCCAGCAAGAATTTTACCAACTTTATTATCTCAAAGTCAACTCTTGTTTTCATGGTTTTTCTCTTTGTGTTTGTGCTTGCTATTTCATTCATCTCTACTACTCTGATCTTTATTATTTCTTCTGCTTAGTTTGGGCTTAATTTACCTCCTATTTCTAGATTTTTAAGGTAGATACTGAGGTAATTGACTCCACAGTATTTTGTTGTTATTATTTAATGGAATTTAAATAATGAGAAAAGAATCTTGTGTATTTATCTATGTAGTTGCCATTATAAATGCTTTTTATTACTTTGTTTAATTTATGTATCTGGTATTATTTTCGGGGTCGACTGGTGATGAATACCTGGAAAAGTTTTTATTATTTATTTCAGGTTTGAAAGATATTTTTGCTGCTTATAAAATTCTGGATTGACCTTTTCTTTCAACTTTTTGAAGGTACTGTTTTCTCATTTGCATTGTATCCAATAAAAAAAATCTGTTGTCATTTTAATTATTGTTCCTCAGTTTTTAATGTGTCTTTTTCTTCCAGCTGCTTATAAGGTATTTACTTTATCATGGTTTTGTGCAATTTGATTATGGTGTGCCTTGATTTTTTTTTTTCCTTCTTGTTCCTTGTGCTTGAACTGTATTGATCTTTTTCAATCTGTGGGTTTATAATTTTCACAAAAATTTGGAAATTTTTGGCCCTTGTTTCTTTAAAGATTTTCTGCCCCCTTCCCTTTCAAGAACTTCAATTAAACATCATATGTTAGGTGCTTAAAATTATTCCACAGATCAGAGATATTCTGTTCATTTTTCGTGTTCTGTTCATTTTTGTTCTATCTTATGTATTTTAACAATTTTTCTAATAAAATTTTGTGTAAAAACTATTGAGAAGCCTTAAAATAATCAAATAAATAAAAATTCAAATAAATAGTTGGTGTTAAACTTCTGAGTATAATTGTTTTCCCATGTGGATTTTATAATATTATTTTCCTCTTACTTTAAAAAGAGACATAAAATTGAACCATGTAAAAACCCAAATTAGAATATTATTCTATTCCAATTTTTTAAAATACAAGCCATCTTCACTCTCTACAGTGTTTCCTCATTTACACAATGAGCACAAGAAAAGCATTCATTTATTCATACTATGTAAAACCTATGAGCAAAATTTTAACTCTTCTGATTGAACTGCTTATTTCGACAAGATGAATACAATTTCAGGGCTTACTTTTATTTCCCACCTCCCAGTCTGTCATTGTTGTTGTTATTTGATAATTGTAAGTCTGAAACTTTGGAAGAGTTTTATTAACCTTAAGTAGGTGAGCAGCTTCCAGAACATCTCTACCTTTAGTGCTAAGGTGTGAAATAGCTAATAGTTGAAAAACACTGAACACAATTACAATGTAAGGTAAAATTTATCTCCATAGGTAGTTAAACTGCTTAGATAAAACTTTGGGACCAAGTCAGGACAATAATTCAAATATTTTTAAAGAGATTCTTTATATTTAAGAAGTAAAGGTTAGAAAATTTTATGCAATTGGATATATTTTATTAAGATATAATTTATATATAATAAATTATACAGATATTAAGTGATTAATTCCATGATTTTCATCAATTACATATGCTCAGGAACTACCACACAAAAGAAAACAGATAATTCCATCATCCTAGGAAGGTTCTTCATTACCCTTTCCAGTCAACACACACCTACCATAGGCTATTGCCCATTTCTATTTCAATTACTTTTAGTTTAGTTTAAGTTTCTGCTTCTTTTTCTATTTTCTTATGCTTTAAGGTTTAGATGACTAGTTTTACTATTTTCTTCTCAAATATAAGCAGAGCTATAATTTTCTAAGTCCTAGTTAGCATTGTCCTACATATTTCATTTTCATACAAAAGTAATTTTTTCTTGTTTTTAATATAATTTTTGAGTTAATTTCCTCAAGCTAGTCTTTGTCTATTACTATTTCAGTTATTTATACAATTTTATTTTTTCTTTTGCTCTGGTTTTATTTCTCTTTTTCATATTTTTAAGTTGGGTGCTTAGACCATTAATTTTACTTTCTTCTTTCCTAATAAAAGCACATGACAATATACATTTTTTTTTCAAGTCTAGTTTAGATGTACCCAACAAATTTCCATTGTCATTCAAAATCTTGTGTTTTAAATTTTTTGTGTAATTCCTTCTTTGACTTAATTTTCAAATATTTGGGTTTCCAACATATCATTTCCTAATTGATTTTGAATATATTTCCATTGTCGTCAGACAAATATTTTTATGATGTACATTTACATATACTGAGAATTACTAAATGCCTTGTGTCTTTTAAAATAATGTATACCCTTAAGTAGTTGGATATAATATTTCTATAAATATCAATTAGTTCAGGTTGTTTTAGAGTGTTGTTAAAATCTGTGTATTTAATAAACTTTTTTTTTTTTTTGGTCTATTTGTTTTACCAATTACTGAAATCTGCCCCTGTTGCGGATCTGTCTATATCTTTTTTCATGCTGTAAAATTTTTTATAACATACTTTGAAATTCTGTTAAGTGCGTGCATATTTCAAATTTCTATGCCTCATTGAAGTATTGATTCTTCTATTATTACAAATTATCTCTCTCAATCTCTAGTAATACTCTTCCCCTTGAAGTCTACTTTGTCTGATACAGCCATTGCTTAGTGTTTGCATCGTACATTTTCACACAGCTTTACTTTTAAAATAGTTCTTTCTCTATATTTAAATATAATTATTTTTATTCCAAACATAGTTGGCTCTTACTTTTCACCCACTCTGATAATCCTGGGCTTTTAATTGCGGGGAGGGGGCATTAGTCCATTTCCAGGTAACATAACTACTGATAAGATTAGGCTTAAGTCTAATATTTGTTACTTATTTTCTATTTATCCTACTTTACCTCTGTTTCATTGCTCCTATTTTTTGTCTTCTTTTCAGTGAATTGAATATTTTTGAAATTCCAATTTTTCTCTTCTTTTGCTTTTTAGCTCCACCTCCTTGTGTTAATTTTTTACAGATTGCCACAGACACTGGCTGTTCTGTTTTTCTTTTGTTTGTTTTTCCCTCTCTTGTTTCTGTTTTTGTTTCACTTTGGATACTTTCTCTTGATCTGTTGTCATGTTCATTGATTTTTTACCTTTGTTGCCTCTACTCTGATGTAAAATCTATCTAATGAATTCTTTTTTCTGTCTTATATTTTATTTAATATATGCATTTGGTTCTCCTTTTTGTAGTTTATTTCTTTTTTTTGAAATTTTCCATCTGTTCACACACGTTGGCCACCTTTCCCACCAAATACTTTAGCATTTTTATCAGTTATTTTAAAGTCTCTTTCTGACATTTTAAATTTCATCATAGTAGTGACTTTAAATACCTTTTCTGACATTTCTAATTTTACAGTCATCTCTGTATTTATCTATATGGACTATTTATCTTGCTGATTTTGGATTAAATGCTCTTTCTTATTGTATTTTGGGGGGGCCATTAGTTATTTTGTACTAAATAAAAATAGAAACTGTTATGTTGTGATGTCAAAAACTAAACCTGCAAGATATACTTCCTTATACTGATAAGCTACTAGAGTCAATAAGTTAAGTCAGTAAGATCTACAGTGAAATTTTATTTGTTATGAATTTTATTTGTTACAATTTCCCATTGGCTTTGAGTGTAAGATCAGAAATGTTTTTTCAGTAGTGTTTGGTATCTGAGGACTGGTGTTATTCTGCTAAGCCATTTGCTCTTTACAGCCAAGACCCAGCTTTAGAAATTGTAAGATAACTTCCCTTCATCCTGCTCTTTGTCTTCCAGTCCTGCCCTTGGCCTTGACTCTTGCCTTCTGCCCCGCCTCATCTTTGGAGTACAGATGCTCTACACTTTGTGACAACTAAGAATAATTATGAGCATTTTCTCTCAGGTTTCCCACCTTTAGCTTTCCAGAGTTGAAAGCCAAGCATGTCTTGGAAAATTTCTCAGTTTTCCTGTGCCAATCTCAGCCTTCACTTGCTGAAAGTCTGAAGTGCCTTCAGTGGATTTATCATGCTCTGACCCTAGTCTTTTGTGAAGAACCCCCAGGCACCAAGTGAAAATCTGTGAGAAAAAATTGGTAGCCAGGTTCAGACTCACATGATGCCTATGGCTTGCCAGCATCTTAATCTGTTATAATAGTCCATATACAGCCATAAAAAGCTCATGATAATTTATCAGTTTCTTTACCCCTTCTATGGTAAATTTCTCGTCTTACCACTACTCCACCAGAGATGAGGTGATAAGCTCCACCACCATAGTTCTCTTACCTCCTAGAAAGTGATGTCACTATCTAGAATTTAGTTGATTAACTTTCATCGAGTCTTCAGGTCTTGCTGGTAGAACAAACAAACAAAAACAATGATTTTGTAGATTATTTGGCTTGTTTTTCATGTTAGGCTATGCGTGATGTTCTTTTGTGACTTTTACATCATTACTAGAAGCAAAATAGGCAATTAGATATTGTCACATTTCTAAAATTAAATAGAAAGAAACTTTTAATATGATGGACTTGGAAATCATTAGGGACAAACAATCATATGTGATATGTTATTTATATCTGTATTCTATGTGCTGACAACCTAAATATTCTCCACTTAATAAAAAAATTCTGAGACATACAATTTTCCTGTACTCCATCTTTCTTTCTGATAATCTTAGGAAAACACATTCTTCTACAAAATATTGTGAACATGTTTACATGAAGAATGCAATATTTTAAATTATTTTACCCAATCCAGCAACAAAGAATTGAAATTCAGGAAATAGCTTACTAGATGCCATCTCATGGTAGAATAATATTATCTAAAGGTGTGTAACATCTCTGATTTCATGAGACTGCTTATTAGAATTCTGCCCATGAGATCATTACATATCAAGTCATTGCCTGCTGAAGTTACTTACATGGATAAGTTTTGTTGCTTATTTTATCACTGACAAAATAGTAGGAAAAAGACAACAAAATCAAATACATGTACAGAACTGTATTGCTGCAATGTGGCAACATGCAAAAATACCTCAGTCTGACAATGTGAAAAAATGACATATTTTTCAGCCATACTTCAATTTGGTCTAATAAGAGATATGTATTTCACATAAAGCACATTTTTATCTATATACATACCATTGTATATTTTTATCAAATTTTTTTTCTTTCACAGTAAAATAGTGCTGTTATGTGTTGTTTTATGTGTTAAATGTGTAATTTCTAAAGAATGAGCAGAGCTGAGGAAAGCAGTCTCCTGACTCAGCAAATCTGCTTTCCCAAGAATCTTATTTAATTGGAAGAATTTTACTGCAATTGTCCTTTTTAGTGTTGCAAAGTCTGCAAAATAGTTTGTAAGTCTCCCCACCAATCAGAAAACAAACCTGATTACCATGCAAGATAAGAAACATGTAATATGCTTAATTCAGGTCTGTTTAATTTTATAGGTAATTTTTGGTTTATTAGAATTCTTTTTTTTTTTTTCAGTTTGCAACTCAGAGAATAAAGAAGGGGAACACAATGCTTCTTTAAAAATATCCTGCATGTGACTACAAACCCCAACTACTCTGTAGGTAATGAAACTGTATTTTATATTGAGTTATGCACATCTCATTTAAATATCTGATAAAATTTTTAGGGACTTCTTAACCACACAACTTTGCGTTAACAGAACAATAGCATGTCACTGAATAACAATTGGTGAGATATTCATGAAAGGTCTGCTACCTGTAAGAGCAAGCTAAAGATAGGCAAAAAGACTGAGGTGGAAAGAATGGGAGTTGGGGAGGCAAGGTGGGAACTTCTAAAGGATCTTGTACTTGGTGCCATGAAACACTCTTAGGAGTATAGGTCTGGTGTTTCTGATGAGAGTCATGATGAAATTAAGTCATTTAGAATTTTTAGGCTTAGTCTGAAATTGGATAGTTAATGTCTTAGCAAAGGTATAGAGAATTTTCAATACAGAATATTCTGAAGAAGATTTCCTCTGAAACTCATCAAATTCACTCTGAATTCTATTATGGAGTGATCTGTAATTTTATTTTGTATAATAAGTCAGGGCTAGAGATTTAGATAGCTTTGCTTGCTTTGCTTAGTTTCTGGGTCAAAATGAGATGAAATAAGTATAAATATACATCAGAGAATAGAGGAGAACATCATTGCAAATTCCTATGGGTATAAAAAAGGAAATAGTCCTGCATTTAAATCTGTATATGCCCTTATTACTTGTGTGATTCAGGCATAATTCAAAAGCTGAGCTTCATCTCTTCTATCTGGCCCTTAGAATTAATTCAAGATTAGAGGCACTGTATGCAGAAGTCTTACTATAATGCCTGGAACATAGGAGGAATGGAAGAGCAGAGTTTAGTAAATCTTTCATTGGTTAACTCCCAGTGGCCTGATATTTTGGATGAAGATCCTGAACTAAAAGGGTGTTACTAAAAACTCTAACTGATCCATAATTGCAGATCGTCAATGGAATATTAATGTACAGTATCAAGGAATTGAATTTTTGTTAATATAATTGCTTTCTTCATTAAACTAATATATGTTAGTTACTGCTCTAGATGTTTAAATATAATTATACCATAGCCTCATTGTCTCTACATTTTAGCTTAATTCTAGGCTTTGTCTCTTTCTCAGACAGGTACTATAAAATAAAAATTAGATAATTCATTTTAAAATCATTAAAAGTAGATTAGAGAATGCATATCTACATATTTAGCTTTGGCATTTAAAGTTGCTTATTAAAAATCATTTATAATTCATTTTACCCAATGTAATAAAAGCATATTAGTTGTGAAGAAATAAATGAATTCAAATATTTTTCATGAGCACTAAAATTGCTGATAGCTTCCAAACCTAAGAAGGATTTTCTCTTTCATTTGGAAATTACAGAACAAAGACAAACATTTAAAACGGGAACACATGATAAAAATGGGGAATTTTCTATGTTTTATAAAAATGACAATGCATTTCAGAAATCTACTTTAAGGCAAAGGATAAAATGACATATATCTGACTTAATGCCACATAACAATAAATTTAATATTTAATTGTTTTTATCGCTTAACATGCCAGATATTGTGCTACATTTTTATATATGTTACTTCAATTAATTCTCATAGCAATCGTATGAAATAGGCATAGTATCTCTATTTTACAGATGTGGAGTTCATACTTCTAGAATTCTATGGGCTTAGATTTGAGTTAATTCATTCTTTTTTATATAATTGTGGTAAAATATACATAAAATGACATTTACCATTTGAACCACTTTAAAGTTTATGATTTAGTGACATTAAGCACATTTATATTGGTGTGTAACCATCACAACTATCCATCTCCAGAACTTTTCATCATCTCAAACTGAATCTCTGTACCCCTTAAACAATAACTTCTCATTTTCTTCTTCCCTCAACTATTCTACTTTCTGACTCTAAGAATTTGACTGTTCTAGGTACCTCATATAAGTGGGAATAATACAATATTTGTCTTTTTGTGTCTAGCATATTTCACTTAGTATAATATCCTCAAGTTTCAGCCATGCTGTAACATATATTAGAATTTCCTTCCTTTTAAGGCTGAATAATAATCCATTGTATGCATGTATATATTTTGTTTAACCATTCATTTGTTGATGGACATTTGGGTTGTTTCTCCCTTTTGGCTATTGTGAAGAATGTTGTTATGAACTTTGGTATACAAATACTGTTTGAAGCTCTGCTTTCATTTCTTTTGGATATATACTTACAAGTGGAATTGCTGACTCACATGGTAATTGTATGTTTAAGTTGCAAGGCCTCACAATTACTATTTTCCAGAGCAACCATACACCATTTTACATTACCACCAGCAGCCCACTAGAGTTCTAATTTCTCCATACCCTTGCTAACACTTGTTTTTTCTTTTTTTTTTTTCACATTAGTAGTATTTCATTGTGGTTTTGATTTGCTTTTTTCTTTTCATGTGCTTATTGGTCATATGTGCACATTCTTTGGAGAAATGTATATCGAGTTCTTTTCTATTTTTTAGTTGAGTTCCTTATTGTGGAATTGTAGGAGTTTTTTTATATATTCTAGATATCAATTCCTTATCAGATATATGATTTTCAAATATTTTCTCCTATTCTGTGGGTTGTCTTCTAACTTTTTTGTTAGTGTCCTTTGATGCACAAAAGTTATTTGTTTTGAAGAAGTTCAATTTATCTATTTTCTCTTTTGTTGCCTATGTTTTTGGTGTCATACCCAAGAAGTCATTGTCAAATCCATTGCTGTGAGTATTTCCTCTTTGTTTCTTCAAAGAGTTTTATAGTTTTAGGTTTACATTTAGGACTTTGATCCATTTTGAGTTAATTTTTATATGGTTTAAGCTAAGGGTTCAATTTCATTCTTTTGCGTGTGGATATCCATGTTTCCCAGCACAATTTTTTAAAAAGACTATCCTTTCCCACTGACACCCTTGTTAAAAATCATTTGACAATATATGTGAGAATTATATCTGGGCTTTGGTCTATAGATCTGTCTTCAGGCCAGTATCACACTGTTTTGATTACTATAATAAATTTTGAAATCAGGAAGTGAAGGTTCTTCCACTTTGTTTTCCTTTTCAAGAGTGTTTTGACTACTCAGGATCCCTTGAGATTGCATATGAATTTTTGGAGAGTTTTCTTCTATTTCTGCAAAGAAACATCAATGGGATTTTGATAGGGATTGCACTGAATCTGTACATTGCTTTGCATAGTATTGACATCTTAACAATATTGTCTTCCGATTCATGAGCATGGGACGTCTTTCCATTTATTGGCATCTTTCTTAATTTCTTTAAGCAATGTTTTATAGTTGTCAATGTACAAGTCTGTTGCCTCCTTTGTTAAGTTTATTCCTAAGCATTTTATTCCTTTTGATGCTATTTTTTAATTTTCTTTTTATATTGTTTATTGTTTATATTGTTCATTGTTATTGTTATTGTAGAGAAACACAATGAATTTTTACATGTTGATTTTGTATCTCGTAATTTTGCTGAATTCATTTATTGATTCTAATTAATTCTAGTAGTTTTTTTATGAAATATTTAGAGGATGTTGTATATAAGCTAAAGTTATCTGTGAACAGAAATAACTTTACTAAAAGGAACTTTACTAAAATTCTAAAAGGGATTTAGATTCCTTTTATTTCTTTGTCTGGCCTAATTGCTCTGGCTAGAACTTCCAATACTACGTTGAATAGAAGTGGTGAAGTGGACATCCTTGTCTTGGTCATGATCTTAGAGTAAAAACTTTTAGTCTTTCACTGTTGGGTATAATGTTAGCTGTGGATTTTCCATATTTGGCCTTTACTGTGTTGAAGATGCTTCTGAGTCCACTCATTCTTATCTCAGAGTCTCCAATGTTAACTAATACCTCTCAGTTGCTTCCTACTTCTGTATCAAAATTTTTTATCAAATCACAGAAATTATCTATCAAGAGCTAACTCATTTCAGGGCACTGTGCTATCTACTGGTATTTCTGAGATTCATCCAACATATCTGTTGCTCTTTGGTGCTTAAAAATGTAGTGGAAAGAATATATCATTTGAGTTTTAACAGAAGAAGAGTATGCACAGAATGCTAGGAGCAGAGAGAGAGAGAGAGATAGAAAGGGACATAACTAACTCTGCCTTGATGGAGGAGGTCAGGTACATCCCAGAGGTGAGCACTGAAGAATAAATAATTATCTATTTGGTGAATAAGGATCCTGACATTCAGGAAGTACAGGTTGTTTCTAAAGCATTCCAGAAATAGAACACATGATACACACTGGGAAGGGAATATGATATGTCAGGCTCAGGGATTTGCAAATAGAGATGCCTAAATTGTGTCATGTGAATTTGGTATGTATCTTGATATGAAAGGATACATTTAAAATGTAATTGGTAATTACATTTTAATAACAGCACACACAAACATATACACACAAAAGGAGGAAGAATATTTATTTATTTATTTACTCATTTCTCTTGCCTAACTACTTCCCAATAGGTGTTAATAGGATCTAGGAATTGAAGGGCTACATTTAGAATTAGATTTTTCTGTTTAAATATCATTTTTTAACATTTGCATTCAACTTTTGTAATGAGGTTAACAATAGCATAGATACCTATATTATGCTTATTTGGTTTGCGTGTTTATAGTCAGATATTGTATGAATAATTTTTGTATTAATTGGTTCTTAAATTTATCCAATTTTTTGGTTTGCTGGTCATCAAATTTAAGTACTTTTAAAATAAGAATAATGCATATTTTAAGTCCGTGAATAACTGAAGTTGTCTTACTATTGTCTTTACCCAAGAAATACAGGTTTGGATGAGAAAAAAATTCTTTACAATATTTTTCCTTTCAAAATTTTGCATATATTTCTCCACTGTCTTCTAACATTTAGAGTTGCTGAGAAGTCTGCAGTCAGCTTAACTTTGCCTCTCTTGTAGATAAGTTGTTTTTTCTCCCCTACCTAGGTTACACCTGGTTTTTTCCTTATCTATCTTCCTCATCTTTTTTTGGCCTAAGGAAAGCTGTATTTATTTATTTATTTATTTATTTATTTATTTATTTATTTATGGCTGTGTTGGGTCTTGGTTTCTGTGCGAAGGCTTTCTCTAGTTGCGGCAAGTGGGGGCCACTCTTCATCGTGGTGCGCGGGCCTCTCACTATCGCGGCCTCTCTTGTTGCGGAGCACATGCTCCAGACGCGCAGGCTCAGCAATTGTGGCTCACGGGCCTAGTCGCTCCGTGGCATGTGGGATCTTCCCAGACCAGGGCTCGAACCCGTGTCCCCTGCATTGGCAGGCAGATTCTCAACCACTGCGCCACCAGGGAAGCCCCAGGAAAGCTGTATTTAATTTTTAATGTTTGACTATTGTTTCTGTTACATTTGCTCTGTATTCTTCTTCAAAATTATATTGAATCTCAATTTCTGTCATAATTATTTAAAACTGATTTCTTAATTGTTCTCATCTATTTTTTTTTATGCTGCATCATTGGAAAATTTATCAAAAAACATTTCCCTTATTATCAACTCAGTTGTCTAAGACACTAATTAAGCTCTTTTTAGACACAAAGATTAAAGAATATAATTAGAATTTCCAAACACAAATAGACTGGAAGATTATATTTATGCACAAAGTTCAAATGGTCTGCTCAGATGAAAGAATGGTGAAGTAAAGTGATTACTGCCAGACTGGCATACTAAATAAGATTTTTTAAAAAAAACCTAAAATTTAAATTGTGGAATAAATACATGTGTGTTTATTTGAATATCAATTCAGAAAGTTATTGTATCATTTTTAAAAGTAAGAAAAATAAAGTAATTTAAAGAACAATGAAGAGCATGCTGAATGCATGGAGTCATCTTACAACTGTGGTATTTATAAGTCAAATCCATCTTGGAATATACTGTTTAATATTGTTCTCCACATTCCAGGGATGAAGAACAATGGGTTGTAGAACAAAAAGAAAAGGAAAGAAAGGAAGAGAGGAAAGAAGGAAATTTATAATCAGGAAGACTCAATACAATGAAAGTAATTATTTTTGCAAAACTTTTAGAACACGGGAAATACTAAAAATTTAGTCAAGTAACCTATCTGTCAACATGCGAGAGGGGAGGAGGTATATATCATCATATGAACCTCTAATTTAAGATCCTGGAGTTCAATTATGCTTCATTTGATTTGGCTCATGCAGGTTGGAAGTTAATATGAGCCATCAGAAAGAGTAGTGTAAATGCAGAGCTTAAATATGGACTGAAACAATCTTAAAAATGACCTTGCAGCCAAGATGAAGTTTCACTTAATTTTATAAGCACTAAGGTACATAGAGCTTTTTTTTTTAAACATCTTTATTGGAGTATAATTGCTTTACAATGGTGTGTTACTTTCTGCTTTATAACAAAGTGAATCAGCTATACATATACATATATCCCCATATCTCTTCCATCTTGCATCTCCCTCCCTCCCACCTTCCCTATCCCACCCCTCTCGGTGGTCACAAAGCACCAAGCTGATCTCCCTGTGCTATGCGGCTGCTTCCCACTAGCTACTGGTTTTACATTTGGTAGTGTATATATGTCCATGCCACTCTCTCACTCCGTCCCAGCTTACCCTTCCCCCTCCCCATGTCCTCAAGTCCATTCTCTAGTAGGTCTGCGTCTTTATTGCTGTCCTGCCCCTAGGTTCTTCATGACCATTTTTTTTTTTTTTTTAGATTCCATATATATGTGTTAGCATACGGTATTTGTTTTTCTCTTTCTGACTTACTTCACTCTGTATGACAGACTATAGGTCCATTCACCTCACTACAAATAACTCAATTTCGTTTCTTTTTATGGCTGAGTAATATTCCATTGTATATATGTGCCACATCTTTATCCATTCATCTGTCGATGGACTCTCAGGTTGCTTCCATGTCCTGGCTATTGTAAATACTGCTGCAATGAACATTGTGGTACATGACTCTTTTTGAATTATGGTTTTCTCTGGGTACATGCCCAGTAGTGGGATTGCTGGGTCATATGGTAGTTCTATTTTTAGTTTTTTAAGGAACCTCCATACTGTTCTCCATAGTGGCCATATCAATTTACATTCCCACCAACAGTGCAAGAGGGTTCCCTTTTCTCCACACCCTCTCCAGCATTTGTTGTTTGTAGATTTTTTGATGATGGCCATTCTAACTGGTGTGAGATGACATCTCATTGTAGTTTTGATTTGCATTTCTCTACTGATTAATGATGTTGAGCATTCTTTCATGTGTTTTTTGACAATCTGTATATCTTCTTTGGAGAAATGTCTATTTAGGTCTTCTGCCCATTTTTGGATTGGGTTGTTTGTTTTTTTGATATTGAGCTGCATGAGCTGCTTGTAAATTTTGGAGATTAATCCTTTGTCACTTGCTTCATTTGCGAATATTTTCTCCCATTCTGAGGGTTGTCTTTTTGTCTTGTTTATGGTTTCCTTTGCTGTGCAAAAGCTTTTAAGTTTCATTACGTCCCATTTGTTTATTTTTATTTTTCTTTCCATTTCTCTAGGAGGTGGGTCAAAAAGGATCTTGCTGTGATTTATGTCATAGAGTGTTCTGCCTATGTTTTCCTAGACAACATAGAGTTTTTTGAGCAGAGATGTAATTCAAACACAGGTGCATATTTGGAAATTTAAACTGACTGTTTTGATTTTGAGTAGGAGACATATGGAAACCATATAGAAATCTGTTTCAATAACCCAAACAGGCATGTTAACTCACTTGATTAGAATGGAAAATTTTGTTATAGTCCAGGAGCTGTTATAAAGCCAATATAACCGAACCTCAGAATAGAAAAGGATCAATACTAAGCAGACATTATATATTAGCAATGTGTACTTACAACTGACCAGATTTACTCCTATGTGTTTAGAGACAAATGTGACAGGAAAATGACAGCCGGCAATAGTGTCACATTCCTGCACTCTCTTGAATGCTCCCCCATCAAGACTGCTGATTATTCAGTTAAAATATATCTGTTTTCCCTAAAAATCATTCCCCTTGTCACTGGAAAACAAGTTGTGTTTTTTCAGTTTCTTACTTTAGCACAATTCAGAAAGGTTCTGCTGACAAAACTGAATGTTTACTATTTCTCCATTCAATTTTTCGAAAGGCATTACCCACACTCAAGGTGGAAATCTCAACAAATGAGATAGATTTGGACTTTCTGAATCCAAGATATTGTTTGGTTTATGGCAGAATTCGAAGACAATGCTGGGAATATGGGAATAGCACCTAGATTTTTCCATCATATTTTCTCCGGCTATAGCAAAGACAATTGTAAAGTACTTGGTAACATAATGATGTTGCTCTCAGGACTACATGCATGTCTTCATGGAAATAGGACTACATGCATATCCCCATGCACGTGTACACACACGCACATGCATGCACACTTCTTCACATTAAAAAACATTAGATCAAGATGATGTACATCAGATCAGGATGATGATTTACAGGATTAGCAATTTTGGGTAGAAACATCCCCATGTTAATATTCTCTAATTCAAGTTACAATGAAAGTGAAGCAATGTTCAGTTATGTGATGTCTCAGTAAGATTAATAAGGAAAATGAAAACCAATAAAAAGTAAGCTTAGGGTTTTTTAAATTGTTATGCAATGAATAAAACTTAAAAAAAATTTTTTTATAGCTTGTGTAGATCCACATTACTGGTACATAGCCAGCAGTGTATGGTTGAAAGCCCATCTCAAAATTAGTATATGATTCTTTTCCCTGTGGTGCACACCGTGATGTGCTGTCCAGGTGCCCAGTTGTTGGGTGGGCTCTGCACAGGTATCTGTCAGCTGTCACCTCCTTCAGGGATTGCCTCGGCTGGAGAAGGCTGTCTCCCCAAGATGGCAGCCTTTCTCCCCATGGCTCACATCTAATGACTGATCTCTGAAAGATGACTTTGGCCTGGCCAGCTCAGCCCAACTAGGGACAACTCTGAGGGGCCATTCTACCTCCAGAACTTTCCATGGAGTTAACCAAGACTGTCTTGGGTCTGCATCACAGTTCACCTGCTTCCTCTGCCCAATCCTGAATTCTCTACCATCTTTTTCAAGTGCTAAACCAAGCGGATGCCTTATTAAAGGTCCTGCATGGTAAGTGGCATCACAGCATCGGCAACCTAAATCGTGACACAATCTTTTATTAGAAAACTAGGAAGACATTTATTTAAAAAAAAAAAAAAACTCATTTATTTCTCAATAAAAGCTGTGTGCTAAGTTCACTGAAATATAAAGTTCAAGCTACTATTTTGAAATTCCCAATATGGAAATGCTCTACTTAGTGATCCTGCACCAGTTCTTAGACAATGACACCTGAACACCTGTGTGTTCATTCCCCGCATTCAGTGCTATGCTTCACTGGCAAAGAAAGGACAAAGATAATTTTCCATAGCAACTAAAAATTTGATAAGTCAAACAAGCTATTCTCATGCCCTCAAACCTCCACCGTCATCCAGAAATAGAACTGGAATAACACAGTAGACACCTGACGTGAAAGGAAAACATTGTTTGTGAAAGCATTTGAAAAACAATAAAATGTGGAAAACAACAATCTATGTTGAGCAAAATTCTTAGGCAAAAGTAATTTATTTGCCTTCCTTTAGACAGAGACTTACATAAAACAACAGTCATAATTGAATTCTAATAAATCACTATCATATGATTCAATTTTGCCTCAAACCTTATCTGTGGAACAAAGCTAGGTATAATAAATCTTTTAGCTATGAACAGAGGGAATTCCAATATTTCACAAAAAGCAGAAATGTTATATCAATGGAACCTGATAATAAAGTGTTGTGGCACAAAAAGGCAAAATGCATAGGCTTCTAAGGAGAAATCTTGGAAAATTTACAAATTAAAATAAAAATATTTGTAACCTGCTATGGGTTGAACTGTATTCTTCCTAAAAAAATGTAGGCTGAAGCCCTAACTCCCAATTCCTCAAAATGTGGCCCTATTTGGAAGTGAGATCTTTACAGAGATAATGAAGTTAAAAAAAGGTTGTTAAGAGTGGATTCTAATCCAATATGACTGGTGTCCTTTATAAAAAGCAATTTGGTTACAGAGACCGATATGCCCAGAGGCAAGACTGGGGAGGGATGCAAGGAGATACCCTGCGAAGACCGGAGCTAAGCTGCCTCAAGCCCAGGAGCACGCTGCTGCAGCTGCGGAAAACACAGGCGAGGAGCCACCTTCCACTGGCTTCAGAGGGAGCACAGCCCTGCTGATACCTAGACTGCAGACATCTAGCCTCCAGAAGCGTGAGACAGATTTCTGATTTCTAAGCCGCTCTGTGCTTCCTTGTTTTGGCAGCTCTAGGAGAGAAATACGTAGCCTAACATTTAAAAAATTGATTTCGATGTTTTCTCATTTTCTAGTGTTTTCTCGACCTTGTGTTCAGTTATATGATTTGATACATTATATTTATATATTATATATAAAATAAATTCCACACGTATTATATATATAATGTATATATTATATATATGTTATATATAGAACAGATATTATATATACTATATATAGGACTGAAACGTGATCAGTTATATGATTTGATATAATACGTATTATATTATATATTATATATAGAACAGATATGTTATACATATATACACACACACAAACACATGAGAATCTATTTTGTATATTTATATGGAACTGGTTTCAAAAGCCACAGTTGCCATGTTACCATTATTTTATAATAGAACATTACAAAAAGTCTTACAAAAAGCATTATGCTAAGCTGAAATACCCAACTTTACAGAAAAATATGCCCTTGAAGCAAGTTTGGTCTAAAATCACTTTAAGCAACTGCAAATGTCAGCCTGGGTTTAAGGAGCTGAACTCCAACAGGGTAACTGAGTATCTGTGCCAGTTCTGAACAACAACTTGCTTGCTGTTACTACAACTGGGTGATGAAGTTATAGCATAATGTTAATAAAATGCAACTCCTTCACTCAAACTCTGCTCTTATTTTTAGTTAATGTCATAACTGCCTAACTGGGCATGTTAATAGCCCTGATGATTAGGTTAAAAGATTTTGAGGGAAGAAATTAGAATGATTTAATTTTAAAGAATCAAGTTCAGGAAAGTTGTTCATAACTTTTTTTTTTTAATAAAAAATGTAAATACTTTTTTAAAAAAATAATTAATTTATTTTTGGCTGCGTTGGGTCTTCATTGCTGTGCGCAGACTTTCTCCAGTTGCAGCAAGCGGGGGCTACTCTTCGTTGTGGTGCGAGGGTTTCTCATTGCAGTGGCTTCTCTTGTTGCGGAGCATGGGCTCTAGGCCTGTGGGTTTCAGTAGTTGTGGCATGTGGGCTCAATAGTTGTGGCTCCCGAGCTCTAGAGCACAGACTCAGTAGTTGTGGTGCGCGGGCTTAGTTGCTCCGCGGCATGTGGGATCTTGCTGGACCAGGGCTCGAACCCGTGTCCCTTGCATCAGCAGGCGATTCTTAACCACTGCGCCACCAGGGAAGTCCCACAATTTTTAATAATAATGAATAAATGGTTAAAGACACTTCACAGGTTTTGTTTAGATCCTCAGTAACGTACTGGGATGTCACATCGTGTCAGTTATTTCAAGTTTCTCAGAGATATCCTCCTGAGGCTATCCTATTCTGTCTTTGCCATCACATCATAATATAAAGGAACATGAGGACTCCCAAAGGTTGTAATTTCATGCTAGGAAATAGGAGGCAGTTTCAGCAAAGAGATACTGAGCTGTGTGTGAGCATATCTCCAATAATAAACGTTTCTGGCTGGAAATGCCAGAAGTACATTAGGGACTGGTTATACCTCTACACAAAAGGCTATCACTTGTCAGTGAGAGTAAACACAATCATTATAAACAACCAAAACACTGTCCTGCACAGAAAATGGTCCCAGAATAGTCAGGGAAGCAGACCTAGTTCATTGGATTTTGACTTTTGTAGATTGCTCTGTCTAATCGTTCACCGTTTGCATGCGACAGTAGCACCCAGACATAACTGATGTTCTAAACATCTCAGGGCATATACCCAAGTAACCATGTGCCAGGAAAATACAGTCCTTCAAGGATGATGGGTATCTTCCTACTCACTCACAGATATGTCACGCCAGCACATACAATATATTTTCATTTTACTTTAATTAGCATTGTATTCTTTTATGTATTGAAATAACTTGAAGTATTTAAATTTCCAGTGTGAGGCTGATCTTAGAGCCAGGCGTACCCACCGAAGCTTGCCAGGGCTGCTCACTGCTGGCCACTGCCGGAAATCATCCCAGTGGCTCCATTACAACCGTGATGAAAGAGATTTTCCCGTACGCTTAGGATACCTGTAAGTTAATTATATTAATTAGTTTATACTTTCAACCTTGACATTTTACTGGTAGTTAGAACTGCAAGGTCAATATGTTATTTAGTGTGGGCTATGGGAGAAGAATATGCTGAAGACAAATTTAATCTTTTAACAATTTGCTTAAGAAAGCAAACTGTTAGTGACCTCTGAGAAGGGAGAGTTATGAAGAAAGAGAGGAGGGGAGGGAAGGGGAGACAGAAAGGATGGTGGTGGAGAGAGGCAGCTATTAGAATTAACACATTGAAAGTGAAGAAGAAAAAGTGAAGTGATGTTTAAATTGGGAAATTCTCAATAGAGTCAGGACAATAAGCAAGTTCAGGAGGCAAATCTAACTGTCTGGACATTCGTTGTGTTTCTACATCCATTCTGATGCCGGCAAATCCCTTGAAATTATTAAGTGTTTTCAATGTTCTTGTGTTAAGTGATGTTTGGCTATTCCCATTCTGATTGTAAATTGCATATTATCAGTAATCCTGTACTTATCAGTTCATGAAAGAACTTCTATCAAATAATGCTCTCAGTTATAGAAAAGCTTAAAATTAAACAACTTTTTAATGTTTTCTATAGATTAGCAAAAGGATGGTGCATTAGACTATGCCTAGAATAGTCAGAGAAATATTCTAATGGGTAATGACCTTTGATCTGAGTATTAAATGAACTGACATTTTCCAGATGGACAGAACAGGTAAATAAAGAAGGAAGTATCAGTGAGAAGTTACCTAGATTGCTGTTAAATGCATGTACTGTGTCATAGGCATGGATTCCAATTTGAGGTTTTCTATGTACTGCATGTATTATCAAGCCAAGTAACCTAATCTTTCTTGACTTTAACTTCCTCATATAAATAAGGGCTATAAAAGACCAACCTCATTAGGTGTTGGAAGAGGTAAGTGAGATAATGCAGGTAGTCAAAGAGCATGCAGTGTCTGACATATAGTAAGTACTCAATAAGTGCTGGCCATCATTATTTTTATTATCATCGTCCTCACATCTAAGTGCCTTCTGAAGTGTGTATTCAATTCACTGTGGATTTCCTTTATTTTTCAAGTGAAATAGGAACAATAATAGACAATAAAATAATAAAGCTCTGAGTTGATATAATAAAATTTGGCACATTTCTGAAATCATTACTTTTGTTTTTAGGTAATCATTACATACATTAAGTAATCTTGTATAACATCAATCAATAATCTCAGTTAATTATTTAAGTTATTTTCAGTTCTAGTTTACAGAAAGTTAATCAGATATTAATCCCTGATAATTGTCAGGACTCTTAGACAAGTTTAATTTCCTCAATCCAGAGATTTTCTTATTTTTATTTTGGTCCTCCTTGCTATTTCAACCTAGACTTTTGTACTGATTGTGTTTGAAGCATCACAACATAAATCTTCTCAAAATTGAAGCTACAGTTACATACTAAAGTATAACAGCAATGTCTAAGCCAGCTTTTCCAATTTTTTCCTGTTATAGTAATGATCTAGATCATGTGTTTGTTTATTCTTGGCTTGACAGGTTTGAACATTTCACCTTATTGAGTTGGCGTTATTGCTGCTACATCAATAGAGGGGACAAAAGCAGAGCATGATGGATCAGACTTAATTATTTTCCCTATCTGGCTTCTGTGATGACTCAACTACTCTCAACAAACAGCTCTTGAAGACTGTGTATACCATGTATAAAATTCCCTTAGGTTCACAAAGAATAAAGCAACTTATCTTAGCATCTTCTTTTCTGCTCAAACCACTCTCCAGAACTGACTGATTTTCTTTTTTTCAGTAATAGGACTCAAGGTCTCTCCACAGTACTGTAGAGATATGAAAATTTTTGTTGGATTTTCTTGAGATCAACACAGATACTTTTCTTTTCTTTCTTTTTTTTTTTTTTTTTTTGGCTGCATGGGGTCTTCGCTGCTGCATGCAGGCTTTCTGGCTTTCTCTAGTTGCGGCGAGCGGGGGCTACTCTTCCGGGGGCTACTCTTCGTTGATGTGCGTGGGCTTCTCATGGCAGTGGCTTCTCTTGTTGCGGAGCACAGGTTCTAGCGCTTGGGCTTCAGTAGTTGTGGCACGCCGGCTTAGTTGCCCCGCGGCATGTGGGATTGTCCCTAACCAGGGATCGAGCCCGTGTCACCTGCATTGGCAAGCAGATTCTTAACCACTGTGCCACCAGGGAAGTCCCAGCACAGATACTTTTGATTCTCATCTTGTGTGGAGGGAAAATAAGCCTTCAAATGGTGTTCTGATATCTATTCAGATGTAACTGAGATGATTCAAGTAGATTGTAAGTTCTTTGATGTAGTAATTATTTCATTCAGTTATTATGCATTTATATACCATCTAATCTGTACTGAGATATGGTATCTTCTTAAACACTTATTGAATTGAAAAATAATATACCATTGATGGTTTCATTTAGAAAAAATAGGCAATAAGAATATTCAAAGAAATGGTTTGCTAAGTCAGACTCACAGGAATAAGAGATTTTAGACCGTATCACACTTTACTATAGATGTCAAGGATACACGTATCCATGAGGCAGAAATAAAGCAAAAAATAATGGATCACCAATATAGCTCATAAGGTGCTTTTTGCTGCATCAGGACATAGCCTGGCTAAATCTGATTTAGCAAATGAGTTCTCTAAGGGCTGGATGCATCATCACTTACACAAAATAAGTCATTTTGATCATGAAATATTATATTCATCTCTGTGGATGCATCACCACAAACCTAAGGCCTTAAAATAGCAGAAATTTATTATCTGACAGTTCTGTAGATTAGAAATCCAAGGTGGGTCTCACTGGGATAAAATCAAGGTTTGACAGGGCTGCATTCCCTTCTAGGGGCTCTAAGGAAAAACCAATTTCCTGGCTTTTTCCAGGTTCTAGAAGTCAACAGTATGCCTTGGCTTGTGACCTCCTTCCTACGTCTTCAAAAGCAGAAACAGTGGGTGGAGTCCTTCTCACATTGTATTACTCTCACCTTTTCTGCGTCCCTTTTCCACTTTTAAGGATCCTTGTTATTACACTGGGTATATGCAGATAATCCAGGATAATCTCCCTATTTTAAGGTCAGCTGACTAGAAACTTTAATGCCATCTGGAACCTTAATTCCTCATTGCCATGTAAGGTGACATATTCAAGGTTTCCAAGAATTAGCACGTAGACGTCATTGGGGGGGCATTATTCTGCCTATGTCAAGCATCTCCATTTTATGCTCTGATACTGACATAACAGATGATACATTCAACCAATCCACAGATTTCAGATTTGTTTGTCATCAGTAAATCTAGAAAGACCAGATGCATTCTGCTAAAATCACTTCAAAGTTAGCAACTCTTCCATCAGCAAATACCATTAGTGTGTTGCCAGGTGATTTGGCAGGTTGCCTTTTTCTTTTTCTTTCCTTGGATAATCTGGTAAAGGGAGAGAATGGATTGCAGGCCTTTTGCTAATCCTTACTTTCCAAAATGATATACCATGTAATTTAAAGTCTTGGTTTATTTGAGTGCCTCTGTATCAAACCAGATATACATTAACTTTTGTAACATCTAATATATTACAGCTATATATCAACCAATAGTTGAAAAATAAAAGTATAAATTTCATATGTAATTAATTTTCCCTTTTCACATACAAGAATAAGTCAACCATTTATTCTTCTAGATATAGAAATTATATATATAGTTATATAGAAAGAGTTATATATATAAAGAGAGAGATGGGGGTAGAATATTTTTAATTTTGGCCACATGCATCTGATCTCCACCTCAGTGAGTAAAGAATTTAATGACCTTGAGCGCTACCCTTTTTGAAGATTATGGAGCTGATTCTATCCGAGGTCATAGGCCTCAAGTGAGTCTGTTGCCACATAGCACATGTGAGACAGCGTCATCACAGCGTCATCATTTGCTACTTTGTGTCAGGATACAGGATCCCTTAGGTTATATCTGGCATGATAAATGATTAAGAGAAATTTCTTTTTTTAAATTAAGAGTTAATGTATTATTATTCACTTAAGAACAGTGTATCTTTGATGCAAACAACCACCTAGTAGAAATTTTTCTCCCCAGAAAAATCTACACCCAAGTATTCACTTTGCTTCTTCCCTGCAGAGAAATGTCACATCCAAGATAGCAATCCATCAGTATCAGTTCACTCATCTTTATTTCTTCTCTTAGACCACTTCTCAGGACCTGAAACTATAGCATTTATTTATTTGTTTACTTACTATAGCCTCCCTCCTCAACTAATATGTAAACTCCATGAGGGAGAAACCTAAATAGTGCTTGGAACACAATAGGTGTTTAATAAATATTTTCTGAATAAATGAATGGATTATCATAGAAAAGATGTAGCAGTTGTATCAACTCTGTAGGATTTCTTCCCCAGCTGTTTCTGTAGGAACAATTTCAAAAAATCAGCTTTTAAAAGTTTAAGATTTGATAGTTAGAGCAACATATTTTACAAATATACTACTATTGGTATGTAGACTGAATAATGGCCTTCCAAAGATGTCAACATCCTAATCCCCAGAGTCTGTGAATATGTTATTTTACTGGCAAAAATGACTTTGAAGGTTAGGACTCCAACATATCTTTGCAGGGGGGCATAATTTAACCCCAAACATGTTGCAATTTGGATTCAGAAAAAGTAATATCCAAGGATGCTATAATCTCAGTAGCATACAAAAATCCAACTTACTCATTTTCAAAGAGTTGTGACATGGCAGTACTACTTGGCATCTAAATAAAGGAGTGTTTAATGTGTGCTAATCACCATAAAGGCACATTATTTCTAACTCTCATTCTATTCCAGGACATGATTTAAACAATTTTGAGCATAAAAACATTTCTCAACCTTAAAGTTCAGTATCTTAATTTTTTGAAATTAGGAAAAGAAAGGAAATTTTGAGATCAATTTTATTTAACTTCATTCAATAAAGAATGTGTCATTCCTTCTTTAAAAGGCATAGACTCAAGTCATACTTTCAGAAATAATGAGTAAGCAACTATCACAAAGGTGGTTATAGTTAATTTGCTTTGGTAAAAAATCAAGTGATCAGAAAGAAGCTGAACTTGTTTATGATAACAAACAAACTCTTAACGAAGATCATTTCTGAGTGTCCACATTCTGTTATCCAACATTTGAGAGACAGTAACTATTGTGACAGGGTTTTATAGGTATTACTGCCTATATCTTAAAGACCATTAAAATTTCTTTTTTTAAACTAAGGAAACTGAAGCAGAGGAACATTAATTAACCTACCTAAATTCACACAGATTGTAAGTGCTAAAAGGAGGCATTGAATCCATATGTGATGCCAAAGCCTATATTCCTAACCATATTGGCTCCTGTAGCTAGGGATAGAATAACTGCATAACTGTCTTCTATAGGGGTTCTGTGAACTCTGGAGAGAATCTGAGTTACATGCTTTGGAGACATACTCACATAAGTGCCAGGAGTCTCCAAAGCCATTCTGACCCATCCCCTTCTTTTTTCTCACTTAATGAAAGAAAAATGGAACATGATGATAGTACATACTGGTAGGACTGGAGAGGTCCAAGATTAAGAAAAACCCAAAATGCAAACTACCTTTTCCAGTGGTAAAGGTTGAAAGCTTAATTTACACTACATATGAACCAATCATTTTAATCTTATGACACTGATGTGTAGCTTAAACTTATCCACTCAAATCACAGTGGACAATTAAGCTATGGGTGGGTTCTGTGCCAGTGTTATCCTCATAAATTCTGTCTTCTTGGAAGTACGAGTGTACTGAGTAGAGCAGAATTTACGCTTCACCCTTCTAAATTAAGTCAGTTAAATTGCAGGTAACAATTTGGGTATTTTGTGAATATTTCTGAAAAATGAGGTTTGTTCCATGTTGTATTACACATCTTCAGTTCTTATAATTTAGCAAGTTAGATATTTTAATATAAAAGATCAAATTTCTAGTATTTAAAAATACAGGTTGCAAAAATTAATCTATAATATATTATCATGGTATAAAACTTTAAATGAATAAATCATTAGATACTGAAATTTGAATTAATAAATATTAAATGAGCTGTGAAATCCAAAGCTGTGTGTCTTTGGTTATAAAACTGAAATATGTATATGTATGTGTGTGTATATACCAAGAAAATAATGTCATTATTATATATTTTTCTAATTAAAAATCTAGCAGTTGCCTTTTTATTTATCTTCATTGAGATTCCTGGGCAGGAAAGTACAATACTACTAAATCAATACACCTTAACAAGATCTAGTTAGCAACAGGCTTAGAAGGAAATTGTGTTTTTGTTATTGACTTATAATATATCTAAGTTTCTAAGTTTTTAGTTAAAGCACACATATATTTTAGCAATAGCTGGGAACACAGTTGTGTTATTTTTCAAAACAATGCAACTGAATAAAAGTATGCTTACTATAAAATTCTCCAATTTTATTTTAATGAAATTATGCCATACCTAAAAAAAAAGGCAATCCAATGTATCAAGCTTATGTGTACAAAAGCCTTAATTGATGCAAAATTTTTTTGATTATGAAAGTGAATGTTTTTGACAGTCCTTGAAAACATTAAAATTATAAATAAGATTATAAAAATAATTTTAGAAAAATATTTTAATATATATAGCCACAATATTTTACATGATACAATTAAAAGTTGACTGTATACATTTATTTTAATGGCTTGGCCCTCAGTTAAAAATGCCTTAAAAGTACCCAGCATTGATGATAATGACAAATCAAGTGAGATTACTGAAAATATATCAAGAACTTCTATAACATTTCATAATACAAAATAAAAAATAATAAAATCACACAACGAAATACTTTAAAAATTAAAAATTACTGAAAGGAAGAATAAGCATATACACTGAAGATTACTTGCACAGCTAGACACTAGCTCAAAACTCCAGTCAGTCAAAGAGCTAAATAAACATTTAATACATTACCAAATAAAAAGTTATATCTAGAATGTATGGGAAAGTGACTATGTTTCCAAATAATTTAAAAGTTGAATGCAATCTTTTTAATTTCAGAGTAAAAGTAATTCTTGATCATGTAATTTACTAAAATTAGAATCAGAATTATGTTGAGGCCAGGTGTCAGAAAGCAAAAGTGAATGACTTTATACTTAGTTACTCCAGATTCCTGGTCACTCTCTACTTTGATCTTTCCTCAGTTCCTCAGTGCCCAGTGACAAGATTCACCAGTATACCTTGATGTGACCATAGGGTAGTTTATAGCCAGCGTCCACTCAGACCAGTCAGTACCCATGACAAACTACGTGTTAAGTATTTTGACTATCACTACTTCTAGTGTTCCTAGAGCCTTCCCTGATGCCCATTTACAAAAGATCTTCACAGAAAATATCGCCCTGAAATCTAAATGAAAGATAAGGTTAATCTGTTATCTCTCCTACAATGTTCCCATTTTAATATTGACTGTGCCTAGTTTAAGCCAGAGGGAGCCTCAATCTCTCCACTCCACGTTTCCAAAAAGAGACTCCCACTTGACTTTGGCTGGCTCTTAGTTCTTTCCATGATCCCTGTTCACTCCACCCTGAAGAAAGAGGACTGATTCCTCTAATTGGTGGGTTTAGGACAAGGAGTCACATGTGCTCACCTCAGCCTTTCCTCTTCTCCATTTTATGGAACTAGTCTGTTTGGTTCACTGGTCTCAGCCCCCATACTCAGAAAGTTGCCTGGTTTATAGGGTGGGCTCATAAGATCTGTTACATGAACAATAACAACAAAAACTGTGTACACTTCACATCATGGGTCAAATATTAGCATGCCTTATTTCTTTAGAGGCAATTCTCAAAAGGATCTCCCTTACCTGGACTAGTAAACTGAATGGAGATGATTCCAGAAGAATGGGAGAAAGATATGTTATCAGCCCACCTCAGTCTCACCCCCTGCCACCTCCTCCTAATTCATGTTTAGCAACTTTTAAGCTATAAAGATTAAAAACTTCTGCTATGAAACGATCAATATTCACAGAGGTTAAGCACTGCAGAGTAACCACACATTAAAAATTATAATATGTATTAATTTAGCATAATGCCTTGACAGGGTCAAATATTTTTAATGTTCTTTACATAGTCCCTCAGCATGCCAACCTATTATTTAATAAAACTTTGTTAAAACTTAAAATCAATCAACTCTTTTTTTCTAGACCTTGTCATTTACTTTTACATGGACTGTAACGCATTCCCCAGGACTGAAATTATATCTGTTGTGAAGTAAATACTATAAAAATACAACTACGAAATTTTTGAAAGACATTTTCCAATAGTTGAATTATGTCACTATGATTTATAAAATTATATATTACTTCAAGAGAATTCAGAGAAAGATATTCTATCAGTAAAACCAATCTTTACTTCGAAGAAGTCATTAGCTAATTATGTATTATTCTAAGAGAAAAGGTAGTGGTGGGTGCAGTCAACCTTGTATGAGAGATTTTCTTCACCTGTGGTCCTAGGGGAGCTCATCCTTTCAGGCCTCAGGGTAAGCTGTCATGTGCACTACAAACCAAGATTCAGGTTTAGATTAAACCTGCAGGGTCCACAGAACAATTTATCCCCTTGACAAATCTTTTCTGCTGATTAAACAATGGAATTTTATGGCCCATTTCTTGAATAATATATTTGAGCTTGTTTTATGTGTACCTGCCTTAAGTTGCTGATCCTATAAAACTGAAAGCTGACTATATCGTCTTGTCAAGTTTTTGTAGATACGCATTTTCCTAATTGGATTTGTTGATTTATTGCTAACAGAGATAAAACTTTCTGCTTCAGCCACTTATCTGGGTTTTGAAATTGCCTCAACCCGAAAGCAAATTGTATGAGTTTGAAAAAAGTGCTTGAAGTACATTTAACCACAAAAATATTAACTTAACAGAAATGAAACAAGCAAAGAAATGACACGTATAGTCTGCTTCTTTAAACTCTGGAATAAAATTATTAAAAGTACAGCTATTTGAGCAGAAAAATAGACTGTAGCAACTACTACCATCTACATTTTCTCAGAGTACAGAGTCAGTTTTACAATTAGTTTTCTATCAGAATATTGTAATTAGTGGTAATCAATTTATCAACATTTATAATTACATTATTTGTGAAATATAACTATAGGTATTGTATAATTAGTATTCTGTAACTAATATTTAAACAGGAAATAAGAAAATAACCCCTAAAGCCTATAGGGAATACTTATAAAATCTCAAAATCTCATAGCAGGCAATTGAAAATGCTTTCCTTTTTGAATCTTTATAAGGAGGAAAAGGTATCTTCACAACTTCCTCCCCACATTTTATTCTGTAATTCCTAGCTAGCCTAGAAAACAAAGATGGTTGACTGACTTTCCATTTTAGGCTTCTACTAGGTAGTGGGAATTTTGCATACATTATTACATTATTTAATAACATGTCTGTTGTTATGTTGGAAATCTATTGATTGTGATGTTTGATACACACACCCACTTGGAAAAGTATAATCTATCTTATCCAAAGCAAATAAAAATAAGAAATTTTCATGTTTGGAAAGCTCTAAGTGTATCTTTGTGTCATAGAACACACTTGTGATACTGCCACACCTAAATTAGCACTATGCCTGGCAAAGGATGACTCCCAAGAACCAATGAATCTTTCCTATCTAACTGAAGAAAAGCTGAAGTTCTACAACTAGTATTCAGTTAGAAGACAGAAAAAACACTTTCAAGTAATATAAAACAACGTCTCTGTAACTAAAACTAGTTTTAAAATTTGGCTAGTCTCTAGAACTAACATGAATTCACACTTGCACCTCCTGAGTGCATTCCTGAATTTCTTCCATACAAACAGTGCAATGCAACAGCATCACTTCACCATTTGGAATGCTAGAAATAAGCAAGCAGAGAGTAGAGTAGGAAAAAACCACTGGAGAAAGCAGCTTTGTCAAGGCAGCACAGCAGAAAACATAGATTCTATGTCCTTGCCTTGGACCTATGTTTGTCTAGGAAGCCATGTTGTGCACCATATTGGGGTTAGATCCTATTAGCACCAAAGGAGCTAAGTAAATTATATAGAGCATGGAGAAGCTTATTGTTATGAAGTGTCAGAATTTAATGCTCCTTGAGAGTCATTATACTGCAGAAGGAATAACCCAACGGGTATCCTAACGTCTTCACTTCAAAGGTCAAGTTCCAAAGGAAGTTGAGATACCAGCCCAACATGCCAAATCACTTTTCAAACTTGCAGTAGGGTATTCAAAGTACATGTTCAGCTCTTGTTTTCCAAATTCTAATCAACATCCACAGGGGATCATTGTTGGGTGGGAAAAAATGCAACAGAGGACACTTTGATGGAGGAGTGAGGGGAAGAGGAGGAAAAAAGGAATAGATTTATTCAGCAGAGAGCTACAAGGCCCATGATCTGTCTTTTTAAGCCACACTGATCCTAACTGACTTTCAGAACCAATGTATTCGGTTTAAGGAGGGAGCAGATAATCTGGAGAATACTTGCAATTTTGAATAAGAAGATGGGTGCTTTTTTATAAAGCAACAAACAGAAGCACAGAATTTTGAAGTCATTTCAGAAAAAAAATCCAACTGCTGGAATTCTACACATTGGAGCTGGCATTGAAGGTTGTCATACAGTCCAGAATTTATTTTATGTAGGAATGAGAAAATAAGATTTTTGGCCTTCCTTTTCCAAAAACAACACAAATGATTGCCCAACATAAGCATCTCTGCCAGAAAACTGACAAATGTTGCCTTTGTTTCATTTTTGCAAATCTGGATCAGAATTAGGAGAATTTGGCCCAAAGTTACCAACCTCTTTGTTTTGGTGCTATAAATGAAGTGGTGAGAAGGAAGCAATTACAAAAACAACAAAGAAAACAAAGATTTAAACAAATATTGATTGCAAGCAGAGAAATAAAAAACGTGAACCAACCAACATTATAATATATCATTCATATAAAAAAATCCAAAGATAGGAAAGGTAATATTTAAGCCCTCAAATATTGGATACACTCCAGGCAAGAAACTTCAAAAGCTGCATGTAAGATACTCAATCTTCCAAAATTGGCCCCCTTCTCCTTTATTCACTGGTCCACTCCAAGCATTCTTTCCTTTTATATTTTAGGGAAATTATTAAGTTTAAAAATGCCTAATTTTCTTAGGAAGAGACAGTTAACTTAGCCCTGGTCACCTGTATTTGGCTAGGCCTTTGTGGCAGCTGATAATTGAAGTAACGGAGATACTTTTAATCTTCCAATTCTCTAAGGTTGTAAGAATAGGAAAACATTCTCATCAAAGTCTTCATACAAGTTATTTCTCACACATGGAAGAACCTCACACTCCATAATCAAGGCCAACATCTGTCATGAATGTTTCCCTGATTTACTCAGCTTTTCCTCCTTTTCATAAACTTCCTCATACCCAAATACAGTTTTTAGATGATTTAATAAATTTACAATCATTATTTTTCATCTCATTCATATTAATTTCTTTTTTATTTTTTTTGTTTTTCCTTTTTTAATGAAGTATAGTTGATTTGCAATGATGTGTTAGATTCAGGTGCGCAGCACAGTGATTCAGTTACATATATATGCATACACACATATATTCTTTTTCAGATTCTTTTCCCTTATAGGTTATTACAAGATATTGAATACAGTTCCCTGTGCTATACAGTAGGTCCTTATTGGTTATCTATTTTTTATATAGTGGTGTGTATATGTTAATCCCATCTTCCTAACTTATCCCTCCCCCTCCTTCCCCTTTGGTAACCATAAATTTGTTTTCTATGTCTGTGGGTCTATTTCTGTTTTGCAAATAAGTTCATTTGTATCTTTTTTTCACATGATACTGCTTATATGTGTAATTGGAAAAAAATGCAAATGAACTCATTCACATTAATATCTATTAACAAAGGGGGAAGAGTCTGATTTTCCTACTGGGCTATTCCATTGTGATATCTCCTTTCACATATTCACACAATGTTAGCCCAATAGGTCTTGCTCACCTTCTGCCCTCTTTGCTCTCAATGCAAAATGTACAGCGGAAGACTGAGCCCTATGTGTGCCCAATCAATTCTTATGTTGATATACCTGCTATGTCTGCTGTTCATTTGCCAGTTTCTTTAAAAACAGTTATTCTTCACCATTCCAATCATGTTTGGGGAAAAGGAAATCATATGAGGGCATGCTTTAGTTTTACCCTCAGCATGATACTCTAGTAACTTGTTTCTCCCTTGTCCTTGTTATTACTAAAAGCTCATAATCTTACTGTTTGTTAAACTCATGATTCTTCAATTTGTTTTTTGTTGCAGTTTTAATTCATTAATTTGTTCAACAAATTTTTTGGAGTAGGCCCTACAATGTCATTGTGCCCTACAATGGTCATTAGGGATACATTTAGCAAAGCGGTCCTCATCTCTAGGGTGCTTTTAACCTGGTAGGGTAAACAGAGATTAATTTGATATAACATCTGTGAATATAGGATTACAAGTCGTAGTGAGTAATACTGAAGGAAAAGTACAGGTGTTGGAAGAGTAGACAGACCAGACTTAATCAGGAGGACAGAGAAAGCTCTCCTGGAAGATTATTTGAGCTGTTCTCTCAGGAATGAATGGAGTGAGCTAGGTGGGACAGAAAAACAGGATTAATGGAAGAGAAAAGTGCAGATAGAAAGCCTTCGAGTTAGAAAAGAGCTTAACATCCTGAAGGAACTGAGTGAATACAGCTGTAGCTCAGTGCATGGCACAAAGCAGAAGTTGGTGGGACCTGAGGCTGGGGAGGGCAGATTCAGCATCGTGGTATAAGTGATCTTAAAGATCATGGTCTCTCTTCTCAAAGCAGTGGGAAGGCACTGAAGGGAAACTACTCTGACCTTATCTGTGTCTTCAGATTATCACTTTGGCTTCAGTGAAGAGAAAAGCCTAAAAGAAAGTAAAAGCAGAGTTGAGGGAATTGTTTTGGGTGAAACTTCTTTTTGTCCAAGTGAGAGATGATAGTAGTTTGGACTAGAATGTTTTATAAGTGATAAGAAAAGTAGAGACATTTGAGAGAGATTTAGAGTAAACTGTCCTGTACTCAGGAATGGATGGTACATGAGGGAGTGAGAGAGGAGGTCGTGAAATGGCCACGGTGAGAGGGGGCTAGAAGCACCATCCCAGGTGTGATTGCTAATGACAACACCACAGCGTGTGTGCCCGGCAGTCCGTGTATGACCACCAGATCTCAGCTCCAGAGACAGCGCTGTAAGTCTTACTTCTCTGTTAGGGGTTGGAAGAGAACAGATGCACTTTCTACTTCATTCTTTTCACTGAATTCATCCATCCCCCTTACTTTCATGAAACACGCATTGTGCTAAGTGCTTGAACATAGCTCTGTGTCCAATCAGGAAGGAGGGCGGCAAATGGGCCTGTGCTTACAGTACAGTGGGGTGGGCACGGGAGGGGCTCACCCAGGGTGCTGCAGAAGCACATGGAGGGGACGCTGACTCGGTCTGGAAGGTCCAGTAGGGCTTACTGGAGAAGCTGGCCCCCTCTTGGAATGTGCAGGGTGATAAGTAGGAATTTGACAGGAGAAAAGTGGAAAGAAAAGGCCATCAGAAAAATAAAAACATGTGCAGAAAAGTCAGATTCTAGAATCTGGCTGAGCTTTCCAGAGCAGGGCCTCCGTAGGCTCAGATGTAAAAAGACCCCGGGCATGAGAAGGCAGGAGAGCCATGGTTTGTTTCCTCCCAATTAGTTGGAAACAAGCTGTCCAGCTAGCACAAATTGAATAGCTGATGTCATACACTTGAGCCATTAAATGCTTCCTTGTACTGCTTGTGACAAATTTGTGCAAATCATTTCTCCCACCAGATTGTAAGCACGTGTAAGGGAGAAGCATGATGTAAACATTTATCTGACACAGCCGAGGCTGGTTCTCATTTCATCAAAAATACTCCAGAAGAATTATTAACTGGCAGATAGAAGTAAACTTTCTTGAGATGAATACTTCGGGTCATTGAAACCAAATATATATATGGCTTGAAACTTCTTTTTCAGACGAACTAGATATTTTGTACATATCACTTGTCAGCCTGATTAGTACAGATAATCAAACTTCTTTAAATTTTCAAATGGAAGACGAAAGACAAAACTTTAAGCTGGTAATTGTGCCAATTACAGCTGCTACTGGCACTTTCTTAAGGAAGCAAACTAATTATCACGGTAACAAATGAATATTCACATGTTCTGTTTCATTGGCAGGGAAGTGCCTATTTTTAAATCAGCAAGGAGGCCTTCAATTCAGATTTAGTTTCATATTAATTCCCTTTGTCTTCTTCCCTGTAGCGTTTGCTCTACTCAGGATGACAAATTTATGTTTAGATTTTTTTTTAAATTGAGAACCTGCCTAACTTTTTTTTTTTTAACATTTTTATTGGAGTATAATTGCTTTACAATGCTGTGTTAGCTTCTGCCTTATAACAAAGTGAATCAGCTATATATATACATATACCCATATCTCCTCCCTCTTGCGTCTCCCTCCCACCCTCCCTATACCACCCCTCTAGGTGGTCACAAAGCACTGAGTTTATCTCCCTGTGCTATGTGGTTGCTTCCCACTAGCTATCTATTTTGCATTTGGTAGTATATATATGTCCATGCCACTCTCTCACTTCGTCCCAGCTTACCCTTCCCCCTCCCCATGTCCTCAAGTCCATTCTCTACGTCTGTGCATTTATTCCTGTCCTACCCCTAGGTTCTTCAGAACCATTTTTTTTTGATTCCATATATATGGAATTAGCATACGGTATTTGTTTTTCTCTTTCTGACTTACTTCACTCTGTATGACAGACTCTAGGTCCATCCGCCTCACTACAAATAACTCAATTTCGTTTCTTTTTATGGCTGAGTAATATTCCATTGTATATATGTGCCACATCTTCTTTATCCATTCATCTGTCGACGGACACTTAGGTTTCTTCCATGTCCTGGCTATTGTAAATAGAGCTGCCATAAACATTGTGGTAAATGACTATTTTTGAATTATGGTTTTCTCAGAGTATATGCCTAAGAGTGGACTGCTGGGTCGTATGGTAGTTCTATTTTTAGTGTTTTAAGGAACCTCCATACTGTTCTCCATAGTGGCTGTATCAATTTACATTCCCACTAACAGTGCAAGAGTGTTCCCTTTTCTCCACACCCTCTCCAGCATTTATTGTTTGTAGATTTTTTAATGATGGCCATCTGACTGGTGTGAGGAGATACCTCACTGTAGTTTTGATTTGCATTTCTCTAATGATTAGTGATGTTGAGTATTCTTTCATGTGTTTGTTGGCAATCAGTATATCTTCTTTGTAGAAATGTCTATTTAGGTCTTCTGCCCATTTTTGGATTGGGTTGTTTGTTTTTTTAATATTGAGCTGCTTGTATATTTTGGAGATTAATCCTTTGTCAGTTGCTTTGTTTGCAAATATTTTCTCCCACTATAAGGGCTGTCTTTTCGACTTGTTTGTGGTTTCCTTTACTGTGCAAAAGCTTTTAAGTTTCAGTAAGTCCCATTTGTTTATTTTTGTTTTTCTTTCCATTTCTCTAGGAGGTGGGTCAAAAAGGATCTTGCTGTGATTGATGTCATAGAGTGTTCTGCCTATGTCTTCCTTTAAGAGTTTGATGGTGTCTGGCCTTACATTTAGGTCTTTAATCCATTTTGAGTTTATTTTTGTGTATGGTGTTAGGGAGTGTTCTAATTTCATTCTTTTACATGTAGCTGTCCAGTTTTCCCAGCACCACTTATGGAAGAGGTTGTATTTTCTCCATTGTATATTCTTGCTTCCTTTATCAAATATAAGGTGACCATATGTGCGGGGGTTTATCTCTGGGCTTTCTATCCTGTTCCATTGATCTATATTTCTGTTTTTGTTCCAGTACCATACTGTCTTGATTACTGTAGCTTTGTAGTATAGTCTGAAGTCTGGGAGCCAGATTCCTCCAGCTCTGTTTTTCTTTCTCAAGATTGCTTTGGCTATTCAGGGTCTTCTGTGTTTCCATACAAATTGTGAAACTTTTTGTTCTAGTTCTGTAAAAATGCCTTCGTAGTTTGATAGGGATTGCACTGAATCTGTAGATTGTTTTGTGTAGTATAGTCATTTTCACAATGTTGATTCTTCCAATCCAAGAACATGGTCTATCTCTCCATCTGTTTGTATCATCTTTAATTTCTTTCATCAGTGTCTTAGAGTTGTCTGCATAAAGATCTTTTGTCTCCTTAAGTAGGTTTATTCCTAGGTATTTTATTCATTTTGTTGCAGTGGTAAATGGGAGTGTTTCCTTAATTTCTCTTTCAGATTTTTCATCATTAGTGTATAGAAATGCAAGAGATTTCTGTGCATTAATTTTGTACCCTACTACTTTACCAAATTCAGTGATTAGCTCTAGTAGTTTTCTGGTAGCATCTTTAGGATTCTCTATGTATAGTGTTATGTCATCTGCAAACAGTGACAGTTTTACTTCTTCTTTTCTCATTTGGATTCCTTTTATTTCTTTTTCTTCTCTGACTGCTGTTGCTAAAAGTTCCAAAACTATGTTGAATAATAGTGGTGAGAGTGGGCAACCTTATATTGTTCCTGATCTTAGTGGAAATGGTTTCAGTTTTCCATGACTGAGAATGATGTTGGCTGTCCCTTTGTCATATATGGCCTTTATTATGTTGAGGAAAGTTCCCTCTGTGCCTTTCTGGAGGGTTTTTATCATAAATGGGTGTTGAATTTTGTCAAAGCTTTTTCTGCATCTTTTGAGATGATCTTATGGTTTTTCTCCTTCAATTTGTTAATATGGTGTATCACGTTGATTGATCTGCATATATTGAAGAATCCTTGCATTCCTGGGATAAACCCCACTTGATCATGGTATATGATCCTTTTAATGTGCTGTTGGATTCTGTTTGCTAGTATTTTGTTGAGGATTTTTGCATCTATGTTCATCAGTGCTATTGAACTGTAGTTTTCTTTTTTGTGACATCTTTGTCTGGTTTTGGTGTCACAGTGATGGTGGCCTTGTAGAATGAGTTGGAAACTGTTCCTCCCTCTGCTATATTTTGAAAGAGTTTGAGGAGGACAGGTGTTAGCTCTTCTCTAAATGTTTGATAGAATTCGCCTGTGAAGCCATCTGGTCCTGGGTTTTCCTTTGTTGGAAGATGTTAATCAGTCTCAATTTCAGTGCTTGTGATTGGTCTGTTTATATTTTCTTTTTCTTCCTGGTTCAGTCTCAGAAGATTGTGCTTTTGTAAGAATTTGTCCATTTCTTCCAGGCTGTCCATTTTATTGGCATATAGTTGCTTGTAGTAATCTCTCATGATCCTTTGTATCTCTGAAGTGTCAGTTGTTACTTCTCCTTTTTCATTTCTAATTCTATTCAGTCTTCTCCTTTTTTCTTGATGAGTCTGGCTAATGGTTTATCAATTTTTTTAACTTCTCAAGGAACAAGCTTTTAGTTTTACGGGTCTTTGTTATTGTTTCCTTCATTTCTTTTTCATTTATTTCTGATCTGATCTTTATGATCTCTTTTCTTCTGCTAACTTTGGGGGTTTTTTGTTCTTATTTCTCTAATTGCTTTAGGTGTAAGGTTAAGTTGTTTATTTGAGATGTTCCTTGTTTCTTGAGGTAGGATTGTATTGCTATAAACTTCCCTCTTAGAACTGTTTTTGCTGCATCCCATAGGTTTTGGGTCATCGTGTTTTCATTATCATTTGTTTCTAGGTATTTTTTGATTTTCTCTTTGATTTCTTTAGTGATCTCTTGGTTATTTAGTAGTGTATTGTTTAACCTCCATGTGTTTGTATTTTTTACAGATTTTTTTCCCAGTAATTGATTTCTAATCTCATAGTGCTGTGGTTGGAAAAGATACTTGATATGATTTCAATTTTCTTAAAGTTACCAAGGCTTGATTTGTGACCCAAGATATGATCTATCCTGGAGAATGTTCCATGACCACTTGAGAAGAAAGTGTATTCTGTTGTTTTTGGATGGAATGTACTATAAATATCAACTAAGTCCATCTTGTTTAATGTATCATTTAAAGCTTGTGTTTCCTTATTTATTTTCATTTTGGATGATCTGTCCATTGGTGAAAGTGGGGTGTTAAAGTCCTCTACTATGATTGTGTTATTGTCGATTTCCCCTTTTATGGCTGTTAGCATTTGCCTTATGTATTGAGGTGCTCCTATGTTGGATGCATAAATATTTACAATTGTTATACCTTCTTCTTGGATTGATCCCTTGATCATTATGTAGTGTTCTTCTTTGTCTCCTGTAATAGTCTTTATTTTAAAGTCTATTTTGTCTGATATGAGAATTGCTACTCCAACTTTCTTTTGATTTCCATTTGCATGGAATATCTTTTTCCATCCCCTCACTTTCAGTCTGTATGTGTCCCTAGGTGTGAAGTGGGTCTCTTGTAGACAGCATATATATGGGTTGTGTTTTTGTATCCTTTCAGCCAGTCTGTGTCTTTTGGTGGGAGCATTTAATCCATTTACATTTAAGGTAATTATCGATATGTATGTTCCTATTACCATTTTCTTAATTGTTTTGGGTGTGTTATTGTAGGTCTTTTCCTTCTCTTGTGTTTCCTGCCTAGAGAAGTTCCTTTAGCATTTGTTGTAAAGCTGGTTTGGTGGTGCTGAATTCTCTTAGCTTTTGCTTGTCTTTAAAGGTTTTAATTTCTCCATCAAATCTAAATGAGGTCCCTTCTGGGCAGAGGAATCTTGGTTGTAGGTTTTTCCCTTTCATCACTTTAAATATGTCCTGCCACTCCCTTCTGGCTTGCAGAGTTTCTGCTGAAAGATCAGCTGTTAACCTTATGGGGATTCCCTTGTGTGTTATTTGTTGTTTTTCCCTTTCTGCTTTTAATTTTTTTCTTTGTATTTTATTTTTGATAGTTTGATTAATATGTGTCTTGGCATGTTTCTCTTTGGATTACCCTGTATGGGACTCTCTGTGCTTCCTGGACTTGATTAACTATTTCCTTTCCCATATTAGGGAAGTTTTCAACTATAATCTCTTCAAATATTTTCTCAGTCCCTTTCTTTTTCTCTTCCTCTTCTGGGACCCTTATAATTCGAATGTTGGTGTGTTTAGTGTTGTCCCAGTGGTCTCTGAGACTGTCCTCAATTCTTTTCATTCTTTTTTCTTTTTTGTGCTCTTCCGTAGTTATTTCCACTGTTTTATCTTACAGGTCACTTATCCGTTTTTTTGTCTCAGTTATTCTACTATTGATTCCTTCTAGAGAATTTTTAATTTCAATTATTGTGTTCTTAATCATTGTTTACTCTTTAGTTCTTCTAGGTCCTTGTTAAACGTTACTTGTATTTTCTCCATTCTATTTCCAAGATTTTGGATCACCTCTTCTGTCATTACTCTGAATTCTTTTTCAGGTAGACTGCCTATTTCCTCTTTATTTGTTTGGTCTGGTGCGTTTTTACCTTTCTCCTTCATCTGCTGTGTGTTTCTCTGTCTTCTCATTTTGCTGACCTTACTGTGTTTGGGGTCTCCTTTTCTCAAGCTGCTGGCTCATAATTCCTGTTGTTTTTGGTGTCTGCCCCCAGTGACTAAGGTTGGTTCAGTGGGTTGTGTAGGCTTCCTGGTGCAGGGGACTAGTGCCTGTGCTCTGGTGAATGAGACTGGATCTTTTCTTTCTTTCTGGTGGGCAGGTCCATATCCGGTGGTGTGTTTTGGGGTGTCTGTGACCTTATTATGATTTTAGGCAGCCTCTCTGCTAATGGTTGGGGTTGTGTTCCTGTCTTGCTAGTTGTTTGGCTTAGGGTGTCCAGCATTGGAGCTTGCTGGTTGTTGAGTGGAGTTGGCTCTTAGCATTGAGATGGAGATTTCTGGGAGAACTTTTGCCATTTGCTATTATGTGTAGCCAGGAGGTCTCTAGTGGACCAATGTGCTGAACTCACTTTCCCACCTCAGAGGCACAGGCCTGACACTGGGCCTGAGCACCAAGACCCTGTCAGCCACACAGCTCAGAAGAAAAGGGAGAAAAAAAGAAAGAAAGAAAGAAAAAATAATAATATAAAATAAAGTTATTAAAATAAAAAATAATTATTAAACATAAAAAGAATTAAAAAGTAATAAAAAAAAGAAAGATAGAAAGAAGAGAGCAACCAAACCAAAAACAAATCCACCAATGATAACAAGTGCTAAAAACTATACTGAAAACAAATAAACAAACAAAAACAAGGACAGACAGAACTCTGGGACAAATGGTAAAAGCAAAGCTTTAGAGACAAAATCACACAAAGAAGCATACATATACACACTCACAAAAAGAGAAAAAGGAAAAATATATGTATATCATTGCTCCCAAAGTCCACCACCTCAGTTTTGGAATGATTCTTCGTCTATTCAGGTATTCCACAGATGCAGGGTACATCAAGTTGACTGTGGAGATGTAATCCACTGCTCCTGAGGCTGCTGGGAGAAATTTCCCTTTCTCTTCTTTGTTCACACAGCTCCTGGGGTTCAGCTTTGGATTTGGCTGCCCCTCTGCGTGTAGGTCACCTGAGGGCGTCTGTTCTTCGCTCAGACAGGACGGGTTAAAGGAGCAGCTGATTTAGGGGCTCTGGCTCACTCAGGCTGGGGGGAGGGAGGGGTACGGATGCAGGGCGAGCCTGCGGCGGCAGAGGGTGGCGTAACGTTGCAACAGCCTGAGGTGCATTGTGTGTTCTCCCGGGGAAGTTGTCCCTGGATCACAGGACCCTGGCAGTGGCAGGCTGCACAGGCTCCTGGGAGGGGCGGTGTGGAGAGTGACCTGTGCTTGCACACAGGCTTCTCGGTGGTGGCAGCAGCAGCCTTAGCGTCTCATGCCCGTCTCTGGTGTCTGTGCTGATAGCCACAGCTCGTGCCCGGGTCTGGAGCTCGTTTAGGCAGTGCTCTGAACCCCCTCTCCTCGTGCACCCTGAAACAATGGTCTCTTGCCTCTTTGGCAGCTCCAGACTTTTTCCCAGACTCCCTCCCGGCTAGCTGTGGCGCACTAGCCCCTTCAGGCCGTGCTCACGCCGCCAACCCCAGTCCTCTCCCTGCGATCCGACCGAAGCCCGAGCCTCAGCTCCCAACCCCCACCCAACCCGGCGGGTGAGCAGACAAGCCTCTCGGGCTGGTGAGTGCTGGTCGGCACCGATCCTCTGTGCGGGAATCTCTCCACTTTGCCCTCCGCACCCCTGTGGCTGCGCTCTCCCCCGTGGCTCCGAAGCTTCCCCCCTCCGCCACCTGCAGTCTCCGCCCGTGAAGGGGCTCCTAGTGTGTGAAACCTTTCCTCCTTCACAACTCCCTCCCAGAGGTGCAGGTCCCATCCCTATTCTTTTGTCTCTGTTTTTTCTTTTTTCTTTTGCCCTACCCAGGTACGTGGGGAGTTTCTTGCCTTTTGGGAGATTTGAGGTCTGCCAGCATTCAGTAGGTGTTCTGTAGGAGTTGTTCCACATGTAGATATATTTCTGATGTATTTGTGGGGACAAAGGTGATCTCCACATCTTACTCTTCCACCATCTTGAAGGTCTTCTATCTCAGTTCTTAAAGTATTGTTATAGGGAATGGTTTATGCATATTTTTGAAATTTCATCTGATCCTTTCTTGGTTTACTAGAAAATCCTAACAATTATAAAGCTATTATTGTTTTGAAGTCACTAAGGTTGAAACTGCATATATTGTGACAGTCCTCTGAGATGTGTAAGGTCTGCCTTCCACCTGGTAATTAAGAAAGCCAGCTTCTTTCTCACTTGTGATTTTGCCATCTCCTGGGACATTGGAGTCCTTCACTCTCAGCTTCGTCGTGGAATTTGAAAACCTGCCTAACTTTTAAGTTATTTTATTTTCTTAAGTATAGGTATTTTGGACTTTATGGGATGGTTCAAGAAGTGACTGTACTGCCAGATGTAAAAATCTAAATCATTTTCCAGTGTTCAAACCCCTAACAGTCTTCAACAATGTCCACCCAGTGTATGTTTTGACTGTTTATGTTTGACCAAAATATGTGTGGGTGACACGAGGGTATTATAAAGTAAAGAACTAGAGAAAGGGACTCAAGAATTCCAATCTGGATCTTTAAACTCTGATCTACACTTCCATGAAGTAAGTACTGGCTGGACTGCTGTCTCACTGTGAAAGTACTGACTTTCACTTCCTGCTATGACCTTATGTAATTTATCTATTTGTGCTTCCTGTTTGCATCTGGTTATCATCTTTAATCAGCTTACTTCCCAGCAGGGGACGATTTATTTCTGTTGCTGTCTTGCTGTTTTGCAACTTAAATTGTTTTTGCCTTTAAGTTTCTTATACTTTTTCTATTCCTTAACCTCAAAGGCATGCCAACACATAGCAATAGTGATTGTAAAAATCAAACAGTCTATATGTGTGAAGGTCAAAAAGGTACTGTTAAAAAAACAATCAAATGCTGTCCTGAAATTTTGTGCGTATGCTATGTATATCTTTGTATATGGTAAAATGTATCCATTTCAATAAATGTAAGCTAATGTTCCTGTTGAAATTCTTAAAAAAAACACTAAATTTTTAATATTTGAAAATAGCTCTCAAGAATCGTTTCCCTTAGAATTGATGAGGAAACAGCAACCTGACCAGAAACAACACTAACCAAAGGAAGCACCAGGGCCTGGACAATGCTGGAAAGCCAAACTGAGGGCTCTTAGCAATGATCCACAACATGTCCTGCAATTTATATTCTGTGTGTGGGCAGGGAGTGCATTAGGCGTGTTCACCTTTGTATCCTGAATGCCTGACAGAGAGTAAGGTTTTATATTTATCTTTGAAGCTTTCATTTATGTTGAATTAACTGATAGGCAACTTTACAGTGATTTTTAATTTACTTAAGTTGTACATTTATGATCTTTATTTACAAGAAATGATATCATTGGTAATCCCTGTGATTTCATTGGTATTTGTGAGGATGTTGGTGAGATATTATTTGATAATAGTTCTATATGACTGGTTGGGGAAAAATACTATAAATAATTAGCAGTATATCTTTTTCTAGAACTAGCAATTCTCCGTTGCAGGTTATAAGTTCATTGTCTTGAAGAAAGACCATTTGTCAGACACAGCATATTTTCATGCCTTCCATTGTTTTTGGGGGGGGGGGGAACAATGTTTCTTTATGACTTGGAATAAAATTATAAAGCCAAATAACTGGACTGTGTGACATAGGAAAATTTTCATGCAATATATTCATTTCCTAAAAAAAAATTTTAAAGTCAAATTTATATTCAACTACATAGGGCAGTGAAGTAGGTATCCTCATATGAATAATATGTAACATGACAGAAATATAATCAAATCAATGCTGGATAACAGAAATTAATTACAAAATTAAACTAATTTTTATTTCACATTTGTAAGATGAAAGACAAAATCTCAAATAGTGATTTTTCTTCAGAAGACTAACTTAATCATCAAAATATAGGCAATGTATTATATGATGATCTGTCAACTTCTGGTTTTCACAGAAATAAATTAACATATGGAAACTCAGGCAATATTTCCTTCAGCTTCCCTTTGTAATAGGAATACTGGGAACTCAAAGAGGAACCAGGGGAGAGTGTCAATGGTGATGAAAGGACAATACACTATACTAAATTTATGAATTATTTTAAGCGGAAAAGAGCATGATTTACAAATGAATTAAATACCCTATGACTGAGTGAATCTATTTTCACTTTAGTAGAACAGCAATAAGTGAAAAAATAATGGGAAGAAAAATTATGACTATTCTTATATATGATATTTAAATATCACATTACAAAGCAGTCCCAGACAGGAAATATTTACACTATCTTGTGATGGTTAATTTTACATGTCAACGTGACTGGGCCCTGGGGTGCCCAGACATTTGGTTAAACATTATTTGGGTATTTCTGTGAGAGTTTTTTGACTGAGATTAACATTTAGATCAGTAGACTGAGCAAAGAAGATTGCTCTCCATCATGTGCGTGGGCCTCATTTTATCAGTTGAAGACCTGGATAGAACAAAAGGCTGACCTTCCCCTGAGTGAGAGAGAATTCTCCTACCTGACAGGTGGCCTTTGAACAGAAGTATTTGCTCTTGCTGGTTCCATAGCAGCTTTCAGCCTTTGGAGTTGAACAGGGACACTGGCTCTGCCTATTTTGGATGGCCGCCTCCAAAATTGCTTGAGCCAGTTTCTTAAAATAAATCTCTCTCTCTGTCCCTCTCTGTCTCTCTCTGTCCCTGGATGGATGGATGGATGGATGGATGGATGGATTGATGGATAGATATAGAAGTCTTGTTGCTTACATTTCAACCCCAAATGCCCACATTCATCCTATGAATTTCATCCCCACATACAATATTGCCACACTGGGAATGGCCTGTAGGTGGGGGACAGGAATGGCTGGGGGCAATGTATGAGATAATTACTACAAGTTTTCATCAGGTATGGATCTATAAATTCTATCTTTAAGATTAGGAGATATATTCTTTAATAGTGAACATAAACTAGAGTACAGTTCCCAATCCTTTTCTGCAATTCCAAAATCCAAAGATCCCTGAAAACAAGTTTTTTTCCTGGGTTTGGTGTTAAAACTCATTTGGAAACAAAACTGATCTGAACCGACAGCAGAACATTCCTAACTCTTTTTAATCCCATTTAGTGTGAGTGTTCATTTATATTACTATAGAAATCTTAATGAGTTTGCCTCCAGAGTGCTGCCCTGCAAACCCTGGAATTCTACATGACATATCTAAATTCTGAACTGTATCTGGCACCAAGGATTTAGAATAAAATATTGTGGACCTGCAATTATTTTTCAGATACTGCCATGAGGAAGGTATATAACAGGTGATATTCTTAGGTTTCAAGAAATTTAAGAAAAGAATTTAAAATAAGGAGATTTACAGAAGGATACTTCAATTGCACACAGAAATGAAGAGAGAGATGCAAATTATAGTAGTTTCAGTTTAACATGATTTCAATCAGGGAATTCAGGCAGTCGAAGCAAATTGTTGGCTACTGCCTCTCTCAGTTCTCTGCATGAAGGAAGACAAGGTCTTCAGGGGCTCAGAGCTCTGATACTTACATCATAGAAGAAAGAGGCTTTTCTGTGCCAACTCCATATAGAAATACATTGGATAAAATATTCAATTACTTTGCTGGGTTCACATGTTAATTCTTAGGCCACTCTTCCTGGTTATGGAACAGGGAGCAGGCCTTTGTCATGGGCCTGACTGTGGGCAGTGTGCCAGGGTCTGTCAATTGCTAGCTCCAACATGATGACCTCATGGTTGGACTGGAGGGAAACAGAACCTCAAAGAAGGTTGGTTTTAAACTAGTAGGTAAAAAAGCTGTCTCCCATAAGATGACTAACCAGCAGAAAGAAAATCATACCAAATATTCATCACTCTGGCAAAACTAGGGAACAGAGAGAACTATTTCAGCTCACATTTCGAGTTTAAGATTCCTAAATTAAAACTAAAGATAATATGTCATTACATTTTAAGCAAAATCAACCTACTGAATCCTATTTTTTATTTTTAATACTTCAAAAAAATTTTATGGTATAATAGACTAATGCTTTACTTTATATTCTTGTGATCTGTCTCTACATATACTGATAAATGAACAAGTATGTCATCTACTATGCCAAAGGGTTTCTTTGAAAAACAAATCATTATCTGCCATGTCACCAGTATGGTACTTCATCAATTAATATTTTCAGTGGCTTTGAAATAATTCAAGGATATACATACCCAATGGGTTTAATAAAACTAAATTTGAACATTAGTGCTCCAATGTGGTGATGAATATATTTTCATTGAAAGAAAAATGAAAGGAAGAACCAAAAAACAAACGTAGGCACCTGGACTACATTTTGATCATAATTATTTCTGCTCTTTGTGAAATAAAGAAAAACCTAATGCAATCATTTCATTTGTTAATAAATAATTCTGTATCAACAGGCTGCAAAAATATTTAAAACAGTCATTTAGGAATAATGAAATGGTGATAATCATGAAAAAAATAAAATGACATAAAACTCTAGGAAGATCCTAAGATGTCTTTACTTTATCAAGTTTTCTTCATCCAAATCATTCCATATTGGTGTCCCAATTATTTGAGCTTTTATGACATCTGCTGCCAACCATTCAATTTGCCCTTCATTGTATACAATCTGACATTATCACTGAATCTAATACTGAATGCAAATTATAGCTTCCATTAACTTGTGAGCTTTTTAAGGTAAATATATTACACTTCATTTATATTTTCTCTTCAGTACCTATTATTATATGTATACACTAGGCATTAAACAATACTTGAAAACTGAATTTTTTTTTTAAGAGTTAATGGGGAATTCTTGGATAATTAGTTTTAGACCCAGGGTTAATTTATTCAACAAGTTATATATGATATTTTTGCCAACTATAATGAGTTATCAAATTTCCTAAATTTTTCATTAGTCTGTATTCCAATGACATCCCTATTAGATCAAGTAAGGAAAGTATTCACCTAAAGACAACACAAATGTCTTTTCCAGAACTAAGTTGATCACCTCTCAAACATAATTGCAAGTTTAAAGCATAATTACTAACTCATGCATATGATGTAAATACACTGTTGTAACATTTCATTTTTTATCTTTAATGCAGACCCAGGAAATATTTTCTGAATTATTTTTGCCTCCACTATACTCCTTAATGTTATCAGGGCAGTCGATCTAAAATACATCTGTTGAATGGATAAAAAAGATATGGCACACATATACAATGCAATATCACTCAGCCATAAAAAGGAACGAAATTGAGTTCTTTGTAATGAGGTGGATGGACCTAGAGTCTGTCATACAGGGTGAAGTAAGTCAGAAAGAGAAAAACAAATACCATATGCTAATGCATATATATGGAATCTAAAAAAACGGTACTGATGAACCTAGTGGCAGGGCAGGAATGAAGATGCACATGTAGAGAATGGACTTGAGGACACAGAGGGGGGAAGGGGAAGCTGGGATGAAGTGAGAGAGTAGCACTGACATACATACACTACCAAATGTAAAATGGATGGCTAGTGAGAAGCTGCTGCATAGCACAGGGAGATCAGCTTGGTGCTTTGTGACCACCTAGAGGGGTGGGATAGGGAGGGTGGGAGGGAGGGATATGGGGATATATGTATACATATAGCTGATTCACTTGGTTGTACAGCAGAAACTAACACAACATTGTAAAGCAATTATACTACAATAAAGACAAAAAAAAACCCCACATCTGTGATTGTGTCTCTTTGTAACTTAAAAACTTTTCAGAATGGTCCAATGCAAACTGAAAAACTCAAACTTCTAAGTAGGAAGGTCCCTTTCCATCCCTGCCTTGCTGTCTTCTCATCTTGCTCTACCAATCGTTATGCTGTGTAACCTGTGGTAGCAACAGCCAAGGTATTCTTCTCCAAATACTCTAATAATTTTTCCACTGTGGTGAACTCCACTTTAAACACTTCTTCCCCACTCATTTACCAGTCTAAGTTCAAATACTAAGTTCAACAACTAGCATTTGAAAGTTTCTTCTAGCTTACCTATAGTAAAAATAAGAAAACTTAAATCATCCAAAAGTCCAACATTTAGAAATAATCATTTTTAAGCAAAAGATAACTATCAACTCAAATATCTCTTTAGACAGATGTACCAGCCACTTGCATGTTTATTCTGCCTTTTCTCTGCATATTCTGCCATCCTTGGTCACTGGGTTCTGGCTAGGTTTTGCTGTTATGAGGAATTGACAGGATCACAAAGACTGGGAAGAGTTAGTTCTCTTTTGTTTCTGCTTTGAGATGCTTCTCTGTCAATAGGTATTTCTCTCCATAGCCGCAGCTCACTTTGGACAGTCCCTGAATCTGTGGTTCTGGCTGCTACCATGCAGCTTTCACATACATTCAGTCAACCCATTCCAATCTGGTAACCCTAGCTTTGGGACTGAGGTACCATCACATCTATCATCTCCAGCTGTAGGGTGATACGGACTTCTTGGTGTTGCTAATCTATAGATTCTCTAAATGGCCCCTACTAGCCTTTCAGCTCTTTAAACATCTTTGCAATTAGTCTCCAGTAGTCAAGTCCTTCCATTGGACTACCTGGCGTGTGAGCTCGGTTTCTTGGACCAGATCCTGACTCATACGACATATGCAAGTAGAAGGACTGATCAGTCAGGAGATAAAGCAATCTTTAAAATGTGCTCATACAGTTAATGCTATTTTAGTAACAATATTTAATTGGATTTATTTAAATTTAGTAAAAGAACATCTCAAGTAAAACTGAAAACCTCAGTAAAACCCTGCTGAAAAATTAAATATAAATTTCTTTATCATAAGAGAGATTGTTCTCTTAAAAGATCCCTCAGAGGTTAGGAATAAATAGTAATTAAAGCAAAGGACTTCAGTTGGTATTATTTAACTATGTGTTTTAATTTTAGATATTACCAGATTCAGAGATTAAAACTTGAAACTCTCATAGTTCTCACTTCCACTCTGATCACTTCCTTATTTTTGTAAACAAAATGTATATTTCAATCTCTTCTGCAACCAGTTTCACACATTTTCTTATAGAAATTCTGATAATCACTACTGGATCAAATTTTCTGCCATTCCTGAATTCCCTACAAGGATGCAGTACATAATTTGTTGAATTATTTTATCAATTCTATTGCAGTATACATTTTACAATTATAATATACAATATACAGGTGATGTATTGTACAACTTCTTTCATATTTGAGAAGGCCTGCCTGTCACTTCTGTACATAAAGGAATGCTTGGTTAGATACTGGAATGGGAAATGCTGTGGGCAGCTTTACACTACTATCTCAACCTGGAATTCTCACTTGCATACTTTTAATGTGGATATTTTTCCATTTTACTACAAGTTTAGCAAGTCTTGAACTATTTATAATTCATCACTATAGGTCCCTAACCCCTGGCATATAATAGATTATCAATACATGCTTGATGCACAAAGATTAATGCATGAATGAATACATAAATATAATATATAGCCACTAGAAAATTAGAAAGTTTTCAGTTCAACCAAACAATCCTTACACATAAATGACACAAGAAATCAGTCTGAAACCTGAAATATCTTTTCATGTAGTTGGATGAAATGAGTACCCCTTGTTCTTTGACAGAGTGGTGAGAAGAAGTTTTGTACATCTCTTACATTTTTCCTTTTTTACTGATTTTATGATGGTTACAGTGGAACAATTAAATAATATTTCTTCCTCCAAAATAAAAGGTTAATTCCCTTGGGAGATATAAAAATTTAGCTTAATTTTGAGTGATATAATAACATCATTTTCTAAGGCTCAGCTTTGATGATAAAAGAAAGATAATACCTGAGCAAATAAATATGTGATATGGGCAAAATATTGCTACTATACAATGGAAAAGATTACAGTATAAAAATGTACTTCTTGGTCATCATCAAAAAGCCTACAAATAACAAATGCTGGAGAGGGTGTGGAGAAAAGGCAACCCTCCTACACTGTTGGTAAGAATGTAAACTGGTGCAGCCACTATGGAAAATAGTATGGAGGTTCCTTAAAAAACTAGAGTTACCATGTGATCCAGCAATCACACTCTTGGGCATATATCCGGAAAAAAACTAATTCGAAAAGTACACGCACCCCAATGTTCATACCAGCACCATTTACAATAGCCAAGACATGGAAGTAACCTAAGTGTCCATCAACAGAGGAATGGATAAAGAAGATGTGGTATATATATATATATATGTATATATATAATGGAATATTACTCGGCCATAAAAAAGAACGAAATAATGCCATATGCAGCAACATGGATGGACCTAGAGATTGTCATACTGAGTGAAGTAAGTCAGAGGAAGACTAATATCATATGATATCGTTTATATGTGGAATCTAAGGATACGAATGAACTTATTTACAAAACAGAAATAGAGTCACAGATGTAGAAAACAAACTTACGGTTACCGGGGTGGGGGGAAAGCAGGGGGAGGGATAAATTGGGAGATTGGGATTGACATATACCACTACTATATATAAAATAGGTAACTAATAAGGACCCACTCTATAGTACAGGGAACTCTACTCAATACTCTGTAATGGCCTATATGGGAAAAGAATCTAAAAAAGTGGATATATGTATATGTATAACTGATTCATTTTGCTGTATACCTGAAACTAACACAACACTGTAAATCAACTATACTTCAATAAAAAAGATACTTCTTGGGACTTTCCTGGTGGTCCAGTGACTAAGACTCCGTGCTCCCAATGCAGGGGGCCTGGGTTAGATCCCCGGTCAGGGAACTAGATCCCGCATGCTGCAACTAAAGATCCCACATGCTGCAACTAAGACACAGTGCAGCCAAATACATAAATATATATATAAAAAAAGAAAAGATACTTCTTTTGCTTCATAATATTATTACTTTACTACTATTATTAATATTATCCATTCATAGACTCTAGCCATCTCTAATCACTCATTCTTACTGAAATCTGCTCATACCACAAGTTCCCAGAACACCCTCTACATAGTGAATTGATGTATGTGTATTTATTTCTTAAAATCCCCAAAACTTACTTCACAGGTTTATTTTGAGGGTTAAAAACAATCTATATAGTTTACAGCACAGGGCATAATAAATGGTAATAATTCAATAAATAGTATATATTTATACAACCATCATTATCATCATCACCAAATTCTCTCCATTATTCTCAGGATAAAATTCAAAATTTTCAGTTTTCTGTGAATGCCTTCCAAGATTTTATGCCTGTCCACATCTCCAGTAGGAATGAGATAACATACTCCCCAAGCCCAATCATGGTGAGTTACTTTCAGTTCTCCTAATAAGACAAGTGGTCTCTTACTTCTGGACTTTTGAATATGCTATTATTTCACCCTGAATATATTCTTTTCCTTCTTCACTCAAAAGAAGACCAAATAGAAGAAAAGTGTTTCCCCATATGAGAAAGTTTCTTTACCCTCCAAAGCAGAGATCTCCATATAAAATAAGCATAAGAATAAATATTAACATGGATGAGAGAGAACTTCCATTTCTGGAAGTACATAGACTAAACACTCTGACAGACGCTCCCATCTAAAATAATCTAAAAATGACATGTAAAATATAGAAAAAGAGAACTTAAAATAAAACTCTGTAAAGGTGGGAACTTGATGAAGTAAGCAGGCATTTAAAATTGAATTCTGAATACAGAGTATGGCCAACATCCTTATGCAGATGAGTTTTACCAAACTTTTAAGGGACAAACTATTTTAATTTAAAATAAATACTTCTGGGACTTCCCTGGTGGTGTAGTGGTTAAGAATCCACCTGCCAGTGAAGGGGACATGGGTTCGATCCCTGGTCCGGGAAGATCCCACATTCCGCAGAGCAACTAAGCCTGCATGCCACAACTACTGAGCGGTGAGCCACAACTACTGAAGCCCATGCACCTAGAGCCCGTGCTCTGCAACAAGAGAAGCCACCGCGATGAGAAGCCCACGCACTGCAACGAAGAGTAGCCCCTGCTCGCTGTAACTAGAGAAAGCCCACGCACAGCAACAAAGACCCAACACAGCCAAAAATAAATAAAAATAAAAATAATTTTAAAAAATAAAATAAAATAAATACTTCTGAGTATACAAATAGAGAAGTATTACCCATGTCATTTTACAGGACTAGTAAATTTGATTTGATATCCACATCTAACAAAGATAGTACAAAAAATGGAAAACGGCATGTCAATCTCACTCATAAATAGAAATGTGAACATACTAAACCAAATACTAGCAAATAGACTCAGTTATTCATAAAACATTAATAAATTTATCCCAGAAGTGAGAGGTTGATTTTAACATTAGAAAGAATGAAGTTCACCAATACAAAAATATTAAAGACACTTAATCACCTCAAAGATGAAGAAAAGCATTCATTTGTGGAAAAAAACCCCCAAAAACAAAACTTAAACTATGAACTGAATTAAACTTCCATAAATTTATAAACCTGTAGCAAACAGAATTCTTAGTAGAGAAAAGAAGTTAACATTCACTCTAATATTAGGGACAAGAATGCCTGCTATACCCAATTTTTTTTTTGACATTGTACTAAATGTTCTAGCCAGCTCAGCAAAGTCAAGAAAAATAAGTATAGGTTTGCAACAACTGGGAAGGAAGGAATATGGTTCTCATTATTTTCGTATGATGATTATTTACAGCAAAAATACAAAATAAAATCTCCCAATATGTATTTACAATATCAGGTTTCTGGATACAAAATCAGTATACAAAAATAAATTGCATTTTATTCAGCAGCAATAAAATCTGTATAAGTACTTTACAGGGGAAAAGCAATGAAACATTCTTTGGTCATTCCCAGCTGATTAAAAATGTTATAAATATTGTACTAGAGTTTAAAAATTACCATGACAGTGACATACAGTGGCATTTCTGCCTTCTACTGCTTTGCTTCGATTCCTTGCTTATGATTGATGCATACTCAATTAAAGTAAGTATATCTTCCTATATATTAGACTACAATTTAGGAATATATACCATCTCAAGCAAAATCACTCTCATCTGCAAAAAAGAGATTAGATCTCTTCTGGAGGAAGGTAGTTGATCTTACATTTATCAAGAGATATTTAAGATATACTTATAAGTTATTAAGAGGTAAATATGTTTAATGTATTAGTTTGGACTATATGGAATTCCTAATTTGTAGGTTAAGAATGACTGAATATTAGCAAACTCATAATGCAGCCTAATATGTCACGGTTTGGTGATACGTAATCTCCCACGGAAAAAGAAGTTTGAATTATGTGGGAACTTCTAAAAAGAATAAGTCTCAAACATAATTCCTTCTCCTCAAAATATGGGTTGTATTCTATAATTTGATATTTCAGAATAATGAGTTGTATCTCTTACTTGGATGAGATGTGGTGAAAAAATATTTTATGTTCCTTATCAAATTCTTTTGTTTATTTAAATGCAATTTAAATGTATAATTTATCTTCCACAATAACATAACATTGTAAATCAACTGCACGTCAATAAAAAACAAAAACAAAAAAACAAAACAAAAAATATGGAAAATGTATATCCAGTGCCAGATCACTTCTCATTACCTCCAACCTACCACTCTGGTCCAAAATAATATCTTCTCTCCTCTAAAATGACTGCAATAACTTTGTAACTGATTTCTCAGTATGAAGGATACTGTAAAAATATAGGATCATTATTTCACTCTTGAGTTCAAACCCTTCCATATCTTTCAGAATAAAACTCAGACTTTTCATGTGACTGTCAAGACCCTGTAAGATCAGAACTTCTGTTGCTTCACTGCTCTCACCTCTTGACCTTCACCCTGACCTCTGATATTTCCTCTCTTCCAGCCAGAAGAGTTGACCACATTTCTGCTCCTTGAAATGTGAGAGAAACAACCATCTCAGGACCTTTGCACTTGCTATTTCCTCTGCCTGGAATGCTTTCCCCCCAGATACATTCATTGCTCCTTCCAGAGCTTCCTTCAGAAGGAACTTTTCAGCAAGACCTTTCCTGGCTGCCCTGTGAACAACTTCAACTCATGGCTGCCTACCATCACCATCACTTCCCCACTTTATTACAACTCCTAGCATTTACCCTTGTGCTGTAAATGTTCACACATTTAGCCAACTGAGTGTCCTCCCTCCCTCATAATAAAACTCCATTAAAACACAGATTTTTGTCTGTGTTGATCTCTAATGTAAACATTGCCTAACACATGGTGGGTGTTCAGTTCCTATTTTTTACTTAATGATTGAACATAAACTGTATAGACTCAAAATTTGTGCAATAAGATTAGCATTAGATCAAAAAATCCACTGCTGCAAAGGTTTTTTTTAATTAAGGATTAATTTAATACAACTCTACGATAGACTATGGTGGAGATTCATACAGGAAAATTAATTCTAATTAAGAGTATAATTGGCCCAAAGGTAAACAGCATGTGTTCTGGACCTTTTGAATTGGAAGAAAGGGTTTTTAATTTCATTCCATCCTAGATTTTCAGCTTTTTAAATTATGGCACACATTTTATAAAGGACTGGTCATGAAAATCCAAATTACATAAGCATGACAGATGGTTGTGTCTTTGTTTGCTGTAAATTTTATTTAAAATATGCAAAGAATCCTACTGTGAGTACCATAAACAGTGCACAGTCATCTCATATGACTTTGGGACAGGGAGACTGACTGACTGAAATGCACAAATAATCAGAAATCTCATTTGTACCATATTTGTAAATTACTATTTCATGAAACCCTCTGTTGGACTAGCCAGTATAAAACACCTGATATACTGCCTTCCCTCTGGGGGTACAGAGCTCATACAAAAGCTGAAGGAGGGAGAAACAGTGAGCCCAGACCATCTACGAACTGAGTAATTGCGAATCCAGGCTGGTGGTGTGCTCTGTCTGAGGGTGCTTGTTCTTGATTCTCTCACCACATTTCAGCGACCACACTTCAGCAGTGGGGATATAAATGTGCCACAGTGTTCCCAATAAAACTAGTTATTAGCCTTCAGAGCAGCATGACAAGTACAATAGATTGTTTTCCAATGAACCCATAGCTTAAAACCTTAAGAAATGCATTGCACATATTCTTTGGTCAATATATTAAAAGCTGTAGATATAATTATTCATTCAACATTCGTTTACACTCATCCAAATGTAATTTTCTTTTCTTAGCAATTTAGTAGTGCCTTATAAAACTGCCAGTGCAGTGTGTTCCCTATGAGGATTTGACACTCTGTTACATAATTATTCTGTATTTTTCAGAAGACATAAACATTTACTTGCAGTTAAGGGGCTGAAGCAGAAAAGGCAGCAAGACATAATAAAAATGGAGATCTTTCTATATCAATTGTTTGAGCAACTTACAATTTGCACATGAAGCAAAACTGTAAAAATATCTATTTTTCAGTCTCTCTTTTCTTCTTTCTTCAGGGTCGGCACTTTTTTTCAATATTTTGTTTCACAGAGGCTTTCTTCTCCTCCTTGCTCCACCTGAGGCTTTATTTTTGTCAGAGTTCAAAAGCTAAACAAAGTTGACTGTCACATGTGCTCAAAGACTGAGGAAGTTATAAAAAAAATTGTTTTGGCTGTAGAATTCCTGTGGTTGGAGCAGCTTTGGCAAATGTTTAAGGCAACTGACATTGTAGTTATTACAGCAATATTCTGCTCAAAATTTATATAATATTTTGTCAACTTTATAGTAAAGCTTAAAATATACAACTGAGAATAAAGACTGCTGTGGGATTCCCCTAACCCATGGATGGCAAATAGGGATCATCTCTGGTATCAGCTGTAATCCATTGGTAGATAATGGCATTTTGGTGTACTAATTCCTGAGACTTTCAAGTCCAATCTGAACTCAGGAAGAAAGAGGGTCTTGAACCACTGGTCGTGTCTGCCAAGAACAGAAGATAGGAGTAGCCTTCCTGTTCTAATACTGAAATTCCAACAAAGCTCATCATTATATTTATGCATACCGTCCCCTGCGTAAAGGGTCACAGCTCAAGAAAATTTGTGTTTCCATGTCTTCCAATTTCTTCTACTGGGGAATGAATTAATTTCAAAGACACCTTATTGGGTAGATAAAAGTTAGATAACAATGTATTCAAATCATTGAGTCAAAAGAGTTATTCTAATATGTCTAATATTTTTTGAAGGCCTAAATTTTTCCCCTAATTTCACCCTTTTATTTGCCCTCAAAATGTGTAGAACTCGTATTTGTTCAAGTTCATGTAATATCTCAGGGAAATTACTTTCAGAATGTGGTCAGAACACAAAACCCCTTCCTTACTTGCCAAACTTACGGTGGTATCTGAAATGTGGAACAAGATCTCTTAACCAAAACTCATATGAAAGGAAATATAATTGTTGAAGCAGGATAGTATAGTCATTAACAAGAGCATCTAATTGCCCCAAACTTCCAAGATTCAGTTTCTTCATCAATGAAATGGAGATAATATAATGACACCTCATAGGATTGGTATGTGGACTCAGTAAAATAATCTTTATAAAGCAATTTGCACGTGTCTGGTACAAAGTGAATTCTCCTTAAATATTATGTATTGTCTTTACTGAATAATAGATGAGTTGACTAGATTTGCTACCATTGTAGAATTGGCCTTCCTCAGGACCCATCACATACCCTGACCCGTTAAAGCTGCCAGCACTCTCCGGCCACTTGGCTTCTCTTCACTCTTCTCTACTCTTTCTGGCACCATCTTCCTAGCTAATTCAATGTGTTTTTAAAATTTTGCATGCCTTGGGGAAATCACTTTCTAAGACTTAGTCATGACTTCTTTAGTCTACTTTCTACCCTAGACACACAGGATGCGAAGACCTTCTCAATATGGTGGACGGAAAGTTAATTATTTTTGCTGGCTCTCACTATGTCTGTCTCTATTTTCCCTGTATTTTTTTCTCTCTGCCTTGGCTACAGGCTTGTTTCTCTTCCTCATATGCATCTTCTCTATAGCCACATCCCTAGATTCATCCATGACTCAATTACAACTCTGTTATAATGTGGTTATTTGCTTCTTCCCTCCATCCCCATACCCACGAGATTTATGAATAAAATTTGGGGATACTGAGGCTCATGATTAGTACCTTCTGAAAGGGGAGGAGTACTTTTTCTGGAGATCTTTGTAGATATAACCTACACAATTATTTTTGTTTCTTTTCATTTTAAAGCTGAATTTTATTTAAGAAGTATCTTTACTTTCACTACTCAGTAATCCCATATAAGATTAGAATAGATTTAGCCCTGTTCCTTAGGGATGTGCTTCTCAAAATATTTGTTATAAAGGATCAGGCTGTTTCCCCCTAATCTATTTTATACCAATATTTTGTTAAAATTTAAAAAATGAATAACTAGAACAATGACATAAAAGCAGACACATCAAGTAAAAGCCTCAAATTTTTAAAAGTATAACATAGGAAAAATAAAAGAATTCCAAAATCTATACATGTTGTAACTCTTTCTGTTTTCACAATTTTATTTATACAAAAGGTTGTGCTTGAAATAGTGATTTTCCATATTAAACAGCTATAAGCACACCTGGCACTCTGAATGAACAGTATATCTTTCAATAAAGTTGCAACTGTGGCAAATGAGTCTGTCTCTTTCTTGTTAGCTTATGAATTTGGTTATATAGACATGCTACTTATAGGGTAGGATACAATATACATCTAAGCTATTTTAATAATAGTCACAAAATAAAAAGCAGTCTTGCTGGGAGAGTAGACAGGTATAGAAGAAGAGATTTTAGAGCAGTTTGGGCAAGCTCAGCATATTCATCCTTAATGTTTACCCAAAATGAAAGGATTGATGCTGTACTACAAAATTCATTTTCAATTCTTCATCAGTAGCTAGTTGTATCTTATAAAGTTATAGTTAAATTTCAATTACCTTTTCTTGAAACAAATGGGTTCTGGATTTTATATACTTATTGAAATGGAGCAGGACCCTTGGGGCCTTGCCAGGACAGACACCATCCTCCCATGTCCTCTGCCTGCCTTTTGTCTCTAGAAAAACTTTAGCCACAGAATATGTTTAATCAGAGAAGTGAAAAAAATAGAAACAAAGGAAATCAGTCAAACAGGACAAAATAATAATACTTTGGTTAAAGCCAAGGACCTTTAGTCCCTCCTCAAGGGCTACAGATAATATTCTGAGCCGTATCCTTTGAGCTGTTTTATAGATGCTGAAACCCTCACCAGGTGGAAGAAGTTAACTACATGATGACCAAACCTTAGCCATGACATAAGCTGTCACAATTCCGAGAACTGGCCTCAAGAAAATGGGAACAAACCAACCCTGGAACTGAAGATTAACTGTACTTAAAATGATCAAGATGATGCTGGCCAGACCATTGCATCACCAACTTCAAGAAGACTGTCAGAGCCGACTGTGCTGTTTCTGAAGGTAGCCCCCTCCTTCCACCTATACACCACTGAAACTCCCCTTTTAAAAATTCTGGCCCACTGATCAGCAGTGGGGAGTTGGTCTTTGGACACGAGTCTGCCTTCTCTCCAGGTTGTCAGCCTCCTGAATAAAGCAAACTTTTCTTTCTACCAACACTTGCCTCTCAAGTATTGGCTTTTGAGCAGCAAGCAGCCAGACCTGAGTTCAGTAACATTACAGGTTACAGTTGACAAAATCGCCTTAAAACACCACATCCCACGACAGACAGCATGCAGCTCTCTCCACTGTCAATTGGCTTTGTGAGGTCTACAACATACAAACTGCCCTATACCCTATGCAACAAATGGAGTAAACCAAATACTTATTCTCAGTGTCTGCACTTATCACATGACAGTAACAAACTTTACATAGTACAGCATTGTCTGTAGGCCAGCGTCTTACTCTGGGCTGCTATAACAAAACACCACAGACTGCGTGGTTTACACGACAAACATTTATTCCTAACGTCCTTTAATCCTAATTACCTACAAAGACCCCACCTCCAAATCCCATCACATTGGCAATTAGGGCTGCAGGATGTAATCTGGAGGGAAACAAACATTCAATCCATAGCACACAGTTTGTACAACACTAATGAAAGCTCCTCTCCCTTCTCTTCAGTAATTTTAGGTAAGACCAAATCCTATGGCCTTGCCTTCATTTGCTAAGTGTAAGAAAGGAATCAGGACCTCAGTCTGCTTCAAGTTTTAGAGTTATTAAACAGGACAAATTTAACTCTAAAGTGCCAATAATCTCTCCCCCAAAGAAAGAGTACTTAAGAAATAGAGGAAAGATTTGTCATTGAATTATGTGGAATTTCAGAATTATATCATAAAAGACTATATATGTTAAACCATAGCAATAACTCATTCTAAGTAATAAACAGTGCATAAAATAATCCAAGAAATTTGATAAAACTGGTCAAGTTTTATTCCTCAAATACTGAAAGAAGCAATTTTTAAAAAGCTTTTACTTTTCCAGATAAAAGGAAAATATAAAGCAATTATCAACATGTATGTTTATAGAAGCAATTGTAAGTAAAAATATAAAGCAGAGGGGTATGAGATCCATAGAAACTTTATCAGACCAAAATGGAAGGCAATTATACCTGGAAGAAATTTGTTTTTAAGGCACAAAATAGGAAAGTAAAAGACAACCACTAGGAATTATAACATGTTATTTTTTAAAAGGCCAAGCTTTTATTAGCATATCACTTCTAAAAAGTTCAATTTAAGATACTTAAAAAAAAAAAATGTGCTGTTACCCTACGCAAATGACATTCTGTAATGGTCACAATGCTTCCATTTTCAACATCCATCTACACCAAATGAAATCTCATTTCCCTTTACTGTGAATGGTTTAGGGAAGGTCAAATAACTCAGATCTAGATAGCAGGCAGTGAGAAAATTTTGCTACAAAAGAGCTCTTCAGAAACATTTCTTGCCTCTATAGAAGAGACACAAAGATAGTTGATTTCTATTGTTTTCAGGACAAACGATGTTTGAAACTGCTAAAGCTGAATTTATTTCCACCAACCTGGCCTTGAAGCTAAGCAATGGAAGTGGGTGAAACTAAGAGAATCATAACAACCAAGAGAGCCAGAGTCTTGACATACGAACCTGGAGTCTGCCTTATCTGTAGATTTATTGTAGAAGGAGATAATTCAAATGCCTATTGGAATCAAGCATTCCTATTGCTTGAAGCTGAAAGCATCCAACTTTATACCTTTGCTTCTGGCTGATGAGGTGCCATTCACCATTCAAATTTATGTACCTACTCATCACATGAAGTATTGTTATTTATAGGTACTAATCCTTGTCTGTCAATAGGTATGTGACTGAAAAAAGATCAATTAAACTAATTGGGTCCATTACAGTGTGTTTGAAGCTCTAGAGTCTGTGGGATTGTTTTGTTTGTTTTTAAATGTTTTCTGCTTCCAATGTTGCAAATAGAAGATCAGCTCATCACTTTCTGTAGAAGATGGACTATCAGGAGAAAACGGTAGGCCAATAATAGCTATCTGCTTTGTCCTCACAATTCAATTGTCTTATTTGGTCAGAATCAAGAGCATAGTTCCAGGTCAGACTAGGGTAAAAATGAGGCATAGAGAGTTAGATCTTGCTTTTAGACAATAAGTACTGCAGTTGTGAACAGTCCTCATCTTTGTTTAAGCTATACTTAAATCATAAAAACCAAAACCAAGAGGAGACACATAGATTGTGGAATTGCCTATGAACCTTCTCTGAATAAACTAGAGAAGCTACTAAATTTCTCAACTAAAATGGATACCAAAGCCCATTGAAACTAAATCTGAATGTTAGCAGCAACAATGAAGCAGACCAAGATTTCCTGGAATTCTTTGAAACACAAATGACTTTGTTTCTGGGGCAGATAGTTGTTTTGTTCAATCCAGTTGTAACTGGATTCATTTAGTGTTCAAGCCTGTAATTATACAGCAGATATCAAGGTCACACCTTTCAGTTAATACTCTTGAATGTCAATCATGCTTTTAGCAAGATTTTAATCTCCACACAGACATTAGTCAGGGTTTCATGGGCAAAAATTAATTTTAATCAAAGTTTGTTCAGACTTTACAGTCTATTTTCTCCCTTGATTTATCTAACAGTGAGGGTTAAGTTTCGAAACCTTGTACAAATTGAATTCTCTATGAGAATATAAGTCTGTTGGGCAGAATAGCAACTACTTTTCTGTTCCAAACAGAATATGATTCTTAGTGCTCAATAAATGTTAAATTATGAATAATAATAAATGCACATAAAGCTTGAGAGAAAAATGTTGCTGAATGCACAGTTATTTATTGATTCAATTTCTACAGCAACCTCTTGTTGAATGCTTTATAAATCTGACCTCAGATTATACCAGTAAGATAAGTAAAATAATAGAAAACTTAAAGGATTATACAAAGGAAAGGAAATCTAGCCCAAGAGAGTCTAAAATAGAAAATTTCTTTTGGTAAAATTATATGTGTATCCTAAAACTACACAGTGAATTTGTTAGAATTTTGAAAAGGATCCCTAGTGAGTTTAAACTCATTTATATTATAGAAAAGTGATATATGATGGCTGGCTCAATTCGGCAGAAGTCTTTCAGGCAAAACAAAGGAAATGATGAAGACTAAGACCCTGAAGAAGATATATTAATCAGGAGAAAGTTCCCAGAAGCCTTTTTTATTATCCCTGGAGATGAAAGAGTCAACTCAGAACCAGAGTGGACGGAGCCCCCAGGTCTTGTGAGGGACATCAAAACATAGAGGTTAAAAAAAAAACAAAAAAACAAACAAAATAAAACATAGAGGTTAGATAGTGGCAGCTAGCTTCTTGATGAAATTCTCATGAAAATACTGAAAAGATGAAAAGCTGTGTCTTTGGTTGTGGTAAGAATCCTGACACAGAATATTAGGAAGGTGAAGGATTAGGAAGGGGTGACCTTTTCACCCCTTCCTTCCTTCAGAGCCAGGTCCCGCGCTGACCACAGTGGACCTGTGGCCATTTCCTTCATCCACAAACCCTGGGGATGCTGACATTCCACAGCCTTCATAGTGAATTGTTTTTGATAAGAGCAGAACAACAAATTGTTAAAAGTAACAAGGACAGGCTCCTGCTTAGGCATTAGCAATCTGGCAGTAAGAGCTGGAGACACCTCCTCAGGTCAGTACACAGACAAAAACATCTGACAGACCCTCAAACTCGGTCTAGGGGTTGAACATGACAACCAAACCTCCAGTTAATAGAAAGAAGGGTTCCAATAGAAACTAAGAGGAGAACAAGGAAAAATGTGGAGAGCTTGCCCAATCTCTTGAAAGACAAACGTGAGGTCCAAACCAGTTTCCAGATGAAGCACAAGAGAACATTCCAATAAATACACAAATTTAAAAAATGGCGGGACTTCCCTGGTGGTTCAGTGGTAAAGAATCTGTGTTCCAATGTAGGGGACTGGGGTTCGATCCCTGGTTGGGGAACTAAGATCCCACATGCCATGGGGCAATTAGGCCCACGTGCCACAACTGGAGAGAAGAACTAGAGAGAAGTCCGCATGCCGCAGCAAAAGATCCCGCATGCCGCAACTAAGACCTGATGCAGCCAAAAATAAAATGTAAACAAATAAATAAATAAATAATTTTTTTAAAAATGGCAAGCCTATAAAAAGACTAAGCAACATAAAAAAAAAGAAACCTTGTATTCAAAACTTAGAAGGAAGGCTCTACAAAAGGAGCAAATACTAATTTATAGGTAATCTGTTCCATTTTCTCAATACATTTCACAAAAAAAGGATGTTCTGGTATGAAAGATGAGATGTTTGGGCAATAGACCCTAGAAAAAAAGTTGGCCGGGAAGAAAGTAGATATGGCAAGAGAGTTAGATTGAATAAAGAAAGATGAAGTGCAGTAATGGAGTTTGTTATTATTAAAATTTTTAAAGTGAAAATTAGGGCTAATATTGGAGAAATCAAATCAGCGACATTGGAGGCCATTCCCAAAGTCAGAGTAAATTAAAAAAAAAAAAAAAAAAATGAGTGAGAACATGAATAGGATGGAGGCTGGAGATCCAAACTGTGACAACTGGAGAAGTAAGACAACTAAAGAAAATAGGCGAATGTCCCGAAGAAGTGATCTCTTCTGAGCTGAACAAATCCATGAGCCTACTCGTTAATTATTAATAAAGTATAAATAAAATGAACTAATATCTAGTTATATCCAGGTGAAATGTTCTTGTCTTTGTCCCCAGTGTTCCAACATTTCATGATGATGTGTCTTACGGTAGGTATTCATTTAATTAATTGTGATAGGCGTTTGGTAGATCTTCTCAATCAAAAAACTCAAAACATGCCAGACTGTAAAAATGTCTTAATTTAATTTTTTGGTGGGGGGAGGCTCTGTACCATTTGGAACTCATTACGTTCAACCTGAAGAACTAATCCTGTCATACTTTTAAACTTTTCTATGTATCGTATTTTAAACTTATAATTTACTTAATAGGTCATTTCTGTAACTTTCATTTGCAAGCCATCTGTATGTACTGAATTTTGTGCTCCCATTCCCACAAATTTCTAACCCCAGTACCTCAGAATGTGATTGTATTTGGAAATGTGGTATTTAAAGAGTTCTCCTTTAAGTTGAAATGAGAATATTAGAGTGGACCCCTATCAGAAGAAGAAATTTGAACACAGACAGGTAAAGATGTACCGAGAGAAGGCCATGTGAAGACCCAGGGAGAAGATGGTCATCTCCAAGCCAAGGAGAGAGGCCTCAGAAGACATTAACTTTGTGCACACCTTACTCTTGGACTTCTAGCCTCTAGAACTACGAGAAAATTAATTTCTATTGTTTAAGCCACCCAGTGTGTGGGACTTTGTTATGGCAGCCCTAGCAGACTAATATACCATCTATTAAGCTCTTCAATTTCTGGCAACTCTTTTTTGGATCTCTGAATTTCTCTGTTAATAGTGTCCTTTTGTTTTTAAGGGATATAATATTTCCTCGTCTTTTTGCAGGTATTATTTTAAAATGTTAAAGCATTTACAACTTTTAAATTTGCAAGTATTATTTAAAATTTATTTTCCTCCCAGTGCTGCTTCTTATTTCTGATTGGGTTGGTTTATTAAATGACTCCTAATATCAGTTATTTGGGTCATAAGTATTTTATATTCTTAGGTTACTAAGAGTCATCCGAGAACATTTATGCCCAATGGTGCTGAATAATAAGAGTGAGCTCGGGGGTGGGAAGAGATTGTTAACACTCAGCACCTAGATTTACATAATCGCCAGATTTTAGTATGGTACTCCCCCTCTGCTCTGCTAGATTTCCCTTAATCAGGGTCTCTCTGAAATACCCTCATCAGAAAGTAAGTCTTCATCCTTCGTCCTTGGAACGGGAGGTCAATCAACCAGTTGTGCATGGTGGGAGATTGAACACAGGGACCTACTGTACATTAAATAGATTCTCAACCCAGCTTCCTGTTTTCAACCCCACCTTAGGCCCAGTTTCAAAGGCTCCTGGTAGTCTTTAAGTATTATAATAATTAACATTTTTATATCTTCATCAAAAATACGATGCATGCTCACAGTAAAATTTAATCAAATCCAGTCCAATGTTCTCACTACACACACACACACACACAACTGCAACTAGATGAGGCGAAGGATATGTTAATTTGCTTGACCGTGGCAATCATTTCACAATGTACATGTACATCAAAATATCACATTGTACACTTTAAATATATACAATTTTTTAATAAATAAATTTATAAATAAACAAATAGGTTCTTATCCTCAAAAAAACAGCTGTAAAAAGATTTAGGGATGTTAGAGGATTCTTGCCAATTTGTGTCTTTTTATTTGAATGCCTACATGATATGAGGCTTTAACAGTATTTCCTGTATGAATCAGGGTTCTTAGTTTTAGACAAGAGAAATCATTTCAACTTAAGCAATAGGGAACGTAGATTAGTCAATGAATTGTTTGAAAGGTGCAGAAACAGACTCTAGGCAAAACTGGAGCACCAAAGGAACTGCAATGCTGATTCCATCAGAGTTAAGAAGCAGCAGAATCCAGAAGCTGCCACCAGAGCTGCTGGGGCCAGAGCCACCCCCTTCTCTCAGGGCAAGGACAGTCACATGGGTACCTGTAACTGGCCTCTCTCTCCATATAATGCAGTTTTGAATTAAAGTTTTGATCAAGTGGAACTTAAGTCACATCTGGAATCTAGCTGGGGGTCTTGGCATTAATACTGACTGAAACAATCTACAATATTGGCCCTTTGCCTACTCCACACATATGCACACGTTTCTTCTCACATTTAAACTCCTGAGTAACAGCAAGAGCAACGTGCTCCCATGTAACACAATGTGTCCTCAAATGAAAGAATACTCATAATCTCCCTGAAAGGGAAAACCCAAAGTCTCATTAATTACTACATCTATTCTGGATAGTGTTAATTCTCTTTTACACTCACAATGCTGTCTTCATGTCTTATAAATTGTGGGGAAAAAACTATTAACGGTGACCACCACCAAAACTTCAATATAAAACAGTAGAAAAATGAAAAAAAGGACATGATTAAAAAGATATATAGGGGCTTCCCTGGTGGTGCAGTGGTTAAGAATCTGCCTGCCAATGCAGGGGACACAGGTTCGAGCCCTGGTCTGGGAAGATCCCCCATGCCGCGGAGCAACTAAGCCCGTGAGCCACAACTACTGAGCCTGCGCGTCTGGAGCCTGTGCTCCGCAATGGGAGAGGCCGCGACAGTGAGAGGCCCGCGCACCGCGATGAAGAGTGGCCCCCGCTCGCTGCAACTGGAGAAAGCCCTTGCACAGAAACGAAGACCCAACACAGCCAAAAATAAATATAAAATTAATTAATTAATTTAAAAAAAAGATATATAATCTAAAATGTACATGACAGAGCAAGAAGAGTATGTGCAGCTATTATTATTATCATTTCTGCAACGTTCATGAAGGTTTCATCAGCGTTTATGTTACTCTCCCTGGTCCTATCAATGTTCCCTTTTCCCTCAGCCTGCACCTTAGTGGGCCCGGGTTCTTACCCGGTGAGGTATCCAAATCTACATTTCTGGTGTTTGGTCTCTTAGAGAATATGCCTACCAAGATTTCTTTATTTTCTCTTAACTTCTATCTCTCAACAGACGATGCCCTGGATTGAAGATTTGATTTCATGTCCGCGTTGCGTAGAAGGCACTCTATTTCAACTTGATCATCAGAATCAAGCACCCTTGCCCACATCCTACCATTTTCTATGATGCCAATTATACTCTGGAGCACTTGGGATATTAACTCAGAATTATTTTATGAGCTCCTAGGCCAACTACGAGACAGAGGTTAAGACAAAACTCCAGTTATCAACTGATACCCACAAGGCACAACCCTACCTAGCAGACAAGAAAGGCACTGTGTGCCCTGGGGACAGGCGTCAACTCAGAGCCAGTGGTCAGTAGCCCTCCAAGGTGAGCACACTGATTCTGATGAAAGGTGACTGGTGTCTTTAGGGAAAGACAGCAGGAAAATCTATAATGTGTTAACGATAGTATCACAGGAACCTTCTTCCCAAAGGTAGCCATATTCCCACACACTCCTAGGGGTTGGGGACTATGAAGTGATTCAGATGTGGAAATTGAGTGAGAGAGTTTATTACTCCCCAGGGTAATACCTCAGTCACTGTTTTTCATCATACATAGAGTTTATTCACTTAAAAAGAATAAAAAGGGACTCAGTGAGTTTTCCATATTTTGGGTTCTAGAGAAACTACGATCAATCAGCCTCAACCAAAGATTCATAAAATCTAACCATTTCATAAATCACTGCTGCCTTGTTCCCTGTTATAACCACTCCCATCTTGCCCGTGCACTGCTGCTTCCTCACTGAAATCAGGGCGCTTATTCCAGGGGATCACTTCCTCCTTACATCACTGGCTGACAAAGGACAACCACTGAAGGGCACTTAAGGATGCTGATGTTCCTGATACCAACAGATTTCTCAGCACCTTGTGGAAGGCCACAACCTCTAGGGATGAGCTTGACAGCAGGTGCGGTGATAAATGACTAAGTCACGCACAATAAATCCACTCCAAGATACCAATCACCCTAAACCTTTAGGTTTCTTCTTTTACAATACCAAGGAACTTCCAGCTCCTCAAAATCATTCCTCACATTACACCACTAAAGCCAAGTTTTAGTTAGCCAACTAAATAAACCATCTGCAGTGTCTTCTACCTTCTTAAGCTAGCAATTTCAATCCCATGGAATCTAGAATCTCATGAAGGAACAGTCAGGGTGCCACACTGAGGCCAGGACAACTACCCTAAAGTGGGTAGCAATTTATACCTTCATTGTTTTAAAACATTAGTTAAGTAATTCAATATAGCTTAGCTCACATCCAGGGTTTGGACAGCCAATTGTGCCCCTTAACACAAACAATAATAAAAATATCTCTCACCCTAAGATATGTGGTTAGAGGCATGAAGAAAAACTGATAGAGGTTGTGTTTGTTTATTTTTTCCAGCATTTCCAAGTTTTGCCTTTGCAATGAGAATCTGGGGGAAAAAATAACAATAATAATAACTAAAATGACTCAAGTAAAAGATCTGTATGTTTCTGTTAGAATACAGCAGTAGGTCTGACAATTTCAGAATGTGTTTTTATTTATTAAAAATATTTATGTAGAAAATTATAAACTTAACAGGGGAAATTATGGTATATAAATCATACCTCAAGAAAGTTAATTAGTTGCAATTACTAAAAAAAAATTGCATAAACCCTATGCTCTAGCAATTCCACTTTTGGGAATTCATACTGTATAACAAATCTCAATCCAAAAAATTATAGAGCACTTATCAAGGGCTGGTCACCATTTTACATGCTTTATAAATAACTTATTTAACCTTTATTTCTTTACTGAGGACATAAAAAGCCCAATCATTTACTCCTTTCATAAATACTTATTGCAAGCCAACTACGCACCAAGCAGTATGGTAACTCATGATGAGCTACGGCTCTTGAAGAGATATTCAATCAAATAGTGAATATACAAAGTAAATAGAATTACAAACACTGGAAGGAAAAACTGATTTAGATAGAGACCAACAGAAGGAAGCCTAATTTAGATAAGGAGCTAATCAGGAATGCTTTCTTTGAGGAAATGCCATTTAATTTGAGAACGAGAAAACAGGATAAATAAGGTTTCTCCAGGCCAAGAGTTAATAGTGGGGACGGTGTGTTCAATTCTAAATGTAACTGCCCGTTCTGCACATGTATACGTTGATATCAAATTAGAGGTTTACTGCATGAAGTGAGAGAAAAGAGTAAACAAAAATGGTGTTAGTTTGTTAAAAGTAGTGAAAAGAGATGAGATGTGAGGTACTGTTGCAGTGACCATGATAATGGAAACATCACTCTCAAAACAACTGTTTATTTGAAAACTGTGTGTTTGCTATGGAAAGTTAGAATAATCTCGAATAGACAACATAACATAGACTGCAGAAAAATAGTGTACAAATCAGACCAAAAATAAAGTGCAGCATAATCTTTTCTACGTTAGTTAGTGTTCACTCAGTACATTGCATTATAAACAAAGGTGATGAACCCACTTCTCACTTGTCATCCTTTGGCTATTTCCTAAGGGCTCAGATTTTTGTAGTTTGTAGTAGTGCACCTTGCAAAAATGAAACCATCTCAGTAGCTCTGGTTCTTCCAACAATTTTATAAACAGAAATCCTTAAAAGAATCAGAGTAGACTAAAAAAGGAGCATGTTAATGCTATTTTACTACTTCATGGATATCAAATCTAAAAGCAAGTCTTGATCAAGTAATCTATACTCCATGTAAATAGGGTTCAAATATTCTTTTTTCTATTATATATTTTTCTCCAAAATATATAAGAAAGAAGTTTAGTGAGGAGAAGTCTCAAGCTGTTAATTTTGAAGTACACAATGTATTATCATAAATGTTTTCTTGGGTTTCCCTGCAGTTTGGACTGAATTATACATATAAATTTAAAGTGTAAATACCACAATGACTTGTTTAAATTTGATGTGATAAATACCAGCGTCATTTCACATTTGATGTTCCATTTGCTTTAATTTCCCTGAATATTATGTAACCACCTAATTTATTGAGATTTAAAAGTCATCTGCATAACTAGATGTAGGATAATAACACGTAAAGCTGTGGAATTTATTCATGATGATCCTGTCTAAATTATCATTTTTAGAGCTATGTTTGGTTACCATAAAATAGCCATTAAAAATCATAAGTGAGGTGAGTAAAGTGTTGTTCAAGGTTTCCAAAAGTCCCTGCTCTACTTTAAACAGTTTTTGCTCCTTTCAATATTTGATGTGCAAATAGACCATTAGGGCATATTGCTGTGTCAGAAATTTATCACTACCTCCTAACAACCCCTGCAGTCCGCTCTTTGTAAACTGAAAGCATTGATTGATTTTTTTTCTTTTAAGAAATATAAGTGCCTTTCATGTACAGCAGACACAGTGCTGGCTACTGAACCTCTTGATTGCAACTTCAGACTCCTCCTAGATCTCTTTCTAGGCAAATTTTCAAACACAGCAATAAGGTTATGAGGTGTTCTTGCCCAAGACAGTGCAGCTAAGCACCAGACCAGAAGCTTTATGAGAGAATTCATCTGTGATCTCAGTGTGCTCCAATTCTACTTCTGCAATTAAAACTTAATTCTGAGATCCAGTCTATACTTTCTGCACAGTTTTAATAAATATGTAATTTAGTTTTCCCTGAGAATTCACTTTCAAAACTTTGCTACAATTCAATTTTCTATAAGACTAAATTCTACTTTCCTCCTGCCAGTACCATTTTGATTGGCTCTAAGACGCTGCCTCTGTTCCTCCCCCATTGCAATATTCTGTTGACCTCTTAAAACTTTTAATTGCCTCATGTTTCATCTTCATTATGACATTTCAATATCAAATGCCCTCATTTTTATTTATATTAGGCTTCACGTACTATCGCTTACTCTACCTTTTAGCAATATTCTCTGCAGGTGATATTTTTATCTCTCTATTCTTTCTCTGACCATCTTTATCAAGAAAAACTGTTCCCTCAGTTCTAAAGAGAAATGTTTATCCTTTAAATCCTAGTTAATAATAGAGCTTATTCTCTGTGCCTAATTTTCCCTGAGATATGTATCAAATCTTACGATATGTGGTCATAACAATACTGAGATGAGAATTTACAGAATTGATGAATAGAAACAAAGAGATTAGTAATAAAGAAACTAAGCCCTTGTTAATTAAAGGTTGAATCCCTGCAAAAAGATGTAATGAAGTCCTGATTCCCCAGCACATAAGAATGTGACCTTACTTGGAAATAGGGTCATCGCAACTGTAATTAGTTAAGATGAGGTCATACTAAAGTATAAGCCTTTAATCCAATATGACTGGTGTCTTATAAGAAGATGACCATGTGAAGAAACACTGACATACATGGAGAACACCATGTGATAACAAAGGCAAATACTGGAGTTATGTGCTTCCAAACCAACGAATGTCAACGTTTACCAGTAAACCAGCAGAAGTTGGGAAGAGACAAGGAAGGATTCCCCTATAAGTTTTAGGGGGAGCGTGACTCTGCTAACAACTTGAATTGAGACATTCTAGTCTCTAGAACTTTGTGACAATAAATTTCTGTTTTTTAAGCCACTCAGTTTGTTGTATTTTGTTATGGCAGTCCTAGGAAATCAATACACTTCTGTTTCAACTAGAGAAATTTTTAAAAATCTAAAGAAAGTAGAAATAAATAATAAGGAAAAATTGCAGGTAATTAACTTTAAAATAAATATAAATGCAAATTAACAAAGATCATAATTGATTTTAAAAATGCCAAAAATTAGATGGCTTTTTGACAGCTAGATAGTATAAAGAAATACTATGTAGAGCTTGAAAATTAATACAATCAGAAGATCTAGATGTAACATTTAATATCCATTCCAGATTTTTTAAATTTCATTTTGTTGGGTTTCCAAAACTTGATATAGGGTATCTATGAGAAACACACAAGAATTTTTACTTCACGTTGAACAGTTAGAAGTGTTTTCATCAAGTCAGCAGTTCAGCTGATATAAAAGAAAAGAGGAAGAAATATTGTAAGGAAAAGACACAGCTGTTTTTATTTGCAGAGATTATGATATTCTACTTAAGAATCAAGACAAATAACTGCAAACTAAATAGCACTGAGCGTTCAGCAAGATTACTCAATATATCACTACCAACAACAAAATTAATGGATTGCTAGAAACTATTCATAACCAATTAAAAATATAATGAAACAGAAAATATCCCATTCACAGAGCAACGCATTGTTTACAAAGTACAAATTAATCAAATACTTATATGAGATATTTTGTGGCTACTGATCTATTAAATATATAAATGAAAAATACAATATTTAACCACAATTAATGGAGATACTTATCAAGATGATGAAGAGATGTTATTTTAAAAGATGGTCTTTTTCCCTTCATAAATATATAAGTTTCGTGCAATCTGAACAAATATTTTTATGGAATTTGACAACTGATTTTATGTTATTGGAAAGAGAAAGAAAGAAGAGGTAAGGGGAAATTGTCTAACAGGTGACAAAGCAGAATATAAAACTAGAGTCACTAAAAATGTTTCAGTGAAGAATAAAAGAAAACAGAACTATAGAACTGAATGCTCAGAAACACTGTAAATGTAAATATGTATCAATGATTATCACAAAGTACTTCAAGTTATTGGTGAAAATATGGAGTATTCAATAAATTGTGATGGGGCAATTGAATATCTAATGTAATTATATATCTATTAGAAAAATATCCCATACTGAAACTAAAAATAAATTCCTGACAGATCAAAGATATAAATAAGGGAAAAAATAAAAATGTTTTTATTGTATTATTACATCAAGGAAGACTTCCATAAACAACACACACAAAAAAAGAAAAACTTATAAAGGTAAAGTTTTATATGTTTAAACATGTACAAATACAAATTTTTTCTATGTCAAAAGGAGGCTTAAGCTAATTTAAAAGACTAATCTATGACTAGGAAAAAGTAATTTTAATATATATAGAAAAAATAAGTCTCTAGAATCTACAAAGATATACTGCATATTTATAAGGAAAAAACATACCCTATGAAAAATGGTCAAAGAATATGAATAGATGATTCAAGAAAAATAATTAAAAGCTATTAATAAATATATTAAAAGCTGTACAACTTCACTAATCATCAAGGAAATTTAAAATAGATAACCAACAAGGACCTACTGTATAGCACAAGGAACTCTGCTCAGTATTCTGTAATAACCTAAATGGGAAAAGAATTTGCAAAAGAATAGATACCTCTATATGTATAACTGAATCACTTTGCTGTACACCTGAAACTAACACAACATTGTTAATCAACTATACTCCAAAATAAAATAAAAAATTTTTAAATCAAAATAAATTAAAGCAAAAAAGAAAACCACAAATTCTATTTCATGTCCTTGGTAAAATAATTTTTCACGAAATGAAATTCTCAAACATATGGAAAATTGCTACACTTATTTGCTGTTGGTGAGGATCTAAATTTACAAAGTTTTCAGGAAGAGAATTTGACAATATCCATTACAATGTAAATACTTATTTCATGGGAACCAACAATTCATTTTTCTTCCTCAGACTTCGGGAAACAAATGTAAACTTAAAAGAGGAATGGGACTTCCCTGGTAGCGCAGTGGTTAAGAATCTGCCTGCCAATGCAGGGGACACAGGTTCGAGCCCTGGTCCAGGAAGATCCCACATGCTGTGGAGCAACTAAGCCCGTGCATCACAACTACTGAGCCTGTGCTCTAGAGTCCGCGAGCCACAACTACTGAAGCCCGCGCACCTAGAGCCCATGCTCCGTAACAAGAGAAGCCACCGCAATGAGAAGCCCGCGCACCACACTGAAGAGTAGCCCCCGCTGGCCACAACTAGAGAAAGCCCACACGCAGCAACAAAGACACGACGCGGCCAAAAATAAAATAAATAAATGAAAAAAAAAAAAAAAGAGGAAGGTACTAGGTAGGTCATTATAATATTACATGCCCTAATGAAAACTAGTGAAAAACCTATCATTAGGATCTGGTTAAACAAACCTCCACAGAAACAAAGGCTCTTAAACAATTTAAAAAAATAAGGTAGAACTGTAGGTACTGATGTGACAAGTTCTCCAAGACATTGTCAAGAGAAAAAAGCAATCAGCACAATAAAAAACAGATTTTATTTGAATTTGAATTTCATTTTATGTGAGGATGTTTTGCGGTATACACATTTTATATCTAAGTCCACTAATAAAGGATTTGTGGGGATAAATGCCAAATTACTTGTAAAAGCTCTCTTTGTTTTAGCGAGTAAATGTGACCAGAGGGGAAAGAGTTTAAAAGGAATTTCCACCTTTGACCCTGAATTCATTTTTTTTGTGTGTTTTTTTTTAGTTAGAGTATAACATAACTGTAAAAGAAAGTGGTAACATGGACAAGTGTTTTAAAGTTATATTTCTAACATGATGTTTACTTAGTACTTTAAGTCACATACTTAACTTCTTTATCAGTTTAAAGATATTTATTTTGAAATAAGAATTACTATAAAAATTATTAAGAAGAAATTGCCTTATCAGAATGTGAACCTCTCTCATTCTTGACAACGAAAATTATACCCTCCATAAATGTGCACAAGACTGAGCTTGAGAACCTTCAATCCACTTCTTTATTTAATGCCAACCCTCAGCCCTGAACATGCATAAGTACATGTATAAAGTAATAAAAAATAACCCCGACATGAAAGGAATTAGAAATGACTGATTTAGGATGTACCTTTAGCACAGCATTTTGCATCCCAGAGAACCGGTGGGTGGCTTTTCCATTTCTGAAATATATCAGGCTTACCTGGATTTCAGTTCAATCAGTTATATCTGCCTAGAATCCTTCATTTTCCCTGTTGCAGAAATTCACTGCTCTAATGAGCAACAGCAATGCACATGAAATTAAAGAAGTCATTACTTCAGGTGAGATAAATAGAGGAACTAACTAAACTAATGAAAAAAGATTCTTTTTAATCTGCTGGCATTGGATATGCCACACTCAATTTTAGAGCTTAGTGAAAGTGAATTTGAAGAGCTGATCAAAGTCAATCTGTGATTGTTTAGCACGTAAATAACTCAAAGGAGAATGTTCTTTTTAAGAACATTTCTTAAAATTTGTTGGAAATTGCCAAGAAATAGTCTGCTAGGAGTAACTCAGGGCTTTTCCAGTTATAGGCAAAGGGGACTATTGCAGGCTAGGAATAAGTACTTGTCTTTCGAAATCTCCTTTGTTCTATCAAATGGGTGAAAAAAGAGCTCTAATCACCCACCCCACGCTGTCCTCCCTGTCTCTTATCTCCCAGCCGGGCCAGTTCGATTTCTTTTAAGTCCACCACAACTAATTTTATGCTCTTCCTTCCTCTTTATGTCATTGTATGTATTGATATGTGTCCTCCCAAAATGGTATGTTGAAAACCCCCAATGCCTCAGAATGTGACTTCACTTGGCAATAGCGTCTCTACACTGTATTCAAGTTAAAATGAGGTCATTAGGGTAGGCCCTAATCCAACATGACGGTTGTCCTTATGAAAAGGGGAAATTGGGACAGAGAGACACACAGAGGAAAGATAATGTAAAGACACAGGGAGAAGATGACCGTGGGATCTGAATGATGTATCTAGAAGCAAAGGAATGCTAAGGATTACCAGCATACACCAAAAGCTAGAAGAGGAGAGGAAGGATTCTGCCCCAGGGCCATCAGAAAGCGCCTGGCCTTGATGACACTCTGATTCCAGATTTCTAGCCTCCAGAGCTGTCTAGTCAATGAATTTCTGTTGTTTCAAGCCACCAATTTTTGGTGCTTTAAGGCAGCCCTGGGGAACTAATACAGCAATAATCATGAGGAGACCCAGACTTCCAAATCTCACCTAATCTAACAACCTCTAAACCTCATAAAGACTCTCCAAATCCATTATTCTGTTTCATTATCAACTCCCCTCTAAATGCTGGAATCTTCCACTGTGTTCTCTGGTATTAATGGTCCATTATCAGTTCCCCTCTAAATGCTGGAATCTTCCACTGTGTACTCTGGTATTAATGGTCCATTATCAGCAAAATCTACACCCTGAATCTCTTCTCCAAACATTGTGTTGAATTTCCTGATCTAACAGAAATCTGGCTCCTCTGAGGACACTGCTTCCCCTGCAGCCCATGAAGTTCCTCTCCCACAGCCCTTGTATGTACCACTGAGTGTTTGGTTTTTTCCAAAGTTCCTTTTTTTTTTTTTTTTTTTTGATGTGGACCATTTTTAAAGTCTTTATTGAATTTGTTACAATATTGCTTCTGTTTTATGTTTTGTTGGGTTTTTTTGGCCTCGAGGCATGTGGGATCTTAGACTTCGCCTTAACCACTGGACCGCCAGGGAAGTTCCCTGTACCTGTGAGTGTTTAGGTGACTGGTACCCCTGCTCCTCACACTCAGAGATGTATAGATGAGTGGTCCCCTGACACTCCTCTTTACCAGTCCCAGATCATTCTCCCTCCTGCCTATGTGAAACCTCCATTAGAACTCTAATGTCAATAGACTCTGTTACTCCCTATTTCCATTTTTGGTGTTATCCACCCATTCTTGGGTCAGTCATTCATTTTTCTATGGCTTGGCTCCTAACTCCTTGATTTTCGTCTGAACTCTATTATTTTAACACACATCCAAACAATCCTTCAATAAACTTGTGTGCTTAGTTCTTTGAACTTCTCTATCCCAAAGAGTTTTGTCTTTGTCTTAACCCAACAACTTATCTCCATAATCTTACTCTAGATCTAGTTATTACTGATACCTGTGACTTCTCTGTGAATTGAAGGCACCTCTCTGCCTCATACCTTTTCAGTTTACTTTCTCCCTTATGCAACTCTTACATTCTCTAATTCTTCACTAGGATTACCCACCCATGCATCCTCCCATCTTGACATTTTATTTCGCCCAGATGTTGCCCCTCTGTCCTCTTTAATCGGTACAAAATTCCATGGGGGCAAACTTTTAATCACTCCCTTGTATGTGATCTCAATTCTCTTGCCTCTCTCTTGCTGTCACATTCACTTGGAGAAAAACACAGCCTTGGTAAAATCTAATTCTTTGCATCTCTGGGCTTGTATCTTTTCAGCTAATGTGGTTGGAAAAACAGAAAACCAAAAAATGATGTCTCTAGTTTTACTTTGAATTTATGACTATTAATTTCAACTAGGCCCACAAGGATTGCTTTGACGCAAGCATATTGGGAAAAGCCCAATCACTCTTTCTTCTAAATGACTGTTTCACTTTTCTATTAGTTCTTCAAACTTTGATCATCTCTTTCCCCATCTTTCTTCTAAGCTGTAAGCCTTGCTTTTTGCTTCACTGGAAAAAAATTAAACCACCATAAGTAAAATTCCACAGAATGCTGACACCACATATGCCCACTTAGCAGCATCTGTATATATATTCTCTGCCTTCCTAGTTCTAGAAATTAACTATTTGTCTTCTGCTAAGCCAGCCCCTTCAAAGGGCACTAGATCCTATTTTTATTGCTTACTTAATGCTCCAGAATTTCTCCACTCCCTCACCTATAGTAACAATTTTTCCTTCCCTACTGAATCAGTCCTATGTATTAATTTATTATGTCCAAATGTAACCCTGATCTTCTCTCATGGTCCTCTTCCCACAGTCTCTTCCCTTTAGTTGATGATACTCTATTCCGCCTGTTGCTTAGTCCAGAAACCACAGACACATCTCCACCTCCTCTCTTTCTTTCCCATACCCCATGTCGTCCTTCAGGTAATCCAACTGTATCTATCCACAAAATCTATCAGACAACGTTTCCCTACCTCCCATTACCACTGTCATCAGAGCCATCATCACACTTCCCCTGGGTTACTGCCATGGTCTCAGCATACATGATTACCCTCTGTGGTCTACTCACAATTCTGTAGCCAGAGCATCCTTTGGAAACATAAATCATATCATGGTCCTCCTCTGCTCAGAAACCCTCCATGGTTCCCCATTCTCTTCATAGTAAACACCGAAAGTCCCAACAATGCCCCTTAGAGAACTCAGCTTCCCATTAGTCTTCAAGCATGTCTTACCTCTTTCTCCCTCCTTTCATGTCTTCCAGCCACACAGGCATCCTTGCTGCTCCTCAATTAAGATAGGCACTCAGTCACCTCAGGACCTTTGCACTGACTGTTTCCTCTCCTTGCAGTGCCCTTTTTCTAGAAAACTGCTTGGCTATGTCTCATATCTTTTTTACATGCCTTTGCCCAAATGTCCCTTTCTCACAGATGCTTACTTAGAACACTGTATTTAAAACTGAAAACTCTACCTCTTCCAAGCATATTTAAATCTTCTGACTTTGCCTTATTTTTTTCCATAGCAGTTATCACCTTCTAACACATTATGTAATATATTTATTATATTTACTATTTCTCATTGCCTACATTCTCTGCTGGAATGTAAACTCCAACAGGGCAAGGATATTAATTATACTCACTGATGTATCCCAAGCACACATGTATGTTTATTAAATGTTTACCAGAACAGTGTAAAAACCCAGGCCACCTACGAAAGTTTCTTATTAACTCAAATAGTTTTTTTCAAATGTTCATCAATTTAATGTAAAAGGCGTGTCACCCGTGAATAATGCAAAATGTTTTCTCCCTTTCTAATCCCTATGCACTTTATCAATTTTGTACTGAGATCAACAGAATGTGATACCACAAATCAATTAAGAATACAAGTGTAGATGCATGTTTTTATATATGAAGAAGTGCTCACAATACGTAATTTAGTAAAAAATATCAAGTTCCGAAGTTGTATACAAACTATGACTACTAAATGGTTTTTGTATAAAGGAAATCATATGCATGTAGATGTACACACACGAGTACATACCCCTTATTGAGTTTAGCACTCTATTAAGCATTTATTATTAGGTATATTTTACAAATAAGAAATCTAAGTCCCAAGTTGTGGAAAAGTGAGAATTAAAATCCTATTTTTACCCTTCAAAAACCCCCTGAACACTACTGCCTCAAATGCTGAAATTTTAAATTGGTCACGAAAATTTTCAATTTCCCAGTACAAGATACAAAATGAATTCAATGTTTTGTTTGCTTGTTAATATAAGGTTCATTTTGCAATAATTCAATGGGTGAATATTGTATGCTTCTTCTTCTTATGTTTGGGTGACTCCTCACTAATCCAAATCAGAAGATCATTCCTGGAGTTAAATTTTAAGGAAAACCTAGCAATTGGAAATGTAAACTATTGAGTCTTCAATTTGAAAGTCTTCTCAGTGACAGATTCCATTGATGAAGTTACAAAAGAATAAGAATAATTTTCAAATGGAACAATTTGATGGAAATTTATCATTTGTTACAGAGTTGTTCACCAAAATCTGCTTTCCCTCCTTTTATAGATAAAACATTTAGGTGAACACAGCCTTCCTGAATAAAGACCGTATTTTCCAGTCTCCATTATGATTCAGTGTGACCACGTCACCAACCTCTGGCTCATGGGATAGAATCTAAAGTGAGCCCTGCGGCTTCTGGTGTGGGTTTTTAAACAGCATGGACACAACTTCTCTGTCCCTTTCGTCTTTCCTGAAAGGGTCTGAGTGCATTTGTTGGTCCTGGAGAAGCCATCCTGGACCAGGTGCAAATCCTGGCTCTCAGATCCTGCATCACTTATTTATCCTCTGGGTGTTTCAGTTTCCTAATTTATAAAATTGATGAATAGAATTTTGTTTCCTGGGAAAAGTTGAAATTTTTCTCCTGGGTAAAGCTATGAGAGTTGAACACAAGATAGGAAAAATGCTAGCAAGGTAGTTGGTCCTCATAAACATCATTATTTTTACAGCCAGGAAGAGGTGGTAGAGGCAAATACACTTTCCTATTTCTTATCTTGTAAAAAGCAAATTTTTATAGTCTCATGATATAGGTACTGAATGGAAGGAGGAGGAGACTGAATTTCTCTACCTCCACAGTACAAGCTAAGGACATTCATACACATGACCCTCGAGCCGACTCCTGGAAAACCAGGCCACCACTGCTCTCTCCCTAATCTCTAAATGAACTCTTTTCATGGGCAGAAATTTCCTCTAAGCTCAGGCCCTTAACAAGCAGAACAAATAAATTCCAAGCTTGTATTCAATTTAGCTATAATGATATATTTTTTTTATTTTCCACATTTTTAGAAGGTTTTAAAATTCCTACCATGCTGAGAAACAACATATATATATATATATATATATATATATATATATATATGTATATATATGTGTATATATATATATGTGTGTGTGTGTGTATATATATATATATATATATATATATATATATATATATATATACACACACACACACACATATATATGAATTATTGATGGCATCTGACTGTCCCTTGGTCCACAAATAATCTTACCAGACCGCAGCCATATCTCCTAAAAATGTATACCTGTTATTTAATTCCTTCAATATAAATATTTCCAAACACAGAAACTATGTTAAATGCAGTTTTTGAGATTTATTTTAAAAAATAGAAAAATCCATGTATCACATTATACAATGCTATTTTATATTTATTATTTCAAAAATACTACCTTCACACTACCACATTTGCTATGTGCTACGTATTTTCAATCTCAAATACATAGTGAGAAATATTTCCCAGTGGGAATACATTTAGGCAGTGTTATATCAATTACACATAATTTGATTTATTCCTGGATATGACAGACTTTATTTCATCTTAGAAAGTAACTGTTATGTACTCAAGACCAGTTAAATGTTCTTTTTAAATAACAGGAAGTAAATTTATTTGCAACTTGATAAATTAAAGAATGTCTATGCTTTTGAAAAAAGTCTTAGAGCTTAATTGTCCTGAGGTCATGCTTTAGCTAAAATTATAGTTAGTAAAATTACTGTATAACATATGTTTTCCCTGACTGTTAACAGATTTGATTATCTGCTGTTTGACCTGCCAGATTTACTCTGAGTTCTCTGCACCCTATGAGATGGAAAAATGCAGCATACAGTAACTATTCCCCTTTTCTCCAAGTGCCTGCTTAGTACAGCCTGCACTGCCATTTATAGTGAGACAAAGAAAAAGGTACTTGTGTAGAGATATTCTTGGAATCCCTTAAATACTTGAATGAAAAGAGTGAAAGTTATGTCACATACTCTTCCAAAGTGTACAGCAATTTTTCAAGAAAAATAAATGAAGACCCAACAATACTTGCTTTAAAGTTCCTCTATATCACTCTATAAACAACAAAAATGACAGAATAAACAATAACAGCATCAATAATACTAATTGATATATTACTATGTGCCTTGCTTAGTGATAAAAGATGTACATAAGTGAAGTCATGTAATCTTCACAATAACTTTAAGAAGAAGGTTCTATTATTTTTCTCAGAACTAAGAAGTGGCAAACCTGAGAATTTTTTCTAACAGTTAAATACAGTAAGTCCCCTACATAGGAATGAGTTCCATTCTTAGAGTGCATTCGTTAAGTCCAATTTGTTCGTAAGTCCACCAAAGTTAGCCTACGTACCCAACTAACACAATCGGCTGTATAGTACTGTACTGTAATAGGTTTATAATACTTTTAACACAAATAATATATAAAAAACAAACAAACACAAAAATAAAGAATACATTTTTAATCTTACAGTACCATGAAAAGTACAGTAGTATAGTACAACAGCTGGCACTTCTTAGTAGTACCAGCTACATCATGGCTGTGTTTATGCTTGCTTCCGGACATCCTGGGCTTGAAATAAAAATACTGTACTACTGTACTCTATTCAGTACTGTACAGTAAAGTACACAAAAGCACAACCACTTGTATAGGATGCACGCACGTGACAATGTATGCCAGACACATGAACTAACTTACGTGATTGGACATGCAAACGCACGTTCTCATCTTTGAAAGTTTGCAACTTGAAGGTTCATATGTAGGGGACTTACTGTATTTATTTTAGCTAGCAATTGCATCCCCAGGAAGTTTCACATTTGCAGTCTAGGAAAGAAGATTCGTAATTTGTTTCTTTAGTTAATTTTTATTTAAATTCAATTTTGGGGATGAGGGTTATTATGTTTTGGTTTAGATTCACAAGAGGATTGAACCTCATGTGTTTTTTTTTGAGAACTGGGCAGTTAGGAAAGGGGACAGAGATAGATCACTTTATTTTCTCATTATAAAATCCTCATTAGTTCCTTTTGTAATCAAAGTAATATAATTATCAAAAGAGTAATCTTATAGACACAATGATTATGTGAAAATTATTTGGATATTGTATGGTTTCAAGAGTATGAAATTTCATGTTAAATTATACAATTCAAGCTAATATAATATATAATGTTATAAGTTAATTTTTCATATATTTAAAATTTGAATATCTAAAAACCTAAAATTATTACATTATTATTATCCTGCATCTCATCAGCTGGTTTAAAATAAAATAATTATTGTCCTTTACAGTTGTTTAAATTTTTCTTCAATTAAATAAGATGCATTTTGATATGAATATATCAGTTAAATGCTGAAATATTTCTATGACATTCATGTTATATGCAAAATTCAAAGGGGAAAATAAAGTCATGGAATAAAAGATAGAAAGCTAAAACAGAAAACTCAAAGAAAGTAATGAACTTCTGTTTCATGTACTTTTCAATTCTTTCCTGAGATGTAGCACATAGATCCAAAGTTATTGTAAATAAAATATAAATGACTTCCAGTGAGAATATCAACTTACCATATCATTATACCTATAATAGTTGATAAACAAGTCTATGACAGCCATAAAATTATTTCTAGAAAGTAAAGAAACTAAAAGATGTATTCTGAATTGTCAAAAACTTGAAAAACACTCAAATAGAGATAATTTTTGTAATAGTTAATGGTTTTCATTATTATTAAAAATAATCATGCTCATTTTAAGAATTCTAGAAAATGGAGCAAATTATCAAAATAATGTTATTAAACATTCAAATCCCCTCACCCATGGACATGCACTTTTCGGTTCAGTGAAACAAAACATTACAAAATAGAGACCATACATTATTTAGAACTTGTTTCTGCACTTAACATTCCATCATGAGCATTCCCTCAAGAAAACAGATTTACCTTCATACTTTATTATTAAGATATATCTATATATCTATATATCAATATATAGATATATAGATATATATAATATATATTATATATTATATGTAAGGCACTCTTAAATGCACAACTGAATTCTCTAGAAAATAAAGGAAGCCATCTAGGCCCCCAAATCAAGAGTAAGTTGAAAAACAGAGAGAGAAGCACATAGGCTGAGGTCCCTGGGAAGTTAGAGTCATAACTAAGATTATGGTTTAAAGCCAGGACCCTTGGAAAGGCTACCTCACCATTCAGAGGACGGTCTCAGAAAAAAATTCCACCACTCCAGGGTGAGTAGAAGGAAATTTGTTTACCTTGACAAGGATCCTGAGTAGAAAAAAATGAATCCCCTGAAAATACCACTTGCACTTTCTGAGAACTCTGAGTGAGAAATTAACACAAAAATTGGTTCCTTTCAACAGAAGTAAAAGATTGTCTGCTACAGTGGGAAATATTCTCAAACAGATCCTCCTGCATTTCTATTACACACTCCTATTTACAAGGCTCTGGAAAAAGAACTAAAACTCCAAAATAATATATACACAGGAAATGCACCAAGTAAGGTAATCTGCAGAAGAAAAACAAGATTGAACATCTGAAAACTTCAGTTAATGGAATTCTAATAGGCATTTTAATATGAAAAGGTAAAATAAGTAAAGACGTAAAAAGAAAGAGAAATCACATTAGAAAACCAGGTAACTTTTGAAAGAAACATGCAATTTTTAAAATAAGGTAGCCAATAAATTATCATAAAAGTATATTATAGACAGGTAAAGAAGGAATTTATGTATTTAAATATCAACCTGAGGACATTACAAAGAAGGAGGCAAAGAGAGATGAAGAAATAAGAAATGTGTCAAAGTCAGTTAGAAGAGTGGGAGAGAAAGCATGAAAACCTCTAACTCTACCTACTTGGAGTTCCAAAAGGATAAAGAGAAAATAGCAGAGAGGCAATATTTGAAGAGTTAATGACAAAGAATTTTCCAGATTTGATAAAAGACATGAATCTTCATATTCAAAAAGCACAATATCTCCTGAACATGATAATTAGAAATAAACCTCATATTAATGCATTGTAGTAAAATAGCAGAACTTCAAAACCAAGAGGATCTATTCACAACAAACAGAAAGAAAAACATTACCAATATAGAAACTGATGTGGACAGTAAATGTCTCTGCAGCAAAAAGAGAAACCAAAAGGCATTAGAAAAATGTCTTTAGACATTGAGAGGAAACAACTCATCATTTGAGAGTCTAGAGCCAGCTAAGGAAGTATTTAAGAGTGAGAAAATACATAGATGTTTTGATAAAAATTCTGAAAGATAATACCACTAATAATTTTTCCATGAAAGGACTTTCTTCAGAAATAAGGTAAGTGAAACCTAAAGGAATGACTGAGATGAAACAGGAAAGAAAGATGAACAAATATGTTGTAAACTGTGGTTATATACAAACAAGCCCTGATTTTATAAAAACAATTAAAAAAATATTGACTATAGAGTTGTTAAAAGAAGTTAGAGCTATATAATGGACCAAAAAAAATAGTAAGAATGAAGGAAAAGTGAATAGATTTTAAGCCCCCTAAGGTCTTGGGAAGTGGGTTAGAGTTACTTAATAGTTTCAGAGAGAGTTTTTTCAGGTGTGGATATTATAGTCTTAAGAATTCAAGTAATAAAGGAAAATAAGATAAAACAGAGAAACACTTTAAAATTTTATTCAATAAAACAGAGAAAAACACCATTAAAATATTTGGAATAAAATGGACTAATTATCAATTGTTGATGCCTTAGATAGATTTTTAAAGTTACACAGTAATACATATACCTAAGACTTATATGGCCCTTACTACATGCCAAGCATGTTTTCCAAGCACTGCACATATATTGCCTTACTTAATAGGGAATAATTGAAGATGTGAATTATATAAAACCATTATTAAGTATGATTTATGTTAAACCATTAAATTAGAAAAAGTTTTAAATCCACTTTTTTTCTAGAAAGATACAATTTTTAAAAACTGTCTTAAGAAAAAAATGGAAAATATGAATAAATCCATAAATATTAAATAAATTCAATTTTGGGGGTGTTAAGAGTAGGAGAGAAGACCCTTACTGCAGCATGGCTGAAGCCTATACTTGGAGAAAAATAAGGCAATTCTGCTTTAGACCCCTAATGAATTCCTGTTCAATAAATTGGGTACACATGTGTCAAGCATGACTAGAAACTATACATCCAGATATGTTCAGAAAATAATTCTGGGAAGAGGGAGTAAGGGGTTTGCTCTGCGTGATCCAGGGGCCACCATTTCACCCAGCCTTCAGTGTGAATACTGCTTGCTAGGGTTGTATAGTCCACAAACTGAAAAAATCATACACAGAGACCCTGGGGAGCAACAATGTGATGCTTTCTTCCAAATATATTTATATAGTGAAATAAATGGGGAGCTATTTTAACTTGAACACACAAATGTTCATCTTAAAATTGTTTATTCTCTTCCAAATGCTTGATATACAAAATGCTAAATATAAAGGAACAAGACAATGCATCGTTTCTGTGACAGAAGGAAGTACCAATGTTGGATACGTGCCTTTTCATTTCTAAAAGGTGAGACACTCTAAATCAATAACTTTTTTAAGTGTAAATAACATTGCAATACTTCCATTAAAAAAGCAAATAAAAGAATGATGGTTAATCTTTAAAAGTTTTATTTAAGCCATTAATTTTATTATTCTGCTTATCAATGGTCGGGGGCAATTTGCCCTTATTTAAATTCAAGAGTTTTGACTAGTTGAGCTCTTATATTCCATTTAAATGAAACCTTCTACAACTTTACAATTTGCAATTCAAAACTTACGACTTTACTTTGGCTATACAAACAGAGGATTCATTTCTTAAGTAAAAGGGTCTTGAATTATATTAACATTACATTTTACTAAGCAATTTAACCAGGTATATAAATTCCTTTTGTAAATATCTTACCAATAAAAAAATCCACTATTGCTTCTTTGTGAATATGACAAGATATTTTTGGAGGATATTTGAATCAATGTTTATGTCATATTCTGAAAATTCAGTATGACATCTTCGATTACAAATCTTGTGTTTTTGATATATTTTCTATTAGGCCATTTTGTTTAACCTCAAACATCATAAGATCCTTTGTAAGGAGGGAATAAAAGCAATTTTCTTTTAAAATGAATTGAAACCTGATTTTTTAAAAAATTGTTCTTTTGTCAAACTATAATGTATCATTTCAGTTAGCGAGAAATCACACACAGAAAAGGGTATAAAGGGACTCCATGAAATTATCATGACAAGAAGAAATGCCAGAACAATAGGATTAAAAGTGTTCTTTCTTCCTCAAGAATGATGTGAACAAACTCGAACTTGACAGTTTCATGTCCAAACTGTGAAGCCTTTTAAATGCAGTATACTTGAGTACCATATACATTCATAGCAAAACTAAAATGAGTCTTCCTACTTAAATAACCTAATGAACACTGGAGTTGTATCCATAATAATGTGCTTTTTTGCTGACTTTCAATTGTTCATTCTTTTCACTTTTCCCACAAAAGTAAAACATTCTCATGTTTAGTAAAGATTACTATAAATTATAACATGAAGTAAATAGTAAACAAAAAGATTATTTTATTTTCATCATAACCACGGTATAGTACAAAAAACTGTTACTGTAGAGGAATATTAGATGTTTTTATTCTGTGCATTTTTCTAGTTGCTATAGGTATACAATAAAGTGTGAAAGAACCCTCTTCTTATGCTACTAACCTCACTGTGGAGCTACTGTAGCAGCACCCACAGGGGTGAGAGGGGCTGAGAGGATTGCTGTGGACATACATGCATGGCTGAGGAAGACCTCCAAGGATAGGCCTGACCAGGCTTCCCCACGTGATAGGAACAGACAGGCATACGTGAGAAAGTTATGAATTAAAGGTATGAAGTAAATAATAATTAAATTATTATTTTAAGAGATTAACTGGGGCCTTCCTAGAAAATATTATGAACTTTCCTCCTTGTAGCTGAATTCCAATGAAAGAGACAGTCTTTATAAATTAAGCCCCTCCCCTACTTGCTGAAAACAACTAACACTGCTGAATTATAAATGTGTACTTTTTAGGAACATCAAAAATGTGCAAAGATAGTAAAGACATGTCAAAACAAAAGGGAAAGGAGTTCCCACAGAAGCCAGTAGGGCACAGTAGCACTGAAGTTGATTTAGGGCAAGAAGATTTACCCACTCCGGGGAAGCTGGCTTCAGTTTTGGAGTCTTGTAGAAGGAAACAGATGTCTGAGGCCAAGACCTGATCAAGTCATGCAGCCTAAGAAGTGACTTCCCAAATTAGGTTGAGATACCTATAGTGCCAGGCTGAAAGGGAAGGAGGAAACCAGCAACTCAACATACCCTGAAAGTGTCATAGCTACAACTGTGCATCCCCAGGGTTTATTAAGAAGATATTAGGATACACGATAAAAATAACAGTAAACAAGAGGAAGCCAATAATGATGAAATGTTTTAGAATCCTTATGGTTGGTGGGAGAAAGTGTTAGAGTTTGGTTAACCTTAGACTTTGATTAGTTTTGCATAGATGTTTTCATTTCTATGTATGAACTGTTTTTACTCACAATAATTCTGACACCAAATGTGTGGGGTTTCTTCCACACCAACAACCAATTCTCCAACTCTCTGAACACCAAAGTGGGTGTCCTACAATTCAATCCAATTCTGACACTAACTATTGGAGTTAAGGCAGACCACACAGCTTAGGGGCTCAGACCCACAAAACTATGCCTTACTTCAGATACCAATCGCAAGTCCTGGGTCTCTGGTACTTCCGATTGATTAGCTACAAATCAGGGGTTCCCACAGTACCCTCCTCAGGTTCAATAATCTGCTATAACAGATCACAGAACTCAGAACATCTCTTTACTTACTATCACTGGTTTATTATAAAGGATTCAACTCAGGAACAGCCAAATGGAAGAGAGATGCATAAGGCAAAGTATGGGCATGGAATTTCCTTGCCTCCTCCAGGTGTGCACCTCAATGAGTTCACCAACCTAGAAGCTCTTCAAGTCCCACTGTTTAGGGTTTTTATGGAGATTTCATTATGTAGGCATGATTGATTAAATTATTGGCTGTTGGTGATTAACTAAATCTCCAGCCCCTCCCCCCTACTTAGAGATCAGGCCTGGTTGGTCCCTCTGACAACCAGTTGCTCTCCTGAAGCTCTACAGGGACTCACTGAGAGTCATCCTATTAGCATAAACTCAGATATGGTTGAAAGGCACTTATTATAAAGAACAAAAGACACTCCTATCACTCAGAAAATTCCAAGGGTTTTAGGAACTCTTGTGTCAGGAACCAGTGGCTGGAGACTAAAGACCAAATATACATTTCTTAATATATTACAGTATCACACTATGACAACAACTAAATGAATTGAAACAGTATGCTAGAGATTTTTAAAAAATAAACAAGCAGAAAATTAAGCAATCTCAAAGACAACATAAAAGGGAAAAAACTGAAATAGAATAGATGGGACAAATAGCAAAAATTAAATTGGGGAACATACAATCAATATCACTAGTGATATTAAATATATGGAATAAATACACTAATTAAAACAAAAATATTGCAAGACTGGATTTAAAAGTCCAACTATAAGTTGCTTACAAGGCACAAACATAAAATATGAGAATACAGAACAATTGAAAGTAAACATATGAATAAAGAGCATGTAGATATTAAACAAAAGAAAGCTGATGTAGCTATATTATTATTGGAGAAAATAGACTTTAAGGTAAAAAAACTTTAATAGAAAGTGACAAGATCATTTCATAGGGATGTTCTTGCTTGTTTTCTAGTCTTATATTTCTGTCAAATACTGAATGAGGTGTATTAAAGATTCTGTGCTATGTTTTTTGAGATTTCTCTCTTTCCTTGGGGGTTATAAAATTTTCATTTTATATAATTCTAGGCTATGTTTTTAGGTACAGACAATTTTAAATTATTCTTGGTAATTTAAAATTTTTATATGCTCAACATTGCTAATTATTAGAGAAATGCAAATCAAAACTACAATGAGGGATCACCTCACACTGGTCAAAGTGGCCATTATCAAAAAGTCTACAAATAATAAATGCTGGAGAGGGGGTGGAGAAAAAGGAACCCTCCTACACTGTTGGTGGGAATGTAAATTGGTGCAGCCACTATGGAAAAGAGGATGGAGGTTCCTTAAAAAACTAGAGTTACCATATGATCCTGCAATCCCACTCCTGGGCATATATCCAGAAAAGATGAAAGCTCTAATTCGAAAAGATACACGCACCCCAATGTTCATAGTAGCACTATTTACAACAGCCAAGACATGGAAGCAACCTAAATGTCCATAGACAGATGAATGGATAAAGAAGATGTGGTACATATATACAATGGAATATTACTCAGCCATAAAAAAGAATGAAATAATGTCATTTGCAGCAACAGGAATGGACCTAGAGATTATCATATTAAGTGAAGTCAAATAGAGAAAGACAAATATTGTATGAAACCACTTATATGTGAAATCTTAAAAAAATGATACAAATGAACTTATTTACAAAACAGAAAAAGTCTCAAAGACATAGAAAACAAATCTATGGTTACCAAAGGGGATGATTGGGGTCGGGGGGAGGGATAAATTAGGAGTTTGGGATTAACATATAAACACTACTATATATAAAACAGATAAACAACAAGAACCTGCTGTATAGCACAGGGAACTATAGTCAATGTCTTGTAATAACCTATAATGGAAAAGAGTCTGAAAAAGCATATAGATAGATAGATAGATAGATAGATAGATAAACTGAATCACTTTGCTGTATACCTGAAACACAATGCTGTAAATTAACTATGCTTCAATAAAAAATGGTTAATAAAAAATACATACATAAAATTATAGAGCAAAGATTTTCTAAATTACTTTCAAAAATGTTATGTAGTGCCTATAATTCTCTTACTATTTTGTTTTTATTGGATTATTTTTGCAGTTTTTAAAATTAGCAGTGGTAAGAAATGAAGATACAAATAAAATAGCCCTAAATTTCCTATTTTTAATAGAAAAGAGGGAAATCAAGAATGAGGGAAGGGGGAGTTTTGGGAAAGATGAGGGAATGGATAAAACAAAGGTACATTACTTTCTGACAGAGCTAGGACAAAGGCAAATGGGTTGATGGAATCAGATCTGAGTGTCCTGTACTGCATTTGTGTGCTCAGGTGTGTGGTTTCTTTAATGGGGCTCAAGTTACATCATCCTGTGCATTGAGATCTATCTTCAGTGCACAGGAACCGCCCCAACACAAGCAGCACATGCACATTACCTTAGCTAAAATAAGTGCTTATAAAACTTCCTTAAGTGTTTTTCTGTTTAAAGTATTTAAATTTCTCCTCATCTCTCAAGCACAATGGAAAATGAATGTTAACCCAAGGGGTACTCATAAAACCCATCAAATCTCTCCCACTCCCTCACCCTCCACCACCCCTGCCCCCATGATCCTTTAACTTTTAAGTCTTGGGGCTTCTCAGGATCCACTCTATAAATTACTTAGGATTCTGGATGAATTCTCAATAGAGGCTCTCTTTCTGTCTCCACTGAAAAGATTTTCTAATCTAAATCACTTTCAGTATTTGAGATACAGTTATCTTGTTTTGGTATTTATTGCATATTAAGTTTGTTTTTATGATTTTATAATATTACAGTATCAATGGATGTTTAAACTCTTCTAGCAGTGCTCACTACCTCTCTTAGCTGAAACAGTAGTAGGCCAATAATAATAATAATAATATCATAAATTTTTAGAACTCCTCTAAAACACCAATCTTGCTTCCATATGCAGGCCTTTAATTGTCTACCCTGCCTGTAATGCTCATTCCCTGTATCTTTATAAGGCTGGCTTCTTCTCAACCTTCAGCCTTCTCAACCTTCTCAACCTTCTCAACCTTCAGATCTATGAATACATTTCCTGAGAAACCTTCTCTGATTATCCTGTCAAACAGAACACCCAACAGTCAGCCTCTATCTCAGGACTTTATGTTCTTCAATGCACTTAGCACTTTCTTAAACTATGTCATTTATTTGGCTACCTGTTGTTTATCTGTCTTTTCCAACTAGAACAGTGGACGAAGAGCAGTAACCTTGTCTGTCATGTTTACTTAGCACCTGGATCCCTAGGAGCAATGCTTGAAAAATAGTATACACTCAGTCAATATTTTAAAATGTCATTGGATGAATTGAGTCAGTTAGGGATAAAGTCAATATATGTTTATTATCATTGCATTCTTTGGTAAACGTTAGGGGTTAAGATCCTGAGGGCTCTGAAGTCATACTGCCTGACCCAGGATTTGGATCCTGTGTGGCCTTCAGTTTGCTGATGTTCAAATAGGAAAAAAGAAACATTGCTGTATAGGATTACAGTGAACTCAAGTTGAGATTACTTCATGATTCTATTAGTAACTAAAACATTAGAAATGACACATTCTAAATTAACTATAGAAGGCAGAGCATATGCAAAAAAAAACAACAAACAATCAATCTATAATGCTCTTGAATTTCAGAAAACAAAACAAAACTGGGAATTCAGCCAACAATCTAAATACAGCATTTTTCATCTACTTGTGAAATTATACTGTAAAAGCTCAGTAAAGAAAGCAAGATTATGCATATTTATATAATGCTTCAGTGAGGATGATAAATGAAACATAGTCACAAAATCATTCATTGAATATGACATGATTACATTGCTTTCTATCGTTACCTGACAAAGATTGCTATGCAAAATTCTCATATGTTTTTAGGAGAAAAAAAAAGTCTAAATTTCTGAATGAAGGTAAAAACAGAATACACATTTTTTAAAACTGTCAAATATAGGCTTTCAATGTGCTTTTCTGTTTTTTAATTAAGAAAAACAGAATGAGACACAAAGACTTACAAGAAGATAAGTGGTTATCCTGATTTCCTGAAGATTTCAGGAACTGGCTTTGGCAATGCTTAACAATAAAAAACAAATTACCATTTTTATATTTTAATGAGTTTTCCAAGTAAAAATTAGATAGTCTTTAAGAGTAGTTTATTTACCTTTTTGAGTGGTTCTTAAGTATAGAATAGCATTACTTTAATGCATACTCACACTTCTGTTGTTCAAAAAACATATCATTAGCATACTCTATCAAAGTGACGGGATTCTGATGATATGCCATAGCGATAACTCATCAAAAAGACAGCACTTTGATTATGCCAAATATTAAATACCTCACCAAAATTCTCATCCTTTTGATAGCTATGTAAAATAACTCCTACCAGAAACTCTTTTGTGGTTAAATTAGTTCTCTTTAACACTACAGATTCATTTTGTTTTTTCTAACAAGGCTTTTATTAGACAAGATTTTATTGTATAATTATATATTCTTCTCTTCTTTATGCCTGAATTGTAACTATTTTCTCTTTTTAAAATTGAGGTAAAATTGACATTTAACATATTAGTTTCATGTTCATATTAAACATGATTCAATATTTGTATAATCTGTGAAATGTACACCGCAATAAATCTCATTATCATCCGTTACCATACAAAAGTACAATTGTTTTTCTTATGTAAGAAATTTTAAGATTTATTCTCTTGGCAACTTCCAAATATGCACTACATTAGTATTGACTATAGTCACCATGCTGTATATTACACCACCACAACTTATTTACTTTATAACTGGAAGTTTGTACCTCTTGTCCCCCTTCACCCCTTTCATCCACCCCTCAACCCTCCTCCCTTCTAGCAACCACAATTCTGTTCTCTGTTTTTATGAGTTTTGTTTTGTCTTCTTTGTTTGTTTGATTCCACATATAAGTAAAATTATATAGTATATGTCTTTCTCTGTCTGACTTATTTCACTTAGCATAATACCCTCCAGGTTCATCCATGTTGTCACAAATGGCAAGATTTCATTCTTTTTATGGCTGAGTAGTATTCCAGTGTGTGTGTGTGTGTGTGTGTGTGTGTGCGCGCGCGCACACACACACACGCACACCACATCTTCTTTATCCATTCATCCATCAATGTACACTTAGGTTGTTTCCATGTATTGGCTATTGTAAATGCTGTGATGAATTTGGGGTGCATATATCTTTTTGAATTAATGTTTTCATTTTCTTCGGAGAAACACCCAGAAGTAGAGTAGCTAAATCACATGGTATTTCTATTTTTTTTTTTTGAGGAACCTCCACACTGTTTCCCATAGTGGCTGCACCAATTTACATTTCCAGCAACAGTGCATGAGGGTTCCCTTTTCTCTACATCTTTGCCAACACTTGTTATTTTTTCTCTTTTTGATAACAGTCACTCTGACAGGTGTGAGGTGGTATCTCATTGTGGTTCTGATTTGCATTTCCCTGATGATTAGTGATTTTTAGTATCTTGTCATGTGCCTGTTGGGCATCTGTGTTGCTTCTTTGGAAAAATGTCAATTCAGATCATCTGTTCACTTTTAAATCAGATTGTTTGGTTTTTTAGTACTGAGTTATATGAGTTCTTTATATATTTGGGGTATTAACCTCATCAGTTATATGGTTAGCAAATATTTTCTCCCATTCAGTAGTTTGCCTTTTCATTTTGTTCATGGTTTCCTTTGCTGTGCAGAAGCTGTTTACTTTGATGTAGTCCCACATGATTATTTTTGTTTTACTGCATTTGCTTTTGGAGTCAGATCCAAAAAAATCATAATCAAGACCGATATCAAGGAGCTTACTGCCTATGTTTTCTTCTAAGAGTTTTATGGTTTCAGGTCTTATGTTTAAGTCTTTAATCCATCTTGAGTTAATATTTGTGGCTGGTGTAAGATAGTACCTTAGTTTCACTCTTTTACATGGGGCTGTTCAGTTTTTCCAACACCATTTACTAAAGAGACTGTTCTTTCCCCACTGTATATTGTCTCCTTTGCTGCAAATTAACTGACCATATATTTACAGGTTTATTTCTGGGCTCTCTACTGATCTATGTGTCTGTTTCTATGTCAATACCATACTATTTTGAATATAGTTTGAAATCAGGAAGTGTGATGTCTCCACTTTGGTTCTTCTGTCTCAAGATTGCTTTGGCTACATGGGGTATTTTGTAGTTCCATACATATTTTAGGATTGTTTGTTCTGTTTTTTTGAAAAATGCCATTGGAATTTTGATAGGGATTGCATTGAATTTGTAGATTGCTTTGGGTAGTATGATCATTTAAACAATATTAATTCTTCCAATCCATGAGCATGGTATATCTTTCCATTTATTTGTGTTGTCTTCAATTTCTTTCATCAATACTTTATAGTGTTTAGTGTACACCTCAGGTCTTTCATCTCCTTGATTAAATTTATTCCTAGGTATTTTATTATTTTTGATGCAATTGTAAATGGGATTTTTTTTTTAAGTTTTCTCTTTCTGATAGTCCGTTGTTAGTGTATAGAGACACTTGAAACATTTTTATGATTTTTTTACCCTGCAACTTTACTGAAATCATTTATTAGTTCTAACAGTTTTTGGTGAAGTTAGTAGGGTTTTCTATATATAAAATCATGTTATCTGCAAATAGTGACAGTTTTACTTCTTCCCTTCCAATCTGAATGTCTTTTATTTCTTTTTTTTTTTTTTTTTTTTTTGCTTAATTGCTTTGGCTAGGACTTCCAAAACTATGCTGAATAAAAGTGGTGAGAATAGGCATCCTGTTTTTACCTGATCTGAGAGGGAAAATTTTCAGCTTTTCATTGTTGAGTATGATGTTACTTGTGGGACTGTCACATACAGCCTTTACTATGTTGAGGTAAGTTCCCTCTATACCTACTTTGTTGAGAGTTTTAATCATAAATAGTTGCTAAATTTTGTCAAATGCTTTTTCTGCATTTATTGAGATGATCCTATGATTTTTCATCCTGCATTTTGTTAATGTGGTACATCACATTGATTGATTTGTGGGTGTTGTTCCATCTTGCATCTCTGGAATAAATCCCACTTCATCATGGTGTATGATTCTTTTAATGTATTCTTAAATTCAGTCTGCTAATATTTTGTTGAGGATTTTTGCATCTACTCCATCAAGATATTGGTCTGCAATTTTCTTTTTTTGTGGTATCCTTGTTTGGTTTTGGTATCAGGGTAAAGCTGGCCTCATGAAATGAGTTTGAAAGAGTTCCCTCCTCCCAAATGGCCCCTGCCCCTCTGGCAGACACTTTACAGTTAGATAATGAATCTCCTTCCCATTTAATCCAGGCATTTTTCAAACTGCTATTTGTGTGCTGGACCCTGGGGGTGAGTGAGTCTGCATGTGAGCCCTTTAAGAGCAGTATCTCAGTTCCTTACAGCCCTTTGGGTCTCCAGAATATAAGCTCCATTGGTTTTTAAAGCCAGATATTTGAGGGACTTATCTCCCTATTGCAGGTCTCAAGGGTGCCTGACAGACTCCTATCTCCTCAGAGGGAAGCTCCAGATTTGTGAGATCCTTCCCGATTGTGGGCCACTGTGCCCAGAATGGGATTTTTGGCAAGACTGCCTCTCTGCCTCTTCTACCTGTCTCACTGTGGTCCTTTTGTTGTTTGTTGTGAAAGAGCTGTTCAGCTAGTTTTCAGGTCTTTTTCAGAGGGAATTGTTCGATATGTAGCTATAGATTTGGTGTGTCCATTGGAAGAGGTGAGTTCAGGATCTTCCTATGGTGCCATCTTGGACTGCCCCCTAGACATTCATTTTATATATATATATATATATACACCATAGAGTTCATGACTGGCAAAGCAATATGGTAAGCTCTTATTTACATAAATAAATATGCATAGCTAAAACATTTTTTCCTAACAGCATTAATTTAAATTAGTTAATCCCAAATTGTAAATCATTTAAACACATATCATTTTTCACTTTTCATACAAACTAAGAACATTCTTGCATATGTAACTTAAGTTCATAAGTATATTTTATATTATTTCTTTAGAAAAAATTACCAGTTGTAAAACTGTCTGGATAAAGAGGATGCATAAGAATGTAAAACTCTCTCCAGAAATGATATTCAATTTGCATCATTGTCACAATTTGGGTTCTCTGGGAGCAGATGCTAAAATTGAGCTTGGGGTGCAAGATATTTATTAGGAATCAATACCTGTGAAAGGAAGGGCAGTCAGCAGAATTGAACAGAGGAGACTGATAAGCAGTGTAGGTCCAACATTTAGTTATTTTTTTCTTTTTTTTCCTCAGTGCCTAGTCATGTCCTTTGCTCTTTTTCCTTTTGGTATGTTTATCTTATTTCTTTTTAGGAGCTTATCATATATTAAAGATATTAAACTTTTCCCTCTCATTGTAATTTGCAAATAGTTATCCAGGGCTCATTAATATTGTTAACAATACAATTTACTTTAGGTAATATAACATGTCTTTAACCGTGCTTTTAAATGTTATTATAAAGAAGATTTGCTTATCCTATCATTAAACTTGCTATTGCTTGTAAATAAGAATGTTATTGATTTTTTGCATATATTAACTTGCTATTTTACTGTATTTTCTTATTGCTTCAAGTAATTTCAAAATTGATTTTCAAGGTTTCTAAGTATGCAGGCTTTGCATCTATAACCTTCAACTATTATTAAACATCAATTATTTGGTAACATTCAATTCCAATACAGCCTGATGCCATGATGGAATGAGATGTTAGGGAGTTCTTGGGGGAAAGGATGAGTGGATTTTGCTTGCCTGAAGGATGAGAATTTTTGTTGCCAGATGGTGAGGCTGTGATAGACTGTGGTTTCCCAAAATGGTCAGAGCATTACTTCTGGTTACACATGCTCTTCAGGACTTTGCCACTCCATCAAGAGGTGAAGGCAATCTCTCCCCACCCCGCATGGGGGAGGGAGACTGTGACAACCTTCACAAATGCAATACCAGATAAACTACCCTAACTTCCAAGGCTAGGTCATCAAAGGTGGCTTGGTTTTTATCTGGCTCTTTCTCTCAGGATGCTTGCCCTTGGAGTTCCTGAGAAAGCCCAGTCCACAGAGAAAGGCCACTCATAGGTGTTCTGGCCAATAGTCACTGGTTAAATTTACATACACAATACAAAAATGTTCTACCTTAATGCTTTTGGCCTTGAATTTTATTGCATCTAATATTATTTCTCTTCTTTATTTCTGCTTAAATGATACATGTTTTATCATTAGAGATCTAGCAAGTTTATTTTTTTACATGAATCTCTTTTATAAAGCATGAATTGGATATTAATTTTTGACACCATCTGAATATCTCTGTCTTTAATAGGAAACTTTAACTTACATTGACTGTCATGATGAATATGTTTGAGCTTCATTCTCTTATATAACGTTTTAAGAATTTCATCTTTAGTTAAACTGATTACTTTTGCTGTATGAATTTTTTTTTTTTTGGTTTTTTTGAAGGCACACAGACATTTCATTCTATTTCTAATTATTCTAGAAGTTATATTCAACATAAATCAACACATTTGGCCCTCTATTTCTCTAATTATTTGTGTGAATATTTAAATAATACTTATTGACTCTCGACCCTATATAAATTAGGTATCATTGGTTGATTGTTTATCACAAGCCAGCCATGCTGCTAAGTATTTTATAAGTAGGTCTCTTGATCTGCATAAGAAGCTTATGAAATAAGTATTATTTTTATTTGTATTTTATATTCAGAGAGATTAACTAACTTGTCAAGGTCACATGTGTATTAAGTGATAAAACAGGGATGCAAATTAAATTTGCCAACTCCTAACTACAAGTTCTTAACCACTACATACTATTGCTATAAATTACATTTCTCCTTCACCAACCCAATTTCATTTGCTCACTTGGAGAATACAGTATCACATACCTAGACCAAGTTCAAACGTCACTCCCACCACCCCACACCACACCTACCCACCCCTCACCCCCCTACACACACACAATCAGAATTTCTCTCTGATTTCCCAAACATAGTTAATTACTCCTTTTTTTGTGCTTCCACATCACTTGCTGTATAAATCTGTGAATATTTGTCATGATGCTTTGTAACTAGTGGTTGTCCTGACTGCTTCTCTAACTACATGCTGAGCTGCACTTACTCCGCATTCTCAATGTCTGCCATGATCATTTGCCCATAATAGGTCATGGGTGAGTCTTATCAAATGAACAAATAAGTGGTTGAATATATTGTCTTCTATAACCGAAACTACACATCCAGGAGATGTCTTGAATATGCCTGTGTTATAAAGTAAAAGTGTTTTCTCTGTGTTTAATGTATTTAATTAAAGGAAATCCAGACTGAACCAAATTTATATCACTGATTAGTTAATGTAGATAGCACAGAAATGTCATAATTTTTCTGTGCTTGGGAAGATTGTTTTTGGCAATGGAATTATGGAAAATATATTAGCATGTACTGAAGTAAAATGAAACATAGTACCAAAACATTCTGATCAGCATGCTCTCAGAATCTCAGTGAATAGGGTTCTAGGGAAAGCAGTAAATATAGACATCAGTAAAGAAAAAGAAATGAGGTATCTAATTCCAGAACTTCAAAGGAATTTTGATTTTCATTTCAATTCCACTCACCATTAACTGCAGAGAGGTTGACTCTTCCTGAAGATATGAAGAGTAAATTCCCTTGAGACAGATGGGGTTTGGAGGGCTCTGGAGGGGGAGCAGCAGTTCTTCTGTCAAAGTCCCACTGCCAAAGACCATTTCCAGTTAATACTACAGGCCTTGTTGTATCAGACCATAATGTTTTAAATTATATTTCCAGTGCTCATAATTATAATGTTTATAGTTGAGAGAACAAATGACTCAAAGTGATTTGCACTGAAATTACTATCTACTAAAGCAGAACACCTTATTAAAGAAATTAACCTTTGCATAGAAATACGAACAAAGAGTAATGAAAAAACTACTCATTATTCCCTTCAACTTCAGATATTACCCTTTCAAAAGACACTGACTTACACGCACTCTATCCTCATTGGTAATGAAGTGAACCAGTTGTGTTTTAAGTTCTTCATGTAGAACTCTATTTTCTTATACATTTTACTTTGTTGAAACTTGTGTCCCATAGTCATGAGGACAGCGGATCCACAAACATTTTATAATCATAAAAAAATACATTTAGCATATAGTCAGTAAATCAACTGAAAGTTTCATATTTTTACCTTCCTGCAACAAATAATACTTTATATCATGATATAAATATATATATATAAATTATACCATAACACTTAGCCTAATTGGCAAATGAAAAGTAGTCTTATTTTAAATATTTTCAAAGTAATTAAGAATTAAGCAATTAAGAAAATAGTCAATAGTAATAAACTATGAATAGAATTCTTTCATTTCTCATATATGTTAACACTTCTATATTTTTGTCAATCATCACTGCCTGTTCCTCACAAAATACAGTAAGGCTTTTAAAAGTTTGAGTCAGTAAGACTTAGAAGTTCAAATGCTGTCTCTTTAAATAGTAATGCGATACAAGGTAGTGTCTTGTAAACCGTTTAAAGTTTATTAATTTATAATCTTCTGGCATACATATTTTTAATAAATTTTAAATATAATTATATCAGAAAATTATAATGAATGAAGAGCAGTATCACCTGTAGTCTTAGCACAAAAAAGTAAAACACTACTTTTTTTACTGTATCATTATATGTAAGATGTTTAAATCAAGAATTTTTTTCACAAGAATGTTAAGAACACTAGTTTTAAAATAAGCACACATTTCTAAAGTTTAAAGTTTGCAAAGTTCTCACTTTGATTTGCTCTATGATTTTAGATTAAGTCATTTATAACCTTGCTTCTTAAACTTCTAAAATGTCATATTTAATTTTCCTATTTATTAAAGCAATAAATACTTATTTGGGAAAATACAAAAAACATTAAGAAGCAAACTAAAACCTCCAGTTGTTATTTGATATTCAAGGTTTTGACTGAAAATAATTCTATAAGTATTTTAATAGAAACATCTCCATTTCAACATTCCAAAAGACAAAGAAAATGATGCAGTCAAAATTACTGAATAAAAATCGAGGCATTAAAATCAACAGGTGCAAACCTGCATATATCACCCATGTAAAGATAAACTTTTGGAATGGGAAAAGCAATACTTAAATCTATCTGGATAGTATTTTCTATACTGAACCTGTATGGTATGTCTTTAATGCATGTCTGAATCTGTTCAATTAGCCTTCTGCTTTACTGTGAGGGGGTGGGAGAGGGAAGCAGATCTTTCGTAGGCAATACTTCATGGCAGATAATGACTTCCCTTAGTCTACCTGAATCCATATATTTTTATAAACCAGAAAGATGACAAGTGTTAACCTGGAATTTCAACTTGTTTCAAAACAGATCCATGACTGAATTTGTTTCTTAAAGACTGATAGGTACATATACATATAAAATATATGTGTACATATATGCATACATACATACATACGTACTGTACAACTTCCTTCAGTAAATCATTCCAATACTGAATTCTTCTATGATTAAGACTTTTGTTTTTTCTTATTACAGGTAAAAATTTGCACTCTTCAATTCAGGTATTGTCCTCTTACTTATTTCCCCCAAACATAGGTCTTTTATACATTAAGACATGGGTTAGATATAGATAAAACCACAAAGGAAGCAAATTTTGTCTTTATCATGTTCCTCCTCATCTTTGATTCATTCTTTTTCCTTCAAATCCAAGAGACCCCCCTCCCCACAAGCCTTTTCCTCACAGCCCCACCCAACTAATGAGAAACACAGCAATCAATCTCAATGCTTTGAGGTCCCTCTAGCTCCTAAGAGCTACTCTAAGTGCTTTATACACATCTAAAGTGAACCTCAAAACAACATTTTGAACTATGTATCAGCTTCAGTATACAAATTTTTTTAAATGAAGCTTAAAGTATTTTAACTGCCCACGGTCATAAAAATAATTAGTAATAGTGAAGTTCATATTTGAACACTGGTCTCTGTAACTCCAATATTTCTACCATATTGATTTTATTAAAGAATACTCTATGAAATGCGTATCTCCACTCCTTTCCCTCTCCTTTTCAAAGCATTCCTTCTGAGTTACATTTTCTTACGCTTTCCTTTGCTAGGAAATTAATGAGTAGCTCTTTCTAATATGGAATTAGTGAATGCTGGAAACCAAGGAAATGTTGTTCCAAGGAGTGAGTTTAAATGATAAAAAAAAATTAGACACAATGACAATCTATTTAGAAAGGAATACCTTTGAACACACTTGAAATCATAACACAAGGCCACTGTTTAGCCTGGTTTCACGTAGGTCCAAGTAACAATAACGCTTCCTTCAAAGATGTGTTTCCTCAAATTACTTCATAAGCCAAATGCCTGAGCCAAAGTATACAAGGTAGTGTTCAAGACACCAAGAGGGAAGGGCAGAGGATCAAACTGAAGCAGACCAGAAAAAGTCTAAGAAATACCTCTGTGGATTCAAGTTCGGGAGTCCAGTAGACATATAAAGGACTTACAACGTGGAGGGTCATGACACTATGACTGGAAAAAGGGCTTTTAACTAATACACCCACAGATGTTACCTAAAAATGAACGTCAAAGAAAAGTACTAGTTTCAATTCAGAGTGTAAGCAATTACCAAAAGCAAGTGAGATGTTAACCTGAGCTTAAAAAGTCAGGATTGGGAACTACTATCATAATGAGAGCAAAGGAATTAAGGGTTTTGAACTCTCCATCTGAGTTTAAGTCTTGAGGAATCGAAAATAACTAGGAGTCAAAGCACAAGGTCAGACAGATGGGCTTGCAATGGGTGATACGGTATTTGCACTGCAGTATTACAGTACTCCACTTCCTCTCAGAATAGAATCCTATCAGTTTTTGCTGCATAACACACCATAGCAAAATGTGGGGACTTCAAACAGCACACATGCATTACTCCTCACATTCTTTGAGTTCATCTGGAGATTCTTATGGTCTCAGCTGGCTGACTGGGGCTTAAAGGACAAGGATGGCCTCAGCTGGGACAGCTAGGGTTTCTCTTCACATGATCTCTCATTCTCTCTGATCACACGGTGGGAAATGGGTTCCTGGCAGCAAGGGAGGGTTAGTGACAAAAAGTCTCAGCTTGCATCACAGTTGCTAATGTCCCATTGGCCAAAGCAAGTCACTTGTCCAGAATTAGATTCAAACGGGATGAGTAGCAAATTCACATTGCAAAAAGATGTACATGCAGGGATGGGAGAGATCTGTGGTCGTCTTAGAATCTAACAAAACATTCTAGAACCAAAGGCAAAATTTACTTGGATTTAAGCTATTTTTCCAACTAGAGGATTGAGAAATAGAGAACATAAAGAACACATATTCCATTTATTTCCTCAGTTTCCTTAGGTATTGCAAGAACCTTCTAACATCAGAACCAGTGTCACCACTTGAGCATAAAGACAAAAGAAAAACATGATCATCCAGCTACAAAGGCAGAGAATTTACAGAAATGTTTACCAAAGTCCCCAGATACTCCACAGTTGGAGAATGGCTTCAGACATTAGCATTAGATCAGAAATAATTCCAAATCTGTTTTACACACACAAATAACTCATAGGGTCAACCACGAACAAGCACCTCCTCTAGGAAGGGGGTCAATTTATAGGCGCTTTTCTGAATTTTTTCCAGAATATACATTTTAATATTTTTAAAAATCCAAAAGTAATCATACAATGCTGCTAAAGATAAAGACCATTATGCGATATTATTGTCTTAGTATTCACTCAGTTATTTTACTAAATATGTTATACAAAGTGATAATGTCCGTAGATATCAGATATTGCTCTTTTCACTTTTAGGGTAATTTTTTGAATCTTGTGTCATTTGATGACTCAACAATGCCTTGCACATAATCAATTGCAATCTCAGCTACCATATCATCTTCATTATTGGTCTGGCCGAGTATATGTCACAGTTTAGCACTTGTTTTAAATTTATATGTAAAATGTTCTGCACTAAAGACTTCCAGCATTCTGTAAGAAAATTCAATTTGAATAACAGTCGCTTACAAATGCAATTTTTTTTGCATCACTACAAAGTAAATAACATCATTTGATTTCAATTAAATAAAGTGACACTAAAATCTTTGTAAGCAAAAATATAACAATGGAAATACATTAGGGTGGAAATTTATAGGCACACCATAACTTATGCTTTAGGATGCACTGTAATGAGTGCCAGCTGCTGCAATTGCATTCCTTAAAATGCAGAACAAACTTTACTCACTAAATTCATGACAGAAAGGAATCATGAAAAATTACACTTCTTTACAATGTCTAAGCCCAATATGCTTTCAATTAGATAAGAGTTTGATTCAGATCAGGATTCAAAAAATATATAACACCTGAAAAACAGATATATGCGAGCCAGAGGGTATTGTTCTATAAGAATAAAGTGATTAGATCACTAAATTACTCCCATTGTTTAATTCAATTCAATTTAATATATTCTCTAAACACCTCTGGTATTTTCAGTAATTTTCCTTAGTTATTGCAAAAAACAGAAAGTCAAGAAAGAGTTATCATACTGGATTGGCTAAATTCTATTTTATTCAGAGTGTTTTAGGAAGTATTTCTATCCCTTACTGAGAATCTGTGCCTCTATCTTAAAACCCTATGCAGTTCCAAGCCAGGTGCCATATGGTCCGAGAGTTATCTACCCTGACAAGTACTGTCCTTCCTCCCATCAGCATGACTTTGAGGACCTAGATACTCTGGATGAGTCCAAGCTCTGCCTGGGGCTCTGAGGTCTTCCTCTGAGGTTGCCAGTGGTCCCACTTGCCTATATGGCTTTTGTAGGCATTATTCCTCCAGAAATATTGCTGGCCCTCTGCCTTCTCTGCTGGAAACCAGGGCATGTCCCCTGTGTGCTGAGACCCCCCAAACCACTCGATTTTTACCATCTCCCTTCACACTAGGCTGGAAAAACTTTCTAGGTCCCAATCTTTTCCCATCTCTGGAATTTAGGAAGATTCACAGGAGTCTTCTGTATTCTCTCTTGTCCCAAAACTCACTCAAAACAACAAACATAAGTCTAACCATTTGCTTATATAGAATGGGTTGGGGTGGGATTGGTCAGAAGAAAACAGAGGGTAAAAACATAATACCTCAAAATATCACATGACCCACACACCAAGTTTGCAGGATTGTAGTAAGATTTAGAAATGATCCATGTAAAATTTCTGGCATATTCTAGACTTGCTCTGGCTGTTGTTCTTATTATCATTATATAAGAACGTGTAAAATTACTCCTTAGATTTCTGATATTCCTGAAACCTTGGAACAATTATTTGAACAAAGACTGATAATATTAACACTGGAATAAGTGTGTGTGTGTGTATACACATACATACATATACATGTACCAATATATCTACCAGGTGGAAGATACTGAAACCCCAAGATTCAGAGAACTTGATTCAGCAGAAGCAAGCTATTGATACTTTGAAGATGCAATAAAGATTTAAATCCCAAAGAGTAAAAATCAAATTTAAATCTAAACAATGATCAAGGTTGCTGACACATTTCTCCAATAAGCAATCTTCCCACATTTCTATTGATATTTTCTTAAAAGTTTCAATTCTCACTGGGCTATTGACTTATTGAGTGCATAGTGAATATCTATATATTCTTCTGACTAATCCTTAATGGGGCTGTGCTGGTGTTCTTCTGACTGCAATATAAATTGGCTTTGCCTTTCTCTAGCTGCAATTTTTTTCATAAAAGTTTATGTCATCTATAGATCATGACTCTAGAACATATGTCCAAATATGCCCACTTTCTGAGAGGAAAAGCAAGGAAGGTCAAGATTTCATGGCCTCCATACAACTTGAAAAGGTATTTGAAGAGCATGAGGCACTATGCAATAGTACAAGGAACAGATTCTCCAATAAAGGGTTTTATATATTTTAAGAGTAAGACCAAAAGGCCCCAACACTAAGGCCATTAGCTGTTTTAACATTATTTGAAGTGAGATCACAGTATGTGTTTTACCACCTAAGTGAGGAGAAAGAGGCTGAGTCACAGGATGTGAACTTCATGGGCTGTGACAGCAACAGCCCTGTGGCAGCCACACCTGGAGATGAAACCACGAGCAGAATGCATTGCAGAGGCCAACCTTATGCACCCAACTTCAATGCCAACAGACCAGGTCTCTGGGAGTCGGCATCACTGAGCCTCTAACTTCTTCTGAGTCACAGTTCTCTCCAGGTCAGTGCAGGGCTTAGAGATGGAAAGTAAAAGAGAGCCTTGGCCATCCTACCAATCTATGAGTCAGGAGGCCAAGAAAAAAATGAATGAAGCCTTTTGCTCACCTTAAATCATAGCAAATGATCAACTAATAAAGAGACCCCACAGTGGTCAGATTCTAAATCTAAATACATTAGGAATGAATTATCCAGCAGAGTAGGTTAGGGATTGAACATGAATGAAAGTGTTTATTCTAGCACTTTTCTCCTCTCTTGTACAGAATCGATTGGAATATAGTAATAGGGAGGAGATTATAAGGTTTACCCCTGAAATGTTGGAAATTAGTCAAGTACAGGGGAAATATGGCCCATAATCTTTTGAAGCATCCAATATTTTTGAGAGTGGTAACTCTGAGATTGATTACAGAGGGAAGAGCCAGTGTGAATTGGATCAAGATGGTCATAGTGAGCAGAGAAAGAAGTAGATGAATTCTAAATATTTTGGGGATAGATGACTTTATGATTGATTTGCTAAGATCCTGTGTTGGAAAACAGAGACTGAGGAGCAAACGATCACCTATAGTTTCCAGGATGAGTAGCTAAGTAGATAGTGGGGTCCTTTGCTCAGATGGGAAGCAATGGAAGATCAGAAGGCTGTAGATAATCATCTGTAGTTTGATTAAAGATGTGCCTATAGCTATTTCTACTTGTCCCAATGACATTTCAAGTTCAATGTATCTTTAACTTCTGTTATGGACTGAATGTTTGTGTCCCCTCAAAGTTCATATATTGAAGCCCTAACTCCAACGTGATGCTAGTAGGAGATGGGGACTGTGGGAGGTGATTAGGTTCAGATGAGGTCATGAAGGTGGGGCATCTATGATGGGATTTGTGCCCTTATAAGAAGAGGAAGAAACACCAGAACTACCTCTCTCTGCCACTTGGAGCTACAGCAAGAAGACGATGATCTTTAAGTCAGGAAGAGGGCTCTCACCAGAACCCAACCATGCTGACACCCTGATCTCAGACTTCCCAGCCTCCAGAACTGCGAGAAATAAATGTTTGTTGGGGTTTTTTTTGTTCTTTCTTTTTTTTTTTTTTGAAGTAAATGAAATAGCAAGTGTTTATTGATCATCAAATATGCATAAGATAGTATGTGAGGTCCTTCTAGAGATTAAAAGAAGTACAATTCATGGTGCAGTTATGTTGAAAACTTTTGGAACCTGGTGGAGAAACGAGTAACAAACAAATACTTGAAAGATGATTTCTGCTTCCAAGGGGCTCAGCCTAATCGAGAAAAGCAAGGCATATCCACAAAATCAGGAAACACAGCAGTTTCTATTTTGCACGTGTAGTAATTTGTTACTAGTTAAATAGACGTGTGGGATGAGAGTGAGAGCCGGTGGCCTCCATGGTCAAGAGGTTGCTGTGGGGAGCGGTGAGCAGGTCCTTCCAAAGGAATACGACCAGCTGGGCCTTGAAGGGATGATGGAATCAAACAGTGAAACAGTTTTTCATCAGCTCCAGCCACATTCCGGAAGAAGATTTTTCGGCAGCCTCCTCCCCTCTCACTGGTATAAGCTCAAATTCTAGGCTCCAAGTAAAATGTGGTAAAGCTCCAGAAATGTGCCTGCCTCGGTGCAGTCCCTGAGGAGGACGGTGAGTGTAAAAGGGACATGTTAGGAAGTGTTCCCAGGAGAGCCAAGAGGGGAGCCAGGGTTGGACAGGGGGTGAAGTCCAAGGAGGTTCACTTTAGCTCGTGAGGCAGAGCCGCCGAGGTTGTCCTGATAAATGTTTGTCGTTTAGCTCACCAGCCTATGGTATTTTGTTAAAGCCACCCAAGCTGACAAAAACAATTGCTTTCTATATACTGTCTTTCTGCTAACCATCCCCAACTGTATCGGACAAAAACAATTGCTTTCTATATACTGTCTTTCTGCTAACAATCCCCAACTGTATATATCAAGCCTGGACTTTCCTTCTGAGAATTAGCTTTGTTTTTAAGTTTGATATATACATTTGGGAATTATTTGAGAGACAGTCATAAAATTTATACAAGTGGATAAAATCACCTAGGAGAGTGCAGAGTGAATAAGCAGAGGAAGAAAGAAATTTGAGAAAGAATTTGAAACCTAGAAAGCAGTACTTACAAGATGGCAAAAACATGTACCTGTATAGCTGACATGTATTTACTGATTTCCTTTTCCCAGGACTGTACAAAGACCATTTTATACATTATTTCGTTTAGTCCCTAACAGCAATGTTTGGAATAATGACTGTGGACACAGAGTATACTTCAACATTCAGTGGGAAATGATGTCTGAAATCAACCAAAAAAATTCAAGCAATCATCTCTGTATTATTTTCTTTAGATTTGGGTAGAGGCACAAAAAAGAGACTGGCAAACATGTGCACTCTTTCTAAAAGTCTTTTATGCATTCTGGAAGTCAGAAATTTCTACATCTATAAAACCTCCGAGGGACAGGCTAAGCAGATATTCAGGTTCTTACAGGGCTTTTCAGGTTTTAAATGTCAGTGCTCTTAAGCCACTCTTAATTTCTCCTGAATCAAATAAATGAATAATAAATATTTGCAAGCTTTTTTCATGTATACCCTTACTAAACCCATGCATTCATTTAACAGATCTATGTATTTATAACTTGGACTACTGACCAGAGAGAGTATTACGGCCATTCTCCTTTCTCTGCATTCTATCATATTTTTATAAGGTGCTTAACATTTTAAATAATCCCTTTACACATCTAGGTTTCCCATTAGACTATGAGTTCTTTTGTGACTGAGAACATACCTTACTTAACTTGCATATCCAGAGCTTAGAAACAAATATAAGATATATTAGAAACTTAATTAGTCATGTTTTAAATAATTTTTGATATTTATAAGTATTCATTTTAATTTGTTTTGTGAGGGGTTAAAATACAATAGTTGCCAGTAGATATTTTCTTTTAGATCATGGTTTATGGTCAAAAAAGCATAGTCTTAGAGGCAGAATCAAGTGCATGTCCTCACTACATATTAGCTTTCTCATTTTTATTTTCCTCCTTTCTCATCTCCGATTCCATGGTCCATGGCGTATAACAACTTGCCTGCAAAGAACCTCAACTTCCTAAACCCTTGCATCGGTCCATGGTACTTGCCTGGTAAAACGCCACCCTAGATAAACCTGAGCACCTCCCTCCTACATGCCTGCACCCATGAATTATACTGGAGAGAAATCACCCAATCAGTCTTAGTTTTTTAAACTCTGAATTAATAATTAAAAACTTCAAACGTACACCCAAGATTTTCAGGAATTCTACTGTTTATCAAGTAAACTTGATGTCCCATTCACGATGTTTTATAACATCTCCTCAATCTGAGAGAAACAATCAGATGTATTTAGTGCCATCAAATCTATAATGAAGCAGTACAAAAAAAGTGCACTTTTGAATAACTCAACCACCTCTCCTCACAAATGTTCTTCAGGAGGATATGGTAGGAGAAAAATTCTTCACCTGGAAAATTTTGTCAGCTTCTGCACCCACATCCCCTTCAAAATTCCAGGCCTGTCCATACTTGCAGGCCTCTTGGATGAAATCTCACTACAAATCAATTGGATGAAGGAATTTAATTTCGCTAATGTTAAAATGGCAAGCCTCAAAGCATGGCCTTACCTTGTAGCTGATGTGGTCTACCAACTTTGTTTCCTGTCTTGATTTACCTACATCATCCTTGAGGATTTCAAAAGGCTTGCATCATCCATTCCTAAAAATGTTTATTGAGTGCCAACTGGGTGCCAGGTATTGTTATAGAAGATGGAGGAACAAAGTGAACAAAAATATAAAGTTCCCACACTTGTGAAGATTATATTCTAGTGGGGAGAGCTACACTTATATATAAGCAAGTATATGAATAGACCATAGATTGATAAGTGCTAGAAAGAAAAACAAAGAAAATATGGGAAATAAAGAGGGCCATGTAGTTGGGACTCTTTTCTATAAGGCTGGTAAGGAAGACCTCATTAATAAAACATTTAAGCAGAGTCCTAAAGAAAGTGATAGTGCAAGCCATGTGACTTAAAAGGGGAAGTCAGAGGAGGGGGGGCGGAAATAGTAACACATGGTGTTCATGAATCCAAGACTACCAAGACTTTTACTCCATTGATACTACAGCATTATTTTGTGGTCCCTCATCCCCGTAATGCCCTAATTACTCCCCTTACACGTGGTTAAATATGATAGAGAATCCACTGGATGTTAACAAAACCCCCTTGCCTCTATCACTTTGACATAGCCCTTTGGTTAAACCATAACTCTAGTTAAATTTGGTTCCCCACATACTGTCTGTCTGCTCTCTTGTAGCTGAACGTGGCTGGAAAAAAGCACAAAACCATGAAAACTAGTCTCTATAAACCCCATCACTAACTTCGGAGAGGTCCATAATGGTGACACAAAGTCATTGTATATTTATGAAATCCATCTATCCCTCCACTTCCTTTTCTTCTCAAATGTACAACACCAAAACCTATTCTCTCTATGAGCTGGTGTTATTTCTTATTTCACTGAGAACACTGAGCCATCAGAAGAAAACCTCTACAAGATATCACCATCACTTACAGTTTCAGCATCTATACACATATATTTTGCTTGTTTTCTTCTAACTATGGATATACTGCATGTTCTACTACCTAAGGCTAAGCTGTCTACATAGGTATTAGATCCCAACCTCTTCCCATATATACTTAGGGATGTTCTTCTAGAAATTCTTCCTTTTTTCCTATCATAGTTTTTCATAGTGATTCAGTCCCCCCAAAATATTAAATTATTTCTCTTATCTTAGAAATATTGCATTGTGTCTTATTCCTCCTCTAGCTACTGTTCAATTTTTCTTCTAGAATAAAATGTGTACAAATAATTCATTTTATGTGTCGTGTCTGATTTTAATCCCTCTATTTTCTACCTCCCACTGTAACTGTTTTTATCAACAACATCTCTGGCGTCACTAAGTCCCACGATCTTTCTCAGCCTTCTACTCTCGACATACAGCAGCATCACAGAGCAGTTCTCTCTCTCAGAACCATTTTCTGCTCCAGGTTATCAGGACTTCACACTAACCTGGTTCTTCTCTTTTGTGCCCCAGTGTTTTTTGTTGGTTCTTCTTCCTTCCCCTGATCTCTATAGGGAGTATCCCAGTGTTTAATTCTTGAATCTCTTCTATTTCTTACCTAAACTCATGACTTGAATACCTCAATCAATTTCATGGCTTTGAAAATCATACATAATCTGTCATTTATTAATATGCATGTCCTCCCTGAACCCTAGACTCATATATTCGACCCTCTACTAGTCATCCTTAATTTGAATATCCAACAACCATCTTAAGCTTTACATATAGCAAACTAACTCTGAGTATTACTTCCCACCAACAACAAAAGCACAAATGTTCTCATAATGTTAGTCATCTCAATAAAGGGCAACTGAGCTTCTCCAAGTATTAAAGCCAAAAGTAGCTTGGAGACTTCCTTAACTACTTTTACTTACACGCTACTGCAAACCTCCAGCAAATCCTGCTGGCTCTGCTTTTGACATATAGCCAGAATCCAACTGTGTCTCCCTTCTCACTCTACTACTGCTCTGTACCAGGCCACCAATATCTTCTATAGAAATTCTTGCAGTAACCTGCTGACTGGTCTCCTTCTGTTGTCAGCTACAAAGCTACTAAAATTGTGGCAATTTGTCACACCAGCAATAGAAAGCTAATACACCTTTGTAAAAGTTCAACCCCGTTCCCAACATTCCTTAACCATTTCCTCCTTTTTATCTTCTCCATAGCATTAATTACTTGCTAATATACACTGTATTTTGCTCATTTATCCTGTGATTGCTGTGTCCTCAGTGGAATGCAAGTTCCATGAGGGCAGTATGAACAGGTATTTGGCCTTTTTTGTTCATTGCTTTATCCCCATCTCCTAAAAGAATGCCTGGGATATGAGAGCTGCTAGAAAAAGCTTGAATCAGTACATAAGTTATATATATATGGGCATACATGTATATGAATTATGTATGCTTTCAACGAATTTTGTATATTTATGCATGTATACATATATATGCATACATATATACATAAATACACACATATATACTGATTGATATATATGTATATCATATACATACATACATACTGATTAATTATATTGAATTCAGATTTTCTCCATTGCTTTATTCTGTGCTGTTAAATGGCCTTCCTTTTCTATTAACTAACCTAGTTATTGAATAATAACTACTTCTAACCTCAAATAAATAATCTTACAGCTGAGTCACCCCTTTCCCACTCCCAATTCACTTGATCCTTGTCACCTATAATATCAGACAACATTCTGAAGCAAAAACTGGCCTCTAAGTCACCTATGAACTTGGACAGTATTATTAAAAACCAAGGCGTTTAGTTACTGTTGATATGTACTTGTGAAACATTGCTAAGCAGTAAACCCAGTGCTTATAACGGATTACATGGTGAAACTTTTTCATCTTAATTTTAACTGATAAATAACAACAAAACATTCATTTCTAATTACCAATAAATGATAAACATAAACTTATACATAAATAAATGATTAATCCTGTTAAGTAGTGACTAAATATGTTGCAGAGGAAAGGCCATATACAGATGTCTTTACTACCTTTTCACTCTAACCAGCCATCTTCCTTCTTGCCTAGACATTTTTTTTTTTGCTTTTGATCACTTTTCATACCTCAGTTTGTATTACAATAGTGTGTTCAGTCTCCAATATTATACTTCTTTAAAGCACTAGCTTCTAAGAAAAATAAAATTGAATTTACCCTTGAAATCATTTTTCATATGTATAATATGATATCTATTTTATTCACATTATGCTAGATAGTAGGCCATATCTTTGAGTGCCTGATTGCCCTGTTCATGCTATTACAAGCAATCTGAAGACAAATGCACTAAGCAAACTGAGTTAAACTTTATCTCCTGAAATTTGCTGCTCATTTAATGACTTATTAGAAAAAAGAAAAAACAGATTGAATAAAAAGGCATTTTTTTCCATTTAAAAATCCTTATATATTCTGATTGTGATTACATGCAGGTTATTTTTCAAAATGTCAAATACTGCTTTATCAGAATAAGAATGACATAAGATGCACTCTGACTTATGTGACTTTGAGTCTCAAAATAAGTCACTAAAGTAAATTAAAAAGAGAGATTTGAAGCAGGTTAGGCCTCTTCCCGAATTCTTCCTTGTAGAGTGTCATGATATATTGAACTATCAAGAGCATAAAATACACTCACAACAATTAATATTTCCACTATAACTCAGTTATTGTGAAATCAGAATCTGACATCATATACAAAATTGTCAACCCAATGCTTAAGGGATAATGCTGTATAGTCAGATTTAACAGTAGTCCATCCTTAATGCTGAAGGTGAATAATTACACCATTCAGAACTCATGCTGATTATTATGGTCATTTCTGTTCATAATAACATCTGTAACCTTTCAGTAACATTTGTCTCATACAAATAATAATGTCTCATACAGAAATGAACAAAACTAGAGAAAAATATGTTAAAGCAAATTGAAATTTTTATTTCCCATAATTCAGAGTTAGAAAGTAAATGGCCAAAATTTTAAAATAACATTTGCTCTAATTTTGTACATCATTTTAATTAGTTCTCAAATAGAATCCTAACTATATAACATAACCAATTCATTTACAGTGGTTTTCTAAATATACTTGTGATGATAATTTGTCAATATCAGTTAGCAGAGGCCACTTTCCATTTAATAGTTTATCTGTTTGACCTGTGAGATAGCTCAGAAGCTGGGCTTTGGATGTTAATAACCATTTTGCAAACCATTGACTAAATGCTTTCTGTTTTGTTTTGTAATCCACATAATAGCAAAGTCATCATAGGGAGTTTAACAATCAGTGCCACCATTGATCAACCTACAGTGCCACATCATTATTACTCAAAGTCCATAGTTTACATTAGGGTTCACTCTTGGTGTTGTGTATTCTATGGATTTGGACAAATGTATCCACCATTATAGTGTCATACAGAGTGTTTTCACTGTCCTATAAATCCATTATGCTCTACCTATTTATCCCTCCCTTCTCTACCAATCCCTGGCAATAGCTGATCTTTTCATTGTTTTCCATAGTTTTGCCTTTTCCAGAAGGTCATATGCTTGTAACTGTACACTATATAGCCTTTTCAGATTGGCATTTTTCTTTTCATAATATGCATTTGAAGTTCCTCCATGTCTTTTCATGGCTTGATAGCTCATATCTCTTTAGCACTGAATAATATTCCATTGCCTGGATGTATCACAGTTTATTAATCCATTTATCTACTGAAGGACATCTTGGTTGCTTCCATGTTTTGGCAATTATAAATAAAGTTGTTATAAACATCCGAGTGCAGGTTTTTGTATGGACAATAATTTTCAACTCCTTTGGGTGAATACCAAGGAGTGTGAGTGCTGGATCATATGCTAAGACTATGTTTGGTTTTGTAAGAAACTGTCTTCCAAAGCAGCCATACCATTTTTAATTCCCCCAGCTATGAATGAGAGTTCCTATTGCTCCCCATTCTTCCCAGTATTTGGTGCTGTCACTATTCCAGATTTGGGCCATGCTAGTAGATGTATAGTGGTGTCTAGTTATTTCAATTTGCATGTGTCTGATGACATATAATGTGGAACATCTTTTCACATGCTTATTTGCCATCTGTATATCTTCTTAAGTGAGGTGTTTGTTAAGCTCTTTGTCCTATTTTTAAATCAACTTTATTTTCTTATTGTTGAATTTTAACAGTTCTTTGTATATGTTGGATAACAGGCCTTGTTAGATGTGTCTTTTGCAAATATTTTCTCCCAGTCTGTGGCTTATCTTCTCATTCCCTTGGCATTGTACTTCACAGAACAAGCTTTTAATTTTAATGAAGTCCAGCTTATTCATTATTTCTTTCATGGATTGTGACTTTGGTGTATATAAAAAAGTCATTGCCATACCCAAGGTCATCTAGATTTTCTGCTAAGTTATCTTCTAGGAGTTGTATAGTTTTTCATGTTACATTTAGGTCTATGATCTATTTTGAGTTAATTTTTGTGAAAGGTGTAAAGTCTGTGTCTACACTGTTGTTTTTTTCCATTATGAACAACATTCAGATGTTCCAGCACTATTTCATAAAAAGACTATCTTTGTTCCATTGTCTTTCCTTTGCTCCTTTGTCAAAGATTAGTTGATTATACTTATGTGGGTCTGTTTCTGGGCTCAATGTTCTATTCCATTGACCTATCTGCTTATTCTTTCACCAATACCACATTATCTTTATTACTATAACTTTATGTTAAGTCTTGAAGTTAGGTATTTTCATTCATCCAACTTTGTTCCTTCTTCTCAATACTGTGTGGGTTATTTGGGGTCTTTTGCCTCTCCATATGAACTTTAAAATTGGTTTTTCAATATCCATAAAATAACTTGCTGGGATTTTGATTGGGACTGAATCTATAGATCAAGATGGGAAGAACTAGCATCTTGACAATATTGAGTCCTCCTATCCATGAACGTGGAATATTTCCATTTTTTTAGTAGTTCTTTCATTTCATACATCTGAATTTTGTTGTTTTCCACATATAGATCTTGTACATATTTTGTTTGATTCATACTTAAATGTTTTATTTTGGGGGATGCTAATGTAAATGATATTGTGGGGTTTTTCCAGCTTATTGAGATATAGTTGACATACAGTATTGTGTATGTTTAGGGTACACAGTGTGTTGATTTGACACATTTACATATTGCAAAATGATTACCACCATAGCATTAGCTAACACTTCCATCACATCACAAAACTACCATTTCTATTTTGTGATGACAACATTTAAGATCTACTTTCTTAGCAACATTCAAGTATATAATACAGCAGTATTAACTATAATCACAATGCTGTGCAGGAGAACCCCAGAACTTATTCATCTTCTAACTGGATTTTTGTACACTTGACCAACATCCCCCTTTCCCCCTGCCCCCAGCCCCTGGTAATCACCATTCTATTCTCTGTTTCTATGACTTTAGCTTTTTCAGGTTCCACATATAAATGACATCACATAGTATTTTTTTTTTCAGTCTGACTTATTTCACTTAGCATAATGACCTCAAGGTCCATCCGTGTTGTTGCAAGTGGCAGGGTTTCCTTCTGTCCAGTGGTTGAATAATATACCGTTGTGTGTATGTATATATCTATCTATCTATCACAACTTCTTTATCCATTTATCTGTTGATGGATACTTAGGTTGTTTCCATACCTTGGCTATTGTAAATAATGTTTCATTTAACAGGGGAGTGCAGATATCTCTCTGATATCATGTTCTCATTTCCATCAGATATATTCCCAGAAGTAGGATTGCTGGATCATATAGTAGTGCTATTTTTAATTTTTTGAGGAATCTTCATACTGTTTTTCATAGTGGTTACACTAATTTACATTCCTACAAACAGTGCACAAGTGTTCCCCTTTCTCCATATCCTTACCAGCATTTGTTATTTCTTGTCTTTTTGATGATAGCCATTCTAACAGATGTGAGGTGCTATCTCATGGTGGTTTTGATTTGCATTTCCCTGATGACTAGTGATGTTGAGCATCTTACCATGTATCTATTGGAATGGTATTGTATTTTTTATTTCAAATCCTATTTGCTCATTCCTGGTATATAGGAAAATCTTTGACTTTTGTAATATTAACACTTGTGTCCTGAAAAATTGCTATAATTTCTTATTCATTCCAGGAGGGTTTTTTTTTAATTAATTCTTTCATGTTTTCTACATGGGTGATCATGTCATCTGTGAACAAAGTGTTCTATCTTCCCTATCTATATACCTTTTATATCCTTTTCTTGTCCTTTAATATTCGCTAGTATCTCCAGTACAATGTTAAAAAGGAGGCATCTTTGCTTTGTTGCTGATCTTAATGGGAAAGCTCAAAGTTTCTCACCGTTAAATATGATGTTATAGTTTTTTATACATATTCTTGATCAAGCTGAGAAAGCTTCCCTCTGTTTCTAGTTTACTAAGAGCTTTTGCCATAAATGCGTGTTTGATTTTGCCAAATAATTTATCTATATATATTGAAATAATCATGTGATTTTTCTTTCTTAGACTGGTGATGAGATGGATTACATTAATTGATTTTTCAAGGTTGAACCAGCCTTATATACCTGGATAAATCCTACTTGGTCATGATGCATAATTCTTTTTATACACTGTTTGATTTGGTTTACTAATATTTTGTTGAGGATTTTTGCATCTATGTTCATGAAAGATATTGGTCTTTATTTTTCTTTTCCTGCAATGTCTTTGCATGGCTTTGTTATTAGGGTAGTACTGGCATCATGGTTAGGAAGTTAGAAAGTATTCCCTCTGCTTCTATCTTCTGTAGGAGATCACAGAGAATTGGTATAATTTCTTCCTTAAATGTTTGAGAGATTTCCTCAGGGTACCTATCTGGGCCTTGTGCTTTCTGATTTGGAAAGTTATTAAATATTGATTCATTTCCTTAATACATATAGGCATAATCAGATTGTACATATCTTCTTATGTGAGTTTTGGCAAATTGTGTCTTTCAAGGAACTGATCCTGTTTCCTATTTTTGATAATTTTTCAGGGGTTGTGGCTATAAAGACACAGGATCAAGGAAAGAGATAGATCAATGAAAATGATAGAAGAGTCATTACGTAGAAATACAGAGAATAATAAATGTCCACATGGTTTAAAATATATTTTTTGGGAAGACATACAAAATTTACAGAGAAAAACTGCCTTTATATATTATATGTATATATTATTAAAACACTGTGATTATCAGTCCCTTTAAGTTTTTGACTGCCTAAAATTCTAGGTCAGAGAGAGAGAAATGTAATGATTTTAAGTCATTTTAAGTTTGCATGTATTAACAAAATGCTCCTGCTAAAATGTCCTAATATCTACTGACTTAACTGATTGCCAATAATTGTCTAATGGGAATAATGATAGTCAAACCTAGACCAAAAAACAAATATTATTTGGAAAAGGGATGTAGAAATATACATTAAAAGCAATAACCTGTCACTTAATACATTGGAAAAATAAAGTATCCTTCATGATTAGAAAGGGAATACATCTCACACACTGCTCCTTTCTTTATGCTTAAAAACATCAGGATCTTAAGAAGCCATTTTCATTCATTCTCAAGTTGAACGCTATTTATGCTTTTGTTAAAAGCAATTAAGGAAGAAATACCCTGGAAAAGAAATTTAACAACATCCTAGGGTCATGAATTCAATAAAATAATTATATTTAGTCAAAGAAACCTGACAAGAAGTGCTTAATATTCAATATAGGAGCTTCCCCATCCACTGCATGCTCCCTGGCTCACATTTAGGCTTCAGAGAAAGAGCTTTGCAAGGAGTGATATATTTGTGGAGTAAAGATAATACACTTTGGCATGACTCTTTGGGATAGATCATTTAAATGCGTGTCCTATTTAGAACTTTGCTCCAACTTGGGTACGTGGATGCTGAGCTAGTCACCCTAACTGTACTAGGTCATATAAAAAACCTAAAGCATGTTTCCATTCCCATTTAAATAGTTGCACAAAGTATCATCATCTCTTCTGAAACAAACCAATAAAAATCAGCCACAAGCAAAACAACCACCACAACAAAATTATTGAAGTCTTTATGATATTTTTTTAAAGGATAATGTTGTAAAATTAGTCATATTTCTTTGCTTTCTTCTAAGTCAGGAATGAACTTCTTTTTGAATTTTGTGTCTGTTTATTATTACTAAAATCAAATGGATTCCCTCTGTAAGAGATGAAATTGGGGCCCAGAGAGATTTATTTCTTTGCTTTGCTCTCAAAACCAATTTGCTTGTGCTGCTGAAGTGTTCTATTCACTTTTAAGATCAGGGGAAGTAAGTTTTATGGATTCATGCACTGCTTTATGTATGGCAGCGACTTGAGTAAATGTAGTAAAGATGTGACTAGAAATCCCACACTTGGAGATAACTTTAGTTTACAGAATTCAACTATCTATAACTCTTACAACTCTGAGCTGTAACAACTTACAACATCAGGACCAATTTTCCATACTCAGACACTGAGTCCTGCTTCAGGAAGAGCATTCTTATATCAATATGAAAAAACAGTTGCTAAAAAAAATAATTTTCCTACCAAGAGATGCCTGTGTGTTCTTGCTCCTTTTTTAACATTCTGGATTTTCTTCTTCAAGACATTTTTCTTTCTGTTTCTTAGAATTCATCTACATCTCAGTTAAATCACTTACAGTTAAGGGTTCTTTTAGAGATTTATAAGGCTTATGATTTTTGATGATGCAGACATTGTATACAGTTTCTAAAATTCATTGTCTCAGTGAATCTTACTTAGTATTTTAATTCAGATCAAACTTTTAAAACATCCTGGTATTTATATTAGATAATACGTAAGAATGAAGAGTCTGAAGATTTTGAAACAGAATACATATTTACATTGTTCATCCTATAGGTGAATGTGTCCTGTCTGGTTCGGGGGCAAAACAAGACATAATCCTCTACTGAGTATGAATGGCATTCTACTCTCATAGCAAACTCTTACTTGTAGTGGTAGCAGTCAAGGAAAGATTCCCAAGGAAAGATATGATGCTTTTACATCATATTAAAATCTGTATAATCTTCAGGATTAATTACAGGGCTATGATATGCAAAACAATATATTTTTGAATGGGAATGCAGACAGAAGTTTTATTTCATCTCTATCCCACTTTCTTTTCTTTGAAATTTACTTACTTTCTTGTAGCCAACTTAATTTTTCAACAACCAAAGGTCAGTAGCAAAAATGAAAACTGGGACAATTGATTACACAGGGCTCTATAGAACTTTTTCTTCAAGTAAGGTCCAGCACAATGAGAGAAATGAGACATCTGTTGTTCTATCAAATAGCTATTCAGAAGAAGAATATTGAGCAGTATCGATCAAGTCTGGTGGCCTCAAAATCATGGGTACTACTTATAGGTATATCATTTCCCGCCTCAGCAATCTATTTTACACAGCTGACTCTTTGTCCCATTACTCACAAAGAGTTTTTCAGAACGTTGAGCCTCTCCTTGTGTTGCAAGTGGAGTCCACTTAATTTAGACTTTCCTAAATTCCCACAGAAACGTATATAGTCTTATGTTCATGCCAACTTAAACATATACACAATCACACACATCACAAAATACTTCAGAAATTAAGATTATTAGCTTTACTAACATTCCTTTGGCCAGTATCTAGAAGAAATTTCTCATATTGTGGAAAATGGAAATAATATTAGTGGACAACACGTATTTTGCAGGAAAGGAGAACAAATCTGTGAACCTCTAAGAAAATAGGGTTAGAATTAATCCATTAATTAATCTATTGCAAAGGAGGACAATATATACAATGTAGAAAAGAAAGTCTCTTCAATAAATGGTGCTGGGAAAACTGGACAGCTACATGTAAAAGAATGAATTTAGAACATTTTCTCACACTATATACAAAACTAAACTCAAAATGGATTAAAGATCTAAATGTGACACCAGAAACCATAAAAATTCTAGAAGAAAATATAGGCAGATCATTCATTGACATGAATCATAGCAATCTTTTTTCGATCTATCTCCTAAAGTCAAGAAAACAAAAGCAAAAATAAACAAATGGGACCTAATTAAACTTAAAATCTTTTGCACAACAAAGAAAACCATCAACTAAACAAAAAGACAACCTACTGAATGGAAGAAAATATTTACAAGTTATATGACTGATAAGGGGTTAATATCCAACATTTATAAATAGCTCATACAACTCAATGTCCCCCCCTCCAAAAAAAAGCAAATAAACAAACAGAATTTTTAAAAATGGGCAGAAGACCTGAATAGACATTTTTTCCACAAAAGACGTACAGCTGGCCGTCAGGGACATGAACAATGCTCAACATCACTAAATCACCAGAGAAATGCAAATCGAAACCACAATGAATTATCACCTCACAGCTTTAAGAATGGCCATCATCAAAAAGATCACAAATAAATGTTGGTATGGATATGGAGAAAAGGGTACCTTAGTATGCTGTTGGTGGGAATGTAAATTGGTGCAGCCATTTTGGAAAACATTATGGAAGTTCCTCAAAACACTAAATATAGAACTATGGTATGATATGATCCAGCAATTCCACTCCTTGGTATATATCTGGAAAAAAACAAAAACACTAACTTGAAAAGATACATGTACCCCAATATTTATAGCAGCATTCTTTACCATAGCCAAGACATGGGAAGCAACCTAAATGTCCATCAACAGATGAATGGATAAAGAAGATGTGGTATATATACATAATGGAATATTAGCCATAAAAAAAGAATGAAAGTTTGCTATTTGCAACAACATGGATGGACCTGAAGGGTATTGTGCTTAGTGAAATAAGGCAGATAGAGAAAGACAAATACTGTATATTATCACTTATATGTGGAATCTAAAAACTAAAACAAATGAATGAATATAACAAAACAGAAACAGAGTCACAGATATAGAGAACAAATTAGTGGTTACCAACTGGGAGAGGGGAGGGAAAGGTGCATGATAGGAGTCACAGACTGAGAGGTACAAACTACTGTACATAAAATAAGCCAGAAGTATACATTGTACATCACAGGGAATATACTAATATTTTATCATAACTTTAAATGTGCATAGTCTATAAAATATTGAAACACTATGTTGTACATATATAGTATATATATAATATTATTAAATATAATATTGTAAACAACTATACTTCAATAAAAACAATTTTAAATAAATTTTAAAAACTGGAAGCATGCTTTACAAATCAAAAAATATCATAGTGTTCTAATAATTAAGAATATGTTACCAGTGTAACAACTGATGGAAGAATCATTTTAATAGTAAAACTAAAACAAAAATGTTGCAAACCAGGGTAACTTGATATAATGTTTCTAGTTAGTCATAGAATGACAAAACCTTTTAAAATATTATGTATCCTAAGAAAATTATCAAAAGTGTGAATAAGGATTCATGTACAACACTGTTAACAGCATTATTAGACAGTAAAAAGGGTGGGAGTTGCCTCTAAATGTCTGTGTATAAATACAAGAAGAGAAGAGTTTTCAAAGTTCAAAAAGTAAATTAAATACATTTACATCTATTTTACCTCTCTTTTTCAGTAATCCCTGACCCACTCTATTTCTTGTCCTCATGCTACATGCTACATCTAATGATGGACCAGGCACTAGATCTGCCCAGGCTCTTCCCCAGACTATCTCATCTAGGCTTTCTCCCTCCTCCTATTTAAATGTAATCTATTTATTCTTGACCATTTATTTGAATGAATCCTAATCCTTTAACCACTATGACCTTCTGGACTAGTTCTTTAATCTCAATGAAACAATCTATGAGAAATCAAGCTTTCAACTCTTCAAGACCCTCTGTGACCTTCTAGTCTCAGAAATGTCTCCTGTAATCACTTGTTTCAAATAAGGTTTCAGAGACCAAGATAGAGATCCCAGACACTTCACGTATGGATTTATACATTGTTTCCTTTTCCGCAATTTTTCTCCCAATGACTGCTAATTAGGAACTTGGGATTAACATGTACACATTACTGTATATAAAATAGATAAACAACAAGGACCTACTGAATAGCACAGGGAACTATATTCAATATATTGTAATAACCTATAACGGAACAGAATCTGAAAAAGAAAAAATATATATATATACACACGTGTGTATGTGTATAACTGAATCACCTTGCTGTATACCTGAAACTAACAACATTGTAAATCAACTATACTTCAATAAAAAAAAAGTGGCTCTTACCAAGCTAAGGAGAAAAATACCGAAAATAAGAGAAGACTTTTTTGTTTATACTGATATAGTGTTACAATATTTAGAATTATTATTAAACAAAGTAGAACAATCCTGCTAAAAGTTTGGTGTGTATCTGAATCAAACAAATTGGAAGTTCTGATACAGGCAATTTTGGGGTAGGTACTGGTGAATCTTTATTTTTAACAAGCTGCTCAAGATATTTTGAGGCTCTCTACAGTATAGGAACCAGTGGTATGGAGCTTGGAGAGAAAATTAGTAAATCCTGAAGGAGTTACGGGAGGTAAGAACATCTGATAAGAATGAGGGCTGATTGCTGCGTTAGGACAACTGCATTTTAATTCGGAACTGAGAAAGAATTGAGACTGAGACAGTGAAAGGAATGATAAAATATCTGACTCCAGAGTGTCTACAAAATCTTTAAGTAGAATCTGCAGATAAAATAATGATTTCTATGTTTTCTTCCTCAAGGATCCTGATTTTTAATTCCTCAAAAGTAGTTTCAGCTGTGCTTGACTGTGATCTACTAATTGAATAAAGTTATCAAGTATCCTATTTTTTTCTACTCCGAATATTAATCAGATATTATGCCAGATTGGTCAATCTGGGGAGATCGACAGAGAATAAGTGCAACCACTCTAAATGAATATGATTCCAACTGGAAGCAGATCTAGTAGAAGCTTATTTATCTGGTACCATCAAGATGTGTAATTGACAGGTTAACGGGAAAATTTTGTTAAATGCGAAGTCATTAAAGGTTTTTTATATTATATAATATATATATACACTATATATATATTATATATATATACTATATATGTATATATAATGTTTTACATATATATGTGTACATACATAAGCATACACACTCTAATTATTTTACTTTAACCATAAAAATGTCAATTTGAACTTATATGACATTTTACATGAAGTGGCAAGTTCTTCCCTTTTGAGTTCTATGTTGTTTTTTTAAAATACACCATGGAAATCATAATCTACAGTCTTCAGTGTTGGTTCAGAAGAAAGAATTTTACAGAGCTACTTTGAGTGTAAAACCTTCTAGATTTTTATATGTCCTCCAAAATTATAGTTATTTTGCATAAATCCAATTTTGAAATATTTTTTCAGCTATTAGCATTTCTTTTCACAGTCATATTTCAATGGCTTTCCATAACATCTTATTAAGTTGCAAAATCATACTTAAAAGTACCGTTAGAAGGAACACACAAACAAACAAACAAAACTGGTTCTTGGGAAGAATATACTCATTTTGTGAAAGCAGAAGCATATAGGTGTACCAAAGAGGAATCAACTAACCTTTAGTTTTTAGGATGAACTACACAAAAGTCAGCATGTTTCACAGAGAAAATAAAGCACATTCACAGTGAGTTATTATGTAAAGGTCAGTTAAAAGATCTCGTCCTATAGAAGTAACAGCGAACCTCTGCTAACGTCTTGTCCTTGCACTGAGCTCCTTATATATTTTATCTTTTAATCCTCAAAGCAAGCCTGTGAGATACTATTAGTATTAGCAGATACTATTATAATCCCCATTTTACAGATGAATAAATAGGGGTACAGAGAGGTTAGGGAACTTACTGAAGGTAAGTGCAGAGTCAGGGAACTGTGAGTGAGCTGGTCTTGCTCCAGAGGCTGCAAAATTACCGGAAGCTGATTTCACAAGAAGTTAACCTATGAGGCTTGATTGTCGCTAGGCAAACATAATTTTTTTAAAAAAACACAATTTTTTCAGTATCATTTGTTTTCAAAATTTAACTAGTTCCCCCCATCCCCAGCCCCACTCTTGTTTTTAAAGTAATATTTGTCATCATTAAAAAAAAATAAGGCAATTACAGACAAACTTGAAAGAGACAATAATTATCACCTGAAATGCTACGACCTACGTTGTCAGCGTGATCATGTTTTACAGCTCAGTTTCACCACCTGAAAGGCACAGACCTTTCCAGCTTCACGTGGTAATTACACGGGAAGGTAATGATTGGTCTATTTTCAGTTAGATGCTAACACCCAAACCTGTCAATTATAGTGCAATGTAGAGGGTACTGTAATTGGCTCGATTTCCATAAGATGCCAACTTGTAATCACCAATGACAAAGGTTCATAAAATAAAGAAAATCACATTTAAATCACTGAAGCAGATAGGAGGTGGATTTTTCAGAAGTGGATAGGATGCTGATTTTATACATTTTGTACACATACACACACACACACACACACACAAACACACACACACACACACGTATAACCATTATAAAAAGAATGGTTAGTGGAAATGATTAGAAAAAGTTTATAGGCAGAGGCAGTACTTGAGTTGGACCTAGAGTGGTTAAAAGTTTTATAGAGGCAAGGTTTTTGGAAAAAAATCCAGGTAAAGGATTTATGTTTGTTAAGTCACGGAATGGATTTGTTAAATGACTAAAGGTGGAATTTGGGGAGAAGTGGGTTGTATTTGTGATGTAGGGTAAGAGGAAATAAAATTGAAATAGTAAACTGAAACAAAATCACTTTGAGTGATCTAGCACAAGTCAGTGTGTTCTCCTTTCATTTAAAGGCTTACTCAAAAATTTGAACTTTGAACAAAAAAAAAAATTTGGACTTTGAAAAAAAATTTGAACTTTGGGACAATTTAAAATTTGTGAGCAACACTGACATGATACCTACAAAATAGTTTCTTGTTATTCAGAAATATTATAATGCCAATAGCTGAACCTGTCAGAAAAAGAAACAAAAGAATCTATAAGTTGCTTTAGGATTGATTTATTGCCATGTTTAAAGTAGTTTTACCAGATTGAATTGTTTTTGCCTCATCAGTGTGACTGAATCAGTGGGCTGGAAAATAAAAATTTCTGAGTTCCATTTTTACTGTGTGCCAGCTAAGAATCTGAACAAGAATCTTTGTTGAACTCCTTTTATACATATACAAATTAAATTTTTTTAAAGTCTAGCTTCCTCTAATGATTAATGTTTCACTAACTGACCAAATCTACTTGTTAAACATGGAACTTCAATTCACGGAAAACTTGATAAAAGATTGCATGTCAGTTTACAACTGCATTTCAACACTGAATCATTTATTTTCATCTATTTTAAGAATTCTAGGAACATGGTAGATGAAGTACCATTTCAATATGTTTTAGTTTACCAAGGAATACATCATCCATGGTCTCACTGAAGCCTTATGGAACACCTCTGAGTTCATCAGGCATCTCTTTTAAGTGTTTTTGATAAACTCACTCTCTTACTCTCTGAGAGATGAAAGGTCTTTTCCAAACTCCAAAACTCCTAACTCAGTCGATGACTTCATTTTTACCTTATATTAAAACAAGAACTTTCAGCAGATGGTAGTTTCCTTAACCTCCCACTAACCTACCTGCATTCCACACGTCCTCTGTCCTCTGGGTCCCATCTGCCCCTGACTTCTCAGAGAAGTCACTCACTATGGAGGATTCCTTCTTGCCCTCTATCAGCCATCTATTTGTCTTTAGTGGCTATTTCTCATTACTATTCACACTTATTCGTCCATCATTAAAAATTAAACAAATCGTTTTGTCCACCCCACTGCCTCATCAAACTCACACTTACCTGAAGCCTTATACCTAACTCATGCCACTCATTTCTGGAAGTCAAGCAAGTAAGAGGTGAAAGATTCCAAGCACAATAGGAGTATGGACCCAAGCATTAAAATCTTGGCATGAGTACACACTCAGGATGATGGAACATTATTACGTTATTTTTCACATCTTCAATTATGAAACGCAAAATGAATCTATATGAAGAGCTTTCAGGATTTTCACCCCAATCTCTCTTCTATTTATGAATAATATCCCTTAATATTATACAAACCATCACCCTTCACAAATACAGAAATATACATATATATGTAATTAAAGAAAAGATAGAAAGAGAAACTGATTTTGTAGGAAAAAAGATAGTACCCTGGATCCCCAATCCCTGAATATCATGTCTTTAACCACCTGCTCACTCCCATTTAAGAAAAATACTTAAAATAATAATACCATACTATAAAAATCTGTCATATGAATAAAATAGAAAAATGCTATTATTAACTATATTCTTATTACAGAAAGCATTGTAGATAAACTACTCATACAACTACAATATTATAAAGCAAACATTGTTATTGTAATATTAGATATAATGCTGTTCTAGATATACACTAGACTATAACTGCATTTTAATACTGTAGCATTTATTAAGAATTATAGAAACATAGTAAAAGACATACTGCTTTAATATACCATTTAAAACTTTAATAGTATTTCATTTTAAATGATGGAATCATTACTTATGAGCATAATAATCAGAATTATCTCCAGGAATGTCTTTTAGATAAGTTGTAATGATGCTTTTTTAAAAATTTACTGAATATAGAATAAATTTGTTCTCAGACTTCCAATAATTTATTAGTGATGTAATTTTTCAAGTTTGTTTACTCATAATAAATTCAAGTACATATGCAAGAAAATGCATTTATATGAAATCGCATGATAGAAGAAAATTAGGAATGTGACAAATGTTTGAAATTGCAAGTCTAACCTAGTACATCACAAAATCACTACAATTTTAAAACAGAGATCATAGTCTTATGGTATAGAGATAATAGTAGACATAGTAGGAATTTTTTTCCTGTATTGTATAGTTTTTGATACTTAAAATTTTTGGGGATACCTTTATCTCTGAGATTATTTTTCTTTGTTGATATGTAGCAACAAAACAATGGGATTTGCTTGCCATCAAATTGGAACATTTAATTTGTTTTCAGTGCATTTAATGAGTTCACTTATGCTAACATATTTTCATCAATTTTATTGAGGTATAATTTCTATACAATAACATGAATTCTTTTAACTGACAGTTAAATGAATTTTAACAATTGGTCCACCCATGAAATCAATGCCTCAGTCAAGTTATAGAATATTTTCTTCATATCCAAAGTTTTTTCCTTCCTCCTTACTGTCCGTCTGTGCTACTACAATCACTTATCAGCTTTCTTTCACTACCAATTAATTTGCATATTTTAGAATTGTGTATCAGGGAAATTACATAGTAGGTATTCTTTATGTCTGGTTTAATTATTTTGAGATGGACTGTTTTGTGATTCAATATTTTATTTTACATTTTATCAAAAATATCCCATTGTTATGAATCTACAAAAAATGTTTTACCCATTCTTCTGTTGATAGACATTGACTTATTACCAAATTTTTGCTATTACCAATAAAGATACCATGGATAATCTTGTAGAAGTTTTTCTGTGGACATGGACTTTCATTTTTGTTCAGTAAGTACCTATAAGTGAAATCACAGCTTCAAAGCGCAGGTATGTGGTAGGTATATGATTAACTGTGTAAAAATATGTCAAACTCTTTTCCAAGTAGTAGTACCCTTTTATTCAATCACCAGCAATCTATGAGAGTTCTACTCACAACATATCTTCAGCGACATTTAACGTTGTCAATATTTCTAATTTTAGTTCTAGTGGTGTAAGAGAATATAGTTATAATTTAATTTATATTTCCCTGATAACTAATAATGTAGCATTCTTTTTCATGTGCCTTTTTTGCCATTTGTGTATCCTTTGTAATAAGTCCCATCCACAGTCTAAATGGTTGCTCATTTTACACTGGATTACGTGTTAAATTTGGCTCCTCTGAGGAGCAGATACTGAGATGGGATTAGGTGCGCAAGAGATATATTGCAGAAACACACCTGTGAAAGATAAAGGAGAGCCGCAGAAGGGAGGGAGACCTGGAGACCACTCCGCTAGTCTGACATTTGTGAAGCAAAGAGGAAGGAAGGAGAATTAATTGGGTAGGAGGAGTCTCAGACTGCATCACAGTTTTAAAAAGGCCTAAGGGAGTCCATGGGGAGTCTTCAAAGCAAAGCAACCCATTAAGGAGTCCCCCATCTTGCAGGCATGGGCCCGTGTTAGCACCATTGCCATGCTCCGCCACTGCTGGGCACAGCCTGTGGGAAGCAATGCCTCAGCTGCAAATGTCAGGATGGTACCAGAAGGACAGCAGCTGTAGCCATTTACTCTTCTTTTTTTTTTTCTTTTTGCCATTTACTCTTTTACTCTTCAAAGGTTCATGAGAACAGAATGAACTGTGTTTCTTATACAATATAGCATTTGTAATATAAAAATATTGCTAAGGTCATTCAAACAGGATAAACCATGAACAATTCAACTGTATTTAATATAAAATCCCAACTATATTTCCTGGGAAGATACCCTCTAAAGAACCGATGAGAACCGCTTGGACTACCTCTCTGCTGTTACATATGGACTTATGCATTCGATAAGCATAGGCTCCCCATATTCTGTAATACCTTTGTGCTTGTGTCCTTATTTTTATAAACAAGAAATACTACATGCCCATCATGATAAATGCAGAAAACTAAAAACTTGAGGGCAAATAAAGCAGAGGATTATTCTATGAGCCACATGACCATTTGCTGGAATTTTAGAGTATATGAGTGATTGTTTTTCAAGAAATTAAAAAGCAAAGCTAGACCGTGATAGGCAGCCTCTAAAATGCACCCTTTTGATCCCCACTTCCTAGTATTCCTCTCCCTTGGGTAATCTTCTCCCCTTGAATGTGGGCTGACCCTCGTGACTCACATCTAATGAACAGAAAACAGCAAAAATGATGGGACTTCATTTCTTAGATTAGGCTTTTACTGGTATTAGGTGATGTCTTCTTGCTCTCTTTACTGCTCACTCAGAAAGAAGCTAGTTACCATATTTTCAGCTGTCTTATGCAGAGACCCTCATGGTAAGAAATGAACTGAGGAAGGCCTTCAGCTGATAGCCGGCAAAGATCTAATGTCTACCGGCAGCCATGTGAGTGAACTTGGAAACAGATCCTCTGAGATCCGCCAGGAACCAGATGAGTCATCTTGAAAGTAATCCTCCACCAGTTGGGTCTTGAAATGACTATAGCCCAGGCCACCAACTTGATTTCAGCCTTGTGACAGACCCTGAGCCAGAGGCACTCAACTAAGCCATCTGCAGATTCCCAACCCACAGATTATGAAATAACAAATGTTTATTTTTTTAAGTTGCTAAGTTTGGGGGTAATTTGTTACACAGCAATAGGTTACTAACATATCTTGGTTCTCATAAGAAGACAAATCACTCCCACCAGATGCATAGTTCCTGAGTGATGGTATCCTATACCAAACTCTATTTCAGTACTAAAGAGACTAAAGCTTCAGCAGTTTTATCCACCTGTTTTGGAGAACATGGTATTTAAAGCCAATTACTTTTTTTCTTTTGTAAGTCTTAGCTCATTTGCTTTAACTGAGAGTTTATCTAATGTCAACAGTTTTAGAGCAATCTTAAGTGTTTTCATATTCTATCAATAATGTCTTGGTTAATTTATTGTAAATACGCAGAGAGAGGCTAAATATTTTTGAGGATTAGTGTGGTTTCTCATAACTGAATAAATTAGACACTTGGAAGATAAGTTAAGAAATTCTGTCTTCTAACTTTATTTTCCTAATCACTTGATGAAAACTGATAATGTGTCAGGGAGAAAATAGATAAAGATGAGCAAATACTCATTCCCATATTGGGTGATTGGATATTCTAGTCTATAACGAATGATTCAGACAAATAACACAAGTACACTGAGAGCTTAGACCCTTCCAAAGGTATTCTCTGCTCCCCTGAGTGTACTTGTTGTAAAGAGTGTTACTCTGTGAATCGCCAAAGCTGCAATGCCCTGCCAGCCTCTTACTACCATACCTTTAATACTTTTAGCAGTTAGGCTTTAGAAGACAAACATGCACACTTAATTCCACTTGAGACTCTATGTAGCATTGGACCTGATCTTAGGAAAGCCAGTTTTTTAAATCCTGTTCATTGTCTTCAGTTTCTACTTTGAGTCATTCTCATATCTTGTCCCCTCCTCTCATCAGCTCTTGCAACCAGTTTCTAACTCATCATTTCTTATTCTGTGCCTATATTCTGTCTCTCCAAACCCTCCTCACTTTGTAAAATGTAGCGCAAATGTGACATGCTTTATATAACTTTTCTATCTCCATTACACACAAAAAGAATCACTCGTTTCTCAGTACCCAGACATGCTTCTAAACTTTATTGTAGCAGTTATAACATTTTTCTTGTTTCGTAGATACTGCTATGAACGGAAAGTTTTTTGCTTCCAAAATTCACATGGTAAAACCATAATCTCCAGTGTGATGTATGTGGTATGTATGATGGGGCCCTTGGGAGGTAGTTGGATCATGAGAGTGGAGCACTCACAATGAAACTGGTGCCTTTATAAGAAGGGACACGAGAGATCTTGCTTCTCCCTCTTCTCTCTCTCCACTATGTGAGGATACAATGAGAAGATAGCTGTCTGCAACCAGGAAACAAGCCACCATCAGACACCAAATCTGCCAGCACCCTGATCTTGGACTTCCCAGCCTCCAGAACTGTGAGAAATAAATGTCTGGGTTTTTTTAAACTGAAGTATAGTTGAATTACAATGTTGTGTTAGTTTCAGGTGTACAGCAAAGTGATTAAGTTATGCATATATATATAAATATATATATACCTATATGTATTACATATATATACATATATATTCTTTTTCAGATTCTTTTCCATTATAGGTATTACAAGATATTGAGTATAGTTCCCTGTGCTATACAGAGTAGGTCCTTTTTGTTTATCTATTTTATATATAGTAGCGTGTAACTGTTAATCCCAAACTTCTAATTTATCCCTCCCCCACCTTTGGTAACCATAAATTTGTTTTCTATGTCTGTGAGTCTGTTTCTGTTTCATAAACAAGTTCATTTGTATCATTTTTTTAGACCACACATAAGTGATATCATATGATATTTGTCTTTCTCTGTGTGTAAATGTCTGTTGTTTAAGCCACCCAGTCAATGGTACTTTTGTTATAACAGCCCAAACTTACTAAGATACTTCTGTATCTGTGTATGTGTGTGTGTGTGTGCATGTGTATCATTCTTTAACTTGTAAACTCTTGAGTTACTTGTAACTTGTAAACATTTTAATGTGCAAAGGCCAGTGATAGAGTTCCCTGTGATCTCTCTTTTCAATTATATTTCTCCCCTTAATCATATTGATAATAATAATCCATCACTGTATTTCCTTCTACCTTTTTTTTATTCCTGTGGTTTTTTTCTTTTTAAACAACTTTGTGATTCTTTGTAGGAACACTTACCCTCTCAACATAGCCTTCTTTTAGCAAGATACATCAACTTGTACTTTCAGTGTGCATAATTGGACACCATTTCATACACATGTCTGTGCCATCCATGATCCTTCAGTGTCCTATGCCTGGGCCTATAGATTAACCATAGATAATTCTGTATCTTTTCCTATCAGCTGCATAAATTGCCTAATTACTGTGCCCAATTCTGTGACTACTGGCCCAAAGCTATGCTGAGAAATATTGCCTTTGTCTGCTTAGCAACTCCCCACTACCAGCTGACTGTCCTTCTTGCTTTGTAGTGGTTGTGGTTCCTGGCTTCCCATAGGCACTGAACCTGAACATTTTCCCAAAATTACCTTGTCCAATGGTATGTGCCTCCTCCCACTCTTCCTGGGTTATCTTTCAGAGCAGCAATATGTCATGCACAAAGGGTTAAGTACTGCTGTATATACTTTTTTATTAAGAATAATTGATGTGACACAAAAACATGTTCTAGTTATTTTCAAAATTGGCATATTATAAATGCCAAGTGCTTTCTAATTCAGCAATTAGGTTATAAAAATTAAATTCTGAACCTTATGTTTTACATCAATTTCATTCTCAATAGGGAATATGAAAACTGACATTAAGACAAATAGGGTAAGAGTACAAGCGGCAGCACAGTGAAACAGTTTATTAACAAGCACCTTGCATGATATACTCCCCTAATGTTAACTGAAACATAATTTACAAAGATGTATGAAGTGAGGGATCTTACATTCTAGGATAAGTTAACTGAGAAAAAAGACTATGGAATCATACACACACATATAAATATATATATGTATATGTGTGCGGCTAGAGAGAGAAAATGGATAGAGAAAGATGCACATCTGTCCCTGTTCTCCGAAGTGGTTAGAAAGTGAATGTGTTAAGTTTCATAAATCTGAAGTAAGAAAATGTGCCTAGTGAACTCTTGAGATTTGTTCTTGAACAACATCCTTGGAGGTGAAACTCCTCCAAATACCACGTTCAACCTTCGAGGGCAGGGAGAGCTGACATGTACAGCATGAGGATGAACAACAAATGGAGTGTGGTGAGAGAAAGGTCACTCTCTGCTCAGATAACCATCTCCAAAGGAAATTCTTGACTTCCTGAGTCAAATGCAGGCTCAACTGGCTTTGTTTGGGAGCTTGGAGTCCATCACGTTTCTAGGATAAAATGGGCTTAGTGTCTGTGTGAGAGGTAGGACTGGCCTGGGGATTCTCAACATTAAGACCCTACAACACTCTCTGGCAATGGCCAAGCAATAGTGAAATCAAGCCATTTCTTGCCCTTCACTGGATTCAAAGAAACCTTCAGGTTCCTTCAACATTTGGACTATTGATGCCACATGAGAGCAGTAACATGTGTTTCACCCCACAAACTATTCTTGCAATAGTATCGCTTTAATAGTGCACATTTTGAATATTCCTTCTTCTCTGTATGTTGAGTACTTTAGTCATACCTCTACAGTAACACTTACCACATTTTTATTGTAATTATCTGTGTATATGTCTGTCTCAGGTGAGAGATTGCAAACTCTCGGGCATGGACTACATCTCACTTATTTTTCTATTCCTGACAAAAAATCTCTTCCATACCTAGAGTAGGGACCCTATATTTCTGTTAAATAAATGAATAAATAAATGGCTATAGAATATAGGCAAAAATGCCTGTATAGATATTTATGTATATATTTATACACTTTACACATATTAATGTTTGTGCAACTGATAATATTCATATATTTGGTGGTATTTATTTTCAAAAAGTTGTTTTTAAATAGGTGATAGTTTAGATATAATATGATCAATGTAAATATATATAATTGGAGGAGACAAATTATATAGTTATTAAACATTTTCATTTCGAGATTTTATAAATATGAGTGATAATAAATTTTTTGCACATCTGCTTAATTGCAAATGACAGCACATTCCATGCCATCAAATCACTGACAAAATGTAGAACTAGAAAGCTTCACAAATCATCTGCTATTAAAGATAATATAAATCTGATCAATTTGAAGGGGATTGTTTTCAGGCCAAAAAAAGATAATCAAAGAAACATGTTACAGGTACCAGCAGTCTTAAATTTATAGGTATATATAAATATTTTTAAAGTTTCAGAAACAGTGTTGCAAATTAGTTAGGAATTTTCAACAGAGTCATTTTTTTCAGTGTTTAAGATACATTGTGTATGAATTATTCAAAGATAAACTTTTATAATTTGTTATTTCTTTACATTATTGAAATTCCTTACTAGTGTGAACAAACAGTACTTTCTCCTTTTTGTTCTATATTTCTTTGCTCAAGACATAATTTCTTCTAATAATAATTTGTTCCTAGAGTAGTTATTAATGAGTTTCATTTTAATGTCATAAAGCAAACATGAAACTTTTAATTTTGCATATATGAGTCTAACTTTACATATATATATATATACACACACCAGAAATATGCATTATGCAGTTATTTCTAAACAATAAACATGGAAATCACATTAGAAGGAAAACAAAACTTATGAAACTCTCGAAAGGACAAAGTAAAATGCAGTTTAAATGCATATTTAATATATTTTGAAAGTAATAAAAACTATTGTTAGATAGAATATTAAGAAAAACATTTCCATTTAGGTTGTACTGTGTCAATAAAAGGCAAATTTTTCATACTTAATTACTTTTATGGCATTCTAATTTATTAGATGATTTTAAATTATGGGAAATAAATAGTATTAATTACAGAATAATAATGTATTTTTATGTTTTTTGTGCATAGTGTACTTCAAAATCCGAATTTCTTTTTGCTTAGAATATTTAATTATACTTCAACTCAGAGATATGACTGTTACCTAAGACAATGCCATAAACCCAAAGAATCTTACTAAGAATTTTGATTTTGTTTCAGAAATAATAATAAAAGTAATCAAAGAATATGAAAAATAATGTTTTCTTCTCCCAACCTGGATAGCCCTGCATAGCCCCATTTTTTCATATCCCCGTTTGGAAATCTTTTTTTTCCTTCAAGATTCAGTTCACATACCACCTCTTTCCTGAAGCCTTCTCTACTTCTTCCTCCATTTTCCCTGATTTTAGTGGTTCCTTCCTCTGCATGCATATACCATTTAATTAGACTTCTATTTAGCATGTTGCCTTCTTCTTTGTAATACGGTTTTATGTTTCTCTTTACCACTAGATTGCAAATTCCACAATGTTAGGGCCAACTCTTTCCTCTGTTCTCTCAAATGTATCACACTGTTACACATAATTTATACAATGAAGACCTGCTGGATTCTTATTGCTCTCTTTCTTCTTCCATTCACATTGGTGAGGACAATATAAATTGTGCAAATGACTTTGAGTAATACAGAAGAAAATTAAAACAAAGCCGCTACTTAAGAAGTTTATATACGGTTTATCTTGAGTGAAAGAGAGAGGAGATAGAGTTGACAATATCATTACAAAGTTCATTTTAAAACAAAAACAGTATTCTGATGCTAATTACATGTTAATTGAAAAAGCCAGCATACTGAACTCCATCCATGCTATGATTAAAACTATAAAATACTTATATGCATTTAAAAGGTTTGTAATATAAAATTGAAAGCCTGACTTCCCTGGTGGTGCAGTGGTTAAGAATCCACCTGCCAAAACAGGGGACACAGGTTAGAGCCCTTGTTCGGGAAGATCCCACATGCCGTGGAGCAACTAAGCCCGTGTGCCACAACTACTGAGACTGAGCTCTAGAACCCGTGAGCCACAACTACTAAGCCCACATGCCACAACTACTGAAGCCCGCATGCCTAGAGCCCATACTCCACAGCAAGAGAAGCCACCGCAATGAGAAGTCCACGCACCACAATGAAGAGTAGCCCCGGCTTGCTGAAACTAAAGAAAGCCCGCACGCAGCAACAAAGACCCAATACAGCTATAAATAAATACATAAATAAATAAATTTAAAATTGAAAGCCAATGAGTCACTATAATACTTTTTCTTGACTGTTCAAATGTTTATAACACAATTATATAAAATATTTACACAGTTCATTAAATAAATTTCCAGAGGAGTCTAAGCGTCCATAAAAGCCTATCTCCATAGAGCATTATCTCTAGACTTAACAATTTGGGAATCTAAGATTCACTTTAAAGGAAGTGTTCACATAGGAACAACATGGTGATTTCCTGTCATTCTTAGGACTTCACGTGTTACAGTGCCAGGACTTTTTTTTTTTTTTTCCTGGTTTCAAAACTATTTGTAATGTACCCAAATCCTTGTAAAACACAGCTAGCATATGATGGATGGAAAACAAGTGTGCCATATTCCCTATCAATAAGATCCTAAATTTGATTTTTCCTGTTTGGGTAGATCTAAATACAAAGTTTCTGGCTTTTAATATAAAATATATGGTATGTGACCAAGGCTTTGTATGATCATCTCTTTATGCCATAATTGTGTTTCAAATATAATGATCTCAAACCATAATCTGACCTCTTGCAGTAAAATAATTAAACCCAATCTCTCAACTCGTATCCCAAGATAACAATGAAATGTAAATCTCAAAAAATACATGTCTCCTGTGGGCATTTAGCTATTAACATTAGAAATGTTTAAAAGAAAAAGAAAAGTAAATTTGGGATGCTAACCACAAGTAAAATATGCCACGGATAAAATACACAAAAGGGGTGGTGTGGTGAATTGGGAGGTTGGGATTGACATATATACACTAATATGTATAAAATGAATAACCCTGAGCCTGCGCGTCTGGAGCCTGTGCTCCGCGGCAGGAGAGACCGCGATAGTGAGAGGCCCGCGCACCGCAATGAAGAGTGGCCCCCGCTTGCCGCAACTAGAGAAAGCCCTCGCACAGAAACGAAGACCCAACACAACCATAAATAAAATAAAAATTAAAAAAAAAAAATGAATAACCAATAAGAACCTGCTGTATAAAAAAATAAATAAAATAAAATTCAGAAATTCAAAAATAAATAAATAAATAAATAAAATATGCAAAAGGCCCAGTAAGTATAACAAAGGAGATTAACACTATATCCAGATATCAAAATTAACTAAAGTTGGAAGCTCTAAGTCTTAATCTATAGTATAGATTTCTTTATTTAGGAAAGAAGAGCAGCATAAGGGATCAAAACAAACTTAATAATCAAAAACTTTGGCTGCCTATATAGTAATAAATTAAGACTGCTGTGTTTTAGCATATGGTTATCTCCAAATGAGTTGGCATTTTATTTTTCCAAAATTGCTATCACAAAACACTGACATGTACCAAGATGCCTTTGGCAGCAGTAGTAGATATACTGCTATTTTCTTCACCACCAGAGTAAAGGTCAAATAATTTAGTGAAACTGATTTAGGGCTCTGTCATAACTGGTTAATTCACAGGTAAAAGGGGAACAATAAAACATAAATTTATGGGGATATAGTGTCAATTAAGTTGTCATATGGCTGAGTGGGTGACATTCTTTTTTTTAAAAGTACAAAGTTTCAAAACATGCATCTATATCTGGGAAAACATGCTAGCTAAAGAAGTGATTTTTCTCACCTATAAAATGGGAATTATAAAGCTTATCATATCAGGCTCCATAAGATTACTTCTTGGTTTTTTTTGTTGCTGTTGTTCAAAATAGGTAATGTGGAAATCAGTATGAACTCTTTGAAAACACATTAATCTTGGTAACAGTGTCACAAGGTTGGCTTTAAGCAAAGCCAAACAGAGACCTTTCCATTCAAGGCAGAACATTCTATTAAAGACAGAACATTTTGGTTACTTAAGGCCTTTGAACTCAAGTTCTATTACTTGAGGCTTGCTTCTCTTTCCTGGTAAACCTATATATACCTGCCTGATAGCAAAAGTTTTAACCTCCTCATATTCCCATCAGGCACCCTAATGTTCATCTCTCTCTTTTTCAGCTATGCCAGGGTCCTGATGAATTAAAGCATGAAGCATTCAGAAATTCTCTCAACCTGCAAATATTTATGACTGTTACTTTGTACCAGCCACAACAGCAAATGAAGCCAACTCATGAAGCTTAGAGTCAAGTGTGGAGACAGATTTAAACAAATAAAAATAAGAAAAAATAGGTGATGAGTGTAATCAAATAGTAATGTAGGATGCCATACATTAGGAGTCCCTACACGGCTGCCTTAAACTTTGGTGACTTCCCTGGGTACCCACTTAGCTTTCCTTGAGCATAATCTAGTGGTCATCAACAGAGATAATACTTTCCTCAAAGTGAGTTTAGAAATATGTGAGACAACTTTTGGTTGTCACAATGATTAGAATCTCTCTAGTTTGTCATTTGGCTGGAAAATCCAGGAATAAAATTTTCATTCCCCACAGCCTCTTGGATCTCCTGAACATAAGCCCCATTGGTTTTCAAAGCCAGACATGTGGGGGCTTGTCTCTCCGGCACAGGTTCCAAGGGTTGGGGGTGCCCAATATAAGACATGAACCCCTCCTGCAGCTTCAGCCTGGGGGGCAGGCTTCAGGTTCACCACACATCTAGAGGCTACAGAGTAACCCTCAAAGAACACAGGTGGGTGGGCACCATTTATGCATTCTGCCTTGACCTCACTGCACCTCCTAGAAAGGAAATGACATACCCATCGAGAGTTCTGACTTTTACAACTATCACCAAGGGGACACCTGCAAATTGCCTGGTCTGGAGACAAGCAGGGGTGATGATGGTGATCCCAAAGAACTGTATATATTTTTATACTTTAAAAGCTCCTGCCTAAGGGTCTGGTTTCCAATTAACCTGAAGCTAGGTGCTGACTGAGATCCCTCTGTTTGGAACACTGACATCACCTGACACAATCTCATTTGGGGACCTACCAACAATCAATCAGGCTGCTTAGACAATCACAAAGGTTTGAGAGACAACCAAGAGCTAGGGCAAGGTTAAACAATAAGCTTCATTGCCTACACAAGACCACAACTTCAAGACTAGGACAGGAGGTGTTTCACCTAATACATAAAAACAAACACAAGCAAAATGAGAAAACAGAGGAATGTGTTCCAAATAAAAGAACAACAGCAACAACAAAAACAGAAAACCTTAATAAAATGAAGATAAGAAATTTAACTGATAAAGAGTTCAAAGTAATGGTCATAAGATGCTCACTAAACTCGAAAGAAGAATGGATAACCACAGTGAGATCTTCAACAAAGAGACAGAAAATATAAGAAAGTACCAAACAAAAGTCACAGATATGAAGAATACAATAACTGAACTAAAAAATATACTAGAGGGCTTCCCTGGTGGCACAGTGGTTGAGAGTCTGCCTGCCGATTCAGGGGACATGGGTTCGAGCCCTGGTCCGGAAAGATCCCACATGCCGCGGAGCAACTAAGCCCATGCGCCACAACTACTGAGCCTGCGCGTCTGGAGCCGTGCTCTGCAACGAGAGGCCGCGACAGTGAGAGGCCCACGCACCGTGATGAAGAGTGGCCCCCGCTCGCCACAACTGGAGAAAGCCCTCGCACAGAAACGAAGAACCAACACAGTCAAAAATAAATAAATAAATAAATAAATTTATTAAAAAAAAAATACACTAGAGGAGCTCAACAGCAGATGAGATGAAGCAGCAGAGTGGATTAGTGACCTGGAAGACAGGGCAGTGGAACTCACCCAAAAAGAACAGCAAAAACAAGAAAGAATTTTAAAAAGAGAAGATACCCTAAGGGACCTTCAGGACAACATCAAGAAGGATAACATTCCCATTATAGCGGTCACAGAGGAGAAGAGAGACAGAAAGGGGGTGCTAATCTTATTTGAAAAAAAATAATGGCTAAAAATTTCCCTAACCCAGAGAAGGAAGCAGATATTGAGGTCCAGGGAGCACAGAGAATCCCAAACAAGATGAACCCAAAGAGATCCATAACAAGACACATTTTAATTAAACTGTCAAAATTTAAAGATAAAAAGAGAATCTTAAAAGTAGCAAGAGAAAAACAACTTTTGATGAACAAGGGAACCCCTATAAGACTAACAGCTGATTTTTAGGAAGAAACTTGGCAGTCCAGAAGGGAAAGGCATGATATATTCAAAGTGCTGAAAAGAAAAAATTCCAACCCAGAATATTTCTACTCAGTAAGATTGTCATTCAAAACTGAAGAAGAGGTGAAGATGTTTCCAGACAAGGAAGCGCTAAAGAGTTCTTCACCAGTAAACTAATTTTACAAGAAATGTTAAAGAGTCATCTTTAAGCTAAAAAGAAAGGGCATTAATTAGTAACAAGAAAACATAAGAAAGTAAAAATCTTACTGGAAAAGGCAAATATGTAGTAAGGTAGTGGATTACCACTTATAAAGCCAGTAGTAAAGTTAAAACAGAAGTAGTAAAATTAACTATAACTGCAATAATTAGTTAAGGTGTACAAAATAAAAAGATGTCGGGCTTCCCTGGTGGCGCAGTGGTTGAGAATCTGCCTGCTAATGCAGGGGACACGGGTTCGAGCCCTGGTCTGGGAGGATCCCACATGCCGCGGAGCAACTGGGCCCGTGAGCCACAACTACTGAGCCTGCGCGTCTGGAGCCTGTGCTCAGCAACAAGAGAGGCCGCGATAGTGAAGAGGCCCGCGCACCGCGCCAAAAGTGGCGTTAGAAGTGATTTATTCATACTTACAGGGAAAATAGGATTGCTGCTCTAACATTGGGTCCAAGAAGTATACTGAGAGACCCTAGGTGTTACCTGCTTGTCCCACCATGCTCAGAAGCGGAGGTTTATAACTACCTTTGCAACTCTCTAAAGGCAGGACTATCTAAAGTTCAGAACACTTCATAGGGAAAAGAACTACATTCAGCTCAATGCTCTGCCAGAGTTAATGGGTAATGTGAAGAGCGTAACATTTAATCATATCTCCATACAAGGAGATTTAAATTTTTGTAATGTGGTTTCTTTGTAACCAGTGGTATGGTTACATAATCCTAGGTAACTATAGGCACAAGAAAATGGAATTTGGTATGCCAAGATAAAGAAAACTGCAAATTCTGATTCAGTTATTCACAAAAAAATAGGATTACATAGCTCTATAAACCAAGTTATTGGTATGAAAAAATACTTCCAAATTCTATCATAATAGAGTTTGGAGATACAGCTCATTGGTTCTCCCATTGCTTAACTATAGTATCTCTATTTTCCATTAAGGCTTAGACAGCTATTGGGAGTGGAAAGAAGAAGAAAATGTTAATATGAAGTCGAGAAAACTTGCTCTTTTCAGACAAAGGTGATTATAGTAACATGATATCAAATCAAAGGGCTATCTATACACTTATCTCCCTATTTCTCTTCTTTGGGACTGGGACACTGCAGGGGAGTACATTAGATAAATTGATGACAGCAACAAGGACAAACCTCACTGTGTTGCAAACAAGGAGCATGCCTACCTCAAATAAATTAGGTAAGCCAGCATGGTCATGGGCAGTGAGTCAGGCACTGGAGTTTAGCTTTCTTGGGCTGTGTTCAGTGCCCTGTGAGAAGGCAGCAAGCTGTTGAACGAGCCAGTGGGCCAGCCATGGGCTCTGTCAGAACAACATGAGGTAGCTCCTTAGCAGATGCTGGAGCTGGGCCACCAGGTGAGGACAGAATAGAAGATATGTGGGACCCAGTGTCTACAGTCAGTTGAAGCCAAGATGAAGCCACGGTAGTTTTACTGTAAGGCTAGTAATGGACCAAAAGAAGCATGATCACTAGTTACAAGCTTTAGGACCAGGAATATCCAGAACAAGAAACTTCACTGGAGTCATGGAAACCAGCCTGTGTGTTCCCTACCAGCAGGAGTCCAGGAGCGCTGCTCCTTACCTCGCTTCCCTAGACACAAGCATCCATGCCCCTTCTTTCTGCACACACTGGAATACCAGGAGAGAAGCAGGGGAAGCAGAGAGATTTGAGACACTGAGCCTTTCTATCTCAATGGAAGACTAAAAATAATCTTAAGAAACTCTTTTTACTGCAGGTTCAGACTAAACTTAATCTTGTTTGAATTTAGCTAATAGTTCTCCTGCTAATCAGAAGTGAGAGCCTACAGCAAAAGATTTTTTAGGACTTCCCTGGTGGCACAGTGGTTGAGAATCTGCCTGCCAATGCAGGGGACATGGGTTCGAGCCCTGGTCTGGGAAGATCCCACATGCCGCGGAGCAACTGGGCCCGTGAGCCACAATTACTGAGTCTGCGCGTCTGGAGCCTGTGCTCCCAACAAGAGAGGCCGCGACAGTGAGAGGCCCGCGCACCGCGGTGAAGAGTGGCCCCCAGTTGCCGCAACTAGAGAAAGCCCTCGCACAGAAACGAAGACCCAACACAGCCAAAAATAAATAAATTAATTAATTAATTAATTTAAAAAAAAAAAGATTTTTAAAAAACTTACAGTATGAGTTTATTGCTGACCATCCTTCCTCCTTCTTATTTATGTATATACTTCAAATTTCCCTTTGCCTTTCTTTTCCCCACTATTGCATATGGAATATACTTCCACTTAAGTTAACCAGAGTGGATTTCAGTTGCTACAACCAAAAATCCTTAACTAATAAAAATCGTCACATTTTTATTCTTTAAAAAATAGAATTATAGACCTAATTCAGTAACAGGTATAAGCTCTTTTACATATTTTTAATGTATTAATCATCTGGAATATATGTACTCCCTTCCAATGTCCTTGAATTTCACTCTAGAACATTCATAAAAAATGGAGGGTGGATCTACTTATTTATTTAATCAAAAAGCCTTTGAGACCTGAATTACTGGTATAGTTACATTGGTATTTCTCCCACCATGATTCTTTTTAAAAATTTTAATCACTCATACTTTTGCCTGTTTAAATGAAATATTTCACTTTAAAAAATCCACATTTTTCTTCTATTATCTGAACTGTATTCTAAGATAACACAGGTATTTCAGCCTATATTTTTATAGAAGACAACCATATACATATTAATTACTATAAGGATTAATTAATTTATTGCAATATATCAATAATTTTATTATTTTAAGTCTAGAACTTTTTTATAAGAGCAATCTATTACAATTATGGATAAAATATAAAGTAACAAGAGTGAAACATTTTTAATTTGAAACTCAATTTTAGAAAAGGTCCTAAAGACAAATAGCTTTAATATTCTGAACTGATTTTCTTACAAAGAGTAGTTTTGTATTTTTTTTTTTTTTATTAAGTCCTACATCTTGCCAGAAGTCTGCAATCAAAGTTACTTTTGGAGATAATATAGTACTGAGTTCAGAACACCTTTAGAGTCTCCAAAATATAAGCTACAAAAATAACCTAAAATTTGTCTTGAGAAAGAACATGTTCTTTAGACTCTTTTCAAGTATGAGAAAACCAAATTTTTAGTAGTTTACTGTCACAGGGGGAAAAATAGCTAAATATCTAAAAGAGCCCTACATTAAAATCTAGCAACCTTTAATTGTGTAGACGGCCATTTTTAAAGAGTCAATATGTTGGAGGAAAAAGATAATAGGCTTCGGAATTATATGGATCTGAGTTTAAATTGTGGGTCTAACCCTTACTGTCCTTCATATATTCTACAACACACATTTTTTTCACATTTTACAAGAAACAATCAACAGTTGCTGTCTATCAGTCTTAATGTAGTTGTCACTGCTTGTAAATGAGCAAGCATCAAAAGTTTCAGAGTCAAAAGTAGTAGAACTTGTGGCTTGCAAGGCAAACGTGGATAAAATAGTAGAATACATTTTAACTCTAGGAGAAATGATTGTGAGGAAGAGGTAGGATCAGTGGTGACTTGATATGTTTAGTAACAGTCATAGAGAAGAACAGTTCTTGCAAAGCCAGGTTTAGAGTACAGTACAAAAAGCTTTGATTTCCTTTACGGATTCCTTAAATGCTGTTTAACTAACTTTCTGGTGTTACAAAGTATTATAGAGCTACAGAAGAGCATAATGTGTGCAAAACCATGGACATGGTTTATTCTGCATTAAAAAAATTAATTCAGGAGTCAGACTTACTATTTTACTTTCATATATATAAAACATAAATATATGAACATTTATATGTCAAATTAAGCCTAAAAGAGATCCTTCAGTAAGTGTACAATTCCAAGAAAGTATTGTGTCACAGCAAAATTAACAGTATCATTTTCAGTAGTGGGTAAGATAATGGTACATCTTCCAATTAATGCATCTTAGATTGGATGAAACACAGTATTTGCTTTTTTACCTTAGTCAAAAATTTGATTTTGTCCTGCCTAAGCTTCAGTTTTCTTATTCATAGTATTTATGGGAAGATTAGAAGTCCTATATCTTTTTTAAAAAAGCCTATCATATGATATATCTTCAATATAGTTATTACTATTATTATCATTGATCAAAATGCTCATATTTCCCATTGAAAAATTAGCTGGCACCCAAGAAACAGTGAAAAAACAGATGATTACTTTTTCTCTTGTACTATTGCAGAAATACATTGCTTATTATCCCTAGGATAGTCTCTCATATTAAAAACCCTGGTGAACAGATGCTAAAATGGTTCCTATTCTTGTATGATTGAATATTTCTACTTCAAGAAAAATGATGGTAGTATCAAGAACTACCTATAAGTAGTCACATTTTTGGTGGATAAATTATAATTTTTATGTACACTTTTTTAAAAATATTAAGGCATATTTTTGTATTTTCTTTAAAATAATAGTACTTCTTTTGAATTGTTACTTATTTCACATATTCAATAGTTAGTATCGATTATAATCTAGTTATTTCTTGCAATAAGCTATTTCAAGTTTTTCTTTATTTCAACGTTTGGACTTCTTTTAGCTGCAAATTTCACTGTTTTGTTCTAAACTTAGATAATCAAATTTCAGTGATCAAGTATGAATTTAGAAAAACTTATTTATTGTTGAAAACAAATATACTATTGTCACCAAACAACATTCATAAAAGATGACAACTGGTAATATGACAACATAATATCATAGATGAAAACACCCTTTAAAAATGACAAATTCCTCCTAGAAAAAGTAGCTATCAAAAATAGGATAATTATGAATTATAGAATTGTCTAGGAAGAATTCATAATTCTATTTTCCATTCTTGCCAGCTAATCTAACTAGTGAGGGATGGAAAAGATGAGGCAATCATATTTATGACACAATAAAGGGTAATCCATTAATATTTTGTATTAATATATAGGTTAACATTGTATTCGCATATATTTTCCAAGAGTTCTTCAATTGGGTCACACACATGTCACTGGGGCACATCTTTGGAGACGCTCAGAATTCTTTGAAGACTACAGGTTGAATGGTCAAGTTTTCATTTAGTATAGGTGTAAGTCAGTAAAATTGAGAATATTATTGCTAATATTATATCATTTATACTCACTGGCTGGTAAATCTGGATGAAATTCAAATCATGCATGTATCATAAGACTCTGAATTGTCAAACTTTATACAGTTGAAGTAATTTTAACAATCATGAGCAGTTGCAGCAGCAACCTGTCTCTGGTGAAAAGCAATGCCTGTCACCCCTCGCCCCCAATTCCCCTGTGTAAATATGAATCTATGTTCCCGTTGTGCCAGCTGGCAGAGAATATGAAAATAACACAGGTGGCCTTTGATACATTACAAGTTAGAAAAGAGAGCATGTTGCCGCAGTAAAGAAGAGATGGAAAGAAATTAATACAAACAGACTTTTTTTAACTAGCATATTCACACCATGCTTTTATTTTCCTTTTTAAATTGATTCTTATAGTTTCTCTATAGAAAAACCAAATGCATAATAGAAAAAAATGGTAAAATAGAGAGAAGAACCAAAAACCACCATCTGCACATGATGTATTTTATCATCTTTCTCATTTATTATTCTTTCTAAAGCTAGATAACATTACAGGATGAATTCTATTTTACATCTTATTTTTAACTTAATACTTATATCAAAGAATTTTTCATGTTTTCATCTTCCTGTTTTCAGTTTATAAGTGATATTATGATAATGCCTATACAAGACTTGGTATTTTCAAATTTTCACTCTTTACTAAACAGAAAGAATCACACTATTATTTTATTTTGTGTAATAAGATTCTAAGTGAGACTGAATTTGACATATGTGAACAGGGGAGGGCTATGTCTTCACTATTATTACCAAACTGTAGATTTGGGCAAGTTACTGAATCTCCCTTAGTTTCAGTCTCTTTACCAATTAGATGGAAATGTATTCCTAGTTCAGATGTTTTTTTATGAAGCTTAAATTAGTTAGACTATGTACAGAAACCTATATCAAGAAGCTGATCCATCTCCTTTTCTTTTTTTTTCTCCTTTTAGAGTGTGTTCTCTTTGAGAATTGACTGATCATAAAGAAATGTTTTATTTATTTCTATGAGATTTTACATATAATAATGACATTAATTACATGTTACATCTTTGACAATTGTCTTTCAGTGTTAAACTTTTTATGTTTCTGAGTGTAGACTGTTTGAAAGACAGGTATTTAATTTTTTATAATAACTTCAGATGGTAAAAAATATTCCTCACTTGAAAGTTTTAATAAAAATTTGCTTTAATCGTCTTCTTAATCTTTGCAAAGACTTAAAAATATAATCCTTTGACCTTTATAAAATTTAAATAAGTTTATAATGTCAAAGGTGAGAATTCAAATTGCTCTGAGCAGTTTTTTTGTCACTTGGTAAACAGGTATCCTAGAGAATTTACTGAATAAGGATGCTCTTCTCTAATGATTTATGACACTTTCTTTGAGTGATTCCAGGCTTTCTTTGGATCCATCTCTTTCATTTTGCACCAGTAGCAACTGCCTTTACCACAGCATTGTAAAAAGGCTAATCTTGCTTCACCAACATGAAAACAGTTTTTAGTTATTTCTATGACAGGTTTTATTTACTGTTGATTCATCATATATGGATCAGTGAAGGATAAACATAAAACCAGGTATCCTATTAAGAGTCACCTCAACTCATAGCAGTGCTGGCTGAATTGTCAGTTAGGAATTTTATGTGCACTTAGGAAGAACATTCCTCAAAGATTAGGGTGAAAGTTTTTATATTACCAAAGCCAAGACTGGATCATTGCTGGTCTTCCATAACAACAAGCTGATATTTGTTAAGGATTTATTATGGGCAGACCAAGTAGTATTCTAAGTGCTTAATGTGTATTCTCATTTTTCCCCTCAAAACAATCTTGTAATTATCTCCTAGTGACCTTTTAGGGTGCTCAAAGAGCCAGAGGATACCATGAACAAAGAACTAAAGGACCAGGAGAGCAATGTCTCAAAAAAAAAAAAAAAAAAAAAGGCAATGTGAATAAAGAGATAGAAAATACAAAAAGGAATCAAATAGAAAATTTGGAGCTGAAAAGGTACCATAACTGGAAAATCCCATGAGGAAACTGATGTACAGAGAGTCAGGATCACATATCTGGTAGGAGACAGAGCCAGAATTGGAACCTATGTGGGGTTCATGGTCTACCATCTTGTCTACCTGACTACAAAATTGCCCAGTGGACATCAGGTTCCCTCTATTCCTTTCACTTGCACTAGCCAGCCCCACAGCCAGACATTTACATTGTGTAAGACTCTTCCTTTAGGACTTCCCTGGTGGCGCAGTGGTTAAGAATCCACCTGCCAATGCAGGGGACATGGGTTCGAGTCCTGGTCCAGGAAGATCCCACGTGCCACAGAGCAACTAAGCCCATGCGCCACAACTACTGAGCCTGCACTCTAGAGCCCACGAGCCACAACTACTGAAGCCCATGTGCCCTAGAGCCCGTGCTACGCAACAAGAGAAGCCACTGTAATGAGAAACCGGCACACCACAACGAAGAGTAGCCCCCGTTTGACGCAATTAGAGAAAGCCCACGCGCAGCAATGAAGACCCAACACAGCCTAAATAAATAAATAAGAATCTTCCTTTAAAGCCCTTGACCTGAAAATGACAGTTAAACAATCATCCTAGCAAAGAATTTTAATAGCTACTTAAGATATGGGAAAAGACTTAGACTACAAACAGATAAATGAAACTTAGTATAAGAAAAAGATATCATTTTGCCTAAAATATTTTGATATTTCTAAAAGATTTTACAACCCAATATTAGCAGAATACAGGGCTACAAATCTCTCAAGACCCTGATTTTGGGAATCTAAGAATATTCTGAAAAGCCATAACACAGTGCATACTCTACCCACTGAAAACTCTTAGATTCATTCACCTGAACATATTCCAGTTCAACAAATCTATCATTTAAGAAATCAGAACTATGGATCAAGATATATAGACAAACAGCTTTTAACTTTGTAAATTTTACCAACCTCAATTAAGGAAATGAGTGACCAAATGATTATGATGTAAGTTCAAATTAAAAAAAATAGATTTTTATATTCAACAAATTTCAAATACTGTAATTATAAATGTATTTTACTGAAAAAATACATCAAATGTTAGAAGTGCTAAACTCGGGGTGGTAACACTGTAATTAATGGTTCTTTTCTTCTTTACACTTGTGGATATTTTAAATGTTTCCACAAGAAGCATTTAATAATTTTATATATATTCAAAATATAATGGAAAATAGAAAAAACAGACAGCAAAACACATACTCAGTACTATGGTAATTTGGGGGACAAAATGTGAGCCTAGAAATATTAAGATTAGATGAATTATTTGTTCATATTCCTTTCCTTTGGCCTGCATATCTTCATATTCTCTTGTTTTTATAATCAAAATAAATTATAGAATATTACAATCTTTACAATGACCGAAAAATTACCAAGATGTTCTTGAAAAGGAAATGTAATGTGAAGATGTGTTATTTTCTTTCTCATTACAAAACTAATTCTTGGCAACACCAAAATTGGGTGCTGATTGCTCCAGATCTCTGAGTATCGGGCAGGCTTCTGTCCCTCTCAGCTACTGCGTATTTCCAACACACAGCACACTGTTACAGAGAAGCCAGAACTTCAAAACTATTTGTTAAATTAATTCCACATATTCTGTCTACACCAATGGAAGGTTGAGTCCTGACTGGTTAGCAGAAACTCACTCATGTGATATTAGAGATACTTCCCCTTCAGCCAGAGCACAGACTCCAAATAAAATGGGGAGTTTTCCATTAACTTCAATATGTATTCTTCTTACCTCTAACTTGATAGTATATAACCTTGGGAAAACTACTTAAACATTTTAATATTATTTCTCTCATTTTCAAAATGAAGACAGCATTATCTAATTTTTAGGATTACTATATTACGTAGGTAAATGTTAATATAACATTTAGTTTGTTATATGAACTGCAGGTTAGTTATATTAACATTTACCTACGTAATATAGTAATCCTAAAAGTTCATCTGAATATATGCTGAAACAAATTGAGTTCAACCATATTGTACACTTTTGTAACTCATTGACTTTGTTTTATATGACTGCATGTCTTAAATTTTAAAGGAGTAATCTTGTTTTATATTTTTATCTTGAGGAATTTGAAATAACAATACTTCATTCTTTTTTTGCGGGTTATTTTGGTGAATCACTCATAGTGAAATCATACAAAACTTTTTTTACACCATGTGCATTTAATTATCTTCTTGGCAGAAACTGTTAACAAGATTGTGAAATGCAATAGATTTTTAATAGCTAAATAAATTAAAATTTTGCAATCAAGGCCCTTCAATACATCTAGTTTCCATTGCAAAACAGAATTTTAATATGCCATATATTTTCTCTATTGTAGCACTGAATATGAATTTGTAATAGGGATTTTAATTTGTATCACTATCATGAGGAAATGAAGAGATATGGGTTACTGTATATCTGTTTTCTTAATAGATCTTTTAAAATAATGAAGAATAGCTTATGAAATACTAATGTATAAACAGAAAATTGAGACTTCCTGTGATGAAAGAATTTATCAAGGCTTTCAAATGGTGATAAAGTAATTTGAAAAAAACACAAAAGGAGCCAAAAAAATACTTTAATTTTAAATAGTGTGCATAGATATTACACACAAATAGAAACTTGTATAAGTGCATTGGGAATCATCCTTATAGTCTGAGTCATAAAGCAAGTCTCAAAAAAATTTCAACAGGTTGAATTTACATAGAGTATGTTCTATGACAACAAAGGAATAAGCTGGAAATCATAATAAAAAGATACCTAGAATATGCTCAAATACTTGGAAAATAAATTATGTATGTGTAATCCATGGGTCAAAAAAAAAATTTCAAAGAAGAATAGAAAGTATTTTGTACTGAGTAATGACAATATGACATATCAAAACCAGTGTAATATAGCTAACATTGATCATTTGAAAATAAATCACAAAAAGTTAAGAACAAAAACTTTTAAATGAAAGAAGAAAAATATGATAAAGAAAACAGCAGAAATTATGAGAAAAAAAAATACAAATTAGACAAAATATCTGAAGTCAGAGTTGATTCTATGAGAAGAGCAATAAAATTGATAAAACTCAATGAACAAAAAGCAGTTGCATTTCCACACACTAACAATGAACAATTTAATAAGGAAATTAAGAAAATAATTTCTTTTACAATAGCACCAAAAATAATAAAATACTTAGGAATAAACTTAACCAAGGAAATGAAAGACTTATACACCGAAAACTACAAAACAATGCTGAAACACTGACACAAATAAACGGAAAGATATTTTGTGTTCATGGACTGGAAGGCTTAATACTGTTAAAATACCCATACTATCCAAAATAATCTACAGATTCAATGCAATACCTATCAAAACCCAATGACATATTTTGCAGAAATAGAAAAAATAAAATCTAAAATTCATCTGGAATCAAAAAGAACCCCAAGTAGCCAAAACAATCTTCAGAAAGAATAACAAAGTGGTTGTGTCACACTTCCTGATTTCAAAACATATTGCACACCTACAGTAATCAAAACAGTATGGCACTGGCATAAAAACAGACATATATATGAATGGAATAGAAAAGAGAGCCTAGAAAGAAACCTGCACATATACGGTCAAATCATCTTTGCCAAGGGTGTCTAGCCTACATAATAGAAAATGGATAGTCTTTTCAACAAATGGTGCTGAGAAAACTGTATATACACTTGCAAAGGAATGATTTTGAACTCTTATCTTATACCATATACAAAAATTAACTCAAACCGAATCAAAGACCTAAACATGAGACTTGAAACTATCAAACTCCTAGAAGAAAATATAAAGGAAAATCTGTGTAACACTGGATTTGGCAATAATTTCTTGTATAAAACCAAAAGCACAGGCAACAAACAAAAAATAGGTAAATGGAACTACATCAAACTTAAAAACTGTACACAGCAAAGGAAACAACAGAGTAAAAAAAGCAACCTACAGAATGGGAGAAAATATTTGCAAACCACATATTTGATAAGGGGTTTTATATCTAGAATATATAAAGAACTCCTATAACTGAACAACAACAACCAAGAAACTCAAATAACCCAAGTAAAAATTAGGTAAAGAACTTGAACACACATTACTCCAAAGAAGATATATAAATGGCCATCAAGCACATGAAAAAATGCTCAATATCACTAATTACCAGGGAAATGCAAGTCAAACCCACAATCAGATCACCTCACACTCTTTAGGATGGCCACTGTCAAAAAAACAGAAAATAACAAGCATTGGCAATGCAGTGGAGAACTTGGAACCATCGTTGGGAGTATGTAAAATGATGCAACTGCTATGGAAAACAGTATGGAGTTTCCTCAAAAAATTAAAGATAGAATTACTAAATGATTCAGCAATTCATTTTTTGGGTATATATCTAAAAGAATTGAAAACAAGATCTCAAAGAGATATTTGTATACATGTGTTCACTGCAGCCTTATTCACAATAGCCAAAAGGTGGAAGCAACCCAAGGGTCCACCGACAGATGAATGGATAAATAAAATGTGTTATATGTGTACAATAAAGTATCATTCATCCTTAAAGGAGAAGGAGATCTGTCATATACTACAACATGGATGAAACTTGAGGACATTATGCTAAGTTAAATAAGCTAACCACAATAAAACAAATACTGCATGATTGCATTTATACTGAGGTATGTGAAATGGTCAAACTCTTAGAAACAGATAGTAGAATGGTATTTGCCAGGAGCTATGGGGGAAGGGAGAAAAGGAAAGTTGCTGTTCAAAAGATGAAGAGTTTCAGTTTTTCAAGATGAAAAATTTATAGAAATCTGTTGCACAACAATGTACATATATTAGTTAACACTATTGTTCACTTAAAATGGCTAAAATGGTAATTTTGTTATGTGTTTTTACCACAATAAAATAAAAAATTTGTAAGATTTTACCAAAGACCATAGACAGTATAAGAAGGTCAGAAAAAGAAATAAAGGATAGAATAATTGAAAATAAAGATTAGATTTTTCATTATTAGAGATTAAATTAAAGATTTTTCATTATTAGATGCAGTCTTCTTTAACAAAAAATAGTCTATTTGCTACCTAGAAACAATCCTAAGAAAGTTGGACAAGAACTTCCTGCCTAAAAATGATGAAATTTTGCATAATATACTAAAACACATTATAATAACTGAAGAGATAGTCTATGTGTGAAGATAAGAAACTGTAATAAATATGTTAGTTCAACCCAAATTGACTTACACTTTTAATGCAATTCCAATAAAAATTCCAATACAATTCTTTAGTTATTTGAAATTATGATTTGAAAATTTATTTGGGCGACCCCATGGTCAATAATTACCAACATACTCCATTAAGAATTGTTATGAAGGTTTACTATATAGCTATAGTAATTGTATAGAACCCCTGAACTTATATGGAAACTTGATATATAACATGTTACAGATTATAGAGAAAGGAAGAATTTTCAATAATTAATGCGGAGACAGTTGGTTATCTACATGGGACAAACAATGATGACGGTTCTTGAACTCTATCTCACAGCCCACAGTAGAATGGAAAGGTATACAAGAAATGTGTGAAATTTTTGGAATGTTTTCATGGGCTTGCCATAGGGAAGGATTTCATAAACATACAAAAAATAATTATATTAACAATGCTTAAAAATTCACCACTGTGAACTTTAAAAAAGAAATTTGTTCATTAAAGGACACCTTTTAAAAGTGAAAACAAAAATCACAAATCGGGGCAAGATTCTTGCAAATTAAATATCCACAAATAATTAATAGTAAGAAAATATGAAGTTCTCCATCAAATCAATAAACAGAAGACCACCCAATAGAAAGATGGGGCAAGAGACACGAATAGGCGTTTTCACAAAAAAGGAAATACAAATAGGCAGTAAGTATACAAAGATATGTTCAACCTATCACTAATCAGAGAAATGCAAGTTAAAACCAAAATGAGATATCATTTTACACTGAACAGAATAGCAAAAATGTAAATATCAAAGTTGGATCATACCAAATATTGGTGAGAATAGGGAGCACAATGAACACTTTCATGCACAGCGTGGGGCCACGTAGATGTATACAGCAACTGTGTATGCAGTTGGGTGGATCTGTACTGTCAACTTAGCTACCCTGGAGTTATGTTTCCCAGCACCTCTTTGTATAGTTGTGAGTTAACGCAGCCACAAGGATCATTTGTGCAAGAGCTGGTAGGCAGAAGAAAAGCAGCAGCTACAATCTTTTTATGCTTGAAAGATCAGTTCAGAATACCCAGCACCAATACAGTTTACACATACTGTCACCCTCCCTTACCTGCTGGCTCACCAGGGTGGTGTGGGACACCAGCCGGCCTGAGCTTCTATGGCTCCTGTGGCTCCTGCAGGATCCTTATTGGGCCAAGTGCTTGGTTAGCCCTGTGCCAAAGGACACCATGTTCTCCTGGAAGATATTCTCATCACGAAAGGTGAGGTCCTGGTGATAGAGGAAGAGGAGGTTTCAGTTCATCCTCTGCTCTACTTAACATCACCTTCCCTTCCTGACTGCCTGCCCTGCTGGCTTTAGATTCTGATACCAGACAGAAAACAAGAGCTTTATAAAGACTGTTTAACCAGTTCCCACAAGTGCATAAGGTCAAACTCTTAAAATAAATCTCTTATTGTATATATTATATCACTTGTATGGTTCTGCTTCTTTGAGTTAAACTTGATTGTTTCAGCTGATTATGAAATGGAAATAATAATACAAGTTATAGCAAGAATGGCTTAATATATCACTATTAATGAAAAATACCAACTTCGTCTTTTTTTCCTATTACATCTATTTAAGGACAAAAAACACACAAAATTCACCATTTATTTATAACTAATGCTTAATGTCTATGTGCTTCCTTTCTACTGAACTTTACTCAGGTCAAATTTATCATTGGCAGGAAGCATAATTCTTAGTAATGCTAGGTGCTTCCTCCCAGAAAACTGGATGCCACCAACAGGGGTGAAGTATCCAGGGAACCTGGGGCCAATTTAGCTGTCACCTGACAGCCACAGAGTATTTGTGCAGATACCAAAGGATTCATCTGAGAAGCAGCATCCTAGGAAGAAATCAAAGCCAGGCAGAGAATCCAATACCCAAAGGCAATCTAAAGGAGTTAAACAGATAAGAAGAACACAAGTGAGACAAAAAGATTTAAGAGGAGGAACAAGGAAAGAAAACGAGTGTAAATTTGAGAGGTAAGCCTGGAGGAATCCTCTGAGGAAAGGGAGCCAGCTGTGGCCAGTAAGGGCAAGAGAGCAAGTCACAGCTGTGATTTTCCATTTTTACATATTTTCATAAAGCACCTCTACTCCTTACATGTACCACAGAAGATTTTTGGGGATCCTAAGGACATGTTGACCTGAGGAAAGCATTACAAATATGCTACTTGTAAACTTAAGTGATAGATCAGTTAAACCATTAATAATGACCTACATAAACCTCATATATGTGGATTTCAGTATTTTGATCAATGTATTGATTATCCTAGTATTCTGGCATTGTGCTATAGACAGACAGCCATTAAAAAATAAGTGGACTTCCCTGGTGGTGCAGTGGTTAAGACACAGGTTCGATCCCTGGTCCAGGAAGGTCCTATATGCCATGGAGCAACTAAGCCCGTGCCCCACAACTACTGAGCCTGCGTGCCACAACTACTGAAGCCCAAGCACCCTAGAGCCCACATGCCACAACTACTGAGCCCACGTGCTGCAACTACAGAAGCCCACGCCTAGAGCCCGTGCTCCGCAACAAGAGAAGCCACCGCAATGAGAAGCCCTTTCTCCACACCTGAAGAGAGCCCGTGTGCAACAATGAAGATCCAATGCAGCCAAAAATAAAAATAAATTTTTGTTTAATTAAAAAAAAATAAGCAATTACTTATAATGTTGCAAGGTATGAAAATATTGTTTCACACTGGTAAAATGAGATGTAATAATATGAATGTTTAATTCTAATAAATTTTGAAATATTTCTAAAGAAACACAAGTAAATACTATGATTCCAACTCTGACAAAAATACTATGTAGACTGTAACCAATACAAAAATGTCTTAACCCTGTACTTAGATTAAAATTTTTTTTTTTTTAATTTTCAACTTTTTCTTTCAAATTTTGGTTTCCACATTCATTGTACTTTCTGTTTTGATGCAAAAATCTGTTTCTTAAAATTGAGTGCTACAGATAATCAAAATTCTGCATTGTATTTTAAATTTAATCTAGAGCTAATTTTCTTCCACTTTTTTTTTTTTTAAACAGAGAGCCTTTATTTATATTTCTAATTTTAAGGACTCTGCACAGGCCTATACTAGATTATTAGAGCTAGGATAGCAAAATGATAATTAGCGGGTTAGCTCAAATTTTTGTGACTAAACAACCTTGATGGCAGGTATTAAAATGTATGTAGGGCTTCCCTGGTGGCGCAGTGGTCGGGAGTCTGCCTGCCAGTGCAGGGGACGCGGGTTCGGGCCCTGGTCTGGGGGGTTTCCGCATGCCGCAGAGCGACTGGGCCCATGAGCCACAGCTACTGAGCCTGCGCATCTGGAGCCTGTGCCCCACAACAGGGGAGGCCGCGATGGTGAGAGGCCCGCACACCGCGATGAGGGGTGGTCCCCGCTTGCCGCAACTGGAGAAGGTCCTCGCACAGAAACGAAGACCCAACACAGCCAAAAATAAAAATAAATAAATTTTTTTAAAAAGTATGTAAACTATTTTCTGTAAGAATCATTCCAAAAAATGTTGTCTCTAATGATAAACTTCTACATCCTCAAGTTTATAATTCCACAGTCATTACTAAACAAACCTTTGAATATTAAACAAAGGCCCATTGTCCATTTTAGTGAACAGACATAACCAGAAACTCAATTTTAGAATAAGATTTAAGTATAAATTTTTTTAAGTACTAAGGGGAAAGAATTTGTTGTAACTGGGAAGTAAATACGTGCTAACCTTTTTTGTGTGTCTAAACAATGATAACCTAGACCTTTGCATTTTCAAAAGTATTTGTGACTCAGCTTCTCATAATCCCAAAAGTTCTCTAATAAAAATTTGTCAGTTTGGCTTCTACTATACCTTAATCAAGATTAAATGAATGATCTACAGTTTATAATAAATCAGACCCAGCATCTACAACCTTCTTTTCTAAATAGTTCATCAATTAGGTTTTACACTGGATTAAATTCCTGGCTTTCAGAGCAAAACTTCTCAAGTCTTAACCCCTGCAATTTATATAACAAAAATCAATATAAGTGCTCTTGTTAATGGTCTCAAAATTAGAAAACCAGAATATCTGGAACAGGAGACACAAGAATCCCAGGTTCAAGGGTACTGATCTTTGGTTTCCAACATCTTAGGGCTTCTGAATTATAATTGATCTCACACCACCCTCTCATAAACTGAAATATCTATTGGATTAGAACCCTGTGCATTGCAGAAATGTTTCGTTAACTCCCTAACTTTTTCACATAAGAACTGAAACACCACAAGACAGTGCAACTAATACAATTCCATAGCTATAAATATTACTATAATTCAAGTAGTATAAATGTTAGAAAATTTCATAGGTGAAATAAATAATCTATTTAAGCCCTCTGACCTTTTCATGAGGGAATTAAAGACCCAAAATGAAAAGTGGACCCTAAGTCATAGACCTAAATTAAAAATTTGAACTATGACAGAGATACGTGATTCCAGGCTTAGATTATTGAGCAGTTGGTCCTATAAGCATAGAATTTTAGAGCAGGAAATCATCTAATTCAATCCCTTAATTTTATAGATGAGCAAACAAGGCTACAGGAGTTCCTAGGTTTGCTTAATTAAGACTATTCACAGAGTTTGTCAAATAGTCTCTGAAACCCTGAAAACATTTCCTATGCTTCCACATATACGTAGAAAGGACTGCCTTAATCTATATTCCTTGAGGAATCTTTTTTCTGGCAGCAGTTATTACTCTTCTATACTCTGAAGCCCAGATAATAAACTCATAGCTTTGTTTCAAAACAAGGGATATTTTCAAAAGCGATTTTCTAGTATCAAAATAGTAACTCTGTCAGCCAAAACCTACTTATTGAACCAGGCACTTTGTACTTGGTGTTCTTCTAGATTCAAGAATAAGGCAAAGACTGAAAGCAGTTTTCATTCTAGAAAGGGAGACAGGTGAGCCAAAACCTAACTACCAAGCAAAGCAAGCGAAATACACACGATTATTCCAAGTATTCATAAACGCTCTAAAATTCTAAACTCAGAAGTTGAGTCAGATTTCTTTCTAATCTGGATGACTTAACAACTAAAAAGCAATCACTAGTAAGTGGCCCAATAAACAGGGAGTTTTGGGAAGAACGATTTCTGTAGCAAATCATTTAGACTACCAATAATTGCTAGAGGGGTTGTATGGTTTTTGGTTTTTTTTTTTTTGTAATAAACTGTTTATTTTCCGTCAATCCTTATTTCCATTTTCTGTTAAAGAGTCTACAGAAAAACAGCTTAAGACTCCTCAGTGGAAGTTCTTACCCATCAGAGCTGCAGACCAGGCTTCAGTAGGAAATTGCTGCACAGACACAGAGGGGACCAGCACGCCTTCAGGCCCGTCTGCAACCTCGGGCTGGAGAGCAGTAAACTTGAAAGCTGGAGCAGTCCGTCTAGCCTGAAATTCCTCCTTGGGCGCAGCCTTTCAGCAGCAGCCTACTGTTCCCTTTCAATCTCCTCTGGTTTGCTGCGGAAGCAGAGATCAAGCTGACCTCCTGAGGGGGGTCACGTGAGACGGTGCCACGGCGCATGCGTGGAAACTCCCAGGCCCGCATCACAACATGGGACCAAGTGGGTGGGCTCCTTTTCTGTTGCACTGGTGGCAGTGACCACAGAGCACAGAGGAGAGTCTTTATTACACAGAATGGTGACAAGACGCCTCTGTGAGAGGCTGGTTGTCAGCTCCGGGATCAGTAACCACCGGAAGTCTCGGTTCTCGGAAAGCTGCCTGGATCTGGTTACTGAAGGTTCCGGGAGAGAAGCGGCCAGCAATAGGAGCAGCCCCCGTGGCAGCGGCAAACTTCAGCACAGCTCACTGACCAGTATTCCTGAAAGACATGGCCGTGACATCAGCTGGGTCTTCAGTGGCAACCACGGCACGAGCTGGCAGCAGAAGTTTCTCCAGGTTCTCCTCAGATTTATTCTGTAAATGCCATCGCGTTTCCCTTTGTGGATGTACTGTTCCATTTGGAAGTCACGGTTGGTGCCACCTAAGTAAATCCCCACTGCAAGGAATTTAAGGACATTCTCCTCCTTCATTTGCAGGACATCACGGGCTCCAGATATTATGAAAGTTTCCCTTTAAGTTATCACAGGAAACCAAGACACTGCCTGTAGAGACCCCTCTCTGGGTAGCACAGAAAGGTGAGTCCACATTTTTTTTAAGCACCAAAGAGTTACCAGCAGCAGGAGAGCCAATTAAATGAAAACAGAAAAAAAAGTCCCTTGAATTTGAAACTTTGAAACAAAACATATTCTCTCTCTCTCTCTCTCTCTCTCTCTCTCTCTCACACACACACACACACACACACACATTAATCAGCAAATAAGAAAACAAAAGCAAATATAAGGAAAGTAAGAAACCTCATCCCACAAGAAATGCTATAAGAAATCCTGAGTTCATTGAATCAGTGACTAAGGAGAATATCTGATTCCAAAGAAAATACTTTTGAGTATTTTAGTATTATTCCTCCAAGATATTAGGTATATAGCACCATTTTTATTTTTCCTAATTTCTAGGCACTTTTAAAAATTTAAATCTACACATTATTTTAATTTAAAACATTCTATTTTCCTATTAAGATTAATATAGGTATTTTAAGAAATACTTTGTATTAATCTATAGTTTAACACTGTATTCTCATATCTTTTCCAAGAGTTCTTCAATTGGGTCACACACATGTCACTGGGGTGCACCTTGGAGACGCTCAGAATCACTTGAAGACTACAGGTTGAATGGTCAAATTTTCACTTAGTGTAGGTGTAAGTCAGTAAAATTGAGAATGTAATGTTAATAGTATATCATTTATACTCACTGGCTGGTAAATCCTGACGCAATTCAAATTATGCATATATTAGAAGACTCTGAATTGTCAAACTCTACACAGTTGGAGTAATTTTAACAATCATGAGCAGTTGCAGCAGCAACCCGTCTCTGGTGAAAACAACACCTGTCACCACTCGCCCCCAATTCCCCTGTGTAAATATGAATCTATGTTCCCGTTGTGTTAGCTGGCAGAGAATATGAAAATTCTCTGGTGGCCTTTGATACATTTCAACTTAGAAAAGAGAGCATGTTGCCGCGGTAAAGAAGAGATGGAAAGAAATTAATTGTACCCCCTAGAGATACCCTATAATTTTTATAATCTATAAAAAGAAATTATGCCATATAGACAGCTATAGAAATCTTCACAGCTATATATTGAATTATCGGTATTTTATAATTTTAATATTCTGGCAACAAGGCCAACTGCAAATTATATCCCGATTGTTTTAATTGACATCATACTGTCATAAAGAGTATAAACGAAATGGAGAAATTACTTTCTAGTCAACTGTAAACAATTTTGTAATTCATTATCATTCAAAACAATGAGAAGAAGACCCAGGGAACCCCAGGAAATACTAGTGAGAATGGATAGAGGCTAATGGAAGAGAAATAAACATACAAATGTTAAAGAAAAAAAAAATCAACTCTAAGACAAAAATAAACCAGTTATTAGGAGCAAGGTATGGTGGAATCAGTTTAACTAAAGCAATGGATAAGATTGAGGCAAGTAGTAAGACAGCAGGAACATACCCAATACAATCAGTAATCAAGAAGACATTGAAATGAGGCAACAGTGCCTTGGCAGAAAGGCTTACCTTGAAAGTGCATGACCAGCTCAGAATCATGTTTGAAGTGGAGGAACTAACACACTGGTGGGATATTGTGGGTTAAATCATATCTCCCTATATTCTGTAGAGCTATCTATTTAAAACTGGGCATGACATAAACAATTTGAGAAAAAATAATTACAAAATAAAAAAATATATATGAAAAACAAAGTGTAATAACTGCTTATGGTTTACTGGTATCTTAGGGAATTTAGACAAGCACAGATAAAAATGCTTCAATTCTAAATTTGCAAATGTGCTGATGATTATTTCATTGAATTTAATTAATGCATTGTCATTAAACCAAAAGCAAATCTAAGTATATCATTTATGATTCTACCTCCTTGAGAACTGGGATAGAGTTCATATTTAAATCTCATGCAGTATATCAGCCCTTGGCTACAAAGTTAACCCCCAAATCATCTACTATTTGCATCGCAGTTTGACTATGCATTTACTGTTTGTTCCATATGCTTTAACATTTGTGAAAAAATGTTAATTTTTTTAAAAAAGAAGTCAATTCCCACTGTTGATGACTGAAACAAGGGAAAAATTAAGGCATCTAAGAAAGTGATAATCTTTAGGCAGAAAACATTTTTTTGGTTAAAATAAAACAATGAAATTTTAAATTCTGCAGTGGCTCCAGTTAATATCCTAAATGGACTTGTCATTCTTTCTGACCTGTACAGAGACAAATAAGAAAGCTTGCGAAACATCAAATGCTTCTGTCAATACTTTTTGGTAAAAACTATGTTATACGTGGTATCTTTTTTTTTTCAACATCTTTATTGCAGTATATTTGCTTTACAATGTTGTGTTAGTTTCTGCTGTACAGCTGTATAACAAAGTGAATCAGCTATATGTATACATATATCCCCAAATCCCCTCCCTCTTGCATCTCTCTCCCACCCTCTCTATCTCACCCCTCTGGGTGGTCACAAAGCACCGAGCTGATCTCCCTGTGCTATGTGGCTGCTTCCCACTAGCTATTTTACATTTGGTAGTGTATATATGTCCATGCCACTCTCTCACTTCTTCCCAGCTTACCCTTCCCCCTCCCCATGTCCTCAAGTCGATTCTCTATGTCTGTGTCTTTATTCCTGTCCTGCCCCTAGTTTCTTCAGAACCATTTTTTCTTTTTTTTTTTTTTAGATTCCATATATATGTGTTAGCATACGGTATTTGTTTTTCTCTTTCTGACTTACTTCACTCTGTATGACTGACTCTAGGTCCATCCACCTCACTACAAATAACTCAATTTCGTTTCTTTTTATGGCTGAGTAATATTCCACTGTATATATGTACCACATCTTCTTTATCCATTCATCTGTCGATGGACACTTAGGTTGTTTCCATGTCCTGGCTATTGTAAATAGTGCTGCAATGAACATTGTGGTACATGACTCTTTTTGAATTATGGTTTTCTCAGGGTATATACACAATAGTGGGATTGCTGGGTCATATGGTAGTTCTATTTTTAGTTTTTTAAGCAACCTCCATACTGTTCTTCATAGAGGCTGTATCAATTCACATTCCCACCAACAGTGCAAGAGGGCTCCCTTTTCTCCACACCCTCTCCAGCATTTATTGTTTGTAGAATTTTTGATGATGGCCATTCTGACTGGTGTGAGGTGATACCTCATTGTAGTTTTGATTTACATTTCTCTAATGATTAGTGATGTTGAGCATCCTTTCATGTGTTTGTTGGCAATCTGTATACCTTCTTTGGAGAAATGTCTATTTAGGTCTTCTGCCCATTTTTGGATTGGGTTGTTTGTTGTTTTGATATTGAGATGCATGAGTTGCTTGTATATTTTGGAGATTAAGCCATTGTCAGTTTCTTCATTTGTAAATATTTTCTATCATTCTGAGGGTTGTCTTTTCGTCTTCTTTATGGTTTCCTTTGCTGTGCAAAAGCTTTGAAGTTTCATTAGGTCCCATTTGTTTATTTTTGTTTTTATTTCCATTTCTCTAGGAGGTGGGTCAAAAAGGATCTTGCTGTGATTGATGTCAGAGAGTGTTCTGCCTATGTTGTCCTCTAAGAGTTTTATAGTGTCTGGCCTTACATTTAGGTCTCTAGTCCATTTTGAGTTTATTTTTGTGTATGGTGTTAGGGAGTGTTCCAATTTCATTCTTTTACATGTAGCTGTCCAGTTCTCCCAGCACCACTTATTGAAGAGGCTGTCTTTTTTCCACTGTATATTCTTGCCTCCTTTATCAAAGATAAGGTGACCATATGTGCGTGGGTTTATCTCTGGGCTTTCTATCCTGTTCCATTGATGTATATTTCTGTTTTTGTGCCAGTACCATACCGTCTTGATTACTGTAGCTTTGTAGTATACTCTGAAGTCCGGAAGCCTGATTCCTCCAGCTCCATTTTTCTTTCTCAAGATTACTTTGGCTATTTGGGGTCTTTTGTGTTTCCATACAAATTGTGAAATTTTTTCTTCTAGTTCTGTAATAATGTTATTGGTAGTTTGATAGGCATTGCATTGAATCTGTAGATTGCTTTGGGTAGTATAGTCATTTTCACAATATTGATTCTTCCAATCCAAGAACATGGTCTATCTCTCCATCTGTTTGTATCATCTTTTATTTCTTTCATCGGTGTCCTACAGTTGTCTGCATACAGGTCTTTTGTCTCCTTAAGTAGGTTTATTCCTAGCTATTTTATTCTCTTTGTTTCAGTGGTAAATGGGAGTGTTTCCTTAATTTCTCTCTCCGATTTTTCATCATTAGTGTATAGGAATGCAAGAGATTTCTGTGCATTAATTTTGTATCCTGCTACTTCACCAAATTTATTGATTAGCTCTAGTAGTTTTCTGGTGGCATCTTTAGGATTCTCTATGTATAGTGTCATGTCATCTGCAAACAGTGACAGTTTTACTTCTTCTTTTCTGATTTGGATTCCTTTTATGTCTTTTTCTTCTCTGACTGCTGTCACTAAAACTTCCAAAACTATGTTGAATAATGTTGGTGAGAGTGGGCAACCTTGTTTTGTTCCTGATCTTAGTGGAAATGGTTTCAGTTTTTCACCATTGAGAATGATGTTGGCTGTCAGTTTGTCATATATGACCTTTATTATGTTGAGGTAAGTTCCCTCTATGCCTGCTTTCTGGAGGGTTTTTACCATAAATGGGTGTTGAATTTTGTCAGAGCTTTTTCTGCATCTATTGAGATTATCATATGGTTTTTATTCTTCAGTTTGTTAATATGGTGTATCACATTGATTGATTTGCGTATATTGAAGAATCCTTGCATTCCTGGGGTAGACCCCAGTTGATCATGGCATATGATCCTTTTAATGTGCTGTTGGATTCTGTTTGCTAGTATTTTGTTGAGGATTTTTGCATCTATGTTCATCAGTGATATTGGCCTGTAGTTTTCTTTTTTGTGACATCTTTGTCTGGTTTTGGTATCAGGGTGATTGGGGCCTCGTAGAATGAGTTTGGGAGTGTTCCTCCCTCTGCTATATTTTAGAAGAGTTTGAGGAGGATAGGTGTTAGCTCTTCTCTAAATGTGTGATAGAATTCACCTGTGAAGCCATCAGGTCCTGAGCTTTTGTTTGCTGGAAGAGTTTTAATCACAGTTTCAATTTCAGTGCTTGTGATTGGTCTGTTTATATTTCCGATTTCTTCCTGGTTCAGTCTAGGAGGGTTGTGCTTTTCTAAGAATTTGTTCATTTCTTCCAGGTTGTCCATTTTACTGGCATATAGTTGCTTATAGTAATCTCTCATGATCCTTTGTATTTCTGCAGTGTCACTTATACATGGTATCTTGCGGATATGTCTTAAATCAACTGTATCAACCCTATTATGCCAGTATTAGTTGCTGAGATTAAAGAATGTGCCTATATTTTCAACTGAGATTATTCAGGCAGGACCTCCTATTTTCAGGACAATGGTCTATATGCTCATCAAGACTGTGTAAAATTGTTTCTGAGAATCTTGTGTTCTGATTAGTGCTCTCATGCCCCAAATTTGAGAACAAAATTCAGGTATATGATTTGCTGACTACCTTGAAAATTACATTTTGATGGCACAAGTGTGATATTCAATTCTATTTCTTTTCTAGAGTGTTTCCACAATAAAGGTGTCCTAGTGTTTCATTAACTCTCATAGGTGTCATTTCCATCACCACATTTTGATTCTAAGATCTGAGTTACTGAAGTAGTGTTTACCCCCACTTCTTCCACATGGTTTCTTATCTAATATGAATGATAACTGAAGTAGCTATATCTACAACTTATCATTGATTTTTTTCCCAGTGGATGAGCTCTGAGTTTTTCAAAAATGTTGTTTTCTGACTCCAAACTCAATGCTGCCTGCATAAACCTTAATTCACAGTACATCAGAAGAATGTCTCTTTTTTTATATCTGCAATTTTGTTTGCTTTAATTTAAAATAGCATAGTGTTTTATATGATTGCTATTTTAAATTTAATGAAAGAATAAGAAGTCATTAAAGGCTGAGTGTATTAAAATCTGCATGCACCATACATTTAAATTATTTCTGGATTAGAAAAAGAATGTTTAATAGTTTATCTGCTAATGTGAAGAAAGCAAAGGGAAGTTATATAATATTTATTTTCCATCTATTCTGTGGCATTGATCTAGGTGCTTTACACGAATTACTTTTTTAACCCTCTCAGTAAAGCTATAAGTTGGCATTATTTTCTTCATTTTGCCAAAGGTGACAAGGCTAAGTAGCTAGTATATGGAAAATTTCAAGTTCAAAGCAGAAATTGAATTGATGTTTCCCTGGCCCCAAAGCCTGTAATTTTTCTAGTATGCTATAATGGTTTCCATACAACCATTTCACTTTTACTGACTACAAGGAAATTCAGTCTGCAGCACATATGAACTTACCCATCTAAACACATTGTCACATGGCTTTTTAGATCTGAAATTGTGGCTTGTATGGTATTGAGAATGAAGACTTAAAAAACAACTCTCTGAATTCCTACACCCAGGATATTTAAGACTTGTAAAAGAAAATGCCTATTAAGCCTGATTCACAGGTGAAAACACTTGCATAAACCAAGCATCGGTTTACTCCAGAACTATTCCTTAACAAGGAATGCTTAAGTGAGAGTAACACTAATAATACTAACATTATTACTGCTAATATATTATTTTAGTATACTTATTATACTGATAATATTAACAGCACTCATCTTATTAGTATTAGTACACTAATATTAATAACAAGTAGATTGAAATCATTACAAACAGATTCTTGAATGATCTTGAACTCTAGCTACAGGGGTAGTAAGAGAAATTCTGACAGTTACCAGACTGGCACTGGGGACTTCAACAGGAAGCAACTCACAGTTTTTAATTCTGTAGTTTACAAAGGAAGATTTACCCTGAAGTTACCTTAGGTTTCACTTGGACAGGCCTTTTTAAGTCTTGGAGTGGCCCTAGCAATGTTTTTACATGGTAAAATATGTTTGTACTTTCTCCAAAACTAAGATATTAAATTCAGTTAAGACAAAGGTTGCTTCCTATTCCAAGCCCCATCCCCACCCCAACCCCCATACAAATACCTATACTTACACTATAATAGAGGCTGTGGGCATGCTTGGTACCCAGCCAAGGCAAAGCTGTGTTGGTGACATAGTTGGTTTGGGTTTAGTGAGCCAGGCTAGGACCAGAATATAGAATTCTGGCACATAGGACAACCATTTGCTTTCTATTCTTTCTCACCTTCCAAGCATGTTTGGTAAATGTAATCAAAATCACACTGGAAGATCAAGAAGGAAGTAGCAATGAGACAGCATATACTTAAGTTTTCTAATCCGTTCTTCCAAGTAACAGTTTCCAAATTCTCTATATTTTATGGGAAGTAAAAGCAGGAGCTTTTTTTGATGGGAATGATATAAGTAGTTTTCATTTGTATTTTGAAAGGTGAGATCAGAATAGGCAAAAAAGATTAGGTCAGTTGCAACTTTTTGGAAAACAAACAAAATCTAAGAAAAAAACAGAAATATGTGTTTAGCTGAGACCTCCTAAAAATGATATATCATTAGTAGTAAAGATGTGATAGCTTATAAGAAAGATATTGATCGTCTTGTGAAATAAATGAGCTTAAATTTTCACTTCGTTTATTACTGAAGTGATCATTTATTTGACATTGGTGTAACTTTCATGCTCTACTGATACTTATAAAAGCTTTTATTTTTTTCTAGGGTATTTTAAAGGACCAAAACAGATTCTCATTTTCTCCCTAAAAGCAGTGATATTAGCAATAATTCTCTTTGAAAATGAACAGCCAAAAATATATGCAATTAATATGTATTTTAACAAAGATATTGACAAATGTACTTTTTAATGAAAATCTCATTACTTTAATGAAGGTATTGAGCAATTCATTTTTTTAAGAAGTGATATACTGAGAACTTGACCTGTTCTTAGCACAATGAAGTAACTTATCCTCTTTCAGTTTATCTTTATCAGAAATACATTCAAAGCTTAGATCTTATTTTATTTTCTAAAACCTCTTACCTCTTCTTATTACAGCTACCTTCTCAAGATTATACCAGTTTTTGCATTAAACCTACAGGTTCCAGTAAGCATACTGACTTTAGTATTAAAGTTAGTCATTTTACCTTATAGTTGAATTGTGTTTAATAGTTACTTAAGTATTCTGACATATTATTTCACTTGATGTTATGAATACGTCAAGAATTAGCTCAGTTTCTTATAATATTTTCCTAAAATGACAAAATCATGATTCTGAGTTATTTTCCAGTCAATATTACCATGTTCCACAATTCCAAATAATGCCTAAAATACTCATAGATTTGCACACACATTACAGAAAAAGAGTAATATAGAATGTAGGTGAATTGTAATAAATCTAATATTGAATTTTTTAAAATTGGAATTTATTGTTTTATTTTAAAAACAAAAGAGGAGGGCTTCCCTGGTGGCGCAGTGGTTGAGAATCTGCCTGCCAATGCAGGGGACACAGGTTCGAGCCCTGGTCTGGGAAGATCCCACATGCCACGGAGCAACTGGGCCCGTGAGCCACAATTACTGAGCCTGCGCGTCTGGAGCCTGTGCTCCGCAACAAGAGAGGCCGCGATGGTGAGAGGCCCGCGCACCGCAATGAAGAGTGGTCCCCACTTGCCGCAACTAGAGAAAGCCCTCGCACAGAAACAAAGACTCAACACAGTCATAAATAAATAAGTAAAAGAACGTGAATTTCTTTAAAAAAAAAAAAACAAAACAAAAGAGGAGTTCTTACATATGGACAGCACTGTTATGGACATGTAGGGATATATGATTTATATGTATATTTTATATATGTATATATTTTTTCATAGCTGAATAGAATCAATGTGCATCATCAAAAGAATATCGTGTTCTGTTTCACTATGTAGAAAAAAATAAAGAAGGGGGAAAAAAACCATTAAAACATTGCCTGCAGGTGTCTTCATTACCTAAAAGTTCCAAAAGTCTTAAAGTGATGAAAGAGAAGAAACTACAACCAAGATTACTCTACACGGCAAGGGATCTCATTCAGATCTGATGGAGAAATCAAAAGCTTTACAGACAAGCAAAAGCTAAGAGAATTCAGCACCACCAAACCAGCTCTACAACAAATGCTAAAGGAACTTCTCTAAGTGGGAAACACAAGAGAAGAAAAGGACCTACAAAAACAAGCCCAAAATAATTAAGAAAATGGTCTAGGAACATACATATCGATAATTACCTTAAACGTGAATGGATTAAATGCTCCAACCAAAAGACACAGGCTTGCTGAATGGATACAAAAAAAAGGCCCATATATATGCTGTCTACAAGGACCCACTTCAGACCTAGGGACACATACAGACTGAAAGTGAGGAGATGGAAAAAGATATTCCATGCAAATGGAAATCAAAAGAAAGCTGGAGTAGCAATACTCATATCAGATAAAATAGATTTTTAAAATAAAGAATGTTACAAGAGACAAGGAAGGACACTACATAATGATCAAGGGATCAATCCAAAAAGAAGATATAACAATTATAAATACATATGCACCCAACATAGGAGCACCTCAATACATAAGGCAATTGCTAACAGCTATAAAAGAGGAAATCGACAGTAACACAATAACAGTGGGGGACTTTAACACCTCACTTACACCAATGGAGACATCATCCAAAATGAAAATAAATAAGGAAACAGAAGCTTTAAATGACACAACAGACCAGATAGATTTAATTGATATTTATAGGACATTCCATCCAAAAACAGCAGATTACTTTCTTCTCAAGTGTGCACGGAACATTCTCCAGGAAAGCTCACATCTTGGGTCACAAATCAAGTCTCAGTAAATTTAAGAAAATTGAAATCATATCAAGCATCTTTTCTGACCACAACACTATGAGATTAGAAATCAATTACAGGGAAGAAAACGTAAAAACACAAACACATGGAGGCTAAACAGTACGTTACTAAATAACCAAGAGATCACTGAAGAAACCAAAGAGGAAATCAAAACATACCTAGAGACAAATGACAATGAAAACACGACAATCCAAAACCTATGGGATGCAGCAAAAGCAGTTCTAAGAGGGAAGTTTATAGCTATACAAGCCTACCTCAAGAAACAAGAAAAATCTCAAATAAACAATCTAACCTTACACCTAAAGGAACGAGAGAAAGATGAACAAACAAAACCCAAAGTTAGCAGAAGGAAAGAAATCATAAAGATCAGAGAAGAAATAAATGAAATAGAAACAAAGAAAACAACAGCAAACATCAATAAAACTAAGAGCTGGTTCTTTGAGAAGATAAACAAAATTGATAATCCATTACCCAGACTCATCAAGAAAAAGAGGGAGAGGACTCAAATCAATAATATTCGAAATGAAAAAGGAGAAGTTACAACAGACACCACAGAAATACAAAGCATCCTAAGAGACTACTACAAGCAACTCTATGCCAATAAAATGGACAACCTGGAAGAAATGGACAAATTCTTAGGTATAACCTTCCAAGACTGAACCAGGAAAAAATAGAAAATATGAACAGACCAATCATAAGTAATGAAATTGAAGCTGTGATTTAAAATCTTCCAACAAACAAAAGTCCAGGACCAGATGGCTTCACAGGTGAATTTCTTTCAAACTTTAGAGAAGATCTAACACCCATCCTTCTCAAACTCTTCCAAAACATTGCAGAGGAAGGAACACTCCCAAACTCATTCTATGAGGCCACCATCACTCTGATACAAAAACCAGACAAAGATACTACAAAAAAAGAAAATTACAGACCAATATCACTGATGAATATAGATGCAAAAATCCTCAACAAAATACTAGCAAACAGAATCCAACAACACATTAAAAGGATCATACACCATGATCAAGTGGGATTTACCCCAGGGATGCAAGGATTCTTCAATATATGCAAATCAAATCAATGTGATACACCATATTAACAAATTGAAGAATAAAAACTATATGATCATCTCAATAGATGTAGAAAAAGCTTTTGACAAAATTCAACACCCATTTATGATAAAAACTCACCAGAAAGTGGGCATAGAAGGAACCTACCTCAACATAATAAAGGCCATATACGACAAACCCACAGCAAACATCATTCTCAATGGTGAAAAACTGAAAGCATTTCCTCTAAGATCAGGAACAAGACAAGGATGTCCACTCTCACCACTATTATTCAAGATAGTTTTGGAAGTCCTAGCCACAGCAATCAGAGAAGAAAAAGGAATAAAAGGAATACAAATTGGAAAAGAAGAAGTAAAACTGTCACTGTTTGCAGATGACATGATACTATACATAGAGAATCCTAAAAATGCCACCAGAAAACTACTAGAGCTAATCCATGAATTTGGTAAAGTTGCAGGATACAAAATTAATGCACAGAAATTTGCATTCCTATACACTAATGATGAAAAATCTGAAAGAGAAATTAAGGAAACACTCCCATTTACCACTGCAACAAAAAGAATAAAATACCTAGGAATAAACCTACCTGGGGAGACAAAAGACCTGTATGCAGAAAACTATAAGACACTGATGAAAGAAATTAAAGATGACACCAACAGATGGAGAGATATACCATGTTCTTGGATTGGAAGAATCAATATTGTGAAAATGACTATACTACCCAAAGCAATCTACAGATTCAATGCAATCCCTATCAAATTACCAATGGCATTCTTTATGGAACTAGAACAAATCATCTTAAAATTTGTATGGAGACACAAAAGACCCCGAATAGCCAAAGCAGTCTTGAGGGAAAAAAACGGAGCTGGAGGAATCAGACTCCCTGACTTCAGACTATACTACAAAGCTACAGTAATCAATACAGTGTGGTACTGGCACAAAAACAGAAACATAGATCAATGGAACAAGATAGAAAGCCCAGAGATAAACCCACACACCTATGGTCAACTAATTATGACACAGGAGGCAAGGATATACAATGGAGAAAAGACAGTCTCTTCAATAAATGGTGCTGGGAAAACTGGACAGCTACATGTAAAAGAATGAAATTAGAACACTCCCTAATACCATACACAAAAATAAACTCAAACTGGATTCGAGACCTAAATGTAAGACCGGACACTATAAAACTCTTAGAGGAAAACATAGGAAGAACACTCTTTGACATAAATCACAGCAAGATCTTTTTAGATCCACCTCCTATAGTAATGGAAATAAAAACAAAAATAAACAAATGGGACCTAATGAAACTTCAAAGCTTTTGCACAGCAAAGGAAACCATAAACAAGACGAAAAGACAACCCTCAGAATTGGAGAAAATATTTGCAAACAAATCAACGGACAAAGGATTAATCTCCAAAATATATAAACAGCTCATGCAGCTCAATATTAAGAAAACAAACAACCCAATCCAAAAATGGGCAGAAGACCTAAATAGACATTTCTCCAAAGAAGACATACAGATGGCCAAGAAGCACATGAAAAGCTGCTCAACATCACTAATTATTAGAGAAATGCAAATCAAAACTACAATGAGGTATCACCTCACACCAGTTAGAATGGGCATCATCAGAAAATCTACAAAAAACACATGCTGGAGAGGGCGTGGAGTAAAGGGAACCCTCTTGCACTGTTGGTGGGAATGTAAATTGATACACCCACTATGGAGAACAGTATGGAGCTTCCTTAAAAAACTGAAAATAGAATTACCATATGACCCAGCAATTCCACTACTGGGCATATACCCAGAGAAAACCAAAATTCAAAAAGAGACATGCACCCCAATGTTCATTGCAGCACTATTTACAATAGCCAGGTCATGGAAGCAACCTAAATGCCCATCAACAGATGACTGGATAAAGAAGATGTGGTACATATATACAATGGAGTATTAGCCATAAAAAGGAACGAAATTGGGTCATTTGTAGAGACGTGGATGGATCTAGAGACTGTCATACAGAGTGAAGTAAGTCAGAAACAGAAAAACAAATATCGTATATTAACACATACATGTGGAACCTAGAAAAATGGTACAGATGAACCGGTTTGCAGAGCAGAAATTGAGACAGAGATGTAGAGAACAAACGTATGGACACCAAGGGGGGAAAGTGGCAGGGAGTGGGGGTGGTGGTGTGATGAATTGGACGATTGGGATTGACATGTATACACTGATGTGTATAAAATTGATGACTAATAAGGACCTGCTGTATAAAAAGATAAATGAAAGCTGAAAAAAAAAGACCATTTAAAAATCAATAACCATATTAATATACTATATAATGCTTGTCTTTATACTAATTTAATACAAGTAGTAAGCACATATGCATATGCAAAAACATAACTTACATCCTTGGAATTGCCTAGGTTAACATTTATTGAGCTTCCAAAGTACAACAATTTATTACAGTCAGCTGTATACTGGCACTTACTACTAAACAAATAACTATATTAGAAATAATTACACTACTACCTACTTAATTTCATTATTCACTAGATAAACTGATCTAAGACTGATACAGTGTTGTTGTGTGATTAAAAAACTGATTTTCAAAAACCTGTATCCCGGGCTTCCCTGGTGGCGCAGTGGTTGAGAGTCCGCCTGCCAATGCAGGGGACACGGGTTCGAGCCCTGGTCCGCGAAGATCCCACGTGCCGCGGAGCAACGAAGCCCGTGTGCTACAACTGCTGAGCCTGCGCGTCTGGAGCCTGTGCTCCGCAACAAGAGAGGCCGCGACGGTGAGAGGCCCGCGCACCGCGATGAAGTGGCCCCCGCTTGCCACAACTAGAAAAAGCCCTCGTGCAGAAACGAAGACCCAACACAGCCAAAAATAAATAAATAAACAAATACTTTAAAAAAAAAAAAGAAGGAAAAACCTATATCCCATTACTTTTAGCTTAAGTTTACTTATATCAGCAGAAAAGTCACCCACAGCTAACCAAGTATGCCAAACACATCAATGCAAGAACAGTCCTCAGGTGAAGGACTGAATCCTCACTGTAGTTAGGATTATTTTCAGGGTGTACCCTGACTCTGTGCAATGGAGTAGTAAAACAAAGAACAGAGAGAACTGCAGATCAACGTGTCCCATCATCATGGGGCCCATGGTAAAGCAGATACAAAACCCAAAGTGGACCCTAATAACAGTCGGAATATCCTATGCTTCCTGCACCAAACCTGAGCTATGGGGATTATGGAACTCTGAATTATCATATGCTGTGAGAGGCATAGAAGCTACAACAAAGAGAGCAAAGAAATGGGGACCTGATTTGCTTACTCATGGAAACATGAGCTGAAAGGTGAGCTTAGCCCAACTGAATATAGTCAATCCTTGAGGAAAAGAGAAAAAGAGAGGAGCCACGTACTTCCTGAGTCAAAAATCTATTCTTCCTCCTGCAGAAAAAAAGTTGGAGAGATGGAGCGGGCTCCCTGATGCTGACGTTCACTTTGGGTGATGGCCTATAGGTTCAATGTTCACCTGGGTCCAGAAATATTCCCTGGACGCGTCACGCAGGTCTCATTGCCTTAGGATATGGTTCAGTAGAACTAGTCTATGTACCATACATTAACTGGACAAAGTTGAAGGAGATAATTGAAAGTGAAACAGGCTTTCTGTTTGGAAACTGAGAGAAGGATATGCTTGCCCTTTGGGGGTGACTTGCAGAGGTGTTACTCAGAATGTCACTCTCAGAGTAACCTGGACGTCAATTTTCAATTCCAAATGTCTCTTCTCCCCCTCCTACAAACACATCCAGAGTCACTAAAAGAACGCTGTGCTTGGAGAGATAGAATCTGAAGAAATACAAGTAGCTCTTGCCAAGAGATGAATAAGAAAGTATTATAGTATCCTCTAAGGTTCTGGAAAACAAGTTCTGTCATTAGGGGGAGAAAAGCCATTATTCACACTGTCATCAAACAAAATGAAATGTCGCTCGAATTTCACTTATATATTAATGTGTTTTTATATACTCTCATGTTTCATGTTCTTTTCTGTTACTAAGACTTACTAATTTTTCCCCTTTGGAATATAAAAGTGCCAGGTGGTGATGTGTAGATTTAGGGAAGGTATTTTCATACTCCAGTCCCTTCCCCACTTCTGCCTTTGGTGCAAGACTGGGATTGTCAACCAGGGCTGCAGAAGCTATTAATTATGCTGGCATCATTTGGGGATGATTTCACTGTGGAAAGACATAGAGAAATATTAATGTAACATAGCAAATTTAAAATTAACATAACAAACTAATGTCTCCAAATTCTCTTGGTCTTGCATTACTGAGCCTCATATCAACTCTTATTGTTCTGGATGACACTTCATCCAATTTTATTTTTACATCCTGCATTTACGTTTTTACATCCCAAACCTCTCACCTATGGTACAGTGGAATTCATCCAATACAACAGAACAGTAATACTGAAAATAAAAAGTTACATTTACTTTCTACCTCCCTCTCCTTGAACTCAACCAAAAGACGTCCTATCTATTTCCGTTCTGAATTCCAAGTCCAACCCTGAACTTTTTAATTGGATAAAAAGTGCAGTTATGAGACAATGTGATGAATAATTGAAAAGTGAAGCAGAATTACCTCCTAATCACATTCATGAGATTTTACACATTTGCCCTATTAAGCCATAAACCAAATAACTAAGAGGTCACTCTCTTAATTGTTCTATGAAACCACTAAAATTCCAATCTTAATATTTTTATCTTATGCGAGAAAATACCAAAAAGTACAAATGAGTAGAAATAGTCAGAAATAGAGGATTCAGTTGAGCAGGACATCAAAATTACTTACAGAAAACTACATTTTTACAGGAAAGCAGGAATCACTAAAAGAATTGTGCTATGAGGAGTATAGAAAATTCATTTGTCTGATATATACAGAGTTTATCATTTCCCAAATCATTTTACAAATGTCTTCTACAGAGATGACTGGATGCTGTGTTTCTGAAATGAATTTTCTACCACTGCTGTGATTATACAGTGATTTTTTTAAAAGTGATCTGCAGATATTATGGCAATTCATTAGGAATGAAAGGATAAGAAAACGATTACCATCCTGCCTTTACCAAATAACAAAGCAGCAGGTAAGAAGAATCTCTCCACCTATCATTTCCATATCGCTCCTAATAGCACTGTCTAGCTTTTCAAGCTGTTTGACAAACAAACAATATTGCAACTTCTCAGTGAGGCAGCCAAGATAATATTCAGAACAAATGCATTTTCTAACCCTCACAGCAATACATTCAGTAGAAAATCATTAGATTCTAAAGTCATATTATATTTTGTGATGATTCCAAGCTTATAAGAAGTTTATAAGAGCTGGATAAACACCTTCAACAAATTATACCTTTGCAGACAACTTTTAAATAATGGTTTCACATTTATATTTTGAAATTTTAAAGTAATTGCTATTATAAAATCGGAGTTATTAAAAATACAAATTTTCTTCTTTCTACAAAACGAAATAAATGTGATTTATGTGAAAGTGTTTCTATAACCTCCAAATACAAAATGTCTGCCCTCGAAAAATATCAGCATGTTTTACTGTCATGAGAGAAATCAATGAACTACAACAGATACTGTTGCCTTGACAAGTTCAAATTAACTGCTTATTCTGATTTGTAAAAAGAGGTGAGCCTTATACAAGTATGAAATGACATCAATTTTATTGACAGAAACATTCCAACCACTAGTTTACTAGCTCTCTTATTTAGTGCACATCAAAAGAAGGTTCGGGATCTTTATATTGAAGTTTTCATTACACAACCCTCCACACAAGTTTTCTATTTGAAAAATAGAAATAATGAGATAAATGATAATGAGTGAAAGCATCCAGTAGCTGAATATGCTGGGTTAGGTACAACCTTTTTACAGTGGGAGAAAATTACTGAAAGAAACAACAACTTTCAGTAACAACCAAATAGACCCATATTTTTCAAATAATTCAGAAAAAAATCAGCTTAGCCTCTTTTTACTAAATTCTTGCATAATGAAACATTGGTCAGTGAATTAATACTTTAGGAAAGGAAGGCATGATTCAAAATAGTTTCCAAAAGTTGTATTCTTATTAATTTCCTATTCAAATCTTATATTGAGATAAACTAGGCTCACCCTCCTAAGTGAATACTTCCTCAGGAAAACACACTACTTTGTGCATGCCAAAATCATGTATTAGAAACTGTAGTCCCATGTTTCATTTCCACAGATATTTGGCTCTGAAGTACTGGGGCACTAATATATAGATGGGGTGGGTTTCAAATATTCTTCCTTCATCTTCCATAGCTCTTTGATATGTAGGCTTTCAGGTTTTCCATTTCAAAAAATGGTCTTAGGGAAGAGAATATAGGGCATGGACTCTACAGTCTATCTCTGTAAAGTCAAGTATTTCCAACTGAACCAACCTACCAGGGCTCAAAATATTTCTCCCAGCCCTAACCTTTTTATTGACATTTAATAACCATCAAAATAAGGTGGTGTGTACTCAGAATACTGCTTAAGAAAAGTCTCTTTCATTGGGACAAAAACAAACACTATTTGCCTAACCTGGATTAGCTCTCTGTCCAGTGACCTCTGAAGTTGAAGACGAGATATGAGCTTTTTATTAGCAGCCTCTGTTCAACTGTCCATTGGAACCCTTAATCTCCATGAGCCCAAATTACAGAAATTGTTCCACAAAAATCATAACTTTGCCTGAGAGCTGAACTTTGCCCCGAGGAAAAGGATCCAGCCTGTTAATAAAATGGTAAACTGATAAAGTAATAAAATCTCTGAAACAAAATTTAATGATTTTATAGTCATTTTCTTCAGTAAGATTTCTATATGCTCAGAAACAACCTTATTCTTTCGTAAAACTGTAAAGAATTGAATTTTGTAAAAGCATAAAGTTTATGTTATGTTGAAAACATAGGCACTAAATTTTATAGCTGATTTAGTTAATTCATCCATATGTCATTATATAAATGACAAATATTAAAGTCCAGAGAGTTGAAACGATTGTCCAAAGTCATCAAAAAAGTTAGAGAAGTAAGTGGTACATAATCCAAGTCTTCTAACACTTTGTTAACTCTTATTTGTATTCTATTCAGTTTCCAAGCTGTGGACATTGGAGTCTTAACAGAACATTATGAAGAAGAAACTCTTTTCAAAGCAGCAACTTATACTTAAGCCACTAGGGAAATTTCTTGAGTAAAAAGAGGAAAATGCAGGAAAAATCTTTTTATTACCTGACAGTTTTTTAATTATTAAAAAAAAAAAAACTGACTAGCAGTCTAGATAATCAGCCTTCTTTTCCTACAGTCGCTGGCTTAATTTTCTGCTAAATTTTACACTTGGATTATCAATAGGACAATGACTAAACAGTGAAGATTTTTAAAATTAATTTTCTACTTTTGGATGTCCCCAAATTGGTATGGACTTAGAGCAGATTCCTCTGCTGATTTTCTTTTATTATTTTTTCTTTTTAAGAACAACTAAAGTACTGAAAAATTAGATTGTTCTTCCCATAGCTTCTTGCCTAAAATGAATTTCTTTGGATGTACAAACACATGGCAAAATTAATACCTGTAGCTAGAAAAGGTTTTTATTTTTGAGTCTTTCTATTAGAATAGTCAGATAATAGTCTCTTATTAATGTTTGTTTGGATGGATTTATTTGGCTTTCTCCTAACAGAATTTATTTTTTTTTATACTCTGTCTTTCAATCACATTTGTTTAATTTGATTTCATTGTAATGATAAAAGTTGAGATAAAATGAGTCAAACCAAATATGACTAAGTGTACAATCTGGACATAGTCTTACATCCAGATGCTCTCTATCTAAAATGTTAGAGAGAGTGAATTCTTCTACTGTTCTCTTCTCTCACTTAGGTAATTCTTAACCCTCTTTCATTCCCTGAGACGTATGTTTTTAAACCACTTTATTGAGGTATGGCTGGCATTCAAAAAGCTATGTATACAACTTGATACCATAAACATATCCCTCACCTCTAAAAGTTTCCTCCTGCTCCCTTTATTATTATTATTACTTTTTGTGATAAGAGTTCAACTTAAGTTCTACTGTTTTAGTGAAATTTTTAAGTACACAGTGCAGTATTGTTAACTGGAAGCACTGTGCTGTACAGTAAATCTCTGGGACTTATTCATCTTGTATAACTGAAACTTGGTACCCTTTAAAACGTCCCCATTTCTCTCTCCTCTTAGCCCTGGCAACCATCATTCTACTCTCTGATTCTCTGATTTTGATTATTTTGGATTTCTCATACAAGTGGTGTCATGCAGTATTTGTCCTTCTGTGACTAGCTCATTTCACTTAGCATGACATCCTCCAGGTTTATCCATGTTGTGGCAAATGGTAGGGTTTCATCCTTTTTGAAGACTGAATAATATCCCATTCTATGTATATACCACATTTTTTTCATCCATCTGTCTGTTGATGGACATTCAGATTGCTTCCATATTTTGGCTGTTGTGAATAATGCTGCAGTGAATATGGGAGTGAAGATATGTCTTTGAGATTCTGATTTCAATTCCTCTGGATATATATCCAAAAGTGGGGTTACTGGACCATACAGTAGTTTTATTTTTAATTTTTGAGGATCCTCTACACTATTTTTCATTGTGACTACACCAATTTACATTGCCATTAACAGTGAGAATTCTCTTTTCTCCACATCTTTGTCAACACTTATCTTTGGGGTTTTTTGTTTTGTTTTGTTTTAATAATAGCCATCCTTACAAGTGTGATGTGATATTTCTTTGTGGCTTTGATTTGCATTTCCCTGATGATTAGTAACATTGATCACCTTTTCACATACCTATTGGCTATTTGTATGCCTTCTTAGGAGAAATATCTGTTCAGTTGTTTGCTCAGCTGGACAGTTATATCATACACAAAAATCAACTAAAAATGGATTAAAGACTTCAATGTAAGACCTGAAACTATAAAAATCCTAGAAGAAAACATAGGGGAGGGACTTCCCTGGTGGCACAGTGGTTAAGAATCCACCTGCCAATGCAGGGGACATGGGTTGGATCCCTGGTCCGGGAAGATCCCACATGCCATGGAGCAACTAAGCCCATGCGCCACAACTACTGAGCCTGCACTCTAGAGCCCACATGCCACAACTACTTAGCCTGCATGCCACAACTACTGAAGCCTGTGCACCTAGAGCCCGTGCTCTGCAACAAGAGAAGCCACCGCAATGAGAAGCAGGTGCACCGCAATGAAGAGTAGCCCCCGCTCGCCGCAACTAGAGAAAGCCCACGTGCAGCAACAAAGACCCAATGCAGCCAAAAATAAATAAATAAAATAAATAAATTTTTAAAAAAACATAGGGGAAGATCTTCTTGACATTGGTCTTGGCAATGAGCAACCTGAGACACTTTCAGGGGATCTATGATCTCAAAATTGTTTTTGTAATAACATCAAAAAATTATTTGCCTTTTCCAGTGTGTTTGTGCACTGATGATGCAAAGGAACAGTGGGTGAAACTACTGAAGCCATATCACAAATCAGGGTTGTGGCAACAAACTGTCATAATAGTTGTTTTCTTCACCTCCACACACTCACAAAAATATAAAATAACATAGGGAAAAATGCCAGTTTCACTTAAGTATATTTGTGGTGATATTTATCAGTAAAATATTAATACCTTTGTTAAATTTTAACACTTGCACACAGGTATTTTTAATATTCTGTGTGATAAAATGGAAGTGTGTGTAGAGCACTTCTGCTACAATGCTTGTAGGATGACTGTCTCCAGGGAAAGCACTTAAATGATACTTAAGTTGCAGGCTGAAGCAGCCAGTTTTTTCACAGAAAAAAATTTTACTTGGGAAAAACACTGATAAAATACTGTGGTTATTCAAATTGTACATTTGGCAGACACTTTCTTGAAAACATAGCAAACCTGTCACTTGTGTCAGTCACTCTGAAGTCACCTTCCCAATATTTAAAGACTCTTCCCAATATTTAAAGACTCTTCTGATGAGATGAGTAGTGAATTTTTTAGTATTTTTTTTAAATTTTATGTAATGAAATGTGTCAATATTTAGAAGATACATAACTCAGTGAACCAATACTTTCTAAATATCCAGTGCATGATGTTACAAATCATACTTGGTTAAAAACTGCCATTCACAGTCCAAGATAACACAGTAGACTTTAATGTAACAGAATACAAAAGATCATTGATACGTATTCCTATTTCACATAATAACTAGTCTTTAAGGAGCTACCACATGGATAGTTTTGGTGTAGTCTCAAATAAGAATATCCAAAATGAATTTAAAAGTCTACTAAAACATTCCTTCTTTCACTTACATAACTCCATGAAGGCAGATTTTCTTCATATATTTTAGCCATTTTTAAGCAATTTTTATTATATTTCCTGACCAGCAAGTCCCTAGAAAAACCTAGACCATATGTTAGGCCATAAAACAAGTCTCAATAAATTTAAAAGCATTAAAATATACACAGTACAGCTTCTGATCATAATGAAATTAAACTGGAAATCAGTGAATATGGAATTCTGGGACATTCACACATATGTGAATATTAAGCAACGTGATCCCAAATAATCAATAGGTCAAAGAATAAATCACAAGGGAAATGAGAAAATACTTTGAGATGACTAAAAATGAACACAAAGATACCAAATTTACGGAATGCAAGTTAGGCAGTACATAGAGAAAAACTTATAGATGTAAATACCTGAATTAAAGATAAGAAAGATATCAAATTAATAACCTAAACTTCTACCTTAATAAACTAGAAACATGAAGAGTAAATTAAAGCCAAAGTGAGCAGAACAATAAAGATTAGACTGGAGACAAATGAAAAAGAATATAGAAGAATAGACAAAATCAACAAAACTAAAAGTAGGTTCTCTGAAAAGATCAACAAGTTTAGTTAGACCTATGAGGAAAAGGAGAGAAGATTCAAAACACTGAAACCAGGAATGAAAGAGGGAGTATTAATTCTAATCTTACAGAAATATAAAGGATAATAAGGAAAAACCATGAACAATTGTGTGCCAACAAATTAGAAAACCTAGATGAAGTGGATAAATTCCTAAAACACAGAAACTACTGAAAATGACTCAAGAAAAAATAGAAAATCTGAATAGACCTGTAACAAGAAAAGAGATTGAGTTACTAACAAAAACTTTCTACAAAGGACATCCAAATGGACCAAATGGCTTCAACGGTGAATACTACCAAAAGTTTAAAAACTAATTAATGCCAATACTTCACTAAGTCTTCCAAAATATAGAAAAGGAGGAAATACTTCCCCACTCATCCTATCAGACCTACATTACTCTGATTCCAAAACCAGACACAGATCTGTAAAAAAGAAAACTACAGACCAATATACCTTATTAATATGAAAGCAAAATTCTCAACGGATACTAGAAGACCATGTCCAGCAACATATAAAAAAGAATTATACAACATGACCAAGTGGGAGTTATTCTGGGAATGAATGACTGCTTGAATATATGAAAATAACTCAATGTTATATATCATATTAATAGAATAAAAGACAAGATCACATGACCATTTCAATACATGCAGAAAAAGCATTTGAAAAAGTCAACACACCCTTTCATGATAAAAAATATCAGGAGCAAGACAAGGATCCTCCTCCTGCCATCTCTATTCAACCTTGCACTGGAGGTTCTAGCCAAGCCAATTAGGCAAGAAAATGAAAAAAAAGACATTCTGTTGGAAGGAAAGAAGTAAAACTATCTCTACCCACAGATAAGATGATGTTGTATATAAAAAATCCTAGAGAACAAAAAACAAAAACCCCTTAGAGATCATATACTACTTCAGTAAGATGTTAATATATAAGATCAATATACAGAAATCAATTGTATTTTTATATACAGTTGACCCTTGGACAATGCTGGGGTTAGAAACACCAACCCCCTCCACCCACTCACAGTTGAAAATCTGAGTACAAGTTTATAGTTGGTCCTCCATATCCACGGTTCTGCATCTACAGATTCAACCAAGGATCATGTAGTATGGTAGTACATATTTATTGAAAAAAATTGCAATAAGTTATTTAAAGGTCAATTGTCTACTAGAACTCCAAATCATACTTATAAAGATTTAAATTCAAGAGCATTCCAAGTGTATTCCCTGAATTACCAACTCACAATATCATAATCTGAGAATTGGAAGAGATCCATGAATGTATAGTTGATTCCAAGTGCAAAGACCCTATACTATATGTTTTAGGAGAGTTACCCAAAATATTATAACTGAATTTGGGGTGAATTTGGGACTTCGTTTCTTTTTTTTTCCTTTTCCATTACGGTTTATTACAGGATATTGAACATAGTTCCCTATGCTATACAATAGGACTTTGTTGTTTATCCAGTCTATATATAATAGTTTGCATTTGCTAGTCCCAAGCTCCACAAATGCTTAGCACCAAAGGGGAAATTTCAAGGGAAATAATCCACTCATAATTTAAAATAATTTGTATGGGGAAAAAAACATAAAATAACAGAACTTGAATATTTCTTATTACCACCTGTAAAGTGGAGTCTACTGTATTGTTATGTGGTGACATAATTCAACCTGGCAGAAACTAAATACCCTGACCATATCATTATATATTTCCATGTGCTTTCACAATATTAATTGCTTGTTATGTCTCTCCTTGAAGCCAAATATCAAGTTTAATAAGTAGGACAAATAGTTTTCCATTTCAAGTGAACTTATCTTTGTAAGCTAAAATAAAGTACGATGGGTTTTATTTTTTTTGCAAAATGATGTTAATATTACTAAACTTATAATTTGTTTTGTCATCTTGTCACAGAACAATGACTACATTCCTTTATTTCCCATTCAAAAGGAGTATAATTATTGTTAAAAATTCATCTTTAAATACTTCACTCCATAATGAAGCACCACCAAAGAAAACCTGGTCACTTGCCAATATAAACGTTCTTTTGTTTACATGCCCAGCCCTTCAGAGTAAGTAAATTGCTCAATAAATATTTTCCTTCTTTTTATGAAGGTCCTACATGTTTTTTAACCTTTTTTCATATCTCTAAGGTAGAATTAATTTGATAAATAGACAAGATCTTAAAGATGACAATTTTTAAGGTGATACTGACATAAAGACTGACAGGTCTAACATTCTCAGAATTCACATGTGGCATCAAAATTTTATATCACTCAAACTTTTCCTTTGAGAAGCAAAGCTGAAGATAACTAATATTGAACATGGTAAGAGATCCTGTTTGTCCTATTTCACTTAAATACATTTTAATTTATGAAAAGGGAAAAGAGTGGAGATTTTTCATGTTTTCATCTTACTAGGGGAGCCTTCCTACTTTCTCTAATTACACTAAAGAACTAAAGATAAATGTTCACAAAATCAACATGACTGATTACAGAGGGAGCTTATTTAGTGCCTAGAAGCAATTTGAGTGTAATAGAGTAGAGATGCCATTTCTTCAAATGAGTTCTTTAATGAGCCTTTGTCTCACAACTTAATCATGCTTTTTACTTTATTCCCCAAGATGTTCTGGTGTCTTTCATGCAGACCACAGGGAACATGTCTACCTGGAGAAATTCTAAAGTAACTCACCTTAAGTAATAGAAAAAAAAGCAGGTGTTATTTTGGAAGATTACTTTTGAAAAGGGCCTTTTACCTATTCAAAGAATACTCAAATAATTTGTTTTCAAGAATAAGACAGAGTACATTGTTTATTGGCTCTTGCAATTTCATACAATTTTTCAAAACTGATGCAAGCAATAGTTTATTTTCTCCTAATCAAGCTACTATAGATTGTTTACAAAGTTTAAGTATACATCAACCTCATTTTACTTTTAGGTAACTACATATTGTTAAATACAGTTAAAGAGATATTAATATTCAAATACCTAAGAAAAATAACCTTAGGTCAGGGGATATATGTCTGATACTATTAAGGTTTGGGGAAGGTACAGCAAGGAGTAAATGGCGTCAGAATAAAATACTTCACTGAAAAATTGCTCCTGGCAGTTTTCAATAAAATCAATTCAGAAAATAATGCTTCCTACCAATGTCTGAAGTGCAAATGGAATCTGGCTTCATTTATTTCTATTAAGCAGTCATTTCTCTGTGTTGCACTTAATTGAGCTATAGTTCCCTTCATTAAATATGCCTCTTGAACTTTTCATTTTTGAAAAATGCTGTTCTCCCAACCACAGTAAATGTGAGAAGGAGAAATCAAATATTTTTAGGAAATACAAGATGTGTGCATGGGTTGATTTTTTTATACTTAAGAAAATAAAGAAAAACATTAAAAGATTTATATTTGTCTAACTCACATGAATCACTTCCAAGTTCCCCTGTATTGCAAGCCTCATCAATTTATTATAGAATCTTGACTGATGACAGTATAAGGCTTCATTGCTTGACACGTCATTCACACCTTTACCCCAAACATCTCCTACTGGGTGGAAGGTCTCTTCACACCTTAGGCCATAATTCTTTGAAATTTTTTGTTTGTTTGTACGTCAGTTACTAGAGCAAGCTCTTTCCTTGAGGAAGCCCACAATAATTTTGAGTGTATCTTCATTTGGTTATTGGCTCATCAGGTCTCCCACAGTGCTTTTTGTCCCTTTCCCCAACACTCTAATCAACTCAGAAAATTCTGCCAAATCCTACTCCCCTTCAAGAAAAAAAAAAGTCAAAAGAAATACTGTGAATCTCTAAGAGAGCAAGATTACAAACTAGCCACAATCCTGGATAAAAAGCCATTTTGAGTCAAACCAAGGGAATATCTGCTGACAGTAATGGGCTTCTTCTCAGAATACAATCTCAGGTCTGCTATAAGATACAAATGAATGAACATTCAATATCCCCAAGTTTCTTCTACTTAGCTTGGCTAAAGTGACTACAGGTTTAAAACATGAGATGCATATGAGGTAAACACCCACCACTGCCACAGTGAAATGTCAGTAAGGCAACTACAGAATACGACCTTGGAAAAATATTACTTTCTGATGTTCCCTCTAAGCTATTCCTAAAATACACACCAAAATGCACTGCTGAAAGATATATACTATTAATTTGGTTTGTCTCATTTAATTTACTTGGCATTTATGAGACTTCTTAGATCTACTGCATGATGTCTTCTAATAATTTTGATACATGTCAGCAATCATTTCTTCAAAGAGTGCACGTGTCTGATTTTTCTCTCCTTTCCTTCTGCAATTCCAACAGCAAAGTTTACGTTTTTCTCACTACGTCATTATATGTGATCTCTTTTATACTTTTTTTCTTCGGATTTATATTCCCATTTCTGAATTCCTTCTTCATTTGCATTGCATCTCCTCTTTGAAACCATCCTTTAATATATTAATTAATGATACTGTGGTTTTCAATTGTAAAGTTTTCAATTTTAAAAGTAGTTTACAATTCTCTCCAAAATTTTCAATCATTTCTTTTCTACCCTTGAAAGGAAGCTGAGTTATTTTAAAGTCTGCACCTTTATGATCTAGGGTACTTTGTAAATCTGTTTTTACTGTCTGATTTTTGCTGTGTCATTGATGATGTCTTGTCTCCTCTTGTGCCTGCTTCCTTTTTTATGTCAGACATTATATTTGTAAAACTGTTGTAGAAATTACTCGAGGCCTAGGATCTCACCTTTCTCCAGAGAGGAATTATGCTGTTTTTGTTAGGTACTTGGACAGACTGGCAATCTGAGTTCACCTCAATTCAATTCCAAAGATTAAAATGATTCCAAGTTGAGCTACAGTCCCTGCAAATGTCTATCTACTTCTGGTTCACCTTTTCTTCAAAGGTATAGTTTTTCAGGTCCCAACTAAAAGTAATGGGTATTCACAAGGCCACTGCTTTTGGTAGACTTGGGTTCCAAACCCTACTACACCAGCTCTGTGAGGCTCTCAAAAGCAAAACTCAGCTTTTCATCAACTACCACAGAATTATCAACACCTCAAAGGGATGTGGTCCCAAATGCCAGGATTTGCCAGTCTTGGTTTCCTTTTCTCCTTGAATTCTGAGCTGGTATTTCTTCATTAGTTCTCTGATGCCTTTTTAAGTAGAATTTGTTTGTTTGTTTGTTTAATTCAACTTTCAATTATCCTCAGCAGAGGATTGTCTAAATTATCAAGGCTTTTGTTATTTACAAATACTATTACCTAAAGTAGTGTCTGTAACATTTTTTAGTACTTACAAATATTATTAATATTATTATTACTACTACTCTAATACATGCCTTTTAACTTTCTTACTGGCTTTCAAGATTTTTTTCCTTTGTTATTGCCTTGCATCAAATCTGTCTCTATACTGCTACCAGGGTGATACTGAAAATCCAATAATGCCACTTCCATGTTTAAGTTCTTGAGTAACTTCAGTTCTGATAGATAACATTATATAGAAATAATACAAAGGATGAACATGGAAGTAAAATAAACCTCATTTCAAATCCTTGCTCTAACAATACTTATATAAACTTGGGAAAGTTAAGTTCTCATCTCCATTTGTCTAAACTCTAAAAGTTAGCATGATATTAACACTGAGCATATAAAGTTGTTTTGAAGATTAAGAAATAAAGTATTTAGTATAGATAGTATTAATGAGATATATAGCACTTAGTATCACATTGCAAGAATTCAGTAGATATGAGGAGTTCTCTTATATCTGAAGTACCTCTGACTGCACAAACATTCCATAATGTCTCTTCTCTCCATTTCTTTTCACATATTATTCCACCCTTTAACTTGGACAAAAGCCAGAAGAAAAATAGAAATAAATGGGTTTTTTCTCATCTTTTAAATTACTTGGAGAGCCAAACACTCTCTTTTCTGGCTCAAACTATTCATAGGCTTCCTACCCATGACCAATTCTTTTAGATTACAGGTGGAAAATCGGGCCATGGAAAATATGATAATAATGGAAATACACATGATTTATCATGATAGAGGGCCATATCATTAAATAAGAGTAAATAATAAAATATAAGCTATTTTCCAACAAAGAAGCAGTGGCTGCAATAATACAGAGCAAGAATTCAAGTTCAGACCAAGAAAAAAACTTTGGGGGCATCTATCATGGAAGAAGTATGATGCATTTTAACAAAAGAGGAAAAACTAAGCATAGGATGCAAATTGTATACAGTTAAGACTCAAACTGAATGTTTAAGTGAATTGTAACTGCTTTAGAAAAAAATCAAATTGCCCTCCAAGTTCTGATAGTTTTCTACCACCTTAGAGAAAAATAAAATGTGATTTCCAAACTAACAGAAAGGGCAACTCTACTAAACACAGAACAATGGAGACAATTGGCTGACTGCAAATTGTATGTTATTTAATTAACTTGTATTATAAATGTATAAATTTTCTATAAAATGTGAATGTATTTATACCCAAAGGAGGAAATATTAAAAACTATGTCTGAAATAATATCATCTCTCAGAAAATTTTCATCAAATGCACAACTTCCTAATGTGTCTACATGATTAACACCATCCTAAAACCTTTCTTTGGCTTTCAGATGTTTAGTGCCTCCTTCTCATCTAATCCTTCAAATCAGTCATCCTTCTTTGCCCTTCAACCTGTTACCTTCCTTACCTTTCCTTTACCCTTGATTCTAATCAAGACATATTTGGAATCTCAATAAGCTTAAAATAAGAGAATAATAAGTAAAGGACACACAAAGATATAAATGTGATCTCTAAATAAACTTAATCCCGCCATATTGAAGTAGATGAAGTAGTTGAAGATTTTTAAATCTGGCAACACAATCTAAACGTCTTGAACATAATTTTCCAGAAAATAACTAGTTCAAATCTGTTGGATAGCCTGGAGAGAGGCTTTAGTCATCGGATGCTCTGAGTACCACACACTGAGTGAGATGGATACGCACGTACTTGGCTAATGAGTTCACCTTCAAACTCAGAAAACTCAATCTGAAATAAATTACCAGGCAACTACCTCTGCAGCCATAGAAAAGAAGTAAAATATTAATAAATTGCAAACCAAAGAAATATTACACACTACCAAAAAACCCTATTTCATCACTTCTAAGACCTTGTCAATTTTAGGATACTTTATTGTTGATATTTCACCAACAATTTTTTAAAACTGGCAAATCATATATGACATATCTTTCATTCCAGGATACATCCTGATTTCAGAGATGTTAAATGTGAAAAAAAAATGTGTATCTTCAAAAATTAAAATGTGGCATTCTTTATTTTATTTACTGGCCTTCGCTTTTGCCTCGTTAAACAAAGGGAAGTCTCAGTCTCAATCCTAGAATTTCTATTTTCAAAATCCACTTAAGCAGAAAATGACTTTACAAATGCAGACATAGAAGACCAAAAAGTGACTTGATCTGACATTGGAATTGTAGGCACTGGAGATACAGCAGTTACAAAAACAGAAAAGAAAAATTGTCTTTGTCTTTTGAGAGCTAACATTCGTGTGTGTGTGTGTGTGTGTGTGTGTGTGTTTACTGTATTGGTTCTCAATATCCTATTTAATTCTATCAGTGAACTTACCTCTTTGCACTCCTATGGCAACTTTAGCTCTTGTAAACTGTACTGATTACTCACCTCTCTTGGGACCATTTTTTCTATCATCTTTCCTTCCGTCCACTTCACACTCCACTGACTATATTTTCTGATAAAAATCTGAAAGGACTAAAAAAAAAAAATCTGAAAGGACTGAACTATCAATTCTCTCAGAAAGAAAAAGAAAATTTACAAAAACAGATAAGAAATCTCCCAGCCACATATTTTCTTGTAGAAATCAGAACAAAAGAATGATCTTGTCCATTTCATTATATTCTAGGGATAACTCATGCCAAGATTTAGAAGCCATTACCCATTGATTGCAACCACTAAACCTGTACTCTAGCAAAAATATATTTATCAAACAGCCACTATTTTCAGATATGTCCACAACTCCTTTGGTACTACCAGGAAAGAAAAAATACCCTATTAAAATCTGAAAGGACACTGGTCTCTATTTGACTACAGCAATTGTCTTATTGCCAAGCATTTCTGAAGGACAAATTATGTACACCTTTCTTAAAATAACCTAAGACAGACATTATCTGTAGACAGAAGCAGCTTTAGAATAAATAAATAACAAAGGTTTGCAGTGACTGGTTGGTGTGTTGGGCAGAGTGTGGTGACTTTTCTTGAATCTACATCTCCAAAGTACTTACATAAGACTAAAAAACTATTAGTTTTATATCAAACAATTGGAAGTGAGGGGTGTAGCTGATGGAGCTCATGGGGAAGAACAGAACAGCCTAAAGTGTATCTGGGTGCGCACTGCTCTCTAGAATGAAAACGGTGTCGAAAACATCCTTGAACCATTATCATAGATGTAGCAAAGTGCAGTTCATTTATGTGGAACCCATAGCATACGATGTGCTCCTGTGAAGAAGTACACATACAATCAATTCAGATAATTGAATTGTAAGATAATTAGTAAGTAGTAGGTAGTAAGATAATTCCCATGGGGAGGAGACATTCTTCAAAAAAAAAAAAGTTCTCTAATAAATTTAAAAATCAAAATTATTAAATACAAGATTTGTTTCTAAAACTTTAGTTCTTCCTATTCATTTCTACTTTAAAGGGCCTTTTCAATACCCAAAGATCTATATTTTCTTTCTTTACTTTCAATTTAATATTAATCAATCATATAAGTCTTTAGGGCAACATAAAAGGAATTTAAGCATAAATAACATCATACATGGGTAGATAGATACAGATATTATTACTAGCTGATATTAATCATGTTAAATTTTACATCACATTGGTTTTTCATCTCTGTACAGCAGAAAGAGCATCACAGATCATGACTTACTGTTGCTTCTGGGTATAGGCCCTGCAGAGTGGGTAAAAACTAGATACACTGCCTATGGGAGATGGTAAAGAAGAAATTCCGTGTATATTAAATGTAATACAAAGCTCCTGACTCTGCCCAGCTGTATCTGGCTAGAGGCAAAAATGATGGTGCTCATTTCAAGTACTTACCTTGTGATGATAAATAATCAAGTAACATGATGATTATGATTTTTTAAATTTCCTTTTTATAATTACCATCATGTACCATCTGCAGTGGGATAGTAACAATAGCATTAGCTATTTCAGTATGTTTTTACATTGCCTAGCACACAAAGTCTGGGTGAAAAAAATTACAGCAATAATTTGCTTTTCTCAGAAATGTAGAAGTAATTGATTTAGTTTTGTAAATCAGTTTATTTGGAACTCTTCATAGGTAATCCAAAGAAATCTAATTCATATATCCTTCATATGTAAAGTTCTTATATGACTGAATTAATTTAGAATTTTTTTTTAATTCTAAGGAAAAATGTGTATATGGGGGTTATTAACTTATTTTGCCTAAAGCATTATAAATGTATCACTTTGTATATGCAAGCATTGCTTCAAATAAGAAAAAACAAAATGTTCTATTTAATATTGGAAAATTGCTTGTGTTCATATTTTGAACCTGCTTTAGAAATATCATTGTGTGGTTAGTTCTATGTTTTGACCTCTTTTACTATTTCAACACTGTTATGATTTTTCTCTGACTTCTTGAAAAGCCCCTCATGTTTGTCATTTATATCTCTGTCTTGATTGTAAGAAGTATTAATGAGATAGCCTCCTCCACCAGAGGGCAGATGGCAGAGGCAAGAATAACTACAATCCTGCAGCCTGTGGAACAAAAACCACATTCACAGAAAGATAGACAAGATGGAAGGGCAGAGGGCTATGTACCAGATGAAGGACCAAGATAAAAGCCCAGAAAAATAACTAAATGAAGTGGAGATAGGCAACCTTCCAGAAAAAAAAGTCAGAATAATGATAGTGAAGATGATCCAGGACCATGGATAAAGAATGGAGGCAAAGATCGAGAAGATGCAAGACATGTTTAACAAAGACCTAGAAGAATTAAAGAACAAACAAACAGAGATGAACAATACAATAACTGAAATGAAAACTACACGAGAAGGAATCAATAGCAGAATAACTGAGGCAGAAGAACGGATAAGTGACCTGGAAGACAGAAGGGTGGAATTCACTGCTGTGGAACACAATAAAGGAAAAAGAATGAAAAGAAATGAAGACAGCCTAAGAGACATCTGGGGCAACATTAAACACAACAACATTTGCATTATAGGGATCCCAGAAGGAGAAGAGAGAGAGAAAGGCCACGAGAAAATATCTGAAAAGATTATAGTCGAAAACTTCCCTAACATGGGAAAGGAAATAGCCACCCAAGTCCAGGAAGTGCAGAGAGTCCCATACAGGATAAAACCAAGTAGAAACACGCCAAGACACACAGTAATCAAATTGGCAAAAATTAAAGACAAAGAAAAATTATTGAAAGCACCAAGGGAAAAATGACAAATACTATATAAGGGAACTCCCATAAGGTTAACAGCTGATTTCTCTGCAGAAATTTACAAGCCAGAAGGGAGTGGCATGGTATACTTAAAGTGATGAAAGGGAAGAACCTACAACCAACGGTACTCTACCCGACAAGGATCTCATTCAGATTCGATGGAGAAATCAAAAGCTTTACAGACAAACAAAAGCTAAGAGAATTCAGCACCACAAAACCAGCTCTACAACAAATGCTAAAGAAATTTCTCTAAGTGGGAAACACAAGAGAAGAAAAAGACTTACAAAAACAAACCCAAAACAATTAAGAAAATGGTCATAGGAACATACATATCGATAATTACCTTAAACGTGAATGGAATAAATGCACCAACCAAAAGTCAAAGGCTTGCTGAATGGATACAAAAACAAGACCCATATATATGCTGTCTACAAGAGACCCACTTCAGACCTAGGGACACATACAGACTGAAAGTGAGGGGATGGAAAACGATATTCCATGCAAATGGAAATCAAAAGAAAGCTGGAGTAGCAATACTCATATCAGATAAAATAAACTTTAAAATAAAGAATATTACAAGAGACACGGAATGACACTGCACAATGATCAAGGGATCAATACAAGAAGAAGATTTAACAATTATAAATATATATGCACCTAACACAGGAGCACCTCAATACATAAGGCAACTGCTAACAGCTATAAAAGAGGAAACCAACAGTAACACAGTAATAGAGGGGGACTTCAACACCTCACTGACACCAATGGACAGATCATCCAAACAGAAAATAAATAAGGAAACAGAAGCTTTAAATGACACAATAGACCAGATAGGTTTAGTTGATAATTATAGGACATTCCTTCCCAAAACAGCAGATTACACTTTCTTCTCAAGTGTGCACGGAACATTCTCCAGGATCACATCTTGGGTCACAAATCAAGCCTTGGTAAATTTAAGAAAACTGAAATCATTTCAAGCATCTTTACTGACCACAATGCTATGAGATAAGAAATCAATTACAGGGAAAAACTGTAAAAAACACAAATACGTGGAGGCTAAACAATACGTTACTAAATAACCAAGACATCACTGAAGAAATCAAAGAGGAAACCAAAAATACCTAGAGACAAATGACAATGAAAACACAATGATCCAAAACCTATGGGATGCAGCAAAAGCAGTTCTAAGAGGGAAGTTTTTAGCTATACAAGCCTACCTCAAGAAACAAGAAAAATCTCAAATAATCTAACGTTACACCTAAAGGAACTAGAGAAAGAAGAACAAACAAAACCCAAAGTTAGCAGAAGGAAAGAAATCATCAAGATCAGAGCAGAAATAAATGAAATAGAAACAAAGAAAACAATAGCAAAGATCAATAAAACTAAAAGCTGGTTCTTTGAGAAGATAAACAAAATTGATCAACCATTAGCCAGACTCATCAAGGAAAAGAGGGAGAGGACTCAAATCAATAAAATTAGAAATGAAAGAGGAGAAATTACAACAGACACCGCAGAAATACAAAGCATCCTAAGAGACTACTACAAACAACTCTATGCCAATAAAATGGAAAACCTGTAAGAACGGACAAATTCTTTGAAAGGTATAACCTTCTAAGACTGAACCAGCTAGAAATAGAAAATATGAACAGACCAATCACAAGTAATGAAATTGAAACAGTGATTAAAAATCTTCCAACAAACAAAAGTCCAGGACCAGACGGCTTCACAGGTGAAGTCTATCAAACATTTAGAGAAGAGCTAACACCCATCCTTCTCAAACTCTTCCAAAATATTGCAGAGGAAGGAACACTCCCAAACACATTCTATGAGGCCACCATCACCCTGATACCAAAACCAGACAAAGATACTACAAAAAAAGAAAATTACAGACCAATATCACTGATGAATATAGATGCAAAAATCCTCAACAAAACTAGCAAACAGATTCCAACAACACTTTAAAAGGATCATACACCATGATCAACTGGGATTTATCCCAGGGATGCAAGGATTCTTCAAAATACATAAATCAATCAATATGATACACCATATTAACAAATTAAAGAAGAAAAACCATATGATCATCTCAATAGATGCAGAAAAAGCTTTTGACAAAATTCAACACCTATTTCTGATAAAAACTCTCCAGAAAGAGGGCATAGAGGGAACCTACCTCAACATAATAAAGGCCGTATGTGACAAACCCACAGCAAAATCATTCTCAATGGTGAAAAACTGAAAGCATTTCCTCTAAGATCAGGAACAAGACAAGGATGTCCACTCTCACCATTATTATTCAACATAGTTTTGGAAGTCCTAGCCATGGCAATCAGAGAAGAAAAAGAAACAAGAGGAATACAAATTGGAAAATAAGAAGTAAAACTGTCACTGTTTGCAGGTGACATGATACTATACATAGAGAATCCTAAAATGCCACCAGAAAACTACTAGAGCTAATCAATGAATTTGGTAAAGTTGCAGGATAGAAAATTAATGCACAGAAATCTCTTGAATTCCTATACACTAATGATGAAAAATCTGAAAGAGAAATTAAGGAAACACTTCCATTTACCACTGCAACAAAAAGAATAAAATACCTAGGAATCAACCTGTCTTGGGAGACAAAAGACCTGTATGCAGAAAACTATAAGACAATAATGAAAGAAATTAAAGATGATACCAACAGATGGAGAGATATACCATGTTCTTGCATTGGAAGAATCAATATTGTGAAAACGACTATACTACCCAAAGCAATCTACAGATCCAGTGCAATCCCTATCAAATTACCAATGGCATTTTTTACGAAACTAGAAGAAAAAAACGGAGCTGGAGGAATCAGACTCCCTGACTCCAGACTATACTACAAAGCTACAGTAATCAAGACAGTATGGTACTGGCACAAAAACAGAAACATAGATCAATGGAACAAGATAGAAAGCCCAGAGATAAACCCACACACCTATGGTCAACTAATCTATGACAAAGGAGGCAAGGATATACAATGGAGAAAAGACAGCCTCTTCAATAAGTGGTGCTGGGAAAACTGGACAGCTACATGTAAAAGAATGAAATTAGAACACTCCCTAACACCATACACGAAAATAAACTGAAAATGAGTTAGAGACCTAAATGTAAGACCAGGCACTATAAAACTCTTAGAGGAAGACATAGGAAGAACACTCTTTGACATAAATCACAGCAAGATCTTTTTTGATCCACCTCCTAGAGTAATGGAAATAAAAACAAAAATAAACAAATGGGACCTAACGAAACTTAAGAGCTTTTGCACAGCAAAGGAAACCATAAACAAGACAAAAAGAGAACCCTCAGAATGGGATAAAATATTTGCAAACAAATCAATGGACAAAGGATTAATCTCCAAAATATAAAAAGCTCATGCAGCTCAATATTAAAAAAACAAACAACCCAATCCAAAAATGGGCAGAAGACCTAAATAGACATTTCTCCAAAGAAGACATACAGATGGCCAAGAAGCAAATGAAAAGCTGCTCAACATCACTAATTATTAGAGAAATGAAAATCAAAACTACAATGAGGTATCACCTCACACCAGTTAGAATGGGCATCATCAGAAAATCTACAAACAACAAATGCTGGAGAGGGTGTGGAGAAAAGAGAACCCTCTTGCACTGTTGGTGGGAATATAAATTGATACAGGCACTATGGAGAACAGTATGGAGGTTCCTCAAAAAACTAAAAATAAAATTACCATATGACCCAGCAATCTCACTACTGGGCATATACCCAGAGAAAACCATAATTCAAAAACACACATGCACCCCAATGTTCATTGCAGCACTATTTACAATAGCCAGGTAATTGAATCAACCTAAATGCCCATCGACAGACAACTGGATAAAGAAGATGTGGTACATATATACAATGGAATATTACTTAGCCATGAAAAGGAACGAAATTGGGTCATTTGTAGAGACGTGGGTGGATCTAGAGACTCATACAGAGTGAAGTAAGTCAGAAAGAGAAAAACAAATATCGTATATTAACACATATATGCGGAACCTAGAAAAATGGTACAGATGAACTGGTTTGCAGGGCAAAAGTTGAGACACAGATGTAGAGAACTAACGTATGGACATGAAGGGGGGAAGCGGTGGGGGGGTGGGGGTTGTGGTGTGATGAATTGGGTGATTGGGATTGACATGTATACACTGATGTGTATAAAGTGGATGACTAATAAGAACCTGCTGTATAGAATCTTAAATAAAATACAATTCAAAAAAAAAACAAAAGAAGAAACATCTAAAATCAATAATCTTGGCTCGCACCATAGAAAGTGAGGACATCTCTATAGATCCCATGGACATTGAAAGGATCATAAAGGAATCCTATGAACAATTCTGTGCTCACAAATTTGAGCAAATGGATCAGCTCCTGGAAAGGCACTATCTGTGAACACTCACACAAAAAGAAATAGACCATCTAAATAGGTCTGTATCTGTTAAATAAATTAAATCAATAATTAATAACCTTCCAAAACAGAAAGCACCAGGTGCAGTTGGGTTTTCTGGTGAATTCTACAAATATTTAAGGAAGAAATTATACCAGTTCTCTACCATATCTTTCAGAGAATAGAAGCAGAGAGAATACTTCCTAACTCATTATTGTAATACCAAATCCGGACCAGACGGTGCAAAAAAAAAAAAAAACTACAGACCACTATCTCTCATAAACGTAGATGTGAAAATGATTAATACAGTATTAGCAAATTAAACCCAACAGTGTATAAAAAGAATTGTATACCATGACCAAGTGGGATTTATCCAGGTATGCAAAGCTGGATTGACATTTGAGTATCAATTAATGTCATCAGTCACATCAACAAACTATAGAAAAATCCCATGATCTTATCATTCGATGCAGGAAAAGCATTTTGCAAAATCCAACACCTATTTATGATAAAAACTCACAGTAAACTAGGAATAGAGGGGAACTTCCTCAACTTAATAAAGAATCTCTACAAGAAACATCATATTTAATAGTGAGAAACTTGAAACTTTCACACCAAGATCAGGAACAAGACAAGGATGTCTCCTCTCACCAATGCTTTCAACACTGTACTTGAACGTCTTTGCTAATGCAATTAGAGTAGAAAAGGAAATAAAATGTATGCAGATTGGGTAGAAAGAAATAAGATAGTCTCTTTGTAGATGATCTGTTTGTTTGCCTAGAAAATCTGAAAGAACCAAAAAGGCAAGGTAAAGGTAAACTATGGACTTTGGTTGATTATGATGTGTCAGTGTAAATTCATCACTTGTAACACATGTACCACTCTGGTGGGGCAAATTGATAGTTGGGGGAGGGTTATACATGAGTGGGTCAGTGGTTATATGGGAAATCTGTGTAAATTACTCTCAATTTTTTTGTGAAACTAAAACTACTCTGAAAGTTAAAAAAATCTTTTTGCACAGCAAAGGAAACTACCAACAAAATGAAAAGGCAACTGACAGAATAGGAGAAAATAATTGTAAATCACATATCTGATAAGGGGTTAATATCCAAAAATACCTAAAGAACGCATACAACTCAAAGTTAAAAAAAACCAAACAATCCTACAAGTAAAATAATTTTTTGGTAATCATGTATGATGATAGTTGTTAACTAGACTTATTTTGGTGATCATTTTGCAACATATACAAATACTGAATCATTATGTTGTACACCTGAAACTAACATAATGTTATGTCAATTATACTGCCATAAAAATAAATTATAAAAATTCTATTAAAAAATAGAGTAACTGAGCAGACATTTTTCCAAAGAAGACCTACAGATGGCCAACAGGCACATGAAAGGACAATACCACTAATCAACAGGGAAATGCAAATTAAGACCAAAATGACATATCACCTCATGCCTATTAGAATGACCATCCTCAAAAAGACAAGAGATAACAAATGCTGGCGTGGATGTGGAGAAAAGGGAACCTTTGTGTACTGTTGGTAGAAATAAAAATTGGTGCAGTCACTATGGAAAGCAGTTTGAAGGTTCCTCAAAAAATTATAATAGAACTACCATATAATTCAGCAATTCCACTCCTGGGTATATACCCAAAGAAAACGAAAACACCAATAGGAAATGATACATACTCCTCAATGTTCATAACAGCATTATTTACAATAGCCAAGACATGGAAACAAAGTGTCCATCAATGGATGAATGGATGAAAAAAAAAGTGGTATATATGTGCAATGAAATATTATTCAGCCATTAAAAAGACAGAAATCCTGCCATTTGAGACAGCATGGATGGACCTTGGGGGCACTAATGCTAAGTGAAATAAGTCAATCAGAGAAAGACAAAATTGTATGATCTCACTTATATATGGCATCTAAAAAAAAACAAACTCATAGAAACAGAGAACAGATTGGTAGTTGCCAGAGACAGTGGGTAAAAGATATGGGAAATGGGTGAAGGTAGTCAAAGTAGAAACTTCCAGTCACAAAATAAATAAATTCTGAGGATCTAATGTACAGCATGGTGACTACAGTTAACCATACTGTATTTTATATTTGAAAGTTGCTAAGAGAGTAGAATGTTCTCATTACAAAGAAAACAATCCGTAATTATGTGAGATTATAGATATTAACTAAACTTACTGTGGCAATCACTTCACAATATATACACATGTCAAATCATTATGTTGTATACCTTAAACTAACACAATGCCATATGTCAATTATATCTCAATAAAACTGGAAAAAAATTTTAAAAATTCAGTAAGATGACTGGGTGCATAATATATGAAAATTAAGATATGCAAGTATATACATTTAATACTTTGGAACAAAAGAATTCATGGAAGTATGAAGACACACTTCATTAACATATTTACAAAATGACCTGTGTAAAACAATATTCCTTAAAGCATTATTATAATAGGGAAATAGTTGGAAACAACCTCAAAAGTTTATCTATATCAAACAATTAAATAAACTGAAGATAAAGAACTTTTTTCTTCCAGTTTTATTGAGATATAATTGACATACAGCACTGTATAAGTTTAAGGGGTGCAGTATAATGATTTGATTTACATACATCATAAAATGATTACCATAATAAGCTTAGTGAACATCCATGATCACATATAGATAAAAAATTTTTAAAAAAAGAAAAAAAATTTTTCCTTGTGATGAGAACTCTTAGGATTTACTACCTTAACTTTCACATTTAACATAAAACAGTGTTAATTACCTAATCGTGTTGTACATTACATCCCTAGTACTTATTTTTCTTATAACTGGAAGTTTGTATCTTTTGACCATAATGATAAGGATTTTTTTCTTGTCCCACATTCACATGTAAATACTTCCAGATTTCAGAATTAAGTATCCTTCTGGTTTTTGCTCTAGAGCTAAATTCAGTTTATAAATAAGAAAGTAGAGAAACCTCTTTTGCTTCAAACTCAAGTCTATGAATATAAATTTTAAATACACTCATACACATGTGTGATGTTGATGTATATAGCTATAGAAGAATTATAGTCAGGATAAAGTTAACAGGGTTTACTTAGGGTAAATGTAAATTAGATTTCACAGAAAAGGGGACACTTAACTTTAAAAATCTGATTTGTGGATTTTACCATCCGTATGATTAATTTAAAAAATAAAAAATGTTAAAATAATTCTAAAACTCAAAAGCATGATTGAAATGGATATTTAGTATAATAAGAAGAATTAATACTTCTTTTTTATTATTTCTTTTTTGTTGAATTTTTGAATTCTATTTTATTTATTTTTTTATACAGCAGGTTCTTATTAGTCATCCATTTTATACACATCAGTGTATACATGTCAATCCCAATTGCCCAATTCATCACACTACCACCCCCAGCCCCCTGCCGCTATCCCCCCTTGGTGTCCATACATTTCTTCTCTACATCTCTGTCTCAATTTCTGCCTTGCAAACCGGTTCATCTGTACCATTTTTCTAGGTTCCACGTATATGCATTAATACATGATATTTGTTTTTCTCTTTCTGACTTACTTCACTCTGTATGACAGTCTCTAGATCCATCCACGTCTCTACAAATGACCCAATTTCGTTCTTTTTCATGGCTGAGTAATATTCCATTGTATATATGTACCACATCTTCTTTATCCAGTTGTCTGTTGATGGGCATTTAGGTTGATTCCATGACCTGGCTATTGTAAATAGTGCTGCAGTGAACATTGGGGTGCATGTGTGTTTTTGAATTATGGTTTTCTCTGGGTATATGCCCAGTAGTGAGATTGCTGGGTCATATGGTAATTCTATTTTCAGGTTTTAGAGGAACCTCCATACTGTTCTCCATAGTGACTGTATCAATTTATGTTCCCACCAACAGTGCAAGAGGGTTCTCTTTTCTCCACACCCTCTCCAGCATTTGTTGTTTGTAGATTTTCTGATGATGCCCATTCTAACTGGTGTGAGGTGATACCTCATTATAGTTTTGATTTTCATTTCTCTAATAATTAGTGATGTTGAGCAGCTTTTCATTTGCTTCTTGGCCATCTGTATGTCTTCTTTGGAGAAATGTGTATTTAGGTCTTCTGCCCATTTTTGGATTGGGTTGTTTGTTTTCTTAATATTGAGCTGCATGAGCTTTTTATATATTTTGGAGATTAATCCTTTGCCCATTGATTTGTTTGCAAATATTTTATCCCATTCTGAGGGTTCTCTTTTTGTCTTGTTTATGGTTTCCTTTGCTGTGCAAAAGCTCTTAAGTTTCGTTAGGTCCCATTTGTTTATTTTTGTTTTTATTTCCATTACTCTAGGAGGTGGATCAAAAAAGATCTTGCTGTGATTTATGTCAAAGAGTGTTCTTCCTATGCCTTCCTCTAAGAGTTTTATAGTGCCCGGTCTTACATTTAGGTCTCTAACTCATTTTCAGTTTATTTTCATGTATGGTGTTAGGGAGTGTTCTAATTTCATTCTTTTACATGTAGCTGTCCAGTTTTCCCAGCACCACTTATTGAAGAGGCTGTCTTTTCTCCATTGTATATCCTTGCCTCCTTTGTCATAGATTAGTTGACCATAGGTGTGTGGGTTTATCTCTGGGCTTTCTATCTTGTTCCATTGATCTATGTTTCTGTTTTTGTGCCAGTACCATACTGTCTTGATTACTGTAGCTTTGTAGTATAGTCTGAAGTCAGGGAGTCTGATTCCTCCAGCTCCGTTTTTTTCTTCTAGTTCCGTAAAAAATGCCATTGGTAATTTGATAGGGATTGCATTGGATCTGTAGATTGCTTTGGGTAGTATAGTCATTTTCACAATATTGATTCTTCCAATACAAGAACATGGTATATCTCTCCATCTGTTGGTATCATCTTTAATTTCTTTCATTATTGTCTTATAGTTTTCTGCATACAGGTCTTTTGTCTCCCAAGACAGGTTTATTCCTAGGTATTTTATTCTTTTTGTTGCAATGGTAAATGGAAGTGTTTCCTTAATTTCTCTTTCAGATTTTTCATCATTAGTGTATAGGAATTCAAGAGATTTCTGTGCATTAATTTTCTATCCTGCAACTTTACCAAATTCATTGATTAGCTCTAGTAGTTTTCTGGTGGCATTTTAGGATTCTCTATGTATAGTATCATGTCACCTGCAAACAGTGACAGTTTTACTTCTTATTTTCCAATTTGTATTCCTCTTATTTCTTTTTCTTCTCTGATTGCCATGGCTAGGACTTCCAAAACTATGTTGAATAATAATGGTGAGAGTGGACATCCTTGTCTTGTTCCTGATCTTAGAGGAAATGCTTTCAGTTTTTCACCATTGAGAATGATGTTTGCTGTGGGTTTGTCACATATGGCCTTTATTATGTTGAGGTAGGTTCCCTCTATGCCCACTTTCTGGAGAGTTTTTATCATAAATAGGTGTTGAATTTTGTCAAAAGCTTTTTCTGCATCTATTGAGATGATCATATGGTTTTTCTTCTTTAATTTGTTAATATGGTGTATCATATTGATTGATTTACGTATTTTGAAGAATCCTTGCATCCCTGGGATAAATCCCAGTTGATCATGGTGTATGATCCTTTTAAAGTGTTGTTGGATTCTGTTTGCTAGTATTTTGTTGAAGATTTTTGCATCTATATTCATCAGTGATATTGGTCTGTAATTTTCTTTTTTTGTAGTATCTTTGTCTGGTTTTGGTATCAGGGTGATGGTGGCCTCATAGAATGAGTTTGGGAGTGTTCCTTCCTCTGCAATATTTTGGAAGAGTTTGAGAAGGATGGGTGTTAGCTCTTCTCTAAATGTTTGATAGACTTCACCTGTGAAGCCATCTTGTCCTGGACTTCTGTTTGTTGGAAGATTTTTCATCACTGTTTCAATTTCATTACTTGTGATTGGTCTGTTCATATTTTCTATTTCTAGCTGGTTCAGTCTTAGAAGGTTATACCTTTCAAGGAATTTGTCCATTTCTTACAGGTTTTCCATTTTATTGGCATAGAGTTGTTTGTAGTAGTCTCTTAGGGATGCTTTGTATTTCTGTGGTGTCTGTTGTAACTTCTCCTCTTTCATGTCTAATTTTATTGATTTGAGTCCTCTCCCTCTTTTCCTTGATGAGTCTGGCTAATGGTTGATCAATTTTGTTTATCTTCTCAAAGAACCAGCTTTTAGTTTTATTGATCTTTGCTATTGTTTTCTTTGTTTCTATTTCATTTATTTCTGCTCTGATATTGATGATTTCTTTCCTTCTGCTAACTTTGGGTTTTGTTTGTTCTTCGTTCTCTAGTTCCTTTAGGTGTAACGTTAGATTATTTGAGATTTTTCTTGTTTCTTGAGGTAGGCTTGTATAGCTAAAAACTTCCCTCTTAGAACTGCTTTTGCTGCATCCCATAGGTTTTGGATCATTGTGTTTTCATTGTCATTTGTCTCTAGGTATTTTTGGTTTCCTCTTTGATTCCTTCAGTGATGTCTTGGTTATTTAGTAACGTATTGTTTAGCCTCCACGTATTTGTGTTTTTTACAGTTTTTCCCTGTAATTGATTTCTTATCTCATAGCATTGTGGTCAGTAAAGATGCTTGAAATGATTTCAGTTTTCTTAAATTTACCAAGGCTTGATTTGTGACCCAAGATGTGATCTATCCTGGAGAATGTTCCGTGCACACTTGAGAAGAAAGTGTAATCTGCTGTTTTGGGAAGGAATGTCTTATAATTATCAACTAAACCTATCTGGTCTATTGTGTCATTTAAAGCTTCTGTTTCCTTATTTATTTTCTGTTTGGATGATCTGTCCATTGGTGTCAGTGAGGTGTTGAAGTCCCCCTCTATTACTGTGTTACTGTTGGTTTCCTCTTTTATAGCTGTTAGCAGTTGCCTTATGTATTGAGGTGCTCCTATGTTAGGTGCATATATATTTATAATTGTTAAATCTTCTTCTTGTATTGATCCCTTGATCATTGTGCAGTGTCCTTCCGTGTCTCTTGTAATATTCTTTATTTTAAAGTTTATTTTATCTGATATGAGTATTGCTACTCCGGCTTTCTTTTGATTTCCATTTGCATGGAATATCGTTTTCCATCCCCTCACTTTCAGTCTGTATGTGTCCCTAGGTCTGAAGTGGGTCTCTTGTAGACAGCATATATATGGGTCTTGTTTTTGTATCCATTCAGCAAGCCTTGACTTTTGGTTGGTGCATTTATTCCATTCACGTTTAAGGTAATTATCGATATGTGTGTTCCTATGACCATTTTCTTAATTGTTTTGGGTTTGTTTTTGTAAGTCTTTTTCTTCTCTTGTGTTTCCCACTTAGAGAAATTTCTTTAGCATTTGTTGTAGAGCTGGTTTTGTGGTGCTGAATTCTCTTAGCTTTTGTTTGTCTGTAAAGCTTTTGATTTCTCCATCAAATCTGAATGAGATCCTTGCCGGGTAGAGTACCGTTGGTTGTAGTTTCTTCCCTTTCATTACTTTAAGTATACCATGCCACTCCCTTCTGGCTTGTAGAGTTTTTGCAGAGAAATCAGCTGTTAACCTTATGGGAGTTCCCTTATATAGTATTTGTCATTTTTCCCTTGGTGCTTTCAATAATTTTCCTTTGTCTTTAATTTTTGCCAATTTGATGTGTCTTGGTGTGTTTCTCCTTGGGTTTATCCTGTATGGGACTCTCTGCGCTTCCTGGACTTGGGTGGCTATTTCCTTTCCCATGTTAGGGAAGTTTTTTACTATAATCTCATCAAATATTTCCTCGGGTCCTTTCTCTCTCTCTTCTCCTTCTGGGATCTCTATAATGGGAATGTTGTTGTGTTTAATGTTGCCCCAGAGGTCTCTTAGGCTGTCTTCATTTCTTTTCATTCTTTTTCCTTTATTGTGTTCCACAGCAGTGAATTCCACCCTTCTGTCTTCCAGGTCACTTATCCGTTCTTCTGCCTCAGTTATTCTGCTATTGATTCCTTCTCGTGTAGTTTTCATTTCAGTTATTGTATTGTTCATCTCTGTTTGTTTGTTCTTTAATTCTTCTAGGTCTTTGTTAAACACTTCTTGCATCCTCTCGATCTTTGCCTCCATTCTTTCCCCGAGGTCCTGGATCATCTTCACTATCATTTTTCTGACTTCTTTTTCTGGAAGGTTGCCTATCTCCACTTCATTTAGTTGTTTTTCTGGGGTTTTATCTTGGTCCTTCATCTGGTACATAGCCCTCTGCCTTTCCATCTTGTCTATCTTTCTGTGAATGTGGTTTTTGTTCCACAGGCTACAGGATTGTAGTTCTTCTTGCTTCTGCTGTCTGCCCTCTGGTAGATGAAGCTCTCTGAGAGGCTTGTGGAAGTTTCCTGATGGGAGGGACTGGTGGTTAGTAGAGCTGGCTGTTGCTCTGGTGGTCAGAGCTCAGTAACAGTTTAATCCGCTTGTCTGCTGATGGGTGGGGCTCATTTCCCTCCCTTTTGGCTGTTTGGCCTGAAGCAACCCAACACTGGAGCCTACCCAGGCTCTTTTGTGGGGCCAATGGCAGACTCTGGGAGGGCTCACGCCAAGGAGTATTTCCCAGAACTTCTGCTGCCAGTGTCCTTGCCCTCACATTGAGACACAGCCACCCTCCGCCTCTGCAGGAGACCTTCCAAAACTAGTACGTAGATCAGGTTCCATCTCCTATGGGGTCACTGCTCCTTCCCCTGGGTCCTGATGCACACACTACTTTGTGTGTGCCCTCCAAGAGTGGAGTCTCTGTTTTCCCCAGTCCTGTGGAAGTCCTGCAATCAAATCCCACTAGCCTTCAAAGTCTGATTCTCTAGGAATTCCTCCTCCTGTTGCTGTATCCCCAGGTGTGGAAGCCTGTCGTGGGGCTCAGAACCTTCACTCCAGTGGGTGGACTTCTGTGGTATAAGTGTTCTCCAGTTTGTGAGTTACCCATCCAGCAGTTATGGGATTTGATTTTATTGTGATTGCGCCCCTCCTACCATCTCATTGTGGCTTCTCCTTTGTCTTTGGATGTGGGGTATCTCTTTTGGTGAGTTCCAGTGTCTTCCCATCGATGATTGTTCAGCAATTAGTTGTGATTCCGGTGTTCTTGCAAGAGGGAGTCAGAGCACGTCCTTCTACTCCGCCATCTTGAACCAAACTCCTCTCTTCTTTTCTAATATACACATTGAATGCTATAAATTTCCTATAAACACTATTTTTTCTGTGTCCCACAAATTTTGATGCTCTCATTTCATTTTCATTTAGTTCAAAATGTTTTCTTTATTTCTCCTGAGATTTCTTCTTTGACCCATGTGTTATTTAGAAGTGTGTTGTTTCACCTCCAACTATTTTGAGCTTTTCCAGTTAACATTTTATTATTGATTTCTAGTTTAATTCCATTGTGGTCTGAGAGCAGACATTGTAAGATTTCTATTTTTTTAAATTTGTCTAGTTGTGTTTTATGACCCACAATGTGGTCTATCTCAGTGAGTGTTTCACGTGAGCTTGAGAAGAATGTGTATTCTTCTGATGTTGCATGAAATAATCTATAAACTATGTCCAGTGATTTATGGTGTCGTTGAATTCAACTATGTCTTTACTGATTTTCTGCCTGCTGAATCTGTCCTTTTCCGATAGAGGGGTGTTGGCATCCAACTATAATAGTGGATTCATCTATTATTTCTCTTGCAGTTCTATCAACTTTTGCATCACATAGTTTGAAGCTCTGTTGTTAAGTATACACACATTAAGGGTCATTATGTCTTCTTAGAGAATTAACCCCTTCATCCTTATGTAATGACCTTCTTTGTCCCTGATAACTTTCCTTACTTTGAAATCTGCCCTGTCTGATATTAATATAGTTACTCCTGCTTTCTTTTGGTTAGCTTTAGCATGGTATATTTTTTCCATCCATCCATTAACTTTTTTAATCTATGTATGTCTTTATATTTAAAATGGGTTTCCTATAGACAACATATTGTTGGATTTTGCTTTTTGATCCACTATGGCAATCTCTGTCTTTTAATTGGTGCATTTAGACCAACATTCAAAATGTTCTAAAGATTTGGATTAATATCTACCACACCTGTTACTGTTTTCTATGTGTTGACCTTGTTGTGTGTGTTCCTGTTTTTGTCTTCCATTCTTTTCCTGCCTTTTATCGTTTAGTCGAATGTTTTGTTATTACATTTTCCTATAATTTTTTAGCTTACAGTTTACTTCTTTTGTTAGTTTTTTAAATGGTTGCCCTAGAGTTTATCATATACATTTACAGCTTATCAATAACACTATACCACTTTATAGGTTGTATCTTATAATTTTAAAAAATCCTAATTTTTCCCTCCTTCCCTGTATATATAAGCATGCATAATTGAAACACTGTTGCTATTAGTTTTTAGCTATCTATTAGATCAATTAAAAATAGAAAAACAAAAGTGTTTATTTTTGTTTCATTAAATCTTCTCACTGATCTTTCTTTCTTTATGTAGATCTGAGTTTCTGATCCATATTATTTTCCTCTCTCTGAAGAACTTCTTTTAATATTAAGTGCAAGGCAGGTCTACTGGCAACAAATTTCCTAGTATTTATTAAACACTATGAACCCTGTGAAAAATTAAAATCCTCTCTCTGTCTGCTACCAGGATTCTTCCTGTATCCTGTAAGTTTTATGGGATTAAATATATGGATAAAGTATGCCTACATGGTTATAATTTGTCACTTCCATACCCATCATTTTTTGAGAGCTGTGCCCACCTAATGAATCTAGAATGTGATATGTGGGATTTGGAGCCCAGTTAGTAATATGTTTTTCCTGGAGAAAAATGGCTACTCTGCTTTTTCATTTGCTATAGACTTTGAATTTTTGGATAAAGTGCAGACAGAAATAGAGAGAAAAAGTAAATTTCTACCTGCTTGATGTTGGTGTAGCATTGCTGACCTACCAATTTCACTTTCATTCTACTGGCATTGGGGTTAATGGAAATTTCCCTAGATACCATTTGAAACAGGAAGCCTGTCTTCAGTTCTTAGCAAACAATCTCTTTGGCAGTGGCTTCTTGACCTTAAGTCTGTTTATCTTATTACAAGACAAATTTGTGCTGCCCCTTTGAAATCATCTTCTAATAAAGAAACTAAGCACTACAACCAGCTCACAATGGTAAAACAGAAATCAGTTTCATTTAACAGCAGTGTTGTTGAAATTGGTAAATTCCCGGGGAGAAAGGAATCTTTTGTCCCCTTCAAATTTCTTTTTCTCATTTTGATTAATACCTTATCTAAATATCCAGAATAAGGGCAGAAGTGAGGACATCCAAGAAGGGTTGTTTAAATGCCAGTAGATAAGGAACTTCTATTAATTATGTTTAGGTTACCATTCTGCCATTTTCAGGACTCAATGCAAGCAGAATTGACTGAAATGGTCCTCTAAGTCCAGTCCAAATATCTCAAATGATGAAGGATCTTGTAGGGATATGGATAAGGTGATGCTAATCTAAGGATGGATTCTGTGAACATGAGTCTAAAGAGCTGATCAGGGAATTAAAAACTACCCAGCTATCAAGCAGAAGGGTGCTGACAACTGGTGGTTGCAGAACTTCAGAGAGGCAGGTTATTATCAACATGGATGAGGGGTTTAACTAAGCACAGGGAACTGGGTAACCAAGGTGGAGACTGGGAACTGAGACCAGAGCATCAGAACGAGAAGGGCTCCAGCACAATCCTGATTCCAAGATCTCCCAAAGAGTAATTAATCTGGGACCAAGATCATCCCAGACTGAAGGTTTAGCCTCTATTTTAAAGTAGAAGCTCATTTGGCATTTAGAGGAATATGGATGTCAGCAGACAGAAGATCAATGAGCACCCTCATCTTTTAACTTTTAACCACCTTTACTGAGTGACTACAAAATACACCTTCAAATTCTTGTATTGAAGTTCTATCTAGTACTTAATTTCTAATACATTACTTTTTTTTGAGATAGTAAGTTTTGTTTTGCTTTCTAAAGTCCCCTCATACTTGCAGACTCTTTCATTTCAGTTTTGTAGCCGGACTTTTTAATTTCTTTAGTCAAAGATTTTGGCAGCTATAAACGCAAGAACAGCTCAAAGAAACCTGTCTTCCATAAAAGCCTAAGAAAAATAAAGAGAATATGATAGGAGACCTGGGGCGGTAGGGGGCAGAGCGAGTGTCTTTACAGCAGAGATGCAAGTTTCTGCCAAATAGGGAAAAGAGAGGGCTTTCAATCTCTGTATCTGAGTCTAGAGCACTACGCCAAGGCAGTGCCTGTGAGGTATCCAACCTCAGAGAGACGCTGTTCTCCACTGGAATCCAGGCAGCTCTTCTCTAACTAGTAGAACTCATGAACTCTGTTGTCAAAATGGTTTCGCACTAACAGATTTATCTCCTTCTTAACCTCTGTTCAGCATTCATATTCCCAGGGGAAGTCTGGCTGATTCAGTAGAGACCACATTCTCACCAATGGCTGAGACTGGAAGGAGGGTGTAATGGTAGACATCTCCACTAATGTTCACTGCATCTCCATGCCTGGCTCATCACTTGACATATAGCTAGTGCTCAAAAAATGATTGCTGAATTTAAATATTCTAAACGACAAATTTCTTTTGATTGAAGTCACATGTTGGTAAACAGTTAAACTGTTCTTAAGACCCTATAAGTCTGTTCTTTCAAATTCTTTTCAAATTCTTCTATACATCTGTTTTTGTTAGAAACCTATGTTTGAACAATTATTATTTCTATTTCTTCTATAGTCTCTAAGGTTAGCTAGTTATGTTTTCCTCTGAAATGTCTTCTTCCCTCTCTTGGCCATGCTTGAGTGTACCTTGTCAGTCCTTCATGTTGTGTACTGCTTAGGAATTCCTGTCTCACCAGAAACAGTACCTGAATGAAACTGTATCTGAGCTTGACCACAAATCAATTCCTTTCCTCTTATTCTTGCTAACTTAAATATCAGTCCATGTCAAAACAATATCCAGGACTCATTCATTAATATGTAATTGTTATTTTATATGACTTTAAGCATAGGGACATCCTCATGGTTCACTAACTCATCCCTTTGTCAGTCATGTGGCCAGATGTCAAATAAACTAACTCCATGACAGTGTATCTGCTCTTTTTTTTTTTTAACACTTTGAAGACCAATCCAGTTCAACAAAATCATTAGCCTATTGCATGTCATCTAGATCATTATCCAACTAAAAAGTATTTTGGGGAGCAGTATGTATTCTAAAGTAGCAGTGATTGAAAGCACTATGTTATATGCTGAAAAATTCTACATGAGTGGTTGGCTGTTAAACAAAAAGCTGGAACATGGGCAGAGTACAAATACAGCAAACCTATATGTAAGATTCAGGCTTGATGAGCTACTGACTTCCAGACAATAATAAATTATTTTCTAAATCCAACTCCCTAATGAAAAGAAAGAGAGCTCCTTGGATAAGTGGCTGATTTGGAGACTAGAACAGAGAATATACCAAAATACAAGATGAGCCTGGACTGCCTTGTGATACCAAAAAGAAAGGAATACTTACTTAATTAATTAATAAGATAAAAGAAGGATGGGGCATGTCAAAGTGACACAGTTGCCAATCTCCCAATGGCCAAACATGGAACAATTTGAGCACTGAAAGAAATAACAATAATATCAGATTATAACACAAAGAATAAGTACTCATGAGCCTCTAATAATAAGATAAAAGAGTAAATGAATAACTAACTAAATAAATGAAAAGAGACAACTCTTTCTTATGGAAAATTCCAATTAATAAATACAGAAGGAATGCAGGGAATAGAAAACCCACCATTAGAAAATCTCAGAATAATTTCTGCATGCAAGAACTCCCCTTATCTGCCTAAAGATGGATCCTCCAAAAGGAACTCAAATGTCATAAATCCCTTCCCGGGAGTTTCACCAACCAGGGAAGTTTGATTCATCACAAACTAGGAGGCTAAAAGTTGACACCACATCCAGACAAATTTGTCACAAACTATCATACCTCCCATCTATTCTTCTAAGGGCCCTTTCATCTTTCCAAAAAATCATTTACTCTCTCTTAAGTTGCCTACATCTCTCCTCATTTCCCCTATTAAGATGGTATATAAGCTCTCAAATTTTATTTATTTGGGTATTCATATTTTTCCTGTCTGCCTCTCCTCATATAATATTCCAAAGTAATAAATTTTAATATCTTTTCTTTGTTAATCTGCCTGTTGTCAATTTATTTCATAGACACAGCTATCAAACCTAGGAAGGGAAAGGGAAAGTCTTTCCTCTCCTACACTGTACACCCCTATTAAAAGACAAAGATTTTCAGAATGGCTCTTAATAAGACCCAATCTGAGCTGTTTACAAGAAATACACCATAAATGTAAGGACACAGATAGCTTCAAAGTAAGTATGGAAAAGGAAGTACCATGAAAACATTAACCAAACACTGACGTGGCTATAATAATTTCAAACAAAATAGATTTTAAGACAAAAAGTAATAAAGAAAGTGAAATTTCCTAATGGTTAAAGGGTCTACTCAACAGGAAGAAATAACAATCCTGAATTTGTAAGTACCTAATAACATGGCTTCAAAATACTCGGTATCAAAAGTTGAGGGACCCAAGAGAAGAAATTGACAAATTCTTAATCAGAGTTGGAGGTTTCAACACACCTCTGTCAGTAAGTAATAGAACAGTCAAATAAAAATCAATAAGATTATAATGAATTTAAACATTATTTACCAACCCCATCTAATACGTGTTTAGAACACTACACCAACATTCTTTTAAACAAACTTAAGTGTATACGGAACATTTACAAAAGAAAAGGAAGTGAAGAAGGAGGAGGAGAAAAAAGAAAGGAAGAGGGAAGGGAGGGAGGTAGGGCGGGAGGGAAAAGAAGAAAAAGAGCACAGAAGTCATATTATTAAAAATATTAACTTTATCACTGACAAAACTAGATTGTAGAACATAGCTTGACCTGTGGCCAAAATCAAGCTTCTAAATAATTTGTCCCCACAGAGTACATGGGTAACGGTGTGCTGTCTCCTTTAAGAAAAAGAGCTGCCTCAACAAGCTTATGGTAGGAAGTAGTAAAGAAGATTGGATACTGTGGACAGGCTGTTCCAAAGTGAAAAAAGAAGAGTCTATGCTATGTATGTACAGACCAAACCCTTTTCCTAATTTCAAATTGTTCAGTGAAGTATGGACCCTACTTCCCAAAGCCTACAAACAGAAGTTCCTATTTTAGGGTAACAGATAAAAACTCATGGAAAACAAGAAGATGTTTACTAATAACTACAAGGAAGAGTTGACAATATCTCACTTCAAGCATCAGCATTTTTCAGCTCCTCCACAATTCAAAGAGGCAATCATTAGAGCTAAGAGAAGTTCTGTTAAAACCTTGCAATGCTGTAGTATGTTTGCTGGGTTAAGAAGCACAAACACCAAAACTCCCTTAAGCAGTAAATCTAAAAGAGGATTCCACCAACTCAGCAGCAGAGCAAACAGGTGGAGTGTGATCTACAAATCTTTTGTTGATACCTCAACAAAAAACTTTGAGCCCGTTAAAAATCTTTCCCCTCTCAAAGGAAGTTAAGTATTTATATTCAAAATAAACCATAAAAAGGAGGCATAGAGCAGATTTATGAAAATGTTTTCACATAAAATAATAAATTTAAAGAAATGTTAGCTTGCTCTCCTTCGATAAGATACAAAAGACATGTTGTCCATGAGACAGGAGCAGAAAAACATGTATAGGAATAAAACATTTATTAAAAAGGGTACAAATAGCAGTTAACCTTACATTCTAGGCATAAGGTACTTTTATAGTGATTTATGAACTCAGTTCTCTCAACAGCTCCATGAAATAGATACTACTCCTCCCAGTTTTGCAGATGTAGAAAGTGAAGAACAGACAATTTAGGTAACTTGTCCAAGACTATACAAAAGTGAGTTCACAGAACTAGGATTCAAACCCAGAGATTCTGGCTCCAGAAGCCAAACACCTAACACCAGAGCACTTGGATATGGTTCCCAATTTGGCTACTGCGAACAGTGCTGCTATGACGCTGGTGTCCAAGAATCTGCCTGTGTCCATTTTTCAGTTCTTTTGGGTACATACTTAGGAGTGTAATTGTTGGGTCACATGGGAATTCTGTGTTTAACTTTCTGAGGAACTGCTCTTTTCCTTTCTTTAAGAGCCACCCTTTTCCATTCCTTCCTCTTCAGGCACTAATCCAATGATCCCAGTAGAAAATATAGAAGATTTTGGATTTCCAAGAAACTAAAACATACAGAGCAAAATTAAAATCCTCTTTAGAGTTAGATTAGAACTGAAACGCCATAAAATTAAGGAAGTACTAATACTCTCTCACTTTTGTTCAGTGTTTACTAAATACCAAACATTGCTCTACTTACTTTCACTTATTTATGTATGTAATCTTCACAATAGTACTACAAGGTACGTATTACAATTATCCTCATTTCACAGTTAAGGAATCAAAGCAACACAGAAGATAAATAATTTGCCAAAGCATACACAGCTAGTAAACGGGACGATTTGAATCAAAGCAGGTTTATATCCCAGGTCTAAGTATCAATATATACCCACCATGTTTTATGATTCAAGTAAAATGTAAATATTATTGAATTTCTGGAATTTGGCAGGCAAGAATTCCTCTTATTATTATAAATTGGGTTTACTTAATTTCCTCAAAGTATTATTTCAAATTTGAATTATAATCTTACCTTTTTATTAACAGTTTATTTTTACATGCTTTTGACCTGTAAGTCACAGTCTCAAGAAAATGTATTCTTCTGCTCTGTTATAGAACAGAAGAATATATTTACAAAATAAATATTTTTTAAAATCAAACTATTCTACATTTTCCTAAGTGGAGGGAAGGTTCATGGTTGTAACACTAATTTCGGCTCTTATTGAATTCAAGCTAAACAAGGTAGAGATGATCACTCATTGCTTTTAGTATGAGAAATATTGCTTTCTGACTTTTCTCAGAATTTTTACTTGCTTTTTAGCAAACAAACTATTGAATGAATAATTGATGACCAAACTTCTTGTGATTTAGAATCCATTTTTCAATAGACAAAAGTTTCAGTGAGTATATTGTTAAAGGTATTTTCCAGCCAAATCACTCTCAGACCCACAAGGATATGCTCAGCTTTTTTCTGGTGGGGGGGGTGTTGGGGGGAGAGGGGGTATTTCATTATTTTCTTTTTTATTTTGCGACTGAGATTATTGAGAAATCCCAACAAATTCCCAATTTGTAGAAAAGTAGATAAGTTAGATGGAGATTCTCTTAGATGGAAATTGTTTGGATATGAAAAATTGCTGACAGTTATCATGGAATAATCATCCCCAGAAAGATGGATCCAAGAATACCATCTAGTGTTTTCCAGGCAAAGCCATTTTTGAAAACAAGCCCAACTGTTCTTATCTAAAGACAGCTTCCTAAAGAATTTGTGTTTAATCTCACATTGTTTATTGTTTCAGAAAATGAGTTGCATTTTTATCAAAGTAGAGTTAAGAAATGAGCATTCATTCAATATCTGCTTGTGAATAAAAAGTATCTATTTCAAAACAAAACAAAGATTTGCAGAAAGCAGAACTAAACGAAAACACTGTAGTTTGACTCAGAATGTCTAGATTTGTTCCTGTTTAGCTCTATTTCTGTCAGACAGAATATTTGAATGAATCTCAAATATTGTATAGGTCTCTGGGAAACAAAGGATGCATTTGATCACAGAAATCGTATGTTGTTTTATTCTTAATTAATTTAATCTTTTGTTAAGAATTTTATCCCCCTTTTCAGGAAGGGGATGAGATTTTACTTGCAATTAACTGCTATAATATTCTGAAATAATCTTATAGCTTCTCTCTGAATAATTGATTATTCACATGAAGAATTCTTCCAACCCACATCCCACTGTTTGCTGCTGAAGAGTACTGTGGTCACGTGGAGACATGAAATTATCTCCTTTAATGGCTATAGGAATGACAGCATAGCCCACAACTGAAGGGAGTTGTGTCAAATCCTCCCTCAAACATCATGTAAATTTCCAATTATTAATAAATGTTATACATTCTTCACATTCTTTTTGACATTTAATTTATGTCAAAAAAATCTTTGGAAATCTTGAACAGAAATTTTGTTTCTGTTTGCTTCACGCGCTGGGTTTCATTTCCACTAAAGTTCCATTAACAGGAGGCAAACTGCTGAATGGCTTTGGAAGTAGCTTTGTGAAAGCTAACTTTTCAACTGAGAGAAATCTCCCTGGGGATATCACAAAGACACAGAAACTTTAATTTTTTCTCAGCACATCTCCAGATTTTTAACGTGTCTGAATTTAATGCACTAGAAACAAGCATATGGTGTCTTAACTAAAATCTCCTCTTGTATCTAAAAAAAAATCTACCACAAAAATACTAGCTATTGGGCTTCCCTGGTGGGGCAGTGGTTGAGAATCTGCCTGCTAATGCAGGGGACACGGGTTCGAGCCCTGGTCTGGGAAGATCCCACATGCCGCGGAGCAACTAGGCCCGTGAGCCACAACTACTGAGCCTGAGCGTCTGGAGCCTGTGCTCCGCAACAAGAGAGGCCACGATAGTGAGAGGCCCGCGCACCGCAATGAAGAGTGGCCCCCACTTGCCGCAACTAGAGGAAGCCCTCGCACAGAAACGAAGACCCAACACAGCCAAAATAAAATAAAATAAAATAAATAATAATTAAAGGTGCTAATAATTTTAAAAAAAAACCTTTTAAAAAAAATAGTAGCTATTGATATGTTTATATATAAGGAGAAAAAAACTAAAATAATAAACAAAGACACACTCATAGCACAATCTGCAAAAGCAGAAGGCTATTGCTCCTTTACGGCAAATCACATCTAATGGATATTTATGAGCATGTATTTTTTTTCATCTTCATTTGCCTCTGCAGATCAAATTCTACCATCATACAGGGTGCATTCAAATGAAATATAATATTTCTGAACTTATCTTCACCAGCTAATGCTTTATCCAAATGCTGTAAGATTAATGTTACAATCCATTTGTAAAAATGGATCACTCAGGGAAAAGTTACTTTAAATCATCTCATAATCTAAAATTTCAGTAACAATAATTATGAATGGTCAGTAATAATAACTCTTCCTGGAAATGATGTTAAGACTTTTTCTCTACCCAGTCAACTCACTACATCAATTTTATATAAATTAAACATTCTCTGAAAGTTCCTATAATACAGGTTTAAAGAGAGTTAAATTTCAAAAGTTTTCTTTTCATTGCAGCTAGACTTTAAGTGAATTACCAAAATGGGGTATTATTTGGGCACAGATATAAATCAGCACACATAAATAACATATTTAATTTGCTATGCCATTTAATATTAGAGAAATCAAATTTAGCCTTTGAGGAAAAAAACTTGCTATTATTTTTAATTCATCCATCATTTTTGCTGCAGAAATTTACTTAAAGTTTCTGCTTTTGGACATATATTAATTGAATTCCAGCTACACAGTATGTACTATGTCAGATACTTTTAAATGATGGAAAATGTGACAATATAAATATATTCCCCTTCTCAAGTAACTCACAATCTTTTGAGGGTGACTAACCACATACAACATAAGACAGATTTGACTTACTATATTATAAGAACCACATAAACTTTTGATGCAAGATACCAGACTGGGCAAATATGAGCTCCTCTCCTCCATTTTCACTTTAAATTAAAATAGTGGTATATTCATACAATGGAATACTACACAGAAGTAAAAAAGAAAACTATTGATATATACAACAGCAGAGGTGAGTCTTACAGGCATTGTGCTGATTAAAAGGAGCCAGTTACAAAAAATTATGTAACTTATGATTCCATTTATACAAAGTTCAAGAAGAGATGAGGATTAACCAAGATGGCGGAGTAGAAGGATGTGCTCTCACTCCCTCTTGCGAGAGCACCAGAATCAAAACTGGCTGCTGGACAATCATTGACAGGAAGACCCTGGACTTCACCAAGGAGGCTACCCCACGTCCAAGGACAGAGGAGAAGCCACAGTGAGACGGTAGGAGGGGCGCAATCAGAGTAAAATCAAATCCCATAACTGCTGGGTGGGTGACTCACAGACTGGCGAACATTTATACCACAGAAGTCCACCGACTGGAGTGAAGGTTCTGAGCCCCACGTCAGGCTTCCCAACCTGGGGGTCCGGCTACGGGAGGAGGAATTCCTAGAGAATCAGACTTTGAAGCCTAGTGGGAATTGACTGCAGGACTTTGACAGGACTGGGGGAAACAGAGACCCCACTCTTGGAGGGCACACACAAAGTAATGTGTGCATCAGGACCCAGGGGAAGGAGCAGTGACCCTGGGGGAGACTGAACCAGACCTACCTGCTGGTGTTGGGGGGTCTCCTGCAGAGGCGAGTGGTGGCTCTGTTTCACCGTGGGGATAAGGACACTGGCAGCCGAGGTTCTGGGAAGTTCTCCTTGGCGTGAGCCCTCCCAGAGTCTGCCATTAACCCCACCAAAGAGCCCGGGTAGGCTCCAGTGTTGGGTTGCCTCAGGCAAAACAACCAACAGGGAGGGAACCCAGCCCCACCCATCAACAGTCAAGTGGATTAAGGTTTTACTGAGCTCTGATGCCACAGCAACAGGGAGGGAACCCAGCCCCACCCATCAACAGTCAAGTGGATTAAGGTTTTACTGAGCTCTGACCGCCACAGCAACAGTCAGCTCTACCCACCACCAGAGCCTACCATCAAGCCTCTTAGATAGCCTCAACCACCAGAGGGCAGAGAGCAGAAGGAAGAAAAACTACAATCCTGCAGCCTGCGGACCAAAAACCACAGTTACAGAAAGATAGAGAAGATGAAAAGGCAGAGGGCTATATACCAGATGAAGGAACAAGAAAAAACCCCAGAAAAACAACTAAATGAAGTGGAGATAGGCAACCTTCCAGAGAAAGAATTCAGAATAATGATAGTGAAGATGATCCAGGACCTCGGAATAAGAATGGAGGCAAAGATTGAGAAGATGCAAGAAATGATTAACAAAGACCTAGAAGAATTAAAGAACAAACAAACAGAGATGACCAATACAATAACTGAAATGAAAACTACACTAGAAGGAATCAATAGCAGAATAACTGAGGCAGAAGAACGGATAAGTGACCTGGAAGACAGAATGGTGGAATTCACTGCTGCGGAACAGACTAAAGAAAAAAGAATGAAAAGAAATGAAGACAGCCTAAGAGACCTCTGGGACAACATTAAACGCAACAACATTCGCATTATAGGGGTCCCAGAAGGAGAAGAGAGAGAGAAAGGACCAGAGAAAATATTTGAAGAGATTATAGTCGAAAACTTCCCTAACATGAGAAAGGAAATAGCCACCCAAGTCCAGAAGGGCAGAGAGTCCCATACAGAATAAACCCAAGGAGAAACACGCCGAGACACATAGTAATCAAAGTGGCAAAAATTAAAGACAAAGAAAAATTATTGAAAGCAGCAAGGGAAAAACGACAAATAACATACAAGGGAACTCCCATAAGGTTAACAGCTGATTTCTCAGCAGAAACTCTGCAAGCCAGAAGGGAGTGGCATGATATACTTAATGTGATGAAAGGGAAGAACCTACAACCAAGATTACTCTACCCGGCAAGGATCACATTTAGATTTGATGGAGAAATCAAAAGCTTTACAGACAAGCAAAAGCTAAGAGAATTCAGCACCACCAAACCAGCTCTACAACAAATGCTAAAGGAACTTCTCTAAGTGGGAAACACAAGAGAAGAAAAGGACCTACAAAAACAAACCCAAAACAATTAAGAAAATGGTCATAGGAACATACATATCGATAATTACCTTAAACGTGAATGGATTAAACGCCCCAACCAAAAGACATAGACTGGCTGAATGGATACAAAAACAAGACCCATATATATGCTGTCTACAAGAGACCCACTTTAGACCTAGGGACACATACAGACTGAAAGTGAGGGGATGGAAAAAGATATTCCATGCAAATGGAAATCAAAAGAAAGCTGGAGTAGCTATACTCATATCAGATAAAATAGACTTTAAAATAAAGAATGTTACAAGAGACAAGGAAGGACACTACATAATGATCCAGGGATCAATCCAAGAAGAAGATATAACAATTATAAATATATATGCACCCAACATAGGAGCACCTCAATACATAAGGCAACTGCTAACAGCTATAAAAGAGGAAATCGACAGTAACACAGTAATAGTGGGGGACTTTAACACTTCACTTACACCAATGGACAGATCATCCAAAATGAAAATAAATAAGGAAACAGAAGCTTTAAATGACACAATAGACCAGATAGATTTAATTGATATATATAGGACATTCCATCCAAAAACAGCAGATTACACGTTCTTCTCAAGTGCGCACGGAACATTCTCCAGGATAGATCACATCTTGGGTCACAAATCAAGCCTCAGTAAATTTAAGAAAATTGAAATCATACCAAGCATCTTTTCTGACCACAACGCTATGAGATTAGAAATGAATTACAGGGAAAAAAACATAAAAAAGACAAACACATGGAGGCTAAACAATACGTTACTAAATAACCAAGAGATCACTGAAGAAATCAAAGAGGAAATAAAAAAATACCTAGAGACAAATGACAATGAAAACACGACGACCCAAAACCTATGGGATGCAGCAAAAGCGGTTCTAAGAGGGAAGTTTATAGCTATACAAGCCTACCTAAAGAAACAAGAAAAATCTCAAGTAAACAATCTAACCTTACACCTAAAGAAACTAGAGAAAGAAGAACAAACAAAACCCAAAGTTAGCAGAAGGAAAGAAATCATAAAGATCAGAGCAGAAATAAATGAAATAGAAACAAAGAAAACAATAGCAAAGATCAATAAAACTAAAAGTTGGTTCTTTGAGAAGATAAACAAAATTGATAAGCCATTAGCCAGACTCATCAAGAAAAAGAGGGAGAGGACTCAAATCAATAAAATCAGAAATGAAAAAGGAGAAGTTACAACAGACACTGCAGAAATACAAAGCATCCTAAGAGACTACTATAAGCAACTTTATGCCAATAAAATGGACAACCTGGAAGAAATGGACAAATTCTTAGAAAGGTATAACCTTCCAAGACTGAATCAGGAAGAAACAGAAAATATGAACAGACCAATCACAAGTAATGAAATTGAAACTGTGATTAAAAATCTTCCAACAAACAAAAGTCCAGGACCAGATGGCTTCACAGGTGAATTCTATCAAACATTTAGAGAAGAGCTAACACCCATCCTTCTCAAACTCTTCCAAAAAATTGCAGAGGAAGGAACACTCCCAAACTCATTCTATGAGGCCACCATCACCCTGATACCAAAACCAGACAAAGACACTACAAAAAAAGAAAATTACAGACCAATATCACTGATGAATATAGATGCAAAAATCCTCAACAAAATACTAGCAAACAGAATCCAACAACACATTAAAAGGATCATACACCACGATCAAGTGGGATTTATCCCAGGGATGCAAGGATTCTTCAATATACGCAAATCAATCAATGTGATACACCATATTAACAAATTGAAGAATAAAAACCATATGATCATCTCAATAGATGCAGAAAAAGCTTTTGACAAAATTCAACACCCATTCCTGATAAAAACTCTCCAGAAAGTGGGCATAGAGGGAACCTACCTCAACATAATAAAGGCCATATATGACAAACCCACAGCAAACATCATTCTCAATGGTGAAAAACTGAAAGCATTTCCTCTAAGATCAGGAACGAGACAAGGATGTCCACTCTCACCACTATTATTCAACATAGTTCTGGAAGTCCTAGCCACGGCAATCAGAGAAGAAAAAGAAATAAAAGGAATACAAATTGGAAAAGAGGAAGTAAAACTGTCACTGTTTGCAGATGACATGATACTATACATAGAGAATCCTAAAACTGCCACCAGAAAACTGCTAGAGCTAATTAATGAATATGGTAAAGTTGCAGGATACAAAATTAATGCACAGAAATCTCTTGCATTCCTATACACTAATGATGAAAAATCTGAAAGAGAAATTATGGAAGCACTCCCATTTACCATTGCAACAAAAAGAATAAAATACCTAGGAATAAACCTACCTAGGGAGACAAAAGACCTGTATGCAGAAAACTATAAGACACTGATGAAAGAAATTAAAGATGATACCAACAGATGGAGAGATATACCATGTTCTTGGATTGGAAGAATCAACATTGTGAAAATGAGTATACTACCCAAAGCAATCTACAGATTCAATGCAATCCCTATCAAATTACCAATGGCATTTTTTACGGAGCTAGAACAAATCATCTTAAAATTTGTATGGAGACACAAAAGACCCCGAATAGCCAAAGCAGTCTTGAGGCAAAAAAATGGAGCAGGAGGAATCAGACTCCCTGACTTCAGACTATACTACAAAGCTACAGTAATCAAGACAATATGGTACTGGCACAAAAACAGAAACATAGATCAATGGAACAAGATAGAAAGCCCAGAGATTAACCCACGCACCTATGGTCAACTAATCTATGACAAAGGAGGCAAAGATATACAATGGAGAAAAGACAGTCTCTTCAATAAGTGGTGCTGGGAAAACTGGACAGCTACATGTAAAAGAATGAAATTAGAATACTCCCTAACACCATACACAAAAATAAACTCAAAATGGATTAGAGACCTAAATATAAGACTGGACACTATAAAACTCTTAGAGGAAAACATAGGAAGAACACTCTTTGACATAAATCACAGCAAGATCTTTTTTGATCCACCTCCTAGAGTAATGGAAATAAAAACAAAAATAAACAAGTGGGACCTAATGAAACTTCAAAGCTTTTGCACAACAAAGGAAACCATAAACAAGACGAAAAGACAACCCTCAGAATGGGAGAAAATATTTGCAAACGAATCAACGGACAAAGGATTAATCTCCAAAATATATAAACAGCTCATTCAGCTCAATATCAAAGAAACAAACACCCCAATCCAAAAATGGGCAGAAGACCTAAATAGACATTTCTCCAAAGAAGACATACAGACGGCCACGAAGCACATGAAAAGATGCTCAACATCACTAATTATTAGAGAAATGCAAATCAAAACTACAATGAGGTATCACCTCACTCCTGTTAGAATGGGCATCATCAGAAAATCTACAAACAACAAATGCTGGAGAGGGTGTGGAGAAAAGGGAACCCTCTTGCACTGTTGGTGGGAATGTAAATTGATACAGCCACTATGGAGAACAATATGGAGGTTCCTTAAAAAACTAAAAATAGAATTACCATATGACCCAGCAATCCCACTACTGGGCATATACCCAGAGAAAAACGTAATTCAAAAAGACACATGCACCCGAATGTTCATTGCAGCACTATTTACAATAGCCAGGTCATGGAAGCAACCTAAATGCCCATCAACAGACGAATGGATAAAGAAGATGTGGTACATATATACAATGGAATATTACTCAGCCATAAAAAGGAACGAAATTGAGTCATTTGTTGAGACGTGGATGGATCTAGAGACTGTCATACAGAGTGAAGTAAGTCAGAAAGAGAAAAACAAATATCGTATATTAATGCATGTATGTGGAACCTAGAAAAATGGTACAGGTGAGCCAGTTTGCAGGGCAGAAGTTGAGACACAGATGTAGAGAATGGACATATGGACACCAAGGGGGGAAAACTGCAGTGAGGTGGGGATGGTGGTGTGCTGAATTGGGCGATTGGGATTGACATGTATACACTGATGTGTATAAAATTGATGCCTAATAAGAACCTGCAGTATAAAAAAACAAACAAAACAACTAATACTAAACTTTCATTGGGTTATTTGTATGGAAATATGTTAATATAAATGTTTCAGACATTACATGAAATTTCTAAAAATCTTATATTTGTATTTGTATGGAAATATGTATGGAAATATGTTCATATAAATGTTTCAGACGTTACATGAAATTTCTAAAAATCTTATATTTGTATTTGTATGGAAATATGTATGGAGATATGTTAATATAAATGTTTCAGACATTACATGAAATTTCTAAAAATCTTATATGTTCTGGTATAATGTTATAAGTCATAATCCTAGTTATTACTTTAAAATGTATATCTCAGAAATAACTAATTTTCTTGTCAACTGCATTATTATGAACTTTCATCAAATCTTTTACCATGGTCATTTTTAAGTCTTTTGTCATTTACAGACAGTTCTGGGTGTACTCTGATGATTTTGCAAATATGTTCCTATAAAAGGGTTTCATCTTCAAGAAATTCATGGAAAAGACTCTGACAAGTACAGGTTTCTGGTAACTGACTGTACTGCTGAACTGAATGAATAAGCATTTTCAGAACTCTGATGAAAAACTGATGAACTCATAAAAGTGCTAACAAAAGATCAAGATAAAAAAAAAAAAACCAACAATTAATTACATGGGACTGAGTGAACTGATGAGGATGAGTATAATTTTTGTGACTTTCTGTCTGAATTTAAAAAAAAAAAAAAAATCCCACAAGGACTCAGAGGCAGAGAATATACAAATCAATTTTCACTGCAAAGTAAAGGAGCTGTTACAGTGGAGGATTACTGGACTGAATGGCAATATTATGACATAGTATGAGTGTGTTTCATGTTTGGTAATTGCAATCATTGTTGCTTTTGTTGTGGTCATCCATGTACAATGCTTGGTGTCAGTCTATTTATCTCTTGTAAAAATAAAATACAGTGTGTGTGTGTGTGGAAAAAAAAAAAAAAAAAGAAACACTAAAGAAAGCACAAGTGTACTAAGAATATAAATAAGAGACAAGTGTGGCCTATAAAAATATCATAGAACAAAAAAAAAAAAAAAAAAAAAAAAGAAGAGATGAAACTGGTCTATAGTGGTAGAAGTCAGAAACGTGGCTAGAACACTTCAAATGTGAAAAGGTATTTTAATTAATTTAAATTTCATTAGCCACATGTGACTAGCAGCTACTGTATTGAACAGTACAGGGAGAGAAGATAAATCTGAGGATATCTAGAATATACAGAGAAAAGATAAAAATATAAGATATATGAGAGAAACAAGACTCATGAAGGATGTAGTCAGTATTTTCAGCATTTATCTAATGGGAGTTAGATAAAGTAAAAGGGAAGAAATGAATAAAAGAAAGCAAAGCATAAAATTAACCAGAGTAGACAAAAAGACACTGGTCATTAGACAAAAAGGGTCCAACACTTTAATAAAAGTGATTAATAAAAACGGGTTCATATCCTTATCCATTTTTTTTTTTTAAATTTTCAGAGCGCCAACACTACACAAAAGTGCCTAAAGCTACCAAAAAGAGAAATCAGATTAACTACAATGGAATGAAAATAAGACCATTATCATACTTCTCTGCTGTAACACTTGCTCTCAGACTACAAAGCAGCAATGAATTTAAAACAACTGAGGGAAAATAAAGAACCAAGCAAAAACCTGACTTTGAGTTCCAAATTCTATATACCCAGACACATTATAAATCAATGATGGGGCACAATAAAGAAATTTCCAGACAAAAAAGAATTCAAAGTTTACCTCCCATGAAGTCCTTTTGAAACAATAGTTCAAGATATATTTCAACAGACTTTTCAAGCAATTCGAAAGAAAGAGGGTAAGCAGCTAGTCTGCAAACTATTTCATTATCATGTCTGGAGGACACTCTTGAGAGTGAAAGAAGGCAGGTGATCTGGTCCAATTGTATTGTAGACATGTAAATAAGAGACTTTTCTGGTAAACAAGCTAATAGTTATTATTAGGAAGAGAATCCTTATCTCAGGAATGCTTTGAGTGAGAGGTTCCTATTTAAAATTGCTTATGAACATAGAATCCATGGATTTACAAGGCATGGCTACCTCGAAAATATGAACACACCCACATTCATATGCAAAGAATGCATTACTGTTGACTTATCTTTAATTTCACTGGCTTTTTCCTGAGCTGTGTCAAGTCCACTGGTGAGCCTGTCAGGGGCAGTTTTCATATCTGTTATCAAAGTTTCATTTATAGCAATTTCATGTGTCTCTTCCTTATTGTTTGTATTTATCTGCTAAAATATCCCATATGTCTTTTCATTAGAACCTTTAACATATTAACCAGTTATTTTCAATTCCCTGTCTAATAATTCCAACATCCGGGGTATCTCTGAGTCTTTCTAGAATTAACTTTGTCTCTTGACAGTGAGGGGTTTTTCCCCTTGATTTTGTGTGTGTGTGTGTGTGTGTCTTCTACTTTTTTATTGATTTCCAGATACAGTGTGCAGAATGGTGGAGATGGGTGTAAGCAGTATTTATGCCTGGGGATGAGCACATATTTTCTTCTGTTAGACCGTTATTGTGGGAGGTTGAGTAAATCTACTCAGGAATTGAGCTCAGTTTGGATTTTGTTATTGCAATGGTTCACTACTCTCTTTAAATTTCTGTTTGTTCTTAGGTTGGGAGTGGCTTGCTGGTGGGTTTTCCTCAATGTTTCTGTTCCACTTTAAGTTTTAGGGCTTTCCTGTGCACCTGCATCTCAGAGAGGATATCTCGACCCTTCTCCCCCAGGAACAGTCTGCTGTTTCTGTTTCTCGGAGCTTGAGGTATTGTGGTTGTGAGCTGGGGATGGGGTTCTCTGTTGTCCTGATTCAGCATCAGTTTAAGCGGCCCTTGTGTCCTGAGTCTTAAAGTTTATGTTTTCTCAGTGACCTTGCCCCGAACTCAATGACAGGAAAACTCTAATGGTCTAGGCTCTTCTGAGAACAGTTTTCTGCCCCTACCCTATAGATAAAGGTTTTTTGTTTGTTTTTAATGTTACCCTTCTCCCACCTGCCATGGAGACATCTCCTTGTACTGGGGCAACTGCTATTACCCCTAATATCTTATGACCTTTTTTCTTAGGTGAGAGGAGACCAGGAGAGGCTCCATGCCTTTCCCACAGTGTTGGCTGCACCTCTTCTCCAGGGCTGTGCCTTTCCAATGACTAAACTGTCTACTACCTTCCCTGCCAACAACTGTTTTTATCAGTACACAGTGAGAAGGTCTGTGGAGAAAAGCCAACAAGGGAGCGTCTGTGGCTTCCAGGGCCTCGACTCCTACTACTCATCCTTTGGAAATTCATTAAAAAATCATAGCTGAACTCTTCTTTCCCACTTGGTAGTCCTGTCCTCTGCCCGTGCTCTCACACAGGTGAATGCATGCTCATTTCCCACCCCTCCTCAGGGGCACCTGACTTTCCTCAGATTCCAAGCTACTTGATTTTCCTGCAACATCAGTCCTCTATTGGGTCAGAGAAAAGTTATGATTTTTTAGACTCATATGGCTTTTTCTTGCCATAGGCTAGAGGTGCACGCTTTTAAAATTTTTACATCTTAGGCAGAATTCAATGTCCTGGAATTTTTTTACGGTGCATCATCCGCTTTAATTCTACGTCTAAGTTTCCTGATACGTCCATACAAGAAACTGTACAGGTGTGTTCTTTACTATTCAGTCATTTAGGGCCCATGCCTGACCATACAGCGGAGCCTTTGATCAAAGCACAACGGTCTATGAATATCCCAACACTCCCCTGAGCCTAACCCTCCATTGCTAAATAGATGCACCGCTACCCTTGTGCAAATTTGCACTTACCTTCCTCATCAACGTTTTACAAAACAGCAATGTGCCCTTCAGTGTGAATCCTCAGTCTAGAAACTCCTTTCAATGGACCAGAAAAACACCTTTTCCCCAGCTAGAAGAGAGAATCATAAGTTCAGACCACATAGTGTGCTTGTAGGGCTTTATGTTTGGCTCTACATTCAGTGAAGCAACTGCTAACATAAGCTTTCTAGTCTTTCTGAACCCCAGCCCCCCTTAGCATTCTTCTAACATATACCATTTCCACTTTGTGAGCGAGCTTTGCTGTGCTGTACTCTCCCTATTTGAATGTCTCTTTGATATTGCTCAAGGCATTATCTGTATTTGTATTCTCAAAATTTTCTGACGCTCCTCAGTAGTAGGAATGATTTCAGCCAGTACTCAGTAGCAATCTCACTCTTCTCTCTTAAATGGTATATAACGTACAACTCAGTTTTTGAGCCATACCATAAGAGAACGTCACTGAATAGCATTATTCAATTTCTGAAAATCCCTTCAATCTGCATATGCACTAGTTATAGACACTTCAAATATTATCTGAGAAGACAGATCATAATTACCTAGTAAAACTGTCTGTTCCACCACCCTTGATATATCTGTAGCACTTGTTTCTGCTAAAGCCGCACTCAAATTCAGATTTCTTCCTGGTGAATTTATAGATTGGGCCAATAGGATTGATGTATAAATATGATTCCAGTAAAACCCAAATAGTCTGGCTAGTTTCTAAGCTTCTTGTCTGTTATCAGTGAATGGGAATGCTAATCATTTATTTCCCACAGTAGTAGGGCTATCTCTGGTTGCTCCAGTTCATGTAATTCTTAGGAATTTCACAGGTTGGGCTGGACCTTAAGTCTTAGCTGGTTTATCAGCCAACCCCTGTTTTTCATCTGGGTGACTCTGATCTTTAATTCATTCTGATCTTCTTTCTATAGATAGGTGATTATTATGAGATCATCACACAGACTGCTTTTTAACTCCAAGCCCCTCACAAGAATATGGCAATATGCTAGCAAATTTAAGAATTCTTGTCTCAGTGGAATGGATGAATACTGATTGACAGTCCACCAGAGTATATATTGTGACTGGCTAGATTCCCAAATTGGAATGGCCATAATGGCATACCATCACCCTTGATCTGCACTTCCTTTATAGTCTTTACAATATCAGTTACAACCGAAGCAATCAAAAACACAACCTCACTTAATCCTTGGTACTCCAGGAACCATTTGTTTTATGCACTGGCCAGACAAGACTTTTTTAAAGGGGGTTAAGGGGGCTCAAAACTCCCATTTTGACCATTTCCTTAATCTGAACAACAATCTCTTGTTGCCTTCATGGGATTCTGTATTTACTCTATACCACCAAAGAGGTCTTCAGCCACATTTTCCAGCTGAAATTTTACCCCTAACCTGATTCCTTATGCCTTTTGGAGCCTTATCGCTCTCCCCGCCATAGGGGTTCCTAGATAGTTATCTCCCATATCTAGTGGCCCTAAGAAGTTTGTGCCTCACCACTAGGCCACTTCATCCAAACCATTGCAAAATGCTTAAGACTCTTTATGTGACACTGCTTGGGATGTTTCAGTTTTAAGAACCTTTTTTTTTTTAAATTCTTAGAAATTTACCTTTTTTTTTCTCTCTCTCTCAAAAACTCTTATTATCTAGATATTTGGACTTATTCTATTTTCCATATTTCTCAGCTGTTCTATCACATTTGTTTCCTTCTAGAAAAATAAGTACATCTATACTATCTTACAATTGAATTCACTCTTCAGCTATATCCATTTCTTATTCAATCCATGTATTAGTCTCTTATTTCAACTATTAACTTTCTCATACCTAGTATTTCTACTTGATTATTTTTTCATCACATTTTGTTCTTGTTCCATACTGAAATATCTTCCCCTGTTCCTGTTTGCACATTTATTATGTTATTTCAAATTCTGACTCATTGATTTTAATACTTTTGCTAATATGTTGACCAATTTACAGCTTTTAATTTTAAAATGTTATATTCCTAGAGTTTTTTTAAAGAAAGTATATCATTATTCTGGCTTTTATTATTATTATTATTATTAAATTTGGCTTATCCCTGAAGGTTACCTGTTAATACGAATTGAGGAAGGGCAGCAGAAAGAGCCTTGATCAGTACTCTGAGGTCTAGTGTAGATGAAGAGGTGAGTCATTACCATAAGCCAGAATTAATCACTCTCATTTGGTTTCACCACACCAAGCAGCTTTTCAGGTCAATGCTCTACTTTCAGACACCAAAGAAAAGGTAGTCTCCCTAGATTGTCATTCATCAGCTCTGGAAGTTTGGAGAGAAATGGCTGAAAGAGATAAATTCAAAGCTGGTCAGTTCTCATAGGTTTTCCAACTCTTCACCCTATCAGGTTTTGCCCTGCCTTGATTTTATCCCTGAGAACACTTCCAGCGGGGGTGTGGGCCGATTGAGGTCGTGGCTTTCAGAGGTTTGGATGACCATTGTCTAATTCTGCAGCAAGAAGGAAGGCAAGGTGGGGAGGGCCACAAGGACACTATTTAAACTGCCCTTTCCTGATTTAGGCCTTAGCAGCTAAGCCAAAAGCCCTTTGCTGCAGTCTACAGTCATCTACCTGCCTTGCCACACTCCAATTCTAAGTAGCCATCTTTTTTTTCTAGGTATTTCTCACACTTTTATGAATCCATATTGCATTTCCCTCTATAATTTCCCTAGAGTTTATCTGCAGGAGAGAGGCAGCCATTTGTGCTAATTTTCAGTCTTGGCATAAATTGGAAACTTTCTCCTACAAGCGGGTTAATGAACAGGAAACAGAAGACGTCACTGTAATAGATTCAAAGCAGAGTACAGAATAGTCCTCTGAGATGTATAAGATCAGAATTCTGGAAGGAATCTCAAGCATCTTCTAATTCTACATTGACTGCCCTGATGGAATACATTTAAGCTGTTATTTCATTTAACAATATGCTCTCAAGTGAATAGTCTAGCTAGTTTAAAGTGTTGAAAAAATTGAAAGTTTTGTAGTTTAAATTAATTTAAAATTTGATTTAATACTTGACTTAAAATGATAAATTAATTCTAATAATTAATGAAAAAATTTTATTTAAATACAAGTAAACTTAAAACTAGATATAGATTGCAATGTTCTAAGAAAGATAACTGAATTCCTATTTTGAGCTGGGAAATCTATTTGAGGAAACCTGTCTCTAACTCTTCATATATATTGAAAATTTGTGTTATAGTTGCTTGAATCCACTATGCCAACAAAATATCTGACTTTCCCAGCTAGTCACTTATACCTCCCTGGAAATTTCTCAGAAGAGAAAGTTAATAGTGAGGTGATGGAGGAAATGTTGTCATGTATTCATAGATGGGGAATAGTTTCCCCTCTCTCAAGTCATACTATACCTACAGCAGATTTTGAAGTTATACCTATTTTAATCATTTTACAATATTGAGTTGCCTGAGTCAGAAAGGTCAAAGGAATTCCCAAGTAAGGCCCTCTATTCCCAATGATAACCATTTTACTCCTACCCTAAATTCCCAAATATTTAAGGCACAGAGCCAGTGGCATAACTGTACATATTTAACATCCAGACTGGATCTTTTTTTTTTATATATATAAATATAAATTTACTTATTTTTAGCTGCATTGGGTCTTCGCTGCTGCTCGCAGGCTTTCTCTAGTTTCGGCCAGCAGGGGCTGCTCTTCGTTGTGGTGCCCGCGGGCTTCTCATTGTGGTGGCTTCTCTTGTTGCAGAGCACAGGCTCAGTAGTTGTGACATGCGGGCTTAGCTGCTCCATGGCATGTGGGATCTTCCTGGACCAGGGCTCGAACCCATGTCCCCTGCATTGGCAGGTGGATTCTTCACCACTGCGCCTGCGCCACAGGGAAGCCCCAGACTGGATCATTCTTAACAGACTCTTCTTCTGTAAAACACAAGTAATGGCAGTAATATCAGGAAATGAAACTATACAGGAAATGTTAATAACATTGCACATTTCAAAAGTGATAAAGACATTGTTTCAATCATCTCCTCTTTTTATTTTTTCGAATGTTTCTTTGTTGAAGTCCTTTGGGTCAATGTCATTTAGTGTTTTTATAGGAATCCAACTTCAAATTCCTTTATGAGAGTCAAAATAATTATGAATCAGTTGCTGGCTCCCGTAAATAATACAAAAAATCCCTTAGTTGTTTTTCAAGTAGTTTTTCTCTTCCTATTCTATTTCTTCATCTATATTTGTATTAGCGCTGGTAAAGGAGCCTAATGTATTTATGATTGAGTGTATGTCTTTATTAGAAATTATGAAAATAGGATAATACATTCAGTATCTGTTCACTCAGAGAAAGCCTAAAGTGGAAGAGATAAAGAATGCCATTAGCCAAGTAGAAACTGTCTTAAAGATATAATACCCAAGGGAATGATGATGGCAGCATAATATGAAACTCTAATTCTTTAGTGACCTGATTAGGTGATAGGGCTTGAGTTCATAGTGGTATGCATCACGATTAAATAATGCAAATTACAGAAGAAAAAACAGAGAGTGACATCAGAAAATTGCTGAAATTATTTCTGTTTAAACACCTTTTTCAGAGAGGTGTAATTTATCATGAAGTGAATGGAATAATATTTGACAATAAGAAGGACTGCTGGGAATAGATTAGGTTAAATTGCTGTGTTACAGTAGTTCACTTTCTTGAATTCGCTACAAGTTTCTTTGCTAAATTCAAGCCATGTGCCATTTCCTATACTGCTTAGCCTGTAAAATTTAGGTTTTGACTAAAAATGCAGTAATGAAATTTTTTAAATTGGCATTACTTTATGTGGTAAAATTATTTCTAGAAATTAATATATTATACATTCAAATTGGCTGTATTTATTCTAGTTGACCCTAATATTCTATTATTGTGCTATTTGCAGAGAATGTAAAGGTTCAATGTGAATGTAAACATAAAGAAATCCTATAAAGGACTGTCTGGCTTTGGTGATCCATTATTAAACAGGAACATCTCTGGGGCTACTGGCCTTGAACAATCAATCACAATAGAGCCGCTCCACAACCACTGAATAGCCATTAATTATGAATCATTATATCTATACTATAGCTTGACCACCTTCTAGGTTGCCTCTTCACCAGGTGACTTGACTTCGCCAATGAATGACAGTAGAGGTGGCATGAGTCACTTCCAGGCAGAATGTGCAAGAAGCTACGCATGTTTTTTCTCCCTCTCTGGTCCCTCTGCCACAAGAGCAGCACCAGCCCATAAGAAGCTGCTCATCCGCCTGGATTCTGGACTCAAGATATTGAAGATATTCAGTGCCGGCCGATCTTTAATAGACATTTAGTATGAGCAAGAAATCTTTGTTGACCTATTTCCAGTGTGCAGTTACTGCAGTATAACTAAGCCTTAGATGAATAATCAAATGTATACTTCAAAGACTAGAAAAAAATACATCAAAAGGTTGGCAGTAACCATGTCCGATATTTTGAAGAGGTAAGATCGTGAGGAATCTTTTCACTTTTTGTATTTCTGCATTTAACCAACAATATCTATTTAAATATTGGAATCAAAATAGCCCTTTGGAAATACTATGAAGTCACATACCTTTAATATATTCATACCTTGATGTTCTAATTCCAGCCCATTATGGGCATCTAGAAATCTATTGTGAGAAACAATACATCTATTCTTCCTATAAAGACAGAATGAATTACATACTTTCAACCCTCAAAACTACGGAAGTATAGACCTAACTATTGGTGTCAGAGTGGCCAAAAAGAAAAAAAAAAAAAAACGAATGCCACAAACCCTAAGCCCTTAATTCCAATTCTGTGTGCCACAAATATTCTCATAGTCTGAATCAAGATGGTTGGTGGTTGGTAAGAGGTATCATGCTAGTAATTCCTTCTGAAAAATAAGTTATTTGCTGGCACTTAAACTTTACCAACCGAGTTTTAAGGGGGTATCTTACTCCAGAGTACCATCTGAACTAACAGGACGAGCCCCATAGCAGTTGCAGCCAGGAAACATGTTCCTGGCTCAGTCCACTGATCTCCCCAACTGCATTTCTATTCCTTAAAACTGCTTTGTTCTTCAGCCCCTAGAAATAGAAGCCTGCTTCTCACTGGTCCAGTTCTCTCAAGATCACAACACCAGAAACAGCCTAACTGGCTTTGATTCTTTTACTCCTAAGTTTAACATATTTTTTCGGGGTTTTGAATTACTTTGTTTTTACTAGTAAAGGTTAGAAATTCAAAAACAAAAGGACAAAAAGCATTTAATGAATTTTATAAGGATTAATGAATACCATGTCTCAAATAAGTGATATATATCTAAATGTTTAACACTTTTCCATTTTGCTAATTTCTCTCTTTATTGGAGTGAGATCATCAATCATAACACTATTCTTTAAGAAACCTATCAATACCCAGACATTCTTCCCAAGAAAAACTGATTTAAGCAAAGATTTTAATATGGTTGTTTATTAAAACATTATTTGCTAACTTTAACAATTAAAAGTAAAATGAACAGACTAAATTGCTATTTCCAAAGTAAAAATGTTGCAATAATTAAAAATTATGTTCTTAAAAGTAGTTTTAAGAAAATAATGCTCATGATATAACGTTAAATGAAAAATTATATTTGCAAATTACATAAAAATTTGCATATTTTTCTCTTATTAATCTTTTTTCAGCTTAATCTCCAAGGCCCAGTGGCAGATCTTAGGAGGGTAAAGGAAAACTAGTTTTTCCTTCTCTACACTACCTGTATTGATACCTAAGTGATCACACCAGTTCCATGGCTTTCAGTACAATTTATATTTTATGATGACACTTATATTTGTATATTTCTAAACTTGGCTCTCCTTTGAGACAGACACATATATCAAACTATTTTATATCTATATCTGAATATTTAGTAAACATAACAATCCTGATTCTCATCCTCACTTAAGCAGTTTTCCTCATCTTAAGAGGTAGCAGTCTGTATTAGTTTCCTATTGCTGCTGTATCAAAATAATCATAAACTTAGTGGCTTAAAACAATACGAGCTTGTTATTTTATAGTTCTAGAATGGGTTTCACTGGGCTAAAGTCAAGGTGTCAACAGAGCTACATCCTTTCTAGAAGAAAGTGAAACTGTTCCCTTGCCTTTTCCAGCTTTTAGAAGCCTCCTACATGCCTTGTCTCTTGGCCTCTTCCTCCATACTCAAAGTCAGCATCATGGCAGCTTCAAATATCTCTTTGACCCTGACCCTCTTCCATCTTTTATGGACCCTTGTGATTGCATCAGGGCCACCTAGGTAATCCAGGATGATATCTCCATCTCAAGATCCTTAACTTAATCACATGTTAAAGTCTCTCTTGCTGTGCAAGGTATTATGTTTACAGATTCCAGGGATTAGGACGTGGGCATCTTTGAGGGTCATTATTCTGTCTATCACATACTCCATCTCACATACTCCACCATTTATTTCTTCAAGTCTAATTCTGGGCATCATATTCTCAACAATTTGTTCTTTCCACAATGTTTGTGATAATAACTTTACTGAATAAGGTTTCAATATAAAAAGGCCTACCTCTGAGCTCTCCACTTCCTTTCATTGATCTATTTTTTCTTGTTCCTATACTAAATTCTACTTTTCTCCCTATTCATATGACTTTATAGTATATTTTAACAACTTTATGCCAAGTTACTCCTTTTGAACTTCTTTCATAGTCGCCTTACTTACACATAGAATTTCACTCTTCCTGATAAACTTTAGAATAGTTTATAGTTTCCACAAAAAGTATCCAGCTGGGATTTTTATTAAATGGCTTTTAACTGATAAGATTAATTTGGAGAAAATTATCTCTATATAGATCCATTAAGAGGGTTCCAAAATTTTCTCTATATTAGTATATGTAATATTTGTTATTTCTTAGCTACTTATATAGGTTTTGTTGATATTGTGAATGACACCCTACTATGGAATATATATTGTGGTTGGTTATTGCAGTGAATAATGTTGATATTTATAGACTGATTTGTAGTAAATCTCTTATTTAGGACTATTTCATGGCTCTTGTAGGTGACACAGGCAAATAATTTGATGGTCTTTTATTTTTATTATCCAGTTTTGGAATCAAATGTACATTTATAAAAAGAGTTGGGCAGTGTTCTCTCTTTTGCAATTTAATGGAATAACCCTTAAAATATAAAAAATATATATTGTTATGAGCTAATTGTGTTCCCCCAAAATTCATATAGTAAAGCCCTAATCGCTAATATGACTTTATTTGGAGATGGAATCTTCAAAGAGGTAATTAAGATTGAGTGAGGCACTAATATGATAGAACTAGTGTCTTTATAAGAGAGACCCCGTGTGTGAGTGTGTGTGTGTGTGTGTGCACAGAGAAAAGGCCATGGGAGGACACAAAGAGAAGACTGTCCATCTGCAAGCCAAGGAGAGAAGCCTGAGGGGGAAAGCAAACCTGTTAATACCTCCACCTTGCACTTCTGGCCTCCAGAATTGTGAGAAATAAATTTTGGTTGAATAAGCCACCCAGTCTGTGAAAATTTTTATGGCAGCCTCAGCAGACTAATACAGATATTCCCTAAATATTTGGTAGAAAATTTGGGGTATTACGTATTTGCCTAAAAATCCACTTATTTCTACTGGAGTTTCAACAATTTCTAGAAATACATCTATCACACTAGAATTTCACTGGTTGTCTATTTGTTCACAGCACAATTTTATTATTTTTATCTCTATTTCTACCTCTGGTAATTTCCCCTAATTTCTGCATTGCTCTGTCCTCTTCCTGAAACACATTTCCCTCAGATGTCCACTTGACTCACTTCCTCACTTCAGTCAAGTGTTTACTCGAATGTACTCCCTCAGCCTGGCCTTCCTAGCCCATCTATTTAGAACCGCAACTGGCAGCTGGCACTCCCTCCCCTCCCCTGCTTTACTCCGCAACCCTGCACTCATCATCCTCTAATATACTGCAGAGTTGTTTTTTTATTTTGAACTTTGTTTCTGCCCACTCTAATTGAAGTTCTGTAAAGGTATGGAGTTTGGCCTGTTGTTTTTTTCTACTGCTACGTACCTACTACATAGAAGAGTGCCTGACACAGTGTAAAGGCTCGGTAAATAATTGTTTGAATAAATAAATGAACAAGTGAATCCTCCATTTTGTTTATTTGCATCTTTTCTCTTATTTTCCTTAACTAGTCAACCGGTAAGTGTGTCCATTTTATGCATCTTTCAAGGAACCAGCATTTAGGATTTTTTACTCACTTTTTAAAATTGTTCTTACCTAATGGTTGATTTTTCATCTCTGCCTCTTTGGTAGGGAGAGGGTTCTATTTCTCCCTCCTTCCACACAAATCTAAGTTAAACACATTGACTTACTATTCCAAGCCTTTCATTTTCGTTGCCGTCTATTATAGAGGAAGGAAAAATATCTTTTTCTATTATCATAGATTCTCTTACTAGAGTCCTGTGTGTTAGACTGACAAGAGAAAGATTAAAAAGAGAAAAACAAACAAGTTTATTAACATGTGCACACATACCCATGGGACCACTCGGTAATGAGTAACTCAAGCAGGTGGTAAGAACTTGGGCTTATTTAAGCATCTTAACAAAAGAACAATAAAATTTCAGAGAAGTAGCAAGACCAAGGAAAAAGACTTTGATCTACTAGGGGAAGCAAACTGCAGGAAAGAAAATATATGTGGAAATTAATGGTAGTTACAGGCTAGTTTAGCAAGGTTTGTTACATAGAGTCTTCTGATGCTATCTCAAGGCTAATGATGGTTTGGAGTTTTCTCCGGTAGAGGGAGGGAGCGGGATACCTGATAAAAAGGGGAAGGGGATACCTTTACAAATTTGTATCCTGCTTTTAGGCAAATAGGGGAGGACAGAGTTTTTTTTTTATATTTGCCTCTTGTCAATTGCCTTCAGCTCAAAATAATCCTAGGCCAGAGGGGCATATTTGGGGATGGCATTTTCTGCTATCCCTCACGATGATGAGCTTCGTCTCTTAATAACCCATCATAATAAATGCTCTTAGTATCACCCTGGACCTTAACTAATTCGTCTGGCCATTTATTGCAAAAAAAAAAAAAAAGTATAAACTATGTAGTAAAGTTTAAAATACTACCCTAGAAACCTGTTTCTGTGTTTTGATTCATGTTTTTTAGTATTTCTTTTTCTTTCTTTGTTGAACAACTATTCAAATAATAGCACCCAAGTGGGCTAACAGCTCTAATCAGGCTTGCACTTACTGCTTCTCTTTTCAAATTGATTTAATGGGGTTGAAGTCATTTTACTACATTTAATTATTTAACTGTAGGTTTTCAGACTATAGGTGTAAAAGGTCAAATGCTAAATTTGTACTTAAAGAGAGGAGTAATTGAAGTCATTATATCAAGAAGGGATTTAATGATCGTTAATGACACAGTATTTACATGACTACTGTTGACTTCTTACCTCAAGATTTATTCCCTCAGGCTCTACTGTACTGTCATAGGAGAGTTCTAGAGCTAAATGTTATACAGATGGAATGAAAACTTCGAATTCCAATCCATTTTAAAACTCTTCATTTGCATATCTATTATAAATCATGTATATTCACTGCCATGGTAGTAATTAGCTTAGCTTTATGCTGAGTTTTAATCTTTTTTCTTTAATCAAAATATACCTGTTTTATGGTTGTATGATGAAGAATATCAACTATGTTTATTGACAGCTAATTTTACAAGTAGGCTATTATTTTAAAACTTTTCAGTATAGAGTAAAAGAAAATATGCCTTACAGAAAAACAGCCAATAAAGCTGCCTAAAGCATAAACATGAAGAAGAGGCTTACATGCTTTTTATTTATTTTTTTTTTAGCATATTAGCTGTTGGTTGCTGGTGAAGATGCATAGAGTTTATTTTCTTCGTGTGACAGGTTACATTAACTGAATTTTCTCTTAGGGAAGGTAGGATACGAGCAAGGTATAAAAAAGATGATTGCAGGTTCAAATAGGAGCTCTTTGGGTCATGATTAGAGCATTAAACTACTTATATTTCCTTTGATTTTGAGCCAAAGCAAAGGATTTATTTTATATAAACATATGGTTAGGCCTATGAAATATAAATGCGAATTACCACAGAAAATTTAATCTAACATGAGCCTATGCATTTTGTAATTTCATGTTGTATTTACAGCACATAATTTTGTCGCTAGAAGTGACTATAGATTGTAATTAATTCCTTAAAGATATGGAAAAGGACCAAAAAAATGACCAGAGAAAAATTGCCTAGAGAGGAACCAGGAATCTCTTCTGGAGATTACGAGCATTGAGTTTCCAGTCCCGTTTCCATCATTTAATGTTGGGTTACCCTGGGGAAGTCCCACTCATCTAAGTTTCTACATTAGATTTTTTAAAAAATATACATATGATGAAGCGATTATCAAGATAAAATGAGTGGCAGAGACCTTTAATTTATTTAAATTATTTAAACGTAGTGACATATCTTATGGGTGAACTCATTTAATTTCAATCTTGTGAGGTAGGTAGTATTAAGTTCCCCATTTTAAGATGAGAAACTGACGCATAGAGAAGAAACCTACCCAAGAGACCATAACTGGTAGAAAGGAGGGTCACGATTCAAAACCAGTCTGCCAGGTTTCAAACCCAGGTTCTTAATCACTTAGATGCTACAGCCTATAGATCTGTAATAGGGAAGAACAAATCTGACTCCACATTGGATCTGTTCCTTTTACTTGAACCTTTGTATTCTATTGCTTTTGCGGCAAGTTAATCACTAAAGGGATGTTGCCTATAGCTTACAGTACATAATGGCCCATCTCCGGGAACACTGCCTCCCGTGACTGAGTGTTAGGCTAAAGTTCCTTTGTTGAAACTCACAGGAAGCATCTTGATCACACCCACCTGTGAATGACTGCAGGAAAGAAGAAATTAACACATTCCCTCTGGAGTCTGGCTGGAGCCAGGAAATATTTGCAACAACTTAGGACCTTTTTTACTTTACCTCCTCACCTCCCCCTCTTTGCTATATAAAAGAAACTAACATCCAAACCTGGGCAAGATGGTTCTTTGGGACTCTAATCCACCTTTCTTCTCAGTCTGCTGGCTTTCCCGATAAAGTCGCTAATCCTTGCCCCAACAATTTGTCTCTCGATTTCATGGCCTGTGATGCAGCCAGCAGTGCGAGCTTGGAATAGATTGGGGAGGTCTATTACTAAGGGAAAGAACAGAAAAACGGGTGTATGTTTTCTTTAGGAAAATTGCTAAAAGCCATATTTTCACTGTGGCTTCTGTTCTATCCTTTGAACTACAGCCATTTCATCTCCAGAATTATAATAGTCTCCTTGCATTCTGGCTTTCATTTATTTCATTTTCCTAACATTTATCTCTCACATATCACCCTCCCCCCTCATAAAACTAACCTGTCTTCTGGTGGGCACACTACAAACCATAGTTTTCTTGAACACATTAGGGACCAGAGGTCTCAAGGTAATCAAGTAGCTTGAATTCCAGACAAGCAAGCCCCTGCGAGGGGGTATGAACAGATCATTTAAGAAAGCCAAAAATCTGTCAAGCAAATAAAGTATGCTCAACCTCACTGGAAATTGGAACACTGCAACTTGAAACAAACCATACTGTGGGGTCCTGCTCAGAGATCCAGAGTTGGTCTAAAGATTATTTTAAGATGAAGACGTTTGAGATTCAACAAATGCAAAAAGAAACCTTCTCGGAGCTTCCCTTATCTGACTAAAAGCAGAACTTTCTGAGAAGTGAGGGCGGCCATAGATTCCCTCATGGGGCAGCTTCTACTCCAGGAGAGAGGCCAAGAGTACACTTACCATAAATCCCTTCTCCAGAGGGTTTTTATGACCCTGAAGCAGATGGAAAGACCATACACACCTGTATAGACAAACATTATCACAAACGTTCTTATCTGACACTCGTTCTCCTAAAAATCCATTGTCTTTCCTAAAGAAAGCAATTTGTTCAACCTATAAAAGTTATTTCTCCCTCACTAAATTAGGTTTATAAGCCTTTAACTTTAACCATTTAAAGGGCCAGCTACGTCTTTTGTTGGCTTCCCTGTGCTTATGAATAAATCTTGTTCTTCCGTTAATCTGTCTTGTCAGTTTCATTCCACAGCCCTCAGCTCCTAAAGTTGAGAAGACAGAAAAAAAGTTTCTCCTCACCTAAAGAATGATGGCACCTTATACCCATAAGATTGGCAAATATCATAAAATGTAGGAATAACAGATATGGGCAGAGACGTGTGAGAGAGAAACCTTCATGCACTATTGCTGGGAGTGGAGCTCAGCTGGCAGGGCTTATAGTATTAACAAAGATTCTCCCCGTGACCAAACTTTCCTCAGGCTCCTTTGACCCTCTGCTCCCCAAGTTCCAACCTTGGGCTTCAGTCTCTTTCCTTACAGACTCCAGTTTTAGCAAGAATCCAGTTAAGTCAGTTTAGGCGGAATCTCCCACCCTTGATGTCTGATCAAATTCCTCATTCTCCATCATGCCCCTCAGGTTACATCTGATCCCCCTGACCTGCCTTCGGTAAGAATTCTGTTAGGTCTGTTTAACAAAGAATTACTCTACCCTCTAAGTAATTTTCCATTCACCAAACCCCCAATATTTTTCTTGTCATAAATTCCTACTTTTCTTTGTATTCAGAGTTGAGCCTGTGAAAATAAAGGAAACCTCATTGAAAATGACGTTGCTCTCACATAAGAATCTGTATCACTCACTGCAATTCCAAGACTCCATCAGGAAGAAAGATTTCCTTGTGACCCATCAACAACAAGCTGCCCACCTCCTGCAGCCAATGAAGAACCACCAGAGCCTTCCCCAATTTCCTCCTAAAACCCTAATGAAAGCTGACCTTCCCTTTATCGTCTTGATCTACGGTTCACCATACTTTGCATGTCCAGAGCTGCAATTTTTCTGCTATACCTGAATAAACTCATTTTGCTTATAAAATAACTGGCTCTTTTGCTTTTAAGCTCAACAAGCTGAATCTCCCTCCCCTACTGCAAAACCCCATTGTAGTAGACCCCTGAATAAAGTCTACCTTGCTGTCCTGAACAAGTGTCAGAATAATTTTTTCTTTGACAGCATTGTAGGGGAGCAAAACTTGCCATCCCAAAATATCTCTTTGGCATGCAGATTATTTTGAGCTGAAAACAACGTCCAAAAGATTCAGGGAGAAACTCTGACCCTCTCCCTAACTACCTAAAATAATTTAGATAAAGGGTCTGTTCCAGGAATAGAGCTATTGTTAACGGGCAAAGGGCTTGCTCCCTGACAAGCACAGAAGCCGATCCTATGGAACTGGCTTTCAAGAAGAGAAAAAAAGCTCTACTGCGAGGTCAACAAGGAGACAGGAGGATAAACTCAACCCTGTCTCCCCAGCCTGGTCAAACTTTTATGAGTTAGGGGAGGAGGGTTGTATGCGGAAGTGCTGGGGGGGCAGGTTTCGATGGGAGGGCTTTGCAGCTTGGCCATTTATGGTGAAGCATGGTAGAGGGGCTCCAGCACCGGATCTTCCTGGACTACAGACCCTTCATTTCCTCAGCATTCCAGCGTTCAGGCGCCTGCTCATGTCCTGGTCCTTTGGCTCTAGGGTGGGGGGAGAAACTTTGGTTCCAGATGTTGTTTGAAGTCAAAATTTTCTCCTCTGCATGCTTCAACTGTATGACTTGAGGTTTTGTTCTGTTATCTCTGAAAAACAACTCAGTATCTTGTTAGAAACAGGATAGGGCCAGTTTGGGGGCTGGTTCTGCGGTTACACTATCATCAGAGATATCTTCAGAGAACATGGGCGGTGTGATCAGGGAACCTTAAAAAGACCTAGAGATCACACTCCACTCTGGGTCCCACTGTCTCTGCCTGGCCCAGCAAACATTTGTTTACCAAACATTTGCTTTTCCTTCTCCATGTGAATTGCCTTCCTCCCTTTAGAAGTTCCAAACCACTACTCCCAACACTCTCTTTTGTCTTTGGCTCAAGACGGTATTTAAAGTGAGGGTTTCAGGCATTTTGGCAAGTTACTCAGTTTTTCTAGGTCCCTACTATGTATACATGTCATTAAACTTTTGTTTGATTTTCTCCTTTTAATCTGTCTCATATCAACTTTAACTCTTAGACCAATTTTAACTCTTCGAGGAGAACCTCGAAGTGCAGAAAAAAATTTCTTCGTCCCCAACTGTATAAAGAATAAAGTAGGAATCAAGGTCCCATATATATGCCAGAGAAAATTTCAACAGGATCAGAATAAGGTATGTGCAAAGATGTTTATAAAAGTCTTGTTTGTGAAGAAGACAGTTTATAGATGTCTATCACTAAGAGGATTACTAAGAAGATGTGGTGGTTATTTAGTCTGAAGCACTATACAAAAGCTAGATGGAAGGGTAAAATGTAAATACCCAAATTGGATAAATCTTAAATGCAAACGGTGTGTGAAAAAGAAAGAAAAATAACATTTACCAATCCTTAACTTTCTTTTATAATGCTTTAATTTCTTCTTGAATCTTTATGAAACAGCTAGTTCCTTATCCCATTAACTTTTTGTTTCAAAGTTTCAAGGCATTTGCTGTTCTTATTCTAATTTCCGGAATGAAACGTATTAGCTCACATATTTTCATTCATTTTTGTTTAATTCTGTTTAATAATGGAAATCATTCAATGACCTAAAATTTGCCTCTGGTCATTGGTTTGTTACAGTTTATATGTTTTAATACTAACTATTGTAATAGAAATATGCTGTAATTACAATTTGGTTTCCTTTTTTAACATGAAATTATTTTGCAATCTATCTTAGACTTCCACAGGGTTTTTGAGGAGTAATTTTTTTGTCTATTGCTAATTTCCAGTTTTATTTTATTGTATCAGAGTATATATCTATATAGATAGATAGATAAATAGATCGATCATACCATATAGCTATCATATAAAAAATTTACCTCTTTAAATTAATTGACTTTTTGAATATGATATGTAATCACTTTTTAAAAACATTTTATGGCAATTTAAAAGAGGCTAATTCTTGCAAAGAACTGAGTTTAGTATATACTTTAAAGTCAAATACACGGACTTCCTTGGTGGTGCAGTGGTTAAGAATCCACCTGCCGATGCAGGGGACATGAGTTTGATCCCTGGTCTGGCAAGATCCCACATGCCACAGAGCAGCTAAGCCTGGATGCCACAGCTACTGAGCCTGCACTCTAGAGCTTGCGAGCCACAACTACTGAGCTCATGTGCTGCATCTACTGAAGCCCACGCGCCTAGAGCCCGTGCTCCGCAACAAGAGAAGCCACCTCAATGAGAAGCCTGCGCACCACAATGAAGAGAAGCCCCTGCTCGCTGCAACTAGAGAAAGCCCACGTGCGGCAACAAAGACCAACAGAGCCAAAAATAAATAAATAAATAAAACCTTTAAAAAAAAGTCAAATGCATAGTTTAATATCACATTTCTCAAACTATTCCCCTTGATCCTACAAAAATAAAAAATATTGCATTATAGTTTAATTTGATTCTTATTTCTTTCTCCTTATTTTATATCCTTCAATACTCTGATTTTCCTTTGCTTACTAAGATTCATGACTGATATTTTAGTTAAAAACCTCACTTTTTATTATCATGAATAATTCTTTTTGATCTAGCTTATTAATTTTAGCCTATAATTCTGGTGGCATTCTGCTTTTTCTTTATTTGGTGTTCTTTTTATTTTCATATTTCCATTTTAAATTTATTTTGTCATTTTATTTTGCATATTAGGAAAATAATGCATCTCTTCTGCATTTGAAAAGACAAAGAATTTGCTTAAATCTGTATATTGATTATCCAAAAGCTAAAGGAGAGGAAGTAAATGCATTGAGTTGAAACTCTACCTCCTGAGCAATAAAACTCAGAAACTCAGCTAGCTGGTGTTGACTGAAATAAAGACGTAAACTGAGGCAAGCTAAAAAAAAAAAAAAAAGAGTTAATTCAGGAATAGCAGAGGTATTGCAATTCGGGACAAGCAAACAGTAGTATGCTACAAGCAAGTCCACTAAGAGTTTGGGGCAGCCTGTATTTATGCACAGGGAATGTAAAGAGGGGAAGTTTCAGTTACAGTCAATAAAATCAAAAACAAAAGAGCAGCCTTGAAAACTTCCCAAGCAGACAAAATTAGCCCAGTCACACAAACAAAGGTCAATTCAGCCCACTTTGTAAAACAAGCCGACGTGGGTCATCTTCTGTTCACGCCTCTGGCAAAACTTCCCAAGGTTGATATGAGAAAACCTCTGATCAACCTCCCATCATCCGAGAAAATTGTGACACCATCAATTTTCTGTAAATTGGGCATTTACAAGAAATCAGTCTCATAGTCCCTAAGTTTTGTCTTCCTAAGGGTACATACGTGAGATTCTCCATTTTATATCCTCTGGGTCTATTTTAGATTGAAATTCTTTCAAGCTGGCACCTACAAATCTTAGGCTGGATACTGTTTCTTGCTGACTATCAATTAGTAAGGTGATTGATGGTTGCATTTCACAGGCAATAACACACAACTTGTGAAGTCTGGACAGCTATCTACAAATAATCCTTCAAAACTTATTGCAGATATAAATCTGACAACTGAATTTTTATTTTTCAACATGGATCAGGATTTATATTCTTTGTTTCTTCATTCAAAGACTTTAAAAACATTTGCAGCCTCTAGTTATATCATAGAAGTTCCCAAATTACAATATGACTTAAAATCCTACTTTTCACAATACCTGATTAACCAATTATCTTGGAAATCTTTCTTGCTAGATCTGCTAATTAAAATCCTACAGACTCTGGGTCTAGGCCAGATTTTATTAACCATCATTGGAAAAGAAGTGTGCATGTGCATGTGTATGTGTGTGTTTGTGTAAAGATTACACTTTCTGAATTAAGAAAATGTTGGCTTAACGATTTTATAATTTTTTTGCCTCTACAGTTCTACAGTCTTAACCTTTGGTCTCTTTTTGGCATCACCATACCTTGAACTAGATCTGCAACAAATTATCTCTTTTCTGTCTCTGAGATTTCTTCTTTTATCCTATTTCTAGATACATAGTGTGTTTTAAATAAATTGCATTTTGGAGATACTTCTTAATACTTTAAAGCCACTACTTATGCAATATTTTATAAACTTTACTGCCACGCATATTCAAACTATTATTTTTAATATTACTGTAAAAATATGCATTTCCTCAAAGATTACCAGAACATGATAATACATCCCAACTCTTAGGCAGGAGTATCTTGTTGGCTTCAGCTCAGATGAAACTTGATAGAACACGAGGAATTTCTGAACAACCAGGCATGTGTGTGCAGCATTCCATGTCAATTAGAGCATACTCCTCTTTTATTGCCTAAAATGGGTCTAGATCCATGATATTTTGTAGACCATCGTCAATGTCCGCCATTTTGGGGACGAGTAGACTCAGAAATCCAGCTGTGTCAATGCAAATTTGTTCAAAATATTAGTCATGTTCTTTATCTCTGTGCAGTTCCATATATTTGGAGATGTTATTAACCAAATCACTTGAATTATAACAGTGCTTGAATTATATCATGGTGACCACAAATCTTCCATTTAACTAAATTTAGGAGATGATACATAGCTTTTGATAAGTTACCTCAGCTTTTTTATTTGCCTGGAAAAGTCATTATTTTACCTTCATTTTTTAAAGATTCTTTTGCTGGACATAGAATACTGGGTTGACAGATTGTTCCTTCCTTCTTTTCTTTCTTTTCTATCCTTCCTTCTTTCCTTCCTTCCTTCTTATCTTCCTTCCTTCCTTTCTTTCATGATTTCATTGTCTTCTAACAAGTAGACTGTTGTAATTCTAATCTTTGTGTCTCTGTTTGTGTTGTAACTATTTCCTGCCCCCCTCCCGCCCCCGTCACCACCATTCCTTTCAGGAGTTTAACTTGAGATTTCAGCAATTTTTCTCTTCTGTGACTATGTGTCCCATCAGCAGGGTATGAAAGTTCCATTTGCTCTACATTCTTGATAATACTTGGGCTTGCCTGTGTATTTCATTTTAGTCATTCTTGTGATTATGTAGTGGTATCTCATATTGATTTTAATTTGCATTTCCATGATGACTAATAATGGTAAATGCCTTGTCATATATTTATTGCCTACTGGAATCTCATTTTGGTAAAATACCTGTTCAAAATGTTACCATTTTCTTTTTTAGGTGTACTGTAGTTTTCTGACTGATTTGTAGAAATTCTTTTTATATATTGTTTGTAAGTTCTTTCTAAGATATGTGTTGCATATACATCCTCCAATCTTTTGGTTTGTCTTTCCCTTTCCTAATAATATCTTTTGATAAACATAACTTAAACATGATAAAATTTATCATTTTTTCTTTATGGGTAATATATTCTGTGTCCGATTTAAGAAATAGTTGCATAATTCAAAGTCAGAAATATTTACTTATGTTTAATTTAAAAAGCTTTATTGTTTAAACTTTTACATTTAGATCTGAAATACCCCTGGGAGTGATTTTTATAAAAAATACAGGGCAAGTTTTTTTTTGCCTCCATAGATATACAATTGATTCAACTTCATTTATCAAAAAGACAGTCTTTTACCATTGCACTTCGCCATAAAACAGGTGACTCTATTTGTATTGACTTCTGGCCTCTTTATTCTGTTTGTTTATTTCTATCTTTTTGCCAATAGTATGCATCTTAGTAACCATAGCTTTTACTAGGTCTTCATGTCTGATATTGTGTCTTCTAGCTCAAAACTGCCTCAAATACTTTTAACCCTTTGCATTTTAATGCAAATTTTAAAATCTACTTGTCAATTTCCACATGATATTACTGATGGTGTTTTTACCACAATTGCTCTGAGTGTACAGATCACTATGGAGTGAATTGACAACTTTATAATATTGAGGCTTTTCCCACATGAACATTGTATATCACTTAATTTAACCTAATCTTCAATCTTCAGCAGTGATTTGTAGTTTTCAGTAGTGATCTCTCAAACATTTTTATTCTGCTTCTTGATATTTGATATCTCTGATGATTTTCTAATAATAGTATTTGGGAGATTCATTTTCTATTTGCTTATTGACATTATATAAAATATATTATGTATTTCTTTCAGCAAACTTGTACTTAGCAACCTTTCTAAAATCACTTAATAATTTTAATAGTTTGAAGATTCTTTTGACTCTCTCAATCACTATCAAGTTGTTTTCTAAATTAATTTTATTTCTTGCTTTTTAATTCTTATATCTTATTGATTGATCTATCTCTTTATTGAACTGGCTAGGAAATCTGCACAACATTGAACAGAAGTAGGGATAGCAGACTTTTTCATCTCATTCTTAATCTTAAGGAGAAATCCACCAATATTTTACCATTAAATGTGGTGTTTGCTGTAGGTTTCTTTTTAAGTACTCTTTATTAGATTAAAAAAGATTACCTCATTTCTTATCTTTCTAAGAAATTTTATTCTGAAGGAGTGTCAGATTTACCACATATATTTTTCTACATCTGTTGATATATTTTTCCCCATTTTCTGTTGAAATTAAGAATTACATTGATTAATTTTCAACTTGAAACTACTTTGAATTTCTGAAATAAACCCTATTTGGTCATGATGTACTGATCTTTCTATATATTGCTGGATTTATTTTTCTGAGGTACCTTAAGATTTTTGTATCTATAATCATAAGAGATACTGGTCTTCAGGCTTTCTTTCTTGTAATGTCCTTAGTATCAGGTTATGGTAGTCTCAAAAAATTAATTTGGAAGTATTTCCCCTTTTCTATTCTCTAGAAGTGGTGTTATTTGTTTCTTAAATGTTTGAGATGATTCACCTGTGAAGCTATCTAGGTTTCTTTTGAGAAGGTTTATCACTAATACCTTAAATTTATTTTTAGAAGAACCCAGGATTATACTAGCTTTCTGTTCCTTTTCGTTTTGCACACTTTTAAAAGTTTTGTTTTTCCTAGGTTTTGCTTATTTCATCTCAAGTGTCAAATGTATTGATGATGTTATTCAAAACTGACTTATTGCCTTTTGGCAGGGATCAGGGGAGGAGGGAGTTAAATTTGTATTTTAAAATAATTGTAGAAACATAGAAAGTTGCAAAATTGTACATGGAAGTACTGTAGACCCTTCACCCAGTTCCCTCCAATGGTAACATCTTGCATAACTATAGTACAATATAAAACCCAGAAAATTGACATTGGTGTAATCCTTGGGGCTTATGCAGATTTCACCAGTCTTACACGTATTTATTTGTGTGTGCATTTCTATGCAATTTTATCCCATATGTAGACCTGTCTGACCACCATCAAAATCAGTAAAAACACAAGGCTTCCTCATGCTACCACTTCATTGCCACACCTGTGCCTCTCCCCATAATTGTAGCCTATGCAAACCATTAATCTGTTCTCCATCTCTACAATTGTTATGTAAAAACGTCATATAAATGGAATTATAGAGTGTGTAAACTTTTCCCTCACAGATCCATCCATATATGGGTGTCTGTGTGTATATAATTTTTAATTTCTCTGAGATAAATGGCCAAGAGTGTAAATGCTGGATCATTATAACGAACACGTGTTTAGTCTTAAACTTCCAAAATATTTTTCAGAGTGCTGAACCATTTTATATTATTACCAGAAATTTATGAATAATCTAACTTCTCTGCATCCTCACCAGTATGATAAAATAGTGTTATCATCATTTTAAATTTTTGTTATTTTAGCTATTCTGATAAGTATGTAATGACATCTTATTGTTTTAGTTTGCATTTCCCTAATGGCTAATATTATAGAACATCTCTTCATTTGCTTATTTGCCATCATTCTATCTCCTTTGGTCAACTGTTTGTTCATGTCTTTTGCACATTTTCTAATTGAACTTTTCAGTTTTTTACTCTTAAAATGCGGAAGTTCTCTACATATCTGGAAGCAAGTCCTTTGTCAGAAATATGATTTACAAATATTTTCTCCAAGTCTGTAGCTTGTATTTTCATACTCTTAAAAGAATCTTTTGCAGTGCAAAAGTTTTACTTTTGATGATTTCCAATTTATCAATTTTTCATTTCATGGATTGTGCTTTTGGTAACAAATCTAAAAACTGCCTAGCCCTAGGTCTCAAAGATTTTCTCCTATGTTTTCTTCCAAAGTGTTGAAGTTTAACAAGTCCATAATCTATTGTAAGTTCACGTTTTTATGAGGTATGTTGTATAAGTCAAGGTGCTTTTTTTTTTTCGCCATGGCTTTTAAATTGAACTAGCATCATTTGTTGAAAAGACTACCCTTTCTCCATTCAATTCTTCTGTACCATTGTCAAAAATCAATTAAGCAAATTTGTGTGAGACACTTCTGTGTTTTTTTATGTTATTCCATTGATATATGTGTTCATTCTACTGCCAATACCATGCTTTCTTGAGTATCTTAACTCTATAGTAAGCCTTAACTTCCAGTACAATATTTGATCCCACTATATTCTTCCTTTTCAATACTGTCTTAGATATTCTAGGTCATTTACCTTTCCATATACATTTTAAAATATACATGTTGACTTTTTAATGTCTGAAGGATTTATATTATGTCCAAATTTTTATTTCTAGTATTGGTAATTTATTCCTTCTTTTTAGTTCTTTGTCAGTCTTGCTAGGGTTTATCAATTTTATTATTCTTTTGAAGAACTCACTTTTGGTTCTGTTGTTTTTTAATATTCTGCTGGTTTTTTTAACTTGTTGATTTTTACCTCTAATACTTATTATTTCTTTCCTTCTAATTTATTTGGGTTTTGTGTGCTGGCCACCAATAACCTAAGTTTACAAATAAGCAGAACAACTCAAATCTCTCTTCCTAAAGGGGAACACGATCCAGTTCCTGTGCTACCTGTCATGATTGCACAGCTGTCTCACTTTATTCCCATTATCTTTTTTTTAATAGTGCATCTGTTTAATTATATTATGACCATTAATGCAATATCAATGAAAAACTTTCGTTAGCCCTGAAAAGTGAACCCCAGCTTTTTTTTAAGTTTCCATTTTTTGGTGGGAGCTGTTACCAAGACTATTTTCATAGCTAAGACTGTCTTCATTTTCTGGCAGGGGTCATGCACTTTAGTTCCAGTTTTCTTTAAAGGAGCTGAATTCCTGGCCATCTTTGCTTTGGTCACATAAAACCCAGTTGGTTTTTGAGCTTTAGCACATAATCTACTGCTATGCATTTCATTCACCTTAGTACATTTAGATGTTTATCACTCATTGCTATGTGGAAGAAGAGAGCAGAGTAGACCCATGTAAACCTTCAGTACTTCTAGACCATGTACTTCAAAGGGTATTTTTGCAGTCATATATTCCTAGGGAAAAAAATGAAGTGAAAATATAACCACCAAACATATTCTGAGGTTACTCCATATGAATGGGTTCCCAATCTTATTTATATCAGACTTACAGAAAATATTACAGGAAAAAAATTAAAGCAGCAAGAGCTGGGTCCTCAACATTGCAATATACATTCGTGGTCTAATGCAGGGACTTTGAAAAAGAAAGATAAAAATTGGCTTCATTATTTTATTACATCTTTAACTTTGTTGCTCTATATCTTGCTACTTGGTTCTCTGCAAAAGGAAAAGAAATTGGCCCCTTTAAAATTCATGTGTTAAAATAGAGCTCATTCATCCGGAAGCAGTGATACAGAATGAGTGCAACAGGAATAACTATTAGGAAATGCAATGATATTACATTTATCCCTTTTAAAAGATAATTCAGATCTACTTGATACAATTAGGAGAGAAATGAAAGTAAGTGGAGGCTTAGAAATCCTATCAGTAAGATTAATGGTTTAAGCAAAGATCAGTTAAGAGCTATGTAATTAGCGCTCAGAGCAAGTGTCTGAGAATAGACTAGTAGATAGAAAAAACCTATGAGAAGTGCCAGGGAAAAGCCAATAGGTTGTCAAAGACAAGAAGCCAGTATTGAGAAAATCTGAATAGTTATGCTAGTGATAGAGTATCTAATTGAACTATAGAATTCTTATTTCTTTTTACAGTTTTTCTCAATGCTTGTTTCTATTAATGTGGGCTAGAGGGGAGGCAGACATACACCTGGGAAAAGAATAAGAGGATCTTTGGAGAAGTTGATGGGAATGAGGGCCCTATAAATATAGTTTGAAAAAACAGTTTGAACTACTATTTTAGAAGTATAAAATATAGAATGCAAAGGTCTACAAAACACTGCAGACTGTTGAGAATATATAGGAAATATTTTAAATGTATTGCAAAACAACGGGATACCACTATACAACTATTAGAGTGTCCAAAATCTAAAACACTAAAACAGCAAATGCTGGCAAAGATATGGAGCAATAGTGACTCTCGTTCATCTCTTTCATCGCTGATGAAAGTGCAAAATGGTACAGCCACTTTGAAAGATGGTTTGAATTTTTTACAAAACTAAACATATGGTAACCATACAATCCAACAATTATGCCCCTTGGTATTTACCAAAAAAGAATTGAAAACTTCTGTCCATGAAAACTTCTGTCCATCTATGCACATAGATGTTTACAGCAGCTTTATTCATAATTGACAAAACTTGAAAGCACCCAAGATGTTCTTTAGTAGGTGAATGGAAAGTTGTGTTACATCCAAACAATGGAATATTATTCAGCACTAAAAAGAAATAAACTATCAAGCCATGAAAAGACATGGAGGAAACTTAAATGTTAAGTGAAAGAAACCAATCTGAAAAGACTACATAATGTATGACTCCAACTACATACACTCTAGAAAAGGTAAAACTACAGATAGAGTAAAAAGAACAGTTGTTGCCAGTGCTTTAGGGGAGGGAGTAGGAATGAATATGTGGAGTAGTGAGGATTTTTAGAGTTGTGAAAATACTCTGCATTGTTCTATTATGATGGATACATGTCACTATACATTTGTTCAAACCCATAGAATGCACAATACCAAGAGTGAACCCTAATGTAAACCGCGGGGTCTGGGTGATTACGACGTGTCAATGGAAGTTCATTAACTCTAACATACGTACATCTGGTGCGGGATGTCGGTAGTAGGAGAGGCTATGCATGTGGAGGGGGCAGGGAATATATGGTAAATCTCTGTACTTTCCTCTTAATTTTGTTGTAAACCCAAAACTGCTCTAAAAACTTGTCTTTTAAAAAAATTATTGCCACCATTTTTAAAAAATCGAAACAATTCACTACATTAAATAAAACATTATTCATTAATTTATCATGTGACAATATGAACAAAAAAACTGTGTTTGTGCATGTATAAACAGATAGGGAGGGTCTTGCCTGCCTGAAGTAAGGCAGACATTACTCATATGCCACCCTATTCAGGTATCTAATCAACTTGTGGTAATTTATGCAGCATGAAAGCAAAGTTCTTTGGAGAAATTATGCCTTTTAACTCCAAACTACTTTTTTTTCTTTATCAATTTATGTAAAGAGTTAAATTGCTCAGGGTCATCAAGTCACATTATGGTCATTGATCTGAGCAAGGCCACCATCTTACTTTACGTAATTATTTCTTACCATTTATTCCCATACTCCAATCCTATCCTCATATAATATCCATTGTAAAGTACTCAACGAATGTTTCTTTTTAATTTATGTTCTCCCAAAATATGTATGGTTGTTTTTTGAACGTGTAACCCATACCCCTATCAAGATATATTTCTATCATGCTAGAAAGTTAAATCATGCCCATTTTAAGTCAATACCACACCATACTCCCAAATCAACTACTGTTCTTATCTCCATCATTCACCTGTTTTAGAACTTTGTATAAATGGGATCATGCATTATAAACTTTTTTGCTTCTGGTTTCCGTCAGTCCGTATAATGCCTGAGGAATTCATCTGTGTTGTGAGTGTATCAGTACTTCCTCCTTTTAAATTTTTATTGTGGTAAAAACACTTACCATGAGATCTACCTTCTTAAATTTTTAAGCGTACTGTCCAATACACTATTGTTGACTATAGGTACAGTGTTGTACCTATCTATCTAGAGCTAATTCATCGTTCTTAACTAAACCTTTATGCCAGTTGATTAGTAATTCCCTATTTTCCCCACCTCGTGGCAACCACCATTCCACTCTTTGATTCTATAAATTTGACAATTTTAGGTACCTCATGTAAGTGAAATCATGCAGTATTTGTCTTTCTGTGACTAGCTTATTTCACTAAGCACAATGTCCTCCAGGCTCATCCATGTTGTCACATATTACAGAATAGCACTCTTTTTAAAGGCTGCTCTTAGTTTCATTGATTTCTAATTTTTCTACTTTCTATTATGTTAATTTCTGCTCTAATCTGTTAAATCCTTCCTTCTGCTGATTTTAAGCTTAGTTTTCTCATCTTTTTGTAGGTCCTTAGAGTGTAAAGTTTGATTGTTTATTTGAGATCTTTGTTATTTTTATAAAGTAGGCATTTGTTATTATGAACTTCCCACTTAGGACTGCTTTTTTTGCATCCCACAAGTTTTGGTATGTTGTGTTTTTGTTTGTTTCAATGTACTTCTAGTTTCATTTTTTAAAGTTCTTTAACACACTGGTTGTTCAAGAGTGGGTTGTTTAATTTTCACATATTTGTGAATTTTTGAGTTTTACTTTGTTATTGATTTCTAGCTTCATTCCAAGGTGGTCATAAAAAATACTTGGTATGATTTTATCTTCTTAAATTTGTTTGACCTGACATGTGATCTACCCTGGAGAAAGGTCTGTGTGCACTTGAGAATGTGTACTCTGCAGCTATGGTTACAGTGTTCTATATGTCTGCTAGGTTTATTTGACTTGATCAAATGAACATCTGATCAATAGTGTTGTTCAAGTTCTGTTTCCTTATTAATCTTCTGTCAAGATGTTATATCCATTATTGAAAGTGAGATATTGAAGTCACTTACTATTATTTTATTGCTGTCTATTTTCCCATCATTTCTGTCACAATGCTTGCTTTATATATTTAGGTGCTCTGGTGGTGGGTGTATATATATTTATAATTGTTATAACTTTCTGGAGAATTGACCCTTTTACCATAATATAATGTCCTTCTTTGTCTCGTGTGACAGCTTTTGACTTAAAGCCTCCTTTGTCTAACATAAGTACAACTACCCCCTCCCTTTTGGTGGCCATTTGCATGGAATATCTTTTTCCATTCCTTCACTTTCAGCCTATGGGTTTCCTTAAATCTAAAGTGAGTTTCTTGGAGACAATTATCCATTCAATTACTCTATATTTTTTTGATTGGCAAGTTTAATACATTTACCTTTAAAGTAATTATTGATAGGAAAAGATTTACTTTTGTCATTTTGTTAATTATTTTCTGTTACTTTTGCATTCTTTAGTCTGTCTTTTCCTCTCGTGCAGTCTTCTTTTGTGTTTTGCTTAATTTTTTGTATTGATATGCTTTGATTCCTTTGTATTTTTCTTTGTATATCTTCTTTGGGTAATATTTTTGTGGTTACCTTGGGGCTTACATAAAATATCATATAGTTATAAAAGTCTATTTTAGGCTGATAACAACTTAAGTTCAATCATATACAATAACTCTACACTTTAATTTCTCCCCCACACACTTTTTGTTATTGTTGTGACAATTTACACCTATTCACATTGTGTATTTTAAACAAATTTTTGGTTATAATTATTTTTAATACTTTTGTCTTTTAACTTTTATACTAGAATTAAAATTGATTTATCCATCACCAGTACAGTAATATAGTACTCTGTATTTGTCTACGTACTTACCTGTAGCAATGAGTTTCATACGTTTTTTATGTTATTGTGTTGCTGTTTAGTGTCCTTTCATTATAATTTTGTAGAACATTTCTTGTAAGGCAAATCTAGTGGTAACTAACTCACTCAGCTTTTGTTCATCTGGGAAAGTTTTTTTCATCTTTTTATTGGACCGTTGTTCCAGATATAGTATTTGTGGTTGGCAGGGTTTTTTTTCCTTCAGCTCTTCGAATATATTACTCACTCTCCCTTGGCCTAAAAGGTTTTGCTGAAAAGTCTACTCACAGTTTTATGGGAGTTCCCTTGTATGTGGCAAGATGCTTTTCTTTTGTTACTTTCAAAATTCTTAGTGTTTGACTTTTGACAGTTTAATTATAGTGTGTCTCAGTGTGGATTTCTTTGGGTTCCTCTTCTCTAGTATCCTTTGGGTTTCTTCAATCTGGATGTCCATTTTCCCTCAGATTTGGGGAGTTTTCGACCATTATGTCCTTGAATAAGCTTCCAGGTCTTTTCTCTCTTTCTTTTCCTCCTTAGATTTTCATAACATTAATTTGTCCACTTGATAGTATTCCATAAGCACCTTAAGCTTTCTTCACTTTTTCATTCTTTTTTCTTTATGCTCCTCTGACTAATTTCCAATGAACTGTCTTTAAGTACACTGATTTTTCTTTTACTTAAAATAGTTACTGTTGAACTCTAGTAAATTTTTCAGTTCATTTATTATACTCTTCAGCTCTGTGACTTTTGTTTGTTACTTTTTTATATTTTTTATCTCTTTGTTGAAATTCTCATTTTGATAATGCATTGTTCTCTTGCCTCGGTAAGCACCTTTACAACAGCTATCTTGAATTCTCTAGCCAGTAAATCACATAGCTCCATTTCATTAGGGTCAGTTTCTGGAGATTTATTCTGTTCCTTTGTTTAGAACATCTTTGCCTTATTCTTTATTTTGCTTGAATTTCTGTGTAGGCGTCTATGCATTAGACAAAGTAGGCACCTCTCCTAGCCTTCAAAAACTGGCCTCATACAGGAGATGACTGCCACCAATTAGCCCAGCCCAAAGATTCTGGGAACCTCTATCAACTCTTTCCCATCCCAGGGAGAAGCAGGAAGCTGTGGTTTTTGTCTGCTGACTCTGTGTTTAACCATGTAGGGAGCTTTGGCATCAGCCAGCTCAGTCACCATCTCTATTCTCCCACAGGCAGCTAGACTACACTGGACCCATCAGAGCTCCAAGACAAGACTGACAAGACAGACACCATTTCCTTGGGCAGCTCCAAAGAAGTTGCAGCATTGGATGCACAGATCAACTCTTTCCCTCCCCAGGGGGAAGCTAAGAGTTGGGATTTTTTATTCTCTCATTCTACACTGAGAAGAGGCAGAGGATCTATGGTGTCTAACAGTCCAAACTGCTGTCTCTGTCCTCCCCTAGGGGGGTAGATTATGCTGGATTCATCAAAATGTCAAAACTGGCAAGACAAAAGCCAGTCCTCTGGGAAGCTCCCTGAGAAAAGTTGAGGTTCTCAACACATGAACAAACCCCTTCCCTCACCTGGGAGAACCTGGGAGCTAAAGAACCTCTTCCTGATCCTATGGTGCTTTTCCAGGGGCAGGGACTCCAGCAAAATGTTGTCCTGAATCTCCCTACTGGCCTCAGGGAGTCTGATTTTGCATTAGTCTGGAATGCAAGAGCCTTTCATTTACTTCCTGGATTTCTCACCACAGGACTTTGTCCATGAATTACTGTTTGTGGGGGGAAGGAGGGTCCAGGGCTTCCTAATCCACTCTCTTGCTGATGTCACTCCATCACATGCAGCACTTCCTCCTTTCTATTTATGAGTTATATTCCACTATAAGATCACATTTCACTGTATCACCATTTTCATTCAATCCAATTTGTTTATTCCTTTTCTTGCTGATACCAGGGCTCCTTCCATGTTTTGGATATTATAAGTAAAGCTCTTATGAAAATTTCTGTATAAATCTTTTTATGACAATGTAATTTCACATCTTTTGCATAAGTATTTACAAGTGGGTCATAGGGAAGGTATATATTTAATGTTATAAGAAATCACCAAAATATTAGGGGTTTATGATATTTTGCATGCCCAAAAGGAAAATATAAAAATTACCCTTACTCTTTATTATTGGCAACATTTGACATTATCAGTCTTTTTAATTTTAGGTATTCTAGACAGTGTGAAGTAGTATCACATTGTTTCAATGTAACTTTAGAACACATGAACTACCCTTATAATAACTGGTTTAATGTATTTGTTTACTAATTCTAGCAAATCTATTAGTTCTGACTTAAATGATCATCTCATATGGGTTTTGTTTTTCTGTTGTTTTGTTTTGTTTTGCTTGTTTGCTTGTTTGTCTTTATGTCAGGAAATCTTTGAAGGGATACCAGACATTATGAATTTTATCTTGGTTGCTGAATATTTTTTTATACTTATAAATAGTCTTAAGCTATTTTATACAATGCAGCTTAAGTTGTGTAGAACCATTAGATACTCTTGGGTGCTCCTTTTATGATTTATTAGTGGGTCTGGAACTGTGCTCAATCTAGGGTTATTTATTTCTCACTACTGAGACAAGACCTTCCTGAGTACTCTATCCATGAGATGAGCTTACCAGTCTAACTGGTGTGAACAAGTGCTATTCCCAGCTCTATGTGAGTATAGGGATAGATCCTTCTAATTATTTCAGATAGTTCTTTTGTCCAGTTTGATCTTTTCTCTCATGCATGCACTGATATTATTCAGGTGAATATCTGAAGTGGATCTGGGGTTCTCTCTCTGTGAGCAGCTCCTTCCTTAACTAGGATTCGGGACTTCAGGTTTTTTTTTTTCTCCTACCTTATAGTGACCACAGAGTAGCAATGAGCAATGAGAGTTTTTTTAAACTCTCTCCACTCTACCTCTTAGCACCCTTCCTCTCTGGACTGCTATTTCTTCCCCAAAACAATGACTCTTATACTCTTTCTAGATCTAGATTTGTGTGTGTGTTGTGTTGTATTTTATTTTAAAGTTAGTTTAAGAAAGCTAGTCCACTCTCTCACTTTGGGACACATACAAGGCTGGCTTCAGGGAAGGGAGATATTAGCACATACTAACCCATCATCATGCCATTAATTAAAATCTGACAAACTGATTTTAATGACAAAAATATATCCATTCCTACTATGCTAAGATTATCATTGTGTAAAATTCTTATTGTCCACAGAACAATAACCAACCCAGGCTACACATGTAAAATATTGCTTTGATTCTAATTTTTAATTTGTTTTTCTAATTTTAACAGAAGTTTGATAACTAAAGGCACATTTATTTCTAAACAAAATATGCAGCATAATCCAGAATGGTGTGATATTTTTGAGAATTATTGCTGCCATGTTAAAAGGAAATGCCCTTTTAATGTGTTAGTAGAAAAGTTAATTTTCTACAATCTAGACTAAACAAAGATACAGGGAACTCATCTTCCATAGACATGAGAGCATTTTAAAGTTTCTTTCATATCAATAGAAAGCCTAAAGATTATTTTCTTTAAGATCATTCCTTAATTGCACTATTGTTTCCAATTTAAATATGTATTTAGTGGGGGAAAGCACTATTAAAATAAGGGAACTTAAAGATATTTCTCCAAATACCTACTTCAAATTCCTATGAAATATTATTTTTTATACATCTTTCTAAGTACATTTATTCCATTTTTTGAGAAAATATTGTATCTTTCAATGTTTTCACAACCACTTAGATTTATTTAGTGCCTTTTCTCTAAAGAATTCAAGTATCCTTCCTCTTACAGATTTAACTCAAAAAAAAAAATCCCAACTTATAATTGGATGCAATGAGATATATTCTATTTTATTTTTCTTTTTATATATTATTTAGAGTTTTGAATTTTTCATCCAGCAAAATTCTGCCTGGCTGCCTCTTTGGTTATAAATCAGATCCCTTCAGGTATAGCATTGCTTTGATGAGGCCTTGAGAGTACTCGTAGTTATATTACTTACTGAATTGCATTCCCGTGTCCTGACAAAACAAACTGGGAAGTGCACCATAATTTACCATAAAGAAATAACTCTAGCAATAAACACTATTTAGTGGTGGGAAAGAAGAGAATAACAGGGCAAACCAAATAAACATCATCACAACACAGCACATTAGATGACATTTTTATAGCAATGTATAAAAATGACTTTGAAGAATCCTGATAGGGACTTACAGCAAAAGTTTCTTCTATGAGCATAAAACCATCTTGCTCTCGTGAAAATCTACAGCTGTTCTCAGGAAAGTTGCTTTTAGAGGAACAATATAATTCTGTTCTAACATGGATGTAAATATTTTGATTAAAACACATTTATAGAATACGTAGGTCATAATCAATGTAATGAAGTTGACTAATGGGTGATGAATTAAATCATTAATTAAACTTACTTGCAGAACAATTTTATTCAGTCCTTATACTGATTTACATGATTGAATACATGGATTTAATGGAATGAAATTCAAGTGTAATTTAATCATCAGTAACTAAAGATAAGTAGGAAAAATAAATATCTAATACAAATTTTGTCAGTGAAAACAAAGGACAAAATAACTCTTGTAGAATACCCCCACTTGATGAGAAAAATATATATATATGCTGGAAAAAGTTAATATATTTAAATGTATCTCTAAGTTAGAGAGATCGTGAGGAAACTGCAGAGGACTAAAATAAAATGAAAATAGGAACTAGGAAGCAAAGTGATTGTATCAAATCCAGCTTTCATTCTGAAGACTTCTGCCAAATTTTGAGAGACTTGGGAGTTTCTCCTTCCCTTTGGGCTGCATGGGTTAGAAAAAAACAAAAGATTCTAATGTGTCATGAGAGTCTAATATGACATGCCTAGTGAGTTTAGAACCCCAAAGGGCTACACTATTTTTATTATTTTCTTTCAAGATAATTTATTCTTTTTTTATTGAAGTATAATTTATTTTACAATGTTGTGTTAGCTTCAGGTATACAGCAAAGTGATTCTGATATATATATGTATATACATGTATATATATGTATATATATATTCTTTTACAGATTCTGAATATAGCTCCCTGTGCTATACAGCAGGTCCTTTTTGTTTATCTAGTTTATATTTATAAGTGTGTATCTGTTAATCCCAAACTCCTAATTTATCCCTCCCTTACCCTTTTCCCTTTCATCACTATAAGTCTGGTAACCATAAGTTTCTCTGTGATTCTGTTTCTATTTTGTAAATAGGTTTATTTATATCATTTTTTTAGGCTCCCCATGTAAGTGATATCATATGGTATTTGTCTTTCTATTTATGATTGACTTCACTTAATAGGATAATCTCTAGGTCCATGAATGTTGCTGCAAATGGCAGTATTTCATTTTTTATGGCTGAGTAATATTCTATTACATATATATACATATATGTGTGTATATGTGTATATATATGTGTGTGTGTGTGTGTGTGTGTGTGTGTGTATCTCACATCTTCTTTATCCATTCATCTGTTGATGGATACTTAGGTTGCTTCCATGTCTTGGCATTTGTAAATAGTACTGCTATGAACATTGGGGTGCATGTATGTTTTCAAATTAGAGTTTTCATCTTTTCCAGATATATGCCCAGGAGTGGGATTGCTGGATCATTATGATAACTCTATTTTTAGTTTTTTAAGGAACCTCATACTGTTCTCCATAGTGGCTGCACCAATTTACATTCCCACCAACGGTGCAGAAGGGTTCTTCAGCAAGTAGTGTGGGGAAAGTTGGACAGATGCATGTAAATCAATGAAGTTAGAACACTCCCTCACACCATACACAAAAATAAGGTCAAAATGGCTTAAAGACTTAAATAGAAGACATGACACCATAAAACTCCTAGAAGAGAACATAGGCAAAACATTCTAACATAAATCATAGCAATTCTTTCTTAGATCAGTCTCCCAAGGCAAAAGAAATAAAAGCAAAAATAAACAAATGGGACCTAATCAAACTTATAGCAAAGGAAACCATAAACAAAATGACAGACAACCTATAGACTGGGAGAAAATAGTTGCAACTGATGTAACCTACAAGGGATTAATTTCCAAAATATACAAATAGCTCATACAGCTCAATATAAAAAAAACAAACAACTCAATCAGAAAATGAGCAGAAGACCTAAATAGACATTTCTCCAAAGAAGACATACAGATGGTCAACAGGTACATGAAGAGATGCTCAACACTGCTGACTTTCAGAGAAATGCACATCAAAACTACAGTGAAGTATCACCTCACACCAGTCAGAATGACCATCATCAAAATGTCTACAAATAATAAATGCTGAAGAGGATGTGGAGAAAAGGGCTGTGCTTTTAGTTTTAAAAACATGAATGAAAGATAAACCCTTTATGCAGAAGAGACAGTAAAAATACGTATCCATTTAAAACTTGGAACTAGAAAGAAAAAGAATTCTATTAGAATTTTTAATCATAAACTGGATATCACATGGAGTTTTGCTTGAATTTATGCTACTCGTGTGTTCACAAGTAACACGTCAAGTAGACAATTTAATTTAAAGTATGCTTAGGTTTGTAGTGTTCCCTGAGGACTGACAGAAGAAAATATAATCATCAAGAGAAGTGCAACATCAGCCCAGGAGTCAAAAATTTCCTATATATATAAAGTTCCAGGGGAAATGAGCAGTTTTTGGTCAAAATCACAAAAGAAACAATGCATCACAGTAAGAATGAGAAAAAAATATACCTGACAGAATATATATTTAAAAATGTAAATATCATAATTACCAGACTATATTACATGTCTAAGGAAAGGAAAGAAAATAGAACAGGAGCCTATAGAAAACAACTAAATTGGGGAAAGAATAACTGAATTTTTATAAAGAAGACTTGAAATTTAATACTTAAAACATAGATAATATAAAAATTATAAATCACATATAACTTAATTAATGAACCAGAAGACAGATGTAGAGAAATGATTTATAGTAGCAATGATTAAAAAAACCCTCAAATTAAAATTTAAAGGATGGACATCCAACATGTTTACCTGTTTTTGTCTCTCCCACTAGAATATAACCTCCAGGATGGCAGAAAAACTCCATCTCTTTGGCTAATTAATGTACTGCCAGCACTTAGCACAGTCCATACATAGCACATATACTCACAAACATTTGTTTGATGAATTAATAAATTAAAAAATGGAAAGACTGCCAGCAGTCTTAAATTTAATAAATGGAAAGACTGCCAGCAGTCTTACATTTTAATAGTATTAAAATATATCAGAATGATGTGATCATTTAGGAAGTGAGCAAATACAGCCAAAGGCTGAACCCTGGGGTCCTGGAGCACCAAGAGTTTGGAAAGATGAGAAAGGTTCAGAGAAGAAGACTTAGAAGGAGTGTGGTAGATGGAATTCTAAGAGGGGCCCCAAATTCATGCCCTCTGGTATACAGAGCTTGCATAATCCACTCCCCTTGACTGTGGGTGAGACTATTGAATGTGATGAAATTTTACTCCCATGATTAGGTTACATTATAAGGCAAAGGCAAAGGGATTTTAGAGGTATAAGTAAGGTCCCTCATCAGTAGACTGAGAGGTAATCAAAAGGGAGATTATCCCTGATGGGCCTAACCTAATCAGTCAACCACGTTAATTGGGAGTCCAGGCCAACTCTGAAGGAAGCTATTTAAGGAATGACTCAAAGTTGAGAGTCTCTTGTCAGCCAGGAAGAAATCCACAGTCATGTCTAGAGAGGGTTTGTGAGAGAGCCAAGGACCTGAACACACCCTAGGAGTGGTAGCAATCCCAAGCTGGCAGCCACCAAGAGAACAGGGACCTCAGTCACGTGGCCACAAGGAATGAGTTCTGACAACATAAATAAACATGGAAGTGGGTTCTTCCCCAGTCAAACCTCCATATGAGAATGCAGCCTCGCCAACACTGGTTTCAGCCTTGCTAGATTTGCTGAGCTAGATTTCTAATCAACAGAAACTGTAAAATAATAAATGGGTGTTATGTTAAGCCACTAAATTTGTGGTAATTTGTTATGCAGCAATGGAACAATACAGGGAGTAATCAATGAGTAGGGGAAACTATGAGCAAGAGTTTTTGTGGAGGCCAAATGATTAAAGAGGGGAGAATAACTGACTGTATCAAATGCTACTGACAAATGCAATGCAATGAGAACTGAATATTGATTAGTGGACTTATTAGAGAGGAAATTCTGGAATTATTGTATAATTCAAGGAAAAGTTTGTGGGTGAAGCATAGAAGTGAAGCTCATGGGAGACAAAAGTGTGAAGGATTACCAAAGTTAATAAATGAATAAAATTAAATTAATCTTGACTGAACAGCACGGTGTATGTGTATGTAATGTTTCTGGCATGCGGGCATGTCTGACCAAACGTAAATTTGGTACTTTGGGCTACCTGCTTGTCTTCCAAAGGATAATGTCATCTTTGATTATGATCTAAAATTACAAATAATTAACAGGACCCTCTTACTCTTGCAGCATTTCCAAAATGACATCAAAAACTGTGGAGCATATGACCAATAAAATATTCACAAATAACATTTTCAGTATAGTTAATACTTTGTGTGTTTTACAAATTCTCTCCAAAACACACACACACAGAGACACACCTTTAAATTCTTCTATCTTTATCAAGTCTAATTACTCTATATAGGAATTATTCTGAGTAGAGATTTAAAGTATAGAAAATAACTTGCAGAGGAAGAAAAAAAGAAACCTATCTCTTCAAATTGAGGAGTAATGCATTATTTTTATTTGCTATATTCAATTAACAAGACATTTAGCATATAGCAAGTTTCACACATACACAAAAACACAAGCATAAGATAAGACAGATTCACTACGAAGACAAACAATAAACTGCAATCATGTAGTTAAAGAAATGTGTCATTGCGGAGTCACTAACCGGGCTGATGCTAATGTGTTTTTTTCTGAAGCAAGAACACTTTACTGTCAAGCTTGGAGAAAAATGCAGAGTAAAGCTAGTAATTCACCACTCTTTCGTTGATTTCTTTTGAATATTGATAAAAGTTTAGAGATATTGATTTTATCCTCTAATAATCATCTCTTAAGCAGTATTTCAGAATGTCATTACAACCCCAGAAAAAGAGAGCGAGAACACGTTTAATGCTCTGTGTACCCGTTTGTGTAGCAGTAGTGGTAACAATTTCTGATAACGTGCCTACATTTATAGCGCAGTCACTTGAGTTTTCAGCACGGCTGGAATAGTGTTTTAGTTACAAGAAGGCTGTACCGATGAGTTTCAGAATGGATATGTGTTAACATAAATCTACCCTGGAAGAGCAAACACAGCACATCCACAGGAGTTTGGTGTTTAATCTAAAAAGAGAAGCAAATGGTATCTCAATTCTGAGATCTGTCTCTCACATAAAATTGTATTCCCTAGAAAATGATGAAAGTCATTTTTGGGAATCTATTCCTGTGAATCAGTAAAGCACATACTTTATCTTCTCATCATAAAAGATGTAAACAACACTCTTCTGTGAGTTTTCAGGCTATTGAGAGAAGACACCAGTGGAGAGGAATGTATGCTAAAGTGAATATCCCCATTCTCTTATTCAGCAACCCACCACTGTAACAGGGAGTCTGTGTAGTGACACAATAAATGCATTTCAATTGAGGTTATACAAAATAAACTCTTTCTTTTCATTACTTTTTGGATCATTGTCATGTTGCCTTGGGAAGACATAACACACTTTTTTGTCTTGCTGTTGCCCGGTAGAGAGAAGGTGCTGACGTGTGTTAACTTAGTGTCACAGTAAGTAGGAAAAAAAATACCTTTTTTTTCCTCTTAAATCCTAAGACAAGTACCATAAATTTTCAAAATACGTAAGATGATATAAGGATAGTATTTGGATGTTTATGCAGTAGATTACAACACTGAAATGTAAAAGATTTAGAAACTAAAAATTCTCTGTCACTGAAAAAACATGTACAGTCACCTGTATGAGTCAGGGTTCAACCACAGAGAGAGAGAGAGAGATCAAGGAATTGGCTTACTTGATTGTGGGGTTGGCAAGTCTGAAATCTGTAGGGCAGATTTCTCTCTGGCTGGAGCTGATACTGCAGCCCATACCACAGGGGGTTTCTTCTTCCTTGGGGGAACCTCAGTTTTGCTCTTAAAGCCTTTCAACTGATTAGATGAGACCCAGCCAGATTGTCAAGGATCATCTTCTTTACTAAAAGTCAACTGATCATAGATGCTAACCACACCTATGAGATACTTTCACAGCAACAAGTGTTTAAGAGAATAGCTGGGCACTGTAGCCTACCCAAGCGGACACATAAAACTGACCATCATGACCACCATAACCTGAAAGGCCTGTGCTAGCACAGGCAAGTCTAGACTGAGTTAGCCGTCCAAGAGCTTACAATCTAACAGAGAGAAGCATGTTTAGAACAGGACAGAATACAATGTGTTATAGAAATGCAGAAAAGTCTGTCATTTAAAATCAGGTTAACATGTAATGCATATTCTAAAGCTATCACATGCTTAGTACAAAAATAATGCATATAGGAAAAAATTCTGAATGGAACCTATGATATACTAAAATTAGTACATGCTATAAGAAGCATCACCACCCAATCCAAACTGGATAAGATTACTGAAGAAGTTGTGCTAGAAAAAAGTGGGTCCTTGAGAACCACTGAATTTGACTTTGTACCCCCAAACTGATTTGAATTGTTTTGGAAAGTTAAATGTAGAAATCTGATAAAATGATTAGATAGGCAAAGCATCTAACACTCTTCACCTAACCTCTGCTACAACACAAACTCCTCACCACCACTACCCAATCCCATGTACCAGGAAACCCTAACTGAAGATTCCAAGGCCCCTTATTTCAGAAAGTTGGGAGCACCAAGAAAAGGGATTTACAATGAGCAAAATGAAAAGCACCATGATGTTATTTAGGACTTCCTCCTTTCCTGGGTGGCTGCAGCAACGGATATCAGACAAAGAATCTCTTACCAAGTAAAGCAAGAGGAAAGACAAATGAATAAGAAAAGTGATAAATTAGACACAGAGGAAATGTTAGAAGGTTTAAAAGAATATTTTATAAAACTCTAAGCTAAAACATTAAGAAATATATATCAGATGATTGAGGTTTTAAGAAAAATGGTTCAACAATGAACCAATAAGTGCAAAAAAGCATCTGTCACACAGTAAGTGACAAAAAAATATTAATTCCAAGAAATGCACCAGGTCTGGACAGTTTTAGGTGCAGATATTTTTCTCAGAGCTTAGAAACAATAAGAAAAACATCTCAATTAATTTTTGCATCAAGCATATTCTTAAAATGAAAACCCAACAAAATGGGCACAAAATTAAAAGAAAAAACTGCTTATTGATTTCACTTAAGAACATAGATGCAAAAAATCAAGCAAAATATTCTCAAATCAAATACTGTAATATATTAAGATAATAATTCTTAGATAAATCCTAGTATTACAAAGACAATTCCATAATAAAAATATTATTAATATATTGATCATACCAATAGATTAAAAGGAAAAGAACAGAATCATCTGAATAGATGCTGAAGAGACATTTGTTATAACTCAACAAATATACCTGATTATTTAAGTGATATACAACAAAATTGAAATACAGTACAAAGATGCATCTGTTACATGACACAAAATATATTTTTAAACAAAGCATAAGCAAAAGTATACTGAAGAAGCAGCATATTTTCAGGGACAAGAGAAAGTTGTCCATTATCAAAATCTTTCTTTAACATTGTCTGAATTTTCTAGATAATTCAATAAGACAAGATAGATACACACAAACAATTAATTTTTTGTTTGTTTTACATCAACCACTTCATTTGAAAATGCGAGTAGTGATTTAACACTGTGTGCCTTTTATTATGCAGGTTACTGATGGGGCCTATAAATACCCCATCCCTACTAAGGCAAGCATGGTGGCCAGTGTCTTAAATTCCATTAATTTTGGAAGCAAAAGAGAATACTGTCCTTATGTACATATGTATTTTTAATTAAAAATCAAGAGAATCAACTGAAAATGAAAGCAACCAAAATAAGAGTTTCCACCCGGGGAAAGGAAGAAAAGGCCATATTACTCCCCTTTAAAGCACAACCCAAAATTTCATATCTCAATTTCATTCAGATCTCATTGGTCAAAGTTTAGTAGTACGACCATACTTAGTTACACAGGAGGCCGGGAAACATAATACTTAGCTATACCAAGTCAAAAAGCCTATTATTTGGAAAAAGGAGTGAATGGATATTGAGAGAAAACTAGCAGTTTGTATTACTTATTAGGTACGTATATAAAATGATGAATGTCCCAAAAGGAAAACTGGCAGACATAAGCAAAAAATTCTAAAAAGAAGAAAGAAAAGTCATCAAAAAGCACTCAAAAATTAAACCTACCTAGTAATCGAAGAAATGCAAATTGAAACATTAACCACATATGTCTTAGTTCAGGCTGCTATAGCAACGTACCATGGATTGGGTGATTTAATAAACAACAGGAATTATTTCCCACAGTTCTGGAGCCTAGAAGTTTGAGATCAGGGTGCCAACATGGGGGTGGGGATGTGGGTTTCTGGTGAGGACCCTCTTCAGTGTTGCAGACAGTCAACTTCTCATCCTCACATGGGATAAAGAATGAGCTAGCTCTCTGGCTTCCTTTTATAAGGGCACTAATTCCGTTCATGAGGGCTCCACCCTCATGACCTAATTATCTTCCAAAGGCCCTACTTCCAAATACCATCACAATGGGGATTAGACTTCAACATGTAAATTGGGGGTGGGGGGGACAAAACATTCAGTAAATAATAATATATATATTTCTATCAAATTTAAAATATTCTAAAAAATTATCATACCTGCTGTCATCGTGATTTTAGTGAGATGTGCATTCCCACAAACTGTTGGTATGAGTGTAAACTGGAACAAACTGTAGAAAAGCCTCTCTCTCTAGAGTGTTAACATATGCAGTTCTTTTTTTCTTTGCAGCAATTCCATTTCTAGAAACCTATCGTAAGGCAACAATAATAAATGAGATAAAAGATTTTTATGAGAATGCTTACTGTAATTGTATTTACAATAGCAAAAATTTAAAAGTCTAAATGTCCATCGAAAGAGAAATGATAAAAATAATCATGATACAGGCAAATACTGGAATAGTAATCAGTTGTTAAGAGTAATCTTTATGTAGAATATTTGACAAACTTCTCTACAGACATTACTTAAATAAAAATAAAACAAGGCTACGACATTCTGTTCTCACAGTGGGATCCAAATTGTGAGTGGATATTAAATTTCACATGAAGATATTTCAAAATGTTAACTGTATTTATCCTGGAGTGATAAAACTATAAGGCAAATTGTATTTCTTCTTCATAATTTTTTTTGCATTTCCATTTTGTCTACAATATACATTTTTTAGTTTAATTAGAAAATCAATGATATATTCAAAATTATTAAGATTACTATTTTCCCCAAAATGCAAAACTTTAAAACTCAGATGGTCAGGAAATAATTAGCATCTTCATTTTCCCAGTTCATAACTGATCTCTAATATTTACTTGTTTGTTAATATTTTGCCACATCTCTCTTTTTACTAAACATTTTAATTCATTATCACTATAAATATTTGAAAAATGGGTTTCATATTAAAGAAAATGCCCTTATTCACCCTCAGCTTGCTTTGGTTAATATTATTTTTTAAATTGAATCCAAAATGCTGCCCACATGCACTGCAGCCTACTCGGTATCTTCTGAGTTCAAATAACCAGAAGCTAATTTTACATTTATGTTAATTTTTTATAATAAATGAAATGAGTCAGTGGCTTCAAGTTTTGTTTTTGCCAACTGAAATGATGAGGAAGAAAGTTAAAGGCAAAAGGTTGTTTTAATGGTTATGGAAAGTATATTGTAAGTAATCCCAGGATAGCAAGGGTTAACACTCCTGATTGTGTCAGTTGCTGCTCTAAGAGCTTACCCATCATTAGTCTGTTGAGTCCTCACTCCACTCTCGGAAGTAGGTACTATTATTAGCATCATAGCATAGGTGAGGAACCTTGAAGCACAGAGAGCTAACATACTTGCCCAGGTTTGCTCAGCACTAAGGAGCGCCAGTGGGACTCAATCCTAGGTAACTCTGCCCCAGTGTGTCTATGACTCCATGAGGTCTCATCACACCAACAATGATAGAATAACTCATAAGTTTTCAACAGCTCAGCCTTCTGTAACCAAAGAAAGTGCCTCCTCCTTTATTATAGCTAAAGAAAATAGCGTATATATTGGTACTATCAGACAGAGTCTCTAGTTTTCACTTTTAGTGGATCTGCTGTGGTACATTAGATACTTTGCCAGAATCCAATAAAGGGAACAACAGAGGGAATATCAGATTCAGAATTGACACAGTTAGCCAGTGGCAAGAACAATAATAAAATATTTTATCACCTTGAGTCATAAGTACTATATAACAACAAGATATGCATTCATAAGTTGTGTGTGTGTGTGTGTTGAGATGCTGTGTATCTGTCCTTTGAAGTATCTTTTTCAATTCATCATCCAACTTCACATTCACACCTGCAAAGATGCTCTAGGCAAAGGGTGTCCTTTCAATTGATCTGTTTGTTATTGTAGTGATAGCACATTTTCCGTGCATGGGCCAATATTTCAGAATTAAGAGCACAGTACAGAAAATGATACAAGATTCAGCAAAATGTCCATAAAATCATTCAGCTGCACCACAAGCAGCTTTTATGATTCTCAAAAACAACATCAAATTCACTGGAGCAATAAAACAATTGCACTTACATAACTGACATTTGTTGAGGTGAGATAAATGTTCCTCAGATTCACCGAGCAACATATCTAAAGTGGCAGGGCAGCGTAAAGCTGTGTACATGTGTGTGCGTGTGTGTATGTGCACACACCTGCTGCTGGTTGGTCTAATAATTAGGACCCAGCTATTGTGCCCTGTGATGCCCTGACCTAGTTACTCTGTGTAGCCATTTCTGGTAACTCTGATTTGTAATCTTGTGCATGTGCCTGATGATTTCTCTTTAATTGCAAGGGGCTGAAAATAAAGTTACTTCTCAAGCTTTTGGTGTCTCGAGTCCATTTCTTCAAGTGCCAGAGCTTCAGGCTCTCAGGAGTCTTTATAGGCCCTTTATATTCTATTTAGAGTTACTGAAATCTAATCATATTTCATATTTCACATCAGACCGAGGGAGGAGTTCTAAAGTGGTTTTGAAAGATAGCAAATATTTTAGACTATTCCAGAGATGGTTTTAAGGTGCCCAGGATCATTTAACCATTAGGCCCTATTGGCCCAATATCTAGCAACTACTAGTTTCACAGTGGTTTAAAAAAAATTAAAATCTGGGGAAAAAAAATTGAAATACGAAAATAACTAAAACTAAAATTTTTTTATATATAAATTTATTTTATTTATTTTATTTTTGGTTGTGTTGGGTCTTCGTTGCTGCACGGGCTTCCTCTAGTTGTGGCGAGCAGGGGCTACTCTTCATTGCGGTGCGCGGGCTTCTCATTGCAGTGGCTTCTCCTACTGCGGAGCATGGGCTCTAGGCACGTGGGCTTCAGTAGTTGTGGCATGCGGGCTCAGTAGTTGTGGCTCACAGGCTCTAGAGCGCAGGCTCAGTAGTTGTGGCGCACGGGCTTAGTTGCTCTGCGGCATGTGGGATCTTCCCGGACCAGGGCTCGAACCCGTGTCCCCTGCATTGGCAGGTGGATTCTTAACCACTGCGCCACCAGGGAAACCCTAAAAGTTTTTAATTATATAATTTCTGCAGACATAGTCTCATGTCATCCTTTGAGCTGCAAGTCAATGATTCGTTACATATGAATTTTATTGAATTTGTGATATGGATAGATTTTAATAAGTGAGATATAATATGCAGTTGTTCTCAGACATTGAAAGAGCCTGACTGCCTAAGCCCTGCTTGTATTAATGGCAGGCTCGTCACAATTCTTTACTGTGATTCTCCAGGTGTTAAAGTTTACGAGTTGGTCATTTAACCTAAAGGACGTAAATCCTCATGGCTTGGTAAAGAGATGATTAGTTTGAGTTTAAAAATTAACTTCTAAACCTGGCCCCTGCCTCCAGTTAAACAAGGACACTTAGAATGATTAGTTATGAAAATTCTACTACAAAACTAAAATGTTTTGTTGGCTGCCAAACCTTAAAGTACATGCATAGCCACCCCAAAATACCTTTTTTATTTTTATTGGTTTGTTTTAATTGTTTTTCTTTTAAAATGCCTCTTTTTTTTTATTAACAGTACTCACGTGCATTGGATCCCTGGTTCTCAACCTTGGCTGCACCTCAGATTCACATAAAGGACTTTAAAACATTACTCACACCCCCAGGCCTCACCCAACACTTCTGAATCAGAATCTCAGAGGTAGGCTCAGGCATTAATTTGTATTATAAAAAATTCACAGGTGATCCTGATGTGCTACCACTGAAGAAAATAAATAGTCTAAAAAGTTAAAACCATCACATTTCACTGATGCCACTGTGGCTGATGGTGCTATTAACCACGTGACATGTCATGGCCGTGTTTTAAAGTGCCACTTCTGGTGCTATTGCTGCCTGATTTTAAATGCACTGTTTTCCCCATACCTTTAGCTGAAAACAGTATTTTCTGTGAGTACATGAGAAATATCAATTTCCCTCAGAGACTGTACCACCCAACAGACTGAAAAGCCACTATTGTCTTTTCTTTAATGCAGACAAGGCAACTAGAGAGACGCCAGTTATCTTCCCTGAGAGGTCAGGAGAGTTCAGACAAATGCATTGTCTCTGTATTTCACTATTAAAACCAAATAAACAAAAAACAAATTAACTCATCTAATTTCTAAAGCAATGGCACATTTAGCAAGAAATCTTTGAGATAACAGAATTAAAATCTTACCTGTTAAAATGAATACACAGCACTTTGAACAGAACAACTGGCATCTGTTCTCTTCTATTCTACAAGCTTCAGAAAGATTTGGCTTCTCCTTAATCTTCATATTCTGTAAGAATGCTTACCAACATCCAAAAATAAACTTTTCCCAAATTCTAACATCAAAGTAATGATGTTATGTGAAGAAAAGGAATAAATAACCTGAGGACATTTTGTCTTCCCACAAATAAGAATCTGGCCTTTTCAAAATAATAAGTTAAGAAAAATTAAACCGTCTGCATTAGTGTGCTACGGCAACAATCACAAAGTACCACAAACTGGGTGGTTTAAAACAAGAGAAGTCAATCTCTCACAGTTCTCCTGGCTTCCAGTGGTTCCTGGCAGTTCTCTGTGTTCCTTGACTTGTAGATGCATCACTGCAAACTTTACCTCCACCTTCACATGGCATATTCCTTGTGTGTTTCTCTGTGTCTTCACATTGCTTTCTTATACAAACACCAGTCACTGGATTTAGGGCCCACCCTAATCCAGTAGGACCACATATGAACTTGATTATACCTGCAAAGACCATATTTCCAAATAAAGTCACATCCACAGATTTGAAGGTTAAGACTTCAGTGTATCTTTTGGGGGGATACAATTCACTCCACAACACATTCCTTCATTAGTTACACAGTTTCCAAAAAACTGGCGAATTTTGCATTTGAGTGAAATAACAATCCACTTACTCTCATGGGTTTGGCTACATCCGAGTCAGGCGATCTTGAACACCTGTAGACATTTCCCTGAGCATCAATCTATTATTTTCTATAATCTGTGGCTGTGAACATAGAATAACTGGCAATAATGCACTTTAAGTGTGAAGATATTCATTAACACACAAATAAATCTAGACATTTGGATTTACACTTCATGTATTAATTAGAATAATTATGGCAAATAAATGAAGATTCATTGGATTGTGGAATTGAAAGGAAGCTCGGTTTCCCACTGCACTTGGGATGAAACTTTCCACCACGTCCTTCTGGCCCAGCAGGAACCAGCTCGCTCATGCTCTCTCTCACTCTTGCTCTCTGGGCTTCTTCTCCTCACACTGAGCCAGACCCTTCTCCCCCAGGCCACGTCCCCCTGGGGGCCTCTCAGCCCAAATGGATCGTCTCTGGTTTTTGCATGGCTGCCTCCTTCTCAACCCTCAGGTTCAAATGCCACGTCTCAGAGAAGACTTCACCCACTACCCTCCCTCCATCATCCCTCATACTCTCAATCACATCACCACGTGAATTTAGCATAGAGTACCACAGCTTGAAAGCATCTTTTCTTTGGTATATATTTTTCAATACTCTAGACCTCTCATCCACACCCCCTTACCAAAAACCACTAGAGCAGAAGTTCTCAAACTCTTCCAGCCACAGCACCCTCCCACCAAAATAAACACCTGAGTTCAGCGTACCGAGCAGTCATGTTCAAATAGTAGTTCCCAGGTGGTCCGACAGATATCGCTGTGTTTCCCTCCAAAAGTTCAACTATCTCGTGGGCCCCTGGGTTAGTTGTCTCTGGAGCGCCTTCCTCAGCAGTGTGGGAAGCCCTCACCAGCGGATGTCTCCCATGAAGACAGGATCTACCTCTCTTGCTGCTGTATCCTCAGGCTCAAAATAGTACCTGGCAGAGAGAAGGCTATTGTTACTTTAAAGAGCACAGTCTCGGAGGAAGACAGACCTGTGTTCTCACCTGCATTTGGCCACATCAGAGCCAGATGACCTTGAGCAAAGTGCTTAGGTTTGTTCAGCCTCAGTTTACCCATTTGTACATGACAGGGAGGGGGAAATTTCCCCACTACCTTACTTGAGTTCTTGTGGCTGGACTAATAATATAATTGACACAAGACAGATTAACAGGAGAAAAAGAAAAAGATTTAATTCATGGGCATGGAGGTCTCATAGAAATGGGACCTGAAAAGTGACCAAAGTAGGAAGCTTTTATACTTTCTAGACAGATGATAAATTTATGAGGAATTGACTGGACAAAGAAAGTTAGGTTGGGGAGGCTCAGTGCGTGAAGAATCGAAACAGAGTTTAGGCTTGGGTTAGTCAATTAAAGAAGTCACAAGGTTTGTTTATACAGACTTTTCGGCCCAAATCCCCTGTTTTTGTTGATGAGTGTCCTTTTGCCTCCAGATGCAGGAAGGGCATGTTTCACATCAGAGATTATTTCCCACTTTCAGGGAGACAGAAAGGAGGGTCAGAGTATGCCTCTTGCCTTGGTAATTTCTTAACTAACTTTAATTCAAAAATTCAATGTGCCATTGAGGCACGTTTTGGGGCTGCCTACCCTGGGCCCCGACATAGAAGATCATCTCACAGAATTCTTATGAGGCTGAACTTTGACAACGTGTACCATTTTTTAATGAATGTGGACACATAATAATACCAGGCACTTACAGAGGACTTATTATCTGGTCCAAAGCTAGTTTTATTGGTTTTTTTTTTTAATGAACAAGTTGACACACTATGGAGATTGTTTCATTTTTAACCATATTAGTTACCAATCAATTCAGTATTTTTTAGATATTTTAGTCTTTCATTACATGGTTTTATTTTGCACAATTGCATCAATCTCTCAATCTTGCCTGAATAAAATTCATTTGTACACTTTTTTGAATAAACATAATTTTTAAAAAGAATTGCTTTATTATGTAGGTATATTTCATACATTTCTAAATGCAATGGGAATTATTCTAAAAGAATTGAAAGATTTAGGACCAAGAACACTTCTCTGTCATGAACTAAAACATAAAATTGGAAATTACTGACAATTTACTGTGAAAAAGTGATCTTTGTTGTCTAATGCTATTGAGACATAAAGGTTTACTCAAAATCCTCTGGCTTAACTCTAGAAACCTTATAATCAGTTTTTTCCAAGTAAACCTATAATCACTTTTGTTTTTCATGTCAGCAGTTTGCGACACTTGAAATTTTTCCCCAAGTATTCTAATATTACCAAGAACATGGAACACTGAGAGAAGTTCCCCTCCCACGTAGTAGAGAGTGAGCTTTCTCTGTCTTAGTAGGACTGTCCTCTCTTTTTCAGTTAAATCATCCCAGAATGTAACTCATCTAATACTGCACAAAAATTATAAGCATTCCTGTAAAAATAATACATTTTTTGTATTGTTGTATAAAATGCAATAACCTGACATAAAGATATTAGTACCACCAACTATTTTTAAATATCTATGCATCAGTTAGATTTGGTGGATAATTCAAAATCAAATCCAAATATGATTAAGTGAATGAGAAGTCAATTACACAAACTTTTTTTTTTTTTTAATAATTTTTTTTTTTGGCTGCACAGAGCATATTACAGGATCTTAGCTCCCTGACCAGGGATTGAACCCGGGTCCCCTGCAGTGGAAATGTGGAGTCCTAACCACTGGACGACCAGGGAATTCCCCGAAAACATTCTCAAGATGTCAGTTAGTTGAAAGCTACTACCTTCTCCTCTTATCATTTCCCACAGTAATATAAAAAAAGCAGTAAAACCATGCAGAAATGGCACAAGAAACATGAACATTATGTTAGAGACCTTGATAATCATGTCATTTATACCCCTATCATTACTATCTTCTTAAAAGCAAGAAATATCTGTGTAATATGAGCTCATTGTTATACAGGGTAAAGTATTTTGTAGTTCACTTCCATTAAGAGCAAGGGGGGAGGGGAGGAAACAGAGTAACTTCACAATGTTAAAACTTGACAAACACAACCTCTACCATTTGATCAAGGTCAGCAACAATAGTTATATTGATAATATATACCCTTGATATGATGTGATGAAAATGGCACCTCAGTGGTTTTTCTTCTAATAATCCAGAACCCCAATCTTATCATGAGAAAAACATCAAATTATAATAATGGGCATCCTACAGAATATCTGACTGGTACTCCTCAAAACAAGGTCATCAAAAAATGATACAAATGAACTTATTTACAAAACAGAACTAGTCTCTCAGACATAGAAAACAAACTTACGGTTACCAAAGGAGACTTGGGGGGGAGATAAATTAGGAGTTTGGGATTAACAGATACAAACTACTGCATATAAAATAGATAAACAACAAGGACGTACTGTGTAGCACAGGGAACTATGTTCAATATCTTTTAATAACCTATAATGGAAAAGAATCTGAAAAATAAAATATATATTTATAACTGAATCACTTTGCTGTACACCTGAAACTAACACAACATTGTAAATTAACTATACTTCAATTAAAAATGGTTAAATTTTCAAAAAAAGTCATCAAATACAAGGAAATCTGAGTATCTGTCACAGCCAAGAGGAGCCTAAAGAGACACGACAACTAAATGTAATGTGTGGTCCAAAATGGGATCCTGGAAGAGAAAAAACTAAAGTTTTCAGTAAAAACTAAAGAAATCTGAATAAACTATGGATATTACTTAATAATAATGTACAAATACTGGTTCATTAACTGTAACAAATGCTGATGCTATTGTAGGATGTTAATAACAGGAAAAACTGGGTATGGAATATATGAGAATCCTCTGTACTAGCTTCTCAACTTTTCTGGGTAAATCTAAAACTGCTCTAAAGAATAAAGTCCACTGTAAAATTCCTTAAATTACTCCACTTGGATAAAAAAGCAAGGGGAAGCATAAAACCCATTCACCCATGTTCAGTAAGACATTAGCTATGAATAAATGACCTTGGTCATTTGCAAAGAGAATACTGATATTCTTTATCCATGCAGATTCTTTCTTCTTTCTAACAAACCAACAATTAAAACATGTGAAATTATATTCAAAAAAGACAATTTAGCTACAGGAAGATAATAAAAAATCATACAATTATTCAAGAAATATGGGCTGATAAGCTAGTGTTAATCTAGATTAGTAGTTTCCTACTACTACCCTATTTCTAATCACAGATGGACTCCTAAAATAATTAGCCTTATTTCTTCCCTTTACACCACTTGGGCCTAACTCAACTTCCCTTTTAAGAGGCTGTCAACCACAGAAAGCAAGTCAATCTTATGGCACCTAAATTGGAGGAGATATCTATTTCATTTAATTTTAAAAATCTGTTAAAATAACAATACTTCATGTGTCAGCAAAGATGACATTGAGACCAGGCACTTTTTCCCTAGCGCTTCATCACCACCCTTTTTCTTAATGTAAAACTTTTTGTGGAAATACAACACACGATAAAATGCACAAATAACAAAGTTCAGCTCAATTTTTTTTAACATCCAAAAGCATTGATGGCTTTGCTCTTTTTATTGCAGATTTGTGTCATTACAAGGATAATCTGGGAATATATTGAAAAATAAAAAGCTCTCCCTTTTATATACACAAAACACACGACATGAAATGCTTTGTGAGACAGCTGAGGTAATAGGAACACACTCAGACGCAACAGTACCAAACATTCCAAATGTTTACAAAGTGAATTCATCATGAAATAAGCACCTACAAACAGAGCATTCCCAGAACCCCAGAAGCCTCAGCAGCCCCTTCCAGACAGAAGGCCCCAATAGTAACCACTAGCTTCAAGTTCTAACAGAATCAATTAGTTTTACCTGTTTTTTGAACTACATATAAACAGAATCATACAGTATATATACATATATTCTTCTCTTTATGAGTCCTTTTATCCAACACTATGTTTGTCTGTTTTATCCATGGGATTGCATTTTTTATTATTGTTATTAAACTATATTCCTTTGTATGAACATGTAACATTTAGTTATCCATTCTACTGAGCACGTGTGTTGGTTCCAGTTTGGGACTGTTCTGATTAGTCTTGCTATGAATGGCCATCATCAAATAATCTACAAACAATAAATGCTGGAGAGGGTGTGGAGAAAAGGGAACCCTCCTACACTGTTGGTGGGAATGGAAATTGGTACAGCCATTATGGAGAACAGTATGGATGCTCCTTAAAAAAACTAAAAATAGAGCTACCATATGATCCAGCAATCACACTCTTGGGCATATATCCAGAGAAAAACATGGTTTGAAACGATACACACACCCCAATACTCAATGCAGCACTATTTACAATAGCCAGGACATGGAAGCAACCTAAATGTCCATCAACAGAGGAATGGATAAAAAAGATGTGGTACATATACACAATGGAATATTATTCAGCCATAAAAAAGAGCAAAATAATGCCATTTGCAGCACATGGTACTTGTAATGCCCTTATCCCAGCTGCTGGATCACAAAGCTGATAATGTCACCATTCATCAACAATTTCTTATACAAAACCCACAAGAAAAGAATTCTAATGACATCCTTGTGAACAGTGAGAGGATGCAAATGAAGTTTCTGTGTTTGTGAAAAATATCAGGCTAGACTGATATATGAACAAAATCCAACATTGGGCCTGGATATTTACTGTGCAGAGTTAAAGAAGAAAAAGAAAATAGCCTATCATTGATATTTACCAAAAAAAGGAGGGGGAGGACCTTCAAAATGGCAGAGGAGTAAGACGTAGAGATCACCTTCTTCCCCAAAAATACATCAAAAATACATCTACATGTGGAACAACTCCTACAGAACACCTACTGAGTGCTGCAGAACACCTCAGACATCCCAAAACACAAGAAGCTCCCCACGTACCTGGGTAGGGCAGAAGACAAAAGGAAAAATATAGACAAAAGATAAGGGATGGGACCTGCATCTCAGGGAGGGAGCTGTGAAGGAGGAAAAGGTTCCACACACTAGGAAGCCCCTTCACTGGCGGAGACGGGGTGTAGCGGGGGGAAGCTTCAGAGCCACGGAGGAGAGCGCAGCAACAGGGGTGCAGAGGGAAAACTGGAGAGATTCCCACACAGAGGATCAGTGCCGACCAGCACTCACCAGCCTGGGAGGCTTGTTTGCTCACCCACCAGGGCGGGTGGGGGCTGGGAGCTGAGGCTCGGGCTTTAGAGGTCAGACCCCAGGGAGAGGACTGGGGTTGGCTATGTAAACACAGCCTGAAGGGGGCTAGCGCACCAGAGCTAGCCGAGAGGGAGTCCGGGAAAAAGTATGGAACTGCCTAAGAGGCAAGAGACCATTGTTTCAGGGTGTGCGAGGAGAGGGGATTCAGAGCGCCGCCTAAACAAGCTCCAGAGATGGGCGCGAGCTGCGGCTATCAGCACGGACACCAGAGATGGGCATGAAACGCTGACGCTGCTGCTGCAGCCACCAAGAAGCCCGTGTGCAAGCACAGGTCACTATCCACACCTCCCCTCCCAGGAGCCTGCGCAGCCCAACAATGCCAGGGTCCCGTGATCCAGGGACAACTACCCTGGGAGAACACACAGCGCACCTCAGGCTGTTGCAACGTTACACCACCCTCTGCCGCTGCAGGCTCGCCCTGCATTCCAAACCTCTCCCTCCTCCTGGCCTGAGTGAGCCAGAGCCCCCTAATCAGCTGCTACTTAAACCCCGTCCTGTCTGTGCAGGGGACAGACGCCCTCAGGTGACCTACACACAGAGGCGGGGCCAAATCCAAAGCTGAACCCCAGGAGCTGTGCAAACAAAGAAGAGAAAGGGAAATTTCTCCCAGCAGCCTCAGGAGCAGTGGATTAAATCTGCACAATCAACTTGATGCACCTTGCACTTCTGGAACACCTGAACAGACAAGGAATAATCCCAAAATTGAGCCGGTGGACTTTAGGAGCAACTGTAGACTTGGGGTTTGCTTTCTGCATCTAATTTGTTTTTGGTTTTATGTTTATCTTAGTTTAGTATTTAGAGCTTATTATCATTGGTAGATTTGTTTATTGATTTGGTTGCTCTCTTCCTTTTTTTTATGTATTTTTTCCTTTTCCTCTTTTTGTAAATGTGTATGTGTATGCTTCTTTGTGTGATTTGGTCTGTATAACTTTGCTTTCCCATTTGTCCTAAGGTTCTGTCTGTCCATTTTGGATTTTTTTTTTTAATATATTTTTAGCACTTGTTATCATTGGTGGATTTGTTTTCTGGTTTGGTTGCTCTCTTCTTTCTTTTTTTCTTTTTTTTAATTACTATTTTATTTTTAATAATATTTTTTTATTTTCTTTTTTAATAACTTTATTTTCTTTTTCTTTCTTTCTCCCTCTCTCTCTATCTCTCTCTCTCCCTCTCTCTCTCTCTCTCTCTCTCTCTCTCCTTCTCTCTCTCTCTCTCTCCCCCTCCCTCCCTCCCTCCCTCTCTCTCTCTTTCTTTCTTTCTTCCTTTCCTTCTTTCTTTCTTTTTCTCCCTTTTCTTCCAAGTCATGTGGCTGTCTTGCTGTGCTGGCTAGGTATCAGGCTTTAGTCTCTGAGGTGGGAGAGCTGAGTTCAGGACATTGGTGCACCAGAAACCTCCTGGTCCCATGGAATATCCAATGGCAAAAGCTCTCCCAGAGATGTCTATCTCAACACCAAAACCCAGCTCCATTCAACGACCAGCAAGCTACAGTGCTGGACACCCTATGATAAACAACTAGCAAGACAGGAATACAACCCCACCCATTAGCAGAGAGGCTGCCTAAAATCATAATAAGGACACAGACACCCCAAAACACACCACGGGATGTGGTCCTGCCCCCCAGAAAGAAAAGATCCAGCCTCATCCACCAGAACACAGGCACCAATACCCTCCACCAGGAAGCCTACACAACCCACTGAACCAAACTTATCCACTGGGGACAGACACCAAAAACAACAGGAAATATGAACCTGCAGCCTGTGAAAAGGAGACCCCAAACACAGTAAGTTAAGCAAAATGAGAAGACAGAGGAATACACAGCACATGAAGGACAAAGGTAAAAACCCACCAGACCAAACAAATGAAGAGGAAATAGGCAGTCTACCTGAAAAACAGTTCAAAGTAATGATAGTAAAGATGATCCAAAATCTTGGAAATAGAATGGAGAAAATACAAGACATGTTTAACAAGGACCTAGAAGAAGTAAAGAGCAAGCAAACAATGATGAACAACACAATAAATGAAATTAAAAATTCTCTAGAAGGAATCAATAGCAGAATAACTGAGGCAGAAGAATGTATAAGGCACCTGGAAGATAAAATAATGGAAACAACTATCGCAGAGCAGAATAAAGAAAAAAGAATGAAAAGAATTGAGGACAGTCTTAGAGACCTCTGGGACCACATTAAACGCAACAACATTCAAATTATAGGGGTCGCAGAAACAGAAGAGAAAAAAAAGGGACTGAGAAAATATTTGAAGAGATTATAATTGAAAACTTCCCTATATGGGAAAGGAAATAGTAAACCAAGTACAGGAAGCACAGAGAGTCCCATACAGGATAAATCCAAGGAGAAACACACCAAGATACATATTAATCAAACTATCAAAAATTAAATACAAAGAAAAACTATTAAAAGCAGCAAGGGAAAAGCAACTAATAACGTACAAGGAAATCGCCATAAAGTTAACAGATGATCTTTCAGCAGAAACTCTGCAAGCCAGAAGAGAGTGGCAGGACATATTTAAAGTGATGAAAGGGAAAAACCTATAATCAAGATTACTCTACACAGCAAGGATCTCACTCAGATTCGACAGAGAAATTAAGACCTTTAAAGACAAGCAAAAGCTAAGAGAATTCAGCACCACCACACCAGCTTTACAACAAATGCTAAGGGAACTTCTCTAGGCAGGACACACGAGAGAAGGAAAAGACTTAGAATAACAAACCCAAAACAATTCAGAAAATGGTAATAGGAACATACATATCAATAACTACCTTAAAGGTAAATGGATTAAATGTTCCAACCAAAAGACATAGACTAGCAGAATGGATACAAAAACCAGACCCGTATATATGCTGTCTACAAGAGACCCACTTCAGACCTCGGGACACATACAGACTGAAAGTGAGGGAATACAAAAAGATATTCCATGCAAATGGAAATCAAAAGAAAGCTGGAGTAGCAATTCTCATATCAGACAAATTAGACTTTAAAACAATGACTATTACAAGAGACAAGGAAGGACACTACATAATTATCAAGGGATCAATCCAAGAAGAAGATATAACAATTGTAAATATTTATGCACCCAACATAGGTGCACCTCAATACATAAGGCATATGCTAACAGCCATAAAAGGGGAAATTGACAGTAACACAATCATATTAGTGGACTTTAACACCCCACTTTCACCAATGGACAGATCATCCAAAATGAAAATAAATAAGGAAACACAAGCTTTAAATGTTACATTAAACAAGATGGACTTCATTGATATTTATAGGACATTCCATCCCCAAACAGAAGATTACACTTTCTTCTCAAGTGCTCATGGAACATTCTCCAGGATAGATCATACCTTGGGTCACAAATCAAGCCTAGGTAAATTTACAAAAATTGAAACCATATCAAGTATCTTTTCTGACCACAATGCTGTAAGACTAGATATCAATTACAGGAAAAAATCTGTAAAAAATACAAACATATGGAGGGTAAACAATACACTACTAAATAACCAAGAGATCACTAAAGAAATCAAAGAGGAAATAAAAAAATACCTAGAAACAAATGAAAATGAAAACACAATGACCCAAACCCTATGGGATGCAGCAAAAGCAGTTCTAAGAGGGAAGTTTATAGCAATACAATCCTACCTCAAGAAAAAAGCAACATCTCAAATAAACAACCTAACCTTACACCTAAACCAATTGGAGAAAGAAGAACAAAAAAACCCCCAAAGTTAGCAGAAGGAAAGAAATCATAAAGATCAGATCAGAAATAAATGAAAAAGAAATGAAAGAAATGATAGCAAAGATCAATAAAACTAAAAGCTGGTTCTTTGAGAAGATAACCACAAATGATAAACCATTAGCCAGACTCATCAAGAAAAAATGGGAGAAGACTCAAATCAATAGATTTAGAAATGAAAAAGAAGTAACAACTGACACTGCAGAAATACAAAGGATCATGGGAGATTACTACCAGCAACTATATGCCAATAAAATGGACAACGTGGAAGAAATGGACAAATTCATAGAAAACCACAACCTTCTGAGAATGAACCAGGAAGAAATAGAAAATATAAACAGACCAATCTCAAGCCCTAAAATTGAAACTGTAATTAAAAATCTTCCAACAAACATAAGCCCAGGCCAGATGGCTTCACAGGTGAATTCTATCAAACATTTAGAGAAGAGCTAACACCTATCCTTCTCTAACTCTTCCAAAATATAGCAGAGGGAGGAACACTCCCAAACTCATTCTATGCGGACACCAACACCCTGATACCAAAACCAGACAAAGATGTCACAAAGGAAGAAAACTACAGGCCAATATCACTGATGAACATACATGCAAAAATCCTCAACAAAATACTAGCAAACAGAATCCAACAGCACATTAAAAGGATCATACACCATGATCAAGTGGGGTTTATCCCAGGAATGCAAGGATTCTTCAATATATGCAAATCAATCAATGTGATACACCATATTAACAACTTGAAAGGGAAAAACCATATGATCATCTCAATAGATGCAGAAAAAGCTTTTGACAAAATTTAACACCCATTTATGATAAAAACCTTCCAGAAAGTAGGCAGAGAGGGAACTTACCTCAACATAATAAAGGCCATATATGATAAAAGCACAGCCAACATCGTTTTCAATGGTGAAAAACTGAAACCATTTCCACTAAGATCAGGAACAAGACAATGTGGCCCACTCTCACCACTATTATTCAACATAGTTTGGGAAGTTTTAGCCACAGCAATCAGAGAAGAAAAAGAAATAAAAGGAATCCAAATCAGAAAAGAAGAAATAAAACTGTCACTGTTTGCACATGACATGATACTATACATAGAAAATCCTAAAGATGCTACCAGAAAACTACTAGAGCTAATCAGTGAATTTGGTAAAGTAGCAGGATACAAAGTTAATGCACAGAAATCTCTTGCATTCCTATACACCAATGATGAAAAATCTGAAAGAGAAATTAAGGAAACACTCCCATTTACCATTGCAACAAAAAGAATAAAATATTCTAGGAAGAAACCTACCTAAGGAGACAAAAGACCTGTATGCACAAAACTATGACTCTGATGAAAGAAATTAAAGATAATACAAACAGATGGAGAGATATACCATGTTCTTGGATGGAAAGAATCAACATTTTGCAAATGATTACACCACCCAAAGCAATCTACAGATTCAATGCAATCCCTATCAAACTACCAATGGCATTTTCCCCTGAATTAGAACAAAAAATTTCACAATTTTTATGGAAACACAAAAGGCCCAGAATAGCCACAGCAAACTTGAGAAAGAAAAACGGAGCTGGAGGATTCAGGCTCCCTGACTTAAGACTATACTACAAAGCTACAGTAATCAAGACAGTAAGGTACTGACACAAAAACAGAAATATAGATCAATGGAACACGATAGAAAGCCCAGAGATAAACCCATGCACATATGGTCACCTTATCTTTGATAAAGGAGGCCAGAATATACAATGGAGAAAAGACAGCCTCTTCAATAAGTGGTGCTGGGAAAACTGGAGAGCTACATATAAAAGAATGAAATTAGAACACTCCCTAACACCATACACAAAAATAAACTCAAAATTGATTAAAGACCTAAATGTAAGGCCAGACACTATCAGATTCGTAGAGGAAAACATATGCAGAACACTCTCTAACAGAAATCACAGCAAGATTCTTTTGATCCACCTCCTAATGAAAATCAAAACAAAAATAAACAAATGGGACCTAATGAAACTTCAAAGCTTTTGCACAGCAGAAGAAACCATAGACAAGACGAAAAGACAACCCTCAGAATGGGAGAAAATATTTGCAAATGAAGCAACTGACAAAGGATTAATCTCCAAAATATACAAGCAGCTCATGCAGATCAATATCAAAAAAACAAACAACCCAATCCAAAAGTGGGCAGAAGACCTAAATAGACATTTCTCCAAAGAAGATATACAGATGGCCAAGAGACACATGAAAGGATGCTCAACATCACTAATCATTAGAGAAATGCAAATCAAAACTACAATGAGCTATCACCTCACACTGGTCAGAATGGCCATCATCAAAACGTCTACAAACAATAAATGCTGGAGAGGGTGTGGAGAAAAGGGAACCCTCTTGCACTGTTGGTGGGAATGTAAGTTGATACGGCCACTATGGAGAACAGTATGGAGGTTCCTTAAACCATACGACCCAGCAATCCCACTACTGGGCATATACCCTGAGAAAACCATAATTCAAAGAGTCATGTACCACAATGTTCATTGCAGCTCTATTTACAAGAGCCAGGACATGGAAGCAACCTAAGTGTCCATCGACAGATGAATGGATAAAGAAACGAAATTGGGTCATTTGTAGTGAGATGGATGGACCTAGAGACTGTCATACAGAGTGAAGTAAGTCAGAAAGAGAAAAACAAATACTGTATGCCAACACATATATATGGAATCTAAAAAAAAAAAAAAGTTTTTGAAGAACCTAAGGGTAAGCTGGGATGAAGTGAGAGAGTGGCATGGACGTATATATCCTACAAAATGTAAAATAGATAGCTAGTGGGAAGCAGCCACATAGCACAGGGAGATCAGCTTGGTACTTTATGTCCACCTAGAGGGGTGCCGAAGGGAGTGTGGGAGGGAAACGCAAGAGGGATGAGATATGGGGATATGTATATGTATAGCTGATTCACTTTGTTATAAAGCAGAAACTAACATACAATTGTAAAGCAATTATACTCCAATAAAGATGTTTAAAAAAAATTGAAGTAAATGATGACATTATTTTCTCAATAAAATTTTATGAAACAAATATCCAAAATAAGAGATAAAAAGATTAAATGACAAAACAGATGAGTAAAATGGCGCTGAATAAAGCAAAGAATAAAAGTAAAAAAACTGAAATGCCATAGATAAAAACATCATTATAGAAGTAGAAACATCAGAACATTTAATACAAAGTATGAAATCAATCAATTTACTAGAACTATCAGAATGCATTGAAATAGGAGAAAGAGGAAAACTATAAGAGAAAATATGATAAGTGTAGAGGACAAAAATGGTTATTTGACATCACTGAAAAAGAGACCATAGAAATGTAATAGAAGCAAAAAATAGATGTTAAATATATATATATATATATATATATATATATATATATATATATATATATTCCTTAGATGAAGGCTATAATATTCACATCTAAAGGGACTTACAACTTTCCACAAACAAAATTAATGAATATAGATAAAAACCTAATGTACTCTCATGAAAAAATAAAAAATTGAGCATCAAATATGAAAAAAGAATCATGCAAGTATCCACATAGAAAAACAAAAGAAAAATGCATTCAAACAGCCTCAGACTGCTCTGCCTTATTATTTGAAAAAAACACTATGAAACAAGTCTATACCTTATTGAGGACTGAAAATGTTATAAGCTAACTATTAAACAACACAACAAAAGTGAATGTTTCACATATGAAGGCAAGGGGACAATCTCAGATACTCTCATAATGTAAACATATATTTTTAAATAAAAGTACTTAGAGACATATTCTCGGTAGTCATTAGAGGTATTGGAATAAAGAACTCAGGAGTAGAGAAACTGAAGTGGAGGAAAGTGGCGTGGTAGTGAAACCATTTCAATATAAAACTAAGCCTCGACTGTTGTCATAAAAGTCATTACAAAAAAGGAAAAAAAGAATGCAAGTTTTATAAATAGTTATGGAAAGGTAAAATACTTCTGTAAAAATATTATTTAATAATCTGGGACTATTTCACAATGTGCATGATGAAGATGATATTTTATTTGTAAATTTCTCTTATAAATTAAATGTGAACCTTATAGTTAGGACCAACAGGTATATGAAAAGATGCCCAACATCACCAATCATTGGGTAAACACAAATCAAAACCACAATAAATTATCACCTCATACCTGTTAGAATGGCTATTATAACAAGAGTCGGTAAGCATGTGGAGAAAAGGGAGCCCTTGTGCACTCTTGGTGGGAATGTAAATTGGTACAGCCAATATGGAAAACAGTATAGAAGTTCTTCAAAAAAAATAAAAATAGAACTACCATATGATCTGCCAACCCCACTTCTGGGTCTATAGCCAAAGGAAATGAGGGGTTTCCTTGGTGGTGCAGTGGTTAAGATTCCACCTGCCAATGCAGGGGACATGGATTTGAGCCCTGGTCTGGAAAGATCCCACATGCTGCGGAGCAACTATGCCCATGCACCACAACTACTGAGCCTACGTTCTAGAGCCCGTGAGCCACAACTACTGAGTCTGTGTGCCACAACTACTGAAGCCCATGTGCCTAGAGCCCGTGCTCTGCAGCAAGAGAAGCCACTGCAATGAGAAGCTCACGCCCCTCAACGAAGAGTAGCACCCACTCGCCACCACTAGAGAAAAGCTCACGCACAGCAACAAAGACCCAATGCAGCCAAAACATAAATTAAATAAATAAATAAATTTTTAAAAAACACAAAGGAAATGAAATCAAAGAGATATCACAGCATTGTTCACAATAGCCAAGACAGGGAAACAAACTAAGTGTCCATCAATGAATTAATGAATTTTTAAAATGTGATATATATATGTATACACACACACACACACACACACACACACACACACACCACACACACACACACACACACACACACACTGGAATATTATTCGGCCATAGAAAGAAGGCAATCCTGCCACTTGTGACAACATGGATTAACTTTGAGGGCATTACACTAAGTGAAATAAGACAGAGGAAGACAAGTACTCTATGATACCACTTATATATGGAAACTAAAAAAGCTAAACTCATAGAAATAGAGAGTAAAATGATGGTTGCCAGGGGGCTAGCAGGGGAGGGAAATGGGGTTGGTCAAGGGACACAAACTTCCATTTATAAGATGAGTAAGTTCTGGGGATCTAATTACAGCAGATCTATGCAATGGTGACTAGAGTTAACAACACTGTACTGTATAACTGAAAGTTGTTAAGAGAGTAGATCTTAAATATTCTTACCACACACACACACAGATAACAATGATGTGAGGTGATGGAGGTATTAACTAACCTTATGTGGTAACCATTTCACGATATGCACATGTAACAAAGCATCATGCTATATCCTGTTGTATACCATAAATGTACACAATGTCATATGTCAATTATACCTCAATAATAAACACTACAGTAAAAATGAAAAAAACCCCACATTAAAAAGCAAATCTCCAAAGAAAAAAGCCACATGACTATTTGTTTAAGAGATTTCTAAAATTCTGATTTTATCATCTCAACTTGGAGTATAAGAAAAGAACAAAATATCACCTGTATATCAGGAATTTTCAACAGAACATTTGTAATTGTTTTTCTCCTTTTATAGAAAGAGAGGTAAGAGTCAAAATGATTATGGTTAGTTTACATACTGAGGATATCTTATTTTCAAATATATCATGAATTAGTGATTGTGTACTTATCAAGAAGATTGGGCCAGAAGAATATTTCACTTGGTAAAAACAGTTGAGCCAATTAGACCATCCACTTCTTCACCCGGTAATTCTAAGGAAATAATCCGAAAACCCAGTGTCTGATATCACAGACATGGTAGAAATAGACCAGTTAAAAAAAATTAACCAGCTCTGACAAGAGTCAAGGTAAAGTCCCCAACATAAGGAGGCTGGAGGTATATGTCTTCAGACACTGTTAGGAAAGTGAACCCAATGGTTTCCCCGTAAGAAGTACCTAAGACCTGACTCCAGCTTAACCAGGGCCCAAGACAGGTCAACAGGACGATAACGTTTGCCAGCCCCGCTCAAGGAGAAGTGCCAGACTGTGAACTGGGGGGGTCAGGGGAGGGAGACTGGGGGAATGGATGACCAATGGGACTAGAATTAACTTTTTATTCTGTCTCATTTTCACCAGTGAGCACGTGACGTTTCTACTCAGAAAAAAAGTGATAGTTTTCAAAAATGGTTGTTGTAGATTATATATAACATGGGCCATGTTCATGATCTAAGTGCTGAAGCAGGTTATAAAGCGGTATAAATTCTACTTACAACTATGAGGAACAAATGAGTTTGGAAGGAAAAAAAGCAACAAAATGATATGCAGAGTAAGATTATAAATGACTGTTTTTTTCCTAACGTTTAAACCATCTATAATATAGTTCTATTTTTAAATCATTTTAAAGTATTTTATTTTATTATTTTTTTTAAAGTATTTTAAACATAACTTGTGTCCAATCATTGTGCAAAAAATATAAACGAATGACCTTTGTGATTTATGTGTCAAATATTGTCACACTTTCCAGCCTTTAAACAGATTACAAGATGACCAATGAATCTTATTAAATTCATATTACAATTATTTGTTTTAATTTGGTGCATTGAAAAATAATTTTGAAAACTGGAGACTTAAAATGGAGGTAATTTCCAAGTGAACATTCTTTCTGGTCTCACCCTTTAAGAAAGCGGAGTAGTAACCATTGACTGATTGACCGTTGGCATTATCAGCATTTTACATGTGACAAATATTCATTCAAATGAACCAAATTTTACCTCTAATCAAGAATGACAGAGTCATGCAGAGACTAGTTATATTCCCACTAAAGCAATCAAGCAAAAATTTCTTTCAGATGTGGTAAAAACCCACACAGAGACTTTTATGAAAATTTGGTGTTCCTTGCTGGGAGGAAAATCCACAAGGCCCGGAGAACCTTATCTCCTGCAACTATTATTCTTCAGAGTATTTCAAGAGCCCATTGTCAGAGAAATTGAACTTGACCCTGCTTTTGATTTAGAGTAATTTCTTATCACAGAACTGTCACTTCCCAGCATTCCAACCTCAGGCACATGACGAGCTGCGGCCTGACAGGAGCTATAATCAGAGGTAAAGCAACTGGTGATAAAGTATGGGGTGCCATGAGTTTTGATATAAATCAGTAGAGAAATCCCTTCTCTATCCAGTTAAATCATTTATAACGTTATTGTCTTACAGGAAATACAGCCTGTGTCAAAAGAAAGGCAAAGTCACAATCTGCTGCTAGAATTCCTATAATGTCTATTTTCTCAACAGTGCTTTAGCAAACTTTTTCGGTCCTGAGATTTGAAAAGAGCGTTACTAATTCAGAGGACCTTGTCTTGACCCTACCCTGGGCCTGAGGGTAGAATCCCATTGTGTTGGCCGTTAAGAGCTCACTGTCGCCCCCTTTTCCAGAAATTGCCCTCAACTGGGAGGAACTGCCTTATCCTCCCCCTTCTCCTCAGCCACAGCCCCCAGTTACTGACGGAATGATTCTGGGGTTCAGAAGGACAAGCGCCTCACCTTTTGCACAGTTGATACTCCAGAGCCCCACTCCCCGAGCCCCGACCCACACACCCTGCCTCCATGTAATGAGCCTTCGGGTTTTCCGGAGGCTCTTAAAACCCAACGAACTTTTTGGCCAACCCAATATTAGCCCAAGGCCAGATTTTATCCTGCTGGGTTCTTTCTCCCTCCCTTCCTTCCTCTTCCCCTTTTCCTGCTTCACCTCCTTCCTTAAAGGTTTTCCCCAAAATGCATTCCCTCAGTAAATTACAGGCACCCAAATTCTTGTTTTAGGCTCGCCTTTAAGAGACAGTAAGTTCAACAAACAAATGTTGGCTTCTCAGGCATACGTGACAATGCTTAAGTTTTCTGAGAGCATGACCTTAATTTCGGGGATAATGTTATGACAACAAGATTCGACTCCTATACTTGGACCTCATCTTTGCATCCAACAACTCTGAAATTAACAGTGGAAGACAGGATACCCTGTCTGCCCTCCAAAGGTCTCTATCCTTCACAAAACTGAAATGCAGAATGCCTTTTGATGCCCCAGGGTTCGCTGTAGTACCTTGCCCTTCCTCATCTTTATGTGACTTCTAAATCAATCATTTTACATATGTGTGAGAAGTTGTTTTGATTTGCTTTAATTCCTGCTAAAGAGAATTTTAATTTACATTTCAATCACTGGGAAAAAATTTTTTTGAGCAGGCCCTGGGGATAGAGCAATGAACACAGCAAACAAAATCCTTATTTTTATGATGCTTAAATTCTAAATGTGGAACACCAAAAATTAAAAAAAGAAAATAAATAAAAAGCATATTTTCTAGTAAAGAAGCAATTTCCCAAAATAATATATTCAATTTTGTCTCTCAATTTTAATATAACATTTTAAACAAACTATCCTTCCCTCCATACATTGCATTCTAGGCCAAGAAGCTTAATAGTCATTGAAATGTTTTAATGAAATATAGATTGATCAAAATGGTGTAATTCCTATGATGTAATTCCTCAGTGGTGGTAAGTTGAATGAACTATCACTTGAAAGTTGATACTAGGTTTACCCAATAATTGTATTGCCCAATTATTTGCATATTGATGGGGCTTTGGGAATATCACAGCATCCAGTACAGCTTTTTTTCACAATATACATCAAGATTGCGTTTCCAATTAGACCACTGGAGTAATAGGCACATTCACTGGGGAGATGAGGCCAGGTCAAAACAAGGAATCACATACAGCTCTAGCTGCAGAAGAGATTTGAATGCTACAAGATGCTGAGATGCTTGAGGATGGTACCATGTGTCCCCAACAGAGAAGATACTAAATAAATGTTTGTGGAATGAAAGAATAAATAAATAAATACATAGACCCATATAGTGAAAGCTAGCATTTTCTGTTTCTTCTTGCTCCTTACTGGCTCTGAGGAAATACGTCACGTAATCTTAGACAATCATTTCCTCAGAGATAAAGAAAATGACTTTAAACCAGAAGGCATTTCAGAAATCACATTGTGACTTTACTACATACATTAATGAGTATTGGGTGATGTTTCAGATTAATAGGTCGTATGCATCGTAGCTGTAAAAATAAGTACTATTGTGTGAAGTAGCTAATGTCTAAAACGTAATGGACAATTTCTAATATAAACATTTTCAGGGACATTTTAGTAGTAATATTCCCTTTCTCACATCTTTTAATACAGACATAGACCAAAAAAAAATCAGTTAATCTATCTATTTATCTACTCCTTTTCATTGCTGAACCCCAAATTGACTCTGAACAAGTAGTCCCATTGACTCTAGCTAGCTTCCTTTCTTGACTGTTTAAGAATCACCTACAGTTTGCTTTTGAGCCCTTTGCAAGATATTCCTCAAATTCTTTTTCAGTCCAATTTGTTTTGCCCTGCCATGTTATACTTTGTAGATATTTAGTTGTCTTTAGATAAACCAATATTTAAGTTTCAAAGTTATCTTCTTCCCTGTAGTAGCTGCTTTGACTTTGCCCATTACCGGTACTATGAAAATTAAGTAATATATCAATACTTTATATACTTAGTATACTTAAGCTTATCAATTAACATAATTATTTTAGCTATAATTAAAATATAAAATTTATTCTCATCAAATATGCAGATTTCACAGAGCTGGAAAGCAAAGTACTATAATAAAAGCTAGATTAAATATCATTCGCTAGGAGGGGTTGGATCTCAAACTCAAAAGATGAATTCAAAGCCTTGTATTTATATTCAAAAAATTCATTGCATAAGTACAGAAGGGAAAGATATGAAACATAGGCAAAATTTACTTGGAAAAAAAATAATAAATTAGAGATTTAACTGCAAACTCAGTGGGATCAATACTGAGATGGGACAGCTTAAAAATTAAATCGAGTTTTAGCTGGGCTGATAATGTCACATGAAATTACAGTTCTGCTGTAATCTCATATTTCTCAATGTCTATTCAGGAATATTTCTCATCTAAATACTACTTTTTTTTTAAATCACTAGCAATGTTTTACAATGTTACTGCTTGATCAACTTGACTCACTGAAGTATGTGCTAGAAAAATTGGAGCTACTTAATAGTGAGATAAAGTGCTCCACTAGGGATATCCAAAGAGGAGAGAGAATGAGAGGGCAAGTAGAAAACGTGGAGTCAATGAGGTGAAAAGGAAGACCTGAACAAAAAGCAATAAAATACTCTTCAATCAAATACAGATGAAATGCTCTCCATTTTCCGTGGGAACATCATATGCTTACAACTGAAGGACAATATCAAGTCAATGAACTAAGTACATGTATCCATAAGTCACAAATAACTAAATGGGCATCTACATTTATCTTCTCTCTCACTGCCTGGATTAGATTTATCATTGCAAGTATATGCGTTGTTATTCTTTGCAAAACTGCCCAGGATAACATGAAATGCTAAGTGGTTAACATACAAGTAGGTCCTAATGACACATTTCAACAGTATATCACGACTGTTGGTGAAATGGTATCAAATGTATTTTATTTCTTTTTAGAAAGTATGACTTCTATAATGTGCATTTCAGCAAATGTGTTATTCATGGCATTTTTTAAATTGCATATAACTCTTTCTCCATCTCCAGAGTCATATGCCACTTCCCAAAAAAATAATTCTCCAACCTTCTGAAGAATATATCTGAAGGTATATTCTGTGTTTGGTGTGTATGTGAGAGATAAGAGAGAAAATGCATTATTTTTTACATTTTATCTGTTTGTGTACTGATTTAAAATACTGTTATTATTATTAAAATGTGTATTTTGCAATAATTATATCATGATTCCACTAAAATCTACCTGGCAACTTAGTTTCCTGTGATCACCTATGAGTGTTTTATGTTATCTCTAAATGCAGTGAACCTCACACAGTTGTAATAATTAAATGTAATTCCTTTCCTTATATTCCTGATACTTCCCCAAGTCATCTCAGCTCAAGCCACTCTCTAATTAAGAAGAGATGAAAAAAGTAGCAGGTATTTTGGCAAATTGCTTTTTAACGCTCAATAACATTGTTTCCCTCAAAAAAAAGTAAGCTATAGAAAATCCTTCTAAGATTCTTACTTTATTCTAGTAGTAGGACTAGTTCAGAGACATGGTACAATATCAAATTCAAATGCACTAATACTACAATAATAAGGCTCACTTTTAAAACATCGCTGAACATTAGAATATAATTTAATGGCTGAGTGGCTAAAAGAATTTAATCTCCTTCCTTCCGCATGGCACAAGAATTGCTGCTACTCCCAGCCGCATCCGGTCCAGCACTTGGGGGGGGGGCGCAATCTAGCTTGAGCAGTTTGTCAAGGTTTGTCAAGTCTAGAAGGAAGCATGTGATGTAAATGTATTACATGTACATGAAACCACCATTTCCTTTCCTAGGAATGTTTTGTCTTGACATTGCCATCTTTTCTTTTCCTCCAAAAGGAAAGATAAACAAAATTGCAAAGAGCTATCTTCATTAAATTCACATCATCCCCAAGTTCTATAAAGATGCAGCTAGACATAACCAAGTTTTAGACACACATATAAATTGAATCAAAGGGGAAGAAATAGGAAAGATTGAGACTATAATTCAGCGATTTAATGTTATCCTTGGATCAATCCAGACTGATTTTTTTCCTCACAGAATGATTTCAAGAAATTTCTCTATGCTATTATGCTCTCAAAAGGAGAATAATGAGAAATGAGGCAATGAATATGAGAATATGATACGGTGGCCATCATCAGGACGTTATTGATTACACCATCCATTAAAACACACAGAGGCCTTTTAAGAGTACCCATGAGAAAAATTCCTCTATGATTTTAGTACCAGAGAAAATTCTTATTTTTGTCTTACAGGAACAATGACTCTTTCAGCCCTTATGTTTCTCTGTTTGTTCTAGCTACTGGAAAGTCCAAGCCAAAGTTTTAAACCACTCTTACAAGTGAAAATGACTTTCTGTTATGCTTTTGTCCCCTAATCTTTCATTTAGCTCTGCATTATTATCTTATTACTTCTTCCCTCATACCTCATGTCTGTCTGAAAGTCGACCCAAATTCTCTCTTTTTAAAAAATGTATGGAACAAAGTGCAACATAAATAAATAGTACATTGGGATTCTTGTTATATTTTAAAGGAAATCATTATAATTCTTTAAAAGATTCTTGTTCCTACTTTCAACGGAATGCCTTGTGGTTCTATATACAAATTTCATTAAGCAATACAAAAGAAAATATCTTCCAAGACAATGTCACAGACAGTGAGGGCTAGTTCTACATAACTCTTTCTTGTTTGACTCTTTGATCAATAGTTGAATATACCCTTGCCTTCTGAGTACCACACTTGCTTGAGTTTCTTTCTACCATACTAATTGTGAATTCCCAGTCTCCCCTCTCGTTCCTGAGATCATAATTTTGGAATGCTTAGCCTTTGGTCTCTTTTTTGTCTACTCTCCCTTCCTTGGACTCACATCCAGTCTTATAGCTTTAAGTACCATCAGTATGTTGGGAAGTCCCAAATGTGTGTTTTGTGTGTGTGTGTCTTGCCAGCCTAGACCACTCTTCCAAATTCAAGACATATATCCAACTGACGGCTCAAAATCTCCCCTTGGATATCTAATAGCATGTCAAATTCAAAATGTATTTCTAAAACCAAACTCAGGATTTTCCTCCCTAAACATGCTCCACCTGTAGCCTTCCTCACTTCAATTGTTGGCAACTTGATCCGTCCAGTTGTTCAGGTCAAATCCCTGGAATTATCTCTGACTCCCCTCTTTCTCTCCCAGTTGGCATCTAATGCATCAAGAAATTCTATTGGTTCTACCTTTAAAATATTTCCAAAAACTCATCAAGTCATACCATTTCTCACTGTGCCCAGCCTCCCTAGAGTCTATTCTTCAAGTGGAAGCCAGAGTGACCTTTTTAAAACCTAAGTTGAATCATGTCACTTATCAGCTTCAAGCCACAGAGTAATTCTCAACTTAAAATGAATCCAAAGTTATTACAATGTCTCACAAGACTCGACAAGTTCTAGCCCCTCCAATACTTCTCTGACTTCATATCAACTTCCCCCTCCCCAACTGTGCCCAGCCTCACTGGCCTCCTTACTGGGAGAACACACCAGGCACCCTCATTGCCTTAGAGTCTGCGTTCTAAGCTACTGTCTCTGCCTGGAAAGCTCTTCTAGATATGCCTTGACAACTTCCTCACCCTCTTCAGGTCTTGCCATGAATTTCACCTACTCAATGACAAACAATTTAACATTGCATCCTTCCAACCTCCTCCCCTACATCTTCCACCTCTCCTAATCCCCCTTATTTTGCTCCAGTTTAATTTTTTTTCCCCATAGCACCTATCACATTTTAACATACAATATAATTCACTCATTTATTGTGTTTGCCATTTTTTTCTCTCTCCCTTCACTAGAATGGAATTTCCAGAAGGACATGAATCTTTGTTTTAGGCTCTGATGTTCTCCAATCATCTAGAAAAGAACTTGGAACATAGTAGGTCCTCATTAAACATTTTCTGAATGAATAAATTATGAGAGGCTCATAATGTGATTAAGGGAAGAGAGTTAAACTATGAGAGTTTAACAAAATATACTTGTGATATTGGAAAATTCTGAATTCTGCCATGTATCAAGTCTGTTACCTGTACATCACTAACAATAATAGAAAACATTAGTTCTAAAGAACTTCAACAAAAATACATTAAGCAAAAGGTTTCTCAAAAGTTTACTTATACTCTGAGCCCACAAAATTCAAAATAGAAATATTAGCTGTTTCTCAGTGATCTACCTGACATATTAAGAATATTTCCCAATTTATTCTATTATCTTCTAATGTTTTGCTATATACCTTCTTTGTTAGGGTCATTAATAGTGCAGTTCTGATCAGAATAACCTAATTGCTGTTGATAAATACCCTTAAAACTAGCAAAAACATCAGGATAAATTCAGTAACTAAATACTCCTCTCTCTTTATCTGTGAACATAAATCTATGACTCAGTATTAAAAGTATTTTGCCTCTATCCTCTAAAAGTCATAACAGTTCTGAGTCTTCACAGAATAAAAGAATAAAAAGGCTCAAGCATTTCCCTAATGATTCTTATTATACATTTTTAATACACAACTTTTTAACATTATAACTTATTATAAAATACAACATAAGTAACTTAACCATCACCATTTCCTAACCTTAAAGGGCAGCAAACACAGGGGAATCTAACCCAAGAGGACTTTTGTTACTTTATTAGATGTTCTGGGACAAACTGCAATTCACAACTTTGAGGAGAACGTCATGGCCACCCAAACCTGGGCAAATTTCCTTCTACTGTATTTTTTTAAGGATACTACTCTGAGGAACAAGAACAAGAGGACACAGGTTAGTTTATGGAACTTACTGAATACTCCTCTTATATTAGAGTACAATTAGATATAATGGAAAAAAAATAAAAACCTGAACTATGTGCTCAATCTCTAAAATCAGAGGCCCTACGTTCTCACTCGAATCCACTGATACTTCACTTTCTGCATGAAATAGAAGCCATCATTTTATTTTTGAGTAGTTATCTGTTTTAAAGCCATGAATAAATATGATTAAAGTAGTCAGACATCTCGAGATTGAAATACGAATCGTGGACCCAAATCAAGACCCTTTCATTTTCTGTGTTAATGAAGGGGAACACAGTGAATAATATACGCACATAAATCCATTCAGACACATACTGATCAGTCTTAACTCATCCTTCAGTATCTTTCATAGCTATTCTTTCCATTCTGCTTGACTGTCACTGCTCCCTGCAGTTCAAGTGCCCACCACGTTATACAGTCTTGCTACAAAGCTTCCTCTCTCTCCTTGCGCACTTCAGGGTTTCCTCCTCTTTAATTCATTTTCAGACAACATTCTCAAGCATCATTTTGATCTGGAAACACCTATGATTTCTAAAACACTCCCCCTGGCTTTCAGAGTCTCCAAGGATTTACTTCCAACAAACATATTCAAACTTAATTCCCAATGGCCCATTAGCATTGACAGGAAAATCCAACTTTCATCAGTCCTGTACCTTTAGTAACAATGCCCTTGTCAGCAGCCATCAGGACAATGACAAGCCCCCAAGTACCATGGCTAGGGTCCCCTCACTCCCAGGGAATGTCCTCCTTGCCTGGCCCCCACTGCATCCCACTCATCCAAATTTGACCTTCAGGACCTGACTCAACTCCATGGAAAATTTATTTCCTTTAGTTTTATTTAGTTCATGATCATTTTTGTTGTTTACTTTTGCCAAAAGACCTATGGCTTTGGAAGACAAAGCTTACCATCTTTAATCTTTAAAAGCTTGTCTATTACGGTAAAGTGATAATGGACAGTTAGTGAATGTATTGGAGTATGTATTGTAAATTCTTAAAACGTTGTTTTCTGATGCCTCAACATCCCCACAGACAGGTTGTGAGCAGCACCCCTCCCAGGGGACTAGGTGTCCCAGTAGGATAAGGGTGGCCCCCCGCCGCAGGTTCCGCTTCTTTCCCTCCCCATCCCCCCACTGTGACCTAGTGGCATTCAAATGCACCTAAAATTCTGCACCCTGACCCCCAGTAAAGGCACCTTCCACGGGTCCTCCCTCTCCCTCAGCTCCCCACCTGCCCTTGGTTGAGTTTACCCTTTGGAGCTTCTCCCATACGGTCTTTTGTGTGGTATGTCTTGCCTCCCAATTTAGGACCTGTGCGTATAATACATCTCTCTCACTTTCCTATGTCTCTCCACCTCTCCATGGTGTTATTTCATGTCCATACCAGAATGACCATCACAGGAACCTCATTTTTAATTCTTACAATGCAGCGTATATAAATCATCCCCCAATAGAAATGTATACATGTGAAAGTTTGTTCCTTTAGTCACTAATTTTGCCAACTACAGTTTTCATTTGTCTACACATGTTGATGCTGACAAAAAATTCGCCAATATGGACTTCTCCACACAGGTAATAGAACATTAGTGATGACTTCATACCATCACCATCACACAGTGGTACATTAGCTGCCAGACTGATAAATTATTGCTGCTCTCAATAAGCTTACTTCTAGAAAGAATACTACAATATAGGTGCTCGTTAAAATTTTGTTGAATAATTGCTTCCGTGTATGCAGGCATGAGTGAAAAAATTACAAAATATGTTACAGGTCATAGGAATGCTATATTTAGAGAATGAGTGACTTTTTACTGAAAAATGTTTTTAATTTATATATTTAATTTAAAATATATTTAATTTAAGAAAAGCATATACCCATGACTCAATGTCTATTTTGTATTTTTGACACTTAAATATTAGGTACTGTGTACCAGATGCTATTTGAAGAACATAAAAATGATAATGTAATCCTCATAATAACTTCATATCCATTTTATGGATGAGAAAACAGAGGCACAACAAAGTCTCATAATCGGTAAGTGGCTGAGCTAGGATTCAAACCCAGACAGTCTGGCTCCAAACTCTGTGCTCTTAGTGACTATGCAATGTTGCCACTCTGAGATTTTATTTTTAAAATAAAATATGCAATATCACCCAATGTTTAATACACCCTCTTTACAAAATGTGAGTAATGCATGTTTCTGACTATCCATGCCATGGGTTTTTGAAAGTCTTATGACTCAAACAGAACATTTTATTGAGTGTTCTACAAGTGAAAATGTTTTGAGAGCTTATTCGGCAGCCTGGCCCTGTTAAAGAATTTGAGAATTCTCTTAATTCCCCTCAACATGAGATAATGCATCAAAGAGAAACCAATTTCAGCTTACACGATTAAGCAAGTGCTACCAAGAAGTCCTCTGAGCCTTATTTGTATTCATATCACACAACTGGTATGCATATCGGGCATCTGCAAAACAATTTTACCCAAGAAGACACATTTCACCTGATGGTACCAAATAGAGATATCTTAAGAGAAGTTAGTGCTTCAAACCAGGAAAGTTTCCATACTTTTATCACAAATACAGAAAAAAAAATAATTATTTAAAGCCACTTGTATCCAATTTACGAGCTTGATGTTTGTTAATTAAACGTGACTTTGGATTTGCACAGAAAATGTGAAATACTCAGGGATGGCCATTTGCTGTCTCTGTCTGTGCTCTGTGATTGGCTTATGTAGTTCATGGTCAGAGCCTCCTGCAGTTCCCATCCACATTTTTGACTGGCTTATGTAGCAAAACGATTTGTTATGTCTAGAGACCATCTCCATCCCATCCCACTCTTCCTTGTTAACCCAACTCCAATTTTGTTGAGATGGCAACATTCTCAGGGCAGGGGTACAGCTCCAGGGAATGAATCCTGATTGCTCCCAGCCCGGCACGGTTCTACCTCCCCTCCCCGGACCCTTGTCAGAGAGTGGTTTGCACATAGGCATGCTATCCACTTCTGAGCAGTGAGGTGAAGTCTGCTGGGACCTTCTGGTACAAAATTTCTCCCCTGAAGAAAAGAAAGATGCAGAGCCCTGACACCACTGAGTATTAAATCAGCCCTGGAACTACCTGTCTCTGGACTTCTTTTTATGTGAAATTATAAGGATCTACTACCAAAATGGCATTTAATATGCTCTTCTATCACTTGCAGTCCAAAGTACCTTAATTTACAGACCTTATTTGATTTGCTTTCCAACCTGCAAGGCCATTGTCCTAAGTATGCACATGCTACTGTACCTTAACCTTTACATTAACAGAATTTCTCCTCACAGATACCCGATTCTTTTTGCTTTCTTTCATATGTAAATTATATTGATTTAAATGAAAATATAATAATTAGAAGATAAAATATATGTCTGGAAAATTTTTGATGTCTAAATTGTAATGGTGACTGCCATCACTGATTAAGATGGATTAAACTGTCCCTGACAGCAAGAAATCTAGCCAATGTTCTGATTACGCACATTCAGTTTGCGCAAATATTCAGAAATAAGGTCGTATTTTTGTCAAGCACTTGCGTGAATCCCTGTGAGCACACAATTTTCCTTCTCTGAATTCTGAAGCATGCTTACCACCTGCAGATACTGAGAAAACTGACAAATAGCTTCTGACAAATAGGCAACTATTCTATAGCAACATGACACTGGGAAACATATACTGTGCCGAATAGCATTTTATATTGAAGAAAATACACTAAATTTTCACATTGTAGGTCACGTTTATATCATATTCGGAGAAAAGCTTCCCTCTTTTTCTTTTATAATACCCTTGTAACAACCTCAATCAGAAATCCAAGGGGAAATTAAACAATATGCAGTGACAGTCTTAAATTAGAAAATTGTTCCCTGGCTGGACCTCTTACTGAGTTTGCTAGGACTGTGTACTTCAATTTGAAGAGACAACAATGGTCACAGAAGACGTGCAGGATACTATAATGGGTCCACGTTTTGGAAACAAACATCAGGAAGGAGAAGCAAGGTTATTCAAACATGAAATAAATATTGTCAGAATGTATTTCAGTGAGGAAACTACTGCATCTTAAAGTCGTGGGATAACACACTTTGGATTCCAAATAGATGAAAGTGTTGCCTAAAATCCATAAAGCATGATTTTATAAAAAACAATATTGAAAGGAAGATTGGTTCCTGAAGGAGAAAACCACTTTGCAATCAACAGACTCATTGTGCTGGATGGCAGGAACCAGGCATCAGTGGGCAGAGATTCAAACAGAACTTAACTGGAGCAAACGTTTCCAGGTGGGACGAAAGCCACCCTTTGTCATGTCAGTATACAACTTCCGAAACTCAAAATATAACTCTCCAACAGAGACTTAATAAAAACTGAAAGACTAAGATTGAGCCCTTAGTCTTGTGTACCATTTATGTTACTGTCAGGATAAGTCCCACACATAGATACGAAAAACATTAAACATTCATAAAAATCCTTCTATCAACTGCCCACTTCCTCAAGATTTCATTTCTATCTTGAACAGATGGCAAGCCTATCAGTGTGTTCTTTATGACCAGAACATAAACACTGTCTGATTAAATCATTCTGAAGCCAATTAAAAACTCAACATTTACTTTGAGTAAAACATATCTACAATAAGAGAGCAAACATGGGGAAATGTAGTCAATTTATTGCCCCATCTCCTGAGAAAAATTTGACATAGTACAATGTATTAATAGAAGAAATAATTTACCTCAGTTTAGCTATCTGTTTCCACCTGAGCTCTCAAATGAAATTGGCCAGAGATGTTAGAATTCCTTTCTCAAATATGCACTGGAATTCCCCAATGATAAAGCCAACACACACATACACACAGGCTAATTTAAAATCTTGATTCCCACTACAGAAAGTAAATAAATAAAGCAGATGCTACTCCAGCAAGAGTCTGGGTTCGGCTTATCTTGTAGCCACTTGTAGCTCAAATATTGAAAACTCCAGGCACTATAACGCATTGACTACCTTACATTACTTCATTGACTCTTTATAACAACCTATTAGGAAGGAGCTAATTATTACACCATTTGACAGATTAAGAAACCGTATCTTTGTGTGGTTAAGCAACTTGCCCAATATCACACAGTTAGTATGTGAAAGAGTTGTGCTTTGTACCCATGAGTTTTGATTCCAGAAGACATGCTTCAAACTCTATGCCCTCTCTAAGAGAGTAAGTTTTTCTAAGCCCTTTTAGAGAATTAAAATTAATAGATGAAGCTCTTTAAATCTACGTATTGCTAGAACAAATTATTTTCATGCATGGCATACAAACAACTGAAATATTAATCATAAATCATTCTCATTTCTTCATTAAAGCATTATGAGAATGTCTTTCTACTCCAAATTACTATGTATACTTAAAAGAAATAAAATGACTTTATAAATATTATATAATTCAGATTAGATAAAAAGATGATTTTAAATATTCATACTTTAGAGTTTTCATATATACTATAAAATATGAATTTTAAATAGTACAAATGTTATATTAAAATGTAAATGAGTATCTAATATATCTGAAATTCATCACCAGAAGAGCATATATTATTGATACTTGACATGACCTAACTATAAACAATTCTAGGCGCTTGAGAGAATTTATAGGCATGGCCCCAACTGGGACACAGCACTTCAGTGTTAAAACTGGGGAAGGCACAGGGAAACTGAGGTAAGTTGGTCCCCCTAATTCTGGAAGAGTATCAGGTACCAAAGAAAGCCACTGTCCAGGAAAGACACAAATATCTGAGAAAAGATCCTTATGATGTGATTTAATGCTAGAAAAATGTATATGGAATTATGTACTTTCTTGTGAAATTGGGCAATTATAATTTTTTCTGCTTAATCAGGCCCAAATTTTCCCTACAGCTGGAGAATAACTTTTAAAAAAATGTTTGAATGGTCAAATATGACAAAATTCCTCTGCTCAGCTTTGCTTGATCTGAGAGATAAAGCATCACCCAAAATTATCTTTACATGCAGCTGTAACTGACATATCCAATATTTACTACTTTAACACATATTTAATGTACATTCTGATTGGAGGATGTGTTCTACAAATTCATGACATCTGTGATGTTTGGCTAAAATTGTCTCACGATGGTCCAACTGAGGAAATGTCCTACCGTGCATAGCCGAAAAGGCTATGTTTAAATTTTATTACTGATATTTAGTAGATGGTAGCAAAGATATTTCAATTAAGTTAAAGTTGAATTTAAGATTGAATTTCACTATTTCATGGCCATCACAAATAAAACTAGGTTTAGACCCAGTCCCTTCATAAATTTGTCCCAGTGACAACAAATTAAACTAGGCAAATAAATTAACTGATTTAATTAAATTCATCACAACTAGAAGAAAAATAATTAAAACTGCAAAAAGAAATTGCATTTTTAAAATACAGCATAGATCTTAGAAAATAATATTAAGTGAGAGACATTGTCCCAAAATATTACATACAGTGCAATACCTTTCTAGAAAGTTAAAAACAAAAACAAAAAACAGAAACAAACAAACATAAATGCTTTTGAAGGGATACATGTAAATGCAATGAAACCGTATAAAAAGGAAAGAAAGAAAGAGTTACCAAAGAAATGAGAAAGAAGTAGGGACCATTGGTTTAGTTTGGGTTTGGTGTTCATAGTGCTTATTACATTATTTTACATAAAAATAAATAAATATATGAATGAGTGAAAGCAAGCCATGCCTAGAAAATGAAGAGAGAGTGTCATGTAATAAGGGTTACAATATTCCCAATTCTGAGCACTTAAAGCTTCTTAAAATAATATGTAAGCTTATCACCCTATTTAAATCCTCACTACTGGAGTCAGGGAGAACAGGTAGAAGATCCAGATTTATCTTCCTATCCCCAGGGTTTTCTGCCCCATTTCAACCTACATAACTCTGATACATTCTCTCAGAACTTCAGAAGCTTTATATGTATGATGCACAGAATAACAACCAGGTCAAGAGCTCCTATAATGCTGTCCGGGTCTTCCTTCTCCATCGCTCACTGCTTCCTTCATGCCAGTCCCTGGTTCTGGGTACTTCCCTATCATTCAGCATCTCCTCCTTCCTGAGTCCTACTTCCCTTATAAGGCCTGGCGCAAGGACCACCACATCCACAAATTGGCTGGTCTGAAATCTGTCTCCACTCTGTGCCCCAGAGCACAGTATATGTATCTTTATCATCGAATTTATCTATAGCATCCATTTTAATATTGCTAATTTAGCAAAATTTTATTGACTATTTACCACTATTAATGAGGCAATATACAAGTTTGGAAAAAATATAAGCAGAGCATATACAATACCCTCAAAGATTTTATAATCTAGAATTATTTATATTCCTGCCTTACTTGATAATAAACAAGGCAGTATCAATAGATATCACCTTTGAATGTTTCCTAGCACTTAGGAAAGAATCACCATCCTAGGCAATGCTTGTCCTCTATTTCAGAAAAGAGGAGCTGAGTTTGCTGCTCTTCACTGAAAGCTGCTTTCCCAGCTGGCCAGAGATATTCCTGCATTTGTAGCTCTCTTTTTACATGTATTGGCAGAAATTCAAAATGTTAAAGGTCTTTGCACCTGTAATATTCGTCTTCAACCATAGTTTAAAAAAATGACTGTACCAGCTAAAAATACATATGTCCTAACTCCATTGCAGCTATAGGTGACCATGTGACATAGTTCTTAGCAATGAAACAGAAACAGAAATGTGCTGAGAGGAGCTTTCACAAATAGACTATTTTTCTAATCAAAAAAAAAAAAAAAAAAGTGGACACCCACTTTCTTCTTCTTGCCCTTCCCCTCTTTAAGATACATACCCATTACATACATAATATACATTGTATACCCATTATATATTATATACCCATTAGAGAGAGAGAAATGATGCCCAGAGTTGGTACAGCCACTCTGTGACCATAAGAATAAAAGTCACCCTAGGGTTGGAGGTTGAGAAACTAGAAGCAGCCTTGGTCCCCAGTCACTTCCTTGACCAGCTGTGTTGGCTCTGGACGGCTTAGCTCTAGACTTCTGGTCACGTGAGAATGAAAGGCTCTATCTGGTTTGGCCATTGTGGTGTTTTCTTACCTCAGCCTAAAGCAGTTCTAACTGACATAACATCCCTGCTTACAAGCAATAAGCAGGCTGAATTCACTTCCTGTTCAAAGAATGAATAATAAATGCAAAGAAGGTGTGAGGACCAGAAAATTTTTCTTTAACGTAAAAGAACATAGCTTTAAGAATGGATTCCTTTAAAAGATACTTCAGGAAATGTGATTTTAGAAACACTGTCTCTGTTCACAATACAATTCAAAGTATAGACCTTTGAAATAAGAGCTGAGAGATGAGAGGGTAAGACAAAGTACTGATATGAAAAAGGAATTTGGCTAGGAGATGAGTTGAAATAAAAAGGACATAAATTAAAAGTAAAATGGCAAAAGTAATATCTTCATGAGATTAGAATCACTCAAGATTAGATTCACTGAAGAACAAAGCCAACACTGGTGAAAATTGAATAGTCATGTGTAGAACAAATTTGAGCAGCTGTCTCCAATATATAAGAAACTAACAGAGATTAAAATCATGAGAGAAGAAAAAGTAGATGTAGTTAATGGGAAAATGATGTGCCACATCACTTTTGTTCTTGAAGAAGAAGCCATTTGAACAAAAACTTAATAAATCTGAGTTATAATAGGACTACATACTATAATATAATTATAATTATACATATTTAATATAACAGTGCAATATATTCCTATACAAAAGAAAGGCTTGAGTCTAAAAATGAAAAAGTCTCAGTGATTAACAAGCAATATTAATAAAAATGAAAACCTGAACTGATACTGTTGAACTTCATGATTTCAAGGCTAAAGAAAATACATTATTTCTTAACTTAGCAGAAAAGTTGTCTACAAAAGAAAAAAAAATCAGACTAACGTCAGACTCCTCCCCATCAAAAAATGGCAGGAAGCAATAAGCCAACATCTGTTCTAGAACCATCTAGAGTTCTAGGTGGTAAAAATTATAACCCAATATATCCCTACATAAAATATTTCTTGTATGTGAAGATCAAAGAAATATATTATCAGATATGCAAGAATTCAAATGTCAATTATATTTTTGAATATGAAAAACTTAAACTTCAAATTCTAACCACCCGGAGGATTAATCATAAGTGAAGAACTCCATAGTGAAAACACTAAAAATACCTATCTTAAGAAAATAATAAAATACCAAATATATGCAGAAAATTTTCAGTATATACATGTTCATCACAGTATTATTTATAATAGGTAAAAAATGGAAACATCTGCATGACCAGATATGCAAAATTGGTTAAATGGATTATAGTACCACAAATGACAGACTAAGACATAGCCTTTTTAAACGACATACTCAAAAAATAGTGAAAAATATGAGCAATCGTTGCAATATATTGATAAATGAAATAATTACAAAATGTATGTGCAGAATGATAATAATTGTTTCAATAATATGTGCAGCTGGTTAGAAAAATATTAAAAGTAGAACAAAATTCTTACTCTGGTTTAAGATATGCAGATGTTTCTTCTTGAATTTTTTGTGTATTTTCTCTAATAAATGAAAAACAAATCATATTTTTAATCACCTCTCCCTTTCTTGCTTTTGGGTGAATTTATAGCAGTTTAGTTCTAGTGTCTTCCTTGTGGCTTTGGAAGCTTCTATCACTTTCAGTAATGTTTGGAGTTGAGATAAGAATTAATAACATCATATCACTTATTAGGTAAAATGACTATGTTCTGATCTGTTTTATTGCAACTGACAATTCATAAATCAAATTTGTCATTTTGCCTATGATGAGAAAATACTGGGCAATATATGTTCTAATAACTTTCTTTAAAAACTGTGAAACTCAGAATCTGAGCATATGTTTTCAATATGCAGACCTATTCAGCAGTACTTTTTGTTTTCAGTATGAAGCCATAAATTTTTTGGAACTATAAGTTTGCCTCCAGCCTTTCCATTTATCCTATCACTCTGTCTTTCCATTTTTGCTAAATTTCACTTAGCTGATTGATACTTTTATATACTTAATATAGGTTGGTACTTAAAGAACATATAGTAGAATCATAGATCTTTATTTAGTAAGCATTGCACTTTTCTATAGTAAACAGAGCTATAGGTTTAATTGAAGAGGAAAATCATTTTATTTTCTTTCAGCTATTTTCTAGAGTGAGAAAGATTTTCATGGTAAAGCTTAGCACAGTATTAGCCTTTGGCAGTGAACTAGGGAGATGAGGCTGTCAGTTCAAAGAAATACATGAACTTGAAAAAACGGATTGTTGATGTTATTATCTGGAGGTTAGTTTATGGGCTCCTGGGTTCTTAACTCCCCCCAGACACACAGAAATTCACAGTGAGAGCCTCAAGCAGACCCAGGTAGCACTGATTCTCCGCCTCACCTTTGCTTCCCCATTTGCCATGGGGTCTGCACAGGAGTTGGTGAGAATTCCTCAACTAAACCCAAGATGAAGCATCCAGAGTGTGACATTCTAATTCCCGCTCTGCCCCTGGCTTATCAGCGATCTCAGATAAGGCACTTATCTGGTCTCTGCCTAAAGCCATCTGCAAAGTGAGAATAATATTTTGATCCCAGCTCTCTAGGATACTGTGATGGTTAACTGACAAATTATTTTGAAGTTAAGAAGAAACAAAGATATGCTTAGAGTTGTCAGTTTATTCAAATAAACTCTTTAAAATCCTAGCTGTCATGACTTCCTCAGGCCCAATTACCCTGCAAATATGAGGAGGAAATAATTTGAGGAAGAAGGTTTTCAATAAGCAGAACCACATGTTAATTTTCAGATCAACAAATCCCTACTGGAACTTAACATGAAAAAGATTATTTTATCTTATCCATGGGTAAGCTTTCTTTCATTCTTTAATCAGATTTAACAATTCTTTTATTTTTATAAAATTTACCATGTTAATATTTGCATTATTTTGTGATTTTTCTGGTATCAACTTTTTTGCTGTAGTCACTTAAGCTTGAACGAGGCAGCAAATCAACTTCATGTATCTCTATAACCTTCTCTCAGCATCCTTCTTTTCTTTCGAAGTAGCCAACCCATCAGTGGTTATACTGATGCAGCTTTTTAATCAATGGTTGTCCTTTTAAACAGGTCATATAATATGGAGAATGTATCTTCTCCAACATATTTTTCCTTTAGTTTCTTACAAAAGTATAGGCTGCCATAAATTACATGATTGAAATAAGACAGCAGATACTATATGCTGAAAAAGGATTAAATTACATAAACACAAAATCCAAATGTTGTATTTTTATTGACAGGCAGCATAGCATTGGGGGGAGGTCCTCAATTTCTTCCTCTGAAATTGGGGATAATAAGGATAGTTATTACAAAGGTTAAAAGATCTAATCCTTTAAAATGATTACAACAGAGTCTGGCACATAATAGGTAATCAATAAACATTATCAACTACTATTATTCTATTACAAAAATATACAAATCCTAATCATACTGAAGTTCTGAATATCTAATAAATGAAACCTAACGTTACAGGTATTTTCAAATTCTACAGAGAACTAATGATGCAATAATATTTCTAAAATTCTTGTTTTAAAGATGGGATACTTAAAATTATCTACAAAATCAACGAATAATTTGATTATTTTTTTCAATGTTCTTTTTACGCAGACATCATGATATAATGGAGACATAATGACCTGACATAAAACACATTGTTCTTGCTTATTGGAAGTTTATATCCCGGTTTGCCTACCGCTGTGCCTAGCATATAGTGAATACTCAATACGTGCTACCTTTTATTATTTGCATTACTCCTAATATTTAAACAGATATCATAAACTGACTCATAATATTAGCTAAGTGCTAAATACATATTCTAGATAAGTGGGTGAGATGACCTCTAGATAGTTGTTCAAGGAAGACTTTGTGGCAGAATTAAATCTGAGCTCCACCTAGGTAGAAAGGATTTTGTGCATGTTGTTGTGCTATTCCGTACTATGCTGTATCATACTGTATACTATATGTGTACATCTGACATACATACTACAGTGAAGTAATCCATACAGCAATTATCTCAAGTCCTTCTCCCACAGTTACTACTGCATATGTTTTAAATGAAGAAAAAGAATATAAAAACTAAAATCACGGGACTTTCCTGGTGGTGCAGTGGTTAAGAATCTGCCTGCCAATTCAGGGAACACGGGTTCGAGCCCTGGTCTGGGAAGATTCCACATACCGTGGAGCAACTAAGCCTATGCGCCACAACTACTGAGCCTGTGCTCTAGAGCCTGCTAGCCACAACTACTGAGCCCATGTGCCACAACTACTGAGCCTGCGCTCTAGGGCCTGTGAGCCACAAGTACTGAAAAAAAACAAAAACTAAAACTAAAGACATAATGATATACTCAAATTCTCAGCAATGAGAAAAAGACCAAAAACCAGCAAGCTAATAAATAGATTTTCTGTGAGTCCTACTAGAGAAAAAAGACAAAAATCTAGCATGCAGCAAAATGCCAACAAAGAGAAGACAACTCAACTGGCAATAGAAACTACGTACTTTCTGTCACCCACTCTGTGTTTTCTTGTCTTGGTCTTCTGTGCTTTGACTTAAGAAAATGGAAAGAGCTACTCAAAAATGGGTTTGCTCACTCCCAAACCCAAATCTTCATTCCTGCCACCCCTGGATATCATCTTCTTGAACCCTGAACTTGTCTTATTCCATCTCAACACTGCCCAAGTGAAAACAAATTTCAACCCTGTTCCAGACACTACCTAATACAGTGGGTACGATCCTTACCATAATATTTAAATGGTTAATATTTTTGTATACTTACTACTTTTAAAGCTTTGAAAAAGCATATAAATAAGAGCCATAATGTGGTTTTAAGAAAGAGCCATGGGAAGAATATGCCCTCTCAGAGGAAGCATCATAAGGTCCTTGATGGCAGCAGAACACAGACCAGAGGTGACTGTGGACCTATAATGTTGTGCCCAGGTATTTTTTTGGAGTGGGAGGGGAATGAGTTCCAAAGAAATATATGAAATAGCTTTCACCCTCAACCACCTTTCTATCAGGGACAAAATACTTTCACAAATTTAACAGAGCACAAAACAAGATAAATGATGAGTGCTACATTTCTGAATTTCTAGAAGGCCCGGCAGCCTTGTTTGGTTCTGGATCCCCCGTGTGTAGCAATGCTCAGTGCTTGGAACACATTGGTTCTTCAATAAATGTGTGCAGAATGAATGGGTAAACAAGTTAGTAGAAGTGAGTGAGAGAAACGTTTCCTTTCAGCTATTCATTTCATCAAGGCTTCTTGAATCTCTACACTTAAAGCTCAGGGGCAGATCCTTTAGGGATGCAGAGATGGATTCCTTAAAAAAAAAATGAACTCTACCTTCAGAACTTTACACCTGGTGATCCTAACCTCTAAATGAAGTAAAAATTTGCAGGGCCACAAAATTTTTATTTTGTGAAAAAAGAGGAACAAAAACCAAGTACATCATTCAAGAGAGTAAGACTAACATGTCTCAGGTAAGATGGGGAAACAGTCTAATGGAATTGAAACATATTACATAGGAGTTCTATAAAGTGTCAGCCACATTAAATGCCAATACAATTAAATAAAATGAGATGGAAACTAACTGCAAAAATACTACCAAAAAATAAAGGTAAATATAGTATGTTTAAAAAAAAAAAAGATGAAAGGTCAACTCTGTAGAGGACAAACATTTTTATCTACATAAAAATTAGAACTTTCCGTTTCAGAATGGCAGACCTATATTTCTCTCTTCCTATTGAGGACTTGTTAAAATAACAATAAGAGCATAACAAAGTTACAATCCATCAACAACAAAGAGAAAAGATGGGAACCAGCAGTGAGTGGGGTCTATCCAAAACGTTCCATAATAATGAAAGCATACCACGTGGGAGGAAGAAGGAAGCAAGGGGTCCTGAGATTCCTGATGAGCGTCTGCCTGCTCTTTAGGAGTCTCAGAACCATCTTCACACTGCATGGTCTGACAGAGCATGGCAGTAAGAATCTGAGCATGAGGAGATGGGTTAAAGGTCTCTACATGGGATTTTCAACCCATACCCACTTCTATCTATTGTACACAGGTTTGCCAACAGCCAAACATGTACACTCTAGAGCAAAATAAAAGGTCTTTGCTAGTAATAATATAATACTAGAATGAGTTATCTGCCAGAGAACTAGCACAGCTAATAAAAGTGTTGAGCTCAGAGTAAGGTCCTCTGCATTCTGGTGTGTGGGATCCAGAATTTAAGACCAGCTCCCCTTCTGCCCTCCTTTAAAAAAAGCCTTACATCCTACTATTAGCCCTGCCCATATACCCAGAACTCTCTGTCAGGCTTTCTATTAAGTTATCCTTTGATGTGGACAAAAATTAATCCCATTGTTTCAAGTACCACTGATAGGCTGGTATCTCTCAAATCTATATCGCAATACCTGTTTTATGCTATTTTCAATTCCTGAAAAGCAAAGAACTCTTACTCCATCATCCCTCAAACCTCCTTCCTGCTCTATTTCATCTTAGTAAATGGCACATCACGCAACCGCTCAGTTGCTCAAGCCAGAAGCTGAGTCTTTGCTGATACTTCCCATTTCCTGGGTCCCTAAGCAAGTTCTGCCGAGTTTGACCCCAGCAGTTATCCTGAACCAGTCAGCCCCCTTTTACGTGCTTCACAGATGCCACCAAAGTCCAAGCCAATCTCATCTTCTACCCAGATACTCCCACAATAGCCTTTTAATCTCCCTACCTCCACCCTTGGCTTTTGTTCCGATTTCCTGCCATGCATTCTCCATTGAGAAGCCAGAGTGTGCTTTTAAAAATGTAAATCACAACTTGTTATGTCCCTGTTAGAATCTATCCAAAGGACTCCTTTCTCACTCAGAATAAAATCCAAACCCGTCACCAAGGCTGGAGGACCCCAGGTGACATGGTCCTGCCAGTGTCCCTCACTGCATCTCATGTATACTCTCTCCCTTTTCCTCATTCTGCTGTAAACATTCTTTTCTTGAATTCATTAGTGATTTCTGAAGACTGTCCCAACCTCGGGACATTTATAATCGTTGTTCCTGCTGCCTGACATACCTTCCCCTGGATCTTCACACAGAGACCCAGCATTTTTTCTTTCAGATCTCAGCTTCTTTAGACAGGCCTTCTCTGACCTCCTAGTCACTCTCTCACACGTGGATAAGTTCCCACAGTTAGAATTTTCTTCAGATTACTGTTATGCCAATTTATTATATTTAATTCTTGTCTAGTCATATTCTTCCCACTCTAAGATGAAAGCTCCATGGAACACAGTTGTCAGTTTTATTTACTACCATATCCATAGTGCCTAGAACAGTGCCTGAGGCACAATAAGTGCTCAGAAGTCTTCACTAAATAATTGATCAAAACTGTCTGGAAATGAAAGAAAAAGCCCAATATGAACCAAAATAATACCAACTCCAGAAAAGAGAAAAAAAAACAACTTATAAAGTATTTTAATTATTAACTCAGATTAATTTGAGAATGATATGGAACAATTAGAAAACAAGAGTTAGTAGACATGAGAAAGATTATTTCTAAAATATCAGTTTAGTAGAAGGATTGGAAAATAAAGGAATCTCTCAAATGTGGTATCAAAAAACATGATATGGAAAATATAAAAGACCCAGAAGATTTCTCCAGGTGGTATAGTATCCAACCAATGGGAATTCCAAAAATAGAAGCAGGGAAAATGGAGAGGAGAGAAGCTTACTAGGCAGCTCAGGCTGGCATAATAGAATACCACAGACTGGGTGGTGGCTTAAACAACAGAAATGTATTTTCTCACTGTTCTGGAGGTCCAAAGTCCAAGATCAAGGAACTGGGAGTGTGGGTTTCTCATAAGACTTCTCTTCCTGGCTTACAGACGGCTGCCTTCTTGTTGTGTCCCCACGTGGCCTTCCTCTGTGGGCAAATAGAGAGATCTCTGGTGTCTCTTTCTCTCCTTATAAGAACACCAGACTTATCAGGTTAAAATCCCACCTTCATGACCTCCCTTAACCTTAATTATCTCTTTAAAGGCCCTATGCTCACATTGGAGATTAGGGCTTCAACACATAAATTTGTGGGAAAGTGGGGGACATGATTCAGTCCATAACAGAAAGTAAATAATTTTTTAATCCATATAAGAAATTTTGCAAAAGCTAAAAGAAAACATAAATCTTAAAATTGAAAGAATTTAGTGAATACTAGGAAGTTAATTTTAAGTTTCACACCTTGTAGTGAAATTTAAGAACAGGATAAAGAGAATATGCTCATCCATAAGGCATTAAGCAGAGAGAAAAAACAAGGTGCCTACAAAGAAACAAGAATTATACTTGCATTAAACTTTTAATAAGCATCACTGGGTGTTGTAAGACAATGGAGATGACAAACCATTTTCAACCTAAAATTCTCTCACCAGCTTAAATTATTAACTATGCAGGCAAAATAAAGTTTCATTTTCAGGCATACAAGGACACTTAAATTTTACATTCCACACACCTTAATTGAGGATACCATCCAGCAAAGTGAGGAGTAAACCAAAAAGCATCAGGAACAGTAGGATCAAAAATAGTGAAGTCTAAGCAAAGCAAAAAATAAATAAAAAATAAAAAAATAAACAGGGGTTCCCAGGGTGAAATAAATCAGCCCAAAGAGGAATGCAAAAAGAGGAGATTCTAGAAAGGCAGATGGTTCATTTAATTTTATTTTTGTTTGCACTATTATAACTTCATGGATCTTGTTCTCTGCAGAAAGAAATACTGTGCCTTAAATGCATGTTGTCTCTTACATAGTTTTTTATTTTGTTAATTTTTCTCTGGAGTTTCTAATTATTATGCTTTTGAAATTTTCACTAAGGTGAAGCACTACATGAAGTCTAAACATACAAGAGACTGGGAGAAAAATATGTGCAACATGTAGGACAAAGAATTTATATACAAAGAACAAAAATCATTTTATATATAAATGCAAGCAACTCAATAGAAAAAATGAACAAAGACTATGAGGCAACTCACAGAAGAGGAAATGCCAGTAAACACTTGAAAAGTTGCTCCTTTTCATTTATAGCCCAAGAAATACAAATCAAACTAGCTATGAGGTATCATTTTCATCCATAATATTAGCAAAAAATAAAATTTCGATTACATCCAGAACTGGCCAGCAAATGGGTAAATATTCACTCACATGCAATACTGATGCAAGTCTGAACTGTTATGAGCATTTGGGAAAGTAATCCAACAGTGTCTATCAATGACTAAATGCACATATCCTCTGACTCAAAATTCCCCTTTTGAAATCAAATCAACAGTATAAAAGCATTAGTATACAAGAATATAGCACTTTAGTATCTACTGAAGTATAGTTTACAGTAACAAAAAAAAATCTTAATAGTGATATAGTTAAATAAAATTTGCACTTCCATAAAATAGAGTATTAGGCAGCTACTTTTAAAAATGGTTAGATCAGTGATTTGGAAGGAGATTTATCGTAGATTATTAAATTTTAAAAAAGCAAATTTATAGAAAGCAAATTTCAAAATGTATATGAAGTTAGATCTTATTTTTGAAAGAAAAAGAAAGCCATATATGTAGGCATATGTGTATGTGCATATATATAAATATATATTATTAGCAGAAAGAAAAATATGAACATATACACATAAGACCATTAGCAATAATAGCCTCAGGGGAGTGGGAGGTGAGAGGAGTGTAGCAAAGAAAAAAGTTTTCTTTATACACCTCCATATTGTTTACTAATTATAAGAAACATGTAATTCTTTTCTTAATTTAAATTCCAAACAAAATAAGGAGGGAAAGTCCAGTGAAATTAAAAAAAAAAAAAAAAGACAGAGACAAAGGACAAAAAGGAAGAATCAATTATGGACTTAAACACTACCCAAAAAGCAGGGGGAAAAAATCTCCACATGCATCGTTTGTTCTTTAGAAGAACTCATGGACAACATGAAATCAATGAAACAAGACACCCAAGATGAAAGGATAAGACAACAGAATAAAGTGAAAAATGAGATTGCAAAGCGAAAAAGACAAACTGGAGATCAAAATATCACTATTACAAAAATAATAAATAAATTTGAAACAGCATAAACAGAATATATGGGGCCAAATACTGAAATAGAGGCCAAATGAGCACAGAGAACAAAGACAAATAGATTACGAAGTTCTTAGGAGAGAGTTAATAGATATATCAGACAGAAAATGATGATCCAGCAGAAGAAAACCAATTGTTCTTAATTTTAGGGAAATCTTGTATTCTATGCTATAAATGGAAGAAGGGAAAACAGTTCATTTATATATTAAAGAAAATGTCCATGAGATGCAAGAAAAAAAATGGATCTGCTGATTAAAGAAGGCTACAGTGTTTGGGAAATAAAAATAAATATTAAACAGAAGCATCAAAACTGAGACATACACTGAAAATTTTTCTGGAAAAGCAAAAGGGAAAAAGGAAGGAAGGAGAGAGGAAAGAAGAGGAAAAGAAGGAAGATGGGAGGGATTAAAAGAGGCAGGGGCAGGGTGTGTAGAGGTGGAGGAGTAGTAAACAAGGCAGGAATACAGCTAGTACAGCTAAAGAGAAAGTTTGATTGTCAGAACATGAGAGTGAGTGGTTTCCACTATTGTCACCCTCTCTACTACCTCTCTTTCAAAACCTGGCCTGAGGGCAGGGAGTTGCAAAGCTTATCACATTTGCCCAAGTTTAGTTAGGTGAAATATAGGCATTTGTATTTTAACTGTGAATAAAGCTTTAAGTCATTAAAAAAGAAAGTTAATGGGTTGTAGCAACATGGATGAAACTAAAGACTATAAAACTAAGTGAAGTAAGAAAGAGAATGACAAATACCATATATCACTTGTATGTGGAATCTAAAATATGGCAAAATGAACCTATCTACAAAATAGAAACAGACTCATGGACATAGAGAACAGACTTGTGGTTGCCAAGGGTTGCGGGGGGGGGGGGGGTGCGGCTAGGGAAGGACTGGGAGTGTGGGATTAGCAGATGTAAACTATTATATATAGGATGGATAAACAACAAGGTCTTACTGTATAGCACAGGGAACTATATTCAATATCCTGTGATAAACCATGATGGAAAAGAATATAAGAAAAAGAATGTCTCTGTGTGTATAACTGAGTCACTGTGCTGCACAGCAGAGATTGGCACAGTATTGTAAATCAACTACAATTAAAAAAATTAAATTAAAAAATTGTAACTCAACTATACTTCAACAAAAAATTTTTTTAAAAGCTTCAAAAAAAATTTAATGGGAAAATATCAGATAACAAGGGGTTAGTGAAGAAGTATTTCAGAGATACAAGTCTGAAATCACATCATGTAGGCAGCTAACACTAATCCTTCTCAAAAGAAAAAAAAATGTTAAAATTTTTCTTTAATCTATTCTGCCCTTTCCTATCTATCTACTTTTTGAGACCAAAACCAGAAAATTGATCCAAAGTTGCAAAGGCATGACAACTGTGATCAAGGAAGCGCATTAAAAGTTTCCAAGTATAAAGACTTTCTATCCTCTGATCCTTAGAATTTGAGAAGACCCTGAAAATTAAATATCCTCTCAAAACAAACAAAAGCAAAGAAACAATCTTGCCAGATCCTAATTCTCTATTGAATTCCTGCATCACTTGACTTACCTGGATTTCTCATTCCTCATTTATATTCAGCCTCACATATCACATGATGGCATAATTGAACATAAATGCTATACAACTTATACCTGTGGAGCACTGTTGCCAAGCTTAACCTGGCTGACCCTGGAGCTGGGGACCAAACAGAGAGTTAAAATCATGGGCCAAGAACTTCTCTTGAAAGCCTCAGGAAGCAAGGTATTATATTTGGAAGTACAGTTAAGTGATGGAGAAGGCTGTCTAAACCTAAGTGGTAAATAAGCACTGTTAGAGGATTTAGTGCAAGAAGAAGGCAAAGAAGTTTCCATAACAAGTTTAGTGTATACTGCCATATGCTGTTTTAATTGTTTTTCTGTAATATGGTTTGCTGAGGTTAAGATAGTTTTCAAAGTTCTGTGGATTTACAGATTCAGAAGAGTATAAGTAGATAGACACATACATACATACATACATTGTTTTAATGGAATGCTGTCAACAAGAAATTGGGCACAACTGAATCCAATTTTATCTTAGACACAGTTCTCTGGTTTGAATAATATAATTAAACATATCTCAGTGACATGAAAAGATATTAAACATCATCAGCACACATTGAAAATCAACACCTTTCTAACAAATAAGATGTATTTAAAGTAGAACTTAAAGAGAAATATCAAGCAAGAAATAATGGAAACCCACTGATTTGAGCAAACTTTAATTTTCTAGATCAGAGTGCACCTACTTAAGTGCACTGAAAGTAATTCCAGGTCACGTCTTGATCCTATAAAAATCTGTCATCTGTGATATTGGATTTTGCATCTGACTCTCAAAGGTCAGTAGAAGAGCAGGAAAGCTGCATTTCCAGTTTATCTGTAAATCATTTTGTATTCATGGAGATACTGCGTTATTGCTAGGAGAACCGCCTAGAAACCAGATGGAAAATGTCTGTGAACTGAGTAGTTTCCCAATGGACAGTGGTCTACACAGTGATGACATATTTCAAAACTTTGGGGGAAAAAATATAAATATACGTCAAAGTTAGTTAAGATTAAGATACTTTGCAGACACCTTCAAGATGGCGTAGGAGTAAGAGGTGGAGATCACCTTCCTCTCCACAAATACATCAGAAATACATCTACATGTAGAACAACTCCTACAGAACACCTACTGAATGCTGGCAGAAGACCTCAGACTTTCCAAAAGGCAAGAAACTCCCCACGTACCTGGGTAGGGCAAAAGAAAAAAGAAAAAACAGAGACAGAAGAATAGGGACAGGACCTGCACCACTGGGAGGGAGCTGTGAATAAGGAAAGGTTTCCACACACTAGGAAGCCGCTTCACTGGCGGAGACAGGGGGTGGCGGGGGGAAGCTTCGGAGCCATGGAGGAGAGCGCAGCCACAGGGGTGCGGAGGGCAAAGCAGAGAGATTCCCGCACAGAGGATCGGTGCCGGCCAGCACTCACCAGCCCGAGAGGCTTGTCTGCTCCCCCACTGGGGCGGGCGGGGACTGGGAGCTGAGACTCTGTCTTTGGAGGTCAGACCCCAGGGAGAGGACTGGGGTTGGCTGCATGAACACAGACTGAAGGGGCTACTGTGCCACAGCTAGCTGGTAGGGAGTCCGGGAAAAGGTGTGGAGCTGCTGAAGAGGCAAGAGACCATTGTTTTGGGGTGCATGAGGAGAAGGGATTCAGAGCACCACCTAAATGAGCTCCAGAGATGGGCGTGAGCTGCTGCTATCAGCACGGATCCCAGAGATGGGCATGAGACACTAAGGCTGCTGCTGCAGCCACCAAGAAGCCTGGATGCAAGCATAGGTCACTATCCACACCTCCCCTCCTAGAAGCCTGTGCAGCCCGCCAATGCCATGGTCCTGTGATCCAGGGACAACCTTCCCGGGTGAATACACGGCACACCTCAGGCTGTTGTAACATCATGCCAGCCTCTGACGCCGCAGGCTCACCCCACACTATGTACCCCTCCCTGCCCCCGGCCTGAGTGAGCCAGAGCCCCCTAATCAGCCAGTCCTTTAACCCTGTCCTGTCTGGGTGAAGAACAGACGCCCTCAGGTGACCTACACGCAGAGGCGGGGCCAAATCCAAAGCTGAAACCCAGGAGCTGTGCGAACAAAGAAGGGAAAGTGAAATCTCTCCCAGCAGCCTCAGGAGCAGTGGATTAAATCTCCACAATCAACTCGAAGTACCCTGCATCTGTGGAATACCTGAATAGACAACTAATCATCCCAAAACTGAGGTGGTGGACTGATGAGCAACTGTACACTTCGGGTATACTTTCTGCATCTAATTTGTTTCTGGTTTTATGTTTATCTTAGTTTAGTATTTAGAGTTTATTATCACTGGTAGATTTGTTTATTGATTTGCTTTTTTTTAATATACATATATTTTTCCTTTTTCTCTTTTTGTGAGTGTGTACGTGTATGCTTCTTTGTCTAATTTTGTCTGTATAGCTTTGCTTTTACAATTTGTCCTAGGGTTCTGTCTGTGTGGTTTTTGGGGGTTTTTTTGGTATACTTTTTAGCACTTGTTATCATTGGAGGATTTGTTTATTGGTTTGGTTGCTCTCTTCTTTGTGTCCTTTATTTTTTTATGACTTTTTAATTTTTTTATTTTTAAGAATATTTTTTAATAATTTTATTTTAATATTCTTTTCTTTCTTTCATTTCTTTTCCTAACTTTTCTTCTGAGCTGTGTGGCTGACAGGGTCCTGGTGCTACAGGCAGGTTTCAGGCCTGAGCCTCTGAGGTGGGAGAGCTGAGTTCAGGACATTGGTCCTCCAGAGACCTCCCAGGTCCACGTAACGTCAAACAGCGAAAGCTCTCCCAGAGATTTCCATCTCAACTTTAAGACCCAGCTCCAAGCAACGACCAGCAAGCTACAGTGTTAGACACCCTATGCCAAACAACTAGCAAGACAGGAACACAACCCCACCCATTAGCAAAGAGGCTGCCTAAAATCATAATAAGGTCACAGACAGCCCAAAACACACAACCGGACGTGGTTCTACCCACCAGAAAGAAAAGATCCAGCCTCATCCACCAGAACACGGGCACCAGTCCCCTCCACCAGGAAGCTTACACAACCCACTGAACCAACCTTAGCCACTGGGGGCAGACACCAAAAACAACGGGAACCACGAACCTGCAGCCTGCGAAAAGGAGACCCCAAACACAGTAATTTAAGCAAAATGAGAAGACAGAGAAACACACAGCAGATGAAGGAGCAAGGTAAAAAACCACCAGACCAAACAAATGAAGAGGAAATAGGCAGTCTACCTGAGAAAGAATTCAGAGTAATGACAGTAAAGATGATCCAAAATCTTAGAAATAGAATGGATAAAATACAAGAAACGTTTAACAAGGACCTAGAAGAACTAAAGAGCAAACAAACAATGATGAACAACACAATAAATGAAATTAAAAATTCTCCAGAAGGAATCAATAGCAGAATAACTGAGGCAGAAGAATGGATAAATGACCTGGAAGATAAAATAGTGGAAATAACTATCACAGAGCAGAATAAAGAAAAAAGAATGAAAAGAATTGAGGACAGTCTCAGAGACCTCTGGGACAACATCAAACACACCAGTATTCGAATTATAGGGGTCCAAGAAGAAGAAGAGAAAAAGAAAGGGACTGAGAAAATATTTGAAGAGATTATAGTTGAAAACGTCACTAATATGGGAAAGGAAATAGTCAACCAATCCAGGAAGTGCAGAGAGTCTCATACAGGATAAATCCAAGGAGAAACACACCAAGACACATATTTATCAAACTATCAAAAATTAAATACAAAGAAAAAAATATTAAAAGCAGCAAGGGAAAAAAAACAAATAACATACAAGGGAATCCCCATAAGGTTAACAGCTGATCTTTGAGCAGAAACTCTGCAATCCAGAAGGCAGTGGTAGGACATATTTAAAGTGATGAAATGGAAAAACCTACAACCAAGAGTACTCTGCACAGCAAGGATCTCATTCAGGATTGGTGGAGAAATTAAAACCTTTACAGACAAGCAAAAGCTAAGAGAATTCAGCACCACCAAACCAGCTTTACAACAAATGCTAAAGGATCTACTCTAGGCAGGAAACACAGGAGAAGGAAAAGACCTACAATAACAAACAAAACAATTAAGAAAATGGTAATAGGAACATACATATCGATAATTACCTTAAATGTAAATGGATTAAATGCTCCAATCAAAAGACATAGAGTGGGGCTTCCCTGGTGGCGCAGTGGTTGAGAATCTGCCTGCCAATGCAGGGGACACGGGTTCGAGCCCTGGTCTGGGAAGATCCCACATGCCGCGGAGCAACTAGGCCCGTGAGCCACAACTACTGAGCCTGCGCGTCTGGAGCTTGTGCTCGGCAACAAGGGAGGCCACGACGGTGAGAGGCCCGTGCACCGCGATGAAGAGTGGCCCCCGCTCGCCCCAACTAGGGAAAGCCCTCGCACAGAAACAAAGACCCAACACAGCCAAAAATACATATAAATAAATAAATAAATAAAATTAAAAAAAAAAAAAAAGACATAGAGTGGCTGAATGGATACAAAAACAAGACCCATATATATGCTGTCTACAAGAGACCCACTTCAGACCCCAGAACACATACAGACTTAAAGTGAGGGGATGGAAAAACATATTCCATGCAAATGGAAATCAAAAGAAGCTGGAGTAGCAATTCGCATATCAGACAAAATAGACTTTAAAACAAAGACTATTACAAGAGACAAAGAAGGACATTACATAAAGATCAAGGGATCAATCCAAGAAAAAGATATAACAATTATAAATATATATGCACCCAACATAGGAGCACCTCAACACATAAGGCAAATGCTAACAGCCATAAAAGGGGAAATTGACAGTAACACAATCATAGTAGGGGACTTTAACACCCCACTTTCACCAATGGACAGATCATCCAAAATGAAAATAAATAAGGAAACACAAGCATTAAATGATACATTAAACAAGATGGACTTAATTGATATTTATAGGACATTCCATCCCAAAACAGAAGATTACACTTTCTTCTCAAGTGCTCATGGAACATTCTCCAAGATAGATCATACCTTGGGTCACAAATCCAGCCTTGGTAAATTTAAGAACATTGAAACCATATCAAGTAACTTTTCTGACCACAACGCTGTGAGACTAGATATCAATTACAGGAAAAAATCTGTAAAAAATACAAACATATGGAGGGTAAACAATACATTAATAAATAACCAAGAGATCACTGAAGAAATTAAAGAGGAAACCAAAATATACCTAGAAACAAATGACAATGAAAATACGACGACCCAAAACCTATGGGATGCAGCAAAAGCAGTTCTAAGAGGGAAGTTTATAGCAATACAATCCTACCTCAAGAAACAAGAAACATCTCAAATAAACAATCTAACCTTACACCTGAAGCAATTAGAGAAAGAAGAACAAAAAAACCCCAAGGTTAGCAGAAGGAAAGAAATCATAAAGATCAGATCAGAAATAAATGAAAAAGAAATGAAGAAAACGATAGCAAATATCAATAAAACTAAAAGCGAGTTCTCTGAGAAGATAAACAAAAGTGATAAACCATTAGCCAGACTCATCAAGAAAAAAAGGGAGAAGACTCAGATCAATAGAATTAGAAATGAAAAAGGAGAAGTAACAACTGACACTGCAGAAATACAAAGGATCATGAGAGATTACTACAAGCAGCCGATAAAATGAACAACCTGGAAGAAATGGACAAATTCTTAGAAAAGCACAACCTTCTGAGAATGAACCAGGAGGAAATAGAAAATATAAACAGACCAATCACAAGCACTGAAATTTAAACTGTGATTAAAAATCTTCCAACAAACAAAAGCCCAGGACCAGATGGCTTCACAGGCGAATTCTATCAAACATTTAGAGAAGAGCTAACACCTATCCTTCTCAAACTCTTCCAAAATACAGCAGAGGGAGAAACACTCCCAAACTCATTCTATGAGGCCACAATCACCCTGATACCAATACCAGACAAAGATGTCACAAAGGAAGAAAACTACAGGCCAATATCACTGATGAACATACATGCAAAAATCCTCAACAAAATACTAGCAAACAGAATCCAACAGCACATTAAAAGGATCATACACCATGACCAAGTGGGGTTTAATCCAGGAATGCAAGGATTCTTCAATTATGCAAATCAATCAATGTGATACACCATATTAACAAATTGAAGAATAAAAACCATATGATCATCTCAATAGATGCAGAAAAAGCTTTTGACAAAATTCAACACACATTTATGATAAAATCCTCCAGAAAGTGGGCATACAGGGAACTTACCTCAACATAATAAAGGTCATATATGACAAACCCACAGCCAACATCGTCCTCAATGGTGAAAAACTGAAACCATTTCCACAAAGATCAGGAACAAGACAAGTTTGCCCACTCTCACCACTATTATTCAGCATAGTTTTGGAAGTTTTAGTGACAGCAATCAGAGAAGAAACAGAAATAATAGAATCCAAATCGGAAAAGAAGAAATAAAGCTGTCACTGTTTGCAGATGACATGATACTATACATAGAGAATCCTAAAGATGTTACCAGAAAACTACTAGAGCTAATCAATGTATTTGGTAGAGTACCAGGATACAACATTAATGCCCAGAAATCTCTTGCATTCCTAAACACTAATGATGAAAAATCGGAAAGAGAAATTAAGGAAACACTCCCATTTACCAATGCAACAAAAAGAATAATATACCTGGGAATAAACCTACCTAAGGAGACAAAAGACCTGTATGCAGAACACTATAAGACACTGATGAAAGAAATTAAAGATGATACAAACAGTTGGAGAGATATAGCCTTTTCTTGGATTGGAAGAATCAACATTGTGCAAATGAGTATACTATCCAAAGCAATCTACAGATTCAATGCAATCCCTATCAAACTACCAATGGCATTTTTCACAGAACTAGAACAAAAAATTTCACAATTTGTATGGAAACACAAAAGACCCTGAATAGCCAAAGCAATCTTGAGAAAGGAAAATGGAGCTGGAGGAATCAGGCTCCCAGACTTCCGACTATACCATAAAGCTACAGTAATCAAGACAGTATGGTAGTGGCACAAAAATAGAAATATAGATCAATGGAACAGGATAGAAAGCCCGGAGATAAACCCACGCACATATGGTCACCTTATCTTTGATAAAGGAAGGAGGAATATACAATGGAGAAAAGACAGTCTCTTCAAGAAGTGGTGCTGGGAAAACTGGAGAGCTACATGTAAAAGAATGACATTAGAACACACCCTAACACCACAGACAAAAATAAACTCAAAATGCATTAAAGACCTAAATGTAAGGCCAGACACTATAAAACTCTTAGAGGAAAACATAGGCAGAACATTCTATGACATAAATCACAGCAAGATCCTTTTTGACCCACCTCCTAGAGAAATGGAAATAAAAACAAAAATAAACAAATGGGACCTAATGAAACTTAAAAGCTTTTGCACAGCAAAGGAAACCATAAACAAGACGGAAAGACAACCCTCAGAATGGGAGAAAATATTTGCAAATGAAGCAACCGACAAGGGATTAATCTCCAAAATATACAAGCAGCTCATGCAGCCTAATATGAAAAAAAGAAACAACCCAATCCACAAATGGGCAGAAGACCTAAATAGACATTTCTCCAAAGAAGATATACAGATTGTCAACAAACACATGAAAGGATGTTCAACATCACTGATCATTAGAGAAATGCAAATCAAAACTACAATGAGGTATCACCTCACACTGGTCAGAATGGCCGTCATGAAAACGTCTACAAACAATAAATGCTGGAGAGGTGTGGAGAAAAGGGAACTCTCTTGCACTGTCCGTGGGAATGTAAACTGATACAGCCACTATGGAGAACAGTATGGAGGTTCCTTAAAAAACTAAAAATAGAACTACTATGACCCAGCAATCCCACTACTGGGCTTACACCCAGAGAAAACCGTAATTCAAAAAGAGTCATGTACCACAATATTCATTCAGCTCTATTTACAATAGCCAGGACATGGAAGCAACCTAAGTGTCCACTGACAGGTGAATGGATAAAGAAGATGTGGCACATATATACAATGAAGTATTACTCAGCCATAAAAAGAAACAAAACTGAGTTATATGTAGTGAGGTGGATGGACCTAGAGTCTGTCATACAGAATGAAATAAGTCAGAAAGAGAAAAACAAATACCGTATGCTAACACATATATATGGAATCTAAAAAAAAAAAAAAAAAAAATGGTTCTGAAGAACCTAGGGGCAGGACAGGAATAAAGACGCAGATGTAGAGAATGGACTTGGGGACATGGGGAGGGGGTAGGGTAAGCTGGGACGAAGTGAGAGAGTGGCATGGACATATATCCACTACCAAATGTAAAATAGATAGCTAGAGGGAAGCAGCCGCATAGCACAGGGAGATCAGCTTGGTGCTCTGTGATCGCCTAGAGGGGTGGGATATGGAGGGTGGGAGGGAGACGCAAGAGGGAGGGGATATGGTGATATATGTATACGTATAGCTGATTCACTTTGTTATACAGCTGAAACAAGCACACCATTGTAAAGCAATTATACTCTAATAATGATGTTAGAAAAATAAATAAATAAAAGGGACAATTGTAACTTTATGGTGCAGAAATGTGGCAGACACCACCTTAATCAAGTGATCACAGGAGTGAGACATATCAGCATCCTGTACTCCCTGGCATGACTCACTGAGAAGGGCACAGCACTTCCTTGGTGGTCTTGCCAAAAATTGCACAATCTCAATCTAATAAAATATCAAAGAAACAAAAAAGAAGCGTCATTCTGCAAAATAATTCGCCAGTATAATATGAAAGTGTAGAAAAAGATCTAGAAAAAGGACATTAGTTTGAATACCGGGAAATGTTTAATAATGTCTGTAGATTATAGCATCGCATCAATATTAATTTCGTGGTTTCAATCATTGTACCATGGTTACATAATTTGTTAACACTGAAGGAAGCTGGGTGAAGGATATACAGGGACTCTCTGTACAATTTTTTTGTAAGACTGAAGTTATTTCAAAATAAAACATTTGAGGAAAATGTAATAAATCACATCATGCTGTTCCTCCATCCAAAGCCCTGCAGTGGCTTCCCATTTCCCTCAGACATAATAACTAGATGAGTTCATTACTCATTATTTTCTCTGCTCCAGCCACACTGTCCTCTCTGCTGTTCCTTTAACCAGGCATGCTCCCGTCTTAGAGGCTTTCACTGGTATTTCTCCTACCTGGAATGTACTTCCCTAAGATAGGCACATGGCTAATTCCCTCATCTCCTTCAAATCTTGTGTCTAATCTCATCTTCACAATGATACCTGACCATGCTATTTGGTACTGCAATGTGCAACCTCCACTCCACCTCCAGAATTTCTGATTGCCTACCTTGCTCTACTTTATCTTGTTATTTTTCCATAGTACTTTCCACCTTCCACCATAACATTATCTCGATTATCTCTCCCCACCCACTAGTAAGCTCCTCAAAGACAGAAAGCATTGTCTGATATGTTCACTGTTGTATCCCAAGCACCTAGAACAGTGCCTGGGACAGAGAGAAGCTCTGTAGTTAGTAACTGTTAAAGGAACAAATTCTTAATACTATAATGGAGTTTTGCTTAACTTAGATTTTTTTTTTCCTTTTATCTTATATTGTTGCTTATATTCTTCTTATCTTGGTAACTTCATTCCAAATATCTCTAATTTATAGGTTCTATCTTCATTGTCTGTTCTCACAGATTGATCATCATAACACATCAATAACACAAAAATATCTGGAAAAATATTCACAGCATGTATTACAGACTAAGTTAACATATTAAATATATAGAGAACTATTAAACTAATAACCAAAAGACAGACATTGGAATAGGAAAATGTGCAAAAGATATGAATAGATAACGCATGAAAGAATTCCAGTTGCCTTATAAAAACACTAATAAACTTACAAATAAAGAAAACAATTTAAAGCTCTTGGCTATAAAACTAGGACGGAAAAAGTTAATAGCATAATAGGAAGTAACTCCTTTTCTCCTGGGGATGGGAGGGGGGCATCCCACAAGATCAATAAGAAAGCTGATCTTGATCAGACTGTCTTGTACACATGTCAATGGAATCTTACTAACATGAAGAAAATAAGGAGCTATTATCAAAAAGCAAGACAACAACAGCAACAACAAAAATCCACTACTTGGTCAAATCGGCCTGATTAGTCTATGAGTAGTTATCAACCAGGAGTGATTTGTCCCCCAGAGGCTATGTAACAGGGCTTCCCTGGTGGCGCAGTGGTTGAGAATCCACCTGCCAATGCAGGGGACATGGATTCAAGCCCTGGTCCGGAAAGATACCACATGCCGCGGAGCAACTAAGCCCGTGTGCCACAACTACTGAGCGTGCGCTCTAGAGCCCACGAGCCACAACTACTGAAGCCCGCGCACCTAGAGCCCGTGCTGTGCAACAAGAGAAGCCACCACAATGAGAAGCCCGCGCACCACAACGAAGAGTAGCCCCCACTCTCCACAGCTAGAGAAAGCCTGCACGAGACAACGAAGACCCAACACAGCCAAATATAAATAAATAAATAAATAAATAAATAAATAAATAGGCTATGTAATAGTGTCTGGGGCCATTTTTGGTTGTCACACTGGAAGAGGTACTACTGGCACTAGTGGTGGAGACCAGGGAAGCTATTCAACATCCAGTAAGGCACAGGAAAGATCTACACAGCAAAGAACTATCTAGCCCAAAATGTCAATAATGCTGAGGTTCAGAAACCTTGGTCTAGATAGCTTGTTGTAAATAAGGCTCTAACTGAAGAATGTGTGCACTGCAGTTGGTTGGAGAATGGAAGTGAACCCCATAATCTCTTTACACCACAGAACTAACCAAGTACAAAAATAAAGAAGCTCTGCAGTAGGCAGAATAATGGTTCCCCCAAAGATGTTCACCTCCTAAACACTAGAACCTGTAACTATATTTCCTTACAGGGCAAAAAGGACTTTGCAGACGTGCTGAAGATGAGATGAGGTAGTTATCCTGGATTATCCAGGCAGACCCTGTCTAATCACGTGAACTCAAAGTTGAGAACCTTTGCCAGCTGCAGAGAGTGAGAGGAGCTGGGAGCTGTGGGGTAGGGTGCAGGGGGAGTGGCGAGACAGCAGAAGAGAAGGCAGGAGAAATGAGGCCTGAGAAGGACTTGACTCACTGTTGCTGGCTTTGAAGACACGGAATGCAGGTGAGCTTTAGAAGCTGAGAACGACCCTTCGCCGACAGCCAGCAAGGAAATAACTTCAGTCCTACAACCACATGGAACTGAGTTCTGCCAACGATCTCAATGACCCTGGAAGCAGACTCCCCCTCCCACCCCAGAGCCTCCCTTGTGGCTCCCAGAGCAGAGAAATCAGCTGAGTGAGCTGGACTAACGACCCACAGAACTATGAGATCACACACTGTGTTGTTTCAGGTTATTAAATTCGTGGTCATTTGCTATGACAACAACAGAAAACTCATACAAGCCCCAAATGTAAGTGACTTCCTCTGAACCGTTATATTCTTCACACATTATTAGTGCTTCTTTAAAACCAAAACCCAGCCCAGTGTGGGAAAAGGGGCAAGGAGAAGCTGCCTCTGTTGGAGCCGAGCCTCTCCAGAGGGGACTGACAAGCTTACACCTGCTCTGTGCTTGTGTCCTTTGAGTCATTACTAAGGCAATGTTGGGTAAGACCTACATGATCTGCATTGACGAATCAGCCCTGTGTGGTAGTGCGCAACCTGGCAAGGGTTGGTTGGTTGGTGGGTGGGTGTACTGTACTGTACTGTACAGATTCCAAGTCTCAGTGTTGGTTTAATGGCAGTAGTCATTACGTGAATGATTACTCATCACACAGTGCAGTGGCCACTCTCAAACACTGCGGGCAGGAGTGTAAATGATTGCAAGGTTTTTGGAAAACATTTTGATAATATGTATAAACAGACTTTCAAAGTTAACACAATTCTACTTAGAAATTCCCCTTTTATGAATATATTCATTAAGGTAGATTTGCAAAGAACTGTGTGTGGGATATTCCCCAAAGCATAGGTTATATCATTAAATATTTGGAAAACAACATGATAGCAAACAATAATAGGTTGAATTTTTACAATTATATGAGAAACTATTATTATATTATTATTAAAAAAATGTTTTCAAAGAGTAGCTTCAAATAGACCAGTACTGATAATATAATAAGTTAAAATAGGATGATTTAAATTGTATCTATAATTATATATGTATAAAGAACTAAATGTAAATTACGTATGTGTCGATGTAAACGTGTATACGTGAAACATGAGGTATTTAATGGAAGCTCGCCCTTCACCTTTCCAGATCTGGCTGCAGTTGGGCAGTTATTCCAGCCCAGAGGAACAGCCAAAAGCTAAAAGCAGAGCCACGGCATTAGCTTCAAGGTTTAGAAAGTCCTATTATCAGTTATCACCTTGAGAAAAACAGACTTCCCTCAGAAGACAAAGCCTCCCAACACCTCCTTCTTTTCTGTGTGTTTGTCTCATATCTCTCTCTACACATCTTCTAAGGACAGCATTTAGGGCCCACCTGGATAGTCCAAAATAATCTCATCGCAAAATTCTTGACTTAATCACAGCAGCAAAGACCCTTTGTCCAGATAAGGTACTATTCACAGGCTCCAGGGATTAGGACTCGATAGAGTTGGGTGTCCGTTGTTCAGCTTACTATGGAAGGGGAGCCCTGTCTCTAGTCTTGAGATATGCCTGCTGTCAGGGGCTTTTAACAGGACTCCAACAGGCTTCTTACCACAAGTCCCAGTCCTGCTCCAGAGCTGAATGTAAAGAGCAACAGGAAAGCCTAACGACTCTCACGAGGCTATTTTTTTAACCCCGTCCCCTCAACGTGAGAGAGTTCAAATTCATAGTCATTCAAAGCACAGGAGACAATGTTGTCTAACAAAGCTTATTTGGTAGCACGTACAAGTGTAAGAAAATTCAAACGGATGGATCCTGGAGGGATGCCCACTCAGGGATCCTTATGGAATACATTGCGAAGCTGAGCAAAGAGCCGAAGCACGAGGGCTGGGATAGAAACCTCCCTCTGTGCTCAGCCAGCCTGCGCTCATTCCTCTCAGATGACATAGGACAGAATGCTGAAGGCCTCCAAGCCTGACAGCAGCCCCGACCCAAATGACACTTCACAATGGGCTTCTTTGTACCATTTCTCCATCACTTATGAAGTCTCAGGCTGAAATTTCCCTCATTTTCTTACGTTTCTTTAGCACAGCAGTATTTGCTCTTTCCTTAGGTCACACTGCCTCCCTAGCAAGTGGCCAAGAAGTAGAATCAGGGTCCCTTTCTCTTTAGAGAGCCTGAAACTTTTTCTCTTATTGTCTCTCCTGCCCACAACCCAAGAGAATAGTTTTATACCCTGGATATCTGCCTCTCCCTCTTCTCTGATTACCATCCCTCAGGGGACTCTGTCACACCTGATGTTTCTCTCAGAGGTACTTTCTTATTTTATTTTTTAACAGCTTTGTTAAAGTATGATTGACAATTAAAAATTGTATTTATTTGAGGTACACAATGGGACATTTTGGTATACATTTACATTGTGAAATGATTACCGCAATCAAGCTAATTAACACATCAATCGCCTCACATAGTTATCTTTTTGTGCCTGTGGTGAGAACACTTAAGACCTACTCTCTGCAAATTTCAAGTCTACAAGACATTATTATTAACTGTAGCCACCGTGTTGTACATTAGGTCTCCAGAATTTATTTACCCTCACTTTTGATGTTTCCCTCAGTTCCACCCAGTCTAAATTCCTTAATGGATTTAGTTTTCAGAAACTAATTCCAGAAAGACTCCTTTTTACGTGGCTTTCCTTCCTACTGCACTGAATACTGAGTAGACTAACTACCTCAATGAATACTGAGGAAAAAGAAAATTTGTAATTATTTCCAAAATGTTTCCTCCCGAGAATGCTGAACTTCTATTTATTGCTAATATGAGTATTATGCTTAATATTTTTAAAAAGGAAGCATCACAGTACTGAAAAAAGCAGGGTATAAACTCCAAGAAGAGATGAAAGCTTTATCTCAACAAAATACCCCCTCCAAGTTGTAATTGTCATAACATGAAAAACAAAACAAAACAGTCAGGCAAACCTGCAGATATCAAGGACTCAAGTTAGCCAGACATCACTGACAGATTAAACAGTAAGAATCAGAACAATCCGTGTTCAGTAAGAAAGGAATTAATGCAATAAACAGTTCTTTTGGTCAAGGCCAGACCACATAGTAACAAAAGAGAGAATTCAGACCACTCTCCGTTTTGTTTTTTTTTGGCTCTTCCCTTGTCCACAGAGGTTAAAGGCATTACCAGTTCCTTACAGATTTGCAACAAGAAAATAACACCTCCTCTCTATACATAGCATTCATATATTGCTACATATACGTAATCATATGGTAATTTGTATATTGTTCTCTTCGTGTTTGTTTGTTCATTTGGCAGCACCATGTGGAATGCGGGATCTTAGCTTCCCGACCAGGGATCGAACTCGTGCTCCCGGAAGTGGAAGCTCAGATTGTTAACCACTGGACCGCCAGGGAAGTCTCTGTTCTCTTTTTAAAAAGAGGTTCAGTCATTCTTAACACATTCCTTCAGGCCTCCAGGAGTCTTGAATAAAATATTAACGAAAGCCCTCAAGATATTTTTAAATTAATAATTAGATTAGGAAAAATAATAGTATTTGCAATGTGTTTGCCACTGCACAAGTGTTTTACATGCATCATTATTTTCAAGTCTTCACCATAATCCTGTGAGTTAAGATCAAGGGGACTCGCCATCTAACCATAGGGTTAAGGTGTGGAACCCACTACTTCATGAACAGAATTCTGTCCAGATATGCTTCAAATTTCCTAGCGTAATACCTAGGCTTTGGGGGGGATGTGTTGTTAGTACAGATCAGTACAACCATTAAATTTAAATGAGTATTCATCTCCTTTTATTACTGTAAATCTTTTATTAAAGGTCAAATTTGATTGAAATGAGCAAAGACCAACAGAAGATAGTAATGAGGATTAGATGAACCCTCAGCCCTGGATTTTCCCTCTGTTGCTTAGCCGCTGCACTTATTCTGCTTCCAATTTAAAAGTAGTAAATCTCTAGATAATGTTTTGAATGGCTTCCAGTTACTGAAATATATTTTATAGCTTCCATAGAAGTGTAACACTGATTGTAAGTAAGATTTGTGGAACATCGAGCAGCATTAGATCTTCAAACTTAAAATGAAGATTCGTATTCCACAAGGCTGTTTGAGAGAGACTTAAGCCAAATCAGCTGATTTGACTCAAGGCATGTCTGCCACGGAATTATTATAGGCAGACAGCTAACTCGGTAGAAGTTTCACAGACTAGTCAGCTACCCATTCAACTTTCTAACAGCTTTAACCCATGCTCTGGCCACTACGACTCTGAGGAAACAAGCCAGTAAGAGAATAAAATTGTTCCCATGTGAATAATAACAATATTAATAGCTTTATTTTTAATAGATGCTAGGCATGTACTATGCATATTCATTTATTCAAATATTCATCGGGATTTGAAAACTGATTACAGAGTTAGACTCTGCAGCTAGTCTTCCTTGGTTGTGGTCTCAAGTCGACCACTTTTAGCTAAATGACCTTGGGCAGAAAATTTAAATTCTCATCTAAAATGCGATAAAAATAACACCTGTCTCACAGGTTGTGAGAAATATAAGTGTGTGCATGCAAAGCGCTTGAAAGAGTGCCTATCACAGCTCTCAATAAAGGTAGCTGGAGGGGGAGGGGGAGTAGGGGAGGGATGGAGTGGGAGTTTGGGATTAGCAGATGCAAACTCTTATATATAGGATGGATAACCACAAGGTCCTACAGTAAAATACAGGGAACTATATTCAATATCCTGTAATAACCCATAATGGAAAAGAGTATGAAAAAGAACATATATATGTATAACTGAGTCACTTTGCTGTACAGCAGAAATTAACACAACAGTGTAAATCAACTATACTTCAATAAAATAAATTTTTTTTAAAAAGTAGCTGTTACTGTGCGTGACCACTATATGTCACATGATCACTGGGCCCTGGCGATATGATGGTGAACAAGATACCTTTATATTGTGATTAAGAAAATAAACATGATGATTGTATTGACAATAGCTAGGGAAGGACAACTGAGATGAAGGAGGGAAGGAAGGGCTGTAAGTAGAGGGATCATTTAAGATGGACCAAAAGAATGACCATGAGCCACCTATACCACCAACTGGGCAAAATGATTCGGGCAGAAGGGACGGTAAGTGTAAAAGCCCAGAGAAGATGAAGCAGAAGAGGAACCAGATCTGTTAAATCCTTGCTGGTCTTGAAAAGGAGTTTAGATTTTATTCTAAGAGCAAAAGGAAAATGTTGAAGGATTTTGAGAGAGGGTAACATAATCTGATCCAGTTGTTCTTTGGTTCCGTTTTCGTTGTTAATCACTTTGGTTTCTACGTGATAAGACAGGAAATGGAAAAAATCAAGAAGGGAAAAGAAGACCATTAGGCAATTAAGGCAGTGTTCCAAGCGAGAGATGATAGGCAGATGGGTTAGGATAATGACAACAGATACAGAGACAAGTAAGTAGAGTGACTTGGAGATAAAAACAAAAGTTATTAATAATAATAACAATAATAATAATAAACCTATAAAATAAGTATGATGGTTATCCTAATTATATAGGTAAAGAAACTAAGGCCTATAGAATTTAAAAACTTAGCCCAAGAGGAGCTAGGTTTCAAGCACAGCAATTTTGACTCTGCCACTTAGATGTTAGGGTTAGAAGTGTGGTTGTGTGAAAAATTAGCATTCACTTTAACCCTTCCTAAGTCAGCCTGTCTAGAATCAAACTGAACACAATAAAGTGTTCTGTAAGTATGCAGCTGCTGGGTTTTTCCTCTATGGGGCATCTCCAGTTTTGTTTTACATCTTGTAAGTTGTCAGAGTTAAAATATTTTTCCCTTTCTTTCTTTCTTTGTTTCTCTTTCCCTTTCCCTTTCCCTTTCCCTTTCCCATTCCCTTTCCCTTTCCCTTTCTTTCTTTCCCTTTCTTTCTTTCTTTCTTTCTTCCTTCCTTCCTTCCTTTCTTTCTTTCTTTCTTTCTTTCTTTTCTTTCTTTCTTTCTTTCTTTCTTTTTCTTCCTTCCTTCCTTCCTTCCTTCCTTTTCTTTCTTTCTTTCTTTCTTTCTTTCTTTCTTTCTTTCTTTCTTTCTTTCTTTCTTTCTTTCTTTCTTTCATCTCTCTCTCTCTCTCTTTCTCTCTCTCTCTCTGCCTTTCCATTCGTCTCTTAAGACAGGCTCTGAAACAAAGCACTGCAGGGTAACTTGTTACCGTTTGGCTTTTACTTGAGGTAACACAGTTCGTTTCCGTCGCCATCTTCTCTAAAAGGTGGATTGCTTTATGAAATGTGTGAATGTCTATTGAGAAGGGGAAGTTGAACTCTTATTTATCTCTAACCCTGCTTACCCACATGAGGGAATCAGAATTACAGGATTATTATTTTGCCATGTGCTGATCTTCACCTGAAGCAGAATTTTTGTTGCCAAAAAATAAATAAGCTTCCAAAAAGAATTTGTTTCACTGCTGCCAACATTCCTAGTCTCTCTAATAAAACAATCAGCTTTCAAAATGTGGCAATGTACCTCCCTGAAAACTCTCACCCCCAAAACCTGTTGACCTAGATGACTGTCCTCTGCTGTAGAAGTCATGATGGAAAGTCTTGAAGTGTATTAGGAAGATTCTCTGTGATCAGCATGGGGAGAAAGATTGCTCTGAAATATATTCAGGAATTCAGGTAAGGTAAGTAGCTTTATCTGATACTTTCCAAACATCCTGGAAAATATGTTTTAATTTTTGTTTTATTTAATTAAGAGAAGGAGAACTGTGGTACAAAGTTCAAAATGAGGAAAGGAGAAGGAAAAAATTGAGTAAAAGTTACTTCAGTCAAATGTGTTGCTGTAACAATTCACTCTTAGACATCTTGAGTACAATTTCCCTTTTATGAACACATCTCTAAAATTCATCTTATTAGAGGACAATTGTTCACTCTGACAACATCATACATATTTTGTAAATTGAAGTTGACTGGCCTTTATACCTTAGTAAAACATTTGTAGAAGGAAGTTGACAAGAAGACAATGGGACAGAGAGAGTGAAAATTTCATAGATATTCACAATCTATCCATTAACTTTTCTAGACTCCCTCAGTTTTCCCACTTTCACCCTCTCTTCATTTCCTGAGTCAAGAAGACATTGCAGTCTCTGGAAATGAAGGAAAGTGCAATGGTAGAAAAACATGGAACCAGAATTGAGACTAAAATTATAGGCAGTAGTGAATTATGCCTAATAGTCAAAAAGGAGCACTGAGCCTCACATATGATATAATGAACTTTACCTAAATTTTAATATTGGAAAGGTGGCATATTTGTTTCTATGTGTTGTTAAATTCCACCATAAACTCCTAAAGGGATTAGTTTGTATGGCTCTAGTATGGTTTGCCATAATATATCAATAGTTAACACATGAACACAAAAGATCACGTAACAGGACCCATTGGAATAATAAAAAATTAGTGAAAAAATATTAAAGGTCTGTTATTTGACTTCTGACACAAATACAACTGTAATGCAAGAAATTGACCACACCTGAAAACTGTACCTGATACCCTTCACCTTGACAGTTCTCCTGGCCTGTTGAAGAAAGCAAAATGAATCCTGAACAAAGCTGAGATATTGCAGCGTCCAGGCAATTCATGTTCAAACACTACTGTGTCATGATGTGTCTTCTCAAGGAGCAGACACTTCCCTTTACATGATTCGGAGATCAGTTTCTTACACAAAATAAAAGAAGCAATATTATTTATGAAAGCATATTCACTGAACTGCTTACCCTGTCTGAAAAATGTATGTTCCTCCCTTGGTTTAAAAAGTAAAAGGCAAAGTAAATTCATTTTTGTGAAGTGACAACACTATGTGACATTTTAATAATTCTAATTGTAGCATCTAAGAATTCTGGTCAGTGAAGATAAATGAATGCGTTACTTATGGTTTTATTCCATTTCTTAGATCACCCTGTCAGTGTGGTAGCCATTAGCAATATGTAGCTATTTAAATTTAAGTTAGCTAAAATTAAATAAAATTTCGAATTCATTTACCAGTAACATTAGCCACATTTCAAGTTCCTAACACCCAGAATATGGTGAGTGGCTATCATACTGAACAGTGCAGATATGGAACATTTCCATTATCAGAGAAAGTTCTATCAGACAGCATTGACTAAAATGCTCTGGCCCCATTACACTAGCAAACCGGAAAATGGAGGGAAGAGGAAAAAAATGGAAACTGCCCTTTGTGTTAATCTATTACTACATTCTCATGGAAATGATTTGGGCTTAGCAGCATCTTTTGAATAGTCGGATGGTAGGCACATCTTAATCTGGGACCCAATATCCTTGAAGGACTATGCAATTCTTTCTTTCATATATAAGTATAATGGGGCGCAATGGAGAAAACACTTATTAAGTCATGCTTCACATAGTAATTCCCAAGCACTGCATGTGCCAGTAGAATAAATACGACTCTGTCTGCCCAGAATTGACTCCTTACCCTTATTTTTCTATTATTCTTGACCCTGGTATAACAGATACCTTTAGAGCAAGCAGCATTTTAGTCCTTAGGAGTAACCCCCCTCCTAGTGCTCCCAATCCCTTAGCAGCCCAGATGTTTCTCTACTGAATCCTGACTCTCTCCAGCTGGATGTTAAAGTAAGTTCAGAGAGCCTCCTCTCTTGGGCTTACTAATGAAGTAGAATTTTCCATCTTTGCCTGGCAAGGACTAATTATTGTCCTTGAGTATGAAAAATGCACTCAATACCCCTGCAAGAAAAACAATCAAATTTCAAACTTAAAGCCAGCAGTTTCTGAATTAAAATTTGCAGAACCTCACACTGATTAATTTCTAACTCATTCAACAACAACTCTGTCCTTGGCCACAATCTGTACCCTTTCAATATAGTGATTATCCCAGCAGGAAAAATATCAGCAAAACCAATGTAATGGTAGCTACAACATAATGTTTGGTAATCATATATCTGCCCATCAGAGGTTCATTGTCTGGTCAAACAATCTGTGGATAATAGAAAATAGATTAGATGGCAAAAAAAGGAAAAAAAATCTTGCATGCACCTGCCTGATTGTTCTAGATAAGCTCAGGAGGCAGAAACAACACAGAGCAGCCTATCTTGACACATAGGATTAGAAAACGCCATTTCCAAAAAATACACTACAAAAAAGGTACCATTGTCTGAAATAAAAGATGCCTGTCTGAATTCTATTTTTAGTTCATCCGTTTCCTATGTTACGTCACTACTACTCCAGTCCTTACCGCTGATACTCTTTTGTCAGGTACCTATTCGCTCTGATGTATAGGCCACGCTGCTTCACACCCAGAATCTGAAAGTGCCTGACCCCCCATGACCCCCAGAAAGCATCTTCCCTCCCAATCTCAAATTACCATGAGTGTGTCACCCATTTTACAAATACAGCTTAGGATACAAATAGCTCATACAACTCAATAACAACAACAACAAAAAACAACCCAATCAAAAACTGGGCAGAAGATCCAAGTAGACATTTCTCCAAAGAAGACATACAGATGGCCAATAAGCACATGAAAAGATGCTGCACTTTGCTAAATATTAGAGAAATGCAAATCAAAACCACAATTAGGTATCACCTCACACCAGTCAGAATGGCCATGACTAAAAAGTCTAGAAATAAACGCTAGAGAGGGTGTGGAGAAAAGGGAACCCTTCTATACTGTTGGTGGGAATACAAACTGGTGCAGCCACTATGGAAAGCAGAATGGAGATTCTTTTAAAAACTAAAAATAGAGTTACCATATGATCCAGCAATCCCACTCCCGGGCATATATCTGCAGAAAACCATAATTTGAAAGGATGCATGTACCACAATGTTCACTGCAGCACTTTTTACAATAGCCAAGACACGGAAGCAACCTAAATGTCCATCGACAGATGAATGGACAAAGAAGATGTGGTATATATTGATATATACAATGGAATACAACTCAGCCATAAAAAATAGTGAAATAATGCCATTTGCAGCAACATGAATGGACCCAGGGATTATCATACTAACTGAAGTCAGACAGAGAAAGACAACTACCCTACAGTATCACTTATATTTGGAATCTAAACTTCGATACAAATGAACTTATTTACAAAACAGAAACAGACTCACAGACATAGAAAACAAACTTATGTTTACCAAAATGAAAACTGGGGGGAGGGGGGAATAAATCAGCAGTTTGGGATTGGCAGATGTAAGCTACTGTATACGAAATAAACAAGGTCCTACTGTATAGCACAGGGAACTATATTCAATACCCTGTAATAAACTATAATGGAAAAGAATTCTAAAAAAAGAAAAGAAAAAATGTGCATTAGGGAGACTCACAATATTGTATAGTTTTGTTCTAATTGGAAAAAATAGAGGGGATTTCAAACAATGCAAGATAAAATGATTTTCTTCTCATTTTTAAAATATTTTTCTTTTCTGGTTTTAGCTATTGCATCCAGTTTTTAGTTCCTATTCTGTTTCCCTTTTCTAATTTGAAACACTATGTTTTCTTATGCTTCAGTGAGCAAAACACTCTTCAAGGTAATCTTAAAGTGCAGTGTTCATTTTATATCCCTTAAGACATTTCCACCGCAAAAATCATGAGTGAAGATCATGGGGTAAATGCTAAAAACTGGAATACATTTCCTCCCTGGATATCATTTTCCTGGACAAGCTTGAGTGCTGTTCCTATATCCAGAGGCAGTTTCCAAGCTGGTAATGGCATGAAGGTCTTTCACCTTCACATAGAAAGTGGACATTCTATGGCCAATCAGTTTCTGGTTACTCTAACCTCTACTGGAGTCATGAAAAAAACATGAACAACTTTTATTTCTTCTCTTCTATTTGTTCTGTCATTTGCAGAATTTAGCTGAGGTAAAGAGGCACCTTTTTCTCATTAATCATTGTAAGTTACGGAATAAGTTTATTGCTGTGAATGTTTTGGGCAGCATGCCCATCTCAAAGTAGAAGATGTTAAGCTGACCCATTTTCTCATAAGATGTATGTTTCTGCATCGTCAACCAATATTCCTTAGTCTGCTGAAATACTTTAAAAGATAAATAGTCCCACCTTGCTGTTTTGAGGTAGTGGATTGAACTATAAGGCATGTGGAAGAGACAACTTCATGCCTGCTTATAGTATAATAAATAAGTTCAAAAATAGACAAATTCTTTGTAAATAAAATCTTGAAATAAACCCAAAGGCTTGAAATATAACACACTGAATGATCAAGTTGAAAGAGGAGCGTTACTTCACTTAATAACCAAACCTGATTAACAATAAAGCAAATGTGAAAGGTATAGGAATGTTGGGTGAAAATGCCTCTAAATAAATGACTATTTGCTTTGCAAATATTTTAAATCTCAATCTAGTAAAACGCAAAGGAAAATGGTTTCATTACAATAATTCTGGCCTTAAATTTGCCTTTTTGTAAGAAAGAGGAAGATGAAGAGGAGGAGAATATATGTTTAAATAGATTGTAAACTCTATAAGGGCTCTGTACGTGTGTGTGCATCATGTGTGTGTATGTGTTATTCACTGATATATGACTGACATATAGAAGGCATACATTAAATATTTGCTGAATAGAGTTTATAGAAGAGTTTCCTGTGTATGATCTCGTACGATCTCACCTGACCCAGCAGTCACATGCTTTAGCCTGGAGGAGGGGGATGAGGAAGGACAGCCCCTCAGGTGGCGTCACAGAAATGGAAGTCAGCCGGGAAGGGCTTTTTGTGAAACAGGCAGTGATAAATGGGTGCCAATGTCCAGCACCCCATAGACACCAAATCAATATTCATTGAATAGTAAAGCCTTCCCTGCAGATTCAGTCTGACTAAACTCAGCCCCCCTCCATTTACTATCACAGCACCACATTTGATTCTCTCCATAATTCTTACCATAATGAGAAGTTAGGTTATTCAGCTATGCTTTTACTTGTTTATTGTTTCTCTCATCTCCCTAAAATGTAAGAGAACGAAGAGTCCTTGTCTGTCTTGCCCCTAAGACGTGTCTGAATCACGGAAGACACCTCTGTAAGATTTGGATGAATACATGAATCAACCAACCAAATCAACCAACCAACCATCTACCTGAAATGACCTGTCTGGATTACCTTTCTTCAATTATTCTCTCTCTTTACTTCACGTTACTTGGGCAACACAATTGTTTATCTGTTGTAGTTCGTGTGTACCTGTATGTGCGCTGCTTTTCTTTCCCTCCCTTTCTTCCCCTGTAACTTGGACTACCTCCTTCTTGAAGAGGTTAGAAGCCCACAGGAGACCTAGTAGGACCGTGGTAGAGTCCAAGAAAAAAAGAACTGTGATTTGGATGGCTTAAGCTAACTCTTCTCTAATAGCTGAAGAAAGAAATGTTCTTTTTACCTCGCATTCTTTTTTAATTTTTTTAATTTTTGGCCACACAACGCCACATGTGGGATCTTAGTTCCCTGACCAGGGATCAAACCTGTGCCCTTTGCAGTGGAAGCACAGAGTCTTAACCACTGAAACGCAAGGGAAGTCCCTCTTGCAATCATCTTTATGGTTTTTCTCTTGCCATCAGAGAGGTAAGAACATAGGAGCCAAGAGTAAGGAAATTAAAGAGGCCACCAGAATACGATATGACAGAGTCCCCAGGGAGAAATAACAGGCACATGTGCCTAGATTGTCCTTTGTATCAGAGCTATTCCTCGGCAACCAGGATCCCTGTGCTATATATTCCTGTATTGAAACTAACAGCATAAGTGTTATAGATGAGGAAACAGCCTCAGGGTGTTAATGAGACAGGACTTCAAACAGGTCTCCCAACAAGAAGGCACTGCTCTTCCCTCCTATGTCCATGCTTTAACTGCCTTTCATCTCACTGTGATTATGAAAATTAAAAGTTTTAAAGAGACATACTACGAAAACATACGTTTTGATTTTCATTTCTTCTTTAGTTGAAGAGTAAATTAAATAATTTATTCTTAAGACAACCAGGCAATTCAAAAGAGGTAAACCAGCCTTAACTTTAAAATAATGGGATAAAATCCTATTTCCACTGTGACTCATTTATTTGTCATCTTCACTTATTGCTTCTTTTTCTCCTTCCAGGCAATTTTCTGGAAATACTGAGAAGTTTTTGTTCTCATTTTATTCAATATGGCAGTAGTCCTAAATCTTGAAGCAATAAAACTAGTCAAATAAATTAAAGGAAAGACTTGGAATATTTTTTTATAAAAATCTGGTTCTGTCTCCTCATTCATGTCACTACTTGAAGAGTTATCTGCTCAGCTCCTGCTGCTTTGTGAAATGTTCAATCTCTAATATGAATAATATCTTTTCTTCTTCAATTCCACATTCTCCCTCCCTACCCCCGCTGCTCAGCACTTTGTTCAATATTTGTGACTGGATTTACTAGTCTTTCCCCAATAATTGCTGTTTTCCTTCTATTGCTGCATCTCTCATTCTCTCACATTGTGAGAAACATACTTTTGTACTTTCCTTTTGTCCCTTCTAGAGCATTCGTTCTTTAAAGGTAAGAACACTCTCTTACATATCTTTTGATCTCCAACAGGGCACTGTCTATATAACCGAAAGCAAGGGTTAAGGTGGAACAATTATGCCCTTCTGTTTGCTCTACTCCTCCCCAATAGTTTAATATGTTTGTGATAATTAGATTTGCATTGAAAATGGAAACTGAGAAAAAGCTTTAGGCTAACAAAGGGCATTGTCCCATTATTGGACATTAGCTGTAACAAGTCTAGACTAGATCTTAAGGAATTAACCAAACACCCTATGCACTTTCATCTACAATGCCATTACATTGAAATGGCTATCTGTGTCCTTTCAAATTTTAATCACCTAGAAATCTGTTAGTATCCTAGAGCCTGCTGGGTGAAATTATTATCCCACAGTTTTTGTTCTCGAAGTATTTGATTCTCTTGGAGCAATAGCTCCACATAACTTTCTCTTCCCCTTACAGTCAAAAGTGGTAAAATCTCCAAACAGATGACTCAAAGATTGGTCATGGAACTATGTCAGTAAATACTATAATCTCATGAGTTTTTCAAGGTGAAAAATTGGCCCCTTATGTGAAACCAAACAGCTTTTTTTCAATCCCATCGTTCCGGGAGAAAAAGAGAATGATAGCTTTGTACAAGGTGGGTAGACAGGGCCTGCTTCTGGATTCTGATATATAGGCTTAAAATTTAAGGGGAGGAGTTTAGTTTTGGCAGGAAAAAGTTCTCAGCTGTAAAAGTTATTTGATGCTGGAATGTAATCTAAAGGAAATCTACAGTGTTGCATCCAAAGAATTTTAGGTTTTTAAATGTTGTAGTGGTCTCTCAAAGGGCTACCTGGGCACAAAGAAATAACTTCTTAAAGAGGAGTTCTGTGATTCTATAATTACTTAAAACAAAGGGTTTCCTAACACTGGAGATTTTCAGAGGGTGGTACAAGTTATTGGAAAAATGAAGAATACTTCTGGAGGTTTAAACACAAAAAAATGTATGTTTCAATCCAAAATGGTTTTTTTTAATCAAGTTTAACATTCCAAAATGGTTTTTAAAATAAACTCAGTATTCAAAAATACAACCCTACAAATAAGTCCCTCTGGAGTCAACATTAGTTAACACTTGTACTCACAAATTACCTAAGCCAAACGTTTCCAAAATAAAGTGCTTCCCCTTTCTGGGTCCACATTCTATGCAGAACAGTACAATCAGAATATTACAAAAAGTCAATCTATAACCATTTTAAGGTTTGAATTATAAATCAGTTTTAAAGTGGAATTATAACACCTTTGGGGAAGAATATTGGTCACAGCTTTATAAGACTAATATTTTTCCCTGTATTGTTTTTTAAAATTCCTTTTCTCTTTTGTAAATATAATACATACATTAACCTTCTGAAAGCCTGTCAGGGTCACATTTTAAGTGAAAGAGTAAAACAATCCAAATCATTTGGTAAACCACACATAAATTAGTCCGGCTTTCCCAGAGATAGTTGGGATATTTTCATGCCAGCGTTTCCAATCAATTACACAGACCTACTCTGTAGAGGAAGTACTCTCACTGAAATGCAAGCAGCATGGGAATCTCTTTTTTTATTATTATTTCAAGTAATTTGTTTCATTAAAAACCTCACCAAGGAGGTGGCTTCCTGTGTTTGTACAGAGAAAAGTTCTAGGAACAGATAAATAAGTCAGCAGAGCCCAAATTAGCTCATTATCTCATCCACTCACCTACACAGAAGAATCTACCCGCTCACATTTCTTCCTGCCCTCTCCCTCCTGCTGCCGTGGCTTCCCAGCAGGGAGAAAAGGCTCAGTTCACTCTGAACACCTCCCCAGAAACTGCTCGAACTTTGACTATGACACACTTCACCTGTTTTTCAGTAACAGCTGTTGGGCATCATACTGGGGCAATATTTAAATATTATGCCCACCAGCTGAGTTTTTTTAAGTAGCATCTTTAAAAGTCAGGGGCTGTGTTGGTGACAGATTTTACAAGGCAGGAATACGCACTGAAAAAGCATTTTCTCCTCTAGAGGTTTAATAGTTCCCAAAGTGACTTCACATCAGTAAGAAAAGTTTGCCTTTCTTTAGCGTTTCCCCCACGTATGACTGGAGTTACTGAGTATTCCTTGCTTGCAGCTATCTTTCCAAAGGCAGGCACCAAATAGGGGAAAACATTCATCAGTGAAACTTTAATAAGCCAGTCCATGGAAAGCTCGGTGATGGGTTCAGGATGACTGAAGTTGAACAAGAGAAGCAGTCAGGGCTGGGGGCCGTTATGATGACTGTTAATAGAAGGAAGGTTAGTTCTAATAGCACTTTGATCATTTGTTCAGTTGGTAGCTCACAAACTCCTGCCATTAAAAATTCCAGGAATTACTATGCAGTTGAGCGTGGAATGAAATTTTTTTTTAATACATGAGTTTTGTAGAGCATGGTTCTGAGCCACTCTTTTTAAGGCAGTTCTGGAAACTACATTCAAAAAAGTAAAACCTCTAAATTAGAAAATATTATCGCAAAATACTGACTCATGTATGCTATTCTCTGAATCCAAATGATCCCAAAGCACAGCAGAAAACAGTTAAATGAGTATGAAAATTGATGTAGGAAGACAGATTGGTATCTCTTCACTATAAAAGGGAAAAGGACTCATTCCCCCAAAGGTGAGCTAGCATCCTGCTGCATTTTTCAAATGCTATAAAGTTAACTTACTTCTAGTCCAAATTATCTCCAAAAGCAGCAGTTATGTGAGCACCACTGCAGATGAGCAAAGATGGGACAAATGGACAAGACCAAGGGCTCAGGACTTGTCTCTGATGACCTAGAACTGGTCTGACATTGATATATTTAATTCCCACTCTACCACATCTTTTACTTCCTAGGTCCACTGTCTCCTGCCCTTTCTTGGAAACTTCTCATACCCATCCTGCCTTCATTTTCTGTACCGATTATCTAGATTCTATCACGCATCACTTTGTTCATACTTTTTCAATATTCCCATATTCCCAAATCCCTTGAGTCATTGTTCTTCTTTCCACCTAAGTTTCTAATCATTCATAAATTAACGAGAGGTGCTAGAATCAGGCTAGTGACTACTTAAAGCGTGAATGTCTCATTTTTGTCAAATCCTTTCACAGTCCCTGTGTGGAGTACATTTCAGCCAATCCAGAAATTTGCATGTTTTTGCACACTGGAAATATACTACATGCATTTTTACTTTCTCTCACTGTTCTCTTTGGTTGGCAGCTGAGAAAAGTATGTTTCCTTCTCTTCTTGAGTTCTGGTGATTTTGTTCATTTGCTGGTCGCTGATAAATTCATAAAGCTAATAGTCTTGAAGCAAATTGTATCTAAGAATCTTCAAAGCACCGTGAGCTGATCTTCCAACGTGGTTAAGCGTAGGGGATATACCCTCAGTCTCTTACAACTCTGGCTAAGGATGCTACAAACTTCATCAAACAATTAGGAACTCCTGTGCTCAGTGACTTGCGATCTCGTTGGCAGACTCAGCTAAACCTGATAATATTTAAGTGATACCCCAAAAGGCCACAATTCTTCTGCAGGAAGTGGGGATACCAACAATTGTAAATTAACAACATAAAACAGGAAAAGACAGTCGAATTTTTGCTAATGTAAGGCAGAAGCAGATGGTTGACTGACACTAAGAAAATTATGCCTAGTTTTTCAATATAGCAGGCAAATGAATATGGCAGATAAATGCACTATCAATTTTATTCTTACAACACTGATACTGACTTTAATCCTGACCTTGAAAAGGCTTCTCCATACACAAAGCCTTTTTGAAATGACATTGTACCAGAAAAAAAAAGTGAAACAATAATCTATCTAGCGATGAACTTTTATTTGGGTGTTTACTGTGCGCCAGGCAACTAAGTGATTTATCTACATCTTGTGTCATTTAATCCTTAAGACAACGTGAGGAGGTTACTATTGACATCCACATTTTACAGATAGAGAAACTGAGGCTTGGTGCTGAATCAGGTCTATTCAATATCAGGGCCCAAGCTCTTAGGCCCCCTCTGAGATCACACTCCAGTAGTTTGTGTTTCTTCCATCTGGCTTCCTATCAGTTAATGGTAAGGGCATTTGACATATACTGATAATTATAAAAAAGCAGGTACTAAAAATAGTGCAGGGCAGATGACAGCAGGTAATTGATTGCTTTCAGACTCTAAGAAAAAGGAAAAGCAAAATTCACTGCAAGTTCTAGGCTTCCCTATAGGAAAAGCAGACCGTCGACTATGTAATGACATTTAAAGAGACCTAAAATCTTCCTTTACACTGCTATTAAAGATCTTTCTCACCAGTCTTTTCTAGAGCCAGACATTAAGCCTTAACCTCCTTAGGGTTTTTTTAAACCACACTTGTATCTTAAATGGGTCAACCGATGTGCTTTCTAGGAATGGAACATATTAACTAATAAAAAGAAGGAATTAATTCATCTACTACCATCCCTTTTCAATTAACAGAGACACACATCTAAGTGTAAAGATTTCTGGAAAGAGTTTCTTCCCACTCTACTTTTTCACGTCTTAGATGTCCCCTCATCCTTTCACTAAAACCCTCTTGCCAAGGTGACCTTGTTGTTAAACCCACTGGTTTTTATCAGTCCTCATCTTATTCTCTCCAGCAGTCGACACCGTTGACAGCTTCCTCCATTTGAAAGACCCTCTTTTTTTGGTACCAGAACATCACATTCTCCTTGTTTCTTATTTCTCTGCCCCTTCCTCTCAGTTTCCTCTGTGAACTACTCCTCTTTTACTATCCATCATGTGTCGAAGTTCCTCTGGGCTCTGTCCCAGGCCTTTACTCTTCTCTCTATATTAAGTCTGGATCATCTCATCCACTCATGTAGTTTTAGTTACTATATTTACACAGACAACCTTAAAATTTCTACCTTCAGCTCAGAAGTCTATCCAGAGTTTCAGATCCATAGAGCAAAATGTCTCCCAGATCTGTTAGACATTCTACAGATGTCTTAAATTCCACAATTCCCAAAATTCAGTTGTTATTCTCCACCCCCAAAATATGTTCGCCTTCTGGTGTTCTCAATAAATGGTCCACCATCTACCCAGCTGCCAAAGGAGAAACCTGGGGTGTTATAGCCCTTGTCATTCTTCCTCATTCCCCACATCCAATCAGCCACCATCTGCTGTGCGTTCTACCTCTTAAATATTACTACTACTACTATCTATCTTCTACTGTTCTCTGCCCTCACTATCACTATCTTAATGCAAGACATCCTCTCTCCTCCAGAATACTGCAACCAATTGCAACCAAGATCTTCATGCTACACGGTCTTCTTTGCCCACTCTTGGCAAAACCATATAATTAATCATCAAAATCAAATTTTATGATTGAAGAGGGGCACTATTCATATTGACAGTAGAACTACAAGCAAAAATTGGATCTGTTCTAGAAACTCAGGACATGTGATCATACTATCAGGCTGCAGTTAGAGAGACATCCTTCAAAAGCATATCCCTCAGCATGTCACGTGTTTGCTTAAAAGGTATCCATGGCTCCCTCATTGCCTTCTGAAAGATGGTCAGACTTCCCAACAAGTCTCGGCATGGTCTGGCCCCACTTGGCTCTCATGCCTCACCTCTCACCCCTTTATCTCACCATTCTTCTGCCACACATTAAATTCCCCCAAATTTATATACTCTCTCTTGATCCTAGAATGTTCTTGTGCTCTTGTGTCTTCCCAAAAGTCTTTGTCTACTTCTCTGCTACCAAATTTCTTCAGGTTTCAGGCTAGATGCTACATCCATAGAAAAGTTTCTCCCAACCCTGAGAACTGACTGGTGTGCCCCTCCAGTGTGCCACCAACACAATGCTTATCCCTATCCATGTGGCACTGCAATTGCTTAGTTTCTTATCTTTGTTGGCCATGAGATTATACTAGTGCCAGAAATTTCCTATATATAAGGCACTTAAAAGCATAAAAATGATTTAAGGTTAGGGTGGAAAGGGGACAGAAAAGTGATTTGAGGTTAGGGATGGCTAGCTAAATTTAATTAGTAAGCATTCTAGTTTTACTTATACCTACTGTTTATTGGTATATATTTAGAAGGGATAACAAATACTATAGGGGTAGAGGACTTAAAAGTTCTCATAAACTACATGTTAGTACCACTAATGCACCAAACCAGAGGTCTGAAAGCATTTTTGACTAAAACCTCTATCAATAAATAGTATGAGCATGCACTCTTAATATTTGTGGATTTTATAATTTATAAATTAAGCACATGTTCTAGTATACTAATATGTGATGTCCCACCTAAACATTCTCAGAAACAGAAATTAAAATGTTTCTAAAAAGGTAAAATAGTGGCTCTCAATTTTTCTATACCTAAGTGGATCATCTACTGATTCCTTTTTGAAGATCATTTTTAAAAATGGGTTGTGAAGGCAGGAATGGTAGCAGGTTGGCTGCTGTAACACCAACGCCAGGCCCAGCACGAAGCCCAGCACATAATAACCATCAATAGTTGTTGAGTGAATGGAAGAAAGATTGGACTGGAGGATGGAGTGGCTTCCAGGGTGAAGTCGGATCCCCAGTAGGACCCTTTGGTATTCCGTGGACAGCGGGTAGGTGCTATGGTGAGAAGGAGGAGGATTTCGTTGGCGAAGTGTTAGGAAGAGCATAACCAAATGGAGAAGTGAAAGATCCTCAAACAGAACGACAATCTCCTCCACAGAGTAACCCGGGCTTCATGTAGTATATTATTATCAATTATACCCACAAAAATTATCCCTAGTAGCCATGTGGTATCCACCATCACTGTGTCTCAAAAGTGAAATTCAATGTTGCCACTTTAAGTTGAAAAACCAAAAGGAAGAAAGACAAACCTTTTGTTACCTCTTACTTTGTGTCAGTTACTCTTCTGGGTGTTTCACAGAAGTTACAAACTGGTGTCAGCATTTTTCCTGCACTCGGGGACTTTACCCTCCAACCCTAGAGAGGAGGTAAGATAAGTATGCAAATAAATACAAACCAAATAGAATGAAACAGCTTCAAGAATTATGGTACCAATAAATTTTGGATTCTATGCAACAGTTTGGATGTTCTGTAATTTTATTATTTTCAATGACAATGCATATAATATACAACTAAAAGGTATTTCATTTAAAAATCTTTATAAGAATTTTCTTCTCAAAGTAATTGTTCTGAAAAAAATGCTTCTTAATATAACTGTGTTGCCCAATATTGGTTGTTTTTTTAACAAAAAGATTATGGGAGAGTAATGAAGTGCTAGAGGGGTCTGGAGGAGAAAGTCTTTCACCAAGGGGATCAAACACAGAATTGTGAAGAAAGCATTCAACAGCAGAAGAAACCATAAGCAAAAGGAAAAGACAACCCTCAGAATAAGAGAAATATTTGCAAACGAAGCAACTGACAAGGGACTAATCGCCAAAATATACAAACAGCTCATGCAACTCAATGTCAAAAAACAAACAACCCAATCAAAAAATGGGTGGAAGACCTAAATAGACATTTCTCCAAAGAAGACATACAGATGGCCAACAAACACATGAAAAGATGCTCAGCATCACTAATTATTAGAGAAATTCAAATCAAAACTACAATGAGGTATCACCTCACACCAGTCAAATGGCCATCACCAAAAAATCTGCAAACAGTAAATGCTAGAGAGGGTGTGGAGAAAAGGGAACTTTCCTACACTGCTGATGGGAATGTAAATTGGTACAGCCATTATGGAGAACAGTATGGAGGGTCCTTAAGAAACTAAAAATAGAGCTACCATATGACCCAGCAATCCTACTCCCAGGCATATGTCTGGAGAAAACCATAATTCAAAAGGATGCATGTACCCCAATGTTCACTGAAGCATTATATACAATAGCCAGGACATGGAAGCAACCTAAATGTCCATCGACAGAGGAATGGATAGAGAAGATGTGGTATATATATACAATGGAATACTACTCAGCCATAAAAAGGATGAAATAATGCCATTTATTTGCAGAGATGTGGATGGACCTAGAGACTGTCATACAGAGTGAAGTAAGTCAGAAAGAGAAAAACAAATATCATATATTAACGTGTATATGTGGAATCTGAAAAAATTGGTATAGATGATCTTACTTACAAAGCAGAAATAGAGACACAGATGTAGAGAACAAACATATGGATACCAAGGGGAAAGGGGGGAGTGGGATGAACTGGGAGATTGGGATTGGCATATATACACTATTGATACTATGTATAAATTAGATAGCTAATGAAAACCTACTATATAGCACAAGAAACTCTACTCAGTGCTCTTTGGTGACCTAAATGGGAAGAAAACCCAAAAAAGAGGGGATATATGTATACGTATAGCTGATTCACTTTGCTATACAGTAGAAACTAACACAACATTGTAAAGCAATTATATTCCAATAAAAATTATTTTTAAAAAAAAGCATTCAGCTAAACAACAACAGCAAAAAAGATGGAAAGGATTTCATCAAGCAACACTGACTGTAGATGGATAGAATGGGCAAGCAAAAGGCTTTTAACCTATATAGATAGTAACACTCACCATAGTAACAAATGTCACCATGGAAGGGGACAGTCAGGACCAAGCCAGCTTAAAAAACATAATTGTTAGGAGCCCATCAACAAAAAGTTGAAATATTCTACTCAACCATGAAAATAATTTGTAGAACCTAGGAAATAATAATAGCTTTTGTAAAACTCACCCATAATCCTTATGCAGAACTTCTTTTGGTTGGGGGGCGGGGGACAAATAAAAATTTCTTCCAAAGAGCTTGAGTATGTTCAAGATGGAAAAGATACCTTCTCTGCTCTTCGTTAACTAAAATTGTGACTTTGATCCTCCCTGCACTGGAGAAGGGAAGAACCAAGCTTGATACCGTCATTGAAGAGTTAGCTGTTGATTCCCCCATCAGAGATATTCTAGATGTTGAGAAAAGTTACTGAGAGACAGAAGCAGAGTTCTTCTGCTGGTCATCACTGTAAGCATTGACATTTTCTCTTCCTAAAGCCAGTGAAAACCTGGCCAAAAGAAGGAAGGAAAAGAGGTGAGATCCAAAAACATTTACAAGGTAATATCGTCAAGGAAAGTTTTCCAAAGACGTACAAGAAAGGGTGTCTGCCTTCCAAGATGAAGAAAACAAATGTACTATGTAGGCAAACATATCATCATTTCTTTTTATATCTGAAATTTTGAATGGGTTTTGTAAAACAAATTTCAAGCATTTTTAATGACTCAAAATAGTAGCAATTATTAATAGAATTTGGGGGAGACAGCTAAGAAGAGATTCATTTCTGAAGTGAAAATAATCAATATGCTTGTGAATATTCTTCCATTTCATATATTTTCCTTAAGATTTCTGCATTAAGTGACTTTTCAGACCTATAATTCACCACCACTGATGTCAGAAAATAATAACCCATTGTTCTGGCCAGATAATAGCAAAGGAAGTTTCTCAAAGGCTTGTGGAGAAAGATGAACAATGTTTACAGTCTGTCAGAAGTTAAGCAGGAAAAAAAATGTTTTCTTTGTATCCACCTCCTTCCAATAATAACATTAAATTTCTCAAGATATGCAAACAACATGGTGTTTATGCTCCTGGAGAGAAAGGACCAGACCTGATAAAGTCTTGTTGTGTTCAGTGAGTGGTAGATTGCATGAGTTAGAGGATTGTTTCAGAGGTTACAGGCAAACACAAGTCCCATGGCTTGAACTCTGATGCTTTGATTCAGGAGCACTGGCTGTTTTTTTCTAGGGTGATAGAAATGAAAGTCACATATTCTTACTCTTTTCTGAAACTAAGACAAGAAGCTGACATGACCTGGAAGCCAGAATATCTAATGAGTTTGAGTTCCTCTTTCTGGAAGAATGTTTCAAATTTTCATAAGAACATTTCATTTTCAGATTCATTCTACTAATTTTTAACAGCTTTATACATACCATAAATTTTAAATGTACAATTCAATGGTTTCTAGTAAATGTACAGAGTTGTGTAACCATCACCACAATCCAAATTTAAAACACTATCACCCCAAAATGAAACTTCATGCTGTTTGCAGGCACCCCTTACCCGCACTCCAACTCCCCAGGAAATTAATCTCTTATCTGTCACTATAAATTTACATTTTCTGGACTTTTCTTTTAATGAAATTCTACAATATGTGATCTTCTGTGTCTGGCTTCTTCCACTTAACATAATGGTTTTAAAGGTCGCCCATGCTGTAGTATGCATCACTACTCCATTCCTTTTCATTGATCAAGAGTATTCTGTTGTATGGATACACCAGTTTTTGTTTACCTGTTCACCAGTTGATGGACATTTGGACTGTTTCCTTTTGGGGGCTAATGTGAATAATGCTGCTAATGAACATTTACATACAAGTCTTTGTGTGGATATATGATTTCATTTCTCTTAGGTAGATAACTAGGAGTGAAATTGCTGGGTCATATATTTATGTTTAACATTTCTAGAAACTACCAAACTACTTTGCAAAGTGGCTGCAGCATCATTCTACCTAACTGTAAATTTCCTGAGCACCAGATAAATAAATATCACTGTGCTTTGAACAAGCCTTGATTTCCTAACCCAGTGGACTCTAAACCTCTCCCAGCTCTTACCAGTTAATGTACTTCCATCGTTTTATCATTTTCTACTCTATGTATTACTCAAGTGATATAATTTGATGAAATGAAATACTGGTTACTTGGAACCATTAAGAAATCTGAATACAAATGGGTTTTGAAAAGTTATCCTTCTTTTTTGTAAAGCAGCTTGAAAATGTCAGAAATATTCATATCACTGTTACTTTCACTGTGAAGAGTTCCATCAAAGTGGTGAAGGGTTGAAGACTACTAAGAAGCATGGTGGTGTGATTCGGGAAGATCCCTCAGTAAGTCATCTCCATAAAGAAACAGAGGAGAGTCCTTAGATTTAGTCTTTAGAGTGGTGTGACACTTCTGTGAAGAACAATATTTTGTGTGAGACTGTTGCTTGAGAAGCCCATGAAAGATAAAAAAGGAAACTAAACACTGTTCACAGATCAACACATATCTTTTCTCCTTGAATGACTTCTGCATTGTCAATCTCAAGAGAGCCAAGCTACAACCATGACTTTCAGCAGAGTTCTTAATACCAGGACTGAAGCAGTCAACTTTTCACAGGGAGAATAAAAATGGAAATTTCACTTAAAAAAAATGAAAATCCACATTTAATGGAAGAATAAGGCCTCCCCCTAGTGGATAATTTAAGAATTTGGTTTCCACAGTCTAATTTGGGATTTACACAGTAAAATATCATAATTGATATATAGAAAGAGCTATAAAATAGAAATGCCAATAATTAGTTCTTATGTGAAGCCCATCAAAACTTGAAAAGAATTCCCCAATCTTTCAAGGAGACCAGGAACGTTCACAGTCACCAGTGATACATTTAAAAGTAAATGTAGATAGTGAAAGAAGGCAAACTTTTAGAAGTATGGAGAACATTTAGCTAGGTGATCAAAAATATATTCATCTCAAAGCAACAGTGACTCTGTATCGTAATCCTCAGCACCATATGAATTGCCACGGTGCCCAGGCCATCAGAGTCTGGGGTATTTCCCTCAGTAGCCCTGTGGATTGACCACATTTTCCGGGGTCAGAAGACAAAACAATGTGTTTCTCAATCAGGTCATTTTGGGCAATAATAGGATTTTTATAACCATATATAGTAGTGTCCAAATTGTATGGCTTTTATTATGAGTTAATTAAAATTCTAGAGAATGACAGATTTGAGGATTATAATTGTACTGTATTTATTAAAACCTCAGCACCTGTGCAGAGATTAAACAAAAATTATGCTAATTTTTGAGGATTCACCATGTTATAGGCACTGGTAAGGACTTCATGTAAATTATTTTACATAATCCCCAGAACAGTCCTAAACTTCTGCCTTTTACAGAGGAAGAAACTGGCACAGAAGTGGCAGAACTGGAATCTGAGCCAAGAAGTCCAACCCCGGAGGTCACATCCTTAGTCTCTGAATGGAAACAGAAACAAAGTCAGGAAAATACAAAGTGATTGTATATTTCTCAATGTGTTTAAGGAGAAATGTATATCCTTTTCTAATTTATATTATTTCTTTGGTAATTTTAAAGAAATTGCTAACATCCCAATTCAGTGTTAGAACAAGCACTGAAGTGACAACCAGAAGTCCTAGGCATTTTGTCTCTGCCTTTCACTTCCCTTTTGACCTTAGACCATTCATTTAATCTTTGTAGTGAAATGACCTGCCTCTTTTCCTAGTGTTCCTGGTATTGAAGCCATAAGGTGTTATATTGAAGTCAATGGGATTAGTAGGGTCACCACTAAAGTGCATCCATGTTCCCACACCCACTGAAAGACAGTCATAACCAAATATAAAATATGAGTCCAGACCTTCAGTTATAAGAGAAATGCAACTGACATAGCATGAGGACCATTTGGTACCACATCCCTGCAGCCACCGTGTCCTTTGCCGTATAGTAACATCAACTAGGATTCAGTGTTTCTATGTGGTAGCGCTGTTAGCCTTTGGCAAGGCAGCTCTTGGTTGTGCAGGATTATCTCATGATTGCAAGACGGTTAACACCGTTGACCCCCTTCTTTAAAATGCTAGTAGAGCCCCACACATCCCAAAAGTCACTCCTATGGGAAATGGTACAACCTCCTGGGGAAAACCATGGCAAAGATCCTTCAGGCCCTGGAATCTTTGTGTCTTACTTTGCCCAAAGTTTGTCAAATATAAAGAGATGTCACTAAAGTTAACAAACCATACGCACTTTGAGTCAACCACTCAACGGCATAGATGGTTGCTTTGGGGGGTTCACTGCACCCAGTGAGGAAGACAGATCCAAAGCCAAGGAGGGCACTTGAAATGTGTGGTAGTGGTTCCTGCAGTCATCTTGCTCTTTAGTCTCACTGCTGACTTTTGGCAGATTTAGGAACTAGCATTTGAAAAATGGCACTATGAGTTTTGATCCTCTGCATGAAACGGTAACTGATCAGACACAGCGAAAAGCAAAATAAGACTTATAGGGTGTGGGGATAATGCTTGTGTGTATAAGGGATAGTATAGTTCAAAGACACTCTGGCTTGCAAAATAAATAAAATGCGTTCCTTATTTTTCTATAGTTCAACCTTAATTTCAACACCCTATTCCCCATAACAACAGAAAATTGATCTAATCATTCAAAACAAAAAACCAAGGTTTTCTCAGCCTTTTTAAATTTAAACTCAGTATACCTCCTCTCCTTCATTCCTTCATCATTTATGGGGTTGAGAAGCTAATTATAACAATAATAATAGCAATACTTAAAGTTTTTGAGCTCTGCGTTCCCATTCCCAGACACCTGATCTGCTTTCTATCATGATAGATTGGTCTGCCTTTTATATAAATGGATTATACACTATGTACTCTATTTGCTTTCTTTCATTCTCTTAACATAATCATTTTGAGATCCATCCGTATTGTTACATATCAATAATTCATTCCTTTTATTGTATGGTTATACTTCTAATTTCTATCCATTCAATAGCTAATAGCATTTTTCGTTGTTTCCAGTTTTTAACTATCACAAATAGAGCCACCGTGAATACTCATGTTCAAGCCTTTTTTGTGAACATGTACTTCTATATCCTTGAGTATTCCTGAGTAAATACCTAGAAGTGGTATGGCGGGATCATATGGTAGGTGTACATACATCTTTTTAAGAAAATGCCAAACTTTTTTCCAAAGTGATTTTATCATTTTACATTCCCACCAAGAACATATGGAAAGTTCATGTTTCCCAATATTTTATATAATCAGCCTTTTTCAATGTCAGTTATTCAAATGGGTAAGTAGAGGTATCTCTCTGTGGTTTAATTTACTTTTCCATAGTGACTAATGATCTTGGGCATCTTGTTATGTGTTTATTTACAATCTGTATAACATCTTTGAAAAAAATATCTGTTCAAAGATCTTGCTCATTTTCTATTAGACTGTTTTCTTTTTATTAAGTAGTAGGACATTTTTATGTTCTAAAAACAAGTCCTTTATCAGATATATGTTTTGCAATATTTGCTCCCAGTTTTGTTTGCTTAACAGAGTAAAAGTTTTCAGTTTTGATAACGTCTACTTTACTGGGTTTTTTTTTTGTTATGAATTGTGATTTTGGTGTTGTATTTAAGAAATCTTTTCCAAGGACAACATCGCTAAAGTTGTCTCCTATGTTATCTTCTGGAATTTCTAAGTTTGTGAACCATTTCAATGTACTTTGTGTCTATGTTGTGAGGTAAGAGAAGCTTTAGTTTTTGCGTGTGGCTATGAAATGGTTCTGTACCATTTGTTGAAAAAAGAATCCTTGCTCCCCCTTGAATTAAATTCCTCATTGAATCCCACTAATCTATTTGTCTATCTTTACACCAATATCACACTCTTTTTTTTTTTACAGCTTTACTGAAATATAACTGACATATAACATTGTGTAAGTTTAAAGTATACCATGTGGTGATTTGATACATGTATATATCGTGAAATGTTTCCACAATGAGGTTACGTAACACAACCTTCACCTCATATTAATACCATCTTGTAGTTGTTGTTATGGTGAGAATATTAAAGTTCTCTCACAGCAACTTTCAAGTATAAAATACAGTGCTGTTAACTATAGTCACCATGCTGTACACAGACCCCCAGAACTTATTCATCTTACAACTAAAAACTGTACTTTTTAACCAACATCTTTCCATTTCCCCAACGCCTCAGCCCCTGGCAACCACCATTTTACTCTGTTTCCATGTATTCCACATATAAGTGAGATCATACAGTATTTGTCTTTCTCTGTCTGACTTATTGCACTTAACATAATGCCTTCAAGCTCCAACCATGTTGTCACAAATGGCAGGATTTCCTTCTTTTTATAGCTAGCTAATACTCCATTGGATATACATATATACCACATTTTTTTTATCCATTCATCTGTCATGGACACTTAGGCTGTTTCCATATCGTCACCATTCTGAGTAATGTTGCAATGAACATGAGAGTAAAGATCTCCCTCCCAGATCCTGATTTTATTTCTTTTGGATTTATACCCAGAAGTGGGATTGCTGAATCATAAGGTAGTCTTAATTTTTAAAGGACTCTCCATATTGTTTTCCATAGTGGCTGCACCAATTTACATTCCCACCAACAGTGCACAAGGGTTCCTTTCTCTCTACATCCTCACCAACACTTATTATCTCTTGTCTTCTTGATGACAGCCATTCTAACAGGTGTGAGGTGATATCTCATTGTGATTTTGATTGCACTACCCTGATGATTAGTAATATCGGACATATTTTCATGTATCTGTTGGCCACTTGTATATCTTCTTTGGAAAAAAAACTGTCTATTCAGTTCCTCTGCCCATTTTGCAATCATACTTTTTCTATTGGGTTACTCATATATTTTGGGTATCAACTCCTTATCAGATATATGGTTTGTAAACATTTTCTCCCATTCTCTAGGTTACCTCTTCATTTTGTTGATTGTTTCCTTTATTGTGCAGATTTTTTTTAGTTTGACATAGTCCCACTTGTTAATTTTTGCTTTTCTTGTTTGTGCCTTTGGCATTATATACAAGAAGTCATTGCCAATACTGATGTCAAGGAGCTTTTTGACTGTTCTCTTCTAGGAGTTTTGCAGTTTCAGGTCTTATGTTTAAGTACTTAATCCATTTCAGGTTCTTTGTGAATGGTGTATGATAGGGGTACAATTTCATTCTTTTGCATGTGGACATCGTTTTCCAACATCATGTTTTGAAGAGACTATCCTTTCCCTATTGAGTATTTTTGGCTACCTAGTCAAATATTAGTTAACCATATATGCATGGGTTTATTTCTGGGCTCTCAGTTTTGTTCCATTAGTCTATGTGTCTGTTTTTATTCCAGCACCATAATGTTTTGATTACTATAGCTTTGTAATATAGTTTGAAATTTCTTAGAGGGAAAGCATTCAGTCTTTCACCATTAAGTTTGATGTTAACAATAGGTTTTTCATAGATGCCTTTATCAGGTTTAGGAAGCTCACTTCTCAATAAGAATTTTTAGCAGAAATGGATGTTGGATTTTTTTCAAAACTTTTTCTGCATCTAATAAGACAATAATATATTTTTCTTTTATAATCTGTTAATATGGTGGATCACAGATTTTCAAATATTAAACCAGTCTTGCACTCCTGTATTAACCCCACTTGATCATGATGTATTATGCTTATAAATATTATTGGATTTGAAGGCCATTGGTCTGTAGTTTCTTGTAACTTCTTTCTCCAGTTTTGGCATCAGGGTAGTCTTGAAATAAGTTGGGAAAAATTTTCTGGAAGAGGTTGTATAAAATTGGCATCATTTCTTTGATATGATTAACACATAATAATATATTTTAACTCAATCTTTTTGAAAACAAATGTAAGGCAGGCCAATATTATCACCATTTTACAGAATGATTAATTTACTTGTCCAAGGGTCGCAGTTTATAAGTCATGGAGCCGGAATTAGACCTTTGGCTGTCTGGTACCAAAGGCCAACTCATAACTACTTCACTATGCTGACTTCTGTCACATTCAAATAAAATGAAATCAGTACTTTTAATTGTTTGCATATTTTATAATCCCATTTAAGCCTCATAAGTTAAGAATAAGAGCATGGCAGAGAGAGGAAAAGATCTTTGCTTAGGAAATATCTAGTCCTTGGAGGACTAACAGTATCACAGCATGTTAAAAGGGAAATCTTTTTGCCCCAACTTTTGCTGAGGTTACAGAAGGCTCATAAACAAACTAAAAGGTACAAAATTTGCAGAAGGGGAGGACACAATCAGTCAAGGGTAAAAAACAGTTTGCAGTTGAAGAGGCTGAAGTAATAAAAGTTGGAGAGCTGTGATATTTTCTCACCCACCTCCCCTTGCCACATATCTAGAAAGAGGAGATCTGAGAAGACCACTGGTAGAGCCAGAAGTTTCCTCCCAATTGTATGAGAGGCAAAAGAGCTGTGTTTGACTAAAGCCTGAGAAGAGCAAATGTAAAAATCTATGCTGTGAGCTGCCTGCAAGGTCAGGGCAAGAAAAGAGGGCAACAAAGGGCGTAGCTTTTCTTCCACTGTTCAGAATGACAGTGATGCACGAGTTTTCTGGGAGTAAACTGGATGTTCTAGATACTGACCAGGCTGAATCCTCTTCAAAGGCCCATCCCTGAAAGAACAGCCAGCCAGGTAAGCAAAACTCCTCAAGGAGATGCTATGACTCGTACCACCAAGAGAAGCTCTGAGAATGAGTTCTTCAGCTCCCTTAAGCACAGTGATTTCTCTCCCACACCACACATTCCACCAAACCTAGAGTTTGCTGAGGTATCAAACTTGTTCCTCCTCGTTATGTCCAAACAGCTTACCCCTACTTCCTAAAACTCCCTTGATAATTCAGAGCACGTGCCATCAGAACCTGATACCCTTCATTTACTGAGAATTTTATCACCTAGTTTATGTTTGTCTTTCAACCGCTAACCATATCAATTTGGATGACTCGCTATGCCAGTAAATTCAACACTTTGGCCACCCACTCTGCCTCTAATAATTTTGTCCTTCATCTTACCTCTTCCACTAATAACTACATCATCTCCAATATCTGGGTTTCAATCATCCCATTCTCTGGTCGTTACCCTCTATTGTTTGAGCGTGCTCCTCTAGAGCTGTCACTCCAATAATCCTTACTCCAAGGACCCACTACAACTTCCAACCTGCTGACCTGACCACCGTTTTCTGCTCTATCACACATCTCTTGCCTTCACTTCCCTGTCGGGAACCAGCTGCAAGCTGACACAGTCTTTGCAGCTTAAAGCATGGCAAAGTCCTGCTTAATTCTTGACAGGACCCAAAAGAGTTATTAGAGAAGATATGAGTCTTGGCCCGTGAGGTTGCTTGCGGTTTCTCTAACTATAGTTTGTCCTTGGCATGTTTCGGTAATCACAGTCTGTTCTCACACGTTTATATTCTGGTTCTCAGAATGTTTTGTACTATAACTTCAACATTAAGGAAATACTGTCTGATGATTCTGTCTTGTGATTTTAACAAAAACATATATTGTCTACTGCAATCTATAAAAAGAGTTTTGATGGGAAATAAAGTGTGTGTGCTTGTACACCACCCTCCTGACCCCGTCTCTTCTTAATCCCCTCACCTGCTCTCAGGATTTGTTCCTCAGTCTAACAGCGACTGACACTTCCCTCCTTACCCAGCTTAGATTCCATGATCTATCATGATCACCTACTCATATACCCTCAATTCCTTGATCCTCTTTCCCCTCCTTAAACTCAGCTAACAAAACATCAATCCTACTTAAATTCAATTCTAAATCCAACCCTCAGTTCTCTATATTGATTCATCTCTTGATTTACTGGATTTCTTCATTATATATCTTGTCCAAGAAGAATTCATGGGTGCTATGATCCCTGGGCCTTTGTATTTTTGAAACTATTCATCTGTAACCTTCATACCTTAACTGAAACATGCCAAGTATAAATATTTTTGTTCAAATTATTTTCCTTTCTTGAATTTCCACTGCCTTCTGGCAGCAAGCTAGTGTGAAAAAAATTGTGAAACCAGTCTGATTTTTAAGTGACTTTTTTTCCTTGGACACTAAATAATTAATTTTCCTTGAGGAGTAATAATTTCACCCTGATATAGACTGGTGTTGATTTGTCCTGGAACATAGTATGCCTTTCAATTTTTAGATGTTGTGACTTACTAATTTCTTCGTTTTAGGAAGTTTTTTAATAAAATTATATCTTAGAATGTTTTTCTGTTTTTTTTAAACTCTGGAATGAGTATTACACTACTTCAATATTTTTAATTAGTTCCAAAACCACCTTTTGTATTCAATTTATTTCTCTGTCTCTCCCAAATTATCCTCTTGTCTGTTCTCTTCACCTCTGACTTATGGTTTCATGTATTCTATAGCCTCTCTAATTTTTTTAAAAATGCAAAGCATTACTTGTGAATATTTTTCCTTTGTTTTCTGAGGTATGTATTCAGAGTGCTCTGCATGGGAAATTCATTTATTTCATTTTTTAAATAACCATAGTAATTTCTCATAGTTGTTATCCTATTTCTTCTCATTTCATGCATATTAGATGGACAGCTCTTCTTTTTCCCATGTGGGAACTCTCCTTGAATCCCTTCCCATCACATCTAAGACCTAAGTGCATCTGACCTTCAGAGCACCAGTGAGGAGACTGGGCATTAATACAGTAGTTCGCTGTGCTCTTCTTTTCCTTGGGAATAAGAAGCGAGGAAAGGGAGGAAACACTGCTGTGGGCTTTTGAGATTGATGATCCCTTCTCTATTTTCCTATTAATTCTGTAAAATCCCGTTCTGTATTTTATTTTATCTGGTCAAATGTTAACTTATTCCCCTCATTCAGAGTGAGTGCTGAGCCTTCATTCCACAAAATATTACCCTTTCTTGTTAGATTTATTCATCCTCTTTTTGCTGAATACTAAGTTCCTAATTTCAAATGGGAGGCTTTCATACTAGCCATTAGTCTTTTCCTGTGCCATAAATACTATAATAAAATATTATGAGGGATTAAATTAATAAACTTAGTTAGAAATGATCTCAGAATGAAAACACAGGCTGGAAAATTGGAAACTGCTGTACATCCCTTCTATCTCTAACCTGCTCATAAGCTCAACTTTCTGAAAATGATTTTAATGTTGTCATTCCTTAATAATGACTGCAGAGAACCTCAAAGGAACTCTTTTTCTTTTTCTTCCAACTTATTGACAAATAGGCAACATGTCCAATATACCATGATCTTAAGCATTCCTTCCAAAGCCATAGCCCTCTTCCTACCCATTTAGGAAAAAAAAAAAAAGTTGCTGAGTCCGAAGTCCCAACATTCTAAAGGATTTCCTTTCAATTTAACCACCAAAGAGATTCTTACCAAATATACAGTGCATGTGAATGTATGACATAAGTTTCCAAAGAATTGTAGCTCCAATTTGACTAAAATGAAAAGTATAGTCCTATTAAAATTAAAACTTTAAAGCCGTGAGTTAAAACATCACTTTCCACTGCTTCGATTACCACTTTATGCAAATGACTTCTAGATTTAAATCTCTTTTAAGAATCAGAAACAGGTTGGCAGATTCCCACAATTTATCTTTTTGCTCCCACTTCAAACTTACTAAGGCCAAAAGAAAACTTCATATTCTCTCCATCAAATAGGGGTTTTTTTTCCTGTTTCCTCATCTATTAATGCCATTACCAATCTATCAGACATATATGTGACAGATTCTAAAAGTCATCTTATTTCTCTCTCTTTATCAACAGTTCCTCAGTTAATCAGTCATCCAGTTTTGTAGATTTTCCTCCACCTTTTGAACCAAATTGTGTTTCTTTCTGTTTATTCACACACACCACTGGGAAGTTCAGACCTTTATTACTTTTCTCCCAACTTATTACAACAGCCAGACTTCTCACGATTATAAATATTTCCTTGAACTTGGTCCATTTAAGGTTACTGTGCAAAAACACAGCTCTGACCGTGTCACTACCAGGTTGAAAAACCTTTGCTGGCTCTCCAGTACCTACTTAACCTCCTTTCATTATTTTCAATATCCCCCATGATCGGGGTCCAAACAACCTCTATGTCATAGTCTTCTGCTCACAAAAGCACACATGGTCCAAACCCAACAATTTACTCACTGTTATCAAACAAACCCTATTTTATGTCTTTAATGATGCGCTACTTCTGTCATGAAAGTCCATTCATTCTTTCCTCTCTGGCTTCACTGCTACTTGCTCAATTCTATTCAGACTTCGAGGCCTGGATCAAACAGTCACTCTACTACAAAGCATTCCTCGAAGTCCAAAAGGAAATAATCTCCTCCCTATATGACTTTTTAGTGCCAACTAATTATTATTCTCATCTTATAATTACTGTATTTTTATTCTCATTTATTTTCTTTCTATTCCCCATGTAAAATTCTTGAGTGCAAACTTGGTGTCATGTTCATTTTTGTGTTCTCAAAGTCAGAGCTCAAGGCCTTACCAATAATAATTCTTCCACAGTCTGAGAGCTCATTGAGAGCAAGGACCAGGTAGGCTTTTTTAAAAAAAATCAGAACTCTATCACTACCACTTAACACAGCGCCTGTCACTATTTTGAATGAATGTTGAATGAAATAAATCAATTCAGCAATTATTCATTGAAGTCTTCATTGTTGGCTCTTATTTGAAAGACATCCGAAATTCACTTTTTGGTCAGAATATGTAGCAATGGATCAAGCTCAAGGAAATTTTATGTATATGCAGTGCCACAAAGGTTCTGTCTTCACATAATGACATCTTTTGCTAAAGATAATCCAATAGTGAAAACATATCTATCTTTGGTTTTCATGCATCAGCACATGTAATGCTCAATTTTGCTCAAATACTAAGATAAATTATAGTCACCTCTATATGCAATTGTCAATACGAATTCTAAAATCTATGAAATAGTGATATTTACATAAAATATCTATGTGAGATCATATCCCTAATACTTGTGGTGGTTCCAGTTGAGGGAGATGTTATTGATTTGTTGTGGTTTTATCATTTATGGAGAGCTGGTATTCAAAGGGAGAGAAAACACAAATGTCTTTCATTTTCTTCTCCTAACATATTAATAACAATAATATTTGATTCTTTCAAGTTTCAAAGCATTATTTCATACATTATCTTACCAAAATAGCCAAAAATCCTTTAAAGCTGTTTCAGTGATAATACGGGTTATTAGAGTAGCATTCAGGAATTACTCTGGACTTTAGTCTTCTTCTCCAGAAATGAAAGAATTGTACTAAATGACCTCTGAGGACCCTGCCAGTTCTAACTTTTCATTATTTTTAGTGAAGTTTGTCAGTTCAGTCTTGAAACTAATCAAAAAGAAAAGTTCCAAAATGTTTGGAAAAAGTGATAGCAACCTCCAAGCAGAAAGTTAAATCATAAAAATTGATTTAAAGTTAACTCTGTTTCTATGAAATATAATACATATATTTTTGCAATTTTCCTATATAATTTAGAAAAACACTCTTGCAAATAAAACTGCCCCAAAAATCTTTCTGATTTCAGGAATCTGGTGAATCTTGTACCAGTTTGGTAATATTTCGACTGATCAGTAGAGGGCACACTTGATTCAACATATAATACACACGAAAGCCACTTGCTTCATTTAGCCTGGAAAAAGGTCTAGCACTGCACTCAAGAAACTTAAGGGAAGAATTATTAGTGAGTTAGTTTTTTATTGTTGTGTTGGTGGTGAAAGGGATTAGAAAAGCACAAGAAGATTCGTTTATTGCCATTTAGCTGACGGTAATATTTCTTCCTGGGAAGAAAATTGTTCATCTACTCTTATCTTTTCTCATCTCAGCATTGGTTTGCAGGGGCCTCAAATGTTTTCAACAAGGGAGAGCAACAATTTGGCCTCAGAAAGCAGGATTTTTTTCCACTGAGATGATACAGCCCATCTTGTGATAGGGGCTACTCTTCCTCCTCCCTCCATCTCTTTGCATTGTTGCCTCTCTTTGTGTACCCATGCCATTAGTATTGAGAGGACCATTGTCCATTGTAAGAAAATATAAAAGAAGATCATTAGAAGTTCAGATTTCTGTAGTGGCTCTTTGGGGTTTTTGATCAACACAGAGGCTGTCTGAAAAGTGAAACATTTCCAAGGAGAATGTGCTGCCTGACTAAAGAATGTGCGGACCCTAAAAAGAGCCTGAAAAAAACCCACCTACCAGCAGGCTAGACAAAGGCTACAGGTTGGGGCCTCTTCTTTGAAAGAGCTGATTAATGTGAGGTCTTGTTACCTGCTTTATCAGTGTTTTGTTATGAGTGAAAGGTTTCAGCATTCTTAATTTGTCTTGGGGATGGGAAAAGGAAAGGCAAACTTGCCGGACAGGGGTCCAAGGGTGAGGTAGATCCATTTGCCCTCAGTGAGAAATAACAGACACAAAAGACACAGGCTCTTCTACAAATTCATACTGAATGTTTTTTCTAAAAAAGCAGCCCAAAGGCCCTCACCGCTTATCCACTTATCTTGAAGAATATGGTATAGGCTCTGAAGGTTGCTAAAAATAAAATTTATCCATTATGCTAAAGCAAAAATAGATTCAGAGAACTGAATAGGGAAAAAAAAATCTGTTTTAGGATGTAGTGGGGAAAGTAAACAACACTTGTGGAAGATAAAAATTCATGATTTTTTGAATTGTGTTACTGTAATCCTGTTATTTACTAGGTTATGCTAAAGCACGTTTAGGTATAAGGTCTCTAGGAATAATCTCATCGTATGCACAGTTTTAAAATTAATTACCAAATACTTTTTCATACCAACTATAAAATTGGAATGCATATGCCATGCTCTGACAATTTGGAGCTTTTTTTAGACAAGAAGCAGAACATGGCCTTTTACAGTGTTTTATTTCTGGTTCCCTGAAATTTGTCTTAAGAAAATATTAGGAGACACATACCATAGTTAATGACAAATGTCCAGTACGTATTGTCAAGGGATGAAGAGAGAAGGGGTAGAATAAGATGCTTGTTCTGGGTAGGTGTTTCGTAAGCATTGTTTAGTGAAGACTGCCATGTAACAGAAGCTGGTACCTGTGTTAACGCATTAGTTAGTCACAGATACCAAGTGAAAGATATAACAGCGCTGTTAATTAAGTGGAAAATACCCTCAACAAGTAAACAAATGAGACACTGTTTGAAAACGTATGGTATCTGACGCAGACAGTTGTTCCACAAATTTTAGCTAGTAATCACGACCATGTAATGTGTAAGGACAATTTGGTTTGATTGGGTTTATTTTGTCAATGTTTTCATTAGCATTTTGATCTCACATCTAATATAAATTGCCTTAATCTTTTCTTCCTCGTTATGCCCAAACTTAATAATATAAGGTAAGAGAAAAAGTGGTTAAAATGCATATACATACATTTATTTATATCTATTTACATACGTACATGTAACTTTTTGCCATACAAGATTGCTGGTTAAACACGTTAGCTTAGTAGTTGAATAATACATAGCTTCTGCTTTCTTTTACAGTATTTAGCAACCCTGAGCACTCACTGACTTGCACTATTAGCTTGTATATACACTCGGTTGTAAGCTTATTTCAAGATACGTATCTTCCTGATTTTTATACTCCCTAAGCCCAGCACAGGCATTCTCATAAAAGTCTGCTTTCAAAAAATGCTTGCTGAATGAATGAGCCCAGATCAGAAACATCCAAATTTTTAAATTATCTCACTGTTTCCATCAATTGTTTTTTTTAAAAAAGAAAAAGGTATAAATTCCCATCCTCCCAAAGCACAATAACAACTTCTAGTTCTTAGTAAGCACTCTGCCACCTCTCTGACTCCACCACAAAAAGCACTAGTTCAAGCAACGGAAACTCTGTCCATTTAAATCTTGCAGCAAGGGCTTCCCTGGTGGCACAGTGGTTGAGAATCTGCCTGCCAATGCAGGGGACACGGGTTCGAGCCCTGGTCTGGGAAGATCCCACATGCCACGGAGCAACTAGGCCCGTGAGCCACAACTACTGAGCCTGTGCATCTGGAGCCTGTGCCCCGCAACAAGAGAGGCCATGACAGTGAAAGGCCCGCGCACTGCGATGAAGAGTGGCCCCCGCTTGCCGCAACTAGAGAAAGCCCTCGCACAGAAACGAAGACCCAACACAGCCATAAATAAATAAATAAATAAATAAATAAATAAATAAATAAATAAATCTTGCAGCAAGAATTACGGTCTCCTGGGGAACAGAATTTCGTAAGAAGAAAACAAAAAAAAAAAAAAAAAGGAAAAATAGGGGCTTCCCTGGTGGCGCAGTGGTTGAGAATCTGTCTGCCAATGCATGGGACACGGGTTCGAGCCCTGGTTTGGGAAGATCCCACATGCCGCGGAGCAACTAAGCCCGTGCACCACAACTACTGAGCCTGCGCGTCTGGAGCCTGTGCTCCGCAACAAGAGAGGCCGCGATAGTGAGAGGCCCGCGCACCGCGATGAAGAGTGGCCCCCACTCACCGCAACTGGAGAAAGCCCTCGCACAGAAACGAAGACCCAACACAGCCATAAATAAATAAATTTATTTTTAAAAAAAGAGAGAAATAAATAAACAAATACTTGTTTTAATGAGACTATTTATCAGCCATGCCTGTCTGCCTTGATAGGGGAAGCAACTTGAGAGGGGAGGAAGAGAGGCATGGGTTTGAATCCTCACTTTGCCTGACCTTGGGCAGAAAACGTAATCTCTTTGAGACTCAATTTCCTTGTGTGAAAAACGATGATAATAATATCTCTCTAAATTTCCTGAGGCTCCTTGGTAGTACCATGGCCCTTTTCCATCTAAATGGAAGCCAGACATCTTTCAGGAGGACTTGTCACTGTGCCATATTTCCAAGGCTTAAAAAGTTAGAAATCATTACATGTTGCACATTGAGCTCAGCTCACCTCTAAAGACCTGCTCTTACTGGAATGGCTGACTCCTTTTAGATCTTCTCAGAAGCTCCAGGACCACTCCCACGGAAGGCAGGCTCTCCCAGAGTTGTATTTTTATTTAGGTGACAAGCACTTAGACGCAGCAGGCACTGTCCAAAGCACTTGACAAACAGTAACTGATTTAATCCTATGACCTTGATGCCACCCCTTGAAATATGGCCTGTAGTCTTGCTCTACTTAATAATCTCTTCTTCGTTCTTAAATAATTCAGCCCCCATTCCTAAAATAAATGCTGAGCGATGACAGTAGTTGTTCACTGTGGGGAAAAGTTTTAAGTGCACCCTAGAAGATTTGATGGGGAATATTCAAGAAAACCATATAGAATTTTATTTCAGACGGAAAGAAAAAAACATATCTTCCACCTCAGCACAACCGTGAGATTGACAGAGGATGTTTCCTGTCAGCAAGGCTAGATCCAGGAGAAGAATCCAGATGTCTCTCTGCAAAACTAAATACCATTTTGCAACCCTTTCATTTCTTCTGAAGCTTTGAAGTAAATAAGAGTAGGACCAAGCCTAGTAAATTACCTGAGGACTGAAGCATTTTTGACGTAAGACTTGAGGTATTTCTTTGCCTACTTCAGAACACTAGCCTTGTTTCATGTCGGAGCCCTGAGTGACAGAAACGATGGTGGACACACTGGACAGCAAGCCTTGCTCCCCTGATGCCAAACAGAGAGCACAGTGGCCCAGGCTGCTGCTTTCCAGAGTCTCGAGACTTGATTTGCATATATATTTAACTATTTGGTTGCACCAGTACTGCTCTGTTAGCATATTTTAATACTGGTATAACATGGTGGTTGTGACAGCAGCTTGGTTAGGTAGACGGGCTTGATTAGAGACCAGGCTCTAACACTTAGGAACTGTGTAAATCTGTACTGGTGGCTGAACCGCTTTTTGCCTCAATTTCCTCAGTTATAAAGTAATTATAATAGAACCTACCTCATAAGTGTGTTGGAAAGATGAGTTAATGCGTCTGAAGCACTTACCACAGTATTTAACTCATAGTGAGTAGTTGTTCACATTACTATTCTCCCAGGTTATTCACAGCAATGGAGCTAAATTGCTCTTTGCTGAGTGGCACTGCTTCCCAAACTATATTCTGAGGTCCACTATTCCCTGAAGGTCAGCAAAAAGGAATTCCCTTCTTCAAATAATCTTGGAAAACATTGCATTTGCCTTGGAAATTCAGAATGCACAGAAACTGAACTATTAAAGACTTTGAGAGAAAGACCTGCAATTAAGAAGTCTGTTTTATTTTGTTTCACCCTATGAGTCTCAAATATATAAGAGTACTTGACCCTTAAGTTCCACATTCACTTATGCGTTTTTGTTAGTTCCTCTGTGTACCCCTCACTTCAAGGTCTTAATTTTCCTGAAATGAGACATTTCATTTCTTTTTTTTTTTTTCCATTTCTTTTTAATGTACATGGAACATCAAACAGTGTTACAGGTGCTTACTTTTTACACATAGGAATAGTAGGTCTTTGCAGATATAATTGAATTAAGGACCTTGAGATGTAAAGATCACCTGGATTATCTGGACGGGCCCTAAATCCAATGACAATGGTCCTTATAAGAGAAAGGTAAGAGGAGATTTGAGACACAGAATAGAGGACACAGACAGGAGAGGAGGAGGAAATGTGAGCACAGGGGCAGAGACGGGAGGGGTGTGGTCACAAGCCAAAGGATGCTGACAGCCACCAGGAGATGGAAGGGACAAGAAATGGATTCTTCCCTGGAGCCTCCAGAAGAAGTGAAGCCCTGCTGATTCCTTAATTTCAGCCTTCTAGCTTCCAGAAGGGTGAGAGAATAAATTTCAGTCATTTTAAGCCACAGAGTTGATGGTCCTTTTGTTTACGGCAGCCCTAGGCAACTAATACTCTGTTTCACCATTTACAAAATGGGGTTAATAAAAGCCTACCCTGGCCTACCGTCATCATAACAGTGCTGTGAGGATCAGATCTAATAATGTATGTGAAAATACTTCTGCAATTTAAAGTACTTATGCAGATATGACATTATTTTTATCCTTACTATGTGAAATCCACAAACTTTCTTGTTTCCAGTGGAAACAATGATTCTAACTTTTGTTTCCTTGGCAACTTTTCTGCTTTACCTTATTCCTTTGCTTTTTTGTTTTGTTTCATGAGAACAAAATCCAGGATCCTCATCTCTTCCCATTCAATACCCAGAGTGGCAAATACTGAACTCCTTAGGAAAATCTCAGCTATATTTGTCATTCACTTCCTGAGGCTGTAGTCGCATATATATTTAATTATATAACTTATATAATTATATAACACATAATATTAATTACATAATCATTGATTATATAACTGTATTATAATTAATGATGTTTAAATTTAAATAAATCCATTGAGATAATGGGGAAAAGAGTATGATAAATTAATATTAATCTAGATTGCAATGAAATACCTCAAGTTATTAAATGACTCTCCAGAGACATTTAGCATGATATTTCAATTTTAATAAAAGATGTACTGGACACATTTTAATGAAATCTGCCTCTAATATATAAAAATAAATATATTAGCTTTCCTCAAACTTTTTCCTGAAAACCACAACAGCTCAAACCGCAAGAACTATGGCTTTTAAAACTAACCAAATGCAATTAGAGATGCTCCCTTCCTTACAGGGAGGCACAGGAGAGCTTTCCTTTGTTAGAGACTGGCTTCCTTAACTTCCGCAAGAAAAGAAGCTCAGAGATGGCACATCTGTCAAGAAGCATATTTCAGGAGCCAACGTGGATACTCTCACTTTCTTTTTGAAACTGTGTCCTTTTCTTATTCATTTCAGCAATTGACTTGCCTACTCCCAGCAGTGATCAAATTTCCCTTTCCTTTTAAAGTGAGAATCTTCATTTGATAGAATCTAGACCTGACTGGATATTTAGCTCAGAGTGGCAAGCACTGAGAGTTTCCAAGGGGTCTTTTACTGTGGTATTCAAATTTAAATTTGTTTCTAGAAACTGATTCTTCCTCTCTCAAATCATCCTAAATGCTATTGGAAATTCAATAAATGTGTAGGGAACTTTGCTGAAACCAAGGAGGATTTCCATTCCAACTCTTCTTTTTTCTACCACACTTTCTCTTCACAATCCCAACTACCCTCTGAAAGCTCTGAGAAGATTTTTCCTGAAAATGTTTTACATTTTTTTAAGTGGCTGTTCTGTAAGAATGAGGTTTTTTCCAATTTTGTTTGTGGCTTTCTCCACACTTATCTCGGTTTGGTTCACATATCCCTGTAAAACTTCCCCATTCACATCTGTAACATTGTTCCAAATGTACAGTTTGTCAAGGTAACTATGACAACTGTGCATCCTCTTGATGTGTCATACGCTCTTGTAAATCATAACAGGTGAATGATGTGGGAAAGATCTTCAATGGTGTGAGCCATTAGTCCAACGAATTCCTACAATTTGCCCTACTGAAAACTAGCATTTTTATGTCTCATACTGTCCATCCTACAAATGTATAAGCATCAAACACCAGGAATGTTTCTAGGAAATGAGAATATATCTATGAATTAAAGCAACAAAAATCACTGCCCTCAAAGAGCTGACGTTCAAGTGAGTAATAGCAGTTAATTCCTACTATGAGTCAAGTACTATTTTTAGTATTTAATATAAATTAACTGATTTAATCCTCACAACAACCTTATGAGATTGATATAATTAGTATCCCCATTTAAGAAAAAAGAAAACTAGGGCAGAAAGAGTTAAATGTCTTGTCCAGAGTCATAAGAATGAAGTCCATTTTGGCTTTTTCAAAGGAAAATTAAAATGCAAACATTTACAGAAGATTAGAATAGATCTTCAATGTTTAGCTCAGCACTCAATAAAATCTAGTGAATAAATTCATCTTCATTGTACTATTAGAGGATGTCTTAGTCCATTTGGGCTGCTGTAACAATATACCATGGACTGGGTAGCTAATAAACAACAGAAATATATTTCTTACAGTACTGGAGGCTGGAAATCTGAGATCAGGTACCAGCGTGGTGGGGAGAGGGCCCTAACCTGGGTTGCAGACTTCTCATTATATCCTCACATGGCAGGAGGGGCAAGGAAGCTCTCTCAGGCTTCTTTTATAAGGGCACTAATTCCATCTGTGAGGGCTCCACCCTCATGATCTAATTACCTCCCATAGACCCCATCTCCTAACACCATCACCTTAAGGGTTAGGTTTCAATATATGAATTTTAGGAAGACACCAACATTCAGACCATAGCAAAAGACTTGTTATGCAGCTTCTTTTTACAACCAACACAACTAAAGTTGTTAATATGAAAATGATATTTTCCAAATTTAAAAATTATAAAATCAATGTAAAAATTATTATTCTAGAACTATAAGGAAGGTACAATTGATGGTTACTTTATTATTGAACTACTGCTTTTAGTAATAAAAATCATTTTAGCACTTATCACAGTTCATAACTGTATGTACATTATATTATTATGTGATTAATGTCTCTCTAGAGCCACTCTCCTGCATTTAAATGTGCCCTCCACAATAGCAAAGATTTAGCAAAATAGTATAATGCCTTGTATATCAGAAATTTATAGGTTTAGCATTTACCTCTATGTTGCATTATGAGCATAATGAGGATATTGACTACAGCATGTAGCAGCCAGATATATGCAAATTAATTTTCAATGAGAATTACATCCAATAAGAAACTCCTAGTGGACAAATGTCCCAAGATAATTCAGTGGGGAAAGAATAGCCTTTTCCACAAATGATGCTGGGACAATTGGACATCCTCATGCAGAAGGATGAATCTGAACCCTTATCTCACACCATACAAAAAAAGTAACTTGAAATGTGTCATAGATCTACATATAAGAACCAAAACTATAAAACTCTTAGATGAAAACATAAGAGTAAATTTTGGTGATTTTAGATTATATAAGAATTTTTAATACCTCAAACACATGAGGAAAAGAAAACATTAACAGACTGGACTTCATCAAAATTCAAAACCTTTGTACTTCAAAATAGGCCATCAAGATAGTAAAAAGACAAGCCTCAGACTAGAAAAAAAAAAAAAGCTTGAACTCATATATCCAATAAGGGACTTGTATCTACAATAAAGAACTCTTGCAACTCAATAATTAAAAAGATAAGCAACCCAATAAAAAAAGTAGTCAAAATAATTGAATAGCTATTTCACCAAAGAAGATACAGGAATGATTAATACACACGTGAAGAGATACTCAACATCATTAGTCACTAGGGAGATGCATATTAAAACCACAATGAGATCTCACTTCACACCAACTAGGACGGCAGTGACAAAAGGCAGACAATGCTGAGTGTTGGCAAGAATTTGGGGAAATTGGAAGGAACCCTCACACTAGTAGGAATATAAAATAACACAGCCACTCATAATACTTCCATCAACCTATATCAGCCTGATGAACCGGCATTCTCTACGTTTTAGATTAGAATCAAGACACCATTTCACTTACAACTTCAGCAAATAAAAGACAAATCTCCCACCCCTTATTCTGTGGCCCATGAACGACAGCACTAATCCATCACTGAACTCTTCTCCCACCAAACCTACATACAGCTTCACAATTTTCTCAACAGAGAATGTCATACAAACATTCCTATTTGTCATCTGATGTTATTTTGACTTCTTTTTTAGATCTCCCATCAGCAGTGCCCTTATTTTATGATAATACTACCATATCAGATCTTACATAGGTTATGTATTAATCTTATGCTTAATGTGAGTTTTAAAAGGATTTTGGGGGAGGGTGGGCAAGGGATTTCTTGCCTATACCCTTCGGTTGGACTACAGAAGCCATCATATAATGCACCTGGCTATACATCTTGTTTTATACAAAAATCATATACTATACTAAATTATTATTTTATTTTTTAATCAAATAGTGTATTGCTTTGTCAAATATAATGTTAGAAACCTAAGAAAAGTTTGTTGTTTAAAAAAAATGTAAGAAAATAAGTTACAACATTCATGTGTTAACTCTGCAATAATTCTTGGGATAACTTTTATGATTATACAAGGCATGTAAAGCATGTATAATAATCTAATTTTAGGATGATCCAAGAAAAGAATATATAGACGCTTAAAAATCCTGGTACTAAATCTCACTGCTTCCAACTTCGTTATACAATAAAATTTGTATACAGGAAGTAATGTTCATTTTTCTTTTGTTAAGTTGGTTCAAGCACATCAGCTTCTAAGAATCACAACCTTTGGCAAACTATGTCATATCTCTGCTATTAGTTGTGAAAGAAAACTCAGAGCTGCAACATTAGTCCTCTCAATTCTAATTCCTGCCCTCTTGTGTCGAGGTTATAATTATCACTGAATCTCATACAGATATCTCACACAGGAATTTATTTCTTTCATTTCACCCTCAACTTAAATGGAACCCGGAGCCTGGAAATCACCTGCTAGGTCCTTTGTTTTCAACTGCCTTAAATCTCACATTATAGCCTCCACAGCTAAGTACAAAATCATGTAAGGCAGACCGAATTTCCCGGAACGATTTGAAATGCTGTTGTATTCCAGAATATTGTGAGTCAAATTGGCCTAATGCAATATAATACACTGTCAGAGTAATAGAGAGTGAGATAAAAGTCTTCCTTAAGGATCACATAACAATTCTCTTACTCACTTGGAGTGTTCTTTTAAGGTGCACTTAATACACTTGTCTCTGTTGATAACAGCAACCCTGAATTATTTAAAAAAAAAAAAAAAAAGAGCAATTTGTCCCTATTCAAATGACACCTCAGGCACCTGTTGTCCACAGAAAGCATAAACATATGGTAACAAATAAATCTGAGATCTGGCTGGTTGCGGCCAAGGGCACTCTGTGCCATGGGCTGCCACCTTTGTAAAGTACTCTCCCTGCAGGGTTTGTGTCGGTGCTCTCCACCCCCTGGGTCGTTAATATCAGCCTGACAAAATACGCAATTAGGCTCCTCTATCTAGCGGAGCCCTTTTGACAAGGAACGACACTGTGAACCTCTGTGTTAACATGAACAGGTGATAAAGGGGGTCAAATAGCTCTTCACAGCTGCCAATATCAGAGAGTTACATGAAACACAGAAATCTAAAAGGCAGCTCTTTTGCTGAAGCCCCAGGGAGTGGAGTTTGCTTTTCTGCCTCTCAGTGCGTCCTCTTTCTGGTCGTGCCATGAGCACTCTCTCTATGCAGCTTGGCAGCCCATTAAAGCGAAAAATGCTTTAGTCCGTGAGGCTATAAAGTTGAATAATTGCTGTCTCGAGTCTTTCTCGAAGTCACTTGAAAGATGACCATTGTAAGATAGGTTGCCTTCTGGTAAATGATCTATGGTAAAGAGCGAGCTACAGGACAGCCGAGGATACCTGGGCTAAGTTCCTGGTAGGGGCAGCAAAGTGGCGAGTAAATCATTCCCAGAACAGCCACCACTTCAGTGACCAGAGCTCCGCTCAACCTTGATGCCCAATGTGTTTGGCTCGCACTGCACCTCCCACTTACTAGCAAACGTCAGATCGGCTATTGCTTGACCTGAACTCAGGAAACCATTGCTCTTATAGGCAAAGATAATCATCTGGTCACTCAAAACTAAGTATGGATAACTCTGGGAACACAGGAGCAGGGACTGTGGGAGACTGCAAAGTGAAAAAAGGCACAGCCTTACCCTAAAGTCATTTCAAATCTAATAGAAGAGATAAAAGAATAAATAATTCTAATCAAAGTAACATGCATGCAGAGGGCCCTCCAGGTGGAGTTTTCTTATTTGATAAACACACCTAATCTCTTCCTGCCTCTGTTTTCCTGATTGTAAAGTGAGAGCGCTACCCTCAAATGCCATTGTGAGGATTAAGGAAGAGACTAGCATAAAAAATAAAAATAAAAAAGCTTTGTACATAGTAAGTGCTTGATAAATGTTAGCTTTTTAAAATTCTCATCAAGTAAATAGCAGAAGCACGAAAACATACAGAGACAGTTAATAGAGCTCTCTGGAACGGGAAATTAATATAACGGAAAAAATGGAACTTTAGAGTGAACAGAGCAATGTACAGCTGTCTAAGAAGACTTCGATAAATAGACACGGTTTGATGGAGTAAAATAGCAATATTTCAGAGAACAGAAAGGAAAAAAAGCACTTTAAAGATGATAAGAACTGAGAGTTGTTAAATTGTCAAGTCCTAGTAACATGCAATCATGAAAAGTTGAGTCTGATTAAATGACAATTTCAGAAAACCACAATTAATCCTAGAAATCAGAAGATCTTATTCTGATATTAACTACTTCACTGATTAAATACAGAAATTGAACTAGAAGTTATCCAAAGTCCCTTCCAGACGTACTTTATGATTCTAAGATACTCTTATCACAAAATTCTTACCACTGTACTCCTGTAATGAAGAATTTAGAAAGGCTCATTAAATAGGTTAAAACTGCCTCATTTTGAAGGCCTGCTTCAATTTGCTCTTCTGTAACATCTCACTTAATTACACCACATTCATACAATTGCCTAAGTCAAATAGTTCAGAATTATATGCAACTTCTCTGGTTATTTATAACTCTCACGTCTCATTTGTCAAGTCCTATTGTATATACATCTGTTACTTTTTCTTCTCACAAGGGGAGAGCAACTGGTGGGGGAAAAACTAAATTCTAGCTCAAATTTAGCAACATATGAAAACTAACATCCAACGAGAACCCAAGTACCCATCTTCCCCAGCTCCCTTAAATAAAATGGTCATGATGAAATTCATCATGCCTGTTAAAATAATGAATATCATTAATTAGTATAGAAGGCATACCTTATATAGTAGTGCTTTGCAAACTTAAATGTGTATCTCAAATCTGAATGTAAAATCATGTTAAAATGCAGGTTCTGATTCAGTAAGTCTAGAATGGAGCCTGCTAATCTTGGCATTTATAACAAGATCCCACACGGTGTTGATGCTGCTGGTATATGAATTACATTAAATAGCAAGAGTCTAGAATGGCACTTTCCAATATGTTAGCCACTGGCCATATGTGGCTATTTAAATTTCAATCAAAATAACTAAAATAAAATTTAACTAGAAATTCAGTTCTTTGGTCACACTAGCCACATTTCAAGTATTCAATAGCTACATATGGCTAGTGGCTACCATATTGAATATGTCCATCATTGCAGAATGTTCTATTGGACAGGACTAATCAAAAGTATTGTAATCCATAAGATTATCTGACTTACACAAATATAACAAAAAAATGCTACTTGATTTTTTCCAAAGGTAACAAAAAAGCTAACACAAAAAACACATATGAATATAGATTTTTAAAAATTATTACAGAAACAGACCAATGTAGAAGTTATCCTGATAGGAGTCAGAACAATTTGCTACATTCCTGATTTTTAATAATAAAACTCCTTAATAATATTACTATCTTAACAAATGGTGAATCATTACAAATGTATTCAAATTGAATTATCTATTGATACCTAACAAAACACCTCAAAACTTAATGGCTTAAAGCAACAATGATTTATTATTTCTCATGGTTTTATCAGTTAGTTGAGCAGTTCTGCTGGTTTCACCAGGGTTCATTCATTTGTTGCATTTAGTTGGAGGGTACACTGGCCTTTGTCTTTCTCTCCTTGTGATCTTTTATCCTTAAGGATGGTAGACCAAGCTTCCTTGCCAGATGGCAGCAAACTTCCAATAGGGTCAGCTCCAGTTCATAACTGCTCATCAAGTCTCTGCTTTCATGGCACTTGCCCAGAGCAAGTCACATGACAAAGCCATAGTCAGTGCAGGAGGGACTCCATAAGGGAGCGTGCACTGGAAGGTGTGATCCATTGAAGGTCTTTATGACAACAACCCATCACAAAAAAAGAAGTGCAGTATTAAGAAAGGAAGAGGGCTTCCCTGGTGGCGCAGTGGTTGAGAATCTGCCTGCCAATGCAGGGGACACGGGTTCGTGCCCTGGTCTGGGAAGATCCCACATGTCGCGGAGCAACTAAGCCCGTGAGCCACAACTACTGACCCTGCGCGTCTGGAGCCTGTGCTCCACAACAAGAGAGGCCGCGATACTGAGAGGCCTGTGCACCGCGATGAAGAGTGGCCCCCACTTGCCACAACTAGAGAAAGCCCTCGCACAGAAACGAAGACCCAACACAGCCAAAAGTAAATAAATAAATAAATAAATAAAAGTGAAATTCTTTAAAAAAAAAAAAGAAAGGAAGAGAAATTTCTCAAGATAAAGACTTATAGGCGAAAACTGAGAGGGAACATCATATTCCAATAAACTTTAGGGAAACAGAAAGAAAGAGAGAGAGACAGAGACAGAGAAAAGCAGCTAATGACGAAGATTTCCTCCTTGAACTAACTTTCATCAGGCTCCTCTAAGCCCTCTTCTCGGTTAGGCCTCAGCCTTGGCCAGCCTGTAGCAAGAAGCCTGTGAAGTCAGTTTAGTGAAAATGCCTCCACCCTTAATGCATGATCAAATTCCTTACTCCCCACCCATGACATCTAAGTCCTTGGCCTAACTTTATTAGCATGAATCCTACTGGGCCACTTTAGCAAAACTCCCTCTGCCCTTGATGTCTCTCCTCAGTAGTTTTCCATCCACTAACCCTCTCACTCTGCTCATTGGCTATAAGTCCCCATTCATCCTTGTATTGAGAGTTGAGTTCAGCCTCTCCCCTACTGTAATATTTTCTTCCTTGTTGCAAAAGTCTTGAATAAAGTCCCATTTATCATTTTAACAAATGTTAGAATAATTTTACTTTTACATTAAACATATACTGATCAAAGTATTTCATAATTTTTGTTATAAATACACAAAAATCAATTGATTTTTAAAATTTTCAGGCAATATACAATGGAAAAGGGGTTCCTATTCATAACAAATATATATACAGTTATCATGAATATATATACTTGATAAATCTTAAAATAGATGAAGAAAACTACAAAATTATATTGATGGGTATAGAAGAAGAATTAAATAAATTGAGAGAAACTAATTTGGAAAGAATGATTAATGAAAAATACTATTCCTTCAAAAATGAATTTACCATTTTACCACAATGCTACAACACAGAATATCAATGAAGCTCATGCTAAATACATATATGAAAGATTTTAAAGTTTTTTTTTTAAAGAAGAGAAATAAGTAAGGAAGTTAACCAAAGTTAGAGTATTAAAAAAATACAATAACTAAAACAATTGCTAAAGTCAAAAGAATTAAAGCAATGGAAGAAAATGATCACAGAAAAACCTAGTATATATGAGAATTAATATGAGATAAAAAGACAAAATATACAAATGATGAAGGGAGATTATTCACTAGTCAGTCAATAATTATTGTGAGCTATGTACCTGCAATGTTCTGAGAGCTGGTGGTATGCTAGTGAACAAAATATACAAAAAAATCTCTTCTTTTAACATATCATTTATTACTTTGGGGAGTACTGTTTATTTAGAAAACAATTTATTTTGAAAATTACCCTACAGGTATTGTCAAAATAAAACATGGAATAAGAGGCTAAATGTTATCCTTAAATGGAAGCACTCAGTAATATTTGAATAAATAAATGCTTATTAGGATAATGAGAAAACTGGATATTTATGGATATTAAGAAATTATTCTTTTTTTTTACATCTTCATTGGAGTATAATTGCTTTACAATGGTGTGTTCGTTTCTGCTGTATAACAAAGTGAATCAGCTATACATATACATATATCCCCATAGCCCCTCCCTCTTGCATCTCCCTCCTACCCTTCCTATCCTACCCCTCTAGGTGGTCACAAAGCACCCAGCTGATCTCCCTGTGCTATGCGGCTGCTTCCCACTAGCTATCTATTCTATATTTGGTAGTCTATATATGTCCATGCCACTCTCTCACTTCATCCCAGCTTACCCTTCCCCCTCCCCATGTCCTCAAGTCCATTCCCTACATCTGTGTCTTTATTCCTGTCCTGCCCCTAGGTTCTTCGAACCATTTTTTTTTTTTTTTAGATTCCATATATATGTGTTAGCATACGGTATTTGTTTTTCTCTTTCTGACTTACTTCACTCTGTATGACAGTCTCTAGGTCCATCCACCTCACTACAAATAACTCAGTTTCATTTCTTTTTATGGCTGAGTAATATTCCATTGTATATATGTGCCACATCTTCTTTATCCATTCATCTGTTGATGGACACTTAGGTTGCTTCCATGTCCTGGCTATTGTAAATAGAGCTGCAGTGAACATTGTGGTACATGACTCTTTTTGAATTATGGTTTTCTCACGTAAATTATTCATTTTTAATATGTTTAAAGGCATTGTGGTTCTTTAAAAAATAAAGACCTTATCTTTAATGAATATATGCTGGATATTTACAGACAAAATGGAATATAATTCAAAATTATCCAGTTGAGGAGAGATGAGGGAGTGGATGAGGAATAGATTAAACAAGATTGGCAAAGGGTTGATAATTGTTGAAACCAAGTTGTGAATATACGGGGCTCATTGTACTATTTCTTAACTTTCATAATAGTTTAAGGTATAGTTATAGCATATTAATTACCAAGCATCATAGTTTGAACTATCAGTTATAAGGACAAAATAAAGACCAAACAATAAAGGCCTGATATAAATCAAAATAGGAAAAATTTTAACAAAGTGATCCCCCAAATGATATCATGTATTAGAAAATAGCATGTGTATTTAGCTACCGCAATTTCTATTTCTACACTGAACACAATATTTTTGTTTCTAAAATGATTATCATCGTGTTTTCCCCAAGTACGCTGCAGCATATCTTAATTAACAGGAGCATTTCAATGATTAATTCTGCTACAATGGTAGGAAACTTGAAAACAGGTTATTATAGTCCAAACTGAGCAGAGGTTTTTATATCGCACTATTAAGTCTAACTTCTAAGCAATGACATGACTTAGTTCTATTGACTGAACCTGTTCCCCTGTTCCTTTTGAAAATGAATAATTTTTTGGTAGCTCCGTTGTCCAATTATTCAGGCTTAAATTTTTGGAGTCATCTTTTAATTCTCTTTCTTGTTAGCCCCTAAAGCCCAGTTTCTAAGTCCTGTAGATTCTAGCCCAAAAAGACTTTCACACAATCCATTTCTTTGTATCACCAACATCAGAAACTTAGTTCAGGCCTCCTGAATGTTTGTAAAGCCTCTTTTGTCCTCAGTATCATTACACATTTTCCCCATGTGACTCATCCTAAAGCACAGATTAAATCATATTACTCTTTAATCCAAATTCAGATACAACTTCCCATTGCTTTTCCAAGGGAAATGAGGTAAATGGAGGGGAGAAGAAGAGGAATGGCATCAGAAAACCTGAATTCAAATCCTGACTATGGAACTTACCCACTATATTTCTTGAACTAGACAAGGTATAATCCAAAAGGAAATAATATAAATAAAAGGGTTCTGTGAAATCTTTAAATTAATTGTAAACCATCATAGTGATTATATATGTATATAAATGATAATGCATCAGCTTACTATGTGGCAGGCACTGTTCTAGATACTGGGTATATACATCCATGAAAAGAGACAAAAATCCCTACCATAGTGGGCTTTACATTGTAGTGGAGTGAGAGAGAAACAATAAACATGATAAACACAATAAATAACACACACAGTAAACAATACATTTCCAGATGTGTTAGAAGGTGGTAAATACTATGGAGAAGAAAAGTCAGAGGAATTGAGAGTGCCATGGTCAAGGCAGGCCTCCCAGAGAAGGTGACATGGTGGCACAGGTTAAAGGAGAGAGGGAATGAGCCTGCAGAGAAAGTGTGAGGGGAGAGAAGATGGATATAAGGTCACAGAGCACTAATGTGGGAGATAACCCAGAGAACCATATGAGCCACTCAAGCTCTTGGGCATTTACTCTAAGGGAAATGCAGCACCACTGGAGGTTTTCGAGCAGGCGTGATATGATCCATCATACTTTTTTTAAAAGATCACTATGGCAACTCTATTGAAAATAAACTCCAGTGGGTCAAGGTGGAAAGCAGGGAGACAAGTTAGGAGGCAACTGCAGTCACCCAGGTGAAAGACGATGATAGCTTAGAACAAATTGGTAGGAAGTAGGAAGTGGAAAGAAGTGGTTATATTCTTGAAATATTTTGAAAGTAGATCCAAAGGCTTCCCTCAAGGATTTATGTGGGGTATGAAAAAAATGAAGCCTGAGCAATTGGAAAGATGGGGTTTTCATTAACTGAGATGGGGAAATTTGCAGCAGGTGGAGATCAGGAGTCCAGTACTGGACATGGTAAATTGGAGATGCTTAGAAAACATTGAAATGGAAATGCATTTACTCTCCTAAGTGTTACAACCGTGACCAGTACCATACTAGGCACTTTATATATATCATCTAATTTGAGATGATTCTCACAAGTTTATTCATAATTTTTACCCAGATGCTAATTAACTTGCCCCAGATCACTAAACTAAGAAAAGGAGAAGCTGGAATTTAAACCCTTCTCTTTGTCCAAAATCTGCACTCTTAGCCACTACTCTACACAGTCCCATTACTAATAAATAGAAAAACGATCCTAAAGTGTCATGTTTCTTAGAACTTATTACCTGACCCCAAACTGGCCAACTATTAAAATATAACAGTGGCTAAATTGGAATGAACTGCAAAAAAGTATCTGAACACCAACCAAGAGAACAATTTCCCAAAATTCACCACACTGTGCCCCAAGGCACAACAGGAAATCAAAATTTGACATAAGGCCAGCTTTAAAGCTTTCATCATTTTAATCTCCAAAGATTATTATTGCAACTTTAAGTAGCTTATGTGATTTACCTTCATAGGTCAGACCAATAAGTCAGCAGCGATTTGGAGAAAGACCCTACCATTATGTTCAGTGACATTTTATATCGGCAGGAAGTAGCCATTTATGCAATTATTTTGTGTAATCCTTACATTCCTATTGGTATAAGCTAAAGAAAAGAAAATATATAAATATATATAAAATGATCATGTTCCTTAGTGTGAAACTGGATGAAATGCTGTCTCACTGTAATCCCTTTTTTCCTCTAAAATGTAATTATGTTGCTGAAGTACCTACAACTAAGGGAAAATGAGAAAATAATTTTCTTGCGATGAACCAGGAAGCTTGAGATAGAGACATGTTCTCATTGTTTTCCCAGTTTATTTCTCTGGGACTCAATTTCTACTGGAAATAGTGGCTATCTATCAAACCAATACAAAGACACAGCTACATTCCTTTAAAGACACTAGGAACTAAGGTGATACTCCTAAATTCAAAACTGCTGTCCCCATTTTATTAATAGTTGTAGTGACCATTAATTTTTTTCTCTTTTCCTAATTGACTTTGACCTGCTAATAAAAAATTTTAACTCTTGAATGTAAAAAAAAGAAAGAAAAAGCACATTGCTGTTATATTCTCTTAGATTTCATTAGCCTAAAAATCCAAAAAGCTAAATTATAGAAAAATCCATAGGACTGGTTAATCTAAACAAAGATTAAAATTTTTAGGACCTATAAATGATATAATTTACATGTAGTACTTATATCATGTCTATCTAAAATACTAAAAAATTTACAGTCCTTAAGGTATCAATCCACTTCATAGAGGCCTTGCAAAATTCTGAGAAAAGATGCCAGCTGATTCTCAACTCTGTGATTGAGAGTAAGTGATTAAGAACATAGAGGGTGTATTAGTCAAGGATTTCTGGAGATAGAGAATCAATAGGAGATTAGATATAGATATAGATTATATAGATACAGATTTATTTTGAGGAATTGACTCACACAATTGTAAAAGCTGGCAAGTCCGAAATTTGCAGAGTAGACCAGCAGGCTGGAGACCCTGGCAGAGCTGATACAGACCTACTAGAGAGTAGACTTGAGGATATGAGGAGGGGGAAGGGTAAGTTGTGACAAAGTGAGAGTGGTATGGACATATATACACTACCAAACATAAAATAGATAGCTAGTGGGAAGCAACCGCATAGCACAGGGAGATCAGCTCGGTGTTTTGTGACCACCTAGAGGGGTGGGATAGGGAGGGTGGAAGGGAGGGAGATGCAAGAGGGAAGAGATATGGGAACATATGTATATGTACAACTGATTCACTTTGTTATAAAGCAGAAACTAACACACCATTGTAAAGCAATTATACTCCAATAAAGATGTTAAAAAAAAAAAAGAGTTGATATTTCTGCTCAAGTCCACAAGCTATATGCCAGCTGAAGTCCCTCTTCCTCTGGAAAACTCAAACTTTTTCTTTTAAGGCCTTCAACTGATTAGATGAGGTCTACATACATTTTCAAATTCTACTGATTTAAATGTTCACCTCATCTTTAAAAGACACTCACAGAGCCATCCAGACTGGTGTTTGACCAAATATCTGGGTTGACCATTGCCTACCTAGGTTGACACATAAAACTAACCCTCACAGGGAGCCCGGAAGAACTGATGATATAAGCAGAAAATATGTAGATGGCATACAGGTGTCATAAGCCAAAGTAGGTTGTTTAATTAGATGCATAGAGAACAACAAACAACAACAATGAAAAATTAATGACTCAGTTTAGTTGACAACTTAAGTGGTATTAATTGGACCAGTAGATCTTAAAGTGTGGCCCCCAGACCAAAAGCATCACCATCATAGGACCTTGCCTTGGGCCCCATCCCAGACCTACTGAATAAGAAACTTGAGGGTGTGCCCCAGCAATCTGGGTTTTGACAAGCCCACTGGGTAATATTATTGCTAAAGTCTGAAAGCCAATGAATTAGACCATTGCATCACTACAGAACTCACACATTTCTATTTGTCTATTGATTAATGTACCCAAACAGTATCTTCTCACCAACAATCATTTATAGAGTGTCCACTATGTGCTGGGCTCTGTGCTATTATTAGCTTTGGGGGGAGTAATACGGTGGTGGTGAGCAGAGAGAGGTGAGGCTGTCGAGACAGATCTGGGCCAGTTTATCCCAGGTTTTATTTGCCATGTTAAGGTTTGTTTGTTTGTTTATGCTGACAACTTACTTGTAAAAATAGAAGTTCAATTACCAAGAAATAATTCTAATAGCACAGTGAAGTAGGATAACTGGGAAGTGATAGAAATGCCAGTTGGAAGAGGCATTGGGGAGCAAATAAATTAGTGCAGACAGGAAAGAAGAGGAAAGGGGAATGATGATCGTAGAAATAGTCTCAGTAAGAATAAGTGATCAAACAGATAAGAGGCATGAAGAAGAGAATAAAGGCTGATGTTAATGTTCATCTTAGAAGCGTGGTAACATGTCTGCACACGCACACATGCACACATACGCAATGCAAGAGAAAGACTAAACAAAGTGAAAGATGATTTACATATGAATGGGGAAATTGGAAATAAAGGTAAATATCTAAGAATAAGTAAGAGTTTTGGGATTCTTGGGTATACAGGTTAAAGACTAGGGAGCAGATAAAATTGCACAGCGTAGAGAATATAAACTGTGATTTTCAACCAACCTGAGTAGGGCGGAGAGGGGCAGAGGCCATGACTTTCATCCGAAGTGTATTTGCTAAATAAAGCATATTCCATACACCCGATGCACACTAACACAGTGAAATTTGACAATATCCCAGCTGAGGAGACGTGCAGATTCAGAGCATCGCTGCACCAGATAATGCACAAATTAAAGGAAAGGATGGACTCCTGCAGTAAAATAGAGAACAAGGAGGATCAAGGTGGAATCCTACAGAAGACCAACAACTCCGGGAAAGGAAAGGGAAGAGCAGCTAATAAAGGAGGCTTAGAAGAAGCTGCAAAGAAAAGGGGAGGTGCAGGACTGAACAATGGTAAGAAAGCCAAGAGAGGAAGTGTTTAAACCAGAGGAAGCAAGAAGGCAGCAGTGTCCTGATGAGGAATACTCATCGCTGGTCCAAGTCCCAGCTGCCCACAATCCCAACAGTCTCAAGGAGCTAGGAGAGCAGAAATCATTTTCGAGCCATTTAACTTCCCTCATTCTCACTTTTCCTCCCTGCACGATGAGAAACGTGGACTCAAAGACCCCTCTCCACAAGCTCCAAAATTCCAGAGCAGAGGTTCTGGAGATTAGGGAGGAGGAGGTTTGCAATGGGGTTCAGATGGCATTTTGAATAAGAACTCATGCAACATCAGTTCAGTTGCTTTGGGAAACTTTAAGAAATACAAGTCCCATAGTTGTTATCAGGTACACAGTTTCTCTTGTACCGTTTCTATCAGCATCTTCTCTGTGGTTTCCTGTCTCATGAAGTGCATGACACATTGTTTTACAAACACCTTGCAGGAGTCATCCACCTCCTTGCAGGTATCTCCTGGGGCCCTAGGCTGCTTTCTCACGGAGGGGCCCGTCTGCTGCTCTTGCAGCTGCCTTTATGGACTCTCGGGCACCACAGCTGCCCCAGCCCCTCCTGGGGACCACCTGTCTCCGTGATGGACCCCACGGCACCTTCTGTGAGTATATCTCCTTAGACTGTCTTGCCCATGAAGAAACAAATGTAAAAAAAAAAAATTGTACATCACAAAATTATTTTAGTTAAAGCTGAAATCCAAATACTATCATGATTTGACATTTTAAGGCACAGAATTCATTATTTTAAGAGTGATAATTCTTAATAGTTTCCCACAGAGCTGTGATAAACATCCATGAATAAAGCAGTCATTCTGAGCTAACTCTCAGTTAAGAATGATTTCTTTTACATTTTCTAATTTTCTTATAGCTTATTTTACTAACGCACTAATAATTTCCACTTTTCATATAATTTATAAAAATTGTTTTCCTTGGAAGAATAATACTGAAAACAAGTGAGCCTCTGGTAACTAAAAAAAAAAAAAAAATCTTATAGGGACTTATGGAATGATTCAAACATTCAAGGTACCAGCACATACTCTTACGCCTAACAGGAGTCATTTTATATTTCATCACAAAAAGGGAACTACTTTGCTGACAACTCCAGGAGTGGCAATGAGATTAAGAAAGAGGTTTGTGAAGAGAATAAGGAACACTACTAAAACCCAGAAATTTCTCATTTTAATCAATGATTTTTAAATAGTAAACTAAGAAAAGATGTTGCTTCCAACTGTACCATGACTGAGGCATATATGGTTGGACAGTTTGAGAATGGAGTAGAACAAAAGGAATTTGGACTATTCTGAAAAATTATTCCTGGTTAAATCCTACATCCAGCTGTAGGTAAGGGAAAACAATTGCTCTGGGAGACAGATGAGTTGGCTGCTTTTAAAACAGAAGGTGATGAGGACCAAAGGCAAGCAAATCATGGAGGGAACATAACATAATAATACGCAAATAACATTACCAAAATCATGGGCAATAAATAAGTCCTTAACTAAAAAAAATTTTAAATTAAAAAATCTTTAGAATTCAATTTTCAATCTAAACTCCTTTTTGACAGCTTCAACATTTTTATTTTAATTTAATAAGAATCTTATGAAAAGTAAAGAAAAAGGGAATAGTTTAATAGAGGCAAGGTATATTGTTCTTCTTGGAGTTCTGTAATATTTTTATTAGGCCCATGGTATAGAGACCAGGGTGTGTGTGTGTGTGTGTGTGTGTGTGTGTGTGTGTGTGTATACAATCTATATTTAGATATATAGAAATATATAATCTATATATCCAGGTAAATAGATGATAGATACACATACAAATTAGGTGCCAAATTATAACAGAACCAACATACCAAATTTTAAGTACTACTTATTGAATGTTGGACCAACTTTCTGACCTGATGCAGATCAGAAAACATTAAATGGAAGATTAGATCTGTACAAAACATTAAGTTTGTAATTATACTGATTGAAATTAAATTTTCAATCGTTCCATAATTTAAATGACTAATACAAATATTCCACGGCACTTACAATCAAGCTACTTAAAATAAATCATTGTTTTATTTATAGCTATTCTCAGTATCTAAACCAGTGCCAAACTGTGGGAAAGAAGGAAATTATTTTCAAACATATAGAAGCATCTACTGGCAAAAACTGATGGAAGCAATTCTTAACTATTTATTGAAACAAGAACTTCTATATGGCATATTTTACTAAGTCACTAAGAGTCAGGCTATAAATTTAAGTGGTTTGTAAATTTTTTTTCTAAATTTTATTTTTTTTATATAAATTTTCTTTCCTTCCTTGAGAGCATCCCTAATTAATAAGGTTCTATACTTAATCATACTGCAAATAAAAAAAGTTATTCTTTTTTCGGTCTTGGCACAGGATCTATGGTGGCATAAATATCATCATATCTAATTATCCTAATTTATGATTACTCAAAAATTTGTATCAGGGACACACAAAACAGAATGAAATAAAATGTGATCAGTGCTGACTTCTTACGCATGAAATATTCTGTATTAAATTATTCTCACATGGGGTGACCTACATAGCAATTAAGAAATCTTTGTGCTATTCAGGAAACAGTTCTCTTTCATCATTGCTCAAGAATTTGGGGTTCTACATTTTAGGGACCTTCCAAACAGAATTTTTTTTAGTTCAGTGGGAATATAAGTATAATCATAGAATCCTAAAAGGATAAATATATTTACATAAAAGAGAAAAGAATATACTCAATAACAAGATTAATATTTAGAATTAAAGTACAATTAAAACTGTATTTTTGCAGGCAATGAAATTTTTCTTCTAATATTCCTTTACACTATCAGTAGCACAAAACCTCCTAATTTTCTTGGTCTTTATATTATTATTATATCATAATTTAATATTGTAATATTATTTTTATATTATAATTTGTAATGAGAAGATATTATTCCAAAATGTAAGGTGTTCAAAATATACACCAGTACTCTCTGGCTAAATAAAACTAGTTATTGCTTCTACTGTGAAACTCACATAATACAATTTATTTTCTAAATTTTCTGAACCAAGTCTCTCATAAGAAACAAACATCTAGGATTACCATTAAACATGGATATGTTTTGAAAGAGGCTAATCTTACTTGAGTCAAATTAAATAGGGTTAGACATGAAAGTCCGAATGAATAGTCTATTTCCTGTTCCGTCTCAGCAGAGTAGCTGCCTAGAGCGGCTGTGAGTCTGCAGCTGTCATCTTCCTCAGCGCTTGACTGATGAAGGAATCTTTTGTTCTACTGATAAGTGATACATTGTGCACCGCTCAGGTGCCCAGAACAAAAAGTGTAGAGCACACAATGAGCCTCTCTCCAGCCAGTTTTAAGACGCATAAAAGGAAAACTAGCTTTACCTGAGATGTGTTTCTTTCAATGAAACTTTCCTTGCCCATTCTAAAGAAAAATATCATTCTGTCTGTTTTTAAAAGCTTGCTCTATAGTTTGCTCCTCCCTCGCCCCCCTCCTTCATTCTGGGACAAAAGCAACAGGAACAGAAGGTCTTTCTTACTAAAATGCTTAAGTTGGGTAAATTGCTGGCTTTTTGAAGGGGATTGTTGGAGTGATTATCTAAGATAAGTTGTCTCAATGTGTCTAAACAATTAGAATCATTTAAATAACCATTGATTCTATTTAGTTATCATTGTAGAAAGATGATTTTTAAACCTTTTCTATATGTTCTTAAACTCACCTAAAATGTTTTATCTTTACTCAACATTTCTAAATGGAAAAAAAGTGTATAACATAAATAAATGTCATTTCATAAATATGAATTAAAATATATAAATAAATTATAGTGAATAAATTAAAATTTACAAGAATACTTTTTAAATCAGTGTATGATATATAATTTGTTTAATGAAATCTTGTCTTATATTTAAAGAAATTATTAGTATTTTTCTAGAGATACTGTCAAACTGAAACCGAGCAGGATGCTGTGAGGTCTTCCCCAATGACAAGACCTCTCTGTGTCCCCCGTTTTTTGTTTGTAGGAAAAAGACTTTAGTCTCTTAGACCTTCCCTCAGTTCCAAAGAGAAGACTCAAGCAGTTACTAATATAGAAAAGTGATGGAATGCAGAAACAAAGGAAAAGCAGTTAAGACAGATTGAATGATAGTTCAGAGTCCTCATTCTTATCAATCTGATGTGTATCTTTGAGTTATTATGCAGAAACTAAGGCCCTGCCCATGCTGACCACAAGCATGTAGACGTCAGACTGGTTGGAATCAGAAGGCTGATGATTAAGATTCCTGAAACATCACCCCGTTATCTCATGACCAACCAATCAGAAGAAAGTCATGCACCTTGCAGTCTTCACCCAAAATGTTACCTTTAAAACTACCTCCCTTTAAGCCATCAGAGAGTTTAAGTCTTTTGAGCATAAGCTGCCCATTCTCCTTGCTTGGCACCCTGCAATAAACCCTGTACTTTCCTTCGTCACAACCCAGTGTCAATAATTGTCTTTGCTGCATACCTGCGAGCAGACCAGGTTCAGTAACAAAACCACAATGTGAAAAGCCCTGGGGGTGGGAGAATCACCTTCTTTTCCACTCTCCTTTCAATAGAATAAGATGCTCCAAAAGGACACCTTGTTTGACCCAAAAAGAATGTGCAAATCCGAGCTACTATAAGACACACTGGTCCTCTATGGCTCCACAGATCAATTTCATCAAGAAAAAAAAAGAACACCGTATTATTGATGATTATCACAACAGTTACATGGGTTAGTGTTGCTTAGATGTCACTCAGTTTTTCTCCTTTATCTTCCATATCAGGTTGTTACATTTTTATGATGTATAAGTCCATAATTATTAGGATCACTAAGATCAAGAAGGTCAGTGTTTTTCACATAGCATTTCCATGTTGGGTACATTTGCAAATTTTTTTTTTTTGCATAATGAATAAAAGGCTCTCCAATATGTGTCTAAATATGATGGGTTTACAATGCTTCTTTAGCCTTTAGATGTACCACTAGCACTGTCTACTATGTTATAAAATCTATTACATGCATACATACATCTTATACACAGCATAAATGTGTATAAAATGTTTATACATTTCATATATAAGTGCCTGGTGGGCAGAATTTGTATTTATTAACCTATAAATCTCAAGAGCCTAGAACAAAGCCTGGCAAACAGTGTATCATAAATATTTGCTTAATTAATTGGCAAGGAGATGGTAGATACAAATCTTGAAATTATGTAGAAGATTCTATAATTTCTACTTAGTTAAATCTTGAATATTAGCATGGATTCTTTTTATTATTTTATTCTAAATATTAACCAAAATAAGTTAAATATTTCTTTCTTTGCATTTGATTCCAAGTTCTACAATAAATTAGCATACCACGGGCTAGGTTATATTTTTGGCATCATTTTCTGGAATTCATCCTTCTAGAGACCCAGAAAATTAAAGGAATTAGAATTCTAAAATGTTCAACACTTCTATTAGAGCTTACAAAATTTAAATAATGAACATATTAGTGCATCAACACATGAGATGACTACTTCCCTTTATTCACTTTTTGTAGCATTAAAAATGTCAAAAATCAAAAAGTTCTAATCTTACTGCATGTTGCCTTAAGTTTGGGCAATAGAGAAAGAAGAGAAACAAAAGCAATAGTTCTTCATATGTTTACTATCACGTTTTACTAGGACCATCAAGGTCAAACACTTGTCAATGTCTTAAATTTAGATAACAAGTTGGGATTTTCTTAGACAAGTTTATTTCTTTTGGTAAAATCTGAAGGCCACAGCTGCACTCCTGGGTCATTTGGAAGCTCTTAAGTGAACATGGATGCACCATCTCTTTCAAATCTTTGTCTCAAGTCATATACTTCGTAAAAGAAAGTGTATTGTGTGATAAAATCCTGCTGTAACAAGGTAAAATCCAAAATCTATATTGAAGATCGTATGTGAAGTTCATCTTTTGAAATAAAAACACTCTTTTCTGAACATCACAGCAAGCTCCCCATAAATGTGGGACTCAATATTAACATCTTAGTAATGGGTAGATAAGAAAGAAAATGCTATTGTGAGAACATGCATACATATATACATATATAAATACACAGAGAGAGAGAGAGAGAGAGTCTGATTAAGGAAAAGAAGAAAACAGTAGAGTTTTTTTTCAGTCAACTTTCACTACGTCATTGTTTTCCCTTACATTCCTACAATTATATACACCATTAAAACTCCATAATTCAGTGGTTAAAAAACTCACACTACAAAACAAAGAAGCTGAAAGAAGCATTTTCAAACATCTGTGAGAACTTAACCACCAGCTTGAGCCAGATTCTATTCCTTCTGTTCTATTTATTTTTGAATCCATCATCTTGGGATCATAGAAACACTGTTTTGTGTTGCTTAGTTTTTCTATCCATATATGTAGGAAACTGAACCATCCTAACCTGTATTGCTCATGTGGGAAAGACACCTATACAAATATGAAGAACAGCATCCTACTTCTCCTAAGAAACAGCTGCAAAGTCTGTAGACTGACAAACTGGCAGGTCATAAGTAACCATTTAATGCCTCTGTATTTCAGTTTCCTAGTCTGTAAAATTAAGAAGATACCAAATCACTCATGGTTTTGAGGATTACATGAGATGCAACATGAAAACACACTTTATAAATTCTGAGGTATTATACAAATATTTTATACTCATACTATAATGAGACTTTATTAGTAGATATGATAGAATCTATCAGTCAAGTTTTCTTCAAGTATTCATAGAGAAATGTTTTGCACTTATTTCAATGAACTATCATTACTGAAAAATACATTTTAGAAGTCTTTTTTTCATGAGTCTGATTATGATGCTCATGAGAATATTAATTTTGCTACATCATAACAACAAGATGGCTTTACCAAATCTTTGATGGGTTTACCATCAACATTAATTCTCAAAATTTGAGGCGTTCCCAATAGGTATACTTAGGCTTAAATTTAAGAATAGTTTATTTTTAAAGGAAGTGTTTAGATGGTGACAGCACTTCTTCAAATATTGAGTTCTGGCTAGTTTTATTTATAAACAAGTCATGTTTTTATAATGTATTAAATATTTCATAATTTCTCTCTCCCCACCAAGAAAACTAGAGGAAATATATTCAAATCAAAATATAAGTTTTGTTTAAGAATTCTCTTCTATGTAGAAGACTACTCAATAAGAACATTTATATCAATAATAAATGATAATTTTTTTATTCATTCAATCAAGCAGTCAATCAATAAGTATTTCTTGAGTCCTTACTGGGAATACCAAGTCCTGGCGCTAAAGATGCACAAAGTATAGTGGAAGAGACAAAGTAATGTCAGTGAAAGACTTGGAGAGAAAAAGCTAATAGAGAGAAGTTTACTGTAGAAGAAGGTAAGTTTATAATAAATAACTATTTATTAGCAGTTACATGGAAATCCTATTGTGGGAGCTTTTGAAAGAGAAAGCTTTTGAAAGCCTTTAAACAAAAGTCCAGTAAACCTACAAACATTAAAATTTAATTTTAAACTCTAAGCTTTCCACCGCATGCTTAACCCACAGATGCTGAAAAGATTTCAACACACTTAGCTCAATGCTTGTTAGCCAATAAGTAACCACTGAGTGCTAGACACTGTCCTAAGAAGTGGGGATAGTTTTAGACAAAACAGACACCAACCTTCCCTGTGTACCTAATGGTATAGCTGGAAAGACAAATTAAACAGACTATTTCAAAATAATTAAATCATTTAAACTGTGCAAAGTACTGGAAGAGAATACAAGATGCTCTGGAGGCATATAATGTAGAGAAATTATCGGATTTCAATATTCATCTGTTTTTATTTGAGAAAATACAGACTGTTCAGTTTTTAGGAAAATCAAGTTACCAAAATATAAATACGCTGCAAAGCCATCATGAAACCTGCATTGTTATATCTTGGGTAAAATAGCCACATACAGGCTATCTGTGAATGATTGTTTTAGGAAGGTAAATTTTGTTTAGCCCCTTCAACTTATCACTTTTTCTCTTATTCGAAGTCTGATGGGTAACTTTGGAAATTCTGAACAGTTCGGGACTGCATGGGCTTTAACTAGTCTGATGTATTTCTAAGTGACTAACAGGTTATCCTTTGCTCTCTGTAGGAGTTCATCAAGTAGGAGGCAGGGATTAATCACTGGATTTCTATCTGGGTTCCACACTGACACCAACTTATACATTTTATCAATTTGAAAGTGAACCAAGGAAAATGTAAACTTTTGCCTCAAAATCATACCATAATGTTCTAGACAACCATAAACGTTACTATAAAAGAAAAGGTATTAGTTACATTTTAGGGGAAAAAAATTGAAATGCACTAAAGATAAAACAAAGAGAAAATATGTTAAAGAGAAAACTAAGAGTTTTAAATTAAGAAGATTCTTAAAGTGAAACAATTTTTAAAAGTCTCCAAAGTAATCAGAATGGTCGGGAGTGTTTGGTAAACACCACTACTTGGCAACAGGAGTCTATATTGGAGACAGTTTGTATTATGGTCAATCAATAATATTTATTTTTGTTCCTATAAGTTTTTAACATAAATGTTCTTTTAAAGATTTGGCTAAGTGCCAGATCACAGCATACCTATAACTATGCCTGCTTCTTTTCGAAACAAAAGCTTAAGAAAGAAAGCAATTTATTTTTTCTCCTTTCCTTTTCCTTTTTTTTTTTTTTTTAAATATTTATTTATTTATCTGGTTGCGCTAGGTCTTAGTTGCGGCAGATGGACTCCTAAGTTGCGGTTCATGGTCTCCTTTTCTTAATTGTATAAATAATATATAATTAATTCTCACTGTTAAAAATCAAATACATGGAGTTCTAGTTCCTATAGGAATAGGACAGGAGCTTAATGCTTCATCTTCCCATTTGTTCTGCCTAAATAACATACACGTGAACATAAAAAAATGTATTCAGATATCTTTAAGCTATATTTTTATAGATGAGGAGACAGAGACAACCACAGATCCCAAATAGTATTAAGTGTGAGCTAAATGAAATGGTTACTGTTTTAAGCTACTATGTTTTGGGATGGTTCGTTACATAGCAAAAGCTAATCACTATAGTTTAAAAAATAAATAAGGCATGGGGGAATAATGTAGAGCATGGTGACTACAATTAATGACACTGTATTACATATTTGAAAGTTGCTAAGAGATATTAAAAGTTCTCATCATAAGAAAAAAAAATTTGTAACTATATGTGGTGACAGATACTAACTAGATTTATCATGGTGATCAGTTTGTAATATATACAAATACTGAATCATTGTGTTGTATGCTTGAAACTAATATGATATATATCAATTATACCTTGATAAAAAAATTTATTCCTGATGGATTACAGATCTAAAAGTAAACAGTAAATCACTAAAGCTTCTAGAAAAGCATAGTCCTATAGACATGTCTGTGATCATGAAAATAGTCTGTATTTGCTGTGCCCAACAAGGTAGCTACTAAGCTACCTGTGGCTACTGAGCACTTGAGATGTGACTAGTGCAATGGATAGACTGAGTTTTTAATTTAATGTAATCTAAATTTAATTAATTCAAGTTTAAATTTAGCTATATATAGCTAGTCACTACATAGAACTATTGGACATATAATATTGGACAGTGCAATTCTAAAAGACAACAGAATAATTCTTATCTTCAGGAACTCTGGATAAGCAAAATCTATAGGAAAAAAAAAGAGTAGCCATATTGGAAAACATTGCTTAACCAGCCCACATAAAAGTTAAGAATTTTATTTGTCAAAAGGCATTATTGAGAATGCAAAGAGACAAGCTATAGTGTAAGAAAATATAATTAAAACACATGTACCTGACAGAGGACTCATATCCAGAATATATAAAGAAATCATAAAATTAAATTAGAAAAAAAACCCCAAGAAAAAAATTAGCCAATAACTTGAACAGTCACTGCAAAAAAGAAGATTTCCATAAGTCCAATAAACATATAAGATATCTGTCTTCATTAGACAGAGGTAAATTAAAATAAAACCACATTGAGATACCATTAAACATCCACTAGAATGGCTAAAACTAAAGAGTTATCAAGAATATGGAGCAATTGGAAATCTACATTGCTGATGGAAGTGTAAAGTGGTACAATTACTTTGGAAGACTGTTTAGCAGTATCTTGTAAAGCTTAAAATGAGCATACCAAATAACCCAGCAATTCTATTTCTAGGTAAATAGAAATGCGTACATAGCTACATCAAGAAATGTGTATAAGCATGCTCACAGCAGCAATATTTTTAATAGCCAAAACTAGAATAACCCAAATATTCAACAGTAGAATCAGTAGAATGAATAGTCACAAAATAAAATACTTATGTGTGTATACGTATACACATGGATGAATCCCAATATGTCGAGCAAAAGAAGCCACACAAATTAGAGTACATATTTTATTATTCTATTTGTGTGAAGTTTAAAAAGAGGTGAGATAAAACTTTAGACATAATGTTAATTTAGGCATGGAAAGATAGCTCAATATTAAAACTAAAAATTATCTTAATAGAACTTATTTTATTTATGGTCTACAAAGGAAATCCTATGATCATCTCCATGGATAGTGAAAAGATATTTAATTCAACTTCATTCTTAAACTTAAAAACATTTAATAAAAAGGGATTCAGTGGTCACTTTCTTAATATGTGTGCTGGATGGTCTCTGTTTGGCCCCTCTAGATTCACTTTTCCTTCATGTCCTGGCAGGCTCACTCGTACGGTCTGAGTCATTGCAGACCACAAGTTTCTATTTGGGGTAAGCCAATTAGAGGAGATTGCAAGGTTAAAATTCTTCTTTTTTTTTTTTAAATACAGTTGTATTTTTTTTTCTTTTTTGTTGTTGTCAGGTTTTGTTGTTTGTTTTGTTTTGTTTTTAATTTTTATTGGAGTATAATTGATTTACAATGTTGTGTTAGTTTCAGGTGTACAGCAAAGTGAATGTAAAGCCAGATACATAAAACAGAGGAAAACATAGGCGGAACCCTCTCTGACATAAATCACAGCAAGATCTTTTTTGATCCACCTCCTAGAGTAATGAAAATAAAAACAAAAATAAATAAATGGGACCTAATTAAACTTAAAAGCTTTTGCACAGCAAAGGAAACCATAAACAAAACGAAAGACAACCCTCAGAATGGTAGAAAATATTTGCAAATGAAGCAACCGACAAGGGATTAATCTCCAAAATATACAAACAGCTCATGCAGCTCAATATCAAAAAAACAAACAACTCAATCAACAAATGGGCAGAAGATCTAAATAGACATTTCTCCAAAGAAGACATACAGATGGCTAAAAAGCACTTGAAAAGATGCTCTACATCACTAATTATTAGAGAAATTCAAATCAAAACTACGATGAGGTATCACCTCACACAGGACAGAATGGCCATCAACAAAAAATCTAGAAACAATAAATGCTGGAGAGGGTGTGGAGAAAAGGGAACCTTCCTACACTGTTGGAGGGAATGTAAACTGGTACGGCCACTATGGAGAACAGTACAGGGGTTCCCTAAAAAACTAAAAATAGAGCTACCATATGATCCAGCAATCCCACTCCTGGGCATATATCCAGAGAAAACCATAATTTGAAAAGATACATGCACCCCGATGTTCATTGCAGCACTATTTACAATAGCCAGGACACAGAAGCAACCTAAATGTCCATCAACAGAGGAATGGATAGAGGAGATGTGGTACATATATACAATGGAATACTATTCAGCCATAAAAAAGAATGAAATAATGCCATTTGCAGCAACATGGATAGACCCAGAGATTGTCATACTGAGTGAAGTAAGTCAGACAGAGAGAGACAAATATCAAATGATATCACTTATACGTGGAATCTAAAAAAGAGTACAAATGAACTTACCTACAAACAGAAATAGAGTCACAGATGTAGAAAAAAAAACTTATGGTTCCCAGGAGGTAAGGTGGGGGAGGGATAAATTGGGAGATTGGGATTGACATATACACACACTACTATATATAAAACAGATAACTAATAAGGACCTACTGTATAGCACAGGCAACTCTACTCAATACTTTGTAATGGCCTATATGGGAAAAAAAATCTAAAAAAGAGTGTGTATAAAGTGATTCTTTTCTGAAGGCTACAGTTTCTATCAGGAGGCTCTTGCCTGCAGCTCTCTGTTCCCAGAGCCTCGGATCCCTAGTTCCCCTTCAGTCCTAAGAAGGGCAATGCCGCCTCACCATGGTTAGTCCCATAAACATCACCATCCTTTTTTGGCTTCCTTAGTCCTGCCACTTTTTAATAAAAGGTTTCTCTTCGTTAAGCTCTTAGTAATTACTTAGTTTGATTGTAATTGTAATTGTTGGGATATTGTAGTATAATGAGAAATATATTTATTCTTTGTCTCCAGTTCCGGGCACAAGGGCTTCTAAAGCCCTAGGAATTTCTTTAGTGGAGGGATGAGAGGAGCATCTTTTGTTATTCATAATAAGCCCCTTTTAATTAAACCTGAGTTTAAGCCAATGAGGTGATTCTTGGAGGGTGGGGGCTGGTTGCCGAAAGAACCAACCATGTGATTAGAGGACTGACTTTCGCCCCACCCCCAGGGTGGAGCGAGGGGCTGAGGATCAAGTTAACCACCAATGGCCAGTGATTTAATCAATTGTGCTTACGTAATGGGACTTCCGTAAAAACCCTAAATAACGGGGTTTGGAGAGCTTCCAAGTTGGTGAATGCATTCATGTGCCAAGAGGGTGACGCAACCCCGGATTCCATAAGGACAGAAGCTCCCACACCTGACGCCCTTCCAGACCTCACCTCGTTCTGTACCTCTTCATTTGACTGTTTATTTGTATCCTTTATAATACTGTCAGGGAGGAGGAAATTTTCCTCTACCCATCTAGGTTCTTCTGTCTGGTCTAAGAACTAAATTGACAGGAGACAAAGTAACAGAAGATAAACAAAAATTTAATAACGTGGATACATGGGAGAGACCCAGGAAAACTGAGTAACTCACCAAAATAGCTGAAATCCTCACCTTAAATACCATCTTCTGTTACTGAATCAGGTTCATTCGCCCAACGCCGCAAGCCGAATGCTGAGATGCGAAATTTGCAGCAGAAAAAGGATTTATTCACAAGGTGGCCAAGCAAGAAGAAGGGAGAACAAATCTCAAATCCACTTGCCCTGAAGGTATGGGACTTGGGACAAAGCTGAGCCAAGGGAGCATGGGGAACGCTAACTGGAGATAAGAAAAAGGTGAGGCAATCGTCATTCTGCGCAGGCACAACTAAACAACCGGCTTCTTCCTCAGACCTGAGGAGGGGGTGGTGGAAACCCCTAATTTGTAGTCAAGTTGGACAGAAGTGTGGGTAACCTGGGACTCATTACTTACAAGTGGCATCTGAAGTTGAGGGCAGTCTTGTGGGACTGAGCCCTTAACCTGGGGATCTGTGCTAATTCCAGGTAGTTAGTGCCAGAATTGAATTAAATTGTAGGATAGCCAGTTGGTGTCTGCAGAGAATTGCAGAATTGCTTAGTGTGGAAAACACAATCTGGTGTCAGAAATGTTATGATTAGAGAAATAATTTTCCTTTAACTGTTTACTGCAAAGATTCCAGCTGATACAACATGATTATAGGTAAGCCCAGCCCAAACGCCAGCATCTTTCCTAATTAAGAAATGTTCTGGATGAATAAGGAAAGTATAGCCACTATCAATACTACTATTTAACCTTGTATTAAAGGTGTTCAGCTATATATTTATATAAGAGAAAAAAAGCTGATGCTTAGAAGTTGGAAAGGAAAAGATAAAACTATATTGCAGATAATTCTACATTTTTAGAATACGTACAAGAGTATTCATTGTGGGCTGTTTGTAGACAAAAAGGCCTAGAAATAATCCAAGTGCCCAGCAAATATTGGACTGGTTAAATAAACTAAGGAACACTGTGGAATATTATGCAGTTGTTAAAAAAAGGAAAAATGTATATGTACTGAAATGACAAGATCTCTATGATATACTAATGCAAAATAAAAGCTAAGTCAAGAACAAAACATAGGTAATAAATGGGGAAAATAACAAATTTGTTTTTGCTCAATTTGTCATTAAGCATTCTTTTGAGAAAAACAATATACTAATTTATTACCTATAGGTTGCAGAAGTGGGGTGGATGAAAAAGAAAGTGGGAGCTGATCTTCTTAGTGTATACTTTTAACAGTGTTTTGATGTTTGAAACAAAAAATGTATTACCTGCTCAAAAACTAAATTAAATTTTAAAAATTAAACTAAAGTCAACAATATAAGAAAATAATTATAATTTCCTCTTTACATCCAATCCTAATTCTCAGAAATAAAGATTATAGTCTGATGACTATTGTTCCTGATCTTTTTCTAAGCACTCACATATTGTGTTAGTTAGCCATTGATGCAATAATAGTGCATAACAACCAACCTCAAAAATCAAGTGACTTAGAACATTTATTTTTATTGGTGGAGGGATTATGAGGCAGCTAGAGCAATTCTGTTTCAGGCCTTAGATCAGTTTTGGTTCATTCTAAGGGTTTTTCCTCTCGGACTATCAGCTATCAAGACTTGATTTTTCTCATGGCAGATAGCAAACATGCAAGAGATCAGTCAAAACCCCACAAGCACATTTAAAGCTTCTGCTTACATCATGACCCCTAACATTCCATTAATCAAGACAAATTATACGGCCATGCAAGACATTGGGCAGAGATATATAGGCACAACTAACTGTAGGAATTTAGTATATGACATGTCAGCATTTCATATAAAAAAGATGTTGACATTCAATTCTATTATAGAGATGGAGGGAAGAGTTGGGGAAAATAAAGTGATCTACCCTACTACACACACATACATATAGACATACCAAAACATATAGTTTTGATTTGTTTGAATTGTTTGAATTCAAAACCAGCTTTCTAGATGTATTGCCTTGAAACTCGTTTTCTTCAAAACTTAGCAATGTTTTGAAGAGTTTTCCATGACAATACACATAATCCTAGCTCAATATTCTAACTGCTGCATAAGTTCCAAATATAGCTATAATTTACCTATTCCTTCCTCCACTGATAGACATTTAGTCTGTTTCCAGTTTTCACCATTGCAAACACTGATGTAATGAATATCTCTATATCTAAGTCTTTATGTATCAATACATATGAAATTTATCTCACATTTACCTCTAAAATGTACACAGCAGGAATAAGGAATAATCTGATATCCTCTTTTGGAAGCAGCCTATAACCACTTAACCGTGTTCACTTACAGGGCCTGGAATAGAGAAAGTATCCAATAAAGGAATGATTTAATGTTCATGAATAGTTTAAAATCATAGAATCATAGAAAACAACTTAAAGATTGTTTCTCTTTTGCATTATTTATCACCTTCTGCCTTATACACCAGCACCAGTTCTACCACTAGATTTTGAGCTGCTTTATCTTATTTATTTTATCAAACCAGCAAATTCTCTTAAATTTTTTAAAAATTGTTTTTCTGGAAAATCTTACTCCCAATCCCCTGTACTTGGCCCTATTTTTCCTTTTATCCTTCTTTCACAGCTCTTGGCACCTTCTCCCATACTACAGAATTTATGTCTTTTATGTTGTTTATTATCCATTTCTCCCAATTTAAATGTAAGCTCCACAACAGTAGGCATTTTTAAAATTTACAATATTTACATTTACAATATTTTTAAAATAACTTGGTATGTCTCACAGGGAATAGGTAGTTAACTTTATCAGTATTCACTAAAATTTCCATGTTTTAATTAGGAAAAAGTAAATGATAGCTTCTATTTTGTGGAGAAACTGGCAAACATTTTAACAACAGGTTCACTAAAAAAACAACAGTATATAAATACTATCCATGGCATCATTTAAAAAAGAAACCCTATGATTCTATAAACAATAAAAATGTCTTCACTGACCCCAGGACCACAGATTTTATGACAGAGTCCTTATTTTTCATCTTAAATAAATTTAAAAATCTTTTTGAGCCCTTTTTGTGGACTGCATAATATGATCTTTTTAATAAAATGGGGCACAATAATGTCATAAAATCAAGATTTACATCTGAGAGCAAACTGTTGTTCAGAATTTCCACCAAGGCTGTTCTAATTCCTTTTTTTCTTTTATGTTAACATTTTAAAAATTTTGTTTCTACTAAATAAATGATTCAGGTAAAGCCCTCAATAATAATAAATTTAAAATCCCACGATGTTAACTATTGAAGAGAAATCCTTATTTAGGGTAATTACTTTTAAAACAATACAGATACTTTCTAATTTACAAATTGCATGTTTAAAAATTTCTCCGTTACACATCATAGTTGGTATCTGAACATCTACAAGTGAAATACTTTTAAATACACGTCACTTAAAATATTCAATCACTTTCTGATCAGAGGGATCATTAACATTGATATAATTATGATTAAATAAGAAGCTATTAATATTAATCAAATATCAATATTTATTTAATGTTACTAATGAATATTAACATTAAATAAATATTAAATAATGTTTAACAATATTTAATAATGTTAACAATATTAATAATTAAATTAAGATTAATTAGTATGATTATGATTAAAGAATTATTAATAGAACATTTTCAGTATAGATTGTTTAATATAACTGTTCCTAATTTCCATCTTGTCAAAACAATTCTTTAGCAGTACTCAAGTTTTATATATATATATATATATACATATATATATAAAATCTATACAGAGTGATAAATTAGTAGTGCTTTTTAAACAGAGATAATTGAATGGAATACTAGTAACCTACATGTCACCCAATATTACTCAGAGTAAATTCTTCATTAAGACAAAATAAATATGTATATTTCTCTCGGAATTGATTCCTCAACTGGAAAATCTAAATTCAGGGGCAAATTCCGATTTGTTTTCCATAAATCAGGCTATGATGCCAGGAGAAAAAAAATATACTGAAAAACCTGACCTCCACATCCAAAGGCTCTGCCTCCATTTCTGGGCACTGTGCCACGTTTCCACTCACTCGAGTAGATGAGTCAGGGCTCCCGGGGCCTTACTCTGGCAAGATCTGCACAGAGACGGGAACTATTCCTCTTCGGGCAGACCTCCCGGTTAATCTCCTGGTTTAATGTAAAAGGCGAGGTTCCTTCAGCCGGCGAATGAGGGCTCGGAGAAGAGCATCCTCGTTCCCTGCCATCATTTACTCCACCTGGGGCTGCTTCCTGGTGGACTCGCCCCCACTCTGCGTACCATTAGGCGACCATCCTAATTCACAGGTCAGCGGTTGTTCCCTCCTCTCAGTAAGAACAGTATCTGTCTCCCACATAAAAAGTCATTCAACCAAGTAGAGTTTACCTTCTGCTTTTCATTACATAGGACATAGGCCCCAAAATGTGTAAAAGTGCTGTGCCTGTTGTTGACATTTCTGCCGTATTCACCTCAGAACTCCCTCTTTTTCTTAAAAACCATAATTTGCAGAAAAATGTAGGATCTCTTATATGGATAGCAAAGCAAGATTGGCAAACCGCATAAGAATTACCTAAGGGGCAAGGAGAAGTAGCTAATAATTGAACAAAATTCATTCAATTTCTGATGATCGATTAGCAATTTTATAATAAAATACTGAAAATGTGACAACTTATATTCACATGAGAATATTATTTCCTGAGTATGTGTGTGTGAACATGCATTCCTGCACAGTTCACCCAGTACCTGTAACATCCCAGGTGCTGACAGGGGTTTCTTTCAGGTTCTTACTTAATCCTCAGACAAACTCTCTGAAGCAGATATTATTATCCTCTTTTTGCAGATGAGAAAACTGAGGTAGGAAAGGTGATGTAACTTTCCCAGTGTTAACAGAGCTTGGGCCACTATTCTTAGCCTGGCCTATCTGATTCCAAAGCTTGTACTCTTGCTACACAATGATTTTTCCTCCCATACGCCAATCTTAAGATCCTGCATATCTTTTAAAGCTCAGTTCAGGGAATTCCCTGGCAGTCCAGTGGTTAGGACTCTGCACTTCCACCGCACAGGGCACAGGTTCGATACCTGGTCGGGGAACTAAGACCCCACAAGCCTCACGGCATGGCCAGAAAGAAAAAAAAAAAAAAAACCACTCAGTTCAAATTCTTTTAAAACATCTCTCAGAATCCCTCTCAATCAGAAGTGAACTCCCCCAACCATGTATCCACATAGCACTTTGGTTTGCTTGGCCGTTAACAATGTGGACAGTCGCCTGTCTAGTGTTAGTGCGGGTCATGTATGTTTCCACCTAATCAGTGGAGTGAGTCGCTTAAGAGTAGGATCCAAGACCCACCCTTGCCTCACCGATACAGTTTAACACGATGAACGCAAAGGTTCCACGTTGAATTTAGTTGAATCACCATTGCCAACAAATAGAAGCACCTGAGTAGCCTTTTCCTAAAGTAGAGAGGCTGGCTGTCTTCATGATGGGCATTTAGGTCCATCCTGCAAATCTGTAGGAGGCTGGTAGATATAAAAGAAACCCTACAATCTCACACATTCCCATCTGTGGCAGTAAATTATGAGAATGCCAGAAACATGGTACACACATTTATAAACTCTAGGGACACTCCAAATTAATAAGTCCATAAAATCTAAAACTCACTTAATGAAACACTCAAATTTAAAAATTGAAGAATTGCAGTCTCACATAATAATAAAAGGTGTTATTCTAGATTTTGTCAATTGATTCTAAAGAAAGACTTCAGTTTTCTGCTCTAGAAAGTTAATTGTATTTTCAAAACTTCATTAAATGTGAAAAAAGATTCTCCAAAAGGTCAAAAGGCAGAATCCACCTAATTGCTTCATGTGAACCTGTCCAAAAGAGACAGAACATTGAAAACAAGGTATTCAATTTAGAAGAGACTTTTAAGAATCTAATTTAGTCAATTTGCCTCTTTAACTTTATACATATATGCTATATAATATTGAACCTAGGCTGTTACTGCCACAACAATGCCTATTCTTAAATCCAATTCACTGAAAGAGATCAGAGATGATTTTAAAGAAACATTATTTTGTTTAAATGACCACATCTGGTAGTAAAATCCATGACTTTGGAATCAAATGGCCCAGGTCCAAATTTCAGCTTTGCTTCCTACTAACTGGGTGACCTTGAGGAAAGTCCTTGACCTGGTTAGGACTTCGCCTTCCAGAGCAGGGGGTACGGGTTTGATCCCTGGTTAGGGAGCTAAGATCTCACATGCCTCGCGGCCAAAAAACCAAAACATAAAACAGAAGCCATACTGTGACGAATTCAATAAAGACTTTTAAAAAATGGTCTGCATCAAAAAAATCTTTAAAAAATAAATATAACGGTGGTGATAATGAAAACCTACCTTATATGGTTGTTGTGAGGATCGAGATGGTCCATGTGAAGTACCTAGAAAAGTAGCTGGGACACAGCATTTTAATTATTATTTGCTCTTACTAGCAGTAGTAATAGTCTTACAGTTCTTGCTTTTATTATTATTTATTATTTTTATTATATCATTTATTATATTTATTATTATCATCATTATGCAAGGTACTTAGCATAATACCTTGCTCATAGTAAGTACACAATTAATTTTAGTTTCTGGCATTATTGTTATTATTATTGTTATTAGCCAGCAATAATTGTATCCCTTCATAATCCCAATGTATTTTAAAATTCATTAAGTTTTAAACAATATTCTTAAACTATAATTCAAATATTAAGTAGGTCAATATCGGCAGCATTTCAACAATTTACACATTTACTTTATCTTATTATTATTATTTTTATACACACACCACCTAATGAAGTGGTGGCGTCCAAGTTAGACCCATTTGAGTAGAGTTTCCAAGTTAAACCTACTTGAATTCAAATCCTGTTTCTCCCACCACTAGCTGTGTGACCCTGGGCAAGTTGCTTTACTATTTCTTCATCTGCAAGAAGGACAGAATGGTGACTAACTTGGTTGGACCACTGTGCAGAATAATGGGATACTGCATGTAAAATATATGACACAATGCCTGCTCAGAGATATGATGGAAGAAGAATTCAAAGGAGGTACCCTGTACAATGTGATTTGTACCAGTGAAGCAGATTATAATGGTTGTCTTTCCTGATATCCAAGAAAAAAAATTGGTTATCAGGAAGCTCCGGATTAGCAATAAAACTGTTATCTGGTTATTTCTGCTTTTTTTCTTGGGAGGCTCTCTGTCCTTGGAAGTCTAATTGAAGCAAGTCAGAACTACGGATTTTTTAAAAATAAGGCCTCATTACTCTAAAACTTCAGAAAACGAATCATGAGTACATAGAACTGGACAGCTAAGGATTCTGATTAGGTATTCAGGAAAGAGTCCTCCAGAACACCTCCTGACCTAGTATTTTTTACTATGTGAAAACACTGAGATATTCCCTATTACATTATTGTGAGTCTTTGAAATAAAACATTAGAAAATTTTCCATATTTTGAACTACAAATTAAACAGTATACATAATGGTATCACGAGAAGAGAATCTAAATAAAGCAGGACTATACAGAGTGCCACGTATTTTAAATTTTATTTTTAATTTCTTCTTTCAGTTGTTATAAATAAGCCCCAAACCATCATTCTAGATAGAAAGTTGAGGCGATTAAAAGGTTCATATTTGTCACTCTCCACAAAGGCCTCATCGTCCCACAGATCACCTCAAAGGGATGCAGCCTGGCGCCAGAGTGAAGGACTTGGCAGCAGAGAGGACCTGGACTTCAGCCCACACGCACCTGCTCAACCTGCGCAGGAGACCGTGCGGCTTCACAGATGTAGTCACATGGTACATGGGAGTCAGTACCAGGCCAAATCGCCGAAGGGGCCAGAGTTTCATGTTTATGCAGGTCTCTGGGCCACATGGCACAGGCCCTACTGACAAATCCCTGTAAAGCCTTGAAAGTGGTGATGCTAACATTTCCAGAGACTCTGCAAAGGGTATGACTAGGGCTGCCTTACCAGTAGACACCTGTGATGAGGGAAGTCTCATTTAGAAATACGTATTCTACCACCTATTGTACCTTATTCTTTTGGCTCTTGAAGGTTTCTTTCCTTTAAGGATCTTTATCAAGAGACCTTTCCATTAAAACTCTCAGTGCCCCAGGCTGCATCCCAGGGTCTCGGAGGGTGAGACTCAGGGATCAGTATTTTTCTCAGCTTTCAAAATGCAGACAAGGTTGAGATGGTCTAAGCCCATCACTGTCATCTCGCCTTTCTGTGATTGATTTAGGAATTAGCATGGGACCCAATCCTTACCAAGGCATGAGAAGAAGTCTCTTGGAGGGCTGCTGGGAAAGCTTTCTTCACCTCTTTTAAAAAAGTAAATAAAGGGACTTCCCTGGCAGTCCAGTAGTTAAGACTCTGCGCTTCCACTGCAGGGGACGCGGGTCCGATCCATGGTTGGGGAACTAAGATCCCACATGCCACACGGCACGGCCAAAAATAAATAAATAAAATAAATAAATAAGAATAAACAAGAAAGAGCCCTCCTTCTTCCTCAGAGCAGTATTGATCTGAATCTGCTGCTACCATCTTAAGACTGTGACGAAAAATAGCTTAAAGGTGAAGGTGACTTTGAAGATCTAAAAAAAGTAGAAATAGCTAGAGTCTCAGCTCCAGATAGATAGATAGATAGATACTTGAGAGACCTCCTTCCAAAAAAATGTTTGTAACCAAGCAGTGATTAGTAAAAAGCCACTGAAAAGTACAAATGGCATTTACAATAGAGTATTTCCTGAACAGAAACTGGAGAGTGGGGCAAGCTACATGGCAAGTTGGGAATCAAAGATACCAAAGGATTACTGAGGAGTAGAAAAGAGTGTCATTGACAAACTGCCTTCTCCACATTTTGAACGTGTTATAAAACTGAGATTAAAGTGCTGTTGACTTGCACTTGCAAAAGAGAGGTTGCTAAGAATTAAAGAGAAAGTCCTGCAGAATTATATGACACATTCTTTAAATCAGAAATGGTAAACATTTTTTACAAAACCATTATTATACAAACCTAAAAACACTAAAAATTTAGGTTAAATACTGTTTCTAAAATAACATTTCCCTTTTAAGTATGCGTGTAAAGATCCTCCTGTTTGTATTCTTTTACATTAAGGAACTGTCAAAAATCCTTGCTTATGTGTCCACTATGACTCATTATAAGGAAAACCATTTGAAATGTGATTTTATATAGTAAAGCAATCTGTTCTCATGGAGGAAGTTCTGTCTTTCAACATCTTTTGGCCACCCAAGAACATTTCAGCATCTCTGGCTCTGAGAAAAGATTAGTAATACGTAAAGTATTTATCAAAGTAAATCTCAATTTTCTTTAAGTAATTTTCCCTTTCATGGATGTAAACTGACTCCGAAGATTGAAAAAAAAAAAGACCCTAACTTCTTATTTCAAAATGTATTGTCAACTCATTAAATTTCTACCTATCAAGTTAAGATCAAGAAAGTGAATGTTAGTAGGTTAGTTAACTATCAACAATGTTGATTGGGCTCCAGTTTACAGACCCTGGTTTTCAAACAGGTAGTATCACATAAGAATGTTAACTGTGAAGGTGAAAACAAATCCCTATTCTCGGCTTTCTGCTTTTATTCTTCTTTTATTTTTTTATTCTTTGTTGGCTTTCCTTTATTCTTATTCTTTCTTTACCCCAGGTTGACCCCTGTCTGTCTCTTGGTCTGATTTCTCGATTTAGTGTCTCCCATCTCCTCTTTCTACTCTCCTTTTCAAGTTGCTTGGGTTTTTGTCTAAGACTCTCCTCTTTGAAGTCATCCTCTGCCTCTCAACTCCGCCTTTGTCACTGGTACTCCCCCACTCACCTCCCATTCTATCACTGCGTTCTCTCCTTACCTCCTCACCTTGGCACTCTAGGCCTACCAACGGGGGATCTGTTGGAGAAATGTATATCACCTGAAGACAGCGTCTCACCTTAACCTCGTCTTGACTATCAAAAAATAATAATAATTCAAGTGTGAGTAGAGGCAACTAACATTGGATTTTTAGTAACTTCATGGAACAACCTTCTGAAAACGCAAACCTAATCAGAGTCTCTTGTCTGTTATAGAACCAAATGCTTTTATAATGTGTCAAGAGATTTATCACTAATGCATAAACTTTCATAGGAGTGGGACTCCACGTACCACATTAGACTATTTAAATTGAGATTTAAAAAATCCCTGGGGGCTACGTTTAAAGAGAAGGGAAAAGAAAAACATCTAAATAATACAGTATAATTAAAAGATGAAAAGTTGAAATAATTACAGACCAGAAGCACAACTGAGTTGAAATGAATTACCTTGGACTCTAGCTAGATGGCGCTAGAGCACGTGCGTGGCTAATTGGTACAGTACCGTTACTGAATGGAAAGTACTAGTCAAACAGATGTTTCATATTTTTTAGGATATGGGACTCTGTTAGAAATTAAAGCAAATACCATAATTAGAATTTTTAAGAATCTAATTGTTCTGAGAGTGATATTTTGCATCTTTGAAAGGACGGAGACATCCATTAATATGTATTATATACATTCTTTGACCCTGAAGTAGGACCATCAATGTTCACATTCAGGATTTTCATCATTTTGAAATTTTTTTTTTAAGCCTTGCTCATTAATTAATAGTAGCAACATGTTCCATGTATTTGGAAATTCTTCAGTAGAGATAACAGCTTTAAAAATCCCAAGGATCTTTGGGATTTATAGCCTTCTGCCAGAAGCTTCTCTTTGATCACAACTGGGAGGCACCCCAGCTGATTTCTCCAGAAAGATTTCCCTCTTTCCAAATCATACAATTTCAAATGTGGCAAATGCAAGTGCATAGTTTACCTCCTTTCCATTGCACCCATTTAGCCCAGTACTAACTATGCTTCGGCTGACTTTTTGTAACATGTCATTATTCAGTTTTAATTATTGATTTAATTTAATCAGGTACTTTGAAGTTTAAAGATAGGCCACTTTCATAAGCAAGCCTACTGAAAAGGAGATTACCTTATGCGACTCTCTCCTCAGCTCATCTACATGAATTTAAAAATGAGTCACAGGCAAACTACTAAACAAAAGAAATGAACAGATTTTAGTTGTTTGTTTGTTGTATTTAGAATTAGTATTTAACATTTTTATTTTTAATATTCTTATTTTTTCAGGAAAAAAATTTATTTTACTTTAGTATTTTTATTTTTTCAGAAAAAGGTTTTTAAGTTCTCACTTACAGAATGTGACATAGATAATTATCACTGCCTCCAATTTCTACTTGCAGAAACCAGGGAAGGATAATAGAATTATCATTTGTATTCAGTTTTTGAACATCTCTAGCCTATAATTCATCTATATAGTAACTATTATATGAATAAATACACATATCAATGCTCACAGAGTACATGACTACTTCAGATTTACCTAAGAAGAATAGTAAAATTAAAATGTGTATCATTTGTAGTACAGACTTTCCAACTTTGTTTTTTAGAATCCAGCGGAATCCCCAGAAGTGCTGTTTAATCTAAAATGTCATCTTTAAGTTGCTGTTTTATCTTAGTCTTGTTGACTTACTTTAAAAGCTTCATGGGACTTCCCTGGCGGTGCAGTGGTTAAGAATCAGCCTGCCAATGCAAGGGACAAAGGTTCGAGCCCTGGTCTGGGAAGATCCCACATGCCGCGGAGCAACTAAGCCCATGTGCCACCACTACTGAGCCTGCACTCTAGAGCCCGCGAGCCACAACTAATGAGCCCACGTGCTGCAACTACTGAAGCCCGCACGCACCTAGAGCCCGTGCTCCGCAACAAGAGAAGCCACCACAATACGAAGCCCGTACACCGCAATGAAGAGTAGCCCCCACTCGCCACAACTAGAGAAAGCCTGCACGCAGCAACGAAGACCCAACACAGCCAAAAATAAATAAATAAATAAATTTATATTTTAAAAAGAAGTTTCAAATAGATACCCCACAGCGAAAGGGAAAAGAGACTATAACAAAATTTTCTTCTGAACCTTTCTTATGGGAATTCCCTACAAACAGATATTGAGACTATGTACACCCCAAGCACCTAAGATTCCTGTGCTTTATGGAAGTACTGATGGCCCAGCTGCATCCCACTCTGGTCTTGAGGATCCCCTCTGCCTCATCCTTTTCCTCACTCATTCATTTAGCATTTAATGAGCACTCACTCTGAGCTAGGCACTGTGCTAGCAAGGAGAATTCAAAATGAACCATGAGCAGTCCCTCAAGATGTCTAGAAACACATTTTAAAGTGGTTAGGCACTTTAGATTAGATACCCAAACAGATAAATAGAGTACAGTGAGATGAGTGCCAGGCTGGAGATATACAAAGTGTCTGAATAAGGACAAAAAGAGTTCAAGATTGGTTTCTTGGAGGAGGCAATGCCTGACACAAGCCTTAACCGAAGACTAGGTGTCAACCAGGTAAAAAATATGGCCCCAACGAAACTTCATTTACCCATAAGTGTCCAGAGAAGAGAATGGCAAATACCATAGGAAAAGAGAAGTATGACAAGAAAATAGCTCTATAATAAATTCCTCTCATTGCTTACACTAAACCACTTTAACATTCTAGAAGAGCAATCCCAGGCCTTGAACACAATCTGCCTAACAGATGGATAATATCCTCTATTAGTTTTATAACTTAGGCAAGTAAATCTGTGAGACTTCTATTCCTTCTCTGGAGAATAAGGAAATCATTACCTAGAAGATTGTTGTAAGGATCAAATGAGTTATTGAATGTAAAAATATCTGGCACACTGTAAACATCTTTTGTCTATAGGCATCACTACTTAAATAATGCTGGATGTGGAGTTCAGAGAAGGAAAAAGTATTGGATCTGAAGGCAGAAAATGGTTTGTGTCCAACTCTACCAACTACTAAACTCTGTAACCCTGAGTCAGTTAAGTAACTTTTCTGAGCTACATTTAAACCATTAATAAAATCAGGATAGTAAGACCTCCTATGCCTACCTAGACAGGGTTGTTATGAATATCAAATGGGATAGTATGTATTACAGTGCTTAAATAAATAAAAGGGGCTTTACATATGACACAGATTTTTAAAAGACTGATCTTAATATCTTTATTAGGTGAAACATCAACAATGAATGTGGGGTGTATGTGTGTGTGTGTGTGTGTGAGTGAGAGAGAGGGAGAGAAAAATGCTGCTAGAAAAGTGAATGTGTGATCCCTTTTGCTCTAGAATCAAGGTCAAAATAAATGTAGTTTTAAAATGGAATGATTTTAAAAGTACAATACATTATTGAGAAAAAGCTATTTGCATACTATCTAATAAAGCACTTAATAAAGTCATATCATTAAAATAAAATGGCTCTTAAAATCAGTAAAGGAAAGAATAGCACTATAAAAATGACCAAAATATGAACCAGAATTTGACTAAAACAGAATACCCAAATGGCTAATTAAACTGTGAAAATTTGTTCCAATTTGTTAGAAATCAAAATGCACATTAATATAAGAAAATTTTGGACTTGAGGACACAGGGTGGGGGAAGGGTAAGCTGGGATGAAGTGAGAGAATGGCATGGACATATATAGACTACCAAATGTAAAATAGATAGGTAGTGGGAAGCAGCCACATAGCACAGGGAGATCAGCTCGTTGCTTTGTGACCACCAAGAGGGGTGGGATAGGGAGGGTGGGAGGGAAACAAAAGAGGGAGGAGATATGGGGATATAGGTTTATGTATAGCTGATTCACTTTGTTATACAGCAGAAACTAACACACCATTGTAAAGCAATTATACTCCAATGAAGGTGTTAAAAAATAATAATAAAAAGGAGTGGTAAAAATATAATATAAATAAATAAATAAGAAAATTTATCTCTCAAATTGTTAAGTAAGAAAAATAATTATAATCCCAGTGTTGGCCAACATATAACAAGGAGATGACTCTTTCTTACGTATCTGGTGAGAATAAGCATGAGCCTTTAAAATATTTTTTAGCCAAGTAATTCTCTTTCAGATTAATATGCTAAATAAGTAATCATGGACAAGCAATATATCTGTGTAGAATTTTTCTCACAGAATTACTTACCATCATAAAAACTGATAATAATGGAGTAGTTTATTAATTACAATGAATGTATACAATCATATATTACCATTAAAAATCTGGTTTCGAAGCATTAGTATCATGGAAAAGTATGGGGAAATTCAGGAAGCAAAATTATGTTTACATTATCCCAAGTTTAATATATATATATATATTTATTTCTTGGAAAAAAGACTTGAAGAGGAAACAGTGAATTATTACCAATTGTATCAGTTATCTATTGCTGTGTAACAAATTACTTCCAAACTTAGCAGCTTAAAACAACATGCATTTATTATTTCACCATTTCTCCAAGTCAGGAATCCAGGCACAGCTTAGCTGGGACCTCTGCTTCAGTGTCTCAAAAAGTTTTAATCATGTTATCAATCAGCCCTGAAGGCTGGATTAGGGAAGAATCCACTTTCAAGCTCACTTATATGGTTGTTGTCAGCACTCATTTCCCTGAGAGGTGTTGGACTGAGAGTTCCTTACTGGCTATTGGCAGAAGCCACCCTCAGTTCCTTGCTATGTTGGCCTCTCCAATATGGCAGCTTACTTCATCAAAGCCAACAATGGAGAGTGTCTGCTAGCAAGTCAGAGATCACAATCTTTTGTTACTTAATCACAAAAGTGACATCTCCTCAATGTTGCTGTATTCTATTAGTTAGAAGCAAGTTACTCAAGGGGAGGGAATTCACAAAATTAGGACTGTCTAGAGCTGGGGATCATCGAAGGTCATGTCAGAAGCTGTCTACACATCAGTGGATACCTCATTTCCTTTCTTATATGTCTCCATTTTTATAGATCTTATTATAAACATATATTTAATATATAAGAAAAATTGTTTGAAAGTAAATATAATAAAGTGGCTAATCTGTTAAGAGAGCAGTTAGGAAAAATATAAGAAAAGTAATAAAACTGTGTCCTATGATGTGATAATTAAAAATATACTTATTTATACAGCTAGTCTTCAAGGCAGTTTTAAAATATTAAAGAAAGGAAGGAAGGAAAGGAGAGAGGGAACAGGGGAGAAAATAAGTGATCTAATTGCCAAACACTTGGTGAACAATTGGTTTAAAAGAATAAAAATTGTGTCATTACAGTAAAATACCTCTTTACATGAGAAATATTTAGCTATATAGAGAGATGTGAAAAAGGCACAAAATGTAAATACCAAGTAAAAAACAAAATACAACATATACCATCATGTTGTAAACTAACAGCTACGTCTGTGTCATTATAACTAAGCTTCACTTACACACAGTGATGTGGTAAAGGGAAATTTTGTGATTTTGTTAATAGTTTTGCTTGTATTCCCAATTGAAAAATTGGTGAAGAAAATCCCGTTTAAAAAATAAAATAGTCTAGTTATACTTGACCAAAGCAGGAAGATGCAAATTATTTTCTCACCTCAGATTTCCCCCAAATAAATTTAAAAACCAATATGACCACGGTATAGAAATTTTCTCTTTTTCCCACAACTGTTATAAGATGAATGAAATTATACAAATCTAAGATGCTTTCCACTTAGACTGAAACATGTCCTTATGCTGTACAAAATCTCTTATGGGGAGAAAACAGAGCTGTCTGTGAAAAGAAAAGACCTGTGTTCTAGGCCAGACAGTTTATCTGATTAAGGAAAGAGAAGAAGGTTTACAGTCAAAGATTAATTCTCCAGCACCACACAGTAAGCTCTCCGAACAAGATCTGTGTCACTCCAAACTTCATTCCTAACAGTTGAGCAGAGTTTTTCAATTCCTGGTGTTATTGTTGATTCTTGGTTGCAGTTGTTCAGCCCAATCTTTTGCAAAATGCTACCAACAAAGAACAAGTCAAAATATCTACTGCCAGTGCCAGACAGAATCAACAATAACAATATGAGTTGCTCTCATAACTGGAAGCTGATTTTAGTAAATGAAATAAAACTATAGATCTAAAAATAAATGTATACACCAACCTTAGTAACTTTTCTCTTCAAAAATATATGAAAAACTGAATTCATACAAACAAAAATTTAATGCTAATGAAATAAGCTGATAGGAGGTATAATTTGCTAAAGAAAACAATAATTCCAAGAGGTGATACAGTATTAAAAATAGTCTTATACTGGATACAAAGTTGGTCATCTCCATAGTGGATGAACAGGTATCAGAGAATCGTTCTAAAATAAAGCTTCAGTTTTCTCTCTTGGGGGTAAAGAGCCAATATAATAGAAGTCAGAAATAGAATGCCGCTATGTGTTTCTTACCTATGAACATTATCTCTTGCCTACGAACATTAAAGATATTTAAGAAGTTAGAGTTCAAAGACCATAAAGAAAACAACTCCTATATTAGGACAATGCCAAAGAGTTATTTTATCTTTATCTCAGGAATAACATGCAAAGACTTTTTCTAATGTATAATGTTTCTCCTAACTTGCCTTTGTTCTGCTAGGTCTGTTTTGAGGTGGGAATCTTCTCTCTCTCTCTCCCCCACTTGGTTCAGCCGTGTCCCTATTTCTCAAATAATTTGGCATTTGGACTCTGAATTCAAATGTACCTAGATTTGATTTCTGGTTCTTATACTTACTCCCTGTAGGACCATAGATCAAATACTTAACTTAAGGTTAAAACATAAGCAATGATAGTGCCTTTTGCATAAGAGTATTGTGGCAGAAGGCAGGTAAATCATTTAGCATAATGCCTGACATATATTAAGGTACTAAATATTATTGTATAATGTTAACTTTTATTGATTTTATTACTTACCTTGATGCAATAAATAAGTTCCCATTGGCATGATTTTAGAGATAGTTTATCCTTATATCAGATTGTCTGCAGTTTCCAATATCTTTGCTTTAAATAAGTCTAGCCAAATCACTTAAATAGGTTTATTATTAAGAATTATTCAATAAAATGTTAACCAGGAAGAAAAAAAACCTCTAGTAGATACAAAAAAAGAAAGAGAAAGAAATGAAACCATACCACTAAAAAAGATAAATCACAAAGGAAGAGAGGAAGAAAGGAACAAAATGGCAAGAGTTAGTCCTTACCATCAGTAATCACTTTAAATGTAAATAGATTAAATTCTCCACTCAAAGAACACAGAGTGGCTGAACAGATAAGAAACCAAGATCCAACAATATGCTGCCTACAAGAGACTCTCTTTAGTTTTAGGAACATGCACAGACTGAAAGTGAAGGGATAGAAAAAGATATTCATGTAAGTGGCAACTGAAAGAGAGCAGGAGTGCCCATACTTTTATCAGATAAAATAGACTCAGTCAAAACAGGTCACAAGAGACAAAGGAGGTCACTATACAGTGATAAAGGAGTCAATTCATTGAGAGGCTGTAACAATTATAAATATACATTCACCCAAAATTGGAGCACCTAAATATTTAAAGCAAATATTAACAGAACTGAAGAGAGAAATAGACAACAATACAAAAATAGTAGGAGACTTCAATAACTCACTTTCAACAATGGATAGCTTATCCAGACAGAAAATCAATAAGGAAAAATGGATCAGAATAACACTATACACCAAATAGACCTAACAGACATAATCACAACATTCCATCCAACAGCACCAGGGTACACATTCTTCTCAAAAACATGAAACATTCTCCAGGATAGATCATATGTTGAGGCACAAAGCAAATGTTAACAAATTTTTAAAGACTGATATCATGAATATATATTCTGACCACAATGTTATGAAACTAAAAATCAGTTGTAAGAAGACTACTGGAAACTGCACAAATATGTGGAAATTAAACAACATTCTCCTGAGCAAACAGTAGGTCAAAGAAGAATCAAAAAGAAAGTCCAAAATATCCTGAGACAAACAAAAATGGAAACACAGCATACCAAAACTTATGAGATACAGCAAACGCAGTCTTAAAAGATAAGTTTATAGAGATAAATGTGTACATTAAAAGAAAGATCTTAAATAAATAACCTAACTTTACACCTGAAAGAACTAGAAAGAGAATGAAAAAACTAAGCCCTAAATTAGCATAAGAAAATAATAAGGATTATAAATAACTAAAATAGAAACTAGAAGACAATAGTAAAGATCAATGGAACTAAGAGTTGGGTTTTTTAAAAGATAAAAACAATATGTAAACCTTTAGCTAGGCTAACCAAGAAAAAAAGAGAGAGAGCTCAAAGAAATAAAATTATAAATGAAAGAGGAGACATTACAACTGATAACACAGAGATACAAAGGATCACTAGAGATTACTATGAACAATTATATACCAACAAATTGGATAACCTAAAAGAAGTGGATGAATTTCTAGAAGCATACAACCTGCAAATCCTTTACAAAATCTTATAAATAAACTTAAGAGGAAAGAACACTTCAAGCTCATTTTATGAGGCCAGCATTATCCTGATACCAAAGCATGATAAGGACACTACAAGAAAAGAAAACTGCAGGTTAATACCCCTGATGAATATAAATGCAAAAATTCTTCAAAAAATACTAGCGAACCAAATCCAGTGCAATATCTGGGACATATTTCTACTTGAAAAACGTATCTGCTGTTTATTCTGATATTCAAATTTAACTGGGAATCCTATATTTTGTCTGGCAACCATCGCTGGGAACTGCCTGAGGAACTATGTATAATGTATCTCAGATAATCAGCCCAAAGATGTTAAAGAGAAGAATATTTAGCACATGACTCCCATCTCCATCCGTTAAAGTCTGTAGGGGTGGATTGGGGAAGCAAACAGGAGCAGAAAGCAAAAGATGAGCAATGCTGCTGAAGCCAGGAGCCCTCGAGCGACAGGTACACACTGCTGGTTGCTGTAGCAACAGCTGCAGCAGAACTGTGGGCCAATATGCTAGCCTATAAAAGATCTCTAACACGCCCTACATTAAAATTGCAATGATAAATTTTCACATTTGGGGGGAGAAATATGCCCTAAAAATTGGTGCCACCATTGTCACCTCTCTCCATTCTAGTGACAGATGGAAAAAAACACTTATTTTCTTTTTCATTGAAACCAGCATGTAGGAAACAGAATCATGAAACGACAGTAATACGGACACAGCATTTCATCATGCTTTTAACCTCAGAAAAAGGTGAGCCAGGCTGTTCAATAAGGGCACACCGGGAAAAGCCACATAATTCCTGACAGTTTTTCTGAACAACTAACAAGATCACCATAAGCCACTGTTGGGAGATGCATGTCACATCGTACTGGATTTCATTGTGAAGCAATGTGACAAGCAAACGAGATTCTATCTGGACCACAGTAGAGGTAAATAAGAGCAGCCTGGATACTCTGCCTCTCCCAGTGTAGATCAGGCCATTCAAGGAAAGAGCTTCTAACCACTAAACAAGAATTCCAAAGGGAAGATGCCCCCTGAGCAAACCCCGAAGAGCAAATCCCACAGGAGTGAGCAGAGGGGAGCTTCTGCCTGTAGGAGGAGCTGAAAGGTTTCCAAGGATGAATCTTCTCCAAACCAATGGAGACTTTCTCAGCACTAATGAAAAGTCCCAACGCACTGTTTCTTGATGGCTGAGAACTGAGTTTGAGATCCTCTTCTTTTGACCTTTGCCAAGAGCTTGTGATTTTTCCTATTTCCACTCAATTTCAAATTGTTAAAAACTCTCAGAAGAAAATAGCACAAGATTTCATATTTTAAATTTGTGAACCATCTGTATCTACTGACCTTTAAAATAATCCAGTATAAATCTCAGTTGAATTATTTGAAGAATTTTTAAGTTGCAGCATTTGCTTATTATAAGTACTTACGATCACCTAACCTGGGGGCTAGGGGGAGGGAAGGAAGAGCATATCCAGTATCCCTAGAGACTAGATACATTTGCAACATTTGGCATTATATGTCCTCTCTTTTTATAATGTATCACAATGATGAATGATTTTGTAAATGATGACAGCAGGATGAATTTCAAAATGTTCTTCTAACCCCCTATACGTTGGTACTCAAAACAGGTTGGTAGAAAAATCATTCCCACAGAAGTGACATTCTCCCCATGGTGAAATTATATACAACATTACCATCCTGGCTGCTTTCAGTCTTTTATTTCCAAGATTTTGTTCACCTTTGAGTTCGTTTGTTCCTCTTTTCCCCAGTCCAGAGGTTATTTAGTCCACCTTTGTGGCCTCTGTTGGATGTGCTTTTCACCTGAGTGGGTCTGTTTACACAGGTAGGTGCCTGTAAAGCACCGGGAAGGGTCTCCTTTTTTGAACTCTGCTATCAAAGTCAATAGGCCGCTGAGTTTACTCTGTATAGTTTACCATCTACATTGTTAGAAAACTTCCATGTAGAACTAAGCCCATTATCATATCACTTATGTGAGGGAGTTAGAAAGGTACAGAGAGGATTGAGGATCCAGGTAAGAGGGGAGAAGTTTTCCACATAAGGAAGGAATGACCTGTTGAATGAATACCGTGTGCTAAACGGCCTTCCTCCAGATTGTCTGAAACTAGAAGCCAACAGTCAGCATTAGGCTACCACTGTTTCCTCATCCTAGAGAAATCACACTGAGTAGGCACCGAAATAAATTAAGGATTAGTTCCAATCTGAGGGGGTTTTCTAATTATTCTAAACTTTAGGTGTTTGTTGGACCAGAGGTCAGGGAGAAAGGCATGCCAGATGTCAGATTTTTTTCTATTTTTGTCTGCTTGGAGCCCCAAAGGGAGAACAGGAAATAAGACCAGTCCCATTCATGATTTTTATTTATTGAAAAGTAAAGATTATACTTTTGTGGTCTGCTGCCACACACATTGCCTCCTATCACTCCTAATCACCTAAAATCAAAGAAACATCATGGAGCAACTCCTTTAATCTTACAGGTGAGGAAACAGGAACTTCCCTACAGTTATACGGTACTGGTGAAGCTGGGTCTAGTACCTGAATCCTGAACCTAAAGTCGACCCCAAGCCCCTTTAATTTCCTTCCACCTCCAGCCAGGATTTCTTTCTGTTCCATCATAACCATGTCACGTGCCACCTATGCTCCACCACCAATGGCAGAAAGGCTGGAATTCAACAGAAACCCCTTCTGCCCTTTCAAGATCTAATGGACCATTCAAGTACTCTAAGAATTTTTAGGTTTTCAAAATAAAGACATCTTTTGATCTTCTGAATAAGTGTGTTTTTCACAAATCAAACCCTAACTGTGGATCGATTGAGTTCAATGCACATTATGCTTCTGGGCCTGTTCCCAAAGGTAAGTTATTTTTATGTTGCTCTTCACCGGTTTCTTACAATATATATTGTATTCACATTTGTAAAGTCACATATTCATTTTTACAAAAGTAATGTTTTTTTTCAGTCTCACAACTTGACTTTCACGTGCTCATTTTTCTATGTGGTAGAAAACAGACTTAGCCAGTTCTAGCTAAGTTCAGTCATTTCTTGTTAAACAGAGTTAGTTCTGAAATTTTCCTGCCCAGTCTTTCTCCCTGACATGGTATATATTTTTATGATCACTACTTGGGGGCTTGACCCCAAACTGGAGGAGATATTTGGCCATCAAGCAGCTGGGATCATCCTAACAGTTTTCACTCTTCTATCCTGGTCTGCATTGAGATGCCATCATACCTCTGTGGTATCAGTCACTCAGCCCATTCACTTCTGGTTGTCGTCTTCTGTTACCATCATTTTATATAATAAGCCCCTTTCAACTCCACAACTCTCTCTCCACCATCTAACGTCCACACTTTTTGCAAAAGTATGGGGAAAAGTTCCATGCCACTCTGGGACCACAGGAAACTTGCTGCCTATTCAACCTCACTCTACCTAGACAAGCCTGTTTGTCATTTCTCCTCTACTGTCACTGTACCTCAACAGGGTAGGAAATATCTCTGGGACCTTATCACTTTCATGGTTTCTGCCTGGGAAACAAGACCCAGGTCTCCTCTACCCTAGAATCCCCATGCCCAGCTGGGTTCTATCACTTTCCCCACCAACGTTTCAGCCCTGCAAAAACAGAGCACAGGGCCTCAATTCAGAGACAACAACCTTGTCCCTCTCTGAGTTTTCTCTGGTTTGCCTTCATCCTGCTCTGCCCAGAGTTTTACCTCCAGGCTGTTATAATACTCTTTTAGTCTTATCGCTGTTGCAAGGACCTTGCCCTTGTAAGCTCAAATCTTGTTCCTCTCTATATTCTTCTGTGGTTTCCCTTCCCTGTAGTAGGTATAATAGAAGAAAAAGTCTAAGAAGTAAACAAAAAAAAAACAACAGAGTAAACAAAGGTATTTCTGTGGCAAAGCAACAAATCAGCTATTTCTTTTCAACCTCATCCCACCTCATGAGAAACCAAAAGGAGTTGAGAAGGATTTTATCAGACCATTTTCCTATTATTTCAAGTTTCAACTATGTTCCAAATTCTTAAGTTATTTTTCCAGATAAGGAGATCCACAACTTGGTCTGGATAATGTAAACCAATTATGATTGTTATGATTGTCAATATGTAAAAGGGTGGGGTGTGTGTGTATGTGTGTGTGTATCTTACTGCTAATCCAAGTTAGCCATGACAATTTAATCAGTGGAAAATGGCTGTTACAAAGTAGAAAAAATAAAATCTCAGTAGAAGGGTAGCAATAGAAATAAAAATCAACAACAAAAAAAGAAGCAAAGGTGAATTCATCATAAGTTTTAAACTTTGGGATTTCATTAAGAAAAGAATTACATAGATGTAAAGAATTTTTTATACATTAGACTCTTTAATAAATAGAGACTAAAATAAGTAGACCAATTGTTCAAAGTGATCTATCTTTCCTCTCTGTTACTGAAAAAATAAAATAACAATAATAAGTTGTTATTATATACTATGATAAAGAATAATAAGTACAATAGATAAGCAATAAGGATATATTGTACAGCACAGGGAAATACAGCCATTATTTTGTAATAATTTGAAATCAAGTATAATCTATAAAAATATTGAATCACTATGCTGTACACCTGAAACTAATATAATATTGTAAGTCAACTATACTTCAATAAAAAGTAAATAATTTTTAAAAACAATAATAAGTTCAAATGATGTTACCAACAGTGAAACAAAGTTTAAGAGCTTGAATTTTTTAAATCTAATTTTAAAATTAAAAGCAAGGTATTTTTTGCCTTTGATAAAGGTCTTAGATTTCTTTGATATCTGCATGTTCAAGATAGCGTCTAGGACTTCACGTCCATCAGTCATAAGTCACTGGTGAGCAGTTTGGACACTGACAGTGCTGACAGAAATGAGACCTGTAGTCTTTCCTTCTGTATAAGTTGTCCGATTAGTAGTGAACACACCATTCACTGTGATTTTGATATTTTTATCTCATAGGCAGTTGTTAGCCATTGCTCAAAATGAGTCAGTTCATTTCTGATTGTCAGACAACTGAAAATTATCCAGTGAGTATCCACCCTACAGATACTTTTCTGACCAATGTAAAAATATATCAAACAAAAGATGTAGTCTCTGGTCTTAGGTGCCTACAATTTAAATTGGGAAACACGACTTACACAAAGAAAATAATTAACAAAAGACACTGAATAGCCTAGATTTATTTTTTAGAATACGCTAAATTTAATTTTAATCAATTCCTGAGATGATACTGTAAGTGGTTCCTACACTCCTATTGCTGCTGTCCTAACTGAGCGTTCACTTGTTTCAACCTAAGTAACTCCAATTGGCTTCTATCCCGTCACCCTAACTCCAGTATTCCACTGTGCCCTAAATATTTTTCATGATTATTTTGTTTGTTATTTTGTTGCTTTGTTGGTTTATATTTCAAAATCACAAGTAATATTACTTCCTTACCATGAAAAAAATTAATAACAGCTTTACTAACTTTTACACTTTTTAAAATAGCTTTTATAACTTTTCTTACTATTTGAAATGTTCTTTTCATTCTCATTCACTTGGAAATTCTACTCATCCATCCATAACCAGCTAAAATATCACCACTTGCAAAAAGCCTTCTATGTTTTAACTGGACAGACTCGTACACCCAATTTTGTATATTCCCACACACTTGGGCAATACTGCTAATATATCACTTCTTACCTTTTCTTAAGGTAGCCCTTATCCACCCATCTACCTTCCCTGAATCTAAAGTGTCTGTTGTACTGTATTCCCTGCTCCTACTCCATATTGGTGTTCACTAATGTTTAGAAAACACACATGAAGGCTGAAAATACAGTAGGTGTAGAGAAAGTGTGAAATCATTGAGGAAATATTGAGAAAGAGACAAAAGAAGAGTTATGGCCGAGGAAAGACATAGTGAGAGTACTGAGGGCAAGATTAAAAAAAAATAAGGGAGAGGGAGATTCACGTTGGAGTCCAGTGTTGTCGTGAGGGTACCAGGGAATGAAAGTCATTGCCCATATGACCCGCATCAGAAAACCAGAGCCAGCTGAGGAAGACACATTTCAACAAATTCTGTCATGCTACGAATTTTCACAACTAAGCCCACACTGCTTTCCCCTAATATCTCAATGAAATTGAGGCTTCTGGTTGAAACTGGAATGCATTTCAAACTCACAACAGCCTACAAAACTGATGTGTCTCAAAATGCAAATTTTTCCAATTATATTGTGACTGAAAATTAGCCTTGTCCTAACTTCCCACTAGGAAAGTCAGAAACTACATCTGACTAATTTCAAGTAAACTCAGCCCAGATTCGGGATTACTTCTGCTGGTTAAGGATTATAATTGTTGGCTTCAAAAATATAAGTGGTTCTCTCCTTACCCTCTCTTTGCTAGTGTTCATTCTAATCTCCCAGGGATTTGTACAGCTGCTGTAGGTCTGTGGAGGGACTCTTGTTCTTCTCATGGTTGCTTAGTACCAATCTCATGCTGACATCCCACCCCAGATACCATTTGCCTTGATGTGTGTCACCAGGGTTACCAACCTCTGTCATCTCCATCCCCATCACTGACACACCTCCGCAGAGGTGTCTGCATTTCTGCCACAGTGTCTGGTCACCAGATACAAACAGATCAATCTACAGTCTTTTCTCCCTGAATTCTGTGCCCCCTTGGGGTTCACCAGGCTCCCATCAGCCCTTCCATGTCTTTTTTGAGGCAACACGTAAGTTCTACGATTCTGCCACACCTTTCTGGTGTCCTTGGGAGAGCTGGGGTTATATGGGGACACTCACTCTGCTAGTAACACCTCTCCCCATCATTTCTGTAATGCTGCTAATGGCAGAACAGGAACAGGATCTGCAAACTGAAATTTCATCATGTTTCTCCTTACAAAGAATCCTCCTAGGAAAGTAGGATAAAGGGTGCTGAGCCTCCATGTTCATTTCTAACCCTTCTTGTTTCATCAGCAGCACTTCTGCACTTTAGCTTGAAAGTTGCTTTTTTCTTTGTCTGTGGATGGAAATGAAGGGATGGGAGATAGGGCAAGGAGGTGAGGATGTACTAGCAGTTCACTTTCAAACTTGTCTCTATAACTGAGAAATGGACCATAGCATTTTCAGTTTAGGGTTTGAGAATATGGTGTCTCCTCCCTCCAGCCTGACTTGAGAACAGTCTGACTTGAGAATTGCCCCCTCCCCCAGCCCAAAGGGAAGGATCACAGAGGAAAATACATGACGATTAACAACTTGAATTATTTTTGTGCCCAATCTTGATGACCTCCTTGGAATTCAGCTCTGGAAACTCCTTCTTAGCATACCCACCTTCTCTCCTTTACCTGATCCACACTCCTCTCCCCAGATTTCGTATCTAAGGTCAGGGTCTGATTCTGCCTCATGACTGTGGGTTAGCTGGTTCTGAATGGGAAAATTCGCTTTCTACCTACCAGTTTGTCATTGCTCAGTGCCCAAGTCAAACTGGCTGGCATAGATTCACAAACAAAGACATGGGGAGAGAGAAGTAGGAGACAGGAAATGGACTGGATCAGAAGGATTCAAAATAAGGCTACATATGGTAATATATAATGTTGAATACACCGAGTGAGATCAAATTATGGATGGCTTTGAAAACCATGTTTTGTTGTTTTGAGACATGATAAAGCAGGTAATGGGACCCATGGTAGGTTTATAGAAGAGAAGTGAAATGATCAAAATGATGTTTTAGGATAATCTGTTGAAAGATGAAGTGGAAAGAAAATTGTCTGGAGCCCAAGACTTAACTTTCCAGCTGAGTTTACCTGCTGGTGCTATTTCCCATTTGTCAAAATACTGCTTTGTGACTTGAAGCCGTGCTGCAGCAAATTTTTTTTGCTAGAAACTTGAAGAAAAATTTCTCAATTCACCCATTATGGAGAACAATTTATAACAGAAAGATAGAAAATAATGTTAACAATCCTTCTTCACAGGAAAGACTAATCTGACATAAAAATAATCCATTTTTTGCCTAATGTTTATCCCTTATACATGGGATGGATATCCTCCTAGAAAAATAAGAAATCGTTTTTATTTCATCTTCACTCTGTCAATTTACAAACACATTTATAGCTTCACCCATCCTAGCACTATGCTTCCTGTTATAACAAGGAAGCTGTTTCTTCTTCTACTTAAGACCAATCCCTCCACCAGTGTCCTGGGAGAGCCTGTTGACCTGGGAATTACGGCCTGCAATGTTGAGAGTCCATTTGAAGTCATTGTCAAAAATAGATTGGGGAACCAACAAGCCTGTTGTATGACATTCTCCCAGAGAGCTGCACTGTTCAGATATAGGTGCAGAAAACATGGGTACAAGGTTCATCTTTGGTTGGGTTTTGCCAGATAGTTGAAACAAAATGTTAGATGAAGAGGGGAATTTAATGTATGGAATGTGGCAGAGAGAAAAAAGACAAGGGCTTACGGATTAAAGAGGAAATGCAAAGACTGATGGATTGGAAAAAAATAGACAATCCATGGACTGAAGATGCAGATGAGGTCAAAGAATGACCAGAGGTAGAGGATAACTTCACTAGGGAGAGAAGAGATTGTGAGACAGAGTAGCATATTTACATTAATGAGCCTATAGGTCAAGTTCTTTATTCTCCTATTCATGGGAGCCAGTGGTGGCTCAGGTACAAAGGAAGACATGGTGACTGGAGATGAAGAGGGCCCTAAACCGAGAAGCCACACTCTTAGCTGTTCCTTCCATGTGTCCACTAAAGCCAGGCAGGTTGACGGCAAAGACTGAGATGGAAAGAAAGCCTGTGATACAGGTGCCAAAGTTTTAAATGAAGAAGGGAAAGAGAACTAGAAGCACTATTTAAATATCCCAAAGCCTGCCTTTGGACCTGCTCACATCCAAGCAATAAATTAAACTAGGAGACTATTTTAATCTTTAATAAATGCCAAGTCTTCACACTTCCATAAGCTCTATACTATTTAGTCTAGGTATTTCCACACTCCAAAAAAAAACACAAAAAAACAAAAAAACTACCAAGGTGGAAATACAGAAACTTCTGTTTTTTTTTTTTTTTTTTTAAATTTATTTATTTATTTTTGGCTGTGTCGGGTCTTCGTTGCTGCGCACGGGCTTTCTCTAGTTGTGGTGAGCGGGGGCTACTCTTCGTTGCGGTGTGTGGGTGTCTCATTGCGGCGGCTTCTCTTGTTTTGGAGCACCGGCTCTAGGCGCGCAAGCTTCAGTAGTTGTGGCACACGGGCTCAGTAGTTGTGGCTCACGGGCTCTAGAGCGCAGGCTCAGTAGTTGTGGCACACGGGCTTAGTTGCTCCGCGGCATGTGGGATCTTCCCGGACCAGGGCTCGAACCCGTGTCTCCTGCATTGGCAGGCGGATTCTTAACCGCTGCGCCACCAGGGAAGTCCCAGAAACTTCTGTTTTTAAGAAGAGCTGGATCTACTAAATGGCTCACACTCTAAATAAGACTGTCCTTTTATAATTCCTCTAGAACAATCATTCTGTATTAATGTCAGTCACTTTAATGCCCTCACATCCAAAAGTGCTAGATATATTGTTTTCCTTAGAAGGGACTTTCTGCCTAAAAACCTAACTATTGAAGAGGAAAAAAACTCAAGGAATATCCAAAAATCCTTAGTAAAACAGTACTGATATAGGCCAGGGATGGAATTACTGCAAACCTTGACTTAGTATCAATACTAATCATTGAGTAGGAGATGAGGAAAGAGAGGAAAACCAAAGTTTCATCACATACGAATGGGTTTTGTGATTAATTAAATGAAACGATGCTGATCTTACTGTCAAGAATATTGGGTATGTCCTCTTTAAATCCAATTCTAATCCAATACATTCTCCCCAATATATTTAAGGTTATCATGGAGCCTGTAGGACTCATGTATCTTATGGCTGAACTAGAGAAAGACAGTATTTTTAATTTGGGATAACTTACATGGTCAGAAGCAGAGGAGAGGAGAGATTCCTTTGGAAATAGCCATTCCTAAATATTATTATCTGACCAAACAAAACCTGATAAATTTAGACCAAATAACACAAAATATAAATGAACAGAAGGACGACAATCCTGGTCCCTAAATAGCATGACTCTTGGCTTTTGCCATAACTGATAAAATGTGTGGTCCAAACCTAAACAGTATCATGTTGCCTATTCATCAGATATTGACAAGTATTCCCTGGTCTTTCTTTAAACAAAGGTTCCTAATATTTTCTAAGTGTATAATTTACTTTCTGAAATTGTAATGGCCTTCTAGCTTGGTATAAATTTTTTCAGGCTTCCCGAATTATAGAGTCTTGAGAAAATGAGCAATAGTTACTTGCACAAACCTGACTGAATATTGCAAAATGGTTTCAGGCTTTGCTGGACCAAAAGTTCCTAGAATTACTATGGCTTGAAATAGGAGATCAAAATATCAGAGCAAATGAAAGACTTCCAGTACACTGCTGTTGAGAACATAAATGACTGACCAGTTTGCAAAACTGTTGAAAGTTTCTTTAAAAAGAAATCTCTCATGTGGTCCAGGCATTTTATTCCTAAATATTTACCCAAGAGAAATAAAAACATATATTCATACAAAAACTTCTACATAAATGTTCATAGAAGTTCCATTTGCAATAGCCAAAACTAGAAACAATCCAAATGTCCATCAACAGGTAAATAGATAAAAAAATTATGATATATATCCTTACAATGGAATACTACTTAGCCATAAAAAGGAATGAGCTATTGAAACACTCTACCACATGGATATCTCTCAAAATAATAAAGCTGAGTGAAAGAAGTCAGATTTAAAAAGAGCACATATTGTTTGTTTCTGTCTATAAATGTCTAGGAAAGGCAAACTAATGTAGGGGCATAAAAGAGAAGGAAAAGAGTGAGAGGGAGGGATTACCAAGGGGTCAAGGAAACTGTTGCCAGTGATGGATATGTTCATTAACTTGAATGTGAGTGAGGATTGTATGGGCATTTTTATATCAAACATGTCACATTATACACTTTAAATATATGTGCTTTTATATGTCAATTATACTTCACTAAAGTTGTTTAAAAATAGAGATTTTGCAAAAAGTAGGCATACTATTAAAAATATTGCTACTTCTTATTAAAAGAAGAGGGTTTTATTAGTGTAAAGAAGGTAATAAAAATAACACTTGTATCCTGGAAACTTCATTTGGCTACTAAGCCCCAGAGATCTATTTTCTGTACAATGACTTAAGCATGCATTAATTATACTGGGAGAAAAATTTTACTTTACATCCTAACACTTCTCAATATTAATGGTTTAAATAACCAAAGGTGTCAGTAATTAAGAGACTTGATTTCAAGGTGTTTCTTTTTATCTAACATTCATTTTAAATAATTTGAGATAATGTAAAAAGTGTTAAATTAGAAAGAATTAAAAATTGGATTTACACTACTGAAACCAAAAAGGATCATGTGGGGCTCCTGGGCATGGAAGCCTTTCAAACAATTGCTAATCAGGGAAGGGAGGGGACACAGAGTCAAGGGAGGAGCAGTCAAGAAACAATAGTGCAGCCTTGGGGCAGGGTCCTGGTTCTGCCTCAAGGGATACACATAACAATATCTTTGAGCTCTTTACAGAACTAAAATCCCCAACAAGTGGAAGATGTTAGCATTTTTCATTCTGGAGAAGACCACCTGAGGCCAGATTAAAGGAGCTAGAGAAGCTCATCAAGAGACTACCTGAGACCAGATTAAAGGAGTACAAGCCCTGCACACACCCTAATCCTTATCAGCAACCTTGCCCTTGAACCATTGTTATAAAACTCAACACCAAATCCTCCCAGGTTGGGACACACAGCTTTGAGGGGTATGAGCCTGCTGTGTCCCCCTTTGCCTGTCAAAGCAATAAAGCTCTTCTTTTCTACTTCACCCAAAATTCTGTCTGCGAGATTCGATTCAGCACCAGGGTACAGAGGCCAAGCTTTCGGCATCACTATTAAGCTAAATATACCAAATTTGAACTGAACCTCCTCTAACCTTATTTTTTTTTCCTCTAACCTTATTAATCCATCTTTTCACATCATCCCATCACCACCTAAACATTCTCTCCCATCCTTCTGCCCCTGCCTGTTTCATACCCTTTTCATTTCTGTTCTTTCACCCAGCCTCCTTCATTTTCCACTATATTGTTCCTTCTTTTTTCATTTCTCTTTGTCTCTTTATATTTTAAACATTGTCGATCCCTTCATGTATTCCTTCTACTGAAAAAAAAAATTAAATTCAATGTGAAGGTTCTTTTTCTTTCAGAAAGGGAAATATTAAAGGTTTCATTCACTTTTGAAACTAAAAAAGAGCACACAACTCTAAACCCAGCAACCATAAAATATATATTTCAACAGGGATAGAAGAAAAAAGAAACAGACAGACCAAAAGGCCTATAAGAGGAGAAATTTTTAAGAAAAGAAGGTGGAAAGGAAGGCAGGAAGAAGGAAGGAAGGCAAGGAAGAGACCATCGAGAAAAGTCGGTGGGTTTAGTTATCAATATCAGAGATTCAGCTTGCAGTTCATCTGTGACACTTTATGAATTAATTTCCCTCTCCAATTTAGAATATCCCTTTTTAATGGTTGAGACAAGGTCCTCTAGAAGTTACTAGGTTGCCCTACCTTTGTTCTTTGAAAGGTAATAGTCATCTCATTCCACAGCATGTCAAAGCAAGGCTGGTATCAGTGTCGATTTATTCTCCTGAGTCATTTTTGCAATTATCCAGATTGTGCTTTTTTTGTTGTTTTGCTTGTTATTGAAGGGAGGGGCATTTATTTCATCCCAGTGTATGTATTTTTAAAAACCTTTACTCACACACAAAATCTTTTCAAATATTTTCTCAGGTCCTTTCTCTGTCTCTTCTCCTTCTGCGACCCCTATAATGAGAATGTCGGTGCGTGTAATGTTGCCCCAGAGGTCTCTTAGGCTGTCTTCATTTCTTTTCATTCTTTTTTCTTTAGTTTGTTCCATGGCAGTGAATTCCACCATTCTGTCTTCCAGGTCACTTATCCGTTCTTCTGCCTCAGTTATTCCACTATTGATTCCTTCTAGTGTATTTTTCATCTCAGTTATTGTATGGTTCATCTCTGTCTGTTTGTTCTTTAATTCTTCTAGGTCTTTGTTAATCATTTCTTGCATCTTCTCAATCTTTGCCTCCATTCTTTTTCCGAGGTCCTGGATCATCTTCACTATCATTATTCTGAATTCTTTTTCTGGAAGGTTGCCTATCTCCACTTCATTTAGTTGTTTTTCTGGGGTTTTATCTTGTTCCTTCATCTGGTACATAGCCCTCTGCCTTTTCATTTTGTCTATCTTTCTGTGAATGTGGTTTTTCCTTCCACAGGCTGCAGAACTGTAGTTCTTCTTGCTTCTGCTGTCTGCCTTCACAAACTCAACATTTCTCGCCTCTAAGAACAGAAGCCAGGAAAGAGCTTAACTTTAAAGACTCTCTTGCCATCTTCTGCCTGAAATGATCTGCATTTTCTCATCTTCAGCACTTGTTTTCAGGGAGGCACTTCCTCTGTGCATCTAGGCCACAGGGTTCCATCCCCTTCTCTTTTATTGTTCACTAGGTCACCTCCCCTGACAGTGGCAGGTTATCTCTCCTAAAAGCCTCATCACTTCATTTGTTTTTTAAATTAACCAAAATCCCCTTATCTGCTTTTTAATTCTTTGTTTGTTGAAACTCCCATAATTTCCTTTGGACAGGGTGAGGACTAAGAGGATCTAGGTTTGCTCAAAGAGCTGACTCACTTGTTCTTACAAATCTGTATAACTAAGAGCATGTGGTTAAAACAGAAGGCATTTGTGTCCTCTCCTTCTATCATGTAAAGAGCACAGCTGTGTCATCTTGCCCTCATCATCTCTGAAAAACTACAACAGTGCTTATGAATTTCACTTCCATAACTGCTGACAGATGTTATGGGAATTGATGGACACAAAAGAGTAACTCCTTAAAGGGAAACACTGTATGGTAAGTCCCCTACACATGAACCTTCAAGGTGCGAACTTTCAAAGATGCGAATGTGCCCAGAGAAAGGACAAAGAGAGACAAGAGGAAGAAGAAGTAAGTGAAGAACCGAAGAGATTCATGATGTAGGAAATGACAAGGGGATTTTCTTTATTTGAGGAGGCGCTGTTAGTTTTTGAGGCACAGGACCTGAACGTATAACAGTACACGAAGGTTGCAGCAGCCATTCAGAATGCAATCCAGTGCTACCGTGTCATCTGTGATGAGAAAAAAAGAGCTACTAACCAGACATCACTGGATCATTCTTTCAAGAGGGTAGATAGAATTGAATCCAGCAAGGAACCAGAACCTGGGCCATCAACGTCAGGCATGAGTGAAATTGCAGCTTGCCCTCCGTCTCCTATTGCTGACGATCCTTCAGCTCTACCATCTCCCACCTCCTCTCCCTCCTCCAGTCAGTGACTCTTCTTGCCTGTTCACTCAGTGCCAGCCCCTCTATGCCAGCTGTTGTACTGTACTACTGTACTTTTCAAGGTACTGGACCGTAAGGTTAAAAATGTTTTCTTTATTTTTTGTGTTTGTTTGTTATGTATTATTTGTGTGAAAAGTATTATAAACCTATTACAGTACAGCACTATTTAGTCGATTGTGTTAGCTGGGTACCTGGGCTAACTTTGTTGGATTTACGAACAAATTGGACTTACAAACACACTCTCAGAAAGGAACTCAGTCGTATGTAGGGGACTTACTGTAATATATTTATTAATGTATATATATTACATATATTATAAGTGTATGTGTAATATATGTATTGTATATACATATATCCCTTTTTTTTAAAATTTAGAACCTATTGCTCTTAAACTCAAAACTATGAAGTACCCACTTATGTATATGGGTAGAAATCACCAATTCTTATAAAAATGTGCAGTCTAGTTAAAAGTTGTTTTTTTAAAAAATTTGTTTATTTATTTATTTCTTTTTGTCTGCATTGGGTCTTCATTGCGATGTGTGGGCTTTCTCTGGTTGCAGTGAGGGGGGGGCTACTCTTCATTGCAGTGTGCGGGTGTCTCTTTGAGGTGGCTTCTCTTTGTTGTGGAGCATGGGCTCTAGGCAAGTGGGCTTCAGTAGTTGTGGCTCGTGGGCTCTAGAGCACAGGCTCAGTAGTTGTGGCATGTGGGCTTAGTTGCTCCATGGCATGTGGGATCTTCCTGGACCAGGGTACGAACCTGTGTCCCCTGCATTGGCAATCGGATTCTTAACCACTGTGCCACCAGGGAAGTCCCTAGTTAAAAGTACTTTTATATGGATAAGGAACATGACTATAGAGCAGAAAGTAAACACTGTATTACCAGATTGTTTCCAGGTTCTGGCCAAAATCACCCCCTGAGGCCTCTGCATTTAATGAGGTCCCCTATATTCTCCTAGTTAAAGGGATCATGTAGTTTATCACTCAAAGTGGTATATTATTGAGAAAGGGGCAGTTTAGTAATGACTTCAGGGAAATAAGTATCAACTGGGACAGTCCTGGGCAAACCAACCTATGGCTGCTGTTATGGGCTGAATTATGTCCTGCACCCACCCACCCACCCCCACCCCCAAATTCATATGTTAAAGTTCTAACACAGTATCTCAGAACATGACCTTATTTGAAGATACGGTCTTCACAGAGGGAGTCAAGTTAAAATGAGGTCATTAGGGTGGGCCCTAATCCAATATGACTGGTGTCTTTATAAAAGGGCAAATTTGGAAACAGACACACATACAGGGAGAGCACCATGTAAACATGAAGAGAGCCATTGATAAGACAAGGAGGGAGAACTAGAACAGTCTCTTCCTTACAGCCCTCAGAAGGCTGCCAACACCTTGATTTTGGACTTCTAGCCTCCAGAACTGTGAGACAATAAATTTATGTTGTTTGAACCACCTAGTTTGTGGTACTTTCTTACAGCAGTCCTAGCAAACTAATACAGTCATTCTACTAGTAAATCTCTTTCTGGTGTTGTTAGTTCCATATGGATTTTGATTACTTGCAACCAAAAGACCTTTGACTTCAAGGCTTCAGGAAATCAATGTGAACAAGGAAAGGAGACATTGTCTAAATCACTTAGGACAGCAAATTCAAGACAGCAGGAGTGCATGAGAGCTCACCAAGGAAGAGTGTGATGTTTCAACTCTATTCTTTCTTAAGAATCTGTTCAGGGTGGAGAGAGTCTTAGCAGCAGCAAGAATGCCCTCAGCGTCTAAGATCATGATTGTGGGAGACTGTTATTCAGCATGTAGTTATTCCATTAATTCCCCCACTCATGGGACTTGCTTAACCTCAGGGTGGATCAAAAGAACTTCTCACTCTTTCACTTTGGCCTTAGGTGTATGGCTTGCTTTGGCTACTGGGATCTTAGCAGAAGTGATGCAAAATGAGGTTAGAAATGTATAAGAGCCACTGAACTCGCCCTCTTGCACCTCAGCCACCACACAAGATGAGCTTTCCTTGTGTGGTTCCTATTCAGCCTGGACCATAGTATTATTACACCTGGAGTACACCTGAGCCCTATGGACAGACACCAAGGTCAACTGGACCCACAGCTTGCAGCAGAGCCAGCCAAGCCCAATCTAAATCAGCCAATCTGCAACCAACCCACATATGAGGAAGTAATAGTAAATAATTGTTGTCATAAGCCACCAAGTTTTGGGAGATTTTGTTACACAGCATTGTTGTGGCAATTGCTAAATAATATACAGGACTTCACTTTATTGCAGATACTATTAATTGTGCTATGTGGTAACTAGTGTGCTAATCTTGGTGCAGATATCATGGGAGACTATATTCCTACCTTCAAGGAGATTCTAGTTTGGAAGAGAAGATAAAAGCACATTTTAAAATTGGCAAATAATGCAAAATAGTATTCATCTAAGTGCCAAGTAATTCTGCATTAAAGGCTGTAAAGAGCATTAACAGCAACACAAAGATCTTGGTCCCAACTGGGCCACGGATTACATAATCCTTGCTCGCCTACGACAAATAACCAAGGGAATAAAATAGTAACAATAACACAAAAGTCATACAGCGTAAATGAATAATTCCTTATTTCTCATGATCCTATCCTATTATTCATTCATAATTTTTAAATTACTGTGCATTTTTTTAAATTATTATTATTATTATTTTATTTATTTATTTATTTACTTATGGCTGTGTTGGGTCTTCGTTTCTGTGTGAGGGTTTTCTCCAGTTGCAGCGAGCAGGGGCCACTCTTCATCGCGGTGCGCGGGCATCTCACTATAGCGGCCTCTCCTGTTGCGGAGCACAGGCTCCAGATGCGCAGGCTCAGTAGTTGTGGCTCACGGGCCTAGTTGCTCCGTGGCATGTGGGATCTTCCCAGACCAGGGCTCGAACCTGTGTCCCCTGCATTGGCAGGCAGATTCTCAACCACTGCGCCACCAGGGAAGCCCATTACTGTGCATTTTGACTTTTCTCTCTATCTAGCCTCATGCAGTTTTCTAAACTTGGTAGGTAAAACATTTTTGTAACTCTACCAAGAAAAAAGTTTCTTTTTTTAGACTTGACCTGATGTTGGATCTTCAAAGAGGGCACACGGGTAGCACTTGCAAAGCACACTTGCAAAACACACTCTGCAGGGAAAGGGGTGTAGGTAAATGTCTATAAACACATCTCTGTGCTCTTCTTTAAAATTATTCTTGTAAAAGTTATTACACAGGAAATCCCACGGATGACTAATATTTAAATTGAATAAATATCCCACACACCATGGGAATCCCAGAAGCAACAACAGAGGAAAACAGCCAATTGACCTTTTCCACACTTCTGAGAAAGGGAACCAAAGACACTCATTAATCATTACCCACTGAACAGTGATGAATGATTATTTGTCTTTTTTGCTTAACCTAATGAGAAAACAAGAACTACTATTAATTTCCTTTTTGTGTATAATGCCACAAATCGTAGATTTGGCAAGAATGGGGGTGGGGAGATGCCCTGTTGATTTACTGCATCACCATGATCAAAAACAGCTAAAATATTAGGTCTGAATAATTAATATGGATTTCTCCCTAGGTTACTCACTCCTTTGGTTACATATCTTCATTTTGCTGTATTTTTGATAAGGAAATAATTAAGTAGTATAATTATTGTCATTCCTTTAGTTCTAAGGATATGAGTAGGAGCAGATCATAGGGGTGACAGAATAAGAAACTAGGAATGGAAATTTTGAAAAATATGCAGACTTTAGAAGTCTGGACAGGGATGTATTTGAGAAACCAGATAGATATCTATAAACCAATAGATCCCAGGTACCAGAAACAGTCTACACAATAGATCAGAAATCACATTTGAAATCAGATACCACACTGAGATGTTAGCAATGAAAGTAAAAACCACTTAAATCAGTGCCTCTCAAACTTGAATGTGCATACATATTGCCTGAGAATCTTATTAAAATGCAGATTCTGATTCAATAGTCCTGGAGTGGGATGTGAAATTCTGCATTTCTCACAAGTTTCCAGGTAATGCCGATGCTGTTAGTTCACATTCCACACTTTGAGGATCAGGAATTTAGTCTACCCAGAAATGGGGATATCAGAACATTAGGAAGTCAGTCCAGAGCGTGTGAGATAAAAACTCCAGTCACAGTAAGCTAATGATGCCTTAGGCCTCAGCCAGGATGTTTTGTATCCCTGCTTCTTGCCAACACAGCAATCAATCTCAGGGCACAGAGGGCCCAAGGTCCATAGATGGAAGTAGGTGATCCCGGGGAAGTAAGTAAAACAGATTTTAGAGGTAAACACAAGGGTAAGTGCCAATATTATCCAATACAAATGTGAAATCGAACAATTGTACATCAACTCCCACATTCTGATTTTAATGGGGCCCCAGAAATTCAGTGTATTTTTGATATATGTAGTAGAAAAAGTCCTGGGTGAGTTTCACTGACTTATTTAACTCAGAATAATTGTCAGAGTTTTAATTCTGATCTAACATTCATCAACTTTGTAACACAAATCAAGTTCACTCGGTTTCAGATTCCTCACCTACAGAACGGGGGATAATAAGAATACTGACCTCACAGAAGTATTGTGATGACCAAATGAAAACACGTAAAGGTCTTAGAAGAGTGCCTGGCACAGAGGAAACAAGAAATGTGTGCTATTAAAGCAAGACCTTGCCATGGTATTTCTCCAAGCTCCTCTCTAGGAATGCAGGGTTACAGAGCTTTAGGGCTGAGGTGATGACTCTAAGCCAGGTAAGAACTTAGCAGAAATTTCTGACCTGGCCCCAGCCTGGCTCTTTACACCCATGGACATAGGGATATAATATCAAAGCCTCAGTGTACTTGGCACTTTCTTTTTATATCTAAAGGCTATTTGGGGGGGGAAATATCTTATTCCTGCTTTCCCATCATTCTCTTTTCACCATTTCCAATCTCAATTACTTCTTTTTTCCTCTCCATTATTAACATATTTGCTGTAACCTTCTAGATGTTAGTGCCCTGTATTTGGAAAGATATGAGTTAAGATCGTTGACTATTTTATGAAAATATAATTTAAGGAGAAAACTTTAGGGATATGCATTCCGGTACAAATAATTTTTAGATTCCTCCTACCATCCCTTCATTTAGCCAATTATGCGTCCAATCTAAATTTTAACGATTCTTCACATATAATTTTTCTTGAATCTGCCTCTTTCTTTTTTGGGTGCCACCTTCCTTCTGTACTCTATGGCTCTCATGTCATAACTTGTAGATAAATATAGTTATAGTCTCTCATCTCTAATCACAACCCTATTTCAGGCTCTCAGTGGCCCATTGCTTTATCCACCTTCCTAAAATACTACTTTGTGTGAAATTTCTACTCTTCTTGAGAATCTTTTCTTCCACATCAAGCCTAGACTCTTTTGCCCATCATAACCTAACCTGTCTATTTGACCTATCTGTATCTTACCCATCTTTCAAAGAAATAAATTGTGCATCACCCCATTCACCTACCACGCTGTCCTTAGTTGTCATTATCCTGTGCTTTGTTTGCCATCTTTTCCATTTGACTCTAATGACCACAAAGCATTCCCAAAGATATGCATGAAGTGAATTCCATGAATTTGACTGGCAGTTGACTGGGGCACACACATTAAGAAAAGAAAAACAGAAAGGACCCAAAAATACATTTACCCTTGTCTTTTCCTCAAAATTATGATCTCAGCTGAAGATTTACACAAAAGTGACATATACCAAAGTGTGTCATAGTTTAGAACAAAGTCTCATATTGGAAATGAATCCTGTGACTGACATACTATCCATTGTTTGACCACAGGTCAACGTATCTGAGCTGAACATGATCCTGACACCCTGCCTGAGATCCCATTACCAGGCTACACATGGGTACATAAAGCTGTCGGACTGTTATTTTAAAAGACGGGCAAGGAAGAACATGATGATAGGGGTCAACTGCTGCTAGGAATATAGCTTTATGGCATGATAGAGCTGTTTAATGGTCCATTGATTGTTCTTCAAGACACCTGAGGTGTTTAAAGCTTTAGCCACCCAGGGTGTATAAAAGACCAGTAGTCAAACTAGATAGCTTTAAGTACCTTCTTTCAAAGTCCTTTTTCAAATATCAAAACTGTATTTAATAATTATATTTTTAAAGTTCAGGTACAAAGAAAAATGATACAGATGGAAAAGGAATAGCAAAAATACTTCTCCACTCATCACTCGTATTAATAAAGAAACATCATATACAATTTATATTCTTCTACTCTTTTGAAATTAGTGGCATTGTTTCTAACATTTTCCTTCTACTGAATTGCCATGATTAGGAAATATGAGGCTATTTGAAAAGAAGTCTCTCCCACTATTACTTTTTAAAAAATTAATAACCAAAGACTTACTCCTCAGAAGAGATGGATGGATGGATGGATGGATGGATGGATGGATGGATAGATAGATAGATAGATAGATAGATAGATAGATAGATAGGTAGATCGATCGATCTTAACAAGTTAACATTATTCATCTGCAACACTAAACACTCAAGTGGAATTGACACCATGGCTCTCTCTCACTAACAAAGACACTGTGATAAATGCTGTTAGGTTCTATGCTTGTGTCTTCAATATAAGTCCCAATTTAAATAGAAAAGAAGGGATGAATAAAAGGAAGAAGGCCAATGGCAAGAAGGAACAAAGGGAGAGAAAATAACATTTATTGATTACTCCTATGCATCAGGCACAATGTGCTGCATGACTTTTCACATTACTTGACAATCTATTTCCAACTCAAGCTTAAAGGAGAGCATATGAATAACTCACAAATTTTAATTCCTATTTGGAGCATTCATGTTTCAAATTCAGCCTGATTTGGTCAATGTATTACTTTATTCTCCATTAGCATTCTACCGCATTTATGACAGATTAATCCACACTTGTTTTTAAACCAATGTGATAAGCATTTTACAGAACTTTTCTGCTCATGCACACTTTTTTTTTTCATGCCAACTTCTTATGTCTACTCCTCATAGGTAATACTTACAGATTATTTTTGACACCTATATAATATTAAATAAAAAGTAATTTAGAGAGTTTTCCTATTATAAAATCATAGATAATAAATGCTTCTAGTTTAAAACATAACTATATCAGCCTGTGATATAGCCTTTCCTTACTTCTTAATAAAGTACCTCTGAAGAAACAGAATAAACAAAACTTCAGAATACTGAAAACAAGAAATGAAAGTCAAGGCATTACCAAAACTTAGAAGATTTACACTAACTTCAGACTGATGAAACTGGACCAAAATTTCAAACACTGGCTCTGCACATTATACCATGAGAAAGAGTGAAATCTATTAACTGGAAAAGAGCCAACCATCTCCCACCACAACTACTTACGCTGCAGATCAAAAAATACCAGGTCTTTATATCAACTAGGGAGCTGGGCAGCGGGGCACAGCAAGGGTCAGGGTGGGGTGGCACCCTGCATCCTCACAGGAATAGATCCACAGTTAAATTTCCAGGTGAAGGAACCATCAGGGAGAGGCCTGGTCACAGCACATACTTACAGGAGTAGGTCTTCATATACAATGTTGAGGGTGTCAGAAAGAGAAGATTCCTTCTCAGTTCAACAAAATTGAACAAAATAAAAACGTGCTAACACTGGATATTGGGCTGGGAACAATTCATGGGAAAGTATCACAGAGCTGTAGGTCTGAGGAGGTTGTTTAGTAACATCCTTGCGAATAACGAGATACAGGGAAATTCACTCACTCTATCTTTTGGCAAAAACTTAAAAATAAATTGATGAAGAAACATCAACATTGGACCTATGGGGAGAAATAGTCCCACAGGTAAGGAATAGTATAGTACATAGCGAAGACAATCCAATAAAACCAAACCAAAAAAAAAAAAAAAAAAAACCAGAAAACTTTGGTAGGTTTTTAAAAAACATAATTTTTATGAAGGTGAATAAGAAAGCAATAGTAGAACTCCTGAGCATATATTCGGACAAAACTATAATTCGAAAGATACATGCACCCTTATGTTCATAGCAGCACTATTCACAATAGCCAAGACATGGAAGCAACATAAATGCCCATCAACAAATAAATGGATAAAGAAGATGTGGTACATATATACAATAGAATACTACTCAGCCATAAAAAGAATTAAATAATGCCATTTGCAGCAACATGGATGCAACTAGAGATTATCATACTAACTGAAGTAAGTCAAAAAGAGAAAGACAAATACCATACGATATTACTTAAAGTTGAATCTAAAATATAACACAAATGAACTTCTCTACAAAGCAGAAACAGACCCACAGACATAGAGAACAGACTTATGGTTGCCAAGAGAGGTGGTGGGGGAAGAATTGGGGGTTTGGGATTAGCAGATGCAAACTATTTTTATATATAGAATGGATAAACAACAAAGTCCTACTGTATAGCACAGGAAACTATATTCAATATCCTGTGATAAACCATAATGGAAAAGAATATGAAAAAGAGTGTATATCTATGCATAACTGAATCACTTTGTTGTACAGCAGAAATTAAGACAACACTGTAAATCAACTTCATTCAATACTTCATTAAAATAAATGTGTTTTTAAAAAGAAAGCAACAGGAGAGGACAAATGAGATGAAAATAAATGATGATGAAATTTTAAAAGACAAAGGCGAAATAATGGAGGATTTTTAGAAAGTGAAAAACACAGCAGCAGAATTAAAATGTACAGAGGAGGTAGTGACGGACACAACTTGTTGACATGAAAAACCAAACCTATGGAGGATAAGACAATCTTGAGGAAACTCTCTTAGAATGCAGAAAAAAGTAAGAAACTGAAAATAATGAGAAAAATGGTAAGAGATGTGAAGAAAAAAGACTGGCGATCCAACCTAAAATAAGACATCATATAATTTTCGAAATGTGTTCTTTGACATCTAATCTCTGCTCTTCTTTAGAATCACCTTACATACACCTTTTTAATGTCTCCACACTTATTCTCACAAGCATTTGTCCGAGACTCTTCTGCTGATTGATGAACAGTTAACAGTTCAGATGCACCAGTAAGATGTAAGAACGCATGTGGAGAAACCAGACAAATGGGAGGGAAACAATAATCAGACTCACAACTGAGGAAGTTTTTCCTGCTTAAAAACCAAGAACACTAGTGTTTCCAGTTAGTGAAGGTTTACTGCCTTTAAGAAATGTAACCTACATGTAGGTATATCCCAGCAAAATACTTGAATTATAAGAATAAAATTAAAGCTCCACAAGTATTCAGCCATATATTTAAAAAAAAAAAAATCAGGACAGTCACAAATTTCTATTCTGCTACCCTAAATATCTGAAAACGATGGAACAATGTCTACAGTCACTTCAGGAGAAAAAGATTGTTATCTAAGAATTTTATAAATTTTAAAAATTACAACAGCATTAAAATGTAAAATAGGGAAAAACCTGACAAAAGATGCACAAGACCTGTATTATATTGAGTATTATAAAACATTTCTGAGACATGAGACATGTTTTTACAGTAAATAAATGGAGAAGTATACCATATTTATGGTCAAAAGACTCAGTGTTGTTAAGATGTCAATTCTCCTTGAACTGAATTCAAGATTCAACATAATCCCAATAAAACCCCAGCAGGTTGTTTTGGTAAAAATTATCAAACCTATTCTACCATTCCTATGGAAATGCATAGGACCTATTACAGCCAAAAAAAAAAAAAAAAAAATTCAAAAAGAAGAACAAAATTAGAGTCCTAACACTACCTGACCCCAAGCATTATTATTAAGCTATAACAATCAAGAGGGTGTGGTATTAGCATAAAGATGGACAAATAGATCAATGGAACAGAATAGAAAGTCCAGATAGACCCACACATATATGGACAACTAATTTTCAACAAAGTTGCAAATACAGATTAGTGGGAAAAGAATAGTCTTTATAATAAATAATGTTGAAATGATTGCATAGCTATATAAAAAATGAATTTATAGAAAAACCAGCTCAAAATGGTTTATACACCTAAATGTAAAGCCTGAAACTATAAACCTTTTCAAAGAAAACATAGAAAATCTTTGTGACCCTGGTTAGGTAAAGGTTTCTTAACTGAATCAATTAAAAATATTATAAATTGAGCTTCATCAATTAAAAGCCTTTGCTTTTCAAAAGACACTGTTAAGAAATGAAAACACAACCACACTGAGAGAAAATATTTTCAAGTCATATATCTGATAAGGGACTTGTATCCAAAATACCAAAACAACCCTAAGAAAAGAAAATAAACAGTACAATTTTTAAAAGGGCAAAAGTTTTGGGAGCTTCCCTGGTGGCGCAGTGGTAAAGAATCGGCTTGCCAATGCAGGGGACATGGGTTTGAACCCTGGTCAGGGAAGATCCCACATGCCGCGGAGCAACTAAGCCCATGCGCCACAACTACTGAGCCTGCGCGCCACAACAAATGAAGCCCGCGTGCCTAGAGCCCGTGCTCCTCAACAAGAGAAGCCACTGCAAAGAGAAGCCCATGCACCACAACAAAGAGAAGCCCCCGCTTGCTGCAACTAGAGAAAGCCCGCGTGCAGCAGCGAACACCCAAAGCAGCCAAAATAAATTAATTATTTTTTTTTTAAAAAGGGAAAAGTTTTTAACAGATATTTCATCCGTTCAACTGATAGGAAATTAATTTAAATATTTTCAACATCATTATCATTAGGGAAATGCAAATTAAGCTACAAGGAGATACCACTACACACCTAATAAAATGGCTAAAATTTAAAAGACTGAGCATACTAAGTATAGACCAGGATGTAGAACAACCGGAACTCCCACACCCTGCTGGTAGTAATACAAAATGACATAGAACTTTGAACAACTGGCTGGATCATATGAAGGTAAACTTACACTTACTGTGTGACCTAGTCATTCCACTCTAGGAATTTACCCATGGGAAATAAAACTTAAGTCTATACAAAGACTTGTACAGGAGTGTTCATAATAGTTTTATTTGTAATAGCCAAATCCTGGAAACAACCCAAATGTCCATCAATGAATGAATAAACAAAGTGTGGTATATCTGACAATGGAATAGTACTTACTAATAGAAGGAAATAAACAATCAATACACAATACAACACGGATGAATATCAAAAGAATGATGCTAAATGAAAGAAGCCAGACAAAAATGTGTAAATACCGTATGATTCTATTTATTCAAAATTCTAGAAAATGCAAACTAATCTATGTGACAGAAGCAGAATTGTGGTTTCCTGGAGACAAAGGTGGGATGGGGGATGAGGCAAAAAGGACAGATGACAAAGGGGCATGAAGAAACTTTTGGTTGTGATGGATATGTTCATTATCTTGATTGTGGTGATGCTTTCACAGGCATATACATATATCAAGATTTATCAAAATGTACTCTTTAAATATTTGCAGTTTATTTTGTTAAATGATATCTCATTAAAGCTGTTGTTTTAACTCTTTAATCAAATAGTATTTATTAAAAAGATAATTCTATATATTTAATAATATCTATATCACTATTACATCGCATAGTAAATAGAAATATGAGTAATCCACATAAGTAGCTTTAATTAATTTTATTCATACATAGTTCATATAAAATCTAAAATTTTTCCTTTCAGTTTACTAGTTCTCCAGCAACTTGCATTTAATATCCACCAATGGTTATAGGTTTTCATATATTAGCATTTATCCATCCTCACTACTACCATTATCGTCAATAACTCAAGCACATATACACATTATCACTCACTTACATTGAATCCTAGGACTTCATCAAGAGTTAGGATTCTTTATTACAAACACTGTCCCTATCACCTTGTACTGGATGTTGGACACACAATCTAAACCGTAGGGGAATCTCAAGCTTATGTCATTCATTCCTTAAGGAGGAGTGCTGGCTGGATCATGTCTAAGAAGACACTGGCTTTGGTTCTGGAAGTGGATCTTTATGTGTTAAAAAGAAAGAGCTTTTGTCTCCTTATTAAATGGTACCTTTGTGTCTTGCTCTGCTTGAGTTTAATTTTCATTTTTGGAGCACTTGTCTTTTATATATCCGGTGTATTATGATGGGCTTTGAGTGGGATGTTTACAAAGTAGGAACCAGAAAAAGAATCAAGGGAAAGAAGAAATTGTCCTGAATAAGTTAAGCTTTTCTTGTTTGGGGAAAATTTGCCAAAGCTGTTTTTTTAAAAAAACAAAAAAACTGAAAAAGGGTCCCAGATAGATTCTCTAATCAGAGGTCCCCTAGTCTGTGAGCTGGCTCAAGCTAAGATTATACCCATGGAACTGAGATGGAAATTGTGGCAAGTCATTTAAGACTTTATCCAGGGGTCACCTAGGCAACCCTGAAGTGGCTACCCTCGTGGGGCTAAACTGGCTAAAATAAAACTTTTCTATAACCAGTGCTAAAATGAGAATGCATATGAGTAATGACTTGGCCCAATTTAAACATATTCCAAAGGTTGGTACAACAGAAAAAGAAATTGATTGGGAGCCTGGTGACCTGCTTAGGGTTTCTAGAAATGTTTCTGCAATTAGCTAACTGTGACCTGGGGCATATCCCTTAATGTCTTGGGATATTAATTTTTTCATAAATTTAAGATGTTGGACTCACTTTATAGAATCACTTCCAGAGCTGTAATTCAAGATCCATTCCTATATACTTTCTTTTCTGTCATTCTGTTTTTCTATAACATATGAAAATACATGTGTCTAAAATTAAGGTAAATATAGGACATAAAGAGAAAGAATATGATGGTATTTATATATGAGAGCCAGCTATTCAATGATCAAGTATTGATTAAGCACTTATAGTGCATAGTTGTATATTGTGTTTATAGAATAAGTGGAGTGCTAATAATTGGTCAACATTTTTTTTTATTTTATTTACAGGCTCAAAGGTGAAATGAAAAGCATTTCCATTGATACCAGTTTTTATAATGTAAAACTTTTCAAAACATGAAATTTTAAATTATTATCATTCCAATCCATTCATAGTCATAACATATTTCAGAATGCCTTGAGGAATCCAGAGCCCTGCCCTCTAAGAGTTTGCCTTCTAAAGAAAAAATAAGTACTTAATATCATCTACTCTGTTTGGGTCATACATGGTCATTGAACTGAGAAGAAAAACCCCTAAATATTTGTGGTTAAAGTTCCTGACAAAATGTAGCTTTTCTAAGGAGGCCCCCAACCACAAACCTACAGTTAAGGATTAACCTCTACAGTCTAATAATAATAATGCTAAGTGTCCCTTCAAGTGGTAAAGATTAGTACTCCAGACAAGAGATTACAGTTGAATTTAAAGCTCAAAAAAAAAAAATGGACTAAAATCTAAGATTAAGGGAGAATTCTCTTTGAGTTTTAATGACCGGGCAGAGGTTCAGAATTGGAGCTCTCTTAAAGAGGCACTATTTCTTTTTGAAGTGAACATGCAGCAACATCTCTTAGTGAGCAGACCTTTTACTGGGTTAGGATTATTCTCTTGCCATAGGTATACACTGAAGAATAGAAAAGTGCATTACTTTAGTAAAAAGGAAAATTTCCAAGGGTAAATAAACATTATATAAAAATTATAACATTAAATAATATTATTCTAAAGGGTTTAATCTTTACAGGATGAATAGAAAAACATACACACAGTATATTTTTCAAACATCATTTTTTCACCATTTTTTCACCTAGAGATCTGGATCCAAATTCACTTTATCCAAGCAAATCTATTTATTTCATTTCTATTATGGGGGGATATTTGATCATTTATTCATTCAGTAAATATTTAATGGATTACTTCTATGTGGCAGACAGCATAATGATTGTTGTTGATAGAAGAAAAGGGAAGATACTGGTATGCAAAGACACGTTCCTGGTTGTAGAGGATTTCATAGACCACTGGGGAGGACAGATAACTAGAGTAGGAAAGATCCTCTCATTGTTCCAGACAGTTGCAGAGAAGGCTTTACAGAGAGGTATCATTTGACCTGAGCCTTGATGAAAGGATTACCAGGAATTAGTACAGGCAACAGGGGAAAGAGGATTCCAAGCAAAGACATCAGCGTGTGCAAAAGCTCAGACAGTGGCATATCCATGGTACTTTCTGAGATAGGAAAGTTTTATGGTATGGTTTCAGCATTTTGAAAGTTGGCACAGGAAGGTGGAAATATAACCATAAAGTTATGTATCTATATAGTTATATGGAGATATATACCATAAAGTTAGATGGGGGGGCAGACCTTAAAGGGCATTGAACACAGTTTAAGAAGTTTAGATGTGTACTTATTGGCAAAGAGAGAATATTTGCAAAAGACATCTGATAAGGAACTGTTATCTAAAATATACGAAGAATTTTTTAAATGCAATGATTAGAAAAAACTTTAAAAAACCACCTGACTAAAAAATGGGCAAAAGACTGTAACAGACACCTCACCAAAGAAGATATATGGATGTCAAGAAAACATGTGAAAATACGTTTAACAATATATATCATTAGGAAAAACTGAAATTAAGGCAATAATGAGATACTACTACATAACTATTAGAATGACCAAAATCCAGAAAACTGACATCAAATGCTGACAAGAATGTGGAGCAACAGGAACTCTCATTCATTGCTGGTGGGAATGCAAAAGGTACAACCACCTTGGAAAACAGTTTTGTGATTTCTTACAAAACTAAACATACTCTTACTATATGATCCAACAATCACTCTCCTTAGTATTCACCGAAAGTAATTGAAGACATGTGTCCACACAAAACCTGCACACCAATATTCATAACAGCTTTATTCATAATAGCCAAAACTTGGAAGCAATCAAGATGTCCTTCAGTAGGAGAAAGGAAACTGTGGTCCATCCAGACAGTGGGATATTATTCAGCACTAAAAAGAAATAAGCTATCAAGCCATGAACGGATATGGAGGAAACTTAAATGCATATCACTAAGAGAAAGAAATAGTCTGAAAAGGCTACAGACTGTATGATTCCAACTACCTGACATTCTGGAAAAGGCAAAACTATGGAGAGAGTAAAAAAGATCAGTGGTGCCAGGGTTGGAGAAAAAAGGGATGAATGAGTGAGACACAGAGGATTTTTAAGGCAGTGAAACTACTCTGCATAGTATAGTGGTGGATACATGTCATTATACATTTTTCCAAACCCACAGAATGTACATCACCAAAGGTGAACCCTAACATAAACTATGGACTTCAGGTGATAATAATATGTCAACAAAGGTTCATCAATTGTAACAAATATCACACTCTGACGGGTGATGTTGATAGTGGGAGAGGCCATGCCTGGGAAAATGGGCAGGAGGTTATGTGGGAAATTTCTGTGCCTTGTGCTCAACTTTGCTGTGAACTTAAAACTGCTCTAAAAAGTAAAGTCAATTAAAAATTATTTTTAAAACCCTCCAATTGCTTTCCATTGCCACTATAAAAAAATTTAAACTTTTTACCACCAAAAACCTCACTAAATGTCCATCCCTGTGTGCGTAACAGCTTTGATTCTATTAATAAAAATTAAACTACCTTCATAAAGTACCTTTCTAAACATGTACAAACACATCCAATAATTATGATTATCATCAATTGATGTTCACAGGTGAGGAAATAGAGGCAGAGGTTATGTAATATAAACCCTCAGGCAGTCCAATGGCAATGTTCAACTATTGCACCATTATACAACATTTCCAACCTGAAGGATTAGGTTTGACTTAATCAAATATGACCTTCCAATATATCATTTTTGTTTAGTACATGATAGAGATATTTAATATTTAAATGTGGTAGAAAGAATTAAAAGAACTAGAAAATAATTTTAATTAAATTGCGCTAAATTCAGCAGAAGCTGAAAAAAAAAAATCAGCACCCTTAACAACATCATTGATGTTAAGTGAAATTTGCTACTTATGGAAAGTGTAAGTCAACTGAGTATCAATTTAATTGGGAAGAGTCAGAAGACTGTGATGTGGTTACTGATGGTGATGGTTCACTTGTAGGCCAGCCTCCCAGGAAAGGAACTGACCTGATGCAAGGCCCAGGAAAACCAATTTAGTCCAGTGCTTGAGGCAAGGTAGGGGGAGTACACTGCTTGGCTATTTGCTCTTGTGTCATGGCAGTTTCCATGACAAATCATGCCTCAGACAAGGGTACCATATAGCTAGTAACAGCCACATAAAATGAAAAGATTATGCTAATAGTTTCTAAAATGATTCAATAGTTTCAATAAATTGGATTCAAATGATTCAGAAATTACTGGAATGTTTTGATGAGTTGCACCTCAACTTACATCACTTGGCAAGTAGTGTTATATTTTAATTATTTAGAGTAAATAGTAATGCATTTTAAAGTTTTGATCTATATATTAATTTATATCATCATACTAACTGTTAAATATATTGAATGTCACTCCTAGATCTAACCACAAAAATAAAATAAACATGAAATAAAGTAAAATCAAGAACTCAAAAAGTTACACTTGACCTCCATTTTTTCTAGTTGCCATTTAGGAAACAAAAATAATCAACAAAATTAACCAAATACTTAAGGTATCAATATAATCCACTTAATACTTTTCCCCATGAAAGTTACCCATTAGGTGATAGGATGCAATAAACAAATTTTTAATAGGAGATATAGTACCATATGTAAGGCCAAGTACATATATTCTAGAAACCCAAGAAGGATCCAAAATTAAAATTTATTAGCATATAGAACCTTTGGAAGTTGTACATGCCTATAAGTAAATGAATTACAGTATATAACAAAATTTTCTTGAATATTAAAATGTATACTGTGTATATATTAAGCAAAGATTAACTGTTAAAGTTCACGAAGAGGTCAGCGAAATGTTCCTCTTTACCCTTTTATTTTCAATCTAAGTATTGGTTTATTTGAACCAAACTCTTTAATCCACATTAAACCACTGGGCTTATTAACAAATGACAGTATATTTGAATTGTATTAGTATGTTTAGATTTCATACAGCTTTCATGTCTTAATAGGAATTCATATTTTAAAACTATCATTTTCAAAGGAGACAGCAAATAGAATGCAATTTGTGAATTTGTTGATTAATTGTAGGCGACTGTCTTCAAAAGTATGCTAGCCATGGCTAGAAATCTCCTGGCAATTGGCCGCAATACAATTTGAACGATTGGTTAGTTATTTTCCACAGCTCTCTGCTACTATTACTACTACTACTACTACACACACACACAAACACACACACACAAAGTTAACAAAGTAAAGAAGTTCTTCCTGGATCCTCTCAGAAAAGGATCCTCTTGTCTTAATGGATTGAGGCTGAGATTAGATGACTCTAAAAGATCCCTTCAGCCAGGTGCTGAGTCTTTCGGAGACTAATAAACCTCAAGGCAGTAGAAAATTCAAGAAGATAGAGTATAATTAATGAACAATATATCATTTGGTTATTGCTTTTTAATTGTGTTATATTCTATTTGTAAAACTATTCAACACTGTTATAATTGATAGATTTATGTAAGAAAATGTTTTTGTTTATGTGTGCATTTTCTATGAAACTTTTTTAGTCCCTGAGAATCCTAAAGAATTATAATTTTAAAAACAGACATTTATTGCATTTATAGATCAATGGTACAGGATAGAATGCCCAGAGATAAACTCATGCACATATGGTCACCTAATTTACGACAAAGGAGGCAAGAACATATAATGGAGAAAAGACAGCCTCTTCAATAAGTGGTGCTGGGAAACCTAGACAGCTACACGTAAAAGAATGAAATTAGAACACTCCCTAACACCATACACAAAAATAAACTCCAAATGGATTAAAGACCTAGATGTAAGACCAGACACTATAAAACTCTTAGAGGAAAACATAGGAAGAACACTCTTTGACATAAACCACAGCAAGATCTTTTTGGACCCACCTCCTAGAGTAATGGAAATAAAAACAAAAATAAACAAATGGGACTTAATTAAACTTAAAAGCTTTTGCACAGCAAAGGAGACCATAAACAAGACAAAAAGACAACCCTCAGAATGGGAGAAAATATTTGCAAATGAAACAACAAAGGATTAATCTCTAAAACATACAAACAGCTCATGGAGCTCAATATCAAAAAACAAACAATCCAATTAAAAAATGGGCGGAAGACCTAAATAGACATTTCACTAAGGAAGATGTACAGATGGCAAAGAGGCACATGAAAAGATGCTCAACATCACTAATCATTAGAGAAATGCAAATCAAAACTACAACGAGGTATCACCTCACACGGTCAGAATGGCCATTATCAAAAAATCTAAAAACAATAAATTCCGGGAAGGGTGTGGTGAAAAGGGAACCCTCCTGCACTCTCGGTGGGAATGTACATTGATATAACCACTATGGAAAACACTGTGGAGGTTCCTTAAAAAACTAAAATTAGAACTACCATATGACCCAGCAATCCCACTACTGGGCATACACCCTGAGAAAACCATAATTCAGAAAGAGACATGTACCACAATGTTCACTGCAGCACTATTTACAATAGCCAGGACGTGGAACCAACCTAAACGTCCATCGACAGATGAATGGATAAAGAAGATGTGGCTCGTATATACAGTGGAATATTACTCAGTCATAAAAAGAAATGAAATTGAGTTATTTGTAGTGAGGTGGATGGACCTAGAGTCTGTCATACTGAGTGAAGTAAGTCAGAAAGAGAAAAACAAATATCGTCTATTAACGCATATATATGGAATCCAGAAAAAAAAAAGTGGTACTGATGAACCTAGTGGCAGGGCAGGAATAAAGAGGCAGACATAGAGAATGGACTTGAGGACATGGGGTGGGAGGGGGAAGCTGGGGCAAAGTGAGAGTAGCATCGACATATATACACTACCGAATGTAAAGTAGTTAGCTGGTGGGAAGCAGCAGCAGAGCACAGGGAGATGAGCTTAGTGCTTTGCGATGACCTAGAGGGGTGGGATAGGGAGGAGGGGAGGGAGTCACAAGAGGGAGGGGATATGAGGATATATGTATGCATATGGCTGATCCACTTTGTTGTGCAACAGAAACTAACACAGTATTGTGAAGCAATTATACTCCGGTAAAGATTTAAAAAAAAAAAAAAAAAGGAAACCATTAAATCTTTAAGGATAAGAAAAAAAAAAAACACTTTCTAAGCACTGGGTCATAAGCTTTACATGCATTATTTCACTTAATGTGCACATCTTTATTTGGTAGATACTATTATCATGTTCATTTTACTGATTGTTAATCTAGGGTTTTAAGGAGGTTAGGTGAATTGGGAAAGATAACCCAGAGAGTTTGTTGAAGAGTTGGGGGTTTTAAGGTTAAACTGTTTGACAATAAAGCTTTTATTCTGAACTATGCAATGTTACCTCTAAACCATGAATTTAAAGTGCTTTAAGGTATATAAAAAATTTCACAGATTATTTTCATTTAATCCTCACAATCACTTCTCAGAGAGATGTGCACATTTTACGTAGTATGGAGCCTAGACTCAAACCCAAGCCTACAGCTGCCTAATTTGATTTGGCCTAATTTACAAGAGATAACCTGTCAAGTCTAAACATCGTTTCTTTAACTAATAGTTAAAATCACTTACATTTCTAAAAAACAGCCATGGAGGAAAGAGGGTTACCTCGGTAGTATGTAATACATACTCGGGTCTATCTAAAATATGAAAATATTTTTCTTAATTTTCTAAGTATTTTTCTTAATTTAGCCTACCCATCTTCCTACTCTCAAGTATTCTAGAGGTAAAATGGGGGGAAACATTTTTTTTTCTATTTAGCTAATAAAAATCATGACTCAGTAGTGATAATCATTTTTAAGGTAGAAGGTTTTTTTTATAGAAAACTCAATGATGGGAAAAGTAAAAGTAAGAAAAGTATAGCAAGTTTTCAAGCTTTCCTTTTCACTAGAATTTTAAATATTCTTAGAAGATCATTTATTGTCAGATTTTACTTGCTGTTTTCTAAATTTTTAACAGAAAGGAGTATTGAGGATGTATTGAGGAGTATTGAGGATGGTCCATTAGCTCACTTCATGAGTCTAATTGCTGAAATCATCTTTTCAAAGCCATTTGGGATGGTTTTCCCAAGCACTCAGCACTTCCCTAAGGATTGCTCTGTTGAGACCAATGGCGATGATTTAATTCATCAGCAGAATCTTACTACCTATTAAGTATGCCAAGGCAACATTTATCTTCTGGGTATTCCTGTTACACTGACATTTAAAAATCAAAGACCTTTTTCTTTCACTTTATCATATATTTAATTGATTTTTCTTCAGAGTAAAGTTTCTTCAGATGCATATTTAACTTGCATAATGTGCTTGGCAAAAAAAAATAATGATAAAGATGCAATTTAAAAATTTTATATACTATAAAATTGTACTTTACATAATCTACATTATATTTTAATGTGCACATGATTCTTGTAGAAGCTGTTTACATACAACCAGATATGCTGTGCTTTGTGGAGGACGTAAGGAGTTTTCAAGCATAATTTTGACTCCATTTGATTTTTGTGTGTTCTAACTTGGGTAATCAGCCCCAGTAAGATGCGGCACCACTGCATTCAAAATGGAAACAAGCAAATTGTATTCACCATTTTCTTATTAAGAAGATCAAAAGCCAGTTTTAAAACATCAATATTTATTATGAAAAGCCTAGGTTTCTCCATAAATATTCAAATGATTTGCAAGTATATGCCCAATTTTTACTGGCCACTAGGTTAATTTAGTATGGAAGAATCCAATGTCATGTACCCACACAATTATATGCAATTGTTACTCTCAATTCAGAAACTTCTCAATTCTGAAGAGCTGACTATGCCTTCCTCTTTCATTCTCCAAATTTTTTGTCCCTAGAACGTGACTGAAGTGACTGAGAGTGTTTAACATCTTTGACCTTTAAGGGAATCCTAAAAGCATCCCACGCCCTCCTGAACATCACATGGCACTGAAATAAGGTGGGACACCTCGCATCTAGAGCACATCTGATTTCCAGCCTGCCAGCCTCTTCCTCTTAAGCTTTAACAGTCTCAGAAATTGCAAAGAAAACAATATAAAAGCACCTCATAGATTAACAGACCATTACTAGTCCTCGACACTTCAGGAGATGAAACCTCCTTGATCCCAGACTATAAAAACGCCTTCTGAAAGGCTATCGAGCTCCTCTTTGATTCTTGGCCCAAGTCTTAATTTTCTCACAGTGCTGAAGCTCTGTATTTCATTAGAGATATCATCTTAAATCCCTGGGTGCCCCTACTTGTTTTAACGGGGTTTCTCTTCTACAGATTCATCTGTGTCTATTTTAAAGGTGAACTAATAAATATCAAGATATACTTTTAAAACCTATCGATAATAAAGACTGGGTTGGGTTTTTTTCTTTGTTTTTTAGATAAAGCCCAATGGTTCTGAGCCTGAATTTTTCTCATTCCAATCTGATATAATCACTTCATATTGAGTCCTCAGGTTAAAGACACATCTATTAGCGTTAGGTCCAGGCTTTGCCCCACAGCCATCTAAGATATTCTTGCACTTTATGTCTCAGCTAAATTTATAGAATCACAAGAGGTGACCATCAAAAGTCACAAGAATCTTTTCACTCCATTCAACATAAATAATATCATCAACAGAATTGGAGTCTGTTGTTTGCCTATAAAGGCAAAATATGAAAACCTGAATCTTAGTACAAGCCCAGCTCTTAGTGTGCCAAATGTTATTTATTCTGTATTCAAGCTGCTTTTTTTTGTAAATGCTTTTCAATCTGACAAAAAAAAAAAAAAATGAAAACAAAACAAACAAAAAATGGCTTTCTTCCCAGGAATCATCTCATCTACAGCTTGATCCACAAAAACATAGCCTACAGATTCACTGGTTCATTTTTAGTTGTTTAAAACGCTAATAGCTCCATTCTTTTTCCTGATAACATAAACAACACATGCTTATTGAAAAAAAAAATATTCACCATAAAAAAAGTGTCAACCAAAATATTTTTTCTACAGTAATTTTTTTAGTTAATTAAATTATTTAGTCAAAACTGAAATTATTTGCCATGGCATTCATCACAATGGAGAAATGAGTAGCCAGTAAATTTCCTATCTTTCTGGAATTTACAATGCAAAGTTATGCCCATGCCATAACGTCAGCCACTTGTCACTGAGTAATCCATTAAAAAATCAATCTAATTGTCCTAAAATTATATTAGCATTATTTATGTTCTTAAGCTAATTAGATAAGAGTGAAATTATTATTAAATTATTAAATTATTATTTAGCAACAATAATAAATAATAATTTCAATAGAATCATCTGTCATAAGTATATAAAGAAATCGAAATATAGAGTAGTTATTAAATGCTTAATACTATTAATAAGTCACAAGTCCTGGGAGAAAGGGCAGGAGCATAAGTTGGGGCATAACTAAGGCGAAGACAACTCTTCTGACTTATATTTAACTAACAAGGAATTTAAATGTTGCCTATTAAAAATTATTAACTAAACCTGGGGCCTTAGCTTTATAAAAAGAAGGTAACGTTATTCTAATTACTCTTATTCTAAATTAAATAATTGTGTTACGTGGGTTCAGTTGAGATAAATGTGTATAAAGGCATTTAATCACACTCCCATTGGACCTAAATGAACACTGACTTCCACAAACCTACCAAATCTTTTCTTTATCTGAAGATTAAAATACTATTTTGCAGGGGTAGGTTAGTGGAAGGTGAGCATAAAACTAATTCAGATGAATCCCCCAAATTAGTCTTCCTGAAAAGCAGTGCCATAAAAATGGGGGTGTGTACATGGATGGATAGAATTTGATCACAGCTTGAGAATCACTGGTGATACATGACCTCAGGAAAGTCAGAGGCTTGGTTTTCTAACCAAACAGAATAAGGATAATAACCTATTGTGTGAGAATATTGAACATTTAGTGAGAAAATACATGGACAGAGTACCTGGAACATTCCAGATTCTCAGCAATATTTTTGTTTACTTCCATTTCTAGAAAATAGGAACAACACCCTCCCATATAAAATGAAAATAATCCAACGACTCCCATCACTAAAGGCTTTTATTAAGCATCTGTAAGAAAGTGTTACATAATGTGTAAAGCATATTAAAGCAGAATCGTCTGTGCCTTAGGAACTCTATAATCCAAGGTTGGCAAAGCAGATCAACTTTAAAGAACATGGATACAATGTGGATGTCCATTCTACAGGAGTTTTATGTGCTGTCCCAAAAAATAGTATCCTGGCCTTAAATAATGAGAACTTGCTTGGTCAATCACTCCCCCTTTGCTCAAAAAACATGCTAGAGAAACAGATTCATTAAAAGTTAGATTAAGTGCTTATTTTAGATTATTAATTTTAAAATGATAATTGCTGAAATTAGTAGATAATTGTGAAAGACACAACCTACTCTGAAGGGTTGTTTTTATATAAATGTATATATGTGTGTGTATATGTATAAATATATGCAGATTTATAAAGGTAAGTATACATATACACATATGTACTTATTTATATTTCTGGAATTTTTGCAAAATATTTTGTGTGGCTTACAGAAATACGTATTATATACTGGAAAATAATAAAATAGATAACTATAATCAGAGAGAGAAGCTCTACAGATAAAAAAGACCAAGAGAAATATTAAGCAAAGAAAGGCAGGCCTTAAGGTCCTTAAAGTCAGTTCCTAAATGTCAATTGCTAATTTGGCCCGGACTTTCCTGGTGGCCAGCACACTGAAGAAACACAGTCAGACTCAGAATCCAAACTGATCATAAGACTGGACATCCTGGTGTCATCAGAGAAGCAACACTTTTCCTTACATCGAGATCCAGTGGGATTTTCTCCTCTGAGGATTCTCACAGTTGGGATAGTAAAGGATAAAGTGGACAGTATCTACAACAGCAACCCTCAGTAAATAAACCAGATAATTTTTTTAAGAAACTATATTCTGAGAATACTGCAATACAAGTCTAGTGAACTAAACTGAAATTTACTTTGTACAAAATCCTCCGGAAAGAATGTTACTGGACAAATCATAAAATGAAGGTGCAGGAAAGGACAAGTGCTCCTATGTCTCATTTTTTTCATTTACAAAATGAGGAGGGACTTCCCTGGCGGTCCAGTGGTTAAGACTCTGCCTTCCAATGCAAGGGGCATGGGTTTGATCCCTGGTTGGGGAACTAAGGGATTGGGGAACTAAGATCCCACATGCTGTGGGCTGCGGCCAAAAATTTAAAAATAAATAAAATAAGGAAAGTGGACTAAATTGTTTCTAAAATTTTTGACCCAGCAAAGCTTCAAAATAGCTAACCTGGATGCTTGCACACTAATATTTCTATTAAAAGAAGAATGGCAAAAATGTCACTAATAATGCTGAGAAATGGAAACATTTGGAGAGGAGGGAAATATTACATTTTGGGTTGATGGGAAATCTATTTCTCTGGGTGAACTATGTGAAGAGAAAAACAGGGCCGGGTGCCATAAACTGGAGGCCTGTGGGCCTTGAGCTTTAATTCATTCTAGCAAGTATCATGTGTTAAAAAATTTTTTTTAATTCATTGCCAATCTTTGAAAATTGGAAGTTTTCATATAAAAATGCAAATTTCTGGCTTCTCCTATAACAGTCAGAAATATGCTTACATGGAAACAGTCAGCTAATGCTACATGTTCAAGGTCAGACACTCTCTAGTGTGACAAAGTCCCACACTCTGAACTTGCTATTGTGAAACTGTGTCCATTGCCATTTATCATTCATTGTGCCTGTGCTATCTTTCCCATGTTACAGATTTAGAAGAACAAAACACATGCTATCTCATACCTAAACCTCCTTTTCAAATGTGGGAAGGTGACTGTTGGATGAAAACATTATCAAGAAAAATTAGAGAGACTTGATTTCTCGATAGAAGTAAAGAAGATGCCTACATATTTAAACATGCTCAGTTAATATGATCTGGAAATAGGGAGATGTTAGTCAACAGCTACAAACTTCCAGATATAGGATGAATGAGTTCTGGGGACCTAATGTACAGAATGGTGATTATAATTCAGTTAATAATACTGAATTACATACTTGAAGGTTGCTAAGAGAGTAGATCTTATTTGTTCTCACCACAAAAAAAGAAATGGTAATTAAGTGATGTGATGGAGGTGTTAGCTAATGTTATGGTAGTAATCATTTTGCAATATAGAAGGGCATCAAATTAACACATTGTACACCTTAAACTCCACAATGTTATATGTCAATTATATCTTAAAAATGCTGAAAAAAAATAAATTGCAGAGAATGGAAGAGGAATCAGAGATTAAAAAGACAAGAGCTATAGCAATTAATCACAATGTTTTAAATTTAATTGGATCTTAAGTCAAATAAAGAAATTATAAATATAAAAATACATAATCTGTTTGGTACATCTAGCTTACTCTTTAACAGTGGCTACATAGTATCTGAAGGTATTTCTGTTTTATATATAACCTTATACAATAACTTATTATAACTGTATAATAATTTAATATAAAACAGTATACTTTGGGTTAAAATGTTGCCTTTACTTCAAGTATCCTAGAGCAACGGAGAATAGAACAAATAATGATCTTTCCAGAAAGAATACTGAAGAACAGTCTAAGAGAGAAAAAGAAATTATCTCAAAAACTCAAAATTCAACTAACTTCCAAAAACTTAAGAGCACATAATGTTAAGGTTTACCTGCATGTGAAAAACTATAATTTATTTCTAGTCACGTAAAATATTACAGATTCAAGTGGAGCAACATGCATACATGCTTATAAACACTCACACATTAGGCTTAAGTTAGCAATTACACTGATAGAATTCACTAGAGGCTTAGCACTGTATTATTTTACTGATATACTTAAATTCATTAATATGAGTTTGCATATGAACTCTATAATAAAGACTAAAAGCTGGCTAAATAACTATAATAAGCTGGATCCACAAAAAGCAATTTTTAGGATGAGAAAGAAATGCTTACAGGGTGACCCGGACTTAGAAGTCAAACTTCTTGACTGAATCTTGACTGAATTACTGTTTTTGTAATATTTACGTTAATCCATTGGTCTATTATAATAGAGTTGATAACCATACTGTAAAGGATACAAAAACAACATGGGAAATCTTTCAGGGTATAAAGTAAGTTCCAAATTACATGTGTTAATTCATTTGAGCTCCTCAGTACACCTGTGAATTAGGTTTGTTTTCTCTGTGTTCTTCTGATACACTAAAAAGGTAGGGTAAAAATACTTAGAAGAACGGTGAAAACAAAATAACCACAAAATTCACAAGAAAGTTCAACACACAGTAACCTTTCCACAGAGAGAATAAAGGACAACAGTTTCTCATCCAACCAAATTTGTTCACATAGTTCTCACCAAAGCCAACTGACTCCAGAGCAAGGGCTGTGCTCAGGTGGCCTAGGTACCTTCCTGCCTCTTTTGTTTTTCCAATATTATCTCTTTTTAGTAGTGAGACTCAAGATACAGTAAAACTTCAATAACTACACTAGAATTCTTCATTAACTGCTCTTTTCTTTTTCGTACAATTTTGGGAGACAGTGGAAAATCACAAGGAAAAGAATTTCATATTAGATTTAATTTAACAAGTGCACACAACTTTTACAATATATCCTGGGCACAGTATAAGTTTAACCTCAAATCCTGTGGATTCTTTACATTCAAATTTGTTCAGTAAAAACTGATCTACAGAGTAAGGCTAGCATGCAATATAGTCTAGCTCCTAGAACTGGAGAGGCATAAGTTCAAAATCTGGCTTTTCTGTATGCTTGTTAAATTTTTAGGCTTCAGTGTATTCATCTGTGTAAAATGGGAATCATAATAACAGTATCTAGTCCACAGGGGTGTGACAAATAAATGAGATGATTCATGTCAAGCACACAGGAAACGTGCTTATGTAATATCAATTCAGTTTTCCTATTTAAACTCTCTTAAAGCAAGTGTGTGTGTGTGTGTGTGTTAGAAATTTTTTGGTAGTACAGTAAACCCAAGGAAGATTTTGTTAATGAATGTACTGTAACCTAAAAATGTAATTAATTCTAACATCATATTATGCAATTCTTTCTTCATATATACATGTATATATATATATATATATATATATATATATATATATATATATATACATATTTTTTTTTTTTTTTTACTGAAGCAAGGGCTGGAAAAAAGAAGCTATTTGGGAATCAGCTGGGGATGGGTTTGAACTTCAGCTGTCACTTATTAGCTGGGTGACTGCAAGTTACTTAAACTTTTCCTAGTCTCAGTTTTCTCACACTTTGAATAATACTTGGTATAAAAGATTAAAGAGGCTACTTGACGTAAAGTAGGCCCAAAATAAATAGTAGCTCTTATCATCACGAGAATGTATGTGGTTATTCAATCTTTGCACGAAAATTTTTATTAGAATATTCAATATTTAATTTGTAGCATATGCAAGTCTTAACATTAAAAACATGTAATGGCTATTTTAAAATTCTTTAATAAAATGGCTTCACCTTCCTACCAATTTCTGTAACTTAGAAGATAATAATTAATTGGAGAGACAAATGCTTTTTAGTTTATCAAAGTATTGACACTTCTTGAGCCACGTAGCCTCTTCTCTTGGGTGATAAAGACAAAAATGTTAAATAATATTTTTAAAAGGGAACACACGATACTAAGATATTTAGGAAAATCCGTGTTGTCACATGTTGATACTATGGAGCCCTGGTAACCTTTCTGATACTTTTCCATGTGATGCAAATGTAAGAAGTATTTTTCCATTTGAGTCATGCTCAGATGGGAAGGGAATTCAAAGCACGACAGATGTACTTTTCCACCTGGATTGCAAAATAACAATAACATATTTGGGTATAAAGAACATAAAAATCATTACTATATTGTTTTGGCAATTTCAGAAAGAACCAATAAGCCTGCACTGAACTTTAGCAATGATAGATTTTTAAAATCAACAGCTGGTTACCATTATCGGAATGAATCATGAAGTAGAAGTGACAGCTGAATTGGAGCCGGGGCAACCAAGAGATACCAGAGATAATTTCTGTGTTTTAAAGGGAGATTTTCTTCAGTGCCTCTGACCTGGTGCTACATACGTCTTAATTTAAGTCGACAGATAGTGTGATAGAAAACAAAGTACAATTGTCATTTAAACCTAAAGGATCCAAATAAATAGAAGTATCTTAAAGGTGGGGTATCTTCCAATGAGGGCAAAACATTCACTTTGCCCAAGAACTCTCAGTTAAACGCTAGAAATATCTAGCGCTCTACTTAGAACCATTTAATGTTTATTTTTTTTTAATAAGGAATAAACTGTATCTGTTTTTATGGTCAAGTTAAAACAAGACTCCTACCTGAAGGCTTGACAGGTAAAGCCACTCCAATCTTTGCAGCTTTAAAACCAGTAAAAAAAAAAAAAAAAAAAAATCTGTTTTATGCTTCTCAGACAACAAAGTTATGGGAGGTTTTTTTCCCTTCAGATTTAGTGTAAATGTCCCACCTGACACACACAAAAGCCCGAATATCAAACAGAATGATGATGGTGAGGTTCAACACCTGCGCTTTCAGAGCCGCCAACAAAGGAAGACAGAGACTTCTCCTACTTCCACACCTGCCGGGTGGGTGGATGCCTTTAACCTCTGCTGCCCTTGATGGGTCCCCGCAAGACAGAAGCGGTAAAGCACCCTCTTCAAAGAGCGATGCTCAGGAAAGCGGGCAAACAAAAGTGCTCTGTATGACAAGGTTTAATGCTTAATTAATTATAGAATATATCTGGCAACATGCTTGGAAGGAAACTATATTAATAGAAAAAAATATTCATAGTTGCTCTTAACAGAAATGGGGGGGCGGGGGTAGCAGATTTCTAAAAACACCAAAAGAAAATAAATTATTATTTAAAACAAAGTAAACTTATGACATTGCCTAGTATGTATGGTAGCCAATTTTTATTACTAGAAAATGTATCAAGTCTAAATATAGCATATATGAATTTCTGAAAAAAATTTTTTGAAAGACAAAATTATCTCACAGATACTAGACATGTAATTTGTAGACTTTAAACATTTGCAAGCTTAATCGAATTAGTGCCATACATAGTCATGTTATTTTTAAAATAGTAAACATTTGTTTTCATCTACTTTTTTGAAACCTTAAGTTGATAAATAGGTGATTCACTAAGAAATGAACAAATAAAGCATCTGTTTGGGAAAATGTTTAATTAACCCAACTGCTTATTTTAAAGTAATAGAAAAATAAGAATTTTTTAAATTGTGAAACTTGGAAAGTTTATAGAAAATCCAAAAGATTTCATTTTGCAGCACCACTTAAAATAGCAGTATATGTGAAAGATAGTAAAGTATTGGAATGTTGTATATGTTAAAGTAATTGGGACGTAATTACATTTAAAAATATTTTCAAACACTGGATTAAATGCCTATTTCATCAAATAGCAAGATGTCTCTTAATCATCTTAATTTATAAAATAATTATTTTAAATTACTATATATATTGTTTTTACAAAATAAGATTTTTGATGAGCTTTTATCGTTAATGGTTTGGATGTACAGAAATCATGTCTTTTCACAGATTAAAAAAATAGGGATACTCGAGCGCACCACCCTCATTTGTAACACTGCAGTTTGTTTCAGGCTTGAGGGGGGAAACTCAGAGGTTGTGTATATTTCCAATGTTAAATGTGGGCAGGAGCAGAATCCCTTTGGAGTTTCTGAAAGATGAAAGAACAAACAACTTTCATGCCCTTTTCTCTTCAGAGGTTCGACAGACTTGTGAAGCTGCCACGTAGCCAAATACCAAGCTCCAGAATTCTTCCCAAAATTTATGAGTGGGTAATTTCTTTATTCAAATAGAGTGATTTAGCCATTTGTGTGATATCACCATTCAAGACAGCAAGTTCACATACCAGACCACAGTATCATTAGAAGAACCCATATTTCAGTGGCCATCCTTCTAACCCATGCTTGAACTTTGGCAGTAGTTAAAATTCAAATTGGACTGTCCACTACCTATAAATGAAGCTAAAAAGTGCTGACCGTGTGAGGATAAGGTTGGAGCAAGCTAATAGGTTTTAGTGTCTGAAACTTTTGATAATCTGGCTTTAGAGTGTCATGGGTCTTTCAAGGTGGATTCCATCTGTCCTATAAAGTTATGTATTGAAACATAATGCATTCCTTTGATCTCCTTTGTAAGAACCCTATGAAGTCAACAAAATGCCCCCATTGACTCAACAGCCAGATCCCCAACCTGTTGACATGAAAGATTTTAACACTTGTAAGTGTTAGTAAACAGTAACTAAGCTCTGTGTTGAAAGCTGCTCAGTAAAAAGATTCAGCGATGGGCTGAATCTTGCCACAGGTACAGGCTGTCCTGCTGATATTTCGTACGAGAATAAAACAAAAGAGCACAGCTCAAGCCAGGATTAGGCCTGCTAGTGTCCATTTACATAAATTTCCAAAGTTATTCCCTAATAAAGCGTTTATCTTGAAGAGCATAATATACTTTATTTCCAAATCACTTATGTTAGTGGGCAAAAATTTTCCTACAACATAGATGCATACCGTGGAAAAGAGCACAAGTAAGATATATATGTGTGTGTGTAAGATTTATTTATTTGTATGTATGTATTTTTGTTTGTTTACAATGCTCTGTATTTGTGTGTATATGTATATTGTATACTCAACACAGGTGCATAAATGCAAGAGTGTGCTGTGAAAATCACGTCGACTTTTGCAGTCAGAAGGATCCAAGTCCAAATATTGGCTATTACTGTTGAGTGACCTGGAGCATTTTTCTTACCCTTAAAAATGAAAAAGTACTAATACCTACTTTGCTGATTTGGGGATTGAGATCAACTATATTAAGCACTTGATCAATTGTAGCAAACAGCAAATACTGTTTCTCTTTTCCTTCCGCATGTCGCCGTCATGCCCAGACTTTGGTCCAAGTTTTTAATCCAATTTTAGAATTTAATTAGTCTGCTTTTTCAGCATTAACATATGTCCTCAAGTTCTTGAGTCACTGAACACAGGCTCAGGAGGCTCTTTTTGAACGGTAAGGAAATGCGTTCTGTCTGAAGTCTGCAATTCCCTGTTGACGTATCTCCTAACAAGGCAAAATCTTGTCCATCCTTCAACAGCCAGGTCAGGTGTCACCTCCTCTGTGAAGACTTCTACAATTCTGCTGGGCAACAATAATTAATTGTTCTTTTCTCCATTCTCCCAAATCTTGTCTCATTCTATTATTAGAGTACTTATTAAATTGCATTATAATTAGTTCTTGTCCTGTCCACATCCTCTTAGAGAAATTGAGTTCCACGAGGTCAGGATCTGTGTCTTAGTCTTCCTGATGCCCCAGCATGGAGCACAGAGCCTGGCAGACAGCAAACACGTGACAGAAAGGGAGAGAGAAGCAGGAAAGGAAACCAGAAGGAATATTCGCCTGCTTTCCTTACATCGTGTCTTTGATCACATACTCAGCAATGAGTAAGGTTTAAAAATAAACAGTGGCCATTAACTGGAAGAACCAAACAGTTCTAAGTCCTTCCTAATCTTGAGAATATTAGTCTGTATTATTTCAGTATCTCACAATTTAACGGCCTCAAAGATCTGCTCATTTTCTAACATCATCTAGCCGAGCGTATGACAGATGGCTCTGAGATCCACACTGTATTTTTGTGTGTGAACCAACTAATGTGCTACCTAGTGGCATATGCATACACATATTAGCAATGCTAGATGCTTCAAGCTTGCAAACAGAGCCCCAACTGAGGAAATGTATGTGCCGTGTGAATTTATATAAACACATAAGTCTTTTATTCAATTCAAAATTAGTATTCATGTAGAACTGCCCACTTATAGATTAATTCCCTTTTCCCATTTAGCCAGTCTTATTCAGTTTCCCTTTTGGGTATAACTTTTCCCTAGGTGTTTCCCTTTACATGTACACATGTGCGTGCACACACACACACACAGACACACGCGCACCTCTGCACTGGAGTTTAAAAGCCAGAAAGGGGAAGGTACTATGCCACCCTGCCATTGTCATTGGCTTCCCTGTTCCTCTCTGAGGACATACACGCAGACACACACAAACAGCAACACACACATACACATACACACACACGCGCACACACTTATGCACATACATATGCCTGAGTGCTGCTTCCTCTCCATCATCTTCCACAGTGATTGCCACCAAAGTGATCTGTCTCAAGCTCAAATGTGATCATTGCCCTTCCACACCAAAACTTCTACCTCACCAATGATAAATCTAAATATACACCAGTCATAACCAAACTACCTTCCACTCACCAATTATGCCATGCTCACTTCACGAATATTGTTTCCACATTCCAAAATGCCATTATCATGCTTCTCCTAGTTAAAAAATATTTTCTTTCCTCTTGATTTCAGGTCAATTGTCAACCTGTCTGAAAAACTTTCCATGACAACCCTTTCTACCCTTGCCCACTGAGAGGTTGGGTGCCCATCCACTCTGCCCCCAGGACACTCTGGAGACATATACACCACGCCTCATAATACTGTACTATAATTTTTTACATATATATTTGCCTCACAAGGTTGTATGATACTTGAGAATAGGAACTGACTCCTGTTCATCGATTGTATACTCAGCACTTAAAACACTGAATGTGCTTAGTTCTTTTATGAATGAGTAGATTACTATATAGATATTGTCCATAAAGAATTCATAATAACTTCATATGAACATACATGAGATTACAAAGTTTAAATAAAACAGTAGACGATATAATTGAAAACTTGGGGAGCAGGACCGAGAAGATTAGCAGATTAGAGTGGGGTTAATCACATAGAAAAGGATGCTTGAAATCATGTCAGGTTATTTCCTTAAGTAAGATCAAGTTGAGTTGGAACCTTTATATATCCCCCTTATTAACGAAGAATTCCTTGAAACTATTAGTTGAAACAAGAGCAGCCACAGGCACACTTTCAATGGGATGCATTTTTATCATCAGAGCAATAGTCGAATTTCATAGCTCCAGGGCAGTAAGGCAGAGGAAGAAGCACAGGCATAGAAGACAAATAATTGTCCCCAGTGGCTGTGGTCTCTGGGTGGCTGCTGGCAGTGTTGGAAAAGGACAGCCTCCTCTGACCCTCCGGAAAACCTGGAGCAGCTTTCAAAGCAGTGGGTGTCCTGTGATGCACAGGAACAAAGGTTGGCACATAAACCATTCATCCCCTAGTTCTGTCTAAGACATTTTCTAAATCTGGATCCATGCCATGAAGCTATTTCATTCAGCCTCAGAATTATAAGGTTAAAGAATTCACTAGATTGTTATTTTGTCACAAGTCCAATATAGCAGAGGTTTGTTATTTTTGCCTCCCCAGAAACTGATCGGCTAGACTAAGAAAGGAAGCAAGGCCTTGGTTCTCTCTATGGAAAGAGAAGGGAAGACAGATGGTCCAGGTAGCCAGGGCATGAGCAAGGGACATGACCCTGGTTGACTGGTTATTCCTCAGACTTTGCATCTTAGAGAGTGATTTTAAAAATGGAAAAACAAAGTTAGTCATTGTTCACAACATGGTAATTTCAGCAATGCACTAACAGTATTGCTAGCTGAAGTATCCAAAGTGGATTATCCTCATGGCAGTGGGAGTCTAGATTGTTCATTCTATCTATTCTTTTTTCATGAGTTTCCTAAGACCTCATGTTTCTTAACTTTAAATTTTTACTGAGTGTCAAGGTCTGTAGGATAGCCATTATCTCTAGCTGTCTTCCATTCCTGCTAAAGAAACCTCAAATCTCTGCGTCCTTGGTCATGGAAAGGTATGTGGCACACAAAGGAAGAACCTGAACACCATCTAGTCCAACCCCCTCAGCTTTCATAAGAAGGAAGTGAAGCCCGTGGAAGCTCAGTTACTTGTTGTCGGTCATTATATCCATTAAATAGCATAGATGGAACTTTAGTCTTCACCTCCTGGCCAGTTCAGAACCTTGCGAGTTCTGCTGGTGGTGACCAGATTAGCAATATTCTTATGGGAAGGATTCTCTCTATTGTTCTAAATTGTTATAAGAAAAGAAGCATCCCATTAGTTCACTTCAAATGTGTTCAAGCCCTTATTACTTCACATCTGTATTATCTTCTGACATGGGTGTATAGACTGAGAGAGATCAGATTTGAATCCAAGCTGTATTCATCACTAGAATTCAGACATGGCTAGTTACATGAAAACATCATCTGGCACAGATATACATATACACTGTCAATTTCACTCATCCAACAATTATTTACTGAATACCTACTATGTGCCAGGTGCTGTGATAGGCAATGAAGATGCAATGATGAGTAAAAGAGACCTTGTTCCAGCCCTGTGGCGCTTACAGTCTAGTGGAGGAGACACACACACACACACAAATAATCACATGCAAAAAATCCATACTATGCTAAATGTTGTGAAAGAAATGCACAGAGTTGGGGATTAGGTTTAGGATGGAAGTTACATTTTAAGTCAAGCACTAAAGGGAAATAGATATTTTTCTACAAGACTTGTGCATTTATAGAACTGTACTAAGGAGGAGGTCTTTTATTTGTCATAAAGTGTTCCCTACCCCTTGGTTACTGGCCAATGCCATTATTCTACATTGTGAATATGCACTGCATAAAGCTAACTCTAGTTATTGGTGACCAATTATATACTGCTCTACTTCCTTGCTAAACATATGGGTTATTCATTCACTTTAGACTTTCCCTCTGACATCTAGTCTTTTAAATCACATTCCATAGATGAGGATTAAACCAACCCTGAGGTCCACAAGGATGAGCAAATTCTTCACTGTTGCAGCTTTTCCTCTTTCATGCTCTGTTTGAGAAATGGTTCACATACTCAACCCTCTTTACTTATTTGTTGAAATGAGAGAAAGGTCCAGTGATCTTTCTGCCTAGTCCTTGCTTTCTAGTTTCTGGCAGGAGCTTTCACTCACTCATACCCTTGACCAGAGATGGTTCTCACTATCTGGAAGGTTAAACACTGAACAAATGAACAATCTGGGGAGAAATGAACAGAAGGGTTGAACAGGGAAGGGATACTTGACAACCTCTAGCACTGGCTTCTACTTGTTTAGAGTTATCTTATGCTTTAAAACTATGCTGGTGATGAAACATAAACAGAAAATAGACTGTGAATTTCACATAATTTGAAGAAAACAGAAGTTTCTAAAAGCAAAAGTTCATGAAAGATAATAATCATTTATAACTTATCAGTTTCCACTTGGCCTTGCACATTAATTACATTAAGGAAACAATTTAGTACATGACTCATACTTTTCCAACCATAAAAAGCAACCTGTGAGCTTCCAAAAAGCTACCAGTAGATTGTTATTGCTTCTGAGAAGAGAAAATTTAAGTGGTCTGGAATTTTTTTATATAAAATGGTTTAAATAAATTAGTACTTCATTTAAAATACAAAGTCAGGATTAACAATAGTATGAGACTCAATTTCTACAAGCATAGTCAAGACTTTTGAATTATTTTCAGCAATATTCCTCCTACTCATATGATACGGCAAGTTATTATAATTCTCAAGTTCAAACTCCAGGCATGAGACAGGAGAAGAGTGATAGAGTGTGAGAATAGAATCGAGCTTCGAGCATTTAAGTAAACAAAATGAATTCTAGAGGAAGAAGGAACACAAGAGCACAAATTTAGCCTCATGGTTCTGTAGCTGAAATAGTGATACAGAGACTCCTTAAGGGTTTGTCCTACTATGAAAGTTAACCAATCAAAATCTCAAAATATTTGGAATCATATACAGATTTTTTCGTAGTAAATTCATTTGTAGATACTTGATAAAAAATATTTGGAAGAGAATGGATTTATTGAAATTCATTTAAGGACTCATTCTAGTATAAGTTTTGCATAGAATTTTAGCCAGGATGTCAATTTTCTACTTTGTATCTGATGCCATTCAAACTGTCAAGGACTTGAGGTTAGAGATATTTCTGTTAAATTAATTTTTAAGAATAAACAAGCCAAGAGACTGCATTAACATTGCAGATTATCATAATAAAAAATAATAACATGGCCTTGTGGTCTATAAAATAAAGGTGACATTTTTAAGACCTCGAGTCTTAAAAAGGGGAAAATTCAAGATGTATGTTCCATACATACAGAGTTCAAGTAAAAAAAAGTAAAAAATAAAAATAAAAAACTAAATAGAAGAAACTCTTAGCAATCATAAAGAACAAAGTAGAAAGACATACAGATGGCTAACAGGTGTATGAAAAGATGCTCAACATCACTAATTGTTAGAGAAATGCAAATCAAAGCAAGAGTGACATATCACCTCACATTTGTCAGAATGGCTATCATTTAAAGTCTACAAATAACAAGTGCTGGAGAGGATGTGGAGAAAAGGGAACCCTTCGTAGTTTGTAGGAATGTAAATTGTTGCAGCCGCTATGGAAAACAGTGTGGAGTTTCCTCAAAAAGCTAAAAATAGAACTGCCATATGATCCAGCAATCCCACTCTTGGGTATATATCTGGAAAAAACGAAAACACTAATTTGAAAAGATTCACGCATCCCAATGTTCACAGCAGCACTATTTACAATAGCCAAGACATGGAAGCAGCCTAAATGTCCATCAACAGAGGACTGGATTAAGAAGCTGTGGTACATAGATACAATGGGATATTACTCATTCATAAAAAAGAATGAAGTACTGCCACGTGCAGCAATGTGGATGAATATCATGCCTAGTGAAGTAAGTCAGGCAGAGAAAGACAAATATTGTATTATATCACTTATATGCGGAATCTAAAAAATAATACAAACAAATGTATGCACAAAACAGAAACAGAGTCACAGATATAGAAAACAACTTGTGGTTACCAAAGGTGAAAGGGAAGGGAGGAGGGACAAAATAGGGGTATGGGATTAACAGATAGAAACTACTGTGTATAAAATAGATGAGCAACAAGGATATACTGTATAGCACAGGGAATTATAGCCATTATTTTGTAATAACCTATAATGGAGTGTAATCTGCAAAACTACTGAATCACTGTGCTGTACACCTGAAACTAACATAATATTATAAATCAACTATACTTCAAAACTAAATATTGACCAAAAAAGAACAGGGTAGAGAAACAACTTCCTGGGAGAGGAAAAATATATGAGATGAAGGCAGACTGTGGATTAGATTGCCAATATAGTGTGGATAATTTTCTAGTCCTTGGGAAACATATACACAGCATGCATAAAATGATAGACATTGGAGCCACCGCAATAAATTTTATATGATATTTTAAGTTGTGAGCGGTCTTCATTTAGTTCTCTCAGAATGTTGCTCTATAACCAATCAAGATCATCAGATAGGCTTCTGTGCCTCAGTATTTCCCTTTGTCACAAGGTCCTTAAAGCTGAACCATGTCTATAGTCCTGTGAGATATTTCCTGCAAAGTTGGCTTCTGAATCAAATCCATTGTGGTCCACTACCTCTAAAATTCCAGCCCTAGTAAGCTGTTTTTGAGTCCCAGGCATAGAGAAAAAAATGCAGTCCTTCTCTTCCACTTTCCTAAGTCTCTTGCAAATTTTCCCTTTGGGCTCCATTTTATGGTAAAGAAATCCCCCATGTTCCAGGTCAGTACAAGGTCAAACCAGAGGTTTATTTTGTAAATAAAAGTGTGACCCATAAAATTGTTTCATTTTCCAGTGCAAATGTTATCTGAAGTAAAGATAATACATTTGTAATTGATATAATCTTTTACTCTGCATCAGCTTTGTACATCAGGCACTTTCAGACTTCAAGAGAGCTGCTTGCATGCTTCTACTTGCATGCATACAAGGATACGGATCAAAATCTACTAGTTAATATTCTCCTTAAGTCTTTGCAACTCTAGGAAGGTAAGGGGGCGTTCCTGAAGAAAAAGGCACTGCAACAGCAGAATAAAAGGAAATTTATGTAATTTATATTTACCTCATTAGATGGCAGCACAACACCCCAAACCAAAGTCTAATATTTTGGTGAGGAGTAGGATATCTCTTAGAAGTTGTAGAAGGGAATTAAATGTGCTGAAAATAAGTATTTACATGAACTTTCTCTAGCATATCTTGAATGCATCCATCTAAGGTCAAATATAATTTTTGAAAACAGACTAAACACATACAAAATTACACTCATATTTGTTCATTCAAAAAAAAAATATATTGAGCACCAACTAAATGACAGGAACTGGTCTAGATACTTCAGTTACACATGTGAACAAAACAAAGATCTGTGTCTGCCTGGAGCTTACATCCCAAAGGAGAAAGGGAGATATTTAATGGAAATGATACGTTAGTAAGTTATCTAGTGTGTTAAAAATTAACGAATGCCTATACAAAAAATAATGTAGAGTAGGGTAAGGAGGGAATCCATAGCGTTGGGGTAGCAGGAGAGAACGTAATGTTAAATAGGGAGTTCAGGGTAGGTCTCCTTGAGAAAATAACATTCAGGAAAGACTAGGGGGAGGGGAGGGAATTTGTCATGCTGACAATTGGAAGAAGACGGTTCCAAGCAGAGGAAATAGCTGACACAAAGGGCTAGGATGTTGCTGAAACAGAGCAAAAATGAGTAGATGAGTAAGAAATTAAATCGAAGAAGTGAACATGTAGAGAGAGGGAGCAGATAACACAGGGCCTGTAAAAACCTTGGCTTTTACTGAGTAAAATGGGGACGAGTTGCAAGGTTTTGAACAGAGAAGTGACCCAACCCGAATTAGAAATTCAAAGCATTGCTCTGGCTGCTGGATTGAGAATCCAGCAGCCAGGAGATGGGGGCAAGGGTAAAAGCAGGAAGACCAGTTAGGAGGCTACTGCATTGTCCATGTGAAGATGATTGTAGCTCAGACCAGGACTATAGCAGTGGAGGAGGGGAGAAGCGGTCAGATTCTAGGTGTAGTTTGAATATAGACCCAACAGGATTCTGGAAGACTGGCTAGAAGATGTGAGAAAATAAGGGGAGTCAAAAATGAATCCAAGGTTTTTAACCTCAGCAGCTGGAAGGAAGGAGTTGCCATTAAATGAGATGACAAAGGCTGTGGGTAAAATACATTTTGGAAGAAAAAAATGGTTCCGAACACGGTGAGTTTAATATTAGACATCAAAAAGGAATGTCAATACAGCATTTGGATATATTACTAGTCTGGAGTTCAGCAGAATATCCGAATTGGAGATATATAATTGGGAGTCACCAGCGCATACATGAGTTTTAAAGCCATAACACTGGCTGACATCACCAAGGGTAGAAAGAGCATAGAGAAAGAGAGAGAATCAAGGTCTGAGCACTGGCATACACTAAAATTAGACAGGGAGGAGCTGCAAGCAAAGGAGGCCGAGGAGGAAGGAGAAGTAACACGGGACGAAACCCATGGTACCTGGATGTCAACGCAAGAAAGAAAATGTGCTGCTAAGTGGTGGGAGAAGTGAGATCAAAAGGAACTTTGTCGTTTTGGTTTTTAAGATGAGGAAATCACAGCATACTCGTGTGCCAGCTGGAATGATCCAGTCAAGAGACAAAATGATGAGGCAGGAGAAAGAGCGGAAAATTGCTGGAGCAATGTCCTTGAGCAAAAGAGAGGAAATGGTATCCAGTGCAGGAGTCAAGGGATGGGTCTCAGACAGTAATGTGAAAAGTTCAAAGGGCAGGAAAGCAAACTACCTGGGTGAGGGTGCTAATAGGTGAAGAAGGTTTCTAAGAGAGAGCTTGGGAGTAAACATGCTAGGAAAGTATAGTGTGATTGCCTGGCATTAGGAGACCACTGTTAGAAGCACTTACATGCTTCTAACAGTGAGACTGTCACGTGAATGGATGAAGAAGATGTGGTACATATATAAAATGGAATACTACTCAGCCATAAAAAAGAAGGAAATTTTGCCACTTGCAACAACAAGGATGGACCTGGAGGGTATTATGCTTAGTGAAATGTCAGACAGAGATAAATACTAAACGTTATCACTTATATGTGGAATCCAAAAAATAAAACAAATGAATGAATAGAACAAAACAGAAACAGACTCATAGATACAGAGGACAAACTAGTGGTTACCAGTGTGGAGAGGTAAGGGGGAAGGGCAAGCCAGGGGTAGGAAATAAAGAGGTACAAACTACTATGTATGAAATAAATAAGCTGCAAGGATATATTGTACAGCACAGGGAATATAGCCAGTATTTTATGATAACTGTAAATGGAGTATAATCTATAAAAATATTGAGTCACTATGTTGTACACCTGAAACTAATATAATATTGTAAATCAACTATACTTCAATTTTAAAAAATAAAATAAATAAAATCAAAGACAGAGTGATCATGTGTCTTCCTCTAGCTTCATTCAGCTTCTCAGGTGTAGGTGGAGAGTAGGCAGAGTTGGATTTAACCGAGATTGTGATTTTGGCAAGTAAGTACAAGATCTACAAAGCCAGAGGGAGGCAAGGAAGTCATCATGATCATTGACCATGAAACTTAAGTCCAGTAGAAAGAGGAGTGAGGACATAAGAAATGTGAGGGATATTAAAAGGATGGTAAGATGAATGGATTTGAGGTACCAGTGGGGTTGAAAGACCACTGGGGACAGGATACAGGACTGGAGAGAAAGGGAATTGTGCTCACCACGTGGGATGCATGGAATTAAGATTATAGAGAAATCACAGCTATCAAGACAGGTTGCTGAGGGAATGAGTGACTGAGGCAGGGTTTGATAATCCTATGTCAACAAATCAGCACCATCTGGATGATGCCATAATTACACCTGTTCTTAGAAATGTCAATCTAGAAATGATCTGGAAAATAAATGGAGATTGAAGATAGGAAGACCACTGAATTGTTACATGTAAGAGGTGGAAGGCCCTGTAATGAGACAAAAGCCAACAGTGACCTTGAGGGAAAACATCCACAGCCATGACTATTAGGATACACTAATGTTTACAGTCAGGCAAAGCTTTCATGACAGTTAAGTACCTTGATACTGCGTGGAAAGAGTCCTTATGTTGAAAGAGGAACTATTGAAGAAGCAATTTGCTACATTTGTACCCTTTATCATTAGCAATCATTTTAAATAGCAGCCTCATAGATAAATGACATTATAATGTTTGCAAACTTATATAACGATAAATGTGGCATCTCCTATAGACCAAAAGTGTCTTCCTACTAATCAAAGGCCTACTTGATTTTTTAATAAAATTTTCCCTCCTTGAGTTATATCTAAACCATATTTAGGCCTGTTATTTTACGTGTATCTTCACTGGTGATCCATAGCCTTTCTGTTGAAACAGACCTAAAAAGGAGAATTTTTGTTCCTTTATTCCTATTTTTCTTATATAACATTAGTCCCTTTTTAGAGATCTCAGAGGTTTTTACTTAAGTATTTCCGCTGGTTAATAGCACGAGGTCATTAATATTCAGTGCATCATTTCTTAGGATTGATATATTTTAAAACTTCAAAAGTTTACTTTTTTGAAAGTAAATAATCCCAAGGACGTGAATTATTTGTTAAACAGTTTTCAGCCATATTTTAGTATAAGATGGATCGTGCTGTGAATTACTTGGAACACACACGAGAATGAGAACTTGCCCTTGATGGGAATGAAGCTGTTTGTACCCAGCTGATTCCTCCCCTCACCAACTTCATGTTTCTTCCAGGGAGTGAACCACTATTTTCAATTGCATTGCTGCAACAAGAGATGTTAAGTATCCTATTAACGCTGAAGGATGGCTGGCTGAATATTTCAGTTACTTATGTGTTACTTGGTAATTTTAGGTTGCCCCACAGGATCTGGTATCCCAAAGAAGACTTGGATTTCCATGACCCTTTGGGTCTACGACAGGCTGAGTCTCTGAATTTATGACTTTCTAGGGTTAGAACAATAGCAGTTCTTTAGAAGGTTAACACATCTCTCTTTTATTACCTTCCCCTGCCCTAGTTTCAATTTCTCATCTTTCAGTTTTGTTTTCTCTGTGTGCTCTCTCAGCCTCCCTGCAAGAAGTTACTCTGTGAGAAGTGCGTGTTTGAACACAATGAAGGTGGTCTACCCAAAAGTTGTTAGTGTGACTTAGAGCTCTGTTAGAATGTTGTGATGGAAGACGCTAGTCAATACAGTTCTGTGCTTCAATGGTTTCCTAATTGACCAGGCAATAATTCAACCTGTAATCACCCGATTTCATCGCTACTCAAAAACATTCCTTGAAAGCAGTGCTCAGGTGAATTTCTTTTTCCAGTGGGTATCTTAAATAGCAAAACAGCTTGTGGGGTCTGGCACTACGCACATAAAACGTTCTTGTTTTGAGTTTCAAGGTTTCTCAAGATGAATTCCTTTGTTTCCTGAGTTTTTGATTAAAAGTATATGAAGAAGTTGGAATCTTATGTATAAAATGACTCTTCAAAAACTTTTGTCATATGAAGAACAATGAAATTTTTATGTCAGCCCACATTAATTTTAGATTCAAGAAGCAGAATGTATGAAGAATATGACTGATGTGTTTTGAGAATGGACTAGCATATTTTAGTGGTAATATCAATTTAGATATATGTCTAAAAATACAGCTAAACATTTGCTCTCTATCAGCTCTTCGAAGATTCATTTTATTGCAGAAGCTTTGAAATTTTCTTTACTTTTGTTATTTAACATTTAAGCAATTATAATAATCCTATTCCTTAAGGGAAATATGGAAAACAGAGTAAAACAAAATGAAGGATAAGAGGATAATATTGTTGTTTAGTTCTAACTAATCAGTGCTGTTCATTTGGAAGTAGAGTAATATTCTTGGCTAAAATTTAGTAGCTTTTAATAAGGAAGAAGAGGAGAAAAAATATTAATAGACAACTTAGAGTCTTTCACAGTAGACAAAGAAGTAAAAAGACAATCATAATTCAGTATAATGACAATTAAAATAATTGCAATCACTATATTAAAGGTTTACCATGTACCAGACTCTGGGCTAGATAATTTACAGACATGAGATCATTTAATCCTCAAAACAATGCATGAGATGATGTACTAGTTTCCAAGGGCCTCCATAACAAAGTACCCCAAACTAGGTGGCTTAGAACAACAGAAGCTAATTTTCTTACAGATCTGAAGGCTAGAAGTCCAAACACAAGGTGTCAGCAGGGCCCAACTCCCTCTGAAACCTGTAAGGGATTGTCCTTCCTTGCCTCTTCCAAGTCTCTGCTGGTGACCATCAATCCTTGGCATTCCTTCAATTCCTCACCAAAGAATATAAAGATGGCAGATAAACATATGAAAAGATGCTCCACATCATATGTCATTAGGGAATTGCAAATGAAAACAATGAGATACCACTACACACCTATTAGAATGGCCAAAACCCAGAACACTGACAACACTCAACACTGGTGAGTACACGGAGCAACGGGAACCCTCACTCACTGCTGGTGGGAATGCAGAGCGGCACAGCCACTGCGGAAGACAGCACGCTGGCTTCTTACAAAAGTCAACATACTCTGACCATATGATCCAACAATTGCGCTTATTGGTATTTTCCCAAAGGAGATGAACACTTAAATTCACACAAAAACCTGAAATGATTATTTATAGCAGCTTTATTCATAATTACCAAAACTTGAAACAACCAAGATGTCCTTCAGTAGGTGAATGGATAAATAGACTGATACATTCAGACAATGGACTATTATTCAGCACTAAAAAGAAATGAAAAGACATGGTGGAAACTTAAATGCATATTACTAAGTAAAAGAAGGCAATCTGAAAAGGCTATGTACTGTATGATTTCAACTGTATGACATCCTGGAAAAGGAAAACTATGAAGACAGTGATTTCCAGAGAGTAAGGAGAAACAGATCACAGAGGATTTTTTAGGGCAGTGAAACTATTTTGGCTGATAGTACAACGTACAATGGTGGATACATGTCACTGTGCATTTGTCAGAATCCATAGAATGCACAGCACCGAGAGTAGACCCTGATGTGAACTACAGACTTTGGGTGCTAACAATGTTCTGTGCGGGTTCATCGACCATAACAAATGTACCGCTGTGGTGCAGGATGTCAATAGCAGGGGAGGGTGTTCGTATGTGGGGATGAGACTATCTGGGAAATCTGTGTGTCTTCTGCTCAACTCTGCTGTGAACCTAAGACTGCTCTTTAAAAACTTAAGTTTATTAAATAAAAAAGAAGACGAGGGACTTGCCTGGTGGTGCAGTGGTTAAGAATCCGCCTGCCAACGCAGGGGACATGGGTTTGATCCCTGATCTGGGAAGATCCCACATGCCACGGAGCAACCAAGCCCGTGCGCCACAACTGCTGAAGCCCACGCACCCTAGGGCCCACGTGCCACAACTACTGAGCCCTATGTGCTGCAACTACTGAAGCCCACATGCCTAGAGCCCGTGCTTCACAACGAAGAGTAGCCCCTGCTCGCTGCAACTAGAGAAAGCCTGTGTGCAGCAATGAAAATCATGGATAATTGTTAACAGCACTTGTATAGCTCCTCCCAGTACATAAAATAGATGTACATGCCTTATTTAACTTAATCTTCACAATAAATGAACCAAGCAAATTTATTCCCATTTGAACAAACTAAAGCATGGAATATAATTTTTTAATTTTGAGAAAATTTATCACTACTCTTGGAAATGAATATTGTCAGTACCAAGACTGAAATTATTATTTGCAGATTTGTAGGGGTATATGGATTTGAGCATCATTAATTCTAGACTTTTTACTATTTAAGAGGTCATTATAATTAATCCTTATTTTAGAGATGATTCTAAAGCATAAATCTCAAACATCTAAAAAGTGATAGATAGCACCTCTTCAAAACAAGACAACAAGCCCCAAATGGAATCACTTATGCTAAACTTCATGACACCAAACTGAGACTTACTACTTAATTTAATTACAGTTTCAGCTCTGCCAGAAATGGAATCTTAAACCAGTCACTCAGGAGTTCATATGCACATGAGGTAAAGGCTATTGATAATGGAAATCTTGGAAGCCAAAGCCATAGAACTGGTGGGCACTGATCGAGCACTTAAAAGCTGTTAGAGCTCTTGCCACCTAACTCTAAGACTCCTGCGTTAGCATAAGTTGGTCATGGAACAGGTTAGACTGACACTAGATCACCACCAACCTCAAGAAAATTTCCATGCAATGAGGTGCACTGTAAAACACTACACAATCTCCAACACAACAGCACACCTCTCTTAGGTATTAATGTGGCTCTGAGAGACCCAAGGCTTAGCTAAAGAAATGGGATTCTTAAGGTCCAAAGACTTGAGTGCATCACCTTGCAGCATACCTGCTTACTTTATGTCTAATAACTGTGGTCCTGGAAGCTACAGATATCTACAAAAATGCCAAAATCTTACTAAGACAACCTAGAATTACAACGACCATTATGGGGAATTTCCAAATAGACAAGATGTGCACTTAAGAAGTGCACATAGAGGAGCCGAGCCGGCCGTGCTCGTCGCTGCCGGTGCGGCTGCTCGTACCACATAGCGGGCGCCGCGGGCCAGCGGTCAGAGAGTGCGTGCTTCCTTACCGCACGCACAGCTTGTGTTTGGCCGAGTGGGGTCTGCCGCCGGGGATTGAGGATGGGGAAGTAGCTGCAGGAGACGACCTCGCAGCACCGAGGGTTTTCTGGTGGCGTGAAAAGGATTAGAAGTGAACCAAAACCATTCACAGATTAACATTTTGGGAAAAAATTCATGATACCTGTTTCACCTTTGGAGTAATGTGGACAGAAGTTCTCAGATTTGCATATTACATCAACCGGAACCAGTGGCATTATCTTAATGTTCACTTGAGTCAGAACTTGTACAAGAAAAACAATGGGAGTCTGGTTAAATAAAGATGACTATCTCAGAGACTTGAAAAGGGTCATGCTCTGTTTTCTAATAGTGTATATGGCCATTTTAGTGGGTACAGATCAGGATTTTTACAGTTTACTTGGTGTATCCAAAACTGCAAGCAGTAGAGAAATAAGACAGGCTTTCAAGAAATTGGCATTGAAGCTACATCCTGATAAAAACCCGAATAACCCAGATGCACATAGTGATTTTTTGAAAATAAACAGAGCATATGAAGTACTCAAAGATGAAGATCTGCGGAAAAAGTATGACAAATATGGAGAAAAGGGACTTGCAGATAATCAAGGAGGCCAGTATGAAAGTTGGAATTATTATCGTTATGATTTTGGTATTTATGACAATGATCCTGAAATCATTACATTGGATAGAAGAGAATTCGATGCTGCTGTTAATTCTGGAGAACTGTGGTTTGTGAACTTTTACTCCCCAGGGTGTTCACACTGCCATGATTTAGCTCCCACATGGAGAGACTTTACTAAAGAAGTAGATGGATTGCTTCGAATTGGAGCTGTTAACTGTGGCGATGATAGAATGCTTTGCCGAATGAAAGGAGTGAACAGTTATCCCAGCCTCTTCATTTTTAGGTCTGGAATGGCTGCAGTGAAATACCATGGTGACAGATCAAAGGAAAGTTTAGTGAATTTTGCCATGCAGCATGTTAGAAGCACAGTGACAGAATTGTGGACAGGAAATTTTGTTAACTCCATACAAACTGGGTTTGCTGCTGGTATTGGCTGGCTGATCACTTTTTGTTCCAAAGGAAGAGATTGTTTGACTTCACAGACATGTCTCAGGTTAAGTGGGATGTTGGATGGTCTTGCTAATGTAGGATGGATGGACTGTGCCACCCAGGACAACCTTTGTAAAAGTTTGGACATTACAACAAGTACTACTGCGTATTTTCCTCCTGGAGCCACTTTAAATAACAAAGAAAAAGTGGTATTTTGTTTCTTAATTCATTGGATGCTAAAGAAATATATTTGGAAATAATGCATAACCTTCCAGATTTTGAACTACTTTCGGCAAACACACTACAGGATCGTTTGGCTCATCATCGGTGGCTCTTATTTTTTCATTTTGGAAAAAATGAAAATTCAAATGATCCTGAGTTGAAGAAACTAAAAACTCTACTTAAAAATGAACATATTCAAGTTGGCAAGTTTGACTGTTCCTCTGCACCAGACATCTGTAGTAATCTCTATGTTTTTCAGCCATGTCTAGCAGTATTTAAAGGACAAGGAACTAAGGAATTTGAAATTCATCACGGAAAGAAGATTCTTTATGATATACTTGCCTTTGCCAAAGAAAGTGTTAATTCTCATGTTACCACACTGGGACCTCAGAATTTTCCTGCCAATGACAAAGAACCATGGCTAGTTGATTTTTTTGCCCCTTGGTGTCCACCACGTCGAGCTTTATTGCCAGAGTTACGAAAAGCATCAAAGCATCTTTACGGTCAGCTTAAGTTTGGTACATTAGACTGTACAGTTCACGAGGGACTCTGTAACATGTATAACATTCAGGCTTATCCAACAACAGTGGTATTCAACCAGTCCAACATTCATGAATATGAAGGACATCACTCTGCTGAACAGATCTTGGAGTTCGTAGAGGATCTTATGAATCCTTCAGTGATCTCATTGACACCCACCACTTTCAATGAACTAGTTAAACAAAGAAAACATGACGAAGTGTGGATGGTTGATTTCTATTCTCCATGGTGTCATCCGTGTCAAGTCTTAATGCCAGAATGGAAAAGAATGGCCCGGACATTAACTGGACTGATCAATGTGGGCAGTATAGACTGACAACAATATCATTCTTTTTGTTCCCAAGAAAATGTTCGGAGATACCTAAGATTTTTTCCCCCAAAATCAAATAAAGCTTATCAATATCATAGTTACAATGGTTGGAATAGGGATGCTTATTCCCTAAGAATCTGGGGTCTAGGATTTTTACCTCAAGCATCTATAGATCTAACACCTCAGACTTTCAATGAAAAAGTTTTACAAGGGAAAAACCATTGGGTGGTTGATTTCTATGCTCCTTGGTGTGGACCTTGCCAAAACTTTGCTCCAGAGTTTGAGCTCTTGGCTAGGATGATTAAAGGAAAAGTGAAAGCTGGAAAAGTAGACTGTCAAGCTTATGCTCAAACCTTCCAGAAAGCTGGTATCAGAGCCTATCCAACTGTTAAATTTTATCCTTATGAAAGGGCAAAGAGAAATACTTGGGGAGAGCAAATAGATTCCAGAGATGCAAAAGAGATTACTACCTTAATATATGAAAAATTGGAAAACCTCCAAAATCATGGAAAGAGAAATAAGGATGAACTTTAATGATGTTGAAAATGAAGAAAAAAATTGAAAAGAAATTGACAGATGACGTCAGAAGCCACCTTTTCAGAATGTTACTATGTTCTGGATGGGAATAAATGAACATTACCTTGGACTTGTAATTGCACTGCTTGAATTCTGTACAACATTAATATAAATGAAGGGTCTGCAGACTTTTTCTGTAAAGGGCCAGATTGTAAATACTTTAGGCTTTGTAGACCATAGATGGTTCTTTGTCACATATTCTCTGTTTTTATTTTGTTTACAACCCTTTAAAAAATGTAAAAACCATTCTTAGTCTCAAGGCTATACACAAATAGGCCACAAGCCACATTCAGCCCGTGGGCCACAGATTGCTGACCCACAGAAAGATGTTTAGGCTGGCTGGCTCAAACATGAGCCTGCTCTATGATCTACGTACATGCTAAGTTATACAAAGTGTACTTTATCAATTCAAGTTTTGTGGCTGGCCTGAAAAGAGAACTTGGTTTTCAGTCACCTGTTCTCCTAAAAAAATCTCTGAAATTATCTGACCATGTATTTCATTTAAAAAACATACTCAAAATGTGGGAAAGTAAACAGATACCCTATTTTCATGCTGTATTATAGTGAAGAGATTCATTTTCTTTCCTTTTCTAAAGGTTGAAGAATTGGTTTTAATTTTTCACATATGAGAAAAAATTTTTATAACAGAAAGTAAACAAATCCTATTGATTTCTATAGTATCCATATATACCTGAGGGGAAAAAATATTTATAGCAATTAACTGGGCATTGTAGAGTATCCCAAATATTTCTATATTTTAAAGATATGTGTTCATTTATTTTCTGAATTGCTTTCATAATGTTTTCCCTGTGATGGTTATTGATTTTTGAGGCATCTTTCTAATATTTGTTTCTGACTTCTGGACAAAAAAAAAAAAAAAGAAGTGCACATAAAAGGGAGGGATTGGGTTTCCCTGGTGGTGCAGTGGTTGAGAATCTGCCTGCTAATGCAGGGGACACAGGTTCGAGGCCTGGTCTGGGAAGGTCCCACATGCCGCAGAGCAACTAGGCCCATGAGCCACAACTACTGAGCCTGCGCGTCTGGAGCCTGTGCTCCGCAACAAGAGAGGCCGCGATAGTGAAGAGGCCTGCGCACCGCGATGAAGAGTGGCCCCCGCTTGCCACAACTAGAGAAAGACCTCGCACAGAAACGAAGACCCAACACAGCCAAAAATAAAAAATATTAATAAATAAATAAATAAATAAATAAAAGATTACTAAAAAAAAAAAAAAAAAAGAATCTGCCTGCCAATGCAGCGGACAAGGGTTCGAGCCCTGGTCCGGGAAGATCCCACATGCCCCGGAGCAACTAAGCCCGTACGCCACAACTACTGAGCCTGTGCTCTAGAGCCCGTGAGCCACAGTGACAGAAGCCCACACGCCTAGAGCCCATGCTCCACAACGAGAAGCCACCGCAATGAGAGGCCCATGCACTGCAACGAAGAGTAGCTCCCGATCCCCGCAACTAGAGAAAAACCCACGCACAGCAACGAAGACCCAACACAGCCAAAAATAAATAAAATAAAATAAATAAATTTATTAAAAATAAATAAATAAATGTATTTTAAAAAAGGGGGGGGTCCCAAATCAAACAGACAGAATGGGATACCTGCTCCATGTGGTGTGCAGAAGCTTCCAGCAGGCTTCAAGATTCCAAAACAGCATCATTGGAAGATTCGTGGCAAAAGGCTAGTGAAAAATTAGACACAAAAGGTACCTGAAACAAAAGACAATAAGACTGACGTGACTCCTACTGTGCCACTCTATCCTCTCTAGCTGAGTACTCACTCACATTCTACTAATTCTCTATCTGAATTGCCTTTCTACTCTGAAGAGACAATTAAACAGTTGACTTTTAAAGGATGACCACCTGAGGCTGCAGGTGATCCTCTTCAGGTATTTTTCATACACTGGTCAAAGACTAAACGAAGGGCCATAGTTAAGAAATTTTCTAAACCCAAGGAGGATCATCAAAAGGTTCCTGAAGAATTTAGAGTCCTGTGATCCTGGACTGCCAGGTCTTTATCAGCTTGTGCACATGCTGGTAGGACCTAGTGAGACCCAAAAATGGATGCAGAAGGTAGAATGGCGTAAGCCTGCGATGGTATTTGAGATGCTAGTCTTCAACATGGTCTCCCCAGGGACCAGAAAAAGCTCGCAAAATAGCAACTATTTTAAAAGCCATCCCCAGAGCCTACCCTGCCCACGCTGATTGGTCTTATTATTCAAACCTGCAAACGAAAGAAATGTGAATCTGTGGCAGACTTTAAAGTTGGTCTGGAAGCTCTGTTCCTGTGGCATTCTGGCTTCCACGCAATAAATGATGTCACCCAACCTACTCTAGCTGCCCTATTTATAAATGGATTGTCTCCTGAGATTAGTGGGTTGATTAAGAGGCAGAAAATAGGATGGGAAACCACCAGTCTGACTGAACTCATGACCATACCCGAGCATTTTTAAAGAACCTTGGAACAGGACCATAAACAAAAGTTCACCGCGTTATTAGCCTAAGAGCTGAAACAGCTCCAAGGCCAGAAACGTAAAGCTATACCTGGGCCTCCCGCATTGCACCCTCCTAGGGTTCATCATCAAAGTGCTGGCCCAGCGATCAGTGTCTTATTTGTAATCAGCTGGGACACTGGAAAAAAGATCCCTCCACATCAACTTGAATAGTCCCATATCGACTCCAAAGGGAGGCCCTCCATATGGGCCCCTCCCAGAGTTGATGGGATGCCAAGAGATTCTTTGGTAAACTGTTATCAGTTATTCCCTTAAACAGCCAAGGATGAACTAAAATTAAAATTAATGGAAAACCTTGCCAAATTCTAGTAGATACCAGAGCTACACTCTCTACTTTAAACCCCACTCGCATAGGACAACAAATCCCTCAGAGTAAAAAGGAAGTTTTTGTAGTGGATATCTAATAAAATTCAGAGAGAGAGTTTCTACCTCAACCAGTGCAAATGACTCTGGGACCTAAACTGAAAAACATTCCTTTTTGCTTTGTGATACAGCTGCAGTCAATCTATTAGGTAGAGAGCTTCTTTCTAAATTAAAAGGGCTAATACGTTTTGCCTTCAGTAGAGATTTCACCTTAGAATTTTCTAAGCAACCCGAACCTGATTTTTATGTTTCTTACAATCTGTCCTTGATATAGAAGAGGAGGAATTCTGTCAAAAGATTCTTAATTTAATTGAGGTGCCCAGATATCTGTGGGCTACCTTTAATGCTGACACTGGAAGAGTAAAGCATGCAGAACCTATAAAAATTCTGATAGACCTAACTATCAGAATAACATAACTCTTCCCAAGTTTCCTCAATATCCATTAAAGCCTGAGGCCATGGAAGGCCTCACACCAATATTAGAAGACCTTATTGCCCAGGGGCTAATTATTCCCAGTACCAGCCCCTGCAACACAATGATTTTGCCAGTTCAGAAACCTAATGGGCAGGAATGAGGAACTGTGCAGGACTTAACTATCAAGAAGATACAGTAAGTCCCCTACATACGAATGAGTTCTGTTCAGAGAGAGCATTTGTAAGTCCAATTTGTTCGTAAGTCCAACAAAGTTAGCCTATGTACCCAACTTACACAATCGGCTATATAGTACTGTACTGTTATAGGTTTGTAATTCATTCACATCTTTGCAACTCGAAGGTTCGTGTGTAGGGGACTTACAGTAGTTATTCACCATCTCCCAGTTATTCAAAACCCAACACCCTTTTGTCACAAGTTCCATCAGACTCAAAATAGTTCACAGTTGTGGACCTTTGTTCCATCTTCTTCAGCATCCTGGTAGCCCCCAACAGCCAATAACTATTTGCCTCTACTTGGAGCAATCAACAATATCCCTGGACAGTCATGCCTCAAGGGTTCACCAAGGGCCCTTCTTATTTATCCCAAGTGCTCCACTAAGATGTAAGTACCCTCCAGTTCCCCAGGAAATTGACCCTTCTACAGTAGGTAGATGACCTCAGTTACCAAAGAGTCATCCATAAAGGATTCCATCTATTGGATTCCATCTATTCCATGTTGCAACAGTTAGCTGGAAAAGGACATAAAGTCTCTAAGGAAAAATTACAATTATTTTTAGACATGACCTAGAGTATAATCTGAATGCTGAAGGAACCTAGCTATCTCCAAAAATAATTAAACTAATCCAAGAATTCCCTAGGCCCACAACTAAGCAACAGCTTTGTGGATTCCTAGGCCCAGCTGGTTACTGTAGAGTTTGTGTTCCTAATTTTCTCTATCAGCTTCCCTACTCTATGAACTTATTAAAATTTCAGTCCCTGAACCCCTTCCTTGGGAAGATAAACATGAGCAGGTCTTTATAAGACTAAAAGAACCACCTGCCCTACAGCTGTCCAGCTAGTCAAAGCCCTTCAAACCCTGATTTGTGCACAAAAGAGATAACCAAGCTCTGGGGAGGCTCACACAAGAACATGCCAATACACAGAAGCCCATTGCCTATTACAGCGTACAACTTGATTCAGTTGCTCTTGCCCATCCCACTGCCTTAAGGCTATGGCTGTAACTGCAAAGTTAGTAGAGGCCTCAGCAGATTGAACACTAGGAAATGATATTTATTTACAAACTCCACAAGCTCGCTGTGCAAAGTCTTAATTCTGAATTGACAGCATTTCTCTGCAAGCTGACTAACCTCCTCTGAAATCCATCTGCTTTCATCATCTAATCTGCATCTTAAAAGTTGCAACCTTCTTAATGATGCTACACTGTTATCCCTGCCTGACCAGGGTGAACCCCATGACTGCAAAGTAATAACGTCCCATTTTCTGACATTGCATCCTTATTAACGAGACAGCCTTTTGACTAATCCTGATCTAATTTTGTTTGTTAGTGCATCATACCGTAAAAATGAAAAAGGGAATTTCCAAGCTGACTATGCTGTTACTACCCAACATCAAGTACTTGAGAGGGGAAACCTACCACAAGCTAAATCAGCCCAATGAGCAGAGCTCCATGCCCTTACCAGAGCAAGCCAGTTATCAGAAGGACAAATTTTTAATATTTGTACTGACAGCTGGTATGCCTTTGGGGTCATCCACGATTTGGGGTTGTTATGGAAACAAAGGGTCTTCTTTTGTCCACTGGAACCCCATTCAAAAATGAACAGCAAGTAAATGATCTTCTTGCTGCTATTCTCTTACCTTCTGAAATTGCTACCACCGAAATTGAGGCTCACACTTAAAACATTAAACCAGGGTCTCAGGGAAACGCCCTGGCTGACTTTCATGCAAAGGCAGCAGCAACAGAATCTATAAAGGATGTGACATATGAAGATAAAGTCCAGTCTGCATCTGCAAAAAATGACCCCCTGTCGCCAAACTTTTGCCATCCTGATGTCCTTGGGACATGGCACCATTTTGCTCCTGAGAGAAATCACAATGGGCAAACAAAGACTGTAAATTCAATGAACAGTAGGGGCTACAGCAAACCCAAGATGGCTGCTTGATTCTTCCTGGCTCCCTGGCAAACCCCTTCTTTTAGTTTTTGCATTCCTTTACCCACCATGGTGCAGTTAAGATAACTCACGTTATGAATAAATATCTGTAGAGACTCTACAACATTGTGAAAACAGTTTACCATTAATGCTTGACCTCTCAAATCCATAATCCCGGGAAAATAGTTTTGTTTCCAGAAACCTCAAGCCTCCTTTCTCTGGAACTTTTGAGCACCTGCAACTGGACTTTATTCAGCTGCCACCTTACATGGGTTATCAATATGTTCTTGTTATTGTATGTATGTTTTCTGGGTGGGTTGAAGCCTTCCCTTGCCGCAAGACTGATGCCTTCACAGTGGCAAAGAAACTGTTAGAAACATGTTTTCCACTTGGGGTATACCTTCCACAATCACCAGTGATTGGGGCACCCAATTCACTAGGCAAATCATACAAGCCTTAATAAAAACCTCACAAACTTCTTGGAATTATCACTATCCCTATCACCCTCACTCATTAGGCAAGGCTGAAAGAACTAATGGGACCCTCACCCTCAAGATCTCTAAACTTGCTCAAATTACTGGACACCCTTGGCTTAAGGTTTTGCCTCTGGCCTTGCTGACTGTTCACAGTACCCACTTCAGGAAACATAAACCCACTCCACATGAGATAGTCACTGGTAGACCAATGTCTATCAGTATACAACTTTCTGTTGATCCCTTATTCTCTCACACTAATATGACCAGCTACTGTAAGTCTTTAATGTCTTGCTAAAGCCTGTCATCAACAGGTTAAAGAAGCCTTCCCAGATCCCAGTTCAAAGGATCCTATTGGTCACCTACTGACTGGGTATTCTGGAAACATCACAAGAGGAAAACAGCCCTTGAATCTTGTTGCAAAAGATCTTATCAAGTGTTCCTGACCCCTGACACTGCTGCAAAACTAGAAGGCACTGTACCTTGGATACACATCTCACAGCTGAAGAAAGCTCCACCTGACATCTGGTTTGGCTCAAATTCTGGAGATCTCCAAATCAAACTGACAAGGAAGAGAAATAGCTGACACAGAGGTAGACTGCTTCCACCCAAGATGCTGACTCGACTTCATAACCTTTCTTCTTCTCTTTCTTTCCTTGAACTTGGCATTGACCTTGAAAGATAACACCATCATCCATATCTCCCAGGCCATTGCTAACCTCTTAGACTGCTGGACTTGTCATCAAAAATTCTGAACAGTCTATGACTAAAAATCCCATGACAAATTTTTCTTCTATTCCCAATGTCACTATAAACTACAGTCAACCCCCCTTAGAAGTCAGAGTCCAACTTTTACAACCAGAACATCCAGTGCCTTGTTTTTACCTTTCTCTCATTATAACTGTACTTGGCCAATTACACACAAATCCCTATGCAAATCACAATTCATTTGCACCCCACGTTCTTATGATTATCTATATCAGACCTGCCCCCAAACACAAAAAGATCTCACCAGCAGCACCCATCTTTGCAAAGAATTTAGAACAACTTTTTATTTCAGGATAGGAGATTTACTTCCCAAACGCACTGAAAACCTAACTGACCCCTGGCTTGAGTGGGCAAATACAACAGTCCCTGTGAGTGAATTCATTAACAGTGCCTCTTTAGGAGAAACGGTTTGTGTCCTGACAGGAATTACCTTTGTATGCGGTGGGTATCATTCTTCTTGAGTTTATGAATGCCTGTATGGCTGGGGCACGACCAGGCAATGACTTCTGGGTTACCCAACTGTACCCCCTAATTGTCCACAATCAAACTGAGACATCTCATAGACAACTTTTAAAAGAAATGTGAGTAAAACCACAGATATTTTAAATCTTACAGAGCATAGACAATTTTTAAAGCTTAGGCTCACTCTGATTTTTCTCATGCTGGTTAGTACCAGAACTCAAACTACACATGTAATTTTATTTGCATAAAACAATCATCAGAATCTCTTACCAGAAAAGAGAAAACAAAGCACATGTATTCCCTTTCCTTTAATATCCTTCTAAGTACTTTTTTTTTTGGTAAGTTAGTCCTATATTGTCTGGGATTTTGCTTCTCTTTGTTCACTAGAAAACCTTGCATTTAAATTTTGACTCTGCTACTTATTATCTATATGTCCTTGGGCAAGATAATTAACCAGAGATGAGGAAAATAATATGGACACCATAGGGCTGTTGTGAGGATTAAATAAAATAATGTGTTTTAATATCTGGCAGAGACACAGGTACACTGAAACTTTAATTAATCTTAGTCTTCTTTTTCTCTTCTAATATTTGAGGCAAGAGAAGAGTTTCCCTTTACATCTTTTTCCTCAAATTAAGGTGTGTAAAAATCATGAGGAGTCTGTGAAAAAGACAAATTTCTGAGCAAAGTCCCACAAGACTTTTTTTTTTAACATCTTTATTGGAGTATAATTGCTTTACAATGCTGTGTTAGTTTCTGCTTTATAACAAAGTGGATCAGCTATACATATACATATATCCCCATATCTCCTCCCTACTGCGTCTCCCTCCCACCATCCCTTTGCCACCCCTCTAGGTGGTCACAAAGCACCGAGCTGATCTCCTTGTGCTATGCGGCTGCTTCCCACTAGCTATCTATTTTACATTTGGTAGTGTATATATGTCCATGCCACTCTCTCACTTCATCCCAGTTTACCCTTCTGCCTCCCTGTGTCATCAAGTCCATTCTCTACATCTGTGTCATTATTCCTGTCCTGCCCCTAGGTTCCTCATAACCTTTTTTTTTTTTTTTTTTTAGATTCCATATATATGTGCTAGCATACAGTATCTGTTTTTCTCTTTCTGACTTACTTCACTCTGTATCACAGACTCTAGGTCCATCCACCTTACTATAAATAACTCAATTTTGTTTCTTTTTATGGCTGAGTAATATTCCATTGTATATATGTGCCACATCTTCTTTATCCATTCATCTGTTGATGGACACTTAGGCTGATTCCATGTCCTGGCTATTGTAAATAGAGCTGCAATGAATATTGTGGTACATGTATCTTCTTGAATTATGGTTTTATCAGGGTATATGCCCAGAAGTGGGATTGCTGGGTCATATGGTAGTTCTATTTTTAGGTTTTAAGGAACCTCCATATTGTTCTCCAAAGTGGCTGTATCAATTTACATTCCCACCAACAGTGCAGGAGGGTTCCCTTTTCTCCACACCCTCTCCAGCATTTATTGTTTGTAGATATTTTGATGATGGCATTTCTGACTGGTGTGAGGTGATACCACACTGTAGTTTTGATTTGCATTTCTCTAATGATTACTGATGTTGAGCATTCTTTCATATGTTGTCTTTTCATCTTGTTTATTGTTTCCTTTGTTGTGCAAAAGCTTTGAAGTTTCATTAGGTCCCATTTGTTTATTTTTGTTTTTATTTTCATTTCTCTAGGAGGAAGGTCAAAAAGGATCTTGCTGTGATTTATGTCATAGAGTGTTCTGCCTATGTTTTACTCTAAGAGTTTTATAGTGTCTGGCCTTACATCTAGGTCTTTAATCCATTTTGAGTTTATTTTTGTGTATGGTGTTAGGGAGTGTTCTAATTTCATTCTTTTACATGTAGCTGTCCAGTTTTCCCAGCACCACTTATGGAAGAGGCTGTCTTTTCTCCAATGTATATTCTTGCCTCCTTTATCAAAGATAAGGTGACCATATGTGCATGGGTTTATCTCTGGGCTTTCTACCCTGTCCCATTGATCTATATGTCTGTTTTTGTGCCAGTACCACACTGTCTTGATTACTGTAGGTTTGTAGTATAGTCTGAAGTCAGGGAGCCTGATTCCTCCAGCTCCATTTTTCTTTCTCAAGATTGCTTTGGCTATTCGGGGTCTTTTGTGTTTCCATACAAACTGTGAAATCTTTTGTTCTAGTTCTGTGAAAAATGCCATTGGTAGTTTGATAGGGATTGCATTGAATCTGTAGATTGCTTTGGGTAGTATAGTCATTTTCACAATGTTGATTCTTCCAATGTAAGAACATGGTATATCTCTCCATCTGTTTGTATCATGTTTAATTTCTTTCATCAGTGTCTTACAGTTTTCTGCATACAAGTCTTTTGTCTCCTTAGGTAAGTTTATTCCTAGGTATTTTATTCTTTTCATGGCAATGGTAAATGGGAGTGTTTCCTAAATTTCTCTTTCAGATTTTTCATCATTGCTGTATAGGAATGCAAGAGATTTCTGTGCATTAATTTTGTATCCTGCTACTTTACCAAATTCATTGATTAGCTCTAGTAGTTTTCTGGTAGCATGTTTAGGATTCTCTATGTATAGTATCATGTCATCTGCAAACAGTGACAGCTTTACTTCTTCTTTTCCGATTTGGATTCCTTTTATTTCTTTGTCTTCTCTGATTGCTGTGGCTAAAACTTCCAAAACTATGTTGAATAATAGTGGTGAGAGTGGGCAACCTTGTCTTGTTCCTGGTCTTAGTGGAAATGGTTTCCGTTTTTCACCATTGAGGACGATGTTGGCTGTGGGTTTGTCATATATGGCCTTTATTATGTTGAGGTAAGTTCCCTTTATGCCTACTTTCTGGAGGATATTTATCATAAATGGGTGTTGAATTTTGTCAAAAGGTTTTTCTGCATCTATTCAGATGATCATATGGTTTTTATCCTTCAATTTGTTAATATGGTATATCACATTGATTGATTTGCATATATTGAAAAATCCTTGCATTCCTGGGATAAACTCCACTTGATCATGGTGAATGATCCTTTTAATGTGCTGTTGGATTCTGTTTGCTAGTATTTTGTTGAGGATTTTTGCATCTATGTTCATCAGTGATATTGGCCTGTAGTTTTCTTTCTTTGTGACATCTTTGGGTTTGGTATCAGGGTGATGGTGGCCTTGTAGAATGTGTTTGGGAGTGTTCCTCCCTCTGCTATGTTTTGGAAGAGTTTGAGAAGGATAGGTGTTAGCTCTTCTCTAAATGTTTGATAGAATTCGCCTATGAAGCCATCTGGTCCTGGGCTTTTGTTTGTTGGAAGATTTTTAATCACAGTCTCAATTTCAGTGCTTGTGATTGGTCTGTTTATATTTTCTATTTCTTCCTGGTTCAGTCTCGGAAGGTTGTGCTTTTCTAAGAATGTGTCCATTTCTTCCAGGTTGTCCATTTTATTGGCATATAGTTGCTTGTAGTAACCTCTCATGATCCTTTGTATTTCTGCAGTGTCAGTTGTTATTTCTTTTTTATTTCTAATTCTATTGATGTGAGTCTTCTCCCTTTTTTTCTTGATGAGTCTGGCTAATGGTTTATCAATTCTGTTTATCTTCTCAAGGAACCAGCTTTTAGATTTATTGATCTTTGCTATTGTTTCCTTCATTTCTTTTTCATTTATTTCTGATCTGATTTTTATGATTTCTTTTCTTCTGCTAACTTTGGGGGTTTTTTTGTTCTTCTTTCTCTAATTGCTTTAGGTGTAAGGTTAGGTTGTTTATTTGAGATATTTTTTGTTTCTTGAGGTAGGATTGCATTGCTATAAACTTCCCTCTTAGAACTGCTTTTGCTACATCCCATAGGGTTTGGATCGTCGTGTTTTCATTGTCATTTGTTTCTAGGTATTTTTTGATTTCCTCTTTGATTTCTCCAGTGATCTCTTCGTTTTTAAGTAGTGTATTGTTTAGCCTCCATGCATTTGTATTTTTTACAGATTTTTTTCCTGTAATTGATATCTAGTCTCATAGCGTTGTGGTCAGAAAAGATACATGATATGATTTCAATTTTGTTAAATTTACCAAGGCTTGATTTGTGACCCAAGATATGATCTATCCTGGAGAATGTTCCATGAACACTTGAAAAGAAAGGGTATTCTGTTGTTTTTGGATGGAATGTTCTATAAATATCAATTAAGTCCATCTTGTTTACTGTATCATTTAAAGCTTGTGTTTCTTTATTTATTTTCATTTTGGATGATCTGTCCATTGGTGAAAGTGGGGCGTTAAAATCCCCTACTATGATTGTGTTACTGTTGATTTCCCCTTTTATGGCTGTTAGTATTTGCCTTATGTATTGAGGTGCTCCTATGTTGGGTGCATAAATATTTACAATTGTTATATGTTCTTGGATTGATCCCTTGATCATTATGTAGTGCCCTTCGTTGTCTCTTGTAATAGTCTTTATTTTAAAGTCTATTTTGTCTGATATGAGAATTGCTACTCCAGCTTTCTTTTGATTTCCATCTGCATGGAATATCTTTTTCCATCCCCTCAGTTTCAGTCTGTATGTGTCCCTAGGTCTGAAGTGGGTCTCTTGTAGACAGCATATATATGGGTCTTGTTTTTGTATCCATTCAGCCAGTCTATGTCTTTTGGTTGGAGCATTTAATCCATTTACATTTAAGGTAATTATTGATATGTATGCTCCTATTACCATTTTCTTAATTGTTTTGGGTTTGTTATTGTAGATCTTTTCCTTCTCTTGTGTTTCCTGCCTAGAGAAGTTCCTTTAGCATTTGTTGTTAAGCTGGTTTGGTGGTGCTGAATTCCCTTAGCTTTTGCTTGTCTGTAAAAGTTTTAATTTCTCCATCAAATCTGAATGAGATCCTTGATGGGTAGAGTAATCTTGGTTGTAGGTTCTTCCCTTTCATCACTTTAAATATGTCCTGCCACTCCCTTCTGGCTTGCAGAGTTTCTGCTGAAAGATCAGCTGTTAACCTTATGGGGAGTTCCTTGTACATTATTTGTTGCTTTTCCCTTGCTGCTTTTAATTTTTTTTTTCTTTGTATTTAATTTTTGATAGTTTGATTAATATGTGTCTTGGCATGCTTCTCCTTAGATTTATCCTGTATGGGACTCTCTGCACTTCCTGGACTTGATTGACTATTTCCTTTCCCTTATTAGGGAAGTTTCCAACTATAATCTCTTCAAATATTTTCTCAGTTCCTTTCTTTTTCTCTTCTTCTTCTGGGGCCCCTATAATTCGAATGTTGGTGCATTTGATGTTGTCCCAGAGGTCTCTGAGACTGTCCTCAGTTCTTTTCATTCTTTTTTCTTTATTCTGCTCTGCAGTAATTATTTCCACTATTTTATCTTCCAGGTCAGTTATCTGTTCTTCTGCCTGTTATTCTGCTATTGATTCCTTCCAGAGAATTTTTAATTTCATTTATTGCATTGTTCATCATTGTTTGTTTGCTCTTTAGTTCTTCTAGGTCCTCGTTAAACGTTTCTTGTATTTTCTCCATTCTATTTCCAAGATTTTGGATCATCTTTACTACCATTACTCTGAATTCTTTTTCAGGTAGACTGCCTATTTCCTCTTCATTTGTTTGGTCTGGTGGGTTTTTACCTTGCTCCTTCATCTGCTGTGTGTTTTTCTGTCTTCTCATTTTGCTTAACTTACTGTGTTTGGGATCTCCTTTTCACAGCTGCAGGTTCGTAGTTCCTGTTGTTTTTGGTGTCTGCCCCCAGTGGCTGAGGTTAGTTCAGTGGGTTGTGTAGGCTTCCTGGTGGAGGGGACTAGTGCCTGTGTTCTGGAGGAAAAGGTTGGATCTTCTCTTTCTGGTGGGCAGGACCACGTCCAGTGGTGTGTTTTGGGGTGTCTGTGGCCTTATTATGATTTTAGGCAGCCTCTCTGCTAATGGGTGTGTTTGTGTTCCTGTCTTGCTAGTTGTTTGGCATGGGATGTCCAGCACTGTAGCCTGCTGGTTGTTTAGTTGAGCTGGGTCTTAGCGTTGAGATGGAGATCTCTGGGAGAGCTTTCACCATTTAATATTACATGGAGCCAGGAGGTCTCTTGTCTACCAATGTCCTGAACTCGGCTCTCCCACCTCAGAGGCACAGGCCTGACACCCAGCCGGAGCACCAAGACCCTGTCAGCCACACAGCTCAGAAGAAAAGGGAGAAAAAAAGAAAGAAAGACAGAAAAAAATAAAATAAAATTATTAAAATAAAAAATAATTATTAAAAATAAAAAATAAGAAAGCAGAGAGCAACCAAACCAAAAAACAAATCCACCAATGATAACAAGCGTTAAAACTATACTAAAAAAACAAACAAACAATAAATGGACAGACAGAACCCTAGGACAAACGGTAAAAGCCAAGCTATACAGACAAAATCACACACAGAAGCATACACATACACACTCACAAAAAGAGATAAAGGAAAAATATATATATATACCGTTGCTCCCAAAGTCCACCACCTCAATTTTGGGATGATTCTTTGTCAATTTGGGTATTCCACAGATGCAGGCTACATCAAGTTGATTGTGGAGATTTAATCCGCTGCTCCTGAGGCTGCTGGGAGGGATTTCCCTTTCTCTTCTTTGTTTGCACAGCTCCCGGGGTTCAGCTTTGGATTTGGACCCGCCTCTGCATGTAGGTCGCCTGAGGGCGTCTGTTCCCGCCCAGACAGTTCCGGGGTTGAAGGAGCAGCTGCTTCGGGGGCTCTGGCTCACTCAGGCCGGGGGGAGGGAGGGGTACGGGGCCGGGGCCGGGAGGAGGCGGGGCGAGCCTGCGCGGCAGAAGCCAGCGTGACGTTGCAGCAGCCTGAGGCGCACCGTGCGTTCTCCCGGGGAAGTTGTCCCTGGATCACAGGACCCTGGCCGTGGCGGGAGGGGCGGTGTGGAGAGTGACCTGTGCTCGCACACAGGCTTCTCGGTGGCGGCAGCAGCAGCCTTAGCGCCCCATGCCCGCCTCTGGGGTCCGCGCTGTTAGCCGCGGCTCGCGCCAGTCTCTGGAGCTCCTTTAAGCGGCGCTCTGAATCCCCTCTCCTCACGCACCAGGAAACAAAGAGGCAAGAAAAAGCCTCTTGCCTCTTAGGCGGCTGCAGACTTTTTCCCGGACTCCCTCCCGGCTAGCTGTGGCGCACTAACCCCTTCAGGCTGTGTTCACGCCGCCAGCCCCAGTCCTCTCCCTGCGATCCGACCGAAGCCGAGCCTCAGCTCCCAGCCCCGCCCGCCCCGGCGGGGGAGCAGACAAGCCTCTCGGGCTGGTGAGTGCTGCTCGGCGCCGAGCCTCTGTGCGGGAATCTCACCGCTTTGCCCTCCGCACCCCTGTGGCTGCGCTCTCCTCCGTGGCTCCGAAGCTTCCCCCCTCCAACACCTGCAGTCTCTGCCTGCGAAGGGGCTTCCTAGTGTGTGGACACCTTTCCTCCTTCACAGCTCCCTCCCACTGGTGCAGGTGCCGTCCCTATTCTTTTGCCTCTGTTTTTCCTTTTTTTTTTCCCTACCCAGGTACGGGGGGAGTTTCTTGCCTTTTGGGAGGTCTGAGGTCTTCTGCCAGCGTTCAGTAGGTGTTCTGTAGGAGCTGTTCCACATGTAGATGTATTTCTGATGTATTTGTGGGGAGGATGGTGATCTCTGCGTCTCACTTCTCCGCCATCTTGAAGGTCTTCCTGTCCCATAAGATTCTGGTGCAGTACATCTAGTATGAGGCCCAAAATTTTTCATTTATGCCAAGCAATTTAGGTGATTCTCATGTAGTATCATACTTTTTAAATGTTAGTTTAAAATGTGATATATAACTCAGAAAATATAATAAAAGAAGCAACAAGGGAATTAACATGATACACTAGAAAATACTTAGAACAGAAGAAGGCAATAATGGAGGAATAGAGGAATGAAAAAAACCTAAGACATATAGAAAATAGCAAAATGGCAGGCATGAATATTATCTTATCAGTAATTACAGTAAATGTAAATGAATAAAACACTCCAATCAAAAGGGATATATTGGCAGAATAATACTTAGAGACTTAAGAGTGGATTTTTAAAAATTATCCAACAACATGCTGTCTGTTAGAGACACACCTTAGATTTAGACACAAATGGATTGAAATTAAAAGATGGAAAAAGGAATACCATTCAAATAGTAACTAAAAGAGAGCTGCAGTAGCTATACCAATATCAGACATAATAGATTTCAAGACAACAATTATTAGAGACCAAAAAAGGACATTTCATAATGACAAAATGATCAATTTATCAAGACGTAATAATTATAAACATATATGCGTGCACCTAATAACACAGCACCAAAATACATGCAGCAAAAACCGACAAAATTGAAGGGAGAAAGAAACAAGTCAACTATAATAGTACTTGGAGGCTTAAACCAACCCTCAGACCCCATAATCCCTCCCTTATGTAGTCAACATAATATGGCTCAAGAAACTAGTTGTCTCAAGTCAGGTCTGAATAAGCTTCTTGAGCCCTTTGTGCCAAGGTTTTTCCCATGTTTAAGTCCACAGTGTACTCTTGGACATCATATGGTGGGTTCCATTACCTCACTCACATCATTAACATCTATACGTTTTAAAGGATAAATTTTGAAGATTGAAAATTTAAATGATAGGCATTTAGAAACAAATGCATTTTTTTAAATGTAAGAAGCTTTTCACTTGCCACCCAACAGCTATTCAATGATATCCACTGTCTCTTTGAATTTTCTGTTAACATTGTTCAATCAAATTCAGAAGCAGTTCTATGCGGTGGCTTTATGCAATTCAGAGAGTGATTGTGATTCACACACTGTATCTTCTCAGGCTGGTCACTGTTAGCTTTTACATGAGTTTTCCTGGTGTCCGAACCACTTTTATCTTTCTATTTCTATACGAAATGCTCAGTTATAAATTTATATCTGAAAATTTATCCATCACTTTAAGTTTTTTCTTTGAACTAAAAAAAAAAGCTTCAGGCTAATATAAATTCCTTATACAAAGGAAATTTTGAGGACAGAGTTAGTTGTAGCTGTAAATCCCTTTATTAATAGGTAAGCATTACGTATTATGCAGCATTTTTTATAATTTACTTTATATTTCTATTCCTTTGTCATGATTCTCTCTCACTGAATATGTTTCTTATTCTCTGAACTCAATTCCTCTGTTTCTTTTGCTAGCTGTTTTCTGTTGCTTACCTCGATATTAGTACTTCCCTGAATTCCATCCATGGCTCACTTTTCTCTTTATTTTACCTTTTATCACTAGGAAATCTAACCCTCTCTTACAGTATTACAGATCTATTAGCCAATGATTCCCAAATCTCTATCCCTTTCCTAGAAAGTTCTTTTATGTTCCAGTCTTTATTTCCACATTCTTATACGTAGTCCCTTGGCATATCCCACAGGCATCAATTTCAAGATCTCCCCAAAATACTCAAATCCCATGTCCCTGGTCACTTCCCAGCAAACCTTCCTGTACTATTCATTTCTTCAATTAATGCACCACTATTGACTCCTCAGCTGAATCATCCTTGATCTTCCCTCTTCCTATTTCCCGCATCTCATTTCCCCTCAAACACCATCAACTTTGCCTCCAAAATCCCTCAAACCATTTGTGATGGATTCACAATGGACACAAATTATTTACCACTGCTCCCATCGTCACTGGATTTGGCCATGGGATTTGATTTGGCCTATGGGACATTAGTAAATGTGACACAAATAGAGGCTTCATGAGCATTTGTATCTTTCGGCTTGTCTTCTTGGAACTCTGTCCTGAGACCACCATGATGTTAAGAACTCAGTCTTACCTCAAGAAGGAAGACAGGAGCCACGTGGAGGAGAGGAGCGATTCCTTTAACCGAGCAACAGCGCCAACAGCCAGACGCACGTGTGAGGTCATCTTGAGCCATGCAGGATTTCCAGCCGTAATCTGACTGCAAACACAGGAATGTGCCCCAGCAAGATGAGCAGGAGAAGGATCCAGCCAGCTCATATATTGATAAGAAATAATACATCGTTCTTTGCTGTAGCCACTCAGTTTGAGGTGGCTCGTTAGGCAACAACAGTTAAGAGAAACATCATCCCTTTCTCTCTGCGTTGATGGCCCTACCTGAGGCTCACCCAGTCTCTTCTGGAGTTTGGAAGTAGCAAGATAACCAATCTCCCTAACGCCTATATTTCCTCTTCCAGTTTATCCAAAGCCACCATCTTTAGTACATTCACATGTAATCATATCATTCTTATACTATACGTAGAAACTTTCAATAACCACATTGCTATGAATAACAGCTAAACTCTTTAGTATATCTTTAATGCCCTTTATATTTTCTACCCAACTTACGCTTCCAAACTTACTTCTCACCACATCCACCTTCCTGTACTCCTATAGGATTTTGCACATTTTTATTACAGCTTTTACCATCTTTTTATGTAATAGTTATGTATTTAAGCATTTGTTCCACCATCCGTAGTAACTATAGGTGACCACAGTACCTCAGACACAATAGACGTTAAATTATCACTTATTGAATGAATACTTTACCATGATCAGAAAACTTGGTTTTACTTTCTTTTATTTGAATTTCAGTTGAAAACAATGCAGCTTTATGTCCATTTTACTGATGACAAAACAGATTCATAAAAGTTAGGAGCCCTGCTCAGGTCACAGAGTACTAGAGCCTTTAATAAAAGTGTTGTTATCTGATTCCTTGCAGAGTATGCTTTGCCCTAATTAACTACTCTGTATCTTCAAAAACACTATGTATTTGCATATTTTGAAAATGAAAATTCAAATACTCTACCAAAATCAGGCTGTCAGTGCTTTATAATTCCATATAATATTTCTTTGATTCCATGTTATAAATGTACAGTGAATTCCTTTCCTTTGGTTGAATGTAAAGTTGTATGGTAAGAAAATCTTTAATTAATGGTTTTCATTATGGTCAGCCTTTAAATAATCCAACCTCTTTTTCCAGTATCTTCAGAGAAAGCTTATCATTCCAGTAGGGTCAGCTTAGTAAAATCAACATGTTTAATCTTCATGTGTAATAGTTGGCTGAAAGCCAATGGAATCAAAAAGGCAGGTGTGAGCAAGGAAGAAAACAGGCAAGTGTAGACGAGCACAAGGGTAAAACACCCCTTTAATAGATGCAGGAGAAAATGTACTGTATTCTGTAGGGAATGAACAATTCTGATGGGTTGAATAAGTCACTGATTGCTTCTCCCACTTACCTGATTGTGACCTTGGACATTTTACTTCATTTCTGAGTCTTGATTCACTTGTCTGAAAAATAAAAGTAATTATGCCTGACAAGTTTGTTGGGGGTTTAGCTGAAATATTATACATACAGCACATTGCACAATGTCTGGCATATAGCAAGCTAGCAATAAATTGTAATAATTATAATTGTTGTTATGTTAGACAGTAAATTTTTTTAGGTTAAATAGAATAATTGCTCATGATCAATACTAGAGTGTTGAAGTACTCCCAAATCAAAGCTATTTTGTTACCTGTGATAATATTTTATTTACAATGTTAGTGTTATCCTAAGTAAAGACTAGGAGGAAGATATTGGCCAGAATGCATAGAATATGCAATCACATGGCAAGGTGAATGAGACACCATGATTAATTTGGACAATATCAGTTCACACTCTTAAGGGATTTGACCACTCAGATATCACTGGAAAAACTGGGATTCTATTAGCACTGGGGAAATAGCTGTTGCGTAGTCAACCAATGACAGTTGTCTTTACATCTTTTCTCTGCTTCCTCCTCTCTCTTTCACTCTTCAATCCACTCCAGTCTGATATCTGTCCCTCTTGTTCTTGAAGTCACCTCCTGAAGTGACCATGGACTTGCATGCCCTCAAATTTAATCAATATTTTTTAGCTCTGGTCTTATTTGACTGCTCAGTAACACATAAAACAGTCAGTTGTTTCCTCCTTCTAGAAACACTTTTTTCTTGGTCTATGTGATACAAAACTTTACTGATTTTCTTACCTAGCATCTCCCTCCCTCTCTTTAGATAACTCTTCCTCTTCCACTCGACTTAATGTGATTCATAACTTTTTTTTTTCTCCCTACCATCTATATGCCAGTAACTCCCAAATCATAATCTCTAGCCTACACTTAGAGACCTATATATTTAATTGCTTACTTGACCCAGTCAATTGATCATCTCCATGGCATCACAAAATTAACATTCCAGACCTGAGTTTTTTATTTTCTCCCAAAATTGTTATCCTCCAGACTTACATGATTTCAATAAATGACACTATCACCTCCCCGCACCCATTTGCTTAAGCCCCAAATCTGGGCACATCTTGCCATATCTCTCTCTTACCTTCATATTCAATATATCACTGAGCCTCAGTGATTCTACTACCCTCAAAACACCCTGAATCATCCATTACTCTCCATTTGCACTGCCAATACCCCAGTCCAAGCTATTCCAACTCTCGCCTGGACTAAGGCAATTGTCTCCTAAAAATGTCAATCTTCTTCCACTCTTACCCCAATTCAAACCAATGCAATACCCGTATTGCAACCAATGGGGTCTTTTAAAGATATAGATGAAATGGTGTCACTCTCCTACTTAAAATACTTTTATGACACCCACCCCCCCCGCATTGCACTAAAATAAGATTCAAACAAGTCAGCATGGGCCACAGTCATGCCATCCTCTTCAGTCTCATCTCATGCTACCTTGTCCTCACTGCATTCTGGCCAGCTTGGCCTTCTTTCTTGAACATCTCACACTCACAGCCACAAGGCCTTTTTCATGGAAGGTCTGAACTGCTATCCACACACATCCTTCCTCCCACACACAGACTCGTTGTCTGCCTATTTGTCCTTCAGAAAGGCTTTTTATGATTGTCTCAGCTAAAGAAAATGCCCCGTGGTCTTTCTTAAAGCACCTTATTCTTTTCCTCTATAGTGGTGGTTACAATCTGTAATTTTTAAATGTATTTTAATTTTACAAACAAATTAAAAATGTGTCATTATCAAAATTTGTTTCATGCTTTTGCTGTCTGGTTAAAATTAGGTGTAATTTAGTCTGTTAATTTACCTACATATATTTATTCTTTAGATGCTTGGAACCCATCTCCCTTTGTAGCTACTACTACAAGAACACACACGCACACACACACACACACACACAAGTATGCAGAAGTTTCTTTATAGCTTTGGGAGAAACACATGAAATTCTAAAATTTGTGCACATAACTATGGGACCCTAATGCCATTTTAACCCAACAGAATTTAGTCCTTGCTAAAAGTTATTTCATTCTTACAAAGCATTAGATCAAAAAAGGAAATACAAATTCATTAACATCCAGCTTCAAGTTCATTATCAAAAATGAATGAAAAATCTCTAATCCAATGAAATCTAGTTTATTTCAATAAGTATATACTAGTAAAATACCTATATGTTTTTATTGACCTCTGTCTTGTTCTTGCTTTTAATTTATTAGACTGCATCAATTGAGCTATGTCAATTATTTTAAGGGAAATAATACCAGTAACATTTTGTCTTTAAAATCTCAAATAGGAAATCCCCATTAGTATAATAAATAATGTATTTGGCAGGAAATTGGCAAGCTGTCTTATTCAGAAAACTTCCTGGCTGACAATCACACAAAACTGAGACCATAAAGCATATCTTAAATGTTTCAGCACTTGGATTTTCCTAAATACTTCTTTTAAGTTCCTTCTGAACAACTTGCACAAAGATCAAAACATACTAATTTCATCATTGCTGGCCAAAATCACAACAGAAACTTATAAAAGTATATGGATACACTTACCAACTTATGAACAATAAAACGTTTCATGACTTTATTGAAAAGACTCAATAAGATAAGATTTTCCTCATTTATAACATGGAGAGGTTGAACTAGATGAAAGCTAAGATATCTTCAAGCTCTAAAAATTCTAATGTTTTTTCTCTTAGATTAAATAAATAGAACATAAAGTACTCTATACTACACATAGTACATATTTTCCTCTTCTTACAAGGAAAGGCATCTATGTTTCACCATTTCTATAATTTTACTTTATATTTATTAATGTGTATCGAGCAAGTTAATATACCAGAAGATGTGGTATAGTCTTACGTCTCTAAGAGGTGAAAATACAGAAGAGTAACATCATCACTCCTTAGCTTGAACAAACAGCTAATTGGGAGGACTTCCTGCCACCCCTCCACTCTCGCCTCTTATATCCCCCATCTCTGCTCCAATCCTCTTAAACACACACTAACACACACCCCATCAGGAGGCCCATTATGGATATAACCATTCTAATCTGCTGAGGGCAGCAGAGAGCATCCTCAGGAACTACAGAGTAGAAACAACCCTGTCTAGAATCCGTTTCAGGTGTCCTCACTGATGGCTCAGACAGAGATGCTGCACTATGAAGGCATTTCATTCTGATCCGTTTCATAGCCCTTCGAAATACTCCTAAAAAGTAAGAGTCAAAATAGAATCAAATCAAAGATGCCCCTGAGCAAGTAAGAGAATGAGCAAGTAACCAGGAATGCCTGTGGTTAAGCTGTACCCTGCCACTCGAGCCAACAGACCCTCTCGTATTAGAGATATCAGTGGTGGGGAAAAACACCATGTGCGATTTAGGGGAAGTCCCAGTGGGAAAATCATAACGCTGCCCCCTGGGGTACTGGAGCAAGGTCACACAATTTGCAAGAGAGAATATATGTTTTTTGAAATGCAACTCTTGGCATGGTACAAACTGAAAGCCAGACTATGGGACACCATATGAATTCATGAGCCAAATCTTCCCTGACCCATCAACTCAGATAGCCCAGACTCCGTCATACACCATGGCTGCACCAGCACCTCTTCCTCAGCATAATCCCATGGCCCACAAGGGGGATCTCTGAGGACTAGCTGATGGAGGATGAAAATGCCCACACTTGGCTTACAGACGGGTGAGCTCAGTGTGTGGACGCAAGCCACTACAGCCTAATTCAGGCACAGACTGGGACAGTGCATCTGGTCATCTACTTCATGTGATAAAAGAAGTGGCCTGAGATTAGGACATATAAGGACTCATGGGTAGTCTGGCTAGCTGATCAAAATCATAGAAGAAAAAAGATTGGAAGATCACGGACAAAGAGGTCTGGCAGAAAGGAATATAGTGTATGGGAAATGGGAGTGGGGGAGGGAGGGAGACGCAAGAGGGAAGAGATATGGGGATATATGTATATGTATAGCTGATGCACTTTGTTATAAAGGAGAAACTAACACACCATTGTAAAGCAATTATACCCCAATAAAGATGGTAAAAAAGAAAATAAAGAAAGAAATGGGAATGAATGTAAAGTGTGAAAATCTTTGAATTAAAAGTTAACATCAATCCAAGAGTTCCCACTATGGAAGTGGCATTAAACAACCAAGTAGGTAGAATGACTTAGCCAATTGATGACAGCAAGTTGTCACTGGCCGGTCTAACGGTGGAACAGTGGACATATTACAAAGTGGCGCTGGTGAAAGAGATAGAGGTTAGGCATCAACCCAGCAGCATAGGCTCCCACTTTCCATAATGAATCGAGCTACTGCTGCCTCTAAATGTCCAACCTGCCAGCAACAGAGACCAATGTTGAGTCCATATCATGGCACCATTCCTTAAGGAGACAATCTGCCCATTTGATGGCAATTTGTCTACACTGAGTCCCTTCTACCTTTAAGAGACCTGTGATTGATTCACAGGAATAGACTTTTTTTGGTATGGATTGCCTTTCCTGCACACAGAGTCTCAGCCAGCATCTCTACCCAAGGGTTTGTTCAACCTGCCCAGGATCCCACACACAGCAGAGCAGGCATTAGAGTAGGCCTGTGACAAAGAGATACACCAGTCATACCACCTCCATGAAAACGTGGATTTGAGCAACGGGTAGACTGTGATGGATGTGGAGATTCATCATCGACATGCCTCTGCAAGGAAGGATTTATAGTCCCAGCTGCCTAGGTGTTGTCAGCCCTGAGTCCCACTACCTGTGGTGACCCACATCTAGCAGCTGATCTATGAGTAAGAAGTTTCAGCCAACTCACCCCACTGAGTTAGGGCCATTTTAGCTCAATCAAAATGGCTAAATCTGACATGACATCTGCACCACAGCTCAACTTTTCCTGCCCAGTCTTATTTCCTTGCCTTTCTTTCCACATTTGTTTATCCCAAGGGCAATGCCTAATAAATATTCTATTCTCTAAACTCCATCTCAGAGTCTAACAGAATCCACCTGGATTACATTTTCTGAACAAATCTCAGGGCACAGAGTGAGCCGTGGGAGGCCCCAGAGCATACTAATATCTCAGGACATCTTTATGAATCTATACAATGCACTTTCATAAGTATATATTTTAAAACTATTCCTGGGTTTATACTTGCAGCCTTATGATAATTGAAGTAGCATGCAGATAAATTCTCAAATACCTTTAGCCAATATGTATAGAAAATGTACATCATATCTATTTTAGGAAACCCTCCTACATTGTTGATGGGAATATAAATTGGTACAGGCACTATGCAGAACAGTATGGAGGTTCCTTAAAAAGCTAAAAATATAGCTACCATATGATCCAGCAATCACACTCCTGGGCATGTATCTGGAGAAAATGATAATTCAAAAAGATACATGCACCCCAATGTTCATTGCAGCACTATTTACACTAGCCAAGATATGGCAGCAACCTAAATGTCCATCAACAGAGGACTGGATTAAGAAGATGTGGTACATATATTCAATGGGATATTACTCAGCCATAAAAAAAGGACAAAATAGTGTCATTTGCAGCTGCATGGATGGGACCTAGAGATTGTCATACTGAGTGAAGTAAGTCAGACAGAGATAGACAAATATCATATGATACTGCTTATATATGGAATCTAAAAAAAAATGGTACAAATGAACCTATTTACAAAACAGAAATAGAGTCACAGATGTAGAAAACAAACTTAACAGTTACCAAGGAGGAAAGGGGGAGAGGGAGGGATAAACTGGGAGATTGGGATTGACATATACACACACTACTATATACTAAATAGATAACTCATAAGAACCTTTGTATAGCACAGGGAACTCTACTCAATACTCTCTAATGAGCTATATGGGAAAAGAATCTAAAAAAGGGTAGATATAGGTATATGTATAACTGATTCACTTTGCTGTTCAGCAAAAACGAACACAAGATTGTAAATCAACTATACTCCAATAAAAATTAATTTAAAAAAGAAGAGAAAAAATAAAATTCTAGGAGAGGGCCAGGAAGCTAGGCACTGTCCCCTCACCATCCCGGGCCCTCTGACGCCTTCCTCCACTTCCACCTCCTCTCGCCCCCCCGCCCCCCGCCCCAGTTAAGGTGGGGCGGGGAACAACCCAGAATTTCTTTAACTCTCTCCAGCCCTCCCCCAACCCGGCCTGAACGTGAGAAGAACCAGGCCGGCCCACTGCCGTCAGGGGTCTGGTACCACCGCGGGGTGTGTGAAGACGCCAGGGTGCAGCCCCGCCCAGGGCAAGCGGCGGGGAAGGGCCTGGTCCCCGTCCCCCCTTCCCCCTTCCCCCCCTCCCCCGCCCCGCTCCCCGGCCCATTCGTGAGGACTGGGGCCCTCATCCCACACCACCACCAATGCGATGGCCCAGTAGCAGATGACCAGTTCTCAGAAGGCCCTGCTGCTCGAGCTGAAATCCCTGCAGGAGGAAGCGGTGGAGGGCGCCGCATCACCCTGGTGGATGGATCTGACCTCTACAACGGGGAGGTTGCCCTCTTCGGACCCCCTAACACCCTCTATGAAGGCGGCTACTTCAGGCTCATATTAAATTCCCCATTGATTACACGGATTCACCACCTATCTTGAGATTCTTGACCCAAATGTGGCTCCCCAACATTTAAGAGCATGGAGATGTACGCATTTCCATTCTTCCTCCGCCTGTAGGCGACCCGCAAAGTGGAGAACCGCCCTCTGAAAGGCGGAACCCTGCTCAAAATTTCAGGACTATCCTGCTAAGTGTAATCTCGTTGCTTAATGAGCCCAATACCTCCTCCCCAGCCGAGGCGAATGCTTCCGTTATGTTCAGGAAAGGGAGGGACAGTACAGGAAAAGACAAAGAATATGACGAAATCATTAGGAAACAGGTTTCAGCCACTAAAGACAAAGCAGAAAAGGATGGAGCGAAGGTCCCCACGACCCTGGCGGAATACTGCATCAAAACTAAAGTGCTGGGACTTCCCTGGTGGTCCAGTGGCTAGGGCTCAGCACTCCCAAGGCAGGGGGCCCGGGTTTGATCCCTGGTCAGGGAACTAGATCCCACATGTGTGCCCTAGCTAAAGATCCCACATGGGGCGTTGAAGATCCTGCATGCATGTAACGAAAACCCGGCAAAGCCAAAAAAAAAAAAAAAAAAAAAAAAAACCCACTAAAGTACTGCAGCCTCAGTTCGCCTCTACAAAGTGTTCACAGTGAAACACATTTGGTCAGTTTTCAGATTCTTGAAGAATTAAATAGTCTTTCATCAAAAAAAAAGATAAATAAAAATCTAAAAATTTCACAGGCAAAAATAATCTCAAAATGGATCATAGATCTAAATGTAAGAGTTACAACTATAAAAATTTCAAGAAGAACACACAGGAGAAATATTTAGCAACTTTGGGTTTGGCAAAAAAATTCTAGATACAAAACAAACAGTATGAACGAAAACTATTTCATAAATTGGACTTTATCAAAATTTAAAACTTTGCTCTTCAAAAGACCCTGTTAATGAAAGAAAAGATAAACACAGACTGAGAGAAAATATTTGCAAAATATATATTCAAAAAGGACTTATACCTAGAATATATATAGAACTCTTACAACTCAATAATATGACAAATAACCCAATAAATATGGGCAAAAAATCTGAACTAATGCTTTACTGAAGAAGATATACAGATGACAAATAACCTCATGAAAATATGTTCCACATCATTAGTCACTATGGAATTTAATTAATTAAATAAAAGCATTTAGATGTAAATTATATGCAAATTAGAACTACATGAGATATCACTAGGATTTCTAAAACTAGAAAGACTATTCATACCAAGTGTTGACGAGCATGTAGAACAACTGGAACTCATATGATGCTCTTTTATTTTTTTTAATTTTTATTATTTTAAATTTTATTTATTTATTTTTTTTGGCCGCGTTGTGTCTTCATTGCTGCGCGCAGGCTTTCTCTAGTTGCAGCGAGCGGGGGCTACTCTTCGTTGCGGTGCGTGGGCTTCTCAATGCGGTGGCTTCTCTTGTTGCCAGGGACGGGCTCTAGGCACGGGGGCCTCAGTAGTTGTGGTTCACAGGCTCAGTAGTTATGGCTTGTAGGCTCTAGAGCGCAGGCTCAGTAGTTGCGGCGCATGGGCTTAGTTGCTCCATGGCTTGTGGGATCTTCCCACCCGTGTCCCCTGCATTGGCAGGAGGATTCTTAACCACTGCACCACCAGGAAACTCCTTATGATGCTCTTTGAAAAGTAATATGGTACAACCACTTTGGGACACTGGTTGGCTGTGTATTATAAATACAAATCAGCAATTCCACTCTAGACATTTATCCCAGAGAATGAAAAATATATGTTCATAGCAGTTTCATTCACAATAGCCCTGGAAACAACCAGATGTCCATCAACTGTTGAATAGATAAACAAATTGTGTTATAGCCTTACAATGAACTACTACTCAGCAATAAAGAGAAAGATACCTCTGATACATGCAATATGGGTAAATCTCAAAAACGTTGAGTTCGTACTGAATGTTTCCATCGATGCTAAATTCTAGAAAATAAAAGCGAATCTATAGAGACAGTAAGCAGATCAGTGGTTTCCTTGAGCTGTGGGTGAAGGAAGTAATGACCACAAATGGGCAAGGAGAAACATTCTGGCCTGATGGAAATATTCCATATTGTGAGTGTAGTGGAAGTTACACAGGTGTATGTATCAATATTTGTCAAAAGCCATAAAATGCTACACTTAAAATCTTTGAATTATTCTATGTAAATTATACCACAATAAAAATTTTTAAAGAACATTTTTAAAAACTGTTTAAAGTATGACCAAAAGAAATGAAAGTAGGATTTTGAATAGATATTTGTACACCCATGTTCATAGCAGTTTTGCAAAATAGACAAAGGGTGGAAACAACCCATGTGTCCATGAACAGAAGAATGTGTAAACTAAATATGGTATATACATACAGTTAAATATTATTCAGCCTTAAAAATCTGACACGTGCTACAACATAGACGACATGTCTCTGGTTGTCTCTTGAAAACATTATGCTAAGTGAAATAAGCCAGTTACAAAAGGACAAGTAATGTGTGATTCCACTTGTATGAGTTTCTTAAGGCAGCTGAATTCACAGAAGCAGAAAGTAGAACGGTAGCTGCCGAAGGGTGAGAGGAGAGGAGAATGAGGAGTCAGTGTTCAATGAATCAGAGTTGCAGGTGGGGAAGAAGAAAACGTTCTGGAGATGAATGGCGGGGATGGTTGCCCAACGACATGAATGTACCTAATGCCATAGAACCGTACATTTTTAATTGTTTCAAAAAGGTAAATTTACATATATTTTACCACAATTTAAAAAAAAGAGAGGTAATGAGTATAATATGTGAGAGGAAGAAGTGGACACCCCTTTGAAATTAATGCTTTGATTCTGTGGGTAGGGAAGGCTTGGAAACCAAGATGAGCGACCCCATCATAGAAAACTGATAAGCAAGGGATCAAGGAGACTAGAAAGAAAGAATTTCAAATAGGGACCATCCTGACCAACAGGATAGGTGAACCTAACAATTCAGATGATTATCTTTATGCCGAAATGCAAAGAAATGATCACCTTGAGTCTCTCCCAAAGGGTTATGTTTCTAACTCCCAAAAGCTTTCTATGGAAGCATGAATTTCATGGGAAATAGCTGGAGAATAGGCTAATGGAAAGATATGAATTTTGATTGGGCCCACTGTCTGCGCAACAATTTCTCTATGGGCTAAGACAAAGGGTCATTAGATTTGGAATCACATCCCCCATTCACAAGAGAAACACTGACAAGCTACTAAGATTCGGAGGAGATCAATAGGACGGAAGAATCAGCTAAACTTGCAGGCACGGCAGCTATGGCAACAACCTTGGCAAACCCTCCACACATATAGCAACAAGCCACTTCAGAATCACTGGGAGCTGAGCCAAGAGAGGGAACACTGAGACAAGGGTTTCGTAAATCCTAAGGATAAACTCCCTGCACATGGAAAACAAAGGACAACTTCCAAAGCGTTTCCTTTGATTTCTTCTGATCTTTCTTAATTTAAGAACCCTGGCACTAAAGTCTGGAGATTAGACGCAGTCTCTCAAAGGGAATGACAATCTGCCCCAAAATCTTTAACATCAGGTCCAGTAAAACATTAGATTGGCCTGGAGAGACTCTAAACCCCGAGACTTGTTTTGAACAAAAGATAACTTTCAAGAATCTCAGGAACTTTTAGATACAGGATCAAAGATAACATTAATTCTGGGAAACTTGAACATAAGGAGAGAAATTTTTTTGACTATTGAAAGATATGGAGGAGAAGTAGCTGAGGTTCCTGGGTTAGGATAGTGGCCAGACACAGAGGACCAAAGAAGTTTTCCTAGGGTGGTATTTCCTTTCCTTGAGTGTGTAATTGCAAGGGATTTATTGCAATTCTAGGGTTGGAAAGAGCCTTCAAATGTTAAAGAGTAGAACCCCCAACAACTGGACCTGCCGAAAGGGAAGCTCTAGAACCACACTGTTGCAAATGTGGAATAGTACCACGGTGCAGTAGGACTATACTAAATTACATAGCAGGGATGTTGAAGAAGCTGGGACTAACCCCACACACCACTTACCCCTTGAACCCTGGTTTGACTGGTCCAAAATAGAGATGGACATTGAATCAACCTTTTGGTAATCTGTGGTCACTGATGTAGCAAATGCATCCTTTTAGATGCTAATTATGACCTGTTAATTTTGGTCATCAATATAGTGTGCCTTTGTCTGGCCAGAATGGCCCTACTATAGGATAAATTCTTTAGCACTACATTATAATCTCATAAGGTAACATTTAAACAGGTGTCCTTGATCTTATTCAAATAGAAGATGTATTTATTTTAGAGCTGGCACGTGGGCGTAGCAGTTGGAAATAATTGTACTTGAGGCTCTGCCTTCCCTTATTAGTTTGACAACTAAAAATGATAGAACAATTTTATAGAAAAACTAAATTCAAGGGCCCTTCACCAAACAATAACTTTTATGGGAGTATTGTTATTTCAAACATATAAATTATACACTGAATGGAACAAAATGTTTGTCCTTGAAACTCACATCACTAAACAGGATGCAAAGAAAGTAAGTGCCGGGTACAGATACCGACACAATGGGGTATTCTGCTGCAGTAACAACATTAGATCACGTGGCCTCCTGACAGGCAGGTTTCTTAAAGATTACACAGGCAACTTTCTAACCTCTCAGCCCATATAACCCAGAATGACTCCCCAGTGGACTCTGCAGTGATCCCTTGATGTGGAATCATTGGCATGTCCCTAAGGAAATGAAAAGGTTGTCATGTCTGTCAAATGGTGTACTCATTTTTGAGTACAAATCAGTTGCCAACCACTTATTGGTCCATCGTTAAAACAGAGCAACCCAAAGAGAGAACATCAAGTCCTTTTGCCACCACCACAAATTTGATTATATCTGATACCCAAGTACTCTCAAGGGATGACGGGCAGATGAGGGCTCCATTGTTAAATGGAAGCAGTAGAATCGGGATAGAGTACTGTCCTTCACAGAAGCATGCTGCACTCCTAGGAGCCAGCCCTTGGCAAGAGCACCCTTACTGATGCCCAAGGTACACTGCTTCTTCTAAGAAACACTGTGCTTGACCACTGCACTCTTCACTCTGATACCTCCAAGACGATTATTTTCAAATACCACAAGATGTGGTAGCCATCCAAATCTCAGTGTGCTTGGAGGTAGAGTCTTCTTCACCTTAACAATTTATCTTCTCAATAATTTCTCCCTTCACAATAATTGCCCCCTTCACAGTCCCACCCTCCACACAACTCAAGCCCCATGGCAAAGGGTGAGGTAACAGTCTGGCCAATAAATATGCTCGAACCTCACACACGACTGGCCATTCCACCACCATGAAGAGATCTGGAGCAATACAAGTGACAAGTCCTGAATGCTTCTTCATTAAAAAACTAGAGAGAAAATAGAAGTAGAGCTGACTTATTTACTGAATTGGGGTAAAGAGTATACGGTTCATTGGGGAAAAAACATGGGTTGGTCAAAAATATATAAGTAAAAACTTAAATATAAGTAAACACTTGTATCTGAAGTTATATTTTCTTATATTTTAACCATGGTGGAGGGGGACTTGTGGATGAAATGAGGACAGATATTCATTTCTGGATGCCAGAAATGCTAAAATAAATATTCAAACTCCCTTTGTCCCAATGCGTGGCAAGATACATGTGAACCACCTAGAAGCCAAATCATACAGGAAACTTTAGTGTCTGAGGAACCAGGAAACATTGAATATTTTTTCAAACAGGGTCAGGGGAAATTTGATATGAAATCCAGAAATCTTTTAAAACTAAGAGGCCTTTGATTAGTTTTTTCTTTTCTAGTCTAGTTCTCTAATCCTTCTTTTCTGTTGATGGACATAGTATCCTATGCAAGACTAGGGTACAACTTCACTGTAACAGCTTGTCCCAAGCAACTGCACTTTTGGGGCCTGAATGTGGGGTTGCTTAGTCTGATGAGAAGCAAGGCTATTTTCAGCATTTATGGAACCATTCAACCAACTGTCACGGGCCATTTGACACATTGCAGCCTCCCATGCCGGAGTGGTCTCTATAGAGAGAAGAACCTTGGTCTCAAAGCATTAATTATATACAGTTACACATGGCAATGGCTGTAGCCTGTGGAGAACACTCAACCAGGAAAGAGATCAATCTGTTCTATTTTAGCAAGTAGAAAAGCTAATTGTTGCTAATGAAAGTTTATTTATATACATTCTCTTATCATTGCAGAAACTGTAGGGAAGTTTTGCAAACAATAGTTAACATTCCAAGCAAGAAAGAATGGAAAATGTAAGTTAATAAATGATTTCTAATAGAACATTTAAAATAGAGAAGAAAGAAGATGATTAATGGGTGAGATTTTCCCCAAGCATCCTGAGGATAAAATTAATTATTTTCAAAATATTGATTTGATAATAAACCAAATTATTCTTATCCTTCCATGTATGAATTAATTAATATGTTCACACACTACTTCCATTTAGGAGTATCAAGTGAAATCTATTCAGATATGGAATAGGTCATTTCTTCAAGTAGTATAAATTCAGCAGATACAAATTGTTTTTCTGACATAGGAAGACATGCCAATATATAAATAGAATTAGAAGGCAAGATATAGTGACTTTCTAGTTTTCTGAAAGTTTGTAAAGCCACTGCTTCAATCATATTTCATATCTCAAATTTCTACAGGTAGCTATCACCATAAAAAAGTTAAACTTTTTGAATGATGGTTTTCTCAGGGTATATGCCCAGTGGTGGGATTTCTGGGTCCTATGGTAGTTCTATTTTAGTCTTTTAAGGAACCTCCATACTGTTCTCCAGAGTGGCTGTATCAATTTACATTCCCACCAGCAGTGCAAGAGGGTTCCCTTTTCTCCACACCCTCTCCAGCAGTTATTGTTTGTAGATATTTTTGATGATGGCCATTCTGACCGGTGTCAGGGGAAGGTAACTCATTGTACCTTTGATCTGTATTTCTCTAATGACTAGTGATGTTGAGCATGTTTTCATGTGCCTCTTGGCCATCTGTAAGTCTTCTTTGGAGAAATGTCTACTTAGATCTTCTGCCCATTTTTTGATTGGGTTGTTTGTTTTTTTGATATTGAGCTGCATGAGTTGTTTATATATTTTGGAGATTAATCCCTTGTCAGTTGCTTCATTTGCAAATATTTTCTCCCATTCTGAGGGTTGTCTTTTCGTCTAATTTATGGTTTTCTTTGCATGGAAGTAATCTAAATGTCTATCAACAGATGAATGGATAAGGAAGATGTGGTACATATATACAATGGACTATTACTCAGCCATAGAAGGAAATGAAATTGGGTCATTTGTAGAGATGTGGATGGACCTAGAGTCTGTCCTACAGAGTGAAGTAAGTCAGAAAGAAAAAACAAATACGTATATTAACGCATATATGTGGAATCTAGAAAAATGGTACAGATGAACCTATTTGCAGGGCAGGAATAGAGACGCAGACATAGGGACTGGACATGTGGACATGCGGTGGGGAATGAGGTGTGGGATGAACTGGGAGATTGGGATTGACATATATACACTACCATGTGTAAAACAGACAGCTAGTGGGAACCTGCAGTATAGCACAGGGAGCTCAGCTCGGTGCTCTGTGGTGACCTAGATGGGTGGGATGGGGGCGGAGGAGGGAGGTCCAGGAGGGAGGGCATATATGTACACATATAGCTGATTCACTTCATTGTACAGCAGAAACTAACACAACATTGTAAAGCAACTATACCCCAATTTTTTTTAAATGTTAAATTTATATTCTTATTATATCTAAAAAAAAAGAAGAAATTTTGATTGAGTAACAATATTCATTGTGGGCCATCTTTGATCACTGTATTATCTCTTTAAATTTATATGACTTCCTCCAGAGTTATAAATTTAGACACCAGCAACATTTTGCAAAAGATTTGAAATACTTGCACAATGCTGGCTTTGGGACACATGCTTTAATATAGGTGTCAAACACTGAACCAAAACTAGTTTTTCACTTTTATTGACAAATAAAAATAAATGGGAATTATTTTATTCTGAAGATTATTAAAGTGTTACTGCTAAGCCATTTTTACTATTTGTTTTACATTTATAAAAGGAATAGGTTTTGTTTGTTTTTTTTTAACATCTTTATTGGAGTATAATTGCTTTACAATGGTGTGTTAGTTTCTGCTGTATAACAAAGTGAATCAGCTATACATATACATATATCCCCATATCTCCTCCCTCTCACGTCTCCCTCCCACCCTCCTCATTCCACCCCTCTAGGTGGTCACAAAGCACCGAGCTGATCTCCCTGTGCTACACGGCTGCTTCCCACTAGCTATCTATTCTGTATTTAAACCAATGGGTTTTGAGCTAAACCATTTCTCTGCCTCTTACCCTGTATACACGCAAGTACACACACTACTCCTCTAGCCACGCACACATTCCCGTGTAGCTTTATTAAAGGTATCTGTTGAACTCCTTACCCTCACCCTCCACATTACCATTAACTTATTCAAGTAATGAGAGGATGAATTAATAGGAATAACTCCAGAGAACATTAAAGCAACAGTTAGTCTTTCATTCAAAGTGTGGTGCATGGTCTGGCCATCTCAAGCATCACCTGGGACATTGTTAGAAATGCAAAAGTTCAGCTCTTCACCCTCTAACCGAGACCTGGTCTAACAGATCTGTCCTTTAACAAGATCCCCAGGTGATTTCACATGTACATTAAAGTGTGAGAAACACTGCTCTAGACTAGTGGTTCTTAAAGTATGGTCTCCAGACCAACTGCATCAATATTACCTGGGAACCTGTTAAACATGTAAATTTTTAGGCCTCACCCCAGACCCACACATCAGAAACTGTGGGGCTGGAGCCCAGCAATGTGTTTCACCAAGACTTCCAGGTGACAGCTAACTGGTGACAGCTGCTTCCATGATTGTAACCACATTCCCAACAATGACTGCTACATGTGAGGGTGGTGACATTGACAACTGCTGGGTGGGAGCAAATAAAACCTCAGAAATGTCTTTAAGAACCTACAGGATTTGTATCTGTGTGGCTCTGTAAACTTATATGTGCCACTCTCCCAATTGGTCACTCAGCTCCAGCCGCAAAGCTCTTTCTCACCTTAGGGACTCCAGACTCACTGTTTCCTCTTCCTTTAAGGCTCTTATTCTCCTCTTAGCCTTATCCTTTAAGAAATGTCAGCTCTTTAGAGAAGCCTCTGACTCACCCTATCTAAATTTAATCTCTCTTTTTTTCTGTGTCTGAACCTTGTTTTTCTCATAGAGCAGGTCACAATTCACAGTTACGGTGTTCGTTAGTTTCCCCTACTAGATATTAAGCTCCATGAAGCAGGACCCACCTCTGTCTTGATCGCCATATTTTCCTTAGTGCCTAACAGTATCTTCTGTATAGTAGGCTTAATGACTGTTTATTGAAATAATGACAAAATAGCAGCTATAACGGAAAAGATAGCACACTCAGGTAGATGGAGTTTACTATTATTAATGGTGGTACTACAAAGACGCATTCTTTCTGTGATCATAGTGGGTGAAAAGAAATGGGCTTTGCCAGACTAAGTCAAGAAAATAAGTAAGCATAAGTGGCTTATAATGTCCAATAATTTTCACCATTAGAAGTTCTCTAAATATCAAGCTTTTCTCTAGGAACTCAGAATTTTGTCACTTTAAAAATATGTTATATAAGTAGAATAACTCCACCTGAAAAGGAATGAAACCAAAACATAAAAATTAAAATGTTTAATTCCCTTTTTGAATGTGTGTTGAATTCAATACAAATTGATACAGCATTTTTCTAGGCCAAAGAAACCAATGTTACATTTAGAAGGCAATTGACTGCAAAAAAATATAATCTATGCTATACTTTATTTTTAAAAAGAAATTCAAGATCTTATTCTATGTTTAATGTGTAGCAATAATGATGTCTTCTTTACAGCCCAAGACATCACAACAAAGTAATGGCACGATAAAGAAATTTTTGTTGTTTTTTTCTCTTGTATTATCTTCATATACTAGTAAAAAATAAACTCTTTAATAAATAAATATATATAATAAATATTTGCAAACTGAAAATGTATAAATAGGTCCATCCTTTTAAAAAAAATGTTCCGTCTTGGTGTGGCATGTTTCATCGTCCATGTTTCACCCAAATTTTTTACATAAAATGCCATAACCTGCAAAATCCTACAAGGTTCTCAAAATTTATGTAGCAATGATCTTGGCCAACTATGTCAATACATCTCTTCAACATGAAGTATCTATTTTTAATGTAATTTTTAAAGTAAACATACTCCAGAGAGGTGAGGCACCAGCAGCAAACTAGGTGGGGTTCCCATTATCCACAGTTTAACAGATTTTCAGCTTCAATCTACAAGTGAGGACACAGCCAGTGTACCCGAGGGAACTTAATCCACTTGTAAAGAGAGATCTTGATCTACTTCAAGTCAAGATATTTTTTGTTTGTTTGTTCTCAATGTTCTTTCCAAATTCAGTCTCCCAGTGGAAAATAGACTCCATAACATTCTGAATGTCTTCCTGGGTTATTATTTTATGATGCGAACTGTAATAAGAAAGAATAGTTGTAGTTTGGTTCTTCAGTAAAGACACTATCACCCTTCAACTGTACATTAGTAGGTCCTTGTACAGTTCAGGAACTCTTTCTGGATCCACTGGTCTAGGCAGGAAATGTGTAAATTTCTGATGTCTTTTGGATCTGGCACCATCTCTTGGAGTTCCATCTTTGTTAAGTGCCACAAAATACCTACGGCCAGTGTCTCCATGTTTATATATGTTGGAGGAATAGGTATTATACCAGTTCTCTTCAAATTGCTCCCTAAAGATGCATTCAGAAGTCAGTTTCTCCTAAAAGAGAGAAGATAACTGCCATTGAAAAAGATATCTTTAAGAGAATTTCCTTAGAAAAGTCTCAACTCTCTATTTCTTTGCCTATAGCTATATCTTTGTCAAAGAAGGAGAAAGGGTAAATTGTTTTTGCTTTGTTCTGTTTTAGTTCTCATGTTATCTGGAATTCTTTCTCCCAGGTGACTCCATCCAGCAGTTTAGTTTACAGAACTTTAAGTTAAATGTCAATTCTCAATTTTATTTTCAAACAATAAATATTCTAAACTTGCCCATGCTCCATTTGACCTCCCTACCATCACCATCACTGCCAAATAGGCCTGTAGTTTATCTTGTTCCATCATTAGATGCCAAAGTTCTACACAGCAAATCTCCACTACCATCTTGAAACATTTCAAGACCTTGCTAACATTCAAATTCCTAACTCAAGATCATCACCCCAAGTCATATATCTTCCCTTTATGAATTTATTGTTTGATGATATAATCCCCACAATTAACTTACATCTGGATATTACTATTAGGTAAATGTAGTAAAAGCCCAGTGATTTCTTGTCTTTTCAAGATGGACTGTATATTATCCCAAGGGGTAGACTACAGTTGCTTTTTTAATCTGACACATACATGAAGAAGGAAGATTATGTGCACGTTTTTCTCTTTCAATTGTAATTCTACTCTTAGGATATTACACAATGCATTATTTCTCTTTCTTCTGAGCTGACAGAAAGCCCGGAAAGGGCAAGTGTTGTCCTTAAAAGGACAGATATTAAGTGGAGTACCATTTACTGAAATATGATAACCGATTTTCCTCAGTGTATATTGAGATTCTAACTGTATATTGTGGTCTCAATTGAGATTTTAAGAAAAAGGAAGGTAGCAGATAGTGTCATCTGCTAAATCATAAAAGTAAATTCTCTTTGGAAATAGCTATAGAGACTTCAACTTTAAGAAGGGATTTCACATGAGAGAATGGGTGGGAGTGGCCCACATTTACACTTTAACAATTTTCTTACAATTATATAGCAACTGCGAACAAATTAAAAATGATACAATGAAAGAGAAAGATCTACATAGTACTGCAGATTGAGTTTTATATTATCCTGTTGCTCTAATGTGTTGTTTTTGCTTCTTTGTCATTAAAAAAAAAAAAAAGGAAAGAAAAGAAAAGAAAATTAAAAAAAACCTTACACTGATGAAGTGTTAACTTGAAAAGCTTACTGTAAGTTCCATATTTAAAACATTTATAGTAGACCTACAAATGTGTGCACTTATCCCCAGTGATAAGTTAAAAACTGCCCAATGCAACTCTGAGTAAGAGCATGGCTACTGTAATTATCAAGTCTGCAGATATGGTCCAACTAGTGTGGTTGCCATTTTCTGTTATTGTTTAAGGTATCCTAAGATTTCATTCATTCATTTCCTATATTGCAAAGATCAGCAAGTCAGTGATGTATACTTATCTACGAAGGTAATAATAGGTAGAGAAAATTTATATTAAATGAATGTAAAGATGAAAAGAATCTAACATGGCAAGAAGAAAATGCTCTCATTTTTCTGTCTCTGGTCTCAGTATAATGGGCAGAAAAAAACTATTGAGCTAAAAGCAATAAAGGTTTAGGGTTTAAGAAATGAAAGTAAGGGGACTTCCCTGGTGGCACAGTGGTTAAGAATCCACCTGCCAAGGCAGGACACATTGGTTCAATCCCTGGTCCAGGAAGATCCCACATGCCGCAGAGCAACTAAGCCCATGTGCCACAGCTACTGAGCCTGCGCTCTAGAGCCCGCGAGCCACAACTATTGAGCCCACGAGCCCGCGCACCGCAACGAAGAGTAGCCCCTGCTCACAGCAACTAGAGAAAGCCCGCACGCAGCAACAAAGACCCAACACAGCCAAACAAAAAAAAAAAAGAAAAAAAGAAATGAAAGTGAGTTGCTCTACTACTGCCCAGACGTATGGAAATTTATCAGGATCTAGATTTTTAATTTCTACTTAAGTATGTTATTTATGTATTTCTTCTGATATGCATAATCGGTAGCTATTTTACTTATTAAATGGATACTCATTATTTAATGAACTACAATAATTTTTTAAAACATACGTACTGATCCATAGAGTTCTCCTTTGTCATTCATTCCAAGGTAAAGACCACTGTCCACACCTCTAATACTGACCAGTCCCACTGCCACACTGATGAATTCCAGGATACCTGAATTTATAAACAAAATAATGATTTGCATTTATTAAAGAACATACGACTAATGAAAATCTTCCAAAGAGCAGTAGATCAAATTGCTAAATATAATGATGTATGTGGAAGTCCTTTGTAAACTGAAAAGTGATGTACAGTTGTCATTATGATGAGCCTCCTATTTTACAGATGAATAAAACTAAAACAACAAAAATTGTTCATCATGATAAAATGTTAAGGGTGTAAAACCATAAACAGACTGACCTGGGTTTGAATCCAGTTCAGTAACTTACTGATTAGTCTATGTAAGTCATTTGTCTTCTTTGAACTTCAATTTCCTCATACGCAAAATGGGTGAAATGCTTCCTTACAGGAGAGTGGTAAAGACTAACACATTTAGGCATCCAATGAATGGAAGCTATTATTACCATAAAATTAGTACATAATAGAGGTGTTCATAATTCTCCTCCTTGATTCTGTTAACTACAGCCATGTTCTATTAGTAGTTTTGCTTTGTTTTTGCTTACTATGAATCAAGTAAATTTTTTTCTAGCAGCAGCCAGTATACCTTATATGGGTGTATTAGTATTTTGTAGTTTATAAAGGGCTTCTACTTTTATCAATACTTTCTATCTGGTCCTCAAAAACAACCTCCTAAGATAAGCATAGAAGATATTATTATCCCATTTTACATATAAAGAAACTGAGGCTTGCTTAAAGACATGATATTTGTAATTAATAGGACAGATACTTGAACTCACATCTTCTGAGCCCTAATCCAATGTTTGTACTTCAAAATAGTGCTTCTTGAGGACAAGACAGTAGTTTCAAAATTTACAGATTATATAATATGCTGTTTCCTGTCCCACGATCCTTAAAAATAAATTTTATGGTTCAAAGAGGTAAAAGGACTTTATAATTCATGAAATGTAATAGCCAAATACCAAGAATTTAGCATGCAAGTATATTTTGCTTTCAATAACTTTCCAGAATTATTTTCATTTATCTATAGGTAAATTAGTACCGAAAACTCTCCACTCAATACTCTTAATACACCATGGTTAAACAAAAAAAACAACAACAAAAAACATTAATGCTTCCCTCTGCATCATTCTTTTTCCCTGCACACACTAACCTTTGGACTAATGTCTTTGTCTTGCTCTTCTCTTTAGACTCTTTGCTGAAAAAGTATATAGACATACTTTCTATGCTTGGAACTGCCTTCCTCAATAGCTTTCTACCTTCACCCCTTCATTCCCTCTTAAGCTCTACAAACAGTATAAATGTGTACCATTTAGCCTGACTCTTGATCTTAAGTCATTTCTTGATTTATTATACAAGTTCTTGTTTGGACACGTGACGTTCCCAAGGCCGAAGGAAAGTACAAAATCTGGCTATTTGCATGTATGGAGGTCTCTATTCTGTCCAGATCCTAATTCACTCTTTGGCAGAAACATGGATGCTTAAGCTCTAAACATAGATTCTTAAGAGCTCAAATGAGCTCTTGCAAACTATTAGGAGATCATGTAGAGCACTAGAGCTAACAAGGATCTTACAGCAACAATATCGTACTGCTAAATTGCTTGTAAGTGGCTTGAAAGAGTCCCTGTCCCTGTATGAGAGCCTAAGGCAGAGAGGAGGTAAAATATAGTAGGAAGACGCAGACCTCATAGGACAGCCATTATAATGACTGATATAGAGGTGGGAAGTAAAGGAAAATTAAATGTACTGCCAAGCTCATTAGTGAGTGATTCCTGTTAGAAACAAAAATATAGGCCCAAAACATGATTGGTAGAAGAAGATACATTAGTGGAATTTCATCCAGGATATACTTACAAATGTATAATTACTTGAAGTTGTAATGAATGTTACATTCAAACTGAGAAGTGTACTGCAGTTCACTTGTAACTTAATTCTCTTTAAGTATCTGATTTACGTTAAGATGCTCTTGTCTTTCAAAGAACAGGAACTGATTAACTGATTAGACTGTATAATAGAACTAGTTTTCAAGTACAATACAAGAGTCATTTCCATATAAATCAATTATAAAACAGATCTTATAAAGTATCCATTTTTCTTGCAAAACTAAATTGTAAACCACTTACACTTTAATTCTCATCTTAAAATAATGCTGTTATGTTGTCAAAGTATGTAATTGTAGAAAGACAAGAAATTACATATATTCTTAGAATAATTATATTCAATATCTTCAACTTCATTAAACGACATCCAAAGCCTCATATACATATAACAAGGTCGAAATAATTTTGCAATGGCTCATAGGGGCTGATGGGAAAAAGGTTATGTGTTTTTCATGTTCCTCTTGAAGATTTTAGCCACACTTTTAAATTCTGATCCTTTTTTCTCCACAAGGAAATAGTATACCACACAGTAATTTGTAATCATTTGATTCTTAAATGAGATTTGACAAGTCTTTCTTATTTATAATATGAGGTGGCAACTAAGCTAATTCCTTAACAAAGAGTAGACATGAAAAGCTTTCCTTAAGAGGTAATCACAGATTTTAGATAGATTTTCTAATGCCTAGTGTCCCATAAAAAGACTTGGAGGTACTTTGTCTTTTGGGTATCATTTTCAAAGCCAGCCTTTTTTAAAATCATAATAAACAGGTGAGTCAACCCACAATGCAACCACATCAGACAAATCTATGGAGAATAGGGGAGAATAAAAGAAAGCCTTTAAAGGAATATGTTTGATCTCAGGCTAAACTTTTTTTTTTTAAGTAATGATTCCAGGTTTATGTATTAGGTAAAATCTTCCTACTGTACTACTCTGCCGGAAAACTCTATTATAAATACAGAGCTAACTCAGATAGGAAATTTTTTAAACCTTCCTGGGACCTTTTTGTTTATATTCTATTGATGTGGTTTTGAAATTTTAAAACACAGTATTCTGAATTTTTTATTTAATCATGGCCAAATTAGTATAAATTATCAAAAATGTTATTTAGTTTAACATCTCAAATAGCACATCTTAAGCATTTTCAAAATTCTTACTTTGATGACACAGAAATGAATTTTTAGAGAGAAAAATAATTTCATAGTTAATAATTGAAGCACTAAAAAGAGAAGGCAAATAGAGAGAGAAGCTTATAATATTACGCATGTTGTATACATACTTTCTTCTCACCTGCAGTTATAAATTATGATGTTTTAGCTACCACAGGCCACTAGGATGCACTCTAATTCATCCTAGAGGTTGTTACTCCTTTAAGCTACCATGCTAATCTGGGTTATCTTTCCTTTGTGTAACAGTAAATATTTTGTTCTGATAGGTACCCTTGCACCATAGAGTGGCTTAAACCATCACAAACATCAGTCCAAGTCATATTTTTCCAATTACTAAATAAGTATACAAAATTTTAGCCAAAAAAAATTCTACTAAGATGGTCATTCTGATATGCAACATTTATTAAGGAATGAAATAAAATACCAGTTTAATGAATGTTATCAAGTCTATAAATGTTTACTAATCTCTTCCCGTAGAGTCAGTCTTATAAAGAGACACAAAGTGGAAGAAGCAACTCTTGACATTGGAGAGATTACGGTTGAATTATAAGGGTCTTAAAAGTAGAATTTCCAAGCTTATACTATGTATCCTGGTGAGGGGGTGGGAAGATGTCTGAATATTACCTAAGCTTAATTTCTACCTGCTCTACTTATAGGCATTATCACATTTGCGTTCATTTCTAAATCTTTCTGGTAGCTGGAGGGTTTTTTTGTAACGCAGTAATTCTTACAGGCAAGGGAACTGAGCCACCTGGTGTCACAAAGTTCTTTAGACTCAGAATCTCAGCCTCCTCAATTTAGAAACTACTTTCTGAAAGTGACCCCAAGGTGGGCCACTAGGTCATGACACTCTGGACCCATAGTCAATGGGAATTTGGAAGAGATCAGTGGAAGCTGCAAACATGTGGGTTTTAAAAAGTTAATTTTCTAAGCCTTTAAGTGCTACCAAATGACCACCACATGCTCATTTCTACATCTAGAGTTACAAATGCCCCTCAAACTGAGATTTACACTTCCCCAAAGTTTTAATGAGGACTACAAGTCAAAAAAAAAGAAAGCCAAATAAGAACAGGGGTGAGGATAAGAGAGGGCCCTTCAGAGAAGAGATTCTCAAAGAATTCCAGTGCTCACGAAAGAAAAGGAAAACTGACACTATGTTAGGCCCTTTCACATTGCTGCTGACAGGTAGATGGTATCTTTAAAATGAAATACACTGATTCTCTCTAATGAAGTCCCAAGTTTGATGATCAAAATCCTTTGAGAGGGCTAGCCAGTTAAGTCTAATATGATGAAAACTTCCACAGCGGAGGAAAGATTCTGGGCTGTTAGAACAGGAGAGCATCTTGAGAGAATCACCTGATTTAACCTCATCATTGTACAGACAAGAAAACTAAGGCTCAGACCGGTGAGGGCACGTGTTGGTCACGCAGCTAGTTAGGGGGTGATTAACAATCGAGACCTTATGGTTTCCCAATCTAGTGTCTTAACAATCTGCCTTAACAATCATTCGGGGTTTTTTGTTTTTGTTTCTTTCTTTTAAGCCCTTCTGCTCCCAGGCACTGTTGGAGGTATTCTGAAATACGTCCCTTTGTGTTCCCACCCATATCTTCTTTCGCTTCCCCACTTCCTCTTACCTAAGGTCAATACCAAGATCTTTGCTTTCAGATTTCACAATTTCTATAGAGGATCTTGGCTGAAGGACTGGGCATGCTCAGTAGCCGGATAAGCTTTTTTTTTTTTTTCCCCTCACCAAACTTTAAGAGCGCTGAGAACTGCAGGCAGGTGGGCCTGACAGTAGCGATGGTGCCCACGGCAAGTTAATCTGTTACCTTTTCAGGTGAACATTTATGGTTCCCTAGGTAGACACGTAAAAGCTCGCATCCTGTGTTAGAGCTACCCTTTGAGCAGTAGCCATGGAAAGCTCATCAACTGCACAGCTGCAGGGCAGGTTTAAAGAAGCGGAAGGCTTCCGGCTGTTAACTTTTGTTAAGGGCAAATATGAGAGGAAGTAGGAGAAAATAATAGGGATTTTGAAAACAAAAACAAAAACACTGCCTACGAGGTAAGGAGTGCGGGAAGGATGTGGCTCCGGTTCCAGGGCTCGGTGTCCCAGGCAGCAGGAAGGGCAGGGCAGCCAGGTGCGGGCGGGGCGCCCCCCTTTCTCCTCCCGCCCTCAGCGTCTGCAGCAGCCCGGCAACCGCGGCGGCCCGCGGGCGGGGAACGTCCTCCGGTGCCTGCGCTGGCCGCCCAGCAGCCCCGGCCAGCACCTCGCACTGGAAGGGTTCCGGGGGCTCCCGGGCCCGCGCAGCCCCGACTCCCTCCGCGGACGAGGAGGGAGACGCAAGAGGGGGAGCAGGGGAGCGCGGGAGGCGGGGTGCCGGTACGTACCGAAGAGGCTGTGGTCCTGCCTGGTGCCCTGCACGCTGCCGTCGGGCAGGATCTGCAGGTGGAAGCCGGTGCGGCAGTAGAGCTGCCGGCGGCGCAGGATGCCGTGCAGGTGCGCCAGCTCCGCAGCCCCGGGCCCGCCGCGGGCGCCCAGCTCCGCCGCGCCCCGGCGCTCGCCCAGCAGAGGCGGCCGCTCCCCGGCAGGAGGCAGCAGGAAGTGCGAGCCCACCTGCTGGCCCAAGCCCTCCAGGCCGCCCAGGAAGCCCCCGACCTCGGCTAAGGGAGCCATGGGGCGGCCGGAGGGAGAGGCGGAGGATCCGGAAAACAAAAGACCCCCCAATAAAAAAATGGAGCAGGGATGGGGAGGTGAATGGAGAAAAATTAGAGCCAAACAAGCGCCAAAAAGCTAAGGCCCGGTTAGTCCCGTGAGGTCGCTGGATGAACTTTGCACTGGGAGCAGGGAGGCTTTCACTGTCTTGGAGCGATCTTCTCTCCTGGGGTCGGTGGGAGCCGGTTGCTGGCTTTGCAGAAACATCTATAGCTGCCGCTGCCAATACTGGGGCTGGGCCTGGGGCTCCGACTCCGCAAACGGATCAGATCAGAGTCCTGTGTACATACACACAGTATATATGCTGGTCCTCTTGACATATGCTAATCAAGTCCTTTCATGCTCGCTGGGGAGGTTCTGTTTGAAATCTTAAACCGGCCTCCTCTCACGTTTTTGCTCTTCGGAAGTGACCAGAAGGGGCCCTTGACGGCTCTCTATCCATGCAGTCGCGAAAATCATTCCCGCACTTGGCCAAAGCTGGCCAGCAACTTAGGGGAGGCGCAGTCAAGGCCGCTCTTTGGGGTTGTCTTTGGAACAACCGTGATGCTGTTCGGCTGCGGCCGTGCGATTGCCTTTGATGTGAGCTCCTTTGCAGTGATAGATCGCTGCTAAAAGGAGCCCAGCTTGGCAGGTATATTGAAGAAGGGAAGGGGGGAAGGGAGGGAACTGGGAGCGGGGGCGGGGAGGAGGGGATGGGTAAGAGGAGGAAAAGGAGAGAAGAGGAGAATTGGACTCCTTGGGAGCTGCTGGGAGCCTACAGTGGACAGGTGCAAAGAAAGGTAAGAGAGGGAGAAGGAAAAAGGGCGTTACCTGAGGCTTAGACCTGCCCAGACACACATGAAAGGAAAATCAAAGCTTTGACAGTTTAACTCACTAATTTTAAAACACTAATAAAATGTACAAGCATTACTCTTTTCTTTTATCATTTAGATGGGGGATTTTCTTTACATAATCAAGGTTAGGTTAGGAACACCCCCTCCCCCTTCCCGGGTTCTCTTTAATGTTTATCTTTACTCAGATAGCACAAGATACAACCAAGATTGCCTTATATCTATATGGAAATTTAAAGTTGTGTGCTAAGTTTGTGAACTTTTAATCAACTTCATATAATAACGTAATATAATTATGAATCTAGGGATTAAGAGTAAACACAAGTAGGCTGAAAAGAGATGATTAACATTCTTATATTTGCCACGAATAGAAAATGAATATCTGTAATAGTGTCATAAATGATGAGTGGGTTGGGAGCCATTATCCAATCTAAGAGCACTTGCCTGTTCTTAGTTGCATTTTCTTTAAGACTAGATTTTTGGAGTTGTTCACATTTGAATTATAAAAACAACTAAATGGAGAACGGTGTTGATTCTTGATGTGTTTTTGAGACACAAAAAGTCGCTGGTAAAATGTGGGACTGCCCGTGCATATTTGTGAAATCAAAAGTCATTGAGGTGAAGGAGCTGGATACACACCCATTTAAAACTTAAAACTTCGGTTTTGTACCACTAGTTAAATTTAAGATCTTTAAGTTAAAATTTTTCAGTGGCAGAAGAGTTGAGAATCATTTGGCAGATTTTTATGCTTCCCCTGAGCAAAAAGTTCTAGGGAATCACTAAAGATTACTTTTTCAGTCCTGTTTCATGGTCTGTTTAACAAAGGCCTAAACTTGGGAGTGCAGATGGATGGGACTGCTTTATTTTATTTGCTCTGAAGGGATTTTTGCTAATTAATTGGCAGGTGCTTTAAAGTAGGTAAAGTTACACCTTTTCATCACTACGGTCCTAAGTACTGACCCTTGTGCAACCAAGTTATAAAAGAGTCCTTAAAGCAAGTGATTTACTGTTGATAGATATGAAATAAAACAAAAACACTGGCTAAAAATAATAAACAGATAAATCACTTTAGAAATGTACTCAGCTAAGTCTGTTTTAAAGGTTGTACCAGGTAAGTGTCATATTATTTCACCTTTCAAATAACAGCAATCTGTCTTGTGGTAGGACCCCCAAATCCACCATAACCAAGATTTCAAAGCACATCTGTGTAAACATTATCACATCAGTGGAAAACATCAGCCAATGAGCTTTTACTTTGAACCAAATCTTCTTAATTGCAGTGTTAAATCAAAGAAAGTTAGATCAAAGTTGTGTGAATCTCATAGCGGGAAAACTAAAGTAGCCAGTACATACACTGATCACTTTTAAAGAAGATACTTAAAGGTTTAAAACTAAGATCAAGTACCTTTTAATGAGCTTTGTTTCAAGGTCTAACTTCTGTACAATATATAATGCTGTTAATTATTCCGCAATGGGTATATAACATCATCACTTGCTCCTAGAGGCGCTAGTTCAGTCTATAAACTATTTCCCCACACAAACAGTTTAAGTCCTGCTGTGTGATTCATATCTCTCAGTCTGTTTAAGTCTCTTGGGTTACATATATATGTATAGATATATATGTGTGTGTGTTTATACATATATATACAAAATAGTAAAATACAGAGAAATTTTACCCATAGTCACCAAAGCCCCAAAATTTTAATAATAAAACTACTATCTCTGTACAACTTTAACATTTTCAAGTCCGTTGCCTTACTTGATCACCACAATAATGCTACGAAATAGGCACAATCCACTTTATAAAGAAAAAAAAAATGTCCTGGATTCTAGTTCAATGTTTAGTCCAGAGTCTTACATCCCAGGGAAATTTTCTCAAACTCTCTAAATGCCTCTGTTTCCTCTTTTGTAAATTAAGTACAATATAACTCCTGCCTAGTTCTCTATGCCAAGGGTTGTTATGAGACTTCAATGTAAAAATATCTAGGAAAGTGGTTTTAAAACTATAAAGTTTTCTATACATGTAAAATGCTAGAAACCTTCAGTTGGTGGGAAAATTTTTGCTTTATAATTTAGCAAGTATAATTTGTTGGAAATACAAAATAAATCTTTTTTCCTCAAACCAAACCTTTACTATGTAAGTTTTGAATGGTGCTTAATGCCATTTTATAAAGGGCCAGAATAGAAACAAAAAGATAAGGATTTCTTTTGTTTGCACTAGTCACGTGACAGGAAAAGATAACACTAAAGATTTTTTTTGCACATGCTGTGATGATATCATGGGAAGTTAAATAATTTTGAAGAGTGTTTTACAAGAGTGCATTATTCAGCTTTTAAGTATACATTGCAATCTAATCAACTTTACCTATACTTCCTAGAGACCACACTTGCCTTGCTGTTATACAAATATGTGGTACAATTTCTACTTCCACAAAACGTAGTTACAGTTTTCCAGGCTATATAATTCCTATATAGATTTTCAGCAAGCATAGTGTTATGAATCTTTGTTTTTGCACATGAAAAAGGAGTTAATGCCTGTGGTTACTTCTACATGTGTATAACTTGAGAAAAAGAAAAAAAGCTGATTTAAAAGTCATGACTTATACATTCAATAAAATAAAAGTACATTTGCCCAACATTATCTATTATTTGTAATTACAAATTATTGGCAGCAACATAAATTTCCACACATGGGAAACTGAATGAATAAATTATGTATACTCACACAATGGAGCATTACATAGCTGGAAAAAAAGAATGAGTTAGATCTCTATAAATTAGCATGGAGTATTTCCAGAAAATACTATTAGTTGAAAAGAGTAAAGTTTTAGCACGCTTTACACATAGCATGCTATCTTTTCTGTAAGAAAGAAAGAAAATAAGAAACTTTTATATATGCTTTTTTCCCCCCCAAAACAAACACAGGATGGATAAATCAGAAACTAATGAAATTGGTTATGCTATTAATTGTTTACCTGAGTTGAATGTGAATGGAGTATAAGAGATGGGAAATGACATGTCTTTGAGAACTTTTTATAGAGTTTGGACTTTTAGAGAAATGTTAACGTTCTAGATCTTTTTAAGTCAAATAAATAAGAATAGGGGGAGGGGGTGGAATAAAACCAGGAACAAATGAACCTAACTAAATTCAAGTGAATAACATAACCACACAGAAGGGAATGATAATATTTTTTTAAAAACTATGTAACTTTCAAATACAGTTCTTTTACTGTATAATCAAGGTCTAAAGATAAAAATATACATAGATACTGAGTTTAAGTTACAAAGATTATTCTTCTCAGTGTGTGGGGTTAGACTAGTGTGTTATAAGTTTGATGAAGAAGAGGCTATTTACATAGTCTCAAATATCCCCTCACAAATTGTTTCTTGATCACAAAAAGAAAATAATAACTTCATAGTGGATTAATCTAGTAAATACTATTTTAACCACATAATGAAAGTAAACATCAATAATGGGACAAACCAACACCATATACCTCTTGACACTCTAGGAAGGATATGATGTCACTTATTTGATGTCACTGTCAAAAATGCATCCTGAATCTAGTCATGAAGAGACATCAGCTAAACCCCAAATAAGAGACAGTCTACAAAACAACTGGCCTATACGCCTCTAAAATGTCAAAATCAGGAAAGACAAAGAAAGGTTGAGGAACTGTTGCAGATTAAAGGAAACTAAAGAGACATGAAACCTAAATGTGATGGTGATCCTGATATGGAGCCTGAACCAGAAAAACAAACAAACAAACAGAGACTTTATTGAAACAATGGGGAAATTTTAATATAGATTGTGAATTAATTAATAGTATTGTATCTATGTTAACTTTCCTACTTTTGACAATTCTACTGTGCATATATAAAGAAAAGTATTAGGAAATACAAAATAAAACTTTATGGATAAAGAGACATGATGTCTGCAAAATTATTCAGGAAAAATGTATATATGACTATATACAGAAAAAGAAGGAATAGATGATAAAACAGGGGAGTGAAATGTTAACTGAAGAGAGTGAGTATAGGGTATGTGGAGTTCTTTGTAGTATTCTTGTAAGTTTTCTGTAAGAATGAAATTATATCAAAATTAAAGTTTTTAGGGTAAATTTTGAAAGTTCACAACTTTAATATTAGAAGCACTTTAGTTATAGGAGAGAATATCTAAATTCAACAGCTATTATGTAAAGTAATCGAGATAAATCAGAGTTCCTGAATTTGAACTATTTGCATAGAAGGGCCTCAGTCTGCACAAAATCTCAAACCTTGACCAGAACAGGTTGGATATTTTCTGTGGATAGTATTAAACACACGTGAAAAAAGGAATATTAATTGACCATGAAGTCACATAATTTGGGGGACCAAATTCAGGCAGAATGAAAATTTAACACAAATTGAACACCTTTGTTATTTTCTCCTTAGTTCCAGGAATGTCAACTACTGTAATACAGCCCCACTTCTCACTTTACCCACAGAGAGCGACAAGATTAATAAACAACATAGTTTAATTTTTGCCTTGTACTTTTTTTCTTTCCTATCCACCTCACTAGATACAGGCAAGATATTTCCACTCGACAGTTATGAGACCCTGGGAAAATTACATTACCTCCCTGGAACTCAGTTTTTCCTCTATAAAATTGGGTTAAAGAATGTTGTATGTAACTTGCAGAACTATTGATATTATAGGAATTATATGGATAAATGCATATGAAAATCCGTTAGTTCTACAACATCTAAGTGATTATTTGAATGACGATAATCAGTATCTATTTTCCCTGTGTTTGGGGCCACTTAAAATTCCATGTTCTGCTCTAAGTTGCAAGAAAAGAAAGATGGCTTATGGGATTTACACATCATTGAATCTAATAGTGGCCTTATTTGGAGCACAGAAAAATGCTTCCTGCAATGAAAGTTTTAACTAGCAGTACTTTGAGATGGGTCTGAAAGAAATATACTTCTAAAACAAGTCCTTTTGGAAGTAGCCACAGCATCTGGCTGACTATACACCATTTATTTGTCTTTCATAAGGTCGTCTACCATCATCTGAATGTACCATAAAATTATAATGTGAAAGTACTTTGTATTTTTCAACACTTGGAAGAAATTTGCCAAGTTACCTCAACCAAACATCTTCATTTTACAAATGAGGAAGATGGCTCTCAGAGAATTGTCACCTAGTTGATAGAAAAATCATAATTTTAATTAAAATATTTCACATCCATTTCCAATGCTGTTCCCACCAAATAATGCTGCCAATACCCAAATAGTAATAAAAGCTGATTCTCTAGAGAAACTGAAGTATATACCTTTTAAAAAACTGTGGTTCAAACTGATGTCATTGCTCATACACAATATTTTATTTGGTTACTCCCAGAATCAGCAACTGAATAGTGGATTTGGAAAAAGTTACGATTGGTATTTTTTTCATTGCTTTATTGCCTCCTTACTATGAATGTATCCACAGATGCCACTAAACCTCTTTGTATTTCATTTCTCCATTTTCAAAGTAAAGAAAGAGTATTTAAGTTAAACGTGCTTCATCCTACTGAAACATAATGCCACATAAACACTAAAAGCATATTTTATTACAATAACTAAAAATTAAATCATCAATATTAAAATAAATTGCATTTTTGGAGGGCAGAGAATTGTCATCTGATTTTTTTTAATGACACTCTTCTAAATATAAAAAAATCTATAATATTTAGGGAGTCAATAGATTTAAACACTTAATGAATTTGTTCATTGTCTATCCTTAGAATTAGTTAGAAATAAAAGACACCATTACAGGAATGGAGATACAAGTGTTTCATCTTTCACAACATCAATAATGTGGATGAATTGTATTTCCTTTAAAAGTTAGAAAATGAAAACGTAATTTATTAAATTACCTTGAAATTTCGTGGCTTTTAAGCACCGTAATGTGATAAGAGTAACTAAAGCCTTATTTACCCATTTTTCTCCCGTAATTAGAGGCCTGAGATAACTAGGCCTGTTGATGGGAACCGGAGCTTGGCCCCAGGCGACACCTGCTCAGGAGGCCTTTCGCCAAGTGGTGCTGAAGGGAGAGGGATGCGTCTTCACCCCCGAGGGGGCAGCACTGGGAGAAGCGGACCGGAGGGAAGACTGGTGGGGCACTGCTTACACGTTGGCACACGGTTTAGGAAGACATACCTATCTCTCCATAACAGTCACCCTGGAGTGAGAAAATCGTATACGGAGCAGACTAAACGCATCTGCATGGCGAGGTGTGACTGGAAGTAGTACAGCCATGTGAGTGACACGTTGCGGTCGCCTGCAGCTTGCCCTGAAGGCAGGTCAGAGAAGCTAAGACAGACATCAGCTACATTGCTGGATGTTAAGAACGCAGTCCATAACAGTACAGTTATTGCCATGCCTCACGTTTACAAATCGCCTGGCTTGAATGTGATCCTGAGGAGAAATACGGTCATTAGTGCTGTCCTGACACTAGAACGTACGCCCCGTGCCGGCAGGGATCTTTGTCTGTTTTGTTCATGAGTGTATAGCAAGTGCCTACAACAGTGCCTGGCATACTTTTTATACTTGATAAATATCTGTTGGTTGATTGAGAGACACTGCAAAACTGTTTCAGAAACCTGAAGTACTTGCTTTGATGTTTCTATTCATCTTTTTGTTTCCCCTAAGAATGGTTCTAAGTCATAGAATGTTTATTCAAATATGTAAAGTTTAATTTGCTATTTCTATTCATCTTTTTGTTTCCCCTAAGAATGGTTCTAAGTCATAGAATGTTTATTCAAATATGTAAAATTTAATTTGACCTTTCTTTTTTTTTTTTTTTTTTTTTGGCCTCGCTGTGCGGCATGCGGGATCTTAGTTCCCCCACCAGGGATCGAACCCGTGCCCCCTGCAGTGGAAGCAGAGCCCTAACCACTGGACCGCCAGGGAATTCCCTAATTTGACTATTAGTAAACACATGCACACTAGTACAAATATCTTTCATCTTGAAAAATCACCCCTGGGCATAAAAGCCAAGCTCTGAGAGAAAGGGCAGTCGGCCACAGGGGTACAGGGGCTGTGGGTCTCTCATGGGGTCAGCCACTAGGGGACAATGTAGGCACATTTGCTGCCAGACCCTCGATAAGGCCAAGAGGGACCTTGATAGAGAGGAAGGAATTCTGCCAAGTTTCACTTCTCCAACTTCTAGTCATGCTGTTGGTAAATTCCTCATGTGAGTCTCACTTCCAAAAGTGAAAACAGAAAAACAGCACCATTATGAGGAGGTCCTTGGCAAAGAAAAAAATCCAGGGAAAGTTGTGAAAATGTCAGTAATCTTGATGGGGATTAAAATGCAGCTCAGTAGATACTGTGTGGCTGTCAGGACACCACGAAAGTACTGACGCTGAATATATTTGACTGAAGATATTCCTGCGAACAAGGCTATAAGTTTCTAGCTGGCAATGAAACTGTGAAATGAATTCAAGGACAAGGAGCTGAGTCAAGTGAATGAAACAGCAAGGAACTGGATTCGGAGTAGTCTGCTGTCACACAAAACCAATAAAAAGAACAGTTCTTCTTTGAGAATTGCATCACCCATAAAACTGCATGTACCAGAATATACAGCAAAAAAGACACAATTGCAACAGCAAATAACCTTTATGTAGATTTTTTAAAATAAGAGGTGAAAGGTTCAGACAGCAGTCTTTTATGATTGACTTCAGTAAATGCAGACCCACTATGAGTTCCTCAAAGTTATCAATATAATAAATTGTAAGTATCTCTAATGAGCTGTTACAATTGAAATGTATTTTTCAGGTCAATCATTTTAACCTAGTAGTTTCTTGACCTGGGTTTCTGAATTTTGAACAATTTAATTCATATCTTTAGTATCCCAAAGAATTTCTATTCATGTTAAATTTGCATGAATTCTAGGTAATTTTAGAAAAGCAATTATTTGCCTTTCATTCAAAAAATACGTAAGTTCTTACTATATAACCAGTACCGTCTGTGTTTGTTAAATGGCAAAACGCCATCTCCATTTTTCTGCCACTTACTGTCTAATTGGCTGATACAAACAAGTAGACGAGAATGTGATAATGGTGGTGCTAAGATGGGGAAGTTCAAGGTATTTTGTTGAAAGCAGGTAGAGGGGTAGATTAAACCATCCTTGGAACAGGAGAAACATTTAGGAAAATTTGTATCTAAGCAGAGTCCTGTTAGGAAGGGGAAGCACACAGAATTCAGATCTGGACGTTCCTCCTGGTAAGTTTCCTCCTCTAAAACACAGGTCTTGGATTAGATTATCTCCATGGCCCCATTCAACCTAACATTTTTATGATTCTCTATTCAATATCAAGGCAAAATTTAATTGGAAAATAGAATTCAGTAACTTTGCTTTATAGACTGATTTTCACAAACCTATTTCTTCAAATTACTTAAATTCTTCATCCCTTAAAGCTAGAGATTTAAAGAAGATAAGGATGGTTCTAATTATGAGACTCAAATACTGATATTTTAGCAAAACAAATATGTAGATAAAGATATTTTATGTACATGAGGTTCCAACTTCTGAAGTTCTCAAACACAGCACAATATTTCTCTAGATGTATCTGCAAGCTCCCATTATTATGTAAATGCTACATAATTTATAATTTTTGACTCTAACATAATCCATTTATAGTATACATAAACTGTCTTTCAAAGTATCTTGTTTTTTACTAATATCACATTTAAAACTCAACTAAATTTCAGTACAAAGCTGCATAGTGGTATTACCACCTTTAAGATCTCTCTCTGGTTTCACATCTCTAACTGCCTGGTGGCCTCTTCCAGTTGGATGTTATAGCAGTCATACATAATTATCAGAGAAAGATTAGAAGGAAATTTAATTTTAATCTACAGACTGGAAATTTTTTAAAAAAGGAACATTTATCCCATGTTCTGAAATTCATTTCTTATTTGTTTCCACTTTTAAGAGACTTAAGATGATGAATTACTCTGTTAGTTCAATTTTTAGCTCTTCCTCCTTTATTTGATTCATTATCAGTCTGAGAAAGCACGTAGTTTGGATAATGACCTTGAGTTTCATATATGGGTTTCATCACTGTTTGATGTTCCTCTTTATTTAAAATTCATTTTAGGGATGAACTCTTCACAGGCACATAGGTGTTTAATAAGTCAGTCAGTGTAATTATTATATTTAACCATAGCCAAGAGTACAATGATTAATTCTGGATATCATAGAACACAAGCCTCCATTACATAGATTTTGATCAAAGCATATGCCCTGAAACAAATGCTACACACAATAAAATTCTAATCAAAGATGGTTTCCTTGTATAACACTGGAAGGATGAAGGACCAGACCTCCTTATTCTTGAATAATTTGTTCAAGGAGCCCCCTGCACCTGCATGACGATGTTAGAGGAACTCGTTTAGTGGTATTCTATAAAGTCTTGTCATCAAGGGAAAGGTTCGCTTTACTTCCCTTGATGTGGTGGTCTGAGGTTTACAGGTTCCTGAACATAAGATTTGACACGATCCTGAAAAAATGGCAAACATTTTCAAAGCACAAGAGTTTTGATATGCTTCAGTTGCCAAGAAATTTATGAACACCCCTATTTTCAGACTTTTTGCTTTTAGATCAGTCTCTAGTGTTTGAGGCAAACCGATTTATTCTAACATAAAAAGATATTGCATAGTAACCAAAACCACTCGATTATTACTTTGGCTTAAAGTGAACATCTTCCTGTGAACAAAACCCCTGAGTTTTAAATGTAATAAATTCAAGTATTGTTTAGATGTATTATATTGCTATGTTTTAAATTTGAAATAACATATTTCAATCAAACCTAAAAATTAATATTAGCATAAAGCAAGACCTAATTACCTGGCAATGTCAGATGAAGTTGGTCCCTACTGGGTGTCAGTTTTTAATGCAACACTTTTTAACTAGGTAGCTGCAGGCTCAGCTCAAGAATAGTCTCCACCTGGTCTTGGTTAGTCAGTTGCACCCATCTAGACCTGAGATGATTCCTTAACTCCAAGTCTTTGGAAAAACAAATATAATTAATTGGAAAGAATAAAAATAAAGGGAGAAGGGTGGGGGGGGGGAGGGATAGTTAGGGAGTTTGGGATTCACATGCACACACTGTTGTATTTAAAATGGATAATCAACAAGGACCAACTGTATAGCACAGGGAACTCTGCTCAATACTATATAACAACCTAAATGGGAAAAGAATTTGAAAAAGAATAGATACATATATATGTATAAGTGAATCACTCTGCTGTACACCTGAAACTATCACAACATTTTTAATCAACTATACTCCAATATAAAATAGAAAGTTAAAAAAAAGAATAAAAAAATTCTATAGTAACATCTGCATGCAGGTTGATTGAAAATAATTAACGACCCCAAGAAGAGAGGGAAGGTTGTTAACCCTCTTCTTGACTAAAGGATGGGTAAATTAATTTTGCCATTTGTGGCTAAAGGCAGGTCCTGATCTTTTTTGGCTTAGTTTTATGTCCTTATTCTGTTTCCTTCTGGAATCAAACAGTGGTCTTCAAGAGCTCCCAAACTCTCTGATGAATATGGTCATCTTTAAGTAGTCGTGTGGTGCAGCCTGCTTGCTCAAGCTCAGTAGAGCTGATTGTTAAATTTTCAGGCATTTAGTGAGCCAAGTTGTAAGAGACATTTTAAAAATTAAGTTATATAAATTTACAATTAGATAAATTATATTAAAATCAAAGGTAATAAGTACTAAAAACTCATCACTCCCCCAATTTTTTTACTATTCCTGTTACCTCTTTTGTATGTGTATCGTGCAAATTTTATATAATGATGTGCTACTGTGAATCTTTTCACAACTCTGCAGTCAGTAACGTCATGTTGGTAGCTTGACATCAGCTGTGGTGGGAGTATATACACCATGGAAATCTGTAAACACTACAAATCAGGACTCCCCTGTCTTCTACCCCAGAACCAGCTGTTAAACATTCACCAGCACACCACCGGTGCCTGCCCACCGAGCCTTCTAAGAGAAGCTATTCTTTGTATTTCCCAGAAACTTCTCCTCCATATGACTCCACCCCTTTCATCCCAGGCACAGCTGATTGGCCCTAGAGTAAGAAACTAACAAAGATAGAAAACATCTGTAAGCTAGACTAAGCCAATACTTTATCTTTAGGTTCTGAACTAGGACTCATAGAGACTGATGGGATTAGCAGCCAAGTCATGTTCACACCAGTATGTTAGAATAAATGTCCTTGACCTCTTACTACGTGGGTCTCGAGAGCTAACCTGGTTACCATACTTTCTTAGATCTCATAGTACCACTGTTCCCGGATTTGATATGGATTTTATCCATAAAATAACTATTTTATTTGAACTAATGCAATTTCTATTCTAGTCCTTGCAAATTAATATGTTTTAAGAAAAACTGTTATAAATTCTTAGTTTCTGATTGCAATATAGAAACTATGTAGATTATAGGGCAGAATATAGAGGCTAAAGCCCTCATTGTGTGACCCAGAGAAGATTCTTTAATTCTTTTCCTCATCAGAAAAAATTAGAGATGTGTACATTTTCATGATTTTTAAGCCCTAAGATTCTACAGAGATGCTTCAGGCCTGGCTGTGGGTGTTGAAAGAGAGGCTTTAAGTGGACAGGATCTGGATCCCCCCCTGTTTTCAACTAGAGACACTCTGCTGTTGTTTACTGGGAATTCTGGACCTTGTTTGAAAATTTTGCTCAGCGCAGTGTTCTGGGTAACACATGCCAATCAGTTGGAGTTGGCAAGAAATGAGACTGGTTTGCCATCCCACTAAGTTTCTGCACATATGTACATGGACTTACCTTATGCTATGCTTGATTTCTCTAATGGTTCCCTCTTGGTGCTGAGCTTTCCATCTGTTCTGAAGGCTGCCCTTCTGTTTGATTATCTGCCCTTAAAGCAATTTCCCATCCAACACCTGACAGTCTGGGGTTAGAGCCAGAGACAAGGGTATATACTGGTTGCACTAGGTCTTACCACCAGATACCTACTGGGTCTGTCCATATGGACATTTCACAGGAGAAAGTGCTACAAGTCAGAGAAGATGAAACACTAGGTTGTGGCTTAAAATACCAAGTTCCTTTTGGTCTTTCCTTACTAAATAAGGAAAATAGCTAATGAGCAGCTTCTTAAGGATTTTCAGGTACTAGAAGACTTTTTAAGATGCTCCTTCATTAAATCTCTTTAGGCTATATCAACGTTATCTACCTTTTCTGTTAGTTTCCAACTCTTCAATCCATTTTTGCTCTTAACTCTTTACAAGCTCTATACATTCCTTTTAAGTCACATAGTTCAGAACTGAGCAAGTTATAACACTACAGTAAATAACACATCATATAAGAACGTTAGGAAGAAAATCTATTTTTTATTTTATATAAACTTTTAATTGAAGTATGACATGCATTAAAAAATATATGCAAATTGTAAATGGATAGCTCTAGGAATTTTCAGAGTGAATACACTTGTTTAACCAGCACCCATATCAAGAAACAGAACATGAACAGAACTCTAGAACCCCCTTTTCCCACTTCGTCACTACCCTCTACCCAAAGAAACCATTATGATTTTTGACACCACATGTATGTATGTATGTGTATATATATATATATATATATATATATATATATATATATGTTGTTTTTGAACATTATAAATAGAATAATACAATTCTTTTGTGTCTGCCTTCTTTGATCCACATGATTGCATGTAGTTGCATTTCAGTAATTTTCATTGCTATATAGCATTCAATTGTGTGAATATAACACAATTAAAAAAAAATCCAGGGCACTATTGATGAACTTATGAATACTTTCTAGTTTCTGGCCAGTTACAAATATTCCTCTATATGTCTTTTGGTGTACATAAGTATTCATTTCTGTTGAGTATTTCACCTAGGATTGACATTGATGGGTCATAGGGCATGCATATGCTAAACTCTAGTAGTGACTGCCAACAGTTTTATAAAGATGATATTATTTGTTTTGTATCCCAAATATCATGCTTGCATAATATATGATCAATATATTATTACTCTGAGGCTATTCTTCCCCAGAAGACAGCTTCTGATGGGCATGGAAGCTTTAATCACTATCAGGCATGAAAACAGAATATGACAATTGAGAAAGGGCTCACATGTTTCAGGCAGGCGGCTTTGCTGTTCCTTGTTTCCCAAATACATAGGAAAAGAGGTCCTGGCTACCAAATGGAGGGTAAAGGCAATAATAAGAATTGAACAGTGAGACACTGTCAGCAAAGACCCTGGAAATTATATAAAATTATATAAAATTATAGAAATCAGATTGGACAGATGTAATGGTCAGAGTAAGATTATCACTGGTCTTGAAGTTAGATAGTTAAATGTGTACAACTGGCAGCTTGGTGGTGTCACCAGTGAGATATGTAAGAATGAATGGAAGGTATCAAGGTCAAATCACTGACCTTTGTCCATGGAGCATGCTGGAATTTGTCAGAGCACAAAAAGAACCAGATGGAAGTGTATTGTTTTAAGGCTCTAAATGTAGCAGGATTATGCCTCTTATTACTATGTAAGAGGATGGCTTCAAATCACAAAACCACAAAATTTGTTTCTGAATCAGCCCTTCTCCGTGACCGCAACTTTTTCTTGCCAACATCTTGCTTGCTCATTTTGCCCTTCCATTTGCATTAATTGCCTTTTAGGATGTGTTGCTTACTTTATCAACTTCTTTAGCATCAGATGAGCTACTTTATTTCCTTGTCTCCTGATTCACATTCCCATCTTGCCTCTCCCCCTCCCCCTCATTACAATAATAAATTCCCTTCTTCATTTAATAAGCATTTGTTGAAGTCCTACTATGTGCCAGCATTTGAGCCAAATAGATGATCTGGCTTCATGAAGCTTAGAAGAATTTGCTTTGACTAAGGGAAGAGGGCAGAGTGCAAACCATTGTCAACTTGTCGTTGGGAGTGGGAGCTAGTCAAAATAGAAAACGATCTGTTTTCTCAGCGCCTTCGATAAATTGGTTTCCATGGCTCTGGATGCTGGAGAATAAAGTTCCAGACTCCTAGTGGCTGGCACTCTGAAGACAAAAGACCAAGAAAAGGATGCAACCCCACAGAACACACCTTTCCCATCACTTTCTCTTTTGATTTTGCCAATTGTCCCCCAAGGAAAACAGCACTGAAGATGGGAACAACTTTCCCAAGAGAGAAGTGGCTTGCTGCAGCCTTACTCTTTGGCTGGTAGCCTCCCTCTGTCAGAATTGAGTAGACCTGTGGGTGGGGAGGCTCATGTGCCCTGATGTAGGGCCTCAGAGATAATTGCTCCTCTTCCAACTAGTCAAGATTCTGGGGCTCAGAGCGAGTACAACTAGATAAGCAGGATTTTTTTAATAGAAGTTCTGTTAAACAGGACATTTGTGCCCAGGCATGACACATATTACACTTAAATTTCACATTTTCAAAATTTAAAAGTCACTCATTTATTTGCAATTTTAAAAGTATTAAAAGGTTAAAATAATTAGTTCATGGGGTGGAATTTTAATTGGGAAGAATAAAGCAATTGTAGGGCAATTATGTGTTTTGAGAAGGGAAATGACGTGAAAAATGCTATGAAGGAAGTATCTATATTTGCTTTACTAATATGCTTGGAGCATTTTGGTTAATTAGGATCATGGGTTCAGAAAGTGATCACCTATTCAATTCCATTATTTTATAGGAAACTGTGGCCTCCAAAGCATTATAGGTTATGCAATTAAGATGTAGCAAAATCGAGAGTCCAGATTTGCCTTCTACTTGATCACTCCACTGATAGTTATGCTTTCCTGAAAAACTGTCTGGCTTAATTCCTGCTGTTGTAAATATTTTTAAATGCTTTAGAGCATTTCTTTTTACTTAGACCATAGTGAACATAAGTGAAATTTTTTTTGAAGGTGTAGGCTCTCACTGTATATTAGGGACATTTTTTGGATATTATTAATAGTAGAATTGACATAAAAGATGAAAGAAATTAGGCTAAATCTATATCGATCTAACATTATTACCTGTAATTTCAAACATTTTTCCAAATTCCTAATATCACGTTTTTTTAAAGAAATAATTTTTCCCTTTGAAAATTAAACTCAAAATACACAGGTATTAAAGGAATCAAGTTATTTTCCTGTAGCTATAGTTACACAGCATCAAAAGTGAGAAGAAAATAATAACTATTCTTAAGGAAATTTAGCTTTTAGAAGAGAGGTACTGAGGAAAGTTAGAATAACCTCTGCATGTAGAGAGACCTTTTATCCAAAGCTTTCTGAGTACTTGGCCAACCTAAACGCAGCACCTCTCATGGCAGAACTTGGTTTCTAGCCAAAGAAATGGCTTGCAGGAGCTACATTGATTTTTTTTTAAACTGGAGAGAAATTATATAGATAGATATGTGAAATCATCTTAGATGGAGAATTTCTGTCATTTTCCTTAACTGTAATACCTTATTGTATTACCTCCCTAATTCTTTTTAAGCTTCTCGGCTTTTAATATGCAGCTAATAAAATTCATCAGTCTGTCCAAGAATTCTGCTATTAGGCCATGTCGGAAATTTATGAGAAAATCCGGAAATTGTATTCAGCTCGGAGTAAACAGTGCCAGAATAAGAACTGTGTTGTAGATCCAGAGAATAAATGCTTCTGTGGGAATTTTCCAGAATTCAGAGAAGACAGAAATTGAAGGAATCTTGGTGATAAAACAAGGAGCTACCACTGAGTCTTCCTTGAGGCACTGGTTATATAAAACCAACAGGCTGAAAGTAAAAGAAATACAGAGATGGCATCCTAAAATAGACACATTTTGTTCATGTTATAGAGGCTTTTTCTGTTTATCACTTTTAGTGGCTTTAAGAAAGGAAAATTCCATTAGCCTATATTAAAACAAGATGTAACTGAGGTGTATCTGATAGATTACTTATAGGCAAGGGGTTAGTGAGGAGTGACAATAGCAGGACCTGGGCCAGAAAATCTCATTTTGTTTGCTTCTGAAAGCCCTTAGTTTTCGTAAGACTTGCTAGGATCTAATCCCCTTGTGACAGCAGCCCGTTTGAGACTAATAAATTTAGTTGTGCACATCCCTAGACGCATAATATTTTAAGGGCTCCTGGAAACATTCCAGAATATAAAGACCAAAGCTAGGTAACTAAGTTACCAAAACTGGGTTCAGGGGCAGGAAACTGATAAGAATGTCATAAACACTTTCTCATAAAGTGTAGCAAACAAACAAGTATAGGAATAACAAAAATAAAAAATGGCACAATACACTTACCGATTATTTATATCAACAACTTCCCCCCAAAAGTAAGTCAGTTCTGTTTTATTGAATTAAGTCACGCCGCTGGTATGGTAATGTTTTTTAAACATATTAACGGTAACTAAAAAACAGCATTAGCCTTCCCCCATCAAAAGACCAGAAGCTGTCATGTAGTCAAAAAAAAAAAATCCTTTTACTTAATTTGCTATTTTTATGACTCGAGCCAAATTTTTATATCTCTTTTTTGTTGTACACCTGAAGATACCGTTCCAAATTATTCCCGACCTCGTATCAGAAGATCAGGATACCGTTAGGGGATGTGACTTTCTTAGAGGGGCATTACCGATGATTCGAGACCCACCCAGCAAAGCAGAGGCGAAGAGTCACGTTAGCGGAGGGGCGCCCGACACCCCCGCCCCCGAGGGCTCGGCTCAGCTCAGCCGACCTGGCTGTCGCCTGCGGTGCTGGGTTCTCGCGCAGTCAGGTGTCGCCCGGGGGAGGCGCATTTATGACCGCGGGGTTGGGCTGGGAACGCGGGGCCGAGGAGCAGCCGGTTGCGCCCCTTCCTCCCCAATCTGTCCCCAGCCAGAGACCCCCGGGTCCCCAGCTGAAGGCCGCCCAGAGGAGACCCCAGACCGCGCAATCGTAGGGGTCGCTCTCGGACAGCGGCGAACCTCCGCGCACCAACTTCTCGCGAGGTTTCGGGCCCCCTCCACCGCCTCGTCCGCCCCCTCCACCGCCTCGTCCGCCCCCTCCTAGCTCCGGTGCGGGCAGCTCCCGCTATGGCTGCGCTGCGGAGGCTTCTGCGGCCGCTGCCTCGGCTCCCGCCTCCGCCCTCGCCTCACCATCCTTTCCCTGGGCCATGCGGGCGGCCTGCGGGCATGGCCCCGGGCCCTCCCGGCCGGCCCTTCTTCTGCCGGGAGGAGGAGGAGGGGGCTGTGGCTGAGGCGGCTTGGAGGCGGCGGCGGCGCTGGGGGGAGCTGAGCATCGCGGCCGCGGCCGGCGGGGGTCTGGTCGGCCTGGTGTGCTACCAGCTGTATGGGGACCCCAGGGCCGACTCCGCGCGGGCGCCGGCCCCCTGGCTCCCCTCCAAGAGCGCGGCCGCAGAGCCGGAGGAACCGCCCCGCGGCCGGGGGCTGCTTCCCATCCCGGTCGCCGCTGCCAAGGAGACGGTATGTGCGTGAGCACCTGCGCGCGCCCGGCCGGCCCGCAGGTGACTCTCGGGGTTAGGACCGCCAGGTGCTACACCTGAGCGCTGGGAGGCACGGTGTGACAGCCGTGCAGGGCGCGCGCGAGACCGGACGTTGGGGGTTGTCGCAGTGTGACTCTGCGGCTACAGATCGGGACGTCCTGTGAGCGAGACCGAAATCTAATAGGCCAGGCAGCCCCAGGTCTGTTCACCCAGGTGTTGGGAAGACGTACATGATGCATCACACGTCTTGATGCATCACATCAGGATCTTAAAGGTTGCTGCAGCCATCACCTATCTACCAAAACCCAAACCCACGACAAAATAACACCAAAAAGCGACGCAGAAGAAGTCAAAGGCATGACAGGCAGAAAGTGGAGGGCCGCATATGTGAGAGAAAGGACTCCCAGGCAGGGCCATGCAACAGCAAATGACGGAGGAGGTCCAGTGCAGTAGGAGCGCACCGAAGGAGGGTCTGAGGTCCCAGAAGCCTCGACATTATTGTATGGAAGTTTATTAGTCCCAAGAAAGGAAATGCCAAAACTGTGTAGCCTCCTTATCATAGGTCAGAAAGAATGAATGAAGATGTCACCAGATTAGAAAAGAAAAAAAAATCATTCCAAAAGAGTTTATTTCTCTAATTTTTCCCCCCACTAAAGCCAGATATTCTTAAGTAGGGACAGTAAGTGAGACGATGGAAAGTAGGGAACTGAATGAAGCTAACTCCTGCAGAGGAACTTCAGATGACAATGTTCAAGTCTCATTATGTAGTTGATAATATAAGGTAAAGGTGAGTGTAAGGCAAGAGTGAGTGAAGGGGCATGAAGTTTTTGTCTTATCAGTATATTTAATAGTCATGTATGACTAGGAAATCATCTAGGGAAATTTTTCTTGCAAGACAAGAAGAGTGTGAGGGGCCTAGATGACAGTACTTTGGAAAAGAGGCAGCTATTCTGTTTCTAACTTTAATGAAATTTATATACCCTTTATTCTTTGCCCAAATACGCAATGGTGATCTGCTGTAAGTGCATCAGTTATTTTGGAGATTGTTGTTGTATTTAGGGCAGGGAATCTATTTTATCGACCTTCTAGCAGCAAATCACACATACATAGCATAAAGTATTTTTATACAATGAATACTTAAAATACTAGCAAATACCCTCAACCTTCATCCCCCAACCACCCCCCCCCCCCCACACACACACACATATTAAGCTTGTGACCTGATTGACCCAAGTCAGAACTTTTAATCAACCATAGTTATCTGGGAACAGATTAGGATGGTAGTGAATGTTCAAATGGTATTTTCTTCTTTTTGAAAATTAATTTTACTTTTAAAGTTGAGAGACAGTATCATGCAGTTTTTGAAAGACCACGCTCAGAAAGCTAGGACTCCGGCTCTACCACTTCCTAGATGTATCATTACCTAATCTCTCAATGCCTGTTTCCTCATCTGTAAATGAGGTTAATAGTGTCTTCCTCATAGAGTTATGAGAGTTAAATGAGTTAATATATTCAAAGGAGTTTGAATGGCACCCCTAGCAGGTAGTGAGCATTCAGTAAATTGGTTTTATTTTTATTTTATTCATTTGTTTACCTATTTATTGTCTATTATTTATTTACTTACATTATTATTGCTTGGTATTTATAAAAATTGCTGTACATTGTTTTAAAAGTCAAATAGTACTGAAATCATGTCTTACCCTTGCCAAGTCTCCAGTAGTACATCCTGATCATTATTCCTTTTTGTATTTTACCTTTTCCCCCCCCGGAAAACTTTTATAATCTTCTTTTTATCCCTGGTGTTTGAAAACTTCACAATAATGAGCGTTAGTGTGGGCATTTTTTCATTTATTGTGCCTTATACTTGAGGGTCCTTTCAATATGGAAATTCACATCTGAAAGTTCTCTATACTTTTCTTGTATTATTTCTTGGACAGTTTCTTCTCTATTTTCTTTTTTTGGAATCTCTATTAGTCTGAAGTTACACCTCCTGACAGATCCTAATTTAATTCAAATTTTAATCTTTCTTAAATTCTAACTTTTTAATCTTTTTGTTAGTTTTTATGAGACATATCCTTGACTTTATCTTCCACCCTTCCTATTAAATATTTTATTTCAGCTATTCTAAGTTTTTAATTCAAAGAACTATTTTTGTGTTCTCTGATGTTCATGTGTTCATTGTATTTTGTTTTATGGCTGCTAAATTTCTCTTTTTATTATAAGGGTATTAATTATAGGGTTTTTAAAAATTGTCTTCTACTCCATGTATTGTGTGGTTTCTTCCAGGTTTTTTTTTTTTTTTTAATTCCTGTTTGATTTTCTAAGCTCTCACTTTCATTTTGGAGGTTTTCCTCACTTATCTATGGTTGTTACCTATCTGGATTTGAGAGCCACTCAGAAGCTCTTTGTACATGGGCATGATTTTTCATTTGCCAACCTGGGCTTTTCATTAGAGTGGCATCCAAATGTCAGTATTTTATAAGTCTTTTTCTCTGGTGTCATTGCACTTCTTCAAAGAATAGGTGAGGTGGGAGGAACAGGAATCTTCTGGGTTCAGGCACAAGTGCACATATGTGTGAGAGCATGTATGCTGGGGGAGTGTCCAGTGATGAACTTACATATTGTTCTCCAATCCTCTCTTCTCATCCCCACCACTTACTCTCCCTCCACAGTAACTTGTGTTCCCTGGGTCTTATCTTTTTGGAGGTCTGCACTGAAAATCAGCTAACTTCCATTTGGTCTCCTCCTCCACAGTACCCAGGTAGCACGTCTGCTCCCCTAGGTCAATTATCACTTCTCCAGCTCTTCAATTTTATAAAAATTTAATGAATTCTCTTGAGTGTTTTAGTCTCCTCTCCTTTTTTCTTTTTTAGTTCTTGTATGTTTACACCTTTTGAAAGATTCATTTACTGGGATTTTAATGTGGTTAAGGGCGGAAGGGGTTCAAAGAGACTCATGAGGTCAATCTGCCATTTGTCAGAAATATTTTAAACCTGTGTTGCCTCCTCATTTATTATGCTTATTTGATTTCCCTGAAGTGGTAGAAGTGATTCCTTTTGATGTTTCAAACTATAGCTAAGAACCTTTGATTTATAAAGCCTCTTCTAAGCTGCATTTTATACTGAACATAAACCTAGCATATAAATTAACCTGTACGTGTTGTGAGAATAACATAAGTGATGGGAATGAACAGCAGTAACCTACAGACATGCAGTTCTGTTACCGTAGCCTTGAAGATTTTTGTTTTAAAGGCACTGCCTCTGAACTTCCTCCAGAAGGCCTTCCCTGACGCTATAGATTTGTTAAAATACCCCTGCTTATCCTGTAGTCCCAGATGATGACTTTTTGCAATTATTTGTTAATTGTCTTCTTAGTCTTTTAAGGAGTGGCATTGTGTTTGTCTTGATCACCTTTATGTCTTCATTGCCTGCTATGGGGCCTAGCCCTGGTAGGCACACGATAAATACTTGTCGAATGAATAAGCCCATGCTAAATATTTACATGGGACATACACATTGAAAAGACACAACCACATTCTGTGAGAGTTAATAGTTTCATATTTTGTTCAGCTAAAGTAGTTATTTATAGCATTAGAAATGGGAAGACATCAGTCAAGGTCAAAATTCCAGGCTTCGGGAGACCAAATCATGTGACATTGTATTTATTTTAATTGTGCAAGTTTGGCTTGCCAAAATTTTTTCAGTAAATGTGGCCTTGAACTTTATTAATGTTATAGAGAGATGTTGACAAGATTCTGTTTCCAACCCTACAGTTTTAACCTTAAAGCATTATTTTTATTAGAGAGAAAATTTGGGTTCTAGAACTGCCTTTCTGGTTCAGGTTCAAAAATTTTAAAATCTACTAGATTGATTAACATACTTTAATCAAGTATTTTACGTATTTTATGTAACGCATGATCTATTTTATGGTTTGATCATCTTAAGAAGCTTTAATCAGTTTAGTTTTACTCTCAAGTGGAAAAGAGAGCAATACTTTTCATCTCTTTTGTATATTTCTATAATAATTGCCAATAATTATGCATTGTTAAGTTTCTTTCACTGTATACCTTTTCTAACCTCTTTTTAAGGCAGCACGTTTTGAGACTTGAGGTAATGCTCATTCTTTCCTAGAATATTGAAGAATTTGCCAGATGTGTAAATGTAGAAGAGTCTTATGAGGGAAGTCACACAGATGTGAAATGGGAGACAGGTTAATTCTGTGTAGAATAACCTTGTTGTATAGGAAGCTAAATTAGGTGACCCCCTCTTTTGGTTTCCTGGTAGAATCTGGTAGATTTATTTGTCACAGGGTAGCCAGGTAAGATGTTGTTGCCTCTTAGGTGAGAATGTTAGCGAGTATGGTTCTCCATATTCTTTAATTAAAAAAATACATGTCAGGCAGTTTGTTTTGTTTTGTTTTGTTTTTTGCCACGCTATGCGGCTTGTGGGATCTTAGTTCCCCGACCAGGGATTGAACCCAGGCCCTCCGCAGTGAGAGCATGGAGTCCTAACCACTGAACCACCAGGGAATTCCCACGTCAAGCAGTTTTTTTTTTTTTTTTTTTTTAATTTATTTATGGCTGTGTTGGGTCTTCGTTTCTGTGCGAGGGCTTTCTCTAGTTGTGGCAAGCGGAGGCCACTCTTCATCGCGGTGCACGGGCCTCTCACTGTCGCGGCCTCTCGTTGCGGAGCACAGGCTCCAGACGCGCAGGCTCAGTAGTTGTGGCTCACGGGCCTAGTTGCTCTGCGGCATGTGGGATCTTCCCAGACCAGGGCTCGAACCCGTATCCCCTGCATTGGCAGGCAGACTCTCAACCACTGCGCCACCAGGGAAGCCCCCCCAAGCAGCTTTTAACAATAATATTTCTTTAGACAAGAGATAGTTATGGCTTTACTAGGAAAATGGCAGTGAAGCACTTGGAAGTTGCTGGATTGGAGAGAGATTCTGGAGGTAGGATCAACAGGATTGGTAGTTGATTGGATTTTAGGGATGAGAGAGATGGAAGAGTCTAGGATGATATTCAGGTTTTTGTCTTGGGTGACTTGGGTGGGTTGTGCAGTATTTCACTGAGACCAGGTCTTCAGGAAAAACAAACAAACAAACAAACAGGTTAGGGGTAGTGGACATGGATGATGAGTTTTTAACTTGCACAGTGGATCAAGGTATCTTTGGACAGCTGAAGGGAAGTTTCCAGCTGGATACATAGGTCAGAAGCTCAGGAGAGAAATCTGTATTATACATACAGATTTGGGAATCATCAAGTGTTAAAAGTCGTAAGAATGGATGATGTTGTTCAGAATATGTAGAACAAGAGAAAAGCACTTAAGGCGAGAGCCCTGGTGAGCATCAGCGTTTTAAAGGACTGACAGAGAAATGGAACTCTGCAAAAAGCCGAGATCCAGACAGAATAAAGAAAGCCAGGAGAGTTGTGGAAGCCAACAAAAGACTGCACTTCAAATAAGAAGTATTCAGTTAGAGTGATCGGTACCAGAGGAGGTCAGCTAAGACGAGAAATGGAAAGTGTTCGACGGTTTTAGCAACAAGGAGGTCATGGGTGATCTCGGTGAGATCTTGAAGGTGAAAATCGGATTATAGTTGGCTAAGTTGAGAGTAAAGGTAAAGAAAAGCTGAGGTGGACAAGGTGAAGTAAGTGCTGACAACCCTTTCATGAATTCGGCCATCAAGAGAAAAAGAGGGCAGTAGCTCAAGGGACATATTTTATTGTAGAATTGATTTTTTTCTTAATGAAAGACCCTTGAATATAATTTAATTGCTGATGGAAAGAAGAGGAACACTAAACCCAAAGGAAATAGAGGATGATTGATTTGCCAAGGACCAAGGTGGAGATGGGAGTTGAAAGTTAAAGCACAGGGAAGAGTTTAATCTTGGATAATAGGAGATGCCATTTCCGGTGTGACAGGAGGAAGGGCTAGGAGGAGGCAGAGAGCATATATGTTTAGTGGGAAGCAGTCGAAGGGGTTCATGCCTGATGGCTTTTATTTTCTGTGAAACAGAAGATGATGTCATCTTCTGGGAGCAAAATAGTAGAAATTTGTGGAGTCACCATGACAGAGATTTGGGGGAGAGTAGAGGATTGACATAGCCACTTAAAAAAAAACTAGAAAACCATGAAACCTTTTAATTTGCTCATGTTTAGTATTTGCAAGTTTAAATGTGAGTTTTTAAATGATAAAATGAGATTTTAACTTGCTCATGAAATGTAGAAGTTTTTCGATGAATATTTTTACGTGGTCACAACTTTTGCTGTTCTAATTCTTGTTTATGTTATCTCTTTTTTTGAGATGTATAAATGTTAGTAATATGATTTAATTAGTACATTTTTACCCATGATGTAATATTTAACTTACATAGGAAATATACCTAACTTATAGTACACTCCAAATTTTATTCTTTTTGTTTAAACTTGATGGGCAAGTTTAAACTGGACAGTACTAATTCTCACTAATACTAATTCTGATTTCCTGTAAGTATGTGCCAAACACTGAGAATTTGAGTAACTTTATTCTGTGTAGTGTAAACACACCCGTGATAGAGAAAAATTTGTTTTAAAAAATTGAACAAGTTTTATTTATGGCATTATGTAGCATTAAAGAAAACACCTAGTCATTTGTATACTAAGTAGGATTTTCTAGACCTGTTGTTTTTTTCATCTTCCTCTTTAAGTAACCCTTTACTCCTTTATCCTTTGATATATTACTAGATTATATAAGCTAAGAAAAATATGGAACTTTAGTGCTGTATCATTTAATTGACTGGCATAGTGTTTGCTCATTACAGAATTATTTTTCCAAATTGGAAAAGTAGAATCCATCTGGGTTTTTTTTTCCCATTCACTAGTTTGCCTTTTAACAATTTTAATACTCAACTCCATCTCTGGAATTTAGAATACAGAAAGTGTATATAAAGGAATTTCAAATAATTCTATTTTTTTCCTGATTTCTGATAAGGATGATATCTATCCAGTTGACACTGTAAGTATCGACTAGGTGAGAGATTTGGGTTTTCCATTTCCCTGGAAGGAATAGAATGAATTGTTCAAATTGCTTGCAGCAATTCAGAGTGAACACTTCCTAACCAGCCCACAGCAGGTTAGAAAGGCTCTTATAGGTTAGGTCCAATTTAAGCTAGCTCCAACCTGTTGAAATTGGTTCTATTCAGATAGAATCATCTAAACTTCTTCCAACCATTTTAACTTTATTCTTACTGATCTAAGGTGGAATGTGGTTTGTAATTCTCCATATACATACAAACACATTCACTCTTGTCCCCAGGAGATTAAGAAAGGTTTTGAGACATTACTGTCATCAAGCTCATGATGGAGTCCTAAGGACAGTAATAGAAAGCTTTTGGACTAGGGTTTGTGGTGATAGGAGATCAGTGTGACTCGAACTTTACCTCCTTTCTGCATTCGATCTTTGTTGTCCTGTGGCTTCCTCCAGACTGCTTGCTATCCAAATAAATGTGTCACATCAGGATTTTATGTCCTTCTAGTAAAGAATACAGTCTTAGTAACCCTTTGGTCTAGTACTGTGCAGCTGTGCTATCACATATGCCTGTCATGCTCTCCTCTGATCTGCTAGCCCCAGTGATTACCTGATCACCGTAAAAGTCAGGTTGGAGTGTTGATTCAAGTCTTTTATAACACAGACTTAATCAAAGTCAAGACATCCTATTTGGGGAGCAATGTTAAAAGTCTGTATTTCATACTTTGATCTAATATTCTAAATTTTATTACTCAAAAGTACAAAAGTGCTATTGTGAACTAAATATTTAGTTATCAAAAATATTACACCTATACATCACCAAATAATTAAATCTAAAACTTATCCTGAATCATTATAGTAGTTATTTAAAATTTTTTATAAAACTGTAGGCAAGGAGGCAAACTTCTCAAGGTTCCTGCCATTTGCTGGCAAATTATAGGAGAATAGCACTTGGTGTCTTTGGTCGTCTACCCACACCCCTCATCTAACAGAATTTGGAACATGGCTAAAGCCATAGATCAGGTTGAACATTGATCTTCAGTAGAATAGTGAAAACTGGGAGCATATGGAAAAGTGAACCAGAGTGGGATTATCTAAGTGTCAGATTTATAAGGGCAGAAGTTACTCAGGTTGTAGGCGTGTATTGTTTGATTAAAGGCTGATAGAGAAGTTCTAGAAACACGTCTTTTCCGTATTTTGGTGATATGTTTTATTCAGGACTTTACTCCGATTCTCTTAGAATCTTACAGAGAAAGTAGCATTCTTAAATGTACTATATAATTCCAGTGTCTGCCACTGTGCTTTCTTAATTGTAGGCAAGTACAGTGGCTCCCTGGGAAGTTTAATTCCTTTGGAAAAACAAGGTATTGGAGAACAAATGGGTCAGTTAGCTAACTTAGAAAAATTGCTGGAGACGCTGTGGTGTTAACTACTGAGTCACTCACAGCACCACATCCTAGTCCAAAGCAATTTGATCTTCACATAGTGTTTAGCTTCTGTGTGGGAAAATACAGATCTTCCTCCCTTGCCTTTCCCTCATGTCCTCCCTCTACAGTGATCTCTGCCCATTGCTGCTTATCATTGCCCTCTACAACAGCTTTAAACAAAGGGATTACAGTGATTATGGAAATAGCACAGGCTGAAATAAGTAAAAGCAAAGTGCAATGAGGAGCAGTTGGCTTGGGGTCAGGAGAAATAAGTCAAAATGATGACTTTGCCTTTACTCACCTGTGCCCTGTATGGCTGAGTCAGCAACCTTTAAGCTGACTTTCCAGGAAGTCTCAAAAAACACTTTTATTTACATTTACTGGCCAAAACTTAGTCAAACGGCCCTATCTAACTGCAACAGAGCTTGAAGAATGTGACCTTGTTCTGTGTGCTATTGGGCCTAGCTAAACATCAGAGTTCTCTTTCTAAGGAAAAACTAGAGAATGAACAATAGGTATATGTCGGTCTTTGTTAGTTGTGAAGTATATTGTGTTGGGAGAATGGCTTTTAAGTGAAATGAAAATGCTCGTAAATAAATTATGGGATGCTCATTTAATAAAATAAATGGTTTAGACTTCTGGTTTTATCCATACAACATGCTGCATAATCTGTCCTAAAAATATTTGAAACATCTTTTTTACATGCCATACCAGGCTTTTAAGAAATTAAAGGAAATTGCCCGCTGCAGGAATAAAGAGGAAGCTGATAACTAGAACAGTGTGACCTGTGGCTTAAGTGGGGGAGCAGTGAGTCATTACTCATGGAATTCTAGGGGTGTGGATTTTAATGCCTGTGTGGGGACAAGACCTTGGGACATTGGAGCTGAGGCACCACCTCCCTAAAGCCAGAGCCCTTATCAACAGAACGGACTAGAAGAAAACCATCCCTGGTCCCGCCAGTACAAGCTGATGACAGGGAGGCCTGACGGTGTCTGCATGGGCTCTAAGTGGAAAAAAGGACTCTCCCGAGAATGTATAAAAATGGTCCCACACTACCTCAAATGGGTTTAGAGTTAGAACTTCTATTACCCATGCAGAAGAAAAAGCTGTTGCAGCTGGCAGAAAGAAATGCAAAACTTCTTTGGAGGGAAATGCTCTGAACACTGGCCACATGTAATTCCTACAGAGAAGGTCTCCAAGAGGATAAGCTCATAATCCAAAGTACAAAGTATATTAAGTTCTATGAAAGAGAGTCAGCAAACTGAGTGATTAGACTCCTGATGATTTAATAATAGGATAATTTGGTTGAGTCTATAAATTAAGTATTTTCAAAATGATTAAAGACATAATGAAAAATCAGTATGAAAAAGAATAGGTGGATTATAATAAAGAATCAAATAGAACTTCTAGAAATGTAAAGTATAGTCTTTGAGGTTGGATAGATTAGGCAACATATAAAATGTAACTGAAAGAGGCAGTTAGTAATCTGGAAGATAATTTGGAGGAACTACACAGAATGTACACACTTTTAAAGAAATGGCAAATACTAAGGAGTGTTTAAGAGACGTGCGAAATAGACTGAAAGGGTCTAAAATTCATCAATTAGGGGTTACAGACTAGGAGAATAGAGAGAATGAGAGGCAGTATTCTAAGAGAAGATAACTGAGCAGTTCTCAGAAAGGAACAAAAACATTAATCCTAAGGTTTAGGAAGCATAAACAGTCCTGAGCAGGATAAATAAAAATAAATCTATATTTAGTCACATTATAGTGAAACTGTAAAATCAAAGATAAAGGGAAAACAGGGCCAGTTTCCTACAAAGGAATGGCAGTTGGCCTGTTGAAGACTAATTTGTGACAACAGATGGAAGCCAGAAGATAGTAGACAATGTCTTCAAAGAGCTAAGAGAAAATAATTGCCAACTTAGATTTTTTTACCTAGGTAAATTATTGTTTAGGAATGAGGATAAAATAAAATCATTTCTTAAAACAGAGAGTTTACCAGTCTCTGATCATCATTGAAGGACCTATTAAAGAGTGAATATTAGGAAGAAATGAACATGAAAAAAAGGTGAAATTCAAGAAGTAACGGTGAATAAAGAAATTGGTAAAAATGGGGTAAGTCTTAAACATTGACTACATATTATGATGATAATTATTATCATTTTGAAAGGAGTTAAACCAAGGTGGATCTCAAATATTGGACAACAGTGATATGCAAGACAGTAGGGCTTGATTGGAGTTTAAGTGTTCTATGCGGGAAACAAAAATAAAATTAGATGCCTACCCCATGCCATAATAATCCAGGTGGATTAGAGTCCTAAATGTGATAAGTAAAACTTTATGATATTTAGAAGAATATATGTGAAAATAAAATTTTGATCCTAGGAGGAGGAGGATTTTCAAAAGAAGGCAAAAAGCACAATGGAAAATACTGCTACCTTTCACTTCATTAAAACAAAAATATCTACTAGAATACAAAGAAGTCTTGGAATGGAAGAAGATACTTAGAATACATAGCACTCGCAAGGAATAAGCATCCAGAATATATAGTGACGATCTACAAATTAGTAAGAAAAACAACACAATAGAAAAATGGACAAAGGGTTTGAACAGGCAATTCAAGAGAAAGATATTCAAAAGACCAGTAAACACATGAAAAGATGCTCAACATCACTAACAATAGGGAAATATAACTACAGTCAAACACTGTTTCTTAATTAGATTGATAAGATTAAAAATAGTGACAATAACTGTGGGCGTTGATGTGGAGCAATAAAAATCCGCATGCTCTGCTAGTAGGGGTACAGATCTTTGGAAAATAGATTGCCATTATGTGTTAAGTTGAAGATTCACATGCCTGTAACTCAGAAATTCTATCTAGGTGTAAACCCTTGACAAACTGAAAGGTGTACAAGGAGACATAGATAACAGTCCTTTTACATGTCCCTGATACTCCATTTCCCATCCCACAACAGCTATTCAGAAACGATGTGTCTATCTCCACCTGCAGCATGTCCTACCTTTGCCCAGGCTCAAGCAAGTGGCTTCCATTCTTTACAGAGGAAATGATCTATCAGAAGTAAATTTGCTCAATTTATTACTTCCTCACAACTAAATTTGCTTTCATCTCACCCTCACTTCTAGTTCCATAGGAAAAATGAATCTTGCTGTGAGACTAGAGAAAAGAGTTTGGAGATCATAAATGGATATTGGCTCTGTGATTTTTTTTTCTCTAGCAGTACCCAGTAGTCCCAGAGACGGAGCAGTTCTGGGTGATGATGTAGGGTGTTTATAGAATTTTGTCCTTGAATTTTGAAATTGGGAAGCCAGAGAGCTTTGAGGCTAAGTTACTAGATGGGCCATTTGCTTGAATGTCTAAGTTCTCTCTGACGTGATTTGGGGTGACAAGGAAAACCATGAATTTTATGTTTCAAAGTCCTCTTTAATAAGTGAGTAGGAATGCCTACAAGTTGCCACTGGCAAGGTAGTATGTGATATAACCAGGGCATATCTGCCTCCATCAGTATCAGTGATTCAGAATTTAAGTATTTGCCAAATATTAGTGTCAAAGTGAAGTTGGTGGCAGAGAAGAGCACAGAGTCTTCATCATTACCAGTGACAAAAAAAAGTAACTGATAAAAGACAGGAGATAGATTCATTCAGTTCCACAAGTATGTTGAACTCTTGGGATTATGTTTAGGACCAAGTTCTACAGATGAAGGGAGATTATTTAAAAAGGAAACATTCTACCCTTGGCCAGGAAAAATCCTTGGATAACTTCTCCTTAATTTTTTGGATATATCACAGTCCTGGAGCATTATTTTTTCCCTGCAATGTACTCTTCTCCAGAAAGAAATACCAGATGAAGTTATCTATTACATACTTTCATTTCCTGCTTACTTCTTGTCAAGGCATTCACATTGTCTCCAAGACCCACAATCAACTTAATATACAGAATCATATTCAAATATGATGTTATTAGAGTAGACTAGTTTGTATTGACAAATGGACCTTCACATTTCAGTGGATCAACCCGATAAAATCTTATATTGTTTATGTAATAATTCTGGGTGGGTGATTGGTTGATCGGAAGACTCCTCCATGTGGTCCTCTTCCATGTAGACATTTAGGGACCCAGACTGATAGTGACTCTGCCATCTTCAACAAGTGGGTTTCAAGGTGTCAACATTCCAGTTAGCCAAAAAGTAGGGTGGGGTGGGTGGGACATGGGGGAACACATATGGGAAGGTTTTATGGGCCAGGCCTGGAAGTGACACATCACTTCCATTCACATTCCATTTCCTAAACTGAGTCACATGGCTACGTCTAAGTGCAAGAGACACTGGGAAATGTACTCTAGCTGCATGCCTAGGAAGATTAATTACTGCATTAATATAATATATTTCTCTACCACCAACTACTTCAAACAGCATACCCTTAGCTTTTCAGTTTTCATTATAAGAACTGATAATTCCCAAGTTTAAACAAGAATTTTAATCAAAAGTATGTATATCACACATAACAACATTATATGCATAGATTTTATACTGTCCTTGGGTAGTCCTCAGTAATCTGTCTGCAAAAATAAATCTTAACTGCCTTGATGAACCTGAAGGTGAATCTGCTTCCTGCCTCAAGCCTTACAGTTCCTTTGTGGTAGGGGAAATTCACTGGCCTTAATCTCCACAGTCACTGCCTCTTTGGACCTGATCTAGAGCCATTTTCCAGATGTGTACTTTGTAATCTGCTGGACACTTATGAGCCTGATATGGTTCCTGCAAATAAACACTGCACAGTTCTGTATTTAGGGCCAGTGAAGAACTTACTCTATTTCCTTGACATGAGCATTTTTCTCTTCTTTTTTGGGTAACTTTCTGGATGGGACTATTTCAGACCTTCTCTTAGATGATGAAACTGAATCGCCAAACAATACTTTCCAAATATAAAAACTTTGCAGCTGGGGCCTCCCTGGTGGCGCAGTGGTTAAGAATCCGCCTGCCAATGCAGGGGACACAAGTTTGAGCCCTGGTCTGGGAAGATCCCACATGTTGCGGAGCAACTAAGCCCGTGCACCACACTACTGAGCCTGAGCTCTAGAGCCCACGAGCCAGAACTACCGAGCCCGCGTGCCTAGAGCCCGTGCTCCACAACAAGAGAAGCCACCACAATGAGAAGTCTGTGCACCACAACAAAGAGTAGCCCCTGCTCCCCGCAACTAGAGAAAAAGCCCACACGCAGCAATGAAGAACCAATGCAGCCAGAAACAAAATAAGTTAAAAATAAATTAAAAAAAAAACTTTACAGCTAATTTAAAGACTACATATTAATTATGCCTTTAAAAATATTTCTCAGATGAGATATGGTGTGTACAGGGGTTGAGTTTTAGGACTCTGCCACTGTCTGTCTCTATAATGATCACTAAGTCATTTCACCTTGCAGGGACATTCTTCTATGAAATGTCATAAGTAGGGATGACTGATGTGAATCTGTAAGGTCTATTTCAGCTATATAGTTTTTTAATCTCAAAATCACTTTACTCTTTCTAATACTTTATTGAGTTATTATTAGTAGTTGCTTTAATTTTGTTCCCATCCCTTAATCCTCTCCAAACTTAGTTTTTAAATCTATTTTATAAATTAAGACATTAGTTTTATAAACTTTGTCCCAGATAATGCCTTTTCGGCTTTCATTTCTGTTAAGTTCAAGTGACATGTAAGTTCTTCCAGAAAATTTAATGCCAGTGTGATGGGAATAAGCTGCCAAAACTCAGTAATATTCCATGATTTTTAAAACTTATTTATCCTTTTCAATATTAATTTCTACAAGTGAAAAATTGATTCATTACTTTTAAATTTTTATACGTTTGTTAGTGCTTCTATTATACTCTCTTTTTAGAGTTATTTTTGCCAAAATTAAAAGATACAGAGAATCATATATACTACTCAGAATTAATAATTCTTACCATTTGGAAATATTTGTTTCTAGTCTTTTTCAGAGATTTAAAACTTACTAAGTATGCTGTCTTTTTTAATAGCAGTATTGAAGAACATTGGCTTTCAATAGAGTTTCTCTTCATTTTTTCAAACTTAGCAATCTTAGCAATAGAAACAGTTGTTAGCAGAGTTATGGTTAAGAGTGTGGTCTGCAGAGTCAGAATACCTAGATTTGAATCTCCGCTTTCACTGAGGAATCTTGCCAAAGCTAAATAATTTTACGTGCTTCGTTTTCCTCATTTGTAAAGTAGGGATAGTAATAGTACCTACATTATAGGATTATTAAGAGGGCTTTAAAAATGCCAGGCACATAGGAAGTTCTTGTAGGTGTTAGCTATTTTTTTTTTTTTTTAATTTGTGGCTAAATAGGGACTTTGTGTATGCAGAGCAGCAGTTACTGTGCCACTTGTCAGATTATTGCCTCAGCTCCAGATCTACCTTTCCTTGCCCTGCTTGTGATGCTGCCGCTGGAAATTGCAAATAATGCTCCTTCTTTGCCGGGAGATTGTGCCAGGGACACTGCAGGCAGAGGAGGCTTCTGGCTCTGGCTCTGGCGTGCCTCTCTTCTGCTTGTTTTGAGGCAGCACTGGGATGCCCCGTGACACTCATCTTCAGGCTCTCCTGTATCAGTCAGGGGCCAGTCAGAAACAGAAACAGTTAAGGTTTAATATAAAGAATTATTAACTCTTTACAGGGGATTAGCTACTAAGAAGGAATCAAAATTAAAAAGAACACCCTAGGGCTGAGAGAGAGTGCCCAAGGAAGGACCAAAGTTGGAAGGCAGCGGCCTCCCTAGGTTGCGATTCAGGCCTCGTTGGAAGAGGTGTGTTCACCACTAGAGCTTTTCCAAGTTGCTGGGCTGAGGCTGGCGGATAGAGAACCAGAAGCAGGGACTGGCAACCTGGAAGCCTCCTGCTGGGGTGCCATTGGACCAATGCTGGCAGACAGGGAACCATGGACCGGAACTGGCCTGCAGGAGACACCGCCCCCCCCACCCCAAGCTGGGATGCAGCAGCCCAAGGCTAGTTGGCGGGTGGGGAATCTCAAGTTGGGACTAGCAAGCAGGAAACCCCCCCACTGGGGTATAGGTAGGTCAAGGAGACTGACAGTGATCTTATTTAATGTTTTTTGTTTGGTTGTTTATAAACGATCCAAAAGACAGGGGACACAGTTAAATCTCCAAATATTCAAGTCCTTCCAGAGAGTAAATTGCCAACTTGATGGGGATGACCTACAAGAACATTTTTAAGGCCTGTATAAGTGAGTAGAGAAAAAGGGCAGATGGGTTGCTCTGTGGTTGGTGTTGTGGAATGAATGTTTTGTGTCTCCCCAAAATTCATATGCTGGAGCCCTAACCCCCAGTGTGGCTGTATTAGGAAATTGGGCCTCCAAGGAAGTAATTAAGGTTAAATGAGGTCATAAGAGTGGGACCCTGATCTGATAGGATTAGTGTCCTTACAAGAAGAGATGCCGGACAGCTTGCCCTCTCTTTCTTTCTATGCCCACACACTGAGGAAAGGCCATATGGGGACATAGAAAGAACGTGGCAATCTACAACCCAGAAAGAGAGCTCGCACCATGACCATGCTGGCACCTTGATCTTGAGCATCTAGTTTCCAGAACAGTGACAAAATAAATTCTGTCACTTAAGCCATCCAGTCTATGATACTTTGTTTTAGCAGCATGTAAGTTCACGGTGATTTATTTAGGGAAAAATAGTCCAAACTATTAATGGTATGTTGTGTTTGTTTCTTTCAGTTGTAATCTAGAAAAACAATTTTGGAGTGATTATGTAGCCAGGCCTAGAAGACAGTGGCTCAGTGCATAGCTAGAGGTTTTGTCATTACGGGTCAGCCATCACTCTCAAGAAATAAATAGAATACCACCTATTGTATAATCTAGGTGTTTGGAGCTGAGTCAGGAAGATTGAGAGAAAGGGAGTAGCGTGTGAGGCAGATGAGAGCCACAAGGAAATGCCAGGCAATTGGAATAGTTTTGTCACCATGGACGTATTTAGAGAACTGCCAACATATAGTGACACAGAGGTACTGAGCTGCCACATTCTATGTGTGGAGCTGAGGTGCCAACGACTATTTCTGGACCCTGCTGATTGATAGAGAGGATACTCTTCATAAACTGATTCTGTTGACCAGGGGAGAAGGAAGTGTGCTCATTTAGTTTTCATTTAATGTTTATGGTTCACGGAGTTAGTATTTATTTGTCCATTTTACAGTGAAAATGCTAAAGTTCAGAAATCTCTTTTTCCCAAGTTTACCTAATTAGGAAGTGTTGAAGCTGGCATTTGAACCTAGGCCTGAAGGATTGTAAAATCCACGCACTTTCATTTCAGTGTACCAAGTTGTGTAACGTGGAAGAACACTGGGTTGGGTGTCCTAACACCTGAGTTCTGGTCCCAGACTCATTTGCTGTCTGTGTGGTCCTGACAAAGTCCTCTCTAGCCTCTAGACTAAGCTAACTCTTTTGTAAAATTGAGTTAATATATGTTCTGTTTGCTTTTTTAAAAATAATACACCAAAAAAAAAAATACACCATTCCACAACTTTTTCTGTCTATGCATATATGAGTATATATGTGTGTATGTATATATATGTGTATGTATCGATATGTACACATATATATGTTTATGTGTCTTTGAAGAATGAACTTTTTAATGGCCACAGACTACTCCATTGATGTGCCATAATTTATTTAACCATTGTCCTGCTGATGGGAATTTTGATTGTTTCTATTTTTTTCACTGTTAGAAGCAGTGCTGCAGTGAATATCCAGGGTTCCTTGTAGATGCAAATGTTAAATTGCTGGGTCCATAGCTATTATATTTTAATAGGCACTGTCAAATTGTTCTTCAAAATGGTTACACTAAGATATACTTTTACCAGCAATAAGTAATGGGCTTCCAATGTTCCCCTTCACTTAATATTGTTAAGTTTAATTGTTTTCCCAATTTGAGTGTGAAAAATGATTTATCATGATTATTATAATTTCCATTTTTCTGGTTACCAGTGAGGTAGAGAATTTTGTGTTTGTTTATAGTTTCCTAGGAATTGCCCATTAATATCCTTTGCCAACTTTTATTTTTTTATTGACTGATTTCTAGGATATGTCAAAATATTAAATCCTGTTCCTACTTTATAGGTCACAAATATTTTTCTCACCTCAGTCCTTTTTAAAATATATTTTACAGGCCTGTAAACTTAAACACATATATCATTTCCTTTTTAACACAAATGTGACCATACTGTACATATTGTTCTTGCCTTTTAAACTGATATTATACTGAGATATTAATATATTTATTATAGGTCTCTTATTCTGGTCTTATATTTGGATACTCTTCCAAGCTATGGATATGCCATAATTTATTTTTAATGTTGTCTATTTCATTTTCAGTTCTTTTTTAAAATCAGACTTGATAGAGGTTTGTCTATTTTATTAAGTCTTTTCAAATACCACTTTTTTGTGTTTACCGTTTTATTGAGGGGGTTGTTATTTATTTCTGCTTTTATCTTTATTGTTTGTTCCCTTCTGTTTTTGTCAAATTTATCTTATCCTCTTTTTTCGCTTCTTGAGTTGAATACATAGTTCATTTATTTTAAATTCTTAATTGTTCTTTAGTAAATACATGTAAGGATATGAATTTTCCTGTGTCAGTAATGGCTTTGACCAAATTATACAGGTGGCTGTTTGTAAGTTCCTAAGTGTCATTTATTTTCAAAAGGCTTGTAATCCCAGTTTTTATTTCTTTTTTAATCCAATAATTGTTTACTTAATGGTGTATCTTAAATTTTCCAAAGTGGCCTTTTTTCTGTCAGTCTTTTGCTATTAAATTTTAGCATTTTTCCATATGCAGCAGGGAATAAGCCTTGAAGGAGTTTGTTTTTTAAAATGGACTATATCCAACTTTTAAAAAGACAATAGACAATAATACTATAATGCATAGCTATGTATGTACTACCAGCTTAAAAAATAAACTATCAACATATATACCTACCCCCATCATAATCCTCTCTTCCCCAAAGAGGTAACCACTGTTCCAAGTTTGATTTTTATCATTCCCATGTAAGTTTTCGTAGTTATATTACAAATGGATGTATCTCTGAATAATATACACTTATTTTGCAATTTAAAAACTTTTACATAAACAGTACCTATCTTTTTATAATTTGTATTTTTAAGATAATGTTTAAGAAATTTATCCATTTTGGTGCTCGCTTCGGCAGCACATATACTAAAATTGGAACGATACAGAGAAGATTAGCATGGCCCCTGCGCAAGGATGACACGCAAATTCGTGAAGCGTTCCATATTTTTTTTAAAGAAAAAAGAAAAAAAAGAAATTTTGACACATGACTTCTAGTTAATTTATTTTCACTCCTGAATAATACTCTACTATATGAATATTTCATTAAACCTGTATTATAACTTTAACATTTTAATCTTATTGATGTTTTAGTGATGACTAATAAATGGTCAGTTTATATATTCTCTGTTTATTAAAATCAAGGTTAATAAGCACATTCTTTGTTTTGTTACTCAGATACTTTTTCTTACTTAGTTTTTCCACTTGACCTATCCATTTCTAGTAGAGAAGTGTTGATATCTCAGCCATGATTGTGAGTTAAATTGCATTCTTTTAACAGTTTTTTCATTCTATTATTTTAAGCTATTTTGTTTGTGTGTGTAATATCTTCTTGGTGAATTTTTCTTTGTCCCATTTAATGCTTTTGGTTCTTAATTCCATGTATTTTCAAACATTCTGGGTAATGTTTGACTCTTGTAAGGAACATTCATAGCTTTTTAAAAAACACAATATGAGACTTGCTCATTTTTAATGAAGGAGTCTAACCCAATCATATTTATTGTAATTATGGACATGTGTGCATTCATTTTTGCTATATTATGTGAGTGTGAGTTATCTCTTTCCCTTATCACCAGACATTAGATTGGTCCTTTTTTCCTTATCATTTCTCTTCCTCTAGTGGTTCGAAAGTTATACATCCTATTTCTAATCTTCAAGTGGTTACATGTAACTTTAACAAAATATATATATTTTAATATATACATCTGAAACTTGAGGACATAAATCAGTATCAGAAAATTTACCATTCCAAAAAAGATGCATCCTTGAACATGTTTTACTGTATTGCCTTCCCCACCCCGCAGTTTCTGAGGTCAGCTACACTGTTAGTACCAGACAATTATTGATTTTTTTAATATTATGCTTTAATTTTTAAGGGAATCATTAACAGTTACAATAAGTTTTACATCCACATTCACTCATTAATTTATTTAGCAAATATTTGAGAGCTTGCTACAAGCCAGAAACTCTTCTAGGCACTTTGGAAACAGAAGTGTACCACTTAAAACAAAAATTCCGGCCTTCATGGAATTTATATTATTGCAGAAGGCTGGAGATAGAAATTTTGGATTTGTCAGTATATTTATAGTATGTAAAGGCTAGATGAGATGATTAAGGGAGTAATTATAGATTCAAAAAGAGAGGAGGTCCAAGGATTGGCCCTAGGACTGGCCGTAGGGCAGTACCAACAGAAGTACCAGGAAGGAACTGCCAGGGGAATAGGAGGAAAATGAGGACCGGGTGGGCTTGGACATCACGAAGAATTATTTCAAGGAAAAGAGAGTTATCAACTGGGTCAGACTTTGTAAGATGAAAACTGAGAATTGACCTCTGGATTTAGCAACACGGAGGTCATCAGTGACCTTGACAAGCAGTGTTGGTGGAGTGGCGGAGGGGAGACCTGCTGAAGCAGAGGAAACCAGAGACAGGAAATGCTGGCAGCTTTCCAGTAGCCCTGCTGTGAAGAGCAGGAGAGAAGTGGTAGGGAGGGGGATGGTGGCTCTGTGGAGAAGTGGGACCGGAAGCCTTCCAGGACGGGAGAAATGTGCATGCGCTGAAGGGAAGGACTCAGCGGAAAAGGGGAAAGTAGTGAGGTAGGAAGGGCAAGGGAGGTTACTGCAGGAGCAGAGCCCTTGAATAGGCAGAAGAGGTGAGATATACACATTAAACCACTGTGATTACTGCCTCCTTAGAGATAATTTCACTTACCGTCCTATCAAATAATGAGATGATATATGTGAAAGTACTTTGTAAACTTGTAAAGAACCCTATATTGTAAGCTAACATAACAATACAAGTGGAGACTTTAAAATAAGTGGTCAGTTACTTTTTTTTTTTTTTCCAATTTGACTGCAGCCAGGGAAGTGCTTATTGACTGGTCTTCAGCTGTGTATATTTCCACATAGACACATTTACTAAGCATCAAAACGTTTCACCTAGAGGACTTTGGGATTTTCCCACACTGAGAATTTGATGTTTAACCTTTTGACCACCCAACAAGCAAAGAAAATGTTACCCCTTTTATCTTCTTAGAAGCTTTTAAATAAGCCTGAAGCCATATGAGAAAGCCAAGTGTAATACTTCCATGAACATCTTTTTAGCTAGAATAAAAACAGATGTGAATAGAATCTCATGCACATCTCATATGATTCTTGCCCAGAAAAGATAAAGATCTAAATTCAAATGTCATTTGCTCTTTAATGTTTTATAAAAATGTTGGTACAGTTGCCAATATCAGGTAGGGCCTAATACCAAATGCTCAACCTCCTACATGAAATTAAATACATGTTTTAATCATTCTTTACTTTAAAAAAATAGTATTGATTTAATTTAAAAAACATATTTTTAAAATAAACTACTAAGGATGAGTAATCAAAATAATTTTGCTTAATACAAATGGTTTTATTTTTCCTTCTTCCATTCTTTATTCTCCTGTCTCTGTTTCTCAGCTGCTAAAAGGTAATGCATTATATGGTGTTTAGATAATTGATATAATTGTTTCAAGTTACCTCTTTAGTGTATTATCAGCTTGTAGGCATCAGTTTCTCTAACTGTCAAGTAGTGAATCCTTTATCTGGCATTTAATCTTGCCTCCCTGGGAAAACCAGACCTTACCACAAAGTAAATTTTCGAATTGCTAACCTGAAGTAACATGAGACCGTGCCTTGGCAGTGAACCTTTGCTTTCTGTTATTCATGGGAAGGATAATGATGTACTCTGTTGCCTGAAGGCCCTAGTTTCACTACCTTAAGAAATAACAGCTAAGTACTAGTTGCAAAGGTCTGAGTTTGGAAATTCCAGAAAAAATAATTGCATTGAGACAATATTTTTTATTTTGGGGGGGAAGATGTAATTTAAAAATGTAAGTTTTATCATTTCTACCATTTCTTAAGCCGCTTATCTTATGGCAGCATGACTTAGAGGATCCACAATTACCTGAAAATGATCATTACTTATTTTTATGACTAAATTATGAATGTTATTTTACAGGTGTGTTTAAAATTTTTATTTCCATGTATATATACATGTATATGTTCCATTTTTGTAAGTAACAAAACTGAGATTAAAGATCTAGAATGTAGACTGTTTTGCAATTTCTCAGTAAAACAGAAGATAGCATTTTCTAGAACTAGAAGGAAGATTCCCTAAACATTTTTAGCAAACTTGAAAAGAATGTTAAGCAATTCCCATAAAATAATTTCCTAAAAAGTGTAAAATGTAATTTCCTAGAAGCTGTAAAATGAAAAGACAATTTTGAAAAAATTTTTAAAAATTTTTTATACAATTTTTAATGGTTACACTCCATTTACAGTTATTGCAAAATACTGGCTCTATTCCCCATGTTGTATAATACATCCTCGTAGCCTGTCTTACACCCAATAGTTTGTACCTCCCACTTCCTAACCTCTATGTTGCCCCTCCCCTCTCTCTCCCCACTGGTAACCACTAGTTTGTTCTCTGCATCTGTGAGACTGCTTCTTTTTTGTTATATTCACTAGTCTGTTGTATTTTTTGGATTCCACATGTAAGTGATATCATACAGTATTTATCTTTGTCTGACTTATTTCACTTAGTATAATGCCCTCCAAGTCCATCCATGTTGCTGCAAGTGGCAAAACTTCATACTTTTTTATGGCTGACTAGTATTCCATTGTGTGTGTGTGTGTGTCTGTGTGTGTGTGTGTGTATGTGTGTATACCACATCTTCTTTATCCATTCCTCTGTCGATGGACACTTAGGTTGCTTCCATATCTTGGCAATTGTAAATAATGCTGCTATGAGCATTGGGGTGCATGTATCCTTTCAAATTAGTATTTTTGGTTTTTGGGGTTATTTTTGGGTTTTTTTTTTTTGGTATATACCCAAGAGTGGAATTGCTGGGTCATATGGTAATTCTATTTTTTGTTTTTTAAGAAACTTTCATACTGTTTTCCTCAGTGGCTGCACCAATTTACATTCCTACCAACAGTGTACGAGGATTCCCTTTTCTCTACGTTCTTGCCAACATTTATTATATGTTTTCTTTTTGATGATAGCCATTGTGACAAGTGTGAGGTGATATCTCATTGTGGTTTTGATTTGCATTTCCCTGATGCTTAGCAATGTTGAGCATTTTTTCATGTGCCTGTTGACCATCTGCATTTCCTCTTTGGAAAACTGTCTATTCAATTCTTCCGCCCATTTTTTATTTGGGTTGTTTGATTTTTTTTGATGTTGAGTTGTGTGAGCTATTTATATATGTTGGATATTAATCCCTTTGGTCATGTCATTTGCAAATATTTTCTCCCATTCAGTAGGTGGTCTTTTCATTTTGTCAGTGGTTTCCTTTGCTGTGCAAAAGCCTTTAAGTTTAATTAGGTCCCATTTGTTTATTTTTGCTTTTATTTCCTTTACTTTAGGAGAGGTACCCAAAAAAATATTGCTACAATTTATATCAGAGAGTGTTCTGCCTATGTTTTCCTCTAGAAGTTTTATAGTATCCAGTCTTACATTTAGGTCTTTAATCCATCTTGAGTTTATTTTTGTATATGGTGTTAGAGAATATTCTAATTTGATTCTTTTATGGTAGCTGTCGAGTTTCCCCAGTACCAATTATTAAAGAGACTGTCTTTTCTCCATTGTATATTCTTGCCTCCTTTGTTGTAGATTAACTGACCTTAAGTGCATGGGTTTATTTCTGGGCTCTCTGTCCTGTTCCATTGATCTATGTGTCTGTTTTTGTGCTAGTACCATACTGTTTTGAATACTGTAGCTTTGTAGTGTAGTCTGATGTCAGGGAGCATGAATTCTCCAGCTCTGTTCTTTTTTCTCAAGGTTGCTTTGGCTGTTCAGGTTCTTTTGTGTTTCCATACAAATTTTAAAATTATTTGTTATAGTTCTTTGAAAAATGCCATTGGTATTTTGATAGGGATTGCATTGAATGTGTAGATTGCCTTGGATAGTATAGTCATTTTAACAATATTGATTCTTCCAGTCCAAGAACATGGTATATCTTTCCATCTGTTTGTGTTGTCTTCAATTTCTTTCATCAGAGTCTTATGGTTTTCAGAATAGAGATCTTTTGCCTCCTTAGGTATGTTTATTGCTAGGTGTTTTATTCTTTTTGATGTGGTGGTAAATGGGATTGTTTCCTTAATTTCTGTTTCTGATACTTCATTATTAGTGTATAGAAATGCAACAGATTTCTGTATATTAATTTTGTATACTGCAACTTTTCCAAATTCATTGATGAGCTCTGGTAGTTTTCTGCTGGTGTCTATAGGATTTTCTATGTATAGTATCATATCATCTGCAAACAGTGACAATTTTACTTCTTCCTTTCTAATTTGGATTCCTTTTATTTCTTTTTCTTCATTGACTGCTGTGGCTAGGACTTCCAAAACCATGTTGAATAAAAGTTGCAAGAGTGGGAATCCTTGTATTGTTCCTGATATTACAGGAAATGCTTTCAGATTTTCACCATTGAGTATAATGTTAGCTGTGGGTTTGTCATATATAGGCCTTATTATGTTGAGGTATGTTCCCTCTATGCCCGCTTTCTGGAGAGTTTTTATCATAAATGGATGTTGAATTTTATCAGAAGCTTTTTCTGCATCTATTGAGATGATTATATGGTTTTTTAATCTTTAATTTGTTAATGTGGTGTATCACATTGATTGATTTGTGGGTATGGAAAAATCCTTGCATCCCTGGAATAAATCCCACTTGATCATGATGTGTGATCCTTTTAATGTATTGTTAGATTCAGTTTGCTAGTATTTTGTTGAGGATTTTTGCATCTATGTTCATCAATGATATTGGCCTTCAGTTTTCTTTGTGATATCTTTGTCTGGTTTTGGTATCAGGATGATGCTGGCCTCATAAAATCTGTACAGAAGTGTTCCTTCCTTTGCAATTTCCTGGAAACAGTAAAATGAAAAGGCAAATGTAAAGTCTCTTCTACCTCTAGATTTCTGTGATTTCATTTTTTGTTATGTTACCTTAAGCTTACAAATAAGATAATTTATGTGCCAACACTGAGATCCATTCAGGGTAGTTGTCAGTAGCAGTTTTGCAAGATCTTTTTGATATAAAAAATTCCATTTTCTTAACAAAATATGCCACATCTAAAAATATTGCACTGATACCTTAACTTAAACTTACAATATCTGTATTTTTCCTGTTCTGTGAAAAATGGTTCTATAAAAAATTTTAACATATCTAATTAGAATATGCCCACTAGAAGCCAAGAAATCATAATTGTATAACATTTAATAGTAATATTTGGAGAGGGCAGACAGCAGAAGCAAGAAGAACTACAATGCTGCAGCCCGTGGAACAAAAACCACATTCACAGAAAGACAGACAAGATGAAAAGGCAGAGGGCTATGTACCAGATGAAGGAACAAGATAAAACCCCAGAAAAACAACTAAATGAAGTGGAGATAGGCAACCTTCCAGAAAACGAATTCAGAATAATGATAGTGAAGGTGATCCAGGACCTCGGAAATAGTATGGAGGCAAAGATCGAGAAGATGTAAGAAACGTTTAACAAAGACCTAGAAGAATTAAAGAACAAAAAAACAGAGATGAACAATACAATAACTGAAATGAAAACTATACTAGAAGGAATCAATAGCAGAATAACTGAGGCAGAAGAAGGGGTAAGTGACCTGGAAGACAGAATGGTGGAATTCACTGCTGTGGAACAGAATAAAGAATGAAAAGAAATGAAGACAGCGTAAGAGACCTCTGGGACAACATTAAATGCAACAACATTCACATTATAGGGGTCCCAGAAGGAGAAGAGAGAGAGAAAGGACCAGAGAAAATATTTGAAGAGATTATAGTCGAAAACTTCCCTAACATGGGAAAGGAAATAACCACCCAAGTCCATTAAGCACATAGAGTCCCAGGCAGGATAAACCCAAGGAGAAACACGCCGAGACACATGGTAATCAAATTGGCAAAAATTAAAGACAAAGAAAAATTATTTAAAGTAGCAAGGGAAAAATGACAAATAACATACAAGGGAACTCCCATAAGGTTAACAGCTGATTTCTCAGCAGAAACTCTACAAACCAGAAGAGAGTGGCATGATATACTTAAAGTGATGAAAGGGAAGAACCTACAACCAAGATTACTCTACCCGACAAGGCTCTCATTCAGATTCGATGGAGAAATCAAAAGCTTTACAGACAAGCAAAAGCTAAGAGAATTCAGCACCACCAAACCAGCTCTACAACAAATGCTAAAGGAACTTCTCTAAGTGGGAAGCAAAGAGAAGAAAAGGACCTACAAAAACAAACCCAAAACAATTAAGAAAATGGTCATAGGAACATACATATCAATAATTACCTTAAACGTGAATGGATTAAATGCTCCAACCAAAAGACACAGGCTTGCTGAATGGATACAAAAACAAGATCCATACATATGCTGTCTACAAGAGACCCACTTCAGACCTAGGGACACATACAGACTGAAAGTGAGGGGAAAAAGATACTCCATGCAAATGGGAATCAAAAGAAAGCTGGAGTAGCAATACTCATATCAGATAAAATAGACTTTAAAATAAAAAATGTTACAAGAGACAAGGAAGCACACTACATAATGGTGAAGGGATCAATCCAAGAAGAAGATATAACAATTATATATGCACCCAATATAGGAGCACCTCAATACATAAGGCAACTGCTAACAGCTATAAAAGAGGAAATCGACAGTAACACAGTAATAGTCGGGGACTTTAACACATCACTTACACCAATGGACAGATCATCCAAAATGCAAATAAATAAGGAAACAGAAGCTTTAAATGACACAATACACCAGATAGATTTAATTGATATTTATAGGACATTCCACCCAAAAACAGCAGATTACACTTTTTTCTCAAGTGCGCACGGAACATTCTCCAGGATAGATCACATCTTGGGTCACAAATCAAGCCTCAGTAAATTTAAGAAAATTGAAATCTTATCAAACATCTTTTCTGACCACAACGCTATGAGATTAGAAGTGAATTACGGGGAAAAAAATGTAAAAACCACAAACACATGGAGGCTAAACAATACGATACTAAATAACCAAGAGATCACTGAAGAAATCTAAGAGGAAATCAGAAAATACCTAGAGACAGATGACAATGAAAACACAATGACCCAAAACCTATGGGATGCAGCAAAAGCAGTTCTAAGAGGGAAGTTTATAGCTATACAAGCCTACCTCAAGAAACAAGAAAAATCTCAAATAAACAATCTAACCTTACACCTAAGGGAACTAGAGAAAGAAGACGAAAGAAAACCCAAAGTTAGCAGGAGAGAAATCATAAAGATCGGAGCAGAAATAAATGAAATAGAAAAAAAGAAAACAGTAGCAAAGATCAATAAAACTAAAAGCTGGTTCTTTGAGAAGATAAACAAAATTGATAAACCATTAGCCACTCATCAAGAAAAAGAGGGAGAGGACTCAAACCAATAAAATTAGAAATGAAAAAGGAGAAGTTACAACAGACACTGCAGAAATACAAAGCATCCTAAGAGACTACTACAAGCAACTGTATGCCAATAAAATGGACAACCTGGAAGAAATGGACAAATTCTTAGAAAGGTATAACCTTCCAAGACTGAACCAGGAAGAAATAGAAAATATGAACAGACCAATCACAAGTAATGAAATTGAAACTGTGATTAGAAATCTTCCAACAAACAAAAGTCCAGGACCAAATGGCTTCACAGGTGAATTCTACCAAATCTTTAGAGAAGAGCTAACACCCAGGCTTCTCAAACTCTTCCAAAAAGTTGCAGAGGAAGGAACACTCCCAAACTCATTCTATGAGGCCAGCATCACCCTGATACCAAAACCAGACAAAGATACTACAAAAAAAGAAAATTACAGACCAATATCACTGATGAATATAGATGCAAAAATCCTCAACAAAATTCTAGGAAACAGAATCCAACAACACATTAAAAGGATCATACACCATGATCAAGTGGGATTTATCCTAGGGATACAAGGATTCTTCAATATATGCAAATCAATCAATGTGATACACCATATTAACAAATTGAAGAATAAAAACCATATGATCATCTCAATAGACACAGAAAAAGCTTTTGACAAAATTCAACACCGATTTATGATAAGAACTCTCCAGAAAGTGGGCATAGAGGGAAACTATTTCAGCATAATAAAGGCCATATATGACAAACCCACAGCAAACATCATTCTCAATGGTGAAAAACTGAAAGCATTTCCTCTAAGATCAGGAACAAGACAAGGATGTCCACTCTCACTGCTATTATTCAACATAGTTTTGGAAGTCCTAGCAATGGCAATGAGAGATGAAAAAGAAATAAACATAATACAAATTGGAAAAGAAGAAGTAAAACTGTCACTGTTTGCAGATGATATGATACTATACATAGAGAATCCTAAGGATGCCACCAGAAAACTACTAGAGCTAATCAATGAATTTGGTAAAGTTGCAGGATACAAAATTAATGCACAGAAATCTCTTGCATTCCTATACACTAATGATGAAAAATCTGAAAGAGAAATTAAGGAAACACTCCCATTTACCATTGCAACAAAAAGAATAAAATACCTAGGAATAAACCTACCTAGGGAGACAAAAGCCTTGTATGCAGAAAACTATAAGACACTGATGAAAGAAATTAAAGATGATACCAACAGATGGGGAGATATACCATGTTCTTGGATTGGAAGAATCAATATTGTGAAAATGACTATACTACCCAAAGCAATCTATAGATTCAATGCAATCCCTATCAAATTACGAATTACAGAACTAGAACAAAAAATCTTAAAATTTGTATGGAGACGCAGAAGACCCTGAATAGCCAAAGGAGTCTTGAGGGAAAAAAACGGAGCTGGAGGAATCAGACTCCCTGACTTCAGACTATACTACAAAGCTACAGTAATCAAGACAATATGGTACTGGCACAAGAACAGAAACATAGATCAATGGAACAAGACAGAAAGCCCAGAGGTAAACCCACGCACCTATGGTCAACTAATCCATGACAAAGGAGGCAAGGATATACAATGGAGAAAGGACAGTCTCTTCAGTAAGTGGTGCTGGAAAACTGGGCAGCTACATGTAAAAGAATGAAATTAGAACACTCCCTAACACCATACACAAAAATAAACTCAAAATGGATTACAGACCTACATGTAAGACCGGGCACTATAAAACTCTTAGAGGAAAACATAGGAAGAACACTCTTTGACATAAATCACAGCAAGATCTTTTTTGATCCACCTCCTAGAGTAATGGAAGTAAAAAAAAAAAAAAACAAATGGGACCTAATGAAACTTCAAAGCTTTTGCACAGTAAAGGAAACCATAAACAAGATGAATAGACAACCCTCAGAATGGGAGAAAATATTTGCAAACGAATCAACGGACAGAGGGTTAATCTACAGAATATACAAACAGCTCATGCAGCTTAATATTAAAAAAACAAACAACCCAATCCAAAAATGGGCAGAAGACCTAAATAGACATTTCTCCAAAGAAGACATACAGATGGCCAAGAAGCACATGAAAAGCTGCTCAACGTCACTAATTATTAGAGAAATGCAAAGAAAACTACAATGAGGTACCACCTCACACCAGTTAGAATGGGCATCATCAGAAAATCTACAAACCACAAATGCTGGAGAGGGTGTGGAGAAAAGGGAACCCTCTTGCACTGTTGGTGGGAATGTAAATTGATACAGCCACTATGGAGAACAGTATGGAGGTTCCTTAAAAAACTAAAAATAGAATTACCATATGATCCAGCAATCCCTCTACTGGGCATATACCCAGAGAAAACCATAATTCAAAAAGACACATGCACCCCAATGTTCATTGCAGCACTATTTACAATAGCCAGGTCATGGAGGCAACCTAAATGCCCATCGACAGATGAATGGATAAAGAAGATGTGGTACATATATACAATGGAATATTACTCAGCCATAAAAAGGAACGAAGTTGGGTCATTTGTTGAGACGTGGATGAATCTAGAGACTGTCATGCAGAGTGAAGTAAGTCAGAAAGAGAAAAACAAATATTGTATATTAACACATATATGTGGAACCTAGAAAAATGGTACAGATGAACCGGTTTGCAGGGCAGAAATTGAGACACAGATGTAGAGAACAAACATATGGACACCAGGGGGGGAAAGCTGCGGGGGGGTGGTGGTGGTGGTGTGATGAGTTGGGAGATTGGGATTGATATGTATACACTGATGTGTATAAAATTGATGACTAAGAAGAACCTGCTGTATAAAAAAAAAATTAAATTAAAAAATTAAAAAAAATATTTGTGAAAATCACACATACTGTAGTTTCATTATTTGAAGTTTGATGATACTTGATTTTCACAATGAATTGTTCTTTATTAATGAAAGAAATGAAGTTCTTAGAATTTAAAATTTAAGTTTATATATATGTATTAATTTTCAGTGAATTTTATATTTTATTTGTTTCTGTTACTTAGAGTTTAGATTTATAGTTTTTAGTTACTTTAGTTGGGTATTTTGAGTAATCTGTCGCCAAATTTAGTGTAGAAATAACGTAGTTTTATAATTATAGAGCAAAAAATTTGAAGACCATGATCTTTTTACCTGTAGATGGCTCAATTCAGTGTTTGTAAATTAAGCTGTAGGACAGTAATTACTATTCAACCTCCCCTAGATAAGGTGGGTAGGTTTGTGGAGGTGGAGCAGAAAACATGTTTATTCTCGACATCTCTCAACAATCAAGATGGAGGACCAGACCCAATGTTTTCTTTATCTCATCGCAGTGTTCTGTGAAAAGGTCAGGAGGTTACAGCAGCATTTGCCAGATTTGGAAGAACAAAGCTGTTGAGAGTGAAAGTGCAGACAGCATTAGATTTCAAGCCAATAGTGGCTGTGTCTAAGACTTTGGAAAGAGAGATACAGTATACAGACAATAAAATGTGTGGGACTGTCAATCTAAGTGAATCACAGCAGTTTAGTATTTCCTGAAAAACTGGTGAAGGTTGTTTAGAAGTGTTACCTCCCATGAGGCTTTTAATCCTATAGATGTTGTTTGTTTTGGAAGTGAATCTCTCCAAGTCTTTGTTAAACATAGTAATTCTAATGTTTTTCTCCCTCATGCTTTATATTCCATGAGTCCTTGATGTTGTCACCCAAAGTTGTTGTGACAGAGACTGCAAGCTCTTGACTGTAGTCTCTTCTCTTCCTCCATAATTGTTAGGATTGTGGATACCCAGTTCTTCATTTGCCATCATCTCTTGCACCTAAGTGTGGCCATGTGACTAAGTTCTCTGTGATTGAATGTGAACAGGAGTGATTTATGCCTCTTCTAGTCCTAGTCGCGTGGACTTCTTCCCTGCCACCGCCCCCCACCGTGGTTGATAGTGGCAGAGTCATTATCACCCTGGGTCTGCCTGACTGTGTGAAGCACAGCTCCCTGATCCCACCCTGACCCCAGTCCTAGCCTGTCTTCTCGGGGCTCCTATGAGAGAGAAATGAACACACTTCTTTTGTGTTTGAGCCATTACATTTGAGGAATTTAGCTTACTCTCTCTAATATAGTGGAGAAAGGATTAGTTGGTGAGAGCCTTAATCACTGAGAAGGGAAATGAATTATTTTTTGATGAAGGTGAATTAACTTTGTTAGCTACGCTTGTCTCGTATATTCTCCTGGTGTGAAAGCTCACCTAACTGCCCACGAGTAGATTCAACCTCACCACGGACATTAAAACCAACAGGAGAATATAAAGCGCTTCAGATCACTGGCTAATTGACCACTTTCAACATTGTTAATGTAACTCATCCCTGTGATTTAGCCCCAGTCTTATGGATTTCTATTTTATCCCTCAGTGACATCATGCCAATTCTCAAGGAGCTCAACTTCTTCCTGAACTCAGGCTCCTCTGACTTGGTCTACTCATCTCTTCTTTGAATAGTGGACTTCAGAGAATTTGCCTGCTGCTTGAACCCCTGTGTATCACTTATATTCTTGGCTAAGGTCCCCAGTCTGGGTCTTGTACTTGGTTCAGGATTTTGCCAAATAAATTGTATGCTACATCTTCTACACCTTTCCTGTTCTGGCTTCTTGCCCCTCCACTGCTGCCCCCTCTTGCAGTCAGTCCTCCATGTAGCATAAAGGATAATCTACCAAATTTGAATCTCTTTCAAATTATATTTATGTTTGTTTTTTTCTCTAATGATAACCAAGCACCTTCTTCTATGTTGTAACTCCCAGTATTCAGTTAAATGTGAAAAGCTATATTCTTCTCTTTCTGGCCTTCCCTAATTCATATACTGATAAAATTCTCACCAGCTATACTGTCCATTTTGTTGTTGTTGTTGTTATTCCTGTAGTCAGAAGCTAGAATTTGTGAATTTTACTGTCCTTTTTGGAAAGATATCATAGAAGCAAAAATTATTCTTTATTGTAGGAGAAAATTGGTAATGTATAACTGAAAGAAGGCAACAGAAGTAATATATACCTAGTATCAGTAATTACTTTAAAAAGTTAAGTACGTGGAACCCTGTTTTAAAATCTAAATATGAAAAAAAGAAAAAATTGAATTATCCAGTTTTTATATGTTGCAGTCACTTGGCAGGAGTGCCTGAGAATTTAGTGCTCCAAATTTTAAGACTTAAGCCAGAAGTTATTAATACTTTTGCCTGAATCTGCGCTTAAGAAGAGATTCATTTTACTGGAATTTTTACTCTATTAAAATAAAAAACAGCCAAAATGAAAAATAAATCCCATAAGGCTTCTTATTACAATAGATAACTTAAACAATTACCAACATTAGTTACGAAGATGGTATGTTTGAACAACTTTGAAAAGATGGATACACCTAGGTTATAGTGTGGTACCTTTCTCACTAAAGCTTTAGGTTCTCTTTTATTATCTCAGTCTAGATTCCCAGCTTGGGATCAGAAGCCTCTCTTCTGGTTGTCCTTCACTGCCACCTGACCCACACTCAGTATCCCTTTGGCTGTTTATTATCCGGTTGCCAATTATCTTTTCATCCATAAGCATTCATTCATTCATGCAATAAACATTTACCAAGCCTCTTAGATATGCCAGGCACTATGTTAATCATATGTAGACAGGTAATTGCAACACAGTATGAATGGGGAGGAAAGAGTACAAGCGATAGAGTAGTATGATATATAAAGGAAATAGCTAGGATTTATCCAAGGTACAGGGTTAACTCTCAGGGAAGGTGTATTGTCAAAGTCTAAGATACGTTAATACAAGGGATGTGATTAAGTAGGATTGATTTGGAGTAGCATCTTATATAGTAGAGAGGGTGTGGCAGCAGAAGGTTTTCTTGCAGGTCGCTTTCCTAAGAGTCTGAGTAAAAGAATCACATAGACCATTTGATATGGAGCAAAGATTCATCTCCTTGGCAATAGCTAGAAAGGTATCAGGGCTCACCTCCGGAGAAACTGAAAAGCTGAGCAGGAAACGGAAGTTGATGTAAAATATTCCTGGAGCTGGCCATTGCTCAGAGACCAGTACAGTTCCCGGAGCTCATTCCAGGCATAGAGTGAAGTTAGACTCATTCTTGTTTTTATCAACAGGCTATGACTAGACTTTGGTTAGGATTAGCTTAGTTGGTTTCATAAAGTCCTAGCAGTGGACAACCACTGAATTTGTTGATAACTAGCGGATCTCTATAGCAGAGAGAGTCTAGAATGAGGCATCAGGGAGACCTGGTAAGTAGCAGCTTAATACCAAGCACTGGAGTGGGGAGCTTAGCATGTACTGTAGTTCCAGGGGAGCTACTGAAGGATCAGGAGAAGGTCTCAGGCACAGGTAGGAAATCAGGTACTGGAACTGGGAAATAAAGGATGGATTCTGATGATAGGAATCAAATCAGGAGCTCAGTTCCTGGACCCAGAACAAGACAGACACCACCACCCAAATCTCTGGCCTTAAAATCTTTGGACACCTCCAACTTGAGACAGGATTGGTTCCAGAGACTGATGTGAAGCAACCACAAATAGTCCTTAAGTATCTTCAACCTCAGATGGTGAGAGGAAGGGGGAGTCAAGGACACTATTTCAGTATCAGAGTTCTCACAGTAAAGACTCTGGTTCTTACAAAAACCAGGGAAAACTTGAATTCAAGGTACAAATAATATTAATTGAATTCAATCTCTGTTTTTTTTAACAATGTCTTTTTTTTTTTTTTGGCTGCGTTGGGTCTTCGTTGCTGCGCATGGGCTTTCTCTAGTTGCGGTGAGCGGGGGCTGCTCTTCATTGCAGCGCACTGGCTTCTCATTGCGGTGGCTTCTCTTGTTGTGGAGCATGGTATCTAGGCACATGGGCTTCAGTAGTTGTGGCACGCAGACTCAGTAGTTGTGGCTCGTGGGCTCTAGAGTGCAGGCTCAGTAGTTGTGGCGCATGGGCTTAGTTGCTCTGCAGCATGTGGGATTTTCCCAGACCAGGGATCAAACCCGTGTCCCCTGCATTGGCAGGCAGATTCTTAACCACTGCGCCACCAGGGAAGTCCCGAATTCAATCTCTTAAGAAGTTTTAATTAGAGCAAAATTTTTAAATCGATAATTAATAAACTCCATGGTTTGATGTTCTACTTATTGCCTGACAAAAATTAGTTTCAGTCTTCCTGCATTTAAGAGCTTCCTCAATGTGTCTGCTGATAATAACAAAAACTAAACAAAAAACAAAGAAAGAAGGCAAGAGTACATGCAGAAAAAGGATTTCACCTTATAAAGTAGGCCATTTTAAAGAGGCACCTACAGGAAAAAAATGGAACGTGGAAACTTTGTGTTGTGTTTACTTTGGAGAGAGTACTTCTTAGAAGCTAAACTAGCTGGTCTTCAGCTCCATCTGTACTTCTACTGCCCTCCAGCTTCTTAGAGGCTATTTCTTCTTCTAGCCATTATAAGCCTACAGGTTTTCTCTTTACTTTTTCTTAACGATTTAAAGGCTGTCACTTCCTCAACTTCCCAAGTATTTGTTTTTTAATTTGACTGTCAACCTATAGAAATTAAGAATTTTTCTTAAATGAACATGACTTGTATAACACCTGTCAGTCTCTTCCCTGTGGTTCACAAATGGTCTAGTTATACTTTACCACTTTTGAAAGGCTTATTTTTTAGGTACATAATATTGGATTTATAATAAAGATTTACATTTTAGCAATTAATGTCTTAACAACTAAATGGATATAATTCAGGCTTTTTGCTTTCTGGTTAATTTTCCCACTCACCTTAGGTACATTATACTTATTGATGACTTTTAACTATATTGGCAATTTATGATGTAAAAAGTATAATTTACTGAAACTACATATTATGAAAGATGTTTAGGTTAATTTTAGGTTTTAGAAATTAACTTTTAAAAGATATATTGGAGACTTTATATATATATATATATATATATATATATATATATATATTTTTTTTTTTTTTTTTGGCCTTGCTGCACGGCATGCGGGATCTTAGTTCCCTGACCAGGGATTGAACCTGGGCCCACTGCAATGGAAGGGCAGAGTCCTAAGGGAATTCCCAAGATATACTGGATTTAGATGAGCAAAAAAGGTATTAAAGTAGATCGGCCAGTGAATACAGGTGTAATTAACCTGCTCCTTGTAATATAAGGATTATACCTACAGATTCAGGCCAGTATGCTCGAGGGAAATGGTTGTATTTGTTTTTTGAAAGGCTCAGATCATTAACATGATACAAGATCGTTGTCATGGCCAAGAGGATTAGAAAACCAGTTTGAGTATCATTTTCTACCTTTATTTATTGGTTCTTGTTTCTGAGTGTTCATAGTAGTGATGTTAAAATAACTTAAGAAGGTTTAGATTTTTTAAACTTTGGAAAGTTCAAACGCAAAGCTGAATCTTTTAAAGGTCTGAGTTCCTTCTGACCTTTGGTGGTCTACTGGCCTGAAGCTGTCCGTTTTCTCAGAGATTCTAGTCGGTCAGGTCAGGTGTCCTCAGCTGGCCTTCATGGACCACGGCTCCTTGTCAACCTCCAAAACACTGTAAAGTTTAACTTGGTTAGAACTCTACCACAGTAAAAAAAAAAATTATTCTTCATCTGTGCCATTAGAGCATTCATTAAGAAAATAGTCTGTTCATAAACTGCAGAGAAAGAGGCATGTAGACAACTGAAAGGTTTGAAAGTAGTTAGACATAATTAAACCAAGCTTATTTACATTTGTCCCTAAAATAGTTTTAGATAAAGTTATCTACCAATTGACTAATTATTTTATAATTAATTCATTTGTATGTAGTAGGCACACACCAAGTGTCTGCTGAATGAATGAATTCACATTAGCTCAGTAGTTGATGTTAAATATTCATCTTGGAAACCAAAAATAGTTAAAAGATAATGTAAATAGTATAGAATTTTGTCCAATTCCTTTTGAGTTTTTGTTCGGGGATTTCTGTTTATGCTTCTACTTGCCCAACACATTTTAATTTTTGTTAGGGGACCACATTTATGTTGTTATTCTGGTAGAAAGGTAAAAAAACAAGAGGACCAAATGATCTCTAAAGACCATTCTAATTATAAACTCATTTATTTTCAGTGACCAAAGGAGACTAGGTAAACACCCATTCCTGATTTAAGGTGGAAGATAATTTTCAAAACCAATAGTAAACATTGCATTTAATGGCAATTCATTAAAAGCATTCTCTGCAAACTATGGAACAAGACAAGAATGCTTAATATTCCTGATATTATTCAACATCATTTTTAGAAACTTAAACCTTTAGTAATTAAGACAATGAAGATGAGGTTTAAATATTAAAAAGTAAAAGTTACAACTCTTACTATTTTGAAAGAACTTATGATTATCTACCTAGAAAATCCAAGAAAAAAGTTATTAAGATTAATGAAGGAATTTAGTAAGGTTAGTTGGATACAAAGCAAATTACTAGTCAGTAGCTTTCCCATTCATCAGAAATAACCAACTGAAAATGTAATAGCAATAAAAGGTTCCATTCACAATTACACAGAAACTATGAAATGTATAAGTAAATCTACCAAAATTATTTTAAAACTTATATGAGAAAACTGTAAAACTTTACTGAAAGATGTAGTTGAAGACCTGAATAAATAGACATCCGTGTTCCCAGTTGGGAAAAATCAAGTCATCCTAAATTACACCAAAATTCAATGTCCTCCCAAACAAAATATCAGTGGGATTTTTTTTTTTTTTTTTTTGGCCACGCTGCATGGCATGTGGGATCTTAGTTCCCTGACCACGCCCCCTGCATTGGAATTGTGGTCTTAACCACTGGACTGCAGGGAAGTCCCTCAGTGGGGTTTTTAAAACAGAATTTGACATCTTAATTTCACAGTTCACTTAGAAGAAAAAATTGCATATCAATCAGCACAAATATTTTTAAAAGATTGACAGTAAGATAGAGTCTTGCTTTACCTAATGTCAGAAACATAATCAAAAGCTATAGCAATTAAAGCAGTATGGCATTTGAGTACGAACAGGCAAATCAGTCAGTGTAAGAGAACAGAAAGTGTAAAAACCAACCCAGGGACTTCCCTGGTGGCGCAGTGGTTGGGAGTCCACCTACCAATGCAGGGAACACAGGTTCGATCCCTGGTCCAGGAGGATCCCACATGCCGCAGAGCAACTAAGCCTGTGTGCTCACCTCAACTAGAGAAAGCCCGAGCGCAGCAACGAAGACCCAACAGCAGACAAAAATTTAAATTAATTAATTAATTAATTTAAAAAAAACCAACCCAAGTATTGATTTCCTGTTCTGTTCTCTATCCCATCCCATCCTCCAGCCAGATGAGCTCAGTCCTCCCAGTTGATGATAACTCGACTGTTCTAAGATCAGGCCAGTTTACTGTGATCTCATGAGAAAATTGTTTTTTACTTTCTACAAGTCCATGGTTCATTTGAGCAGTTCCCGGGTGTATTATTACACTATGTGATTTATTACACTACATTGATCAGAGGCAATGGAGGAGGCAACACAACTGCAGTAGCAGGAAGCCCATTTAAGCACCAAGGCTTTGGTTATCTCTTTTTTATGTAAATCCTATTCTTCCCTTTTAGGATATTTATTTTTTTGTCTGGGGCACAAACCATTCCCAAACTCCTCCCCACACCTTCTTTTAAGGTGATAAACAGACCAGTAGGCACCTAGTGCCATTATCAAAAATGATGGGTACTTTTGCTAAGGCAACAAGAGGTAGAACTCATACATACAGTGGAGTTTTAATGACAACCTTGAACTCAGATTTCTTCTGATACCGTTCCTTGGGTGTTTAAAGAATACAAATTGTTCCACAGTTCTGCCTTTTTTTTTTCTTTTCTTTCTCTTAATATAGGATGGATTAGAGGCAAAAACCATAGTCCATTACTGTAAAATTTTAGGGAAGCAGTGAATGCTTAAACAAAGGTAGTAACAGTGGGTGGATGTGAGAAATTAGAGAGAGAACCACAGGCTTCATTAATTGATTGTTAGTAGACATTAAGGAGAAAGGAGTTGTCAGCATCAGCTCACAGGTGGATCAGATTCCCAGCTGCAGCGGTCAAGCAGCTTTGGCCTGCTGGGACTGGGCTTAAGGAAGGAAAGTTTGATGAGAAAACACAGGCACCTCATGAGCAGTAATGGCAGCACCAGGTAAGGGCAGAAGTCACAGATCAAGTCCATATTAGGTCATAGGAGATAGGCAAAAATTGTGGTTCCGGACGTTAGATTGAAACATGACTTCAGATTGTGGTGCAGAAACAGTGAGTGCTCCCCACTCAGTGGTCCTCCAGGAAATTCAGTGGAGATGAGTCATGGTTGATTGGGGCCACCTAGATCCAAGGAAATGGCTTAGCAAGAAGAAAGCAGGAGAGTAAACTGTGGTCACAGACAGTATTGGTTTCCCTGCCCAAAGAGGAAGAAGAAACCGCTGGGATATATATGCAGAAGGGGACTTAAGATGGTAGATTGATCCCTGAGGAATATTCAGGGAGGAGTGTTCAGGGAGATTATCGCTTGTTATTGACACTGAGTGATTGAGTGTCTCCTTACCCATGGTGGAGCCAAAATAACTTCCCAATACAAATGGATTACCTGAGTATTGCTATTAATATACTGCTGAGCTAGCTTATGTCTGGTACCAGGTTGCTTTATCTTTCTAAAGCACCATTTTCTTTGTGTCACTGTTCCACTTAAGAATCTCCTGAAGCCATTTGCTTTCTGTCAGATTAAATCCTGGTGCTTTAGTCTTGCCTTCAGAAATTGGTATCAGTTTACCTACCCTTTTACATGAATGCAAATGTTCTGTTCCGGGAAGACTATTACCATCTTCAAATATGCCATGTAAACCTAGAATGCTCATATCTCTTCCTGACATTAAAATTCATATTTTCTTCTTCCTGAAGCCTTCATATTAACCTCAATCTATTGTGCTTTTCTTCTATTTACTCTAACTTGACTTATTCTCTTTTCCATGTTTGTACCTTTTGTCTCTCCAAGTAGTATTTTGTCCCTCCATATAGATTGTATATTCCTTAAGGGCTGAGATTGTAGATTCTCCCTATTAATATGATTCTCCCTATTTATACATGCCACTAAAAAATGGCATTAAAATTTTTCTTTTTAATTTTTTATTTGACTACTTCTGTAATGTTTTGAAAAGTCTTAGTCTTCAGAACAGTGGGAAAAGATTACTCATTTGCCTGGCTTTTCATTTAGTAAGGTGTAACTTAGAAATACAAAATGTCGTTTCCTTACTGAAAGTTCTTATGGTTTGTTTGATAAAACTTCTCAAAATATTAGATGTTTAAATAATTTTGACAATTTGTACATAATTTGCATAGTGACTTAGTAGACATAGAAGAGACAATAAAGAGATTAAGCTTGTCATCCTAAATAAGAATTTTTTTCTGGTATAAAATAATTTTTTATGAAATGTGTGAAAATACAATTTTTATATTGTTGCTAGTCATGTAAATTGCTATAAACTCCCTGGAGGCAGTTTGATAATATGTATGAAATGATTTTGTTTGACCAATCAAGTTTACTCCTAGGAGTTTACCCCAAGGAACTACTTGTAGATATATTTAAATATTTTCAAGGCTGGTCGTTATAACATTGTTTTATAATAGTAAAGTACTATGAATTACCTAAATAGTCAACCAGTTAGAATTCATTAATTGTGTTAGGCTACAAACATTTACCATTAAATATTATATAGTTACTAAAAATGGTCTACTAGACTATTTAGTGACATGGAAAAATGACACATGATATATTAACACATTATTGACTGGATGATTTTGTAGCCATAATACGTCTCTGGTCAAAAATGCGTTAATAAGTAAAAAGGATCAGATTACTGAACAGCATAGTATAACCCCAATTTTTTGCCAAAAAAGAAAACAAAAACAATTATGTCTATAAAATTTTAAATTCTGTCTTCTAAATTATATGTAGTAACTATGGAATCAGGAAAAAATCATTTTATTAAAAAATTTGTTATAGTTCAGAGAGAAAATAAATAATAGTGAGAAATTATTTATCTACAAGGAAAGATCTTTAAGTAAGACAAAAGGAGATCCCCTTCCCCCCATATACACACACTCTTGATTCTGCTCATCTTAACCTTAGGTAGAATTCAGAGTGAACCTTGGTGGTAACTCTACTGTAGTGATCTAGACTTAGCAACTTCAGTTCGAATCTAAGCTCTACCACTAAGTGGTTTCCTTAGTGGTCGCCATGAACAGCCTATCAGGCTTTCCCTTTCTTCTTTTAGAAGATTAATAGACTACAATGAAAAGAGTTCTGATTAAATAAATAAGCCTATATAGAGAGTACATAGTAGGCATTCAGCAAGTGTTGGTGTTCCTTCTGAAGAAACTACTAGGTCAGAAATTTAATGTTCTCTGAGACTGAAACTGAAGAAATAAATCACAGGTCCTTCAAAGTGCCAGTGTAAAGTCTTCAGAACCTTAATGATATTCATTGTAGGATCTTTTGAACATTAGTTCATTGTATTCATCTGGGTAATTATTTATAATATGATTAAGTTCTCCAGAAGACAATATTTTCACGCTTTTTCATTTATTCTGTTAATTCACTATCAACATAATTGAAAACATTTATCTTCTAAAAGGAGGTGTTACTTCACACAGTCCAGACTTACTTGCTTTCTTTACTTTAGGTTGCTGTTGGCAGAACAGACATTGAAGACCTAGATCTCTATGCAACATCTCGGGAAAAGCGATTTCGTTTGTTTGCGACTGTAGAATGTGAAGGGCAGTTATTCATGACTCCATATGATTTTATTTTGGCTGTTACAACAGATGAGCCCAAATGTAAGTATATTTCTTCAGTTATCTCAATAATTTTATAAGATTTTTCTCTTGTCTCTAGTTTGTAAAAATGTGGAGCAGTATAAGTTTTCAGAACAACTAAGCAAGCAATGTGGTGTTTCAAAAGATACTATGCTCTACAATGTTACCAGACTAATATTTCTTATCAACTCCTACTGGTATCTTTTCTGTTTTCAGAAATTTCTATTGTTTCCTCTTTCTCAGTACATCCAACTAAACACTACCTTACTCTTTATAATAGGTTCTTACTCTGCCAAGTCAGTTCTTATATCCAGTCTAAACAGAATAACTCAGAGGGCTGGCTCCAGTTACACCTGGACAAAAATTCTTACCATATCTCTTCTGAATATGTCATGGCTCCTGCAGTGTAAATATAAGTTAATTGTTTTTCACCTTTCCATGTGTTAGAGCAGTGGTTCTCAAATTTTGGGGCATTATGTACATTCTTGCAAAGTTACTTTAATGTCTGACTTAATAGAAGCCATCTGGATTCTCATATCTACTTCTGTGTTCAATTTGTTGCAATGTATTGTTTTTCAGGAAGTATCTGAACAAAATCTGCCTCACAACTATAGAAGTAGGAAAAGGGAAGAGTATTTCAGTTGTCTTTTAGATAATTGTAGATATTCTTCTTTGGTACTGTATCAATACTTGGCTAATGGTAGTTTCTTAAAGTTTAGTTGCAGTGTGGACTTTGAAACTTTTTTGTTATCTGTTTTGTTAAAATACATTGGCCTACATTGCACTTCGAATGGATCTTTTTCCCTTATATAATCTTGCAAGATCAACTGGAAAATGTTGTTTTATTAAATTATGCAGATCTTCCAAATGTTGACATATTTCATTACACAATATTTTTTAAAAATCACATTCACTAATATTGTCATAATCTCATCAGAAAAGTTTTTACTTATTGGAAAGCTGTCAAATTCGTGGTGTATACAAGTTTTCCAATATTCTGATTTTTACTTGAAATCTCAAATGTTATCATTAACAACAAATACTGTCAGTTTTCTTTAAGCAAGAAGCAACTTTGTTCATTTGTACAAAAATGTCTGCCAAATACCCAGGTCTCAATAACCATAATTTGTCAGTTATTCTTTCAAGTAAAAATTGGGTTCCATGAAAAAAAGGAACTAGTTCAGTTCACAACTCAAATAATCACAGAGTACTTTTTCTCAAGACAACCATAGTACTCTGGAAGGCAGCAGAAGTGCTTTTATGCACCCTTCCCATTTCATCTCACAGAATATTAAATGACATGTAGTCAAGGACAACTATCAAACGCCAAGCACTGCACTAGGCACTGGAGATACAGTGGTGAGGGGAACGAAAGGTAAATGTTCTCCACCCTCATGGTGCTTGCAGTCTGGTGGAGGAAGCCAACACTGATCAACAAAATTTACATATAAACAACAAATTATAACTCAGTGCCATGAAAGAAAGTTTCTTGATGCTATGAGAGTGTATTTTTGAGAAGTGACCTAGTCAGGTAGCTCAGAGAAATCTTCCTTGGGGAAATAAATATCACCATGAAATATGAATCATAAGAGCTAGCTAGGTAAATGGGAAGTTGGGAGTGGAGAATTTCAGCAGAAGAAACAGCGTGTGCAAGAAGGAGTGTGATACATTTGAGGAGTGGAAAAAAGATCTGGGTGGCTCTAAGTGCAAAGAGCAAGGAGGAATATGGTATGTGGAATATGGGTATGTGGGGTAGGGCCAAATCATTCAGAGTCTGTAAGCTGATATTAAACATTTTTGTTTTTATCCTAAAAGTAATGGAAAATTGTGGTAGTGGTTTAAGCTGCAGGAGAATTTGGTGTATTAAAAAACCAAATTCAACTAAGTAAATTTTAAAGATCTTATTGGCTTTATTCAACGATTCATGAATTGAGCAGCATCCAATCTAGCAGATATAAAGGAGCTCTGAGGAGCTGTACAAAATGAAAGGCCTTTTATAGGCGGAAGGAAGCAGGAACAAGTAAGTTATAATAGGCAAAAAAAAGCAGGTTGGTTATTGTGAGGTCACGTGCCTTCAGGAGATGGTAGGGGTCTATCAGACAGATGACCTAACTGCTGCTGATCAGGTGATTCCTGATGACTGGTTTAAGATTCCATGTGGGAGAAAACTGACACTGTAATTAAGTCTCAGTTGGGTGACATGGGGCTTAGCATAGGCAACTCCATTTTGGGCCTGTTGTCTTGTTTTCAGCAGGTGCCTGCCATGATTATATTGTGTTCTGAAAGATCTCAGGGTGGAGACAGATTACAGAGGTCCAGAGTGGCCATGAGCAGATCAGAGAGGAGAGTCTTGTCCAAGCCTCAAAAGCTTCTAACAATGGTGGCAATGGTAATGATGGAGTAGTGAGTACTAAAGATTTCTGGTTGGCTTAACTGGATGGATGGCAGTAGGGACTGGCGTTAAAGGGAAAAATCACAACTTCAGTTTTGGACATGATGTAGTTAAATGCCTCAGATATGTAAAAGAGGAGATACCAAGGAGGCAGTAGGATCTAGCTCTTGATCATTGATTTCAATTCACTGAAAATCAACGTACCAAATAATTAGTTGTTTGATAATCTGCTTGAAACTGTCAAATGAATGCCTTAAGTTAGGTTAGAACAGTTATAGCCATCTCTTCTTCAGAGATAGAGTTATGGCAAAACCAAACTTAAAATAAATCCTCAAGGTCTAATGGATAGCATGGTGACTGTAGTTGATAATATTGTACAGCATTGTATAATTAAAACTTGCTAAGAGAACAGACCTTAAGCATTCTCAACAACAAAAAAGGTAACTGTGAGGTGAAAGAAAAATGTATAAAAGTTCAAAAAATTCAATCTTCAGTAATTTGACAAATTGGCTACTTCACACATTAGCTTTTAATGAATTAATTTTTGATGCTTTGGATTATTTCCATTGGAGATCGGGGGGAGGACTGGGAAGAGGTATGTGTCTGGGATTCATCTGTACATGATTGGTAATTAGTGCAATGTGTATGGATGAGATTGCCTAGGGAGGTGGCATAGTAGGAGAATAAAGGTGACAGTAGTGATACAAAAGGCTAGAGTTTAAGTAGGGCTCTTTTTCTGGAAAATTTGAAGTCTGTGGTAAGAATTGTATCTCTCTGTGCTTTTTTGGTTCCCGTTCCCTCCCCCACTCCCTCCCCCTTCCTTCAAGAAATATTTATTGAGTACTTACCATGTGCCAGATAACCATATTCTGCCTTGGAATTGGTTGTTTCTGTATTTTTTGTCCTCCTATAATATTGTACGTTTCCTGAGTATAGGGACTTTGTACATAGAAAAGACCCTTATACATAAGTAGGTATATACGTGTTCCATACATTTTTGTTTAATTGTTTTTGTACAGTGTGGATTTTTATATTTATTTTTAGTATAGATTTGATAAAACTATTAATATATCTCTTACAATAGCAAATGGTACTTTTGCATCAAATTCTGTAACTGTTGTCAGACGTATTTGAGAAGTTATCCTTTAAGTAATGCTTACTGATTTAAAATTTCATAGTTTGAAATTTTTTAATTCATTATTTTCTTTATTTTTATCTTCATAATGTATTCACTGGAAGCCTACTGTTGGATTTTTGCTTTTTGGAAATAATTTTAGCTGTGATTCTTTTGATAGATATTCCAAAACTATCACTTGCAGGGAAAAAACTAGTTTCCAGTATAAACACAGGATATTTAACAACCACAAATTAATATCAGTTAATTTCTAACCAACACTTTTAAGACATGATTAAGAACGGTAACTAAAGATCAAGATATTTGTAAAAACTTTTTTAAAACTGTAGGGTTTTAAAAAGAAATATTTACCTCCAAAAAGAAAATATACTTCATAGACTGAATATTAAATCATATACATATCAAAATAGCATATTGAAATTTGACTTGTGTTTAGACCTTGGCATTCATTTATGAGCTTTGAGAACCTGAGTAAGTTATTTAATCTTTTGTTTCTTCATTTATAAAAGTAAAAATAACAGCCTTATGAGGTTTTTTAAGGATTGAATGAGATCAGTTATGTTTAGTGTAATATCTGACATGCAATAAGCACTTAATAAACATTGCTAGCTGTCATTGTCATCATCATCATTATCACCTGAATTCATAACCATTATTTTTAAAAATCTTTAATATAATTTTATGGCAACATCAACAGGCAAATGGTATGCTATGTAAACATTTGCTTAATAATTATAGTTCAAATAAATGTCAATTGAGATACACATCTGATTGTTGATTGTAACTTTGTGTTTGAAATCAAGAAAATTTCTTGTTTTACCCACTTAAATAGAACCTAAGAGGTAAACTGTTCATCTAGAACTAAAATAAGTAACTATTTTCATATAGCTTCAAGTATTATTTAATTTTAATTTAATTTTAAGTTAAAAAATTTCAGACATACATAAAAATATTAAAAATATAATGAAAACATCAACCTATAGCTTAAGAAATAAAATATATCCAAAAGAATGAAGTCCCTCTTCACCTTATATTTATATATGCAGTAACTTATGTGAAATAAGGAATTTAGAAAATCAGAAAATCCTTTGAAGAACAATCTTAATGGCTCTTTAGTTTTATTTTAAAAAAAAGCCAATAATACTGAACATGGTGACATATCCGGCAGAATGAATATGTCTTTTGTGAATAATTTACCCTGGAAATCTCATAAACCCTACAAAACTCAAGAGTGTCTAACTTCCTCTTTTGATAAATAGCTTCTGAACATTGCATAAGAGCATGTGCATGTACTTTTGTACCATTTATTTTTCTTCTTTTCTTACTGCTATATTTCAAAAGCAACAGAATAATAAGTATTATTTACATTGTTGTATTCATTATGTAAAGGAGGATGTCTATGAAGTGAATGTGTAAAGTATTATAATTAAGGTTAAATGCTGAATTCTACCGTATAGACCTGTGATTTTAATCTTGGTTACAATCTTGATTTTAAACTTGATTACATGTTTGCATATAAACTGTCTTGGGTAAAGAAAGGATGTTGTTGCTACATAGAGAAGAAAACTATCTTCGTAAAAATCAGTTTGCCAAATTTTAGAACATAGTTTTTCCCTTTTGATCTTAAAATGACTTATTACATTGCTTAAAAAAGAGAAAGTTAAGCAAAACATGCCTATCTTATAATCTTGAATTTGCCATATTGTTTATGTTAACTATGGTTAACTATATAGAAATGGCCACATTGCCATGTAGAAAAATTATTGGTTGTCATTATTGTAATGTAGCTGAAATAGTTGATATTTACTAGTTCCTAATGCAGCTGTATTGTAGGATTTAATCACATACAAACCTGGAGATAATTCTTGGACAAGCATTAGATATTCACAATGTTCAAATCTGAGCAATATTGACTATGTATTTATTTTAATATTATAAGATTTATAGTGTTTGAGATCTTCAGGGATGTGAGGAGAAATCAGAAAAAGAAAGTGATCTCAGGTATTTTATTCAACTATGACATTCTTAGGGGAGAAGAATGGAAAACAGGCCAAGAGTCTCTCTATCACATTACCTGTTCTCTCCTTGATCTTTTTTTCTCTTTGCCCCTATCCTTCCCCTTCACTCTAGAGAGACCTGACCTTTGAAGTATAATCAGAGATACTAACACAGCAGAGATCATGGGTAACACCTTAAAATTATAATTTCTCTATGTTAATATTTTATATTCTAACATCAGTGTTTAATGAATATCATTGTTTGTGTTTTAAGCCCATAGGATGTTTAACATGGAGTAAGTTAACTTACTTTATAAATCCAGAAATCCCCAAAGTAAGATAATGATTATGGAAAATGTGTTTTCTATTCCACTGATATTATTTAAGTAGTTTATAGTACATGAAACAAATACATAATGTATAACATACATAGGTCTAAATCTTGAGATTAAAAAAAACTTTGCCTTTTAGATATAAAAGTCAGTGTTATGAGTTATGATTGTAGATGGTTACTGAATTTTGATATACATTACATGAGGTATTATCTAATTTTTTATGTTTATTATAGTTGCTAAAACATGGAAGTCACTTTCCAAGCAGGTAGGTTAAAGCTCTTGGTATATGTATGCATGCACACTATTTTATTTTATTAATTTATTTTTAAAATATTTATTTATTTATTTGGCTGCACTGGGTCTTAGCTGTGGCATGTGGGATCAAGTTCCCTGACCAGGGATCAAACCCGGGGCCCCTGCATTGGGAGCATGGAGTCTTAGCCACTGGACCACCAGGAAAGTCCCGCACACTATTTTATATATATATATTTATGTGATATATACGTATATAAATGTGATATGTTCATATATATAAGATATATAAAGGTAAACTCAAAGGAGGTTATTGGCAAATTTTGCTAAATTAAATATTAAAAATTTTGGCACACCAAAAGACAGTGTCAACAGTGTTAAAAGATGTATGACAGATGGGAGAATATGCTTGCAACATATTGGGTTGGCTAAAAAGTTCGTTCGGGTTTTCTTAAGATATGAAAAACCAGAACGAACTTTTTGGCCAACCCATTATTAACAGAAAAGGCTAAGTGTCTTGTAGTCATATAGAACTCCTGTAAATCAATATAAAAAAGATAATAAGAAAATAATGCGCGGACATAGCCAGAAGGGCCAATAAATATATGTAAAGGAGCTCAACCTCACTAGTAATCAGGGATATGCAAATTAGACCAATGATCTGATGCTAGTTCACACCCATTGGATTGTCAGGTTCTAGAAATCTTAACAAAACCAGTAATTAGCAAGGACAAGGAGAAGGAGGAATCCGGTGGGAATGTAAATTGGTATATGCTCTTTTGAGAGAAATTTGGCACTATCTAATGCATATCAAAAATTCTACTTCTAGATACGTTTACAAGAGAAACACTTGTATGCTTATACCAGGAGTCCTAAAAAAATTGTAAACAATATAAATGTCAATCAGTAGAGGAATTAATAAAAGAATGTGAAATAGGCATATGAAGAACAATACAGTAAGATAGAGCTAAGATGAATAAATACGCAAGAGATGTGTGTATCAACATGAATAGACCTAAAAAACATGAGTTTGAGTAAAACAGCAAATTGCAAAATAATATAAACTGGTCTTTCTTAACGTGCAAAGACCTTTTTGGGGGTCCATGGAGTCAAGACTATTTTCATAATAATACTGAGAAGATAACTTGTTCTGTTACTCTCATTCTCTCACAAGTGTACAGTGGAGTTTTCCAGAGGCGGCATGATGAGTGATGACATCATCACTCTGAGAACTAATAGAATATGTGCTTGTGTGTTTTTGTGTTCTAAAAATGTATCATTTCTATTTCCACATGCATTAAATATTGATAGATATAACCTACATAAGTAATATCTCTTTCGGGTAAACAATTTTTAAGAGTATAAAGAGTTACATTTCAGAACTGCTGATATAGACAACTGCTGTGTAGCCATTAAAATGAAAATGAAGAATATTTGGCAGGAAAATATGCTCATGACATATTAATACAAAGAGTAAGTTACAAAACAGTATGCAGAAAATGATTTAATATTTGCAACAAGAATGACAAAAATACTGTATAAATATGCCTAGGTAGAGAATTAGATTAAAAGGAGATTAAATAAAATTTTTAATTGTGGTTCATCCCTGGATTACAATCTGGTTTTATTTTCTGCACTTACTAATTTTCCTATAACATATGTATTACGTATATAATTATAAAAATTGTACTCAGGAAAATTGTATAAAGCCTTTAAAAGGCATCTATAATTCTAGGTAAATGAATTCAATCCAGCAAATATTTATTTAGTCCCTACTTGCAATACTGCAATACAGTTCTGACACAGATCACCCAGAGTTAGCATCAGACCCCACAGATTTAAGGACCCGTTTCCCAAAAAGGTGGCCCTCATTTCAGATGCCAGCTGCGAATCAAGGGATCCCAGACCACCCACGCTGCTGACCAACTGACTACAAATTCAGAGAGTTCCCGCAACTCCCCTCAAGTTTGATAATTTGTTAGACTGACCCATAGAACTCAGGAACGTTCTACACGTAGAATTATAGTTTATAATTATCATTATAAGGGAACAAGTCAAGGCCAGCCAAATGGAGAGACACATACAGCAAGGTATAGGAGGGTTCCAAACACAGCTTCTGTGCCCTCTCCCTGAGGGATCAGGGTATGTCACCCTCCTGGCACACCCATGTGTTCACCAACCTGAAAGCTCCACTGAGTTTGGTGTCCAGAGTTTTTATTGGGGGTTTCATTGCATAGGTGTGATTGATCGAATCATTGGCCACATGGTTGAATTCAATCTCCAGTCCCTTTCCTCTCCCCTCCCCAGGGGTCGGGCTAGCTCAAAGCCCCAACCCTTGAATCACGGGGTTGTTTTTGAAGGTCAGCCCCCCATCCTGAGTCATCTCCTCAGCATAAACTTTGGTGTGATGCGAGGATATAGTCTTCTTCCCAGGAACCAGGGACAAAGGCCAATCAAATTCTTTATCATACAACACTACTACCTATAAGAGACAAAGGTAGGCACTGGGAGTGGGGAGAGAGAGTCCCGCCTGAGTGGAAAACAGTTTTTAATAAAACTTAAAAGTCCCTAGCCTCCACTGCAGTGAACTCTACTCAATACTCTGTTATAACCTATATGGGAAAAGAATCTGAAAAAGAATGGATATATGTATATGTATAACTGACTCACTTTGCTGTACACCTGCAACTAATATAATATTGTAAATCAACTATATGTCAATATAAAAAATCAAATTAAGGAAAAAAAGTCCCTGAAGTTGACACAAAACAAGATTAGTGTGTCAACTGGATGATCTAGACCAGACAAGGAACTAAATTATTACAAAAATAAACTGCTTAGACTCAGCAAGCATCTGGACAGTCATTTACTAGTTGTGTAATCCCGGGTGAGTTACTTATCTTCTTTAAGACACGGTAAAATATGCATAATGAGGATTATTTTTTAGAATTAAATGAGATATGTATTAGCCCATTGCCAAGCATATAGGGGACACTCAGTAAAAGGTAGCTATGATTTTTTTGGTCTTAAATTTTAGCTGAGTTTAAGTAGAAGAAATGAGTTGAATACATGGGAACAGTTAAAATGGAGATGGTGATATTTATATAATAGAGACAGTATAAATGAAAGTATATAAAATGTACTCAAAATATTAATATTTTTTAATCTCCTGCTCTAACAAAAATGTTTATGAGTTTACTATTGCTTAAACATTAAATAGCCTAGCTTCTCATTATTAGTCATATGTGAATTGCTACCCTAGTCAGACACTACTGAGCACCTGGCGGCATCTGTTACCTGCAGTGCGGAAATAACACTGTGAAGGAAATGAGAGCAAGGATTCACAGACAGGCTTCAGGGTGTCTATAAATCCCCTACAAATACCTCTCCTGCCTTTGGCATCCCAGAGATTCCTTATTTGCCTGCTAACCCAGCTCTATAATGAAAAAGATGGTTTATAAATGTCACAGAGCTTTTTTAGGTACAACTACATCAGGAAGGATTTGTCTAAAGTGCTTCTCAAACTTGAATGTGCATAAAAATCACCTGGAGATCCTGTTAAAAATTGATCCTGGTTCAGGAGGCCAGGGATGGGATCTGAGATTCTGCATTTCTAACAAGCTCCCCGGTGATCATGCCTGGGCCATTGGGGAACCACATTTTGAGTAGCAAGAGTCAGATCTGGAAAAGAAGTCATTTCTATTGTTTTTTCAGTATGTTACTTAGCAGAGTAATTTTTCTTTTTTTTTTTTAATAAATTTATTTATTTATTTATTTTTGGCTGCGTTGGGTCTTCATTGCTGCATGCGGGCTTTCTCTAGTTGCGGCTAGCCAGGGCTACTCTTCGTTGCAGTGCGCAGGCTTCTCATTGTCGTGGCTTCTCTTGTTGCGGAGCATGGGCTCTAGGTGTGCAGCTTCAGTAGTTGTGGCATGTGGGCTCAGTAGTTGTGGCACCGGGGCTCAGTAGTTGTGGCTTGCAGGCTCTAGAGCTCAGGCCCAGTAGCTGTGGCACACAGGCTTAGTTACTCCGCAGCATGTGGGATCTTCCCAGACCAGGGCTCGTACCCGTGTCCCTTGCGTTGGCAGGCGGATTCTTAACCACTGCACCACCATGGAAGCCCCAGACTAATTTTTTAATTTCAAATTATTTCAAGTTATCTCACCAAATCCTTTAATAATTTTTTCACAGTTAACCTAATTATAATTTTTACTTATTTTTAACACAGTATGTGTAATAAACACAAAATCGTTCTAGTATCTGAGCAATGAATCAAATGTTTAAATTTTCCAAAATCCTCCCCCCTCAGCTTGATTAAAAAAAAAGAAAAGAAAAGCTGGCTAACCAGCAATTGAAGTGTGTATTCTTTACTGAATATTTAAGTTAAAATTAGAAAAAAAAAATTGCAGCAGTGGACACAGTAACTCAATACCCTGTCATCCCGCTTCATCTGATGTCATCATTCTTTGAGTCACTATTAAAATACTCTTCATTCTTCCCCAGCACAATCTGTTGCCCAGTTACTTCATCTACCACAAAATCCCCTAAATCCAAGAGGGCTACAGAAAACAGTATGTGAAGCTCAGTGATCGTATGTGACCTGTATTAGGAAGTCCACCTTTTCCTGTGGCTTCCACAGAACCATCCTTTTCTAACTGGCTCCAGAACTTAAATTCACTGTTTTATCTTAATTAGATTATCATATATATATGTATTTCTCCAATTATTAAGTTTATCTGAAATTTTTGGTAGCTCTAATTGAATCTAATGTAGCATCTTTATCACTTATTTTTACATTTGGACTGTGGGCAAATATTGGGTTTTACGGTTGAATGAACCACAGATAAAATAGTATAAATACAGTCATGTCTCACGTCTTCTAAGCAGAGAATTTTTTTGCAGAGGCATTTAAATATTTTTGGTCTATTTTATAAGTAAGTGGTTTACCAGTTAATCAGCATTATGATACCTTATGTCATAGGAATTAAATCAAATGCTATCAGAAACACCACCAGTTTGGAAAGGATCATCAAAGCTATTTCGAAATCTTAAAGAAAGAGGTAAGTTAACTTTAGTATTTATGTATTTTAATATTGATACTATATTATTTATACTATTTATACATATTTTCCTCATGCGTAAATAATTTTACAATTACATGTGTGTCTATGTACATGGAAAAAAAACTGAAAAGAATAACACCAAAAAATTAATAATGATTGTTTCTCGGCAGTGGGATTAAGGGTGGTTTTTATGTTACTTTTTATATACACTATTCATATCTTCCACACTTTTTACAACAAAGTGAACTTTTATAGTTAAAAAGAAACCTTTTTAACCATATTGAGAAGTATGTTATATTTACCCACAGAAAGCATTTTTCAAAAATACTGATTTCCAAATGTCTATTTTTCTTCTTTCCTTTTACTTCCAGGGAATTGCAGATTTTCTTAAATTTAATCAATATGAAAAGCTTATTAGATATATCTTTTGGTTGCACAATTTGAACATGTTTCTTTTAAAAACAACACTCACTGCAAAATCCACCTATTTCAATTTACCGTATTACCCATACCTATATATACGTTAACTCGTTAATTCATACATGTCCTTGCAATCAAATTATATAGCTTTTATTGCAATTTTCTTTTACATTGTACTTTTTATAAATGTTTATAGCAGAAACTAATTAAAACTCTCTTTAATCTTAAAAAGGAATGTTTCTTAGAAATATATATTTTCATATTCAAATATAAGAGTATACAAAATAACAATATAAAGCAATTATCTAAACTTACCTTTTTTTCATCAATTTCAACCAATATTGGTTTGAAAATAATATATTTACTCTAATGTGAAGATAAATACTTTAAAGGATTAGTTACAATCCATATATTTTTGCCTAAGTAGAATTAGAAATTCAGATTGCTTCTACCTGGTTCTTATGGACTCTGGAAGGAGGAGACACCTTGTCTTTAACTGTAGGCTTTTCATAACTAGGGTTTTTAAATCTTTGTGAAATCTGAGCCATGGTGTCTTTAAAGTTCTTAGAAATTTTTTTCTGGAAGTTGTCTTAAAGATTGCCATGCAAATCTTCGGGTGAAATGATAGGATCAGGAAAATTCAAAGCTCGGAATGAAGAGGTAAATTGGTGAATGTAAAAAATATTTCTTTAATACCTCTCATGGGAAAATACAATTGGATCAAATATAATCCAAGAAGGATAAATGCATGGAAGAAGGAAATTCTTTTTAGTTAGGGGGAGGGTTAAATCTGGAAGCCATAGGTTTAGGCAGGTCCTAATCCTACTTAAATTGTATGCATATTTGCATATTTTTTTCAGGGGGAGATGATCTATTCAGTGCTACCCAATAGAACTATGTGCAGTGATGGGAATGGTAGCCACGAGACAAATGTGGCTATTAATTACCTGAAATGGGGCTACTGTATCTGAGGAACTGAATTTTTAATTTTATCTACTTTTAATTATTTTAAATTTAAATAGCCCCGTGTGGCCAATGGCTACACTGTAGAACAGTGCAGATCTATGTCATAGTGATGGGATTATCAAGGTAATCCGTGTACCCAAGAAGTTTTAGAACCATAGGGTTAGGTAAAGTAGAGAGTTACAGAGAATCTTGCTTTTTTATAAAGAGATTAGGTGGAAGAGGAATTGTAAAGCTAAGTTTTTAGAACTATTGAAAACTAATTTACAAATGAATTTTGTCTGCTTAAAATATAACCCAGCAAGAAAATGTTAGGCAGTTTTACAAAAATTTAATTGGTATACAGCATTTATGAAAACATGAATTACATAGACTTAGTTATAATAGCTAACTGTAATATATCATGATATAGGAGCTAAACAGTGTAATGCTTTTAAGGAACTTCCCTTAGAATTTTTTAAAATTGAATTTTCAAGAGAAACCTGGTTAGCATCTTTCTTAGCCTCTTTTTCTAAGGATCAAAACATTACTATATGCTTAGCATTTATTATTATTTTATTTTTGACACTGGGTGGCCTTAAAATAAATTGCAAGGTTAATCTAATGGTTTTCCATTTTTGTAATTAAAAACATTATGAATCTACAGTTCATGTTTAGTAATATTTTCCCTTCTCCCTGACCTTTTTTTTTTTTTACATCTTTACTGGAGTATAATTGCTTTACAATGTTGTGTTAGTTTCTGCTGTATAACAAAGTGAATCAGCTATATGTATATATATATATCCCCATATCCCCTCCCTCTTGCATCTCCCTCCCACGCTCCCTATCCCACCCATCTAGGTGGTCACAAAGCACCGAGCTGATCTCCCTGTGCTATGCAGCTGCTTCCCACTAGCTATCTATTTTACATTTGGTAGTGTATATATGTCCCTGACCATTTTTATTAAATTGTATCATGAGTTTCTCACTTTGTTTTTCTTCCCTGTGGATTATACCACCTCAAAAACCACTTAGTACTTCAGACAAGTGCTTACCATGATAACCATCATCAGGACTCTCACTGTTTTGTAATCCTTCAGTGAGGGGAATCGTGAGTTGATTATCAAGTAAAAGACGTAAAGCATATATTAAACTTCTTTATACTAACCAGCACCTCTTGTGCATTCCACCAAGTCAGAGCAACAGTCAGTGAGATGGGGTTGTGGAGATACAGAGCCCATTTCCAGAGCTTTTTTTTTTTTTTTTTTTTTTGAGGGATCCCTATGGAATCTAGGTATTGTATCTTTATATACGTTGACCATTCCAGAATCTTTCTCCCATAACATTCATGGCAATCAACCAGAACTATGTCTATAGGTCACAATATTCTAGTATAAACAGAAGACGGGAATGCTTTCAGGGCCTCCTAGCTCGGTCCCTTCACATCTTCTGACAAACTGCCTGACAGTGACTCCTCTTCCTTTGTTCTGTAACAAAGAGGGTAGCCTCAAAGAACATCAGGTAAAGTGGAGTTTTAAAGTTCACGATCTGATTATTTTAAGGATTGTTATACCCTTTTACCAAACATGAGGGCTGTCTGGTATCTGGATAAGTGTTATTGGCTTATTTCTGATTTTCATTTTCTCAGGATACACTTGGAAAAACAATTAAGCGATTAATTCTAGTTTTGGGTGTTATAATCCAAAGGCAAGAATTTGAGTAACAGAATGTATGTTTTTATGTAGTCCAGACAAACTCCTTTGAAAGTTTATGAGATTACAGAGAACTCAGGATGCAATATACAGAAAGTGTAAGCTTTCTGTAAAAATTGAAACTTCTTAGGTTACATTTAATAGAAGCATGAAGCTTATCAAGAATAATGAATGATAACTTGAAAGCAGAAAAGTAATAACTATAGAGTTGTGTTTTTTGAATGCAATAAGTCAAATCTCTAAGCAAGAATATCTAAATGTTTTATTCAAGGGTTACTAAGAAGTAATTAAGCACTTTACAGTGTTAACCATTTCCAACGTTTTTATTTTATGTTTGATTCATACCTTGAAAGCTAGCAACACATTTAAAATTTACAGCTATATGTAAACATTATTGATAATTTTGCTTTTGTGCCAATATATCTGGAAGCATTCATGTGATTTTTGTATAGGTTTCTACAGAGGCATGTGAAACAATGTAAAATTTATTTATTGTTTCTTTCACTCTGATTTTGTAGTAATAGTTTAGTCTCATTTAAAACAATATTTAGCATCTTCTTTAAAACTCTAAGTTCTTTATAAATATTACTGCTATTATAAGAATAATATTTTACTTGATAAATATGAAGAGAAAGTAATATTTTATATATAGCATAACTAATACTGTTTTTCTTCTAGGTGTGATTTCTTACACAGAATATCTTTTTCTTTTATGTATTTTAACAAGTAAGTATACTCATTAAATCTATTTCTGGATACAGTTTTCTTTCTCAAGCATAATCTTGGGAAATAAATCTTTTTTTAAAAATTTATTTATTTATTTTTTGCTGCATTGGGTCTTCGTTGCTGCACGTGGGCTTTCTCTAGTTGTGGCGAGCGGGGGCTACTCTTTGTTGCGGTGCGCGGGCTTCTCATCGCGGTGGCTTCTCTCGTTGCGGAGCACGGGCTCTAGGCACATGGGCTTCAGTAGTTGTGGCTCACGAGCTCTAGAGCGCAGGCTCAGTAGTTGTGGTGCACGGGCTTAGTTGCTCTGCGACATGTGGTATCATCCCGGACTAGGGCTCGAACCTGTGACCCCTGCATTGGCAGGCGGATTCTTAACCACTGCCCCACCAGGGAAGTCCCAATAAATCCTTCTTATATTCTCTTACTATTGAAAATCAGTTGAGGTCTATCCATGCTGTTTTACAAAATTCATGTCTAAATGCCAGTGGAAAATGCTAAGCATAGCACTATCAAGTGTCAAAACCATAAATATTCTTACGGCTTACGGTGTAGTAATTAAAATGCTCATAAATTATACATTTAATATCCTATATCAATCCCTGTGGTTGGATCTACATGGGAGCCTAAAGGTCAGGATGTGTAGTGATTTGTAAATTTCCTGCTACACTCATTCATTCAAATCACATTTTCTGCAAGACTAGTGTGAAAGAATGGGTCTTTTAACTAGTAAGTCTATAAGAAGACCCATCATACATCCTACAACAGCTTTATTATCTTCCTCTCATCTACAGCAATTCTTATGAAGCATATGAAGGGTTTACTAAGGTGTTCAGTTAAATTTCGTTGCATTTAATGGAGGAACTTACATGCTATAGTTCACAGTGCTCCAGCCACCTGACCTTTTTACTCCCTGAATTCTCACCTCAGGAATTCGTACTTTCTGCTCCCTCTACCATCAGTGCTTTTACTAAAGATCCTCAGGATAATAAAAATCATTCAGGTTTCCTTTGAAATATGAAGACTTAGAGAAGCCTTACTTGACCATCCTCCCTAAAATAGCTCCCTCTTCCATCTCTCCCTTTTTATCCCTTTACAATGTTTTATTTTCTTCATAGTACTTAAACTATTCGAAAGTGTTTGTTTACTGGTTTACATGATTTGTCTCTCTCCCCACAGTTGAATGCAAGGTCCACGATGGCAAAGATTTTATCTTTTCACATGATAGCCTCTCAGAAAATAATTGGCAAATGAGTGAAGAAAGGAATGAATAAAAGAATGTGGCTAGTGGAATTTCCAGTTGTGGGGATTTATGGAGATGTGTGGAAACAAGAACATCAATAAAACTGTGTCATTAGAAACCAATCTTAAAATTCCTATACTTCTGTAATTAGAAAATCCACAGCCACTGTGTTATTTCTGAATTTAGTAATGGATGCTGTTAATGTTGGAGTTCTGTTGCAGGAAATTTGGGGTGTGTGTGTGTCTGTGTGTGCTCGCACACGTATGTATTTCAAAAATTGTATATTTTTTTCTTGCTTTTTTTCTCCTGGCTCAAAGTCATTTAAAATGTTGGTGCTGAAGAAAAGCAAGTACTGTGCAGTTAGTTATAGGACAGCCTGAGGTTGTCCCAGACTGGAAAGCCATTCTGATGATTCCAGTGAGTGAGGAATGCCACTGTGGAAATTAGGGGAGTGGGTGCCAAGGAGTGTCTCAGAGACTTGTTTTAAAGTTATCTTGTTAGCTAGAACAACTTTAGGTGCAAAATTAGAAGCTGTAAGTACCTGGACCAGCAGAGTGATGGGTCTGAGTAAAACAAAACTGGTGAGGAAAGCCACTTGTTGAGCTGGGACAGGGTTGGTTTAAGCATGTTGGAAAAAACACAGATAGTGGGTTTTGCTTACTACAGAAAGGGTAGGATCTTTGGATGCTGTGAATCTTCAGTTGGAGTTCAGGACCCATCTTAGAAACTACTCAGAGTTTGAATTGAAAAGTTATGGGTGTCGTTTAGATTAGAACCAAGAAAAATGTGAAAAGAGGGCTGGCAGGAAGTGGGCTAGATAATCTGTGTTACCTGTCCATAGTTTTCTCCCCTTTACTTTTTATTACTTTAACTTAATATTCCCTTCCAAGTAATGCTGGTGAGGACTTCTTTCTGTGTGTCTTCAGATAATTTTTAAAGCTTAAATCTTGGTTATCAGAGATGGTGTAACTTTTCATTTCTTTCTCAAGTGAATGATAATGAAAGTAAGTCTAGATTCCTAAAATACATGCAAAAAAATGAACTTCCATAAAAGACTGGCTTTCATTTCCATTATTTTCAGAGACAGCTATTACCGGTTAAGAAAGTAGGGCTGTGTGCTTTGCTTTTGCCGGGTTCATGATTTCACAACAGGTAGTGGCAAGTGTATCTGTGAGAGGTCCTTTTTAAACTTTTTGCCAGTCATCTTAAAAGAGAAGGTCAAATGTTTTGAAAAAGGCATGTACACTGAGCTCCTCTTTGAAGGATACGTTCAAGCTTTCTTCTGTCCAAGTTTTCTTCTTTATGCTTTAGAAGTGAAAAGAGAAGTTTTGAATCTCATCGTAGGGTTCATACAATTAAGGCAGTTCGTAATGTGTGAAAGTCTGATTTTCTCAGAAAAGGAGTTGTTCCTTGTATTTGGGGGGAATTAATTATTCAAGCTCTCTTTATTTTATATTTCTGTATTTGAAGCCTCTAGAAGTTCAAACCCAAGTATGTAATCTCTCATGCTTGACATTTTTTCACAGGTTATTTCCATTATAATTTTCCCAAGATTTTAGACTGATCCATTGTGTCATATTCTCATTTTTCCTTCTGCTCTAAGTAGCTGACATATTAAAAATACTTCAAATGTGATGAGCTGATATTTTCCTTTTAAACAAACTGACAGACTTTGGATAAGAAAGAAATATTTATCTTTGGAAGGAAGGTAGTCAAATTTTACTGTCAGTGCTATGCAACAGGTATCACACAAGTAGATTTAAAGTGTATTATCAATTGTGTTACTAAATGTGCTAATTTATGAAGCAGAAATATATATACTTATATGTAGCTTTTATTATATTTAACTAAATAATAACATGTTGCTTTTAATTTCTTGGTTAAAGAAAGTATTTCTGTATAGAATGTGAATAATTGTTTACAATTAATGTGGATTTTTTTACTTTAAAAACATTTTTTCATTTCACAAATACTTTTCCTGTTCTTTTCCGGCAGAGCCACATGCAGGTTTTAGAATAGCTTTCAACATGTTTGACACCGATGGCAATGAGATGGTGGATAAAAAGGAGTTTTTGGTGGTATGTATATTACAGGCTACATTTTATCAATAATTAAATATTGCTTATATTTTTGTTTTACATTATTTAGAATACTGTTGTAGAAAAAAGAGTGAAAATTTTATGCTTTCACTTTAATTTAATAAAGTATATACTCATGTACTTTATTTTGAATGATTTTTTTTTTTTGGCTGTGTTGGGTCTTCGTTGCTGCACGCAGGATATTTCATTGTGGTGCGCGGGCTTCTCTCTAGTTGTGGCGTGTGGGTTTCCTCTTCACTACTTGTGTCACAGGCTCCAGGGCACGTGGGCTCTGTAGTTTGTGGCACGCGGGCTCTCTAGTTGAGGCCCCCGAGCTCAGTAGTTGTGGCCCGTGGGCTTAGTTGCCCCGCGGCATGTGGGATCTTAGTTCCCCCATCAGGGATCGAACCCACGTCGCCTGCATTGGAAGGCGGATTCTTTACCACTGAACCACCAGGGAAGTCCCTATTTTGAATGATTTTTACACTATAAAAAAATAAATTATATTCAGTGTATGAAGATGCTTATAGTTGTTTACACATCTTCTGGAAGTTTGAAACGTGTCAAATGTTTTCCACTGGGTGGGTGACAAGCAATCCTGAGGTGTTACGCATGCTCAGTCTCTATCATATCAGCCACCCAATCACAGACAGCTCTTTGCCTCAGGAAGTCCCCTTCCTTCTCATTAAAGGATTTACGATTTTTCTTTTTCCTTTTCTCTTCCACTCATTGCTGCCTTGTATTCCAGTCTTAGCCCAATTTCCTACTCCCTTCTCCTGTCTTTGACCAGGGGCTGATCTCCAGTGGAGGGTAAGAGTGTTCTTGGTATTTGTCCTTCAGCCTTTCTCACCCGACTGGTCCCGTGTTGGTGCTGGTCTGGCAGCATCTTCAGCTGCTCTCTCATCTTACCACCCCCTCCTTCCAGAATTTTTCCATTGCTTTTTACCCCTGTGTCCTGTATCTACTTCTGTGACCAAATGCCTATTCTGTTTTTCTCCATAACAAAGATTAACATTAGTTTACTCCTTCCAGTAACAACCTCTACCCTTAGCATTTATGTTTAACTCAATATTTACCTCTACTCTCCTAGTGAAAAGAGAAGGGAAAAATAACATAAATAGCCATTTAATTTTCTATTTTTCCTCTGTAACGAGCCAATAAAAATCCCTTGGAAAACCTCTTAAATAGCTTAGTATTTTCTTCAGAGGCTGGAGCATAGAAGAGAAACTATGCAATCATTCTTTTCCATGGTAGGAAAGAGAAGAGAGAGAAATTCTCATCAAAAGCTAATCAGCCATTAAAAAGGAAGCAAGCAAACGAATTATTGCGATCTATCAAAAGGCTTAATCTAACACCCATGTGGCCCTTGCCTGAGTACAGTGCCTGAGCAAGTCACTGGAGCTGGAACCACAAAGGGTCCCTCACTGCAGTGCTTTTCAGGATATTGGGGAGGCTAGAGGTTTCAGTTTCACTGCAGTAGATAGAGAGATGTACCTAACACCCTAAAATGGACAGACTTAGTTTACTAAAGTTCTGTCATGATAGTGTACAGCTGTATTTTAGGACTTTCACAATGGGCCTAGTAATCTAAATAATTTTCAATAAACTTTCTATGACAGCAATGCCAAGTTCCACCCCACTGTCTTAAAGATTAACTTTTGGAACTCAGTTCATTGGAAGTTGCCTGTGTTTCGGAATCTTGTCTGTTTGTGGAGACGGGAGGTAAAAACATTCATGCAGAATTTCTATTTATTTCCAGTGTACACCCTTACAAAAGTTGCCCTTGCTTTGAAGTGGTGGTCTACTCTGCAGTGGCTGTGTACTAATAGTTTTTTGTTTGTTGTTTGTTTGTAAACAGCAAAGTTTGGAAGTAGAGGTGGAGTTGGGCAAAGCTATATGTAGAGGTCTAAAATCTGCAATCCTCCTGCCTATTTATGAAGTGATTATTAATAACCTTGTGAAAAATAAAAACTCTTTTCACTAAGAAAAAGTGTGGAAATAAATTTATGTGTTAATAAAATCATTTACATTTTGTACTGTATATTTTAATTGTTATTTCATATCTTGGGAGGTAATACATTTTGACTTTCAACTATAGCCATACAAAATGAAGTGGAGTTGAGATAGCTGTTCAAATTACACAGACAAGAGCAATGACCTTGTCAGAAAACTGACATAGAGATAGGATTATGTTACCATTTGTAAAATAGGATCTTAAAGAGGAAATGATGCCTTGTATAATGGTAGCTAACATTTATTGAGAAGTTACTGTGTGACAGGCAATGTGCTAAGTAATTACTTGTAATATTTACTCTGCACAACATTATTTTTATAAGACCTATCAATTATACCGCAATAAAGCTGGAAGAAAATGCTGCCCTAAGAGATTCTGGAAGAGATTATCTTCATGTTCCTGATACGGAAAACAAGCCTTAAATAATTAGACTAACTTGCTCAAGGGCTTCTACATGGAGAGCCCATGTTCCTACCACGATGCTCAGTTACCTGAAAGAGACCTTAGAGGTTGTCTAGTCCCTCTGCATTTCATATATGAGCAGATTGGAGCCCAGCGAGGGTTGAATGACCCGTCCCCCATTATAAAATTAGTGTATGACAGAAGATGGGCTCAAGCCCAGACCCCTGAGTTCTGGTCCAAAGTCCTTTATCCCTCCGTAGGCTTCATCTCTTTTTATGTATATGCCACAGGCTCCACATCTTTGTGTCTTAGAGATAAAGTAAAACTATTTAATATATCCTTTGGTTCTGGGTTGCCTTCTTCTCAGGAAAAACATTGATATCAGAAAACATATTTATACTAGTTTTAATGATCTTGGTATATGAAGCTAACTATTTTCTTTCTTTTTAGAATATACCTAGCACAGGGTGTTAGGTAGGTACCCAGAAACTCTTGTTGGATATTTGATTTTTGATTGTTTTCTTTTTCAGCTTCAAGAAATATTCAGGAAAAAAAATGAAAAGAGAGAAACTAAAGGAGATGAAGAAAAGCGTGCAATGCTGGTAAGAATAATTTATAGTAGTTTCAGGGGGGTTTTCTAGGCAAGAATTATTTTATTCATGTTGAGAAACAATAATTAAAGCCTGTAACTTTGGACCTGTCCCTTTCTTGAAAACTTTCTAAAGTTCTTATGTAGAAAAATTGCTTCAGTATTTATATGCTTTGATATCAATATTTATATCAAGTATTGATATTAAACATCTGTATCCATAATCACATTCATTAAATCATTTTCATCTGTATTGTTGTTATCCATGAGATTTGAAGGGTATATCATATAATAGATTAATACAGATCATTATGCATGTAAAAATTTAAAGGTGAATTGCAAAGATTTAATTATACCTGTGAGTAAATTTAGTGGTGCTATAACAATATGAATGTTGAAGCAAAAACAAGGAAATAATATGTGTTTTTGCATTCATAGAAATATATATTATAGATTCTTCTTCTGGTGAGAGTAATGTTTTCATCTTATTCTGAAGGTAGAGTTAAGCAACATTTCCCTCCATTTTCCTACTAGTTTTCTTTTTTGCTTGTCCCAAGTATGTCAGCCTGACAACAACCCAGGTTCACATAATAAAAATAACACGAAGCTACTGAGACCTTAGTATCAGACACTATACTAGGTGCTTTGCATGCGTTTTCTCATTTACTCTACCCAACAGTTCCCTTATTATCTGTCATTATAGATGAGAAAACTGACAGTTGGAAAGGTTAAGTATCTTGTCCAAAATTCCATAGCTGTTAAATGGCAAAACCAAGATTTGAACCCATGGCTGTCCAGCTCCAAAACCTGCCCTTTTACCCACTGTAGCATATTTCTTCCTCTGGTACTTAGATAGCAGAAACATGGTGAATTTTGTTGGCATGTAAATGATAATTGTTTAATTTGCAAATTCATGGCCCTGTGAAATAGTTTAATTGGTCTATCTGGAATTCAAATAATTAACTTCAAAGAACTGCAACATTTTTTATTATTCTCATTGTAATAAGGATATGTATTAGGTTTTTTTTAAACATGGGTTATCTGCAGCAGATGGGTGTCATATTCAGTCCCAGTAGATTTACGAAGTATGTATTTATACTAATGAAAGCAGATTATCAGGATTATGAATACATATTATTTCTTAGGATACTTGACTATGATATATTTATCAGTATTTGTTGAATCACCCCCAGTAGACTAATTATGGAAGACACTTATATCAATAGAAGACACTGTCTATAGATAATATACTAAAAGAGTAAACAATTATTTTAATTTTGATGGATTACCCCCAATTGACTGGATAGGCAAGTTGTTAATAAACTATCATTAAGGAGGTTGAATTATGTTAATGAATCTTTTGGTAAACCTCAGTGATAAAGTAGATAGTATTTCAATGGATACAAATTTAACTGTTTATTTATACTAATTCCAGAAAGGACTTAATGGATCTTCCAGTAAAGTTACAGTCCTATTCTAATCATTAACATTTACTAAAATACCTAAGTCGAGTAACAAAGGGAAAGAGGAAAGGGAATAATAATAGCAGACAACCCACATTGGGAAAAGCTACAGTGTCAGCACAAAAGCGTCATTGCAGCCCAGGTAAAGTAAATTTTAATACTGATGATTTAATGCAAATAATAGTGATATAGTAAAAATTAAGTTGGATTACTTAGGGAAAGTCTATCTGAATTATGAAATCTAAATTATATCAGCATACCCTAAATTGTATTAGTTTACATGAATATACGTAGATCAATGAAGCATTCTGTAGCAAATATATGGGGAAGGAGACTTGTTTTAAAGAACAGATAAAAATAACTTATAAGTAGTATATAACTTATTTATGTGTAAAGGAATGCTTGCTAAAGGCACTGATCTCCATGGGTACCTCAGAGGTGTTTTTCTTACATAGCTTACAGTTAGTGGCTCCTGAAATCTCATTTACAGAATTTAGCTCTCAGAACTATTTCTTAAAACAATTCAGAAATAATCTTTAGTACAACCTCTGAACTAAACAACACTCTAGGACAATACAGCTCTCTCCAAATATTTGTTACTGTGTTTAACAGTAACGATAATTAGTGGTAACTTATTGTTAATAGTTGTCACATTTTAAATAATGCATATCTGAACTGATGAGATTTTTGAGTTTTGAAGCAATTGAAATTTAGCTTATAGTGAAAATATATAGATTACATTAGGGAGACAGTGTAGCACAGGCTCAGGAGCCAGATTTTCAGGGTTTGACTATTAGCTCTGCCATTCATTGCCTGGGGGACCTTGAACCAGGTCCTTAAATTTCTCTGTGCCACAGTTTCTTCATTTGTATGAGAATAGGAGTAATGAGCACATGTGATTGTTATGGGGGTTAAATGAGCTAAAACATGTAGCCACTTAACCGTGTATGAAATATAATAAATACTCAAAAAGATTAGCTAATTGTGAAACACGAAATTCTCTTTTAGTTAGTAGAACGATACAGCTACTTTAAACTGAATTATTACATACCCAAATCAAAATCTAAGCAAGACTAAATTGTAAAATATTTACATACCAAAATTAACTGTGCTTCAGAAAGAAAGAGGGAAATGAGCATAAAATTTCTTGGGACACTTATTATGTGCTAAGCTCTGTACTATATCCATTATAAATGTTACTCTCATTTAGTCCTCATTACACTTCTCAGAGGTAAGTATCCTACCTTTTTACAGATGAGAAAACCATCTTAGAGAGGTTTGTTAACTTGCCTGAGGTCATGGCACTAACAGGAGAAGATGCCACTGTAGGTCTCATACCATTCCCACCACCATGCTGCTGCATCTAGGCTTCCCCCTTATCCCACATGGAATCGCTGAAGCATGTCTCAATAAAACTGCATCCTTTGGAGGAACATGTTTTACTCAAAGCAGTAGTTCTATCAAAAAGTTAAAATGAAAGTGGTTGAAATGAGCACAAGTTCATTTAATGTTTAATTATATGAGATTTAAAAAACTTTGCTACTCATCTTTAACATTTATCCCACTTGTACCGTGTTTATGCTCTATATAGAATGTAGCATAATGATTTGCCCTTCCTAATTGATTATTTTGTCATCTTTTTCTTTTTTTCTTTTGCTATACTTGGGTTCATTCTGAAATGTGACACTTCATTTGGCCCTTTGTGCTCTATGTCAGCGTCTTCAACTTTATGGATACCATTCTCCTACTAATAGTGTATGTACAATACTTTAAATGTTCTTTATGTAAATAGTCCTCACCTGTTTTACTTGATAATGCTGTTTTTCTGTATAAAGCCAGATCTATTATTGAGAATGTTTAGGAATTTATCTAATATAATAATGTGCAACCAGGCCAAAAATTTTTATTTCCTTCCTAGATTTATGAGAAGACTAAAACTAACAGAGCAATTATATATCTTTAGCTTTAAATTAAAATAAGGGAAAGGTGAGTGAAACAACCAAAAACTCTGGTAGAATAATTGAAATTTTATATTTTTCAGTAGTATTTGAAGAGTTAAATACAATTTATGGAGCAGATTCTCAGGCTATGCTCTTGCAGGACACAGGTATTTTAAGAACTGGATCTGTCCATCTGGTATACAGTCTTTTCTTAATTCTAGTAAAGAAGATATTAATGGATAAACTTTTCTTAGTTTTCTGTATTTCTCCCAAATTTTTTTCTAAAACCTTTGATGCCTGCCTTCTGCCTATGGTCTATACAAAAGTCTGGTATAAGACGACACTTGATATGTTTTATATATCACTCTATCACATATTACTTCTCAAAAAGGATTATGATCTTCAGACTCATCTTTTCCTGAAAAAGTTGGGAGTTCCTTCAAATGATCTTCCAACTGTACTCTTCTTACACTACGCTTTCCTTCTTTCCTTTCTCCTGGAAAGTCAGAGCTTGTTGGTTAGCCCAGCTACTACACAACTAAGAGTAGGCCATGGCCCCTTTTGAATGTAAACATGCACAGTCCATTTGATTTCCCCAAGGATCCTTAAGTCACTTAGAAGGATCCCTCAAATTATACAAATTCCACCTGAGAGAAGCTCTTGAATTCAGGGTGACTGACTCAGAATTGTCCTGCTGAAAGTGTTCCAGTTATAGTGTAAACTCTAGGTGTGTTGCCTCCTGTATTGTATATTTAATAAAAATTCCAAACTATAAAAACTAATTCTGTTCTAGATTTAAGTATACACTGAAGGCTGATTCAGCATAAGGTAAACCTAAGATATCTTGTCTAAGTCACAAGGAACGGACCTAGAATGGGTTGGAAAACAAGCCAAGTCCATGGGAACCTTATGACTGACTAATTGTTTTGATCCCTTACAAGATACTTTAAATTTTTTCTGCAAAATTCACTACTGTTTTCTATGAAATAAAGTCTACCATTTTCTTAAAATTTTTAAAAGATTCTTCTGTTAATTATTTCAAAAATATGTAAGAATGTGTAAGACGAAAATCTCAGATTCTAATGCCATATGCCCTGTGAAACTTAATAAATGTTAATAATAATTATGACTTTTTAATTTATTTTTCTAATCTAATATGTCATTGCATGAACCATTTTTCCAACTGTGGCAATTTATATTTTTCTTTTAAACTCATAAATAATTTTCATACAGGTGACAAATGGTTTTTTAAAAAATATATTTCAGAGTAATATTGTTAAAAGGAAATAGGTACTAATATAGCTCTAGTTTAAGCTACATATGCAAATTGTAGTCCTTAGACATTAAGAGAATAATATTGAGAACCAGATTTAAATTACATATTTCATTTATATTATGCTTGCTTATGTAATAGGAAGGTAATTTATGTTTTGTTGTGATAATATATATATATATTTTTTATTTTACTGAAGACATCTTTGTTTTTCATCTAAGAATATAAAATACATATTTTAAAGTGATATAACTTGATGTCATTTTTTTATCCCCAGTCTTAAATGTATTACATGATGTTTCAACTCCCTTAGTTTAGCTGGCTATATAAACTGACTTTTTTTCGTATAATAGGAAAATTTTTGCTCAGAAAGGAATGATTATATTCAAAAAAAATGCAAGCAAACAAGGAAGATTCATTTAAAATTAGAAAAAAATTCAGATAGCCTGAACATTTATATGAAATATCGTTGATGTATATTTTCCAAATATATTAGTATAACGTTATGAATTAACTGGCAATTTTCTGCTAGTTTCCAGAATTGTAGATCAACTGGAGCGATAAAGGATCTAATTTGAGTGTAGTTCATGGAGCTGAATATAACCTAAGATTCTATCTTTAGGAAGAAGTTCCTTCAAGAAAGGCAGGGCCTCTGGATTTTACTATAGAGACAGAGATTCTGTGGCCTCTGTAGTAACCTGTTCCAAAAGTTAATCATCCTTACAGTAGGTTTTGCCTGTATTCTGTCAAATTATTCCTTGCTACAGTGTAAGATTGAACATACTTTTTTGTATCCTGGAAGATACTTACCTTACAGCCTTTTCTTTTCCAAACAACCCTGATTCTTTTCATATTTCTCATATAGTCAGCTCTTGATTATCTTACTACAGTAATGAAAAGAAATATAAAACATTCAAAAGAATAAATAATGCAAAAGTCAAGTATATTTGACTTTGACATACCTTATATTTTACAAATTTTTTAAAGATTATCTTTATTACCCAAATTTCACTGTAGTCAAAAAATGTACCAATTTTTATATAATTTTTTGACATGGGTTGAACTTGTTTTATGGACAAAACAATGTCAATATTCATAAATGATCTGTGTTTGAAAAGAATGTGTATTCTTTAATTTTGGGTACAGGGTTGTAATATATATATGACCAAACATATTAATTATGTGTTTTAAATCTCTATCATTACTAATTTTTTTTTCTGCTGTTCTGTCAAATAGTGTGTTAAATTACACATTACAATGATAGACTTGTTAATTTCTACTTATAATTCTGGTTTTGTTTATTTTATATATTTCAAAGCCTTCTTATTGCCTGTATAAGAATATAGATTACTTAAATCGTCTTAGCAAGTTAAATCTTTGATTATATACTATCCCTAGATCTCTAGAAATGTGTTTGTGTTAAAAATCTATTTTATTGTCAAAATAAATATACTACGTTTATTTTTATTAACATGTTATTTTCCATTTTGTGTTTTTTATTGTCTATTTTTACCTCTAGTGATAATGAAGCTTTCCCTGAATTTTTAAATATGTATTTTAGTTCAGAAATATACTGCTGATAGAACGTAAATATAAAACAAAACAAAAAACAATAAAAGTTTAACTACTATATAATATAGATCAAGAAATAAAACATTGCCTTTGCCGTACCCCAAGAAGCCCCTTCATATGTCTCCAATCATAATCCCTTCTTCTCCTTCAAAAGATAACCACAATCAAGACTTTTTATGTCATTCATTTCTTTGCTTTGCTTTGAGGTTTTATGACCTACTTATGTATCCTAAACAATATAGTTTAGTTTTGCCCTTTTTTTTTTTTTTTAGTTTTGCCCATTTTTGATCTTCATATAAATGGGATCATATTAAATGAGTTTTTCTATGTGTTGCTTCTTTGACTCAACATCATGATTGGCAGCTACATCTGCGTTATTGTATCTGGTCCTGGTTCGTTCACTTTTATTGCTATAAGCAGCAGTGCTCAAACGTTTTGGTCTCAGGACCCCTTTACATTGTTGAAGATTATTGAGAATCCAAAAGAGCTTTTGTTTATGTTGGTTATATTCATCTATTTTTGCCATATAAGAAACTAAAACTGAGAAAATTATAAATATTAATACATTTAAAAATAATTTTAAAAACTCTCATGTTACCATAAACATTTTTTATGAAAAATAATGTCAAAATTTGTGAGGAAAGTGGTATTTTACATTCTTTGCAAATCTCTTTAATGTCTGACTTAGTAGAAGACCGCTGGTTTCTCATAGATGCTTCCCTTCACACCGAATGTTAAAAAGATGTGTGCTCAAAGATTAAATTAACACAATTATGAGTTTTATTCTTCAGCAAGTACATTCTTAAGTGAAACTTTTTTTTTTAAATATGAGTATATGAAACTGAAGAATGTGACAACTTCTGAAGAATTTAATGACTTTGGTCTTTGGTGCTGTCATTGTACTAAGGCTTCAGCAATTTTACCCACCATTGTTTTTGTACCAGTCAACACAGTACAAAAGGCAAATAATGTCTTTAAGATGCTTTAAGATACATCTATATTATATTTTGTCCAGTTTTTTTCAGTTATTCTCAATGAGAAGATTGGCACTGTGTTTTCTAGTCTGTCATTACTAGAAGCCTGGTTTATCAGTTTCAACCTCTCATTTTCCTTATATTTTGGATGTGTCTTTTTTAAAAGTATATTTTGTGTATTTTATTGGTTCCTTTTTATCTGGATTGATAATATATGCTTTTTAATTGGAAAATTCAGTCAATTTACATTACTGTGATTACTAACTTATTTGGATTTATTTTAGCCATTCTATATACTGTTTTTTTTTCTCTTTTCTTACTTTCTTTTGCATTACCTGGGTTTATTTTGAGTTTAGGAGACATTCACTCTATTTCTTTTCTTTGTGTAGTTATTCTTGAAATTTTAATAAGAATACTTAAAATAATAAAGTCTTAGATTAGGCCATATCTTTATTCGCTTTCTCAAAAATAGACTTTAAAAGTTCTTTAATACCATTCTTTCCTCTCCTGGCATGGGTACTTAAAATTGAACAATGTTTGCCCTTGTCTTTTTTTAATCCCACAAGTTAGACTTCTAAAATATGTATCATTCATGTTTGTTTCTAATTACTTATATATTTGCTATTCTTTACTCAGTATTTCCCTCTTTAATCTCACCCATTCCTAAATCTCATAATCTTATACTCACAAAGTATATCCTCAAGTGAGGATCTTCTAATAAATTTTTTTAAAAACCCTCTCTCTGGAAATCTCTTTTTTTCCCTTTATTTTTTCCCAGTTTATTGAGATATAGTTGACATATAACATGGTATCAGCTTATGGTGTACAACATAACTTGATATATGTACTTCTCACAAAACACCGCAGTAAGTTGAGTTGACACCCATCCCCTCACATAGTTAGAATTTTTTTTGCTTGTGATGAAAACTTTAAGACCTATTTTCTTAGCAACTCCTAGCATACAGCACAGTATTATTAACTGTAGTCACCATGCTTTACATTACATCCCCAAGACTTACCTATCTTATAACTGGTAGTTCGCACCTTTTTACCACCTTCACCCCTTTCCCTACCACCACCATTCCCACCTGCCTCTGGCAACCACCAGCCTCTTCTGTTTCTGTGGATTCGTTTGTTTGTTTTAATTGAGATAGAATTGGCATATAACATTATATTAGTTTCAGGTGTATAATATAATGATTCAATATATGTATACATGCTGTTATTTTGAAAGAATTTTACTATATATATTATTATGGGTTGACACTTATTCTCAGCAAATTGTGGTATCATCCCAGTCTTCCGGCTTCTATTGCTGAAAATGAAAAGTCAGCTCTGGGTCTAATTATTATTCTTTTGTAGGCAATCTGTTTTCTTTCTGGGTGCTTTTAAGATTCTGTTTGCCTTTGGTATTCTACAGTTTTATTACAGTCTACCTCTCTTTTTGCTTTTATCTATCATGAAATTTTTTGGGCTTCTTAAATATGAGGATTGCTTGCTTTCATTATTTCTTGAATATCCACTGCCAATATGTCTCTGAATATTGCCTCTTTCCCATTTTCTCTAATATTACTTTCTAGAGCTTTGATAGCTATTCATGTTTTAATGTCTCTTAACTCCTCTTTAATTTGCCATATTTTTTATCTTTTTACACTGCATTCTGTACACTTTATTCATATTATCTTCAAGTTCACTGATTTTCTCTCTAGCTATATATAATATGATATTAAATTTCAGTGATTCATTTTTCATTTCTAGAAGTTTTATTTGGTTCTTTTTTCTAATCAGCCTAATAATTTTTGGTAGCCCCTTTTTCCTAAAAAGTCCTGTCAAATACAACTTCATATTCTTTAAACTTATTAAACTTATTTTGTATTCCATATCTAATAATTTCAATATCTAGAGTCTGCAGCTCTGGTTCTATTGTTTGTTGTTTCTGCTGGTTCCTACTTATGGTGGCTTACGTTCTTTTATGTTTAGTAATTTCCTATTATGAGCATGTACTTGTTGGAATGCATCTGTGTGGATTCTTTAAGGGCTGGGTTAAGGGTGTGTTTTTCCTGGGAAGACTTGTGTTCATATGTTTGTTTCTGTGATACATTGCAGGTACCTGCAGTCCCATGTAACTTTAAATTACAGTTCTCGGGTTATGGTTTCTCAGGCCACACTTGTCAGAGTGGGACAGATTATAAAGATGTAGTTTTCTTTTGTTTGTTTATATTTTTCTGTGTTTTAAAATATCACTAATAGCAAAGACAGTTGACCGCCTGATTCTGTGGGCTACTATTTTGGGGTTTTTTTCCTAGTTTGCCTAACCTCTGAGTGTACCCTTTCTCAGACCCTTACTTTGTGTAGGGTATTTACCTGTCCGGACATGGGCCGCTTTAGGGAGCCTCTGTTCTGCTTACCACAGTGATAGAGTCCCATCTCTAAGTCGGTCTTTTTTCCCCTCGCTTCCTTTTTCTTCCTTCCTTCTAGCTTCCCTTTCTCCCTTATTTTACTTCCTTCCTTCTTTCCTTCTGTCTTTGTTTTGAGCTGCTATAACAAAAATACCTTAAAATGGGTGGCTTATAACGAATAATCATTTTTCATAGTTCTGAGAGCTGGCAAGTCCAAGATCACCCGACCAGCAGATTCACTGTGGCAGCTGATGAGGGCCTGCTTCCTGGTTCATAGGTGGCACCTTCCCACTGTGTCCTCACATGGTGGAAGGGGGCAAGGGAGCTCTCTCAGACCCCTTTTCTAAGAGCACTAATCCCATCCATGAAGGCTCTGCCCTCATGACCTAATCACCTCCCACAGGCCCCACTCCTCCTAATACCATCACCTGGGGGGTTAGGATTCCGGTATATGAACTTTTCACACTATGGCTCCCTCCTTCCTCCCTCTCTTGCTCTTTTCCTTCCTCCCTCCCTCCCTCCCTTTTCTAGGCTCAGAACATACATTTTTTCCTATAGAGATCCGTGTCAATATAGTTTGTCAAACCAATTTTATCCCTTCGTATGTTGTAAGTATGAATAATGCCATCAAAGTCTGTGTGGGTGGGGTAGGGGTGAGGGTGACCAGGGTTTGGAAGTAGGGGAGAGGCCTGGCTTCACCAAGCGCGTCGTTCCTGTTACCCTCCTAATAATACCGTGGTGAGCCTCATTTTCTAGTTAGATTGGTTTAACAGTCCTTTTCTTAACTGTATACTGCCTTTCTACGTTACAGTTTAAAAATATATCCACATTCAAAATATTTAGATAACTTCGCAGAGTATTTAATCTAGTTACCATTTATTGAGGTTCTGCTATATCTGTGTAAAAGAAAATGAACTGTTAGTTCTACGCTCAGTTAATTTTACTTGGTTACAGCTTATTACTAAAGGGGGTGACGAGTAGATTCTCTGCCACATTGCTACATTTACACTTATGGTAATAAATACATCTATGTTATATAAGTGATTCCTGCTTAATAATACTTTATTATTAACATTTTATTAAGAGTTTATTAAAATATGGGCAGTAGGCAGTGTTTTCTAGTTCATAATAGTGAATTAAAACACAGATCTTTGAAATAATTCCCAGATGCTTATAATTGTATTAGTGGCACTGGACTTTTGAAAACTAACACACACACAAAAATAAGAATTCTCTCATCATCAACCACTCACTCCTAAATTCATCATGCAGCATTTTCTTCTCACAGTAACCCAAAGAAGACCAAGCCTGAGAATCTGTGAAATCTTTCCTGGTAAATCCTGAGAGAAACCACATTTAATTATTTCTGTTTATAGAGACCCAAGTTAAGCCTGTAGTTCTACATTTCATGTAAAGATTAGACTACACTTCTTAATTCTGATATCGCCTGCTTTAGACTAGCCTCTTAATTCTGATATCGCCTGCTTTAGACTAGCCTCTTAATTCTGATATCGCCTGCTTTAGACTAGCCTGTACCGAGATGGAAGCTAGTGCTGTGTCCTTGGAATAGATCAGAAAGTACCTGATCTATTTACAATAGACACCAAATCCCTGATCAGCTTTGAGTGGTTTGCCTTCAACTTGCATATTTCTTTTTGACAAGTTTTTGATTAATTTAAATTTAGTTTCTCTAAAGTATGGATATGGTCATTTTGATTCTTTGATGCACTAACATAATATATGCTAACCAACAATGATTCATTTTTAAATTAAGCTTAATTTTTATAGGTTGCTATAAAATAACCCAAATCTTCTCCAAATGAATTTACTTCACACAAGGTGTGAATAAAATTTTTATTTCACACTTTGTTAGAAGTTATGTATGTTTCATTAGAAGGGCATGGGGCAGGGGTGAAGAATGTGATTCTTATTGACAAAGCCACATTGTACTTAGAAACAGTGGTTATATACCATTACACCTTTGAAAATGCCCTGGGTTTACCAGTGATGTAATATAATACTGCTGTGTGCAGCAGAAAACAAAAAAGGTAAGCTAATGTGTTTTCTTTTCAAGGTTGGCTAGAAGAGATTTAAACTGTATAAATTATCATTGTTTCTGACTATTCTTTAGATTTCAGTTGTGCTTCTTAAAACTTCTACAGGTACTTAAAACAGATGCTGAGGAACTTGTCTCCAGAAGCTATTGGGATACACTGAGACGTAATACAAGCCAAGCACTCTTTTCAGACCTCGCAGAGGTATAATTAAACCTCAACCAGGTCCTTGTACTATTTGCCATTTTGTTAATCTAGTCCTCATTTCATTTTTGAGTCACAGCGATAAAACCAAAATATATTTTATATTTTCCCTTTTTCTCCAGTAAAGCAATAATTCCTATATATAAATTGGTATATTTGAATATGTCAACTGTGCTGGCAGGGGCGGCAAGGTCACCTGTAATAGTCCATGGTAAATCCACTCGCTTCTTGTAGAAAACATGACTTTCCAACTTAATTAAAAGGAAATACTGTTCTTTTTCACTTAAAGATCACTTTCAGGAAATTTGCAAATACTATTTTATAGTTTCACTGAACCTTTTAACCTTATAATTTGCAATGTTACATGAAATGCTGACACTTCTAACTTGGTAAAAGATAGCTAATGCTTTAGAGTTACGGTAGATTTAAAATCAAATTTCCTAATATTAATAGCGAGTGGCTTACCAAGGGTGGGCATGGGGGAGGTGTGCTAACAGCAGTCAGTCAGGGAAGGGAGGACATTTTACCTTGACATTGCTTAGGATTGCCAGTGTGTGGAAAATTAAAAGTAGACTGACCATTATATCATTCATTATTGTTTTCGAATTCCACAGAGACACATACCTTTTTGCTGCCCTCAGGTGGACTGTCCCCACCACCCCACTCTCATTATGGCACTGTTAATAGGCGTTTGTCACTTTAAAAGATGGGCTATGTCTTGTAGATTAAATGCTTTTCTATGTTCCCTATTAAGAATTTTTAAGAACTTTATTAGAGATGGCTGTCTGGCTTACCGCAAAGGACTTTTCAGTAAACACCAAGAGCTGTATTTTTTCATTATCTTTTTCTCTTGAAAGTTGGCTTCTCGTTTCTTTTTCTAAAGTTTGACTTTTAAAAGTTATACTTAAAAATATCTAGAGAAGTGAACTGGAGTGAATTCTGTTACCCACATACACAGTGCTACTCAGTGGACACCTCTAGAGCAGGGCAAACACTTGTAAATGTTAGTTTTGTCACTTGTGCACAATTTTAAAGTCCTAAAACAAATAAATAAAGCATTCTGCCCTATATATAGTCTGTCTGTGATATGTAAATATGATGTAATTATGACCAGCAATTATTAATCTTTAAAAATTACCTTTTAAATTTTAGCTATTTTTAGGCATAAAGTGCTGATAGTCCATTTACACATACTTTAGAAGTGCTTAATCCTGTAGTCATTTATGTAGGCATATAGTAGTCAGTGCCTAAAAGTAAGAGCAATGGGGGACACTAGTCCTTAGAGCCCCTACAAGCCTGCTGTGCCAGCTTCAAATTAGCAGTCATGTCCTGCTGTCTCTTCCCACCATAGGCTGTCCACCTCTCAGCCTCCAACCGATCTTCAATCCCATTTAACTCTGCTAGAAATTCTCACAGTTAGGCACAATCTGCTTATTATATGTCAAATTTAATTTAAATCTTGGTAATATCAGAAGACCAGTCAGCTCTTACATATACTCAAAGATCTTATATAAGATTTGCATAAGATCTTTTGAAGATGTTTATTGCTCTATCTGATGTGTGCTGGAGCTGGCTTTTACAGCTTCCCAGAGCTAGTTCTGCACATCTCTTCCCAACTCAGCATTCTGTGACATTCCATTCGTACCTTCAAATTGACCATGATAGGCGTGTTACTACCATAGACGTTGGCAAACACTACAAATCAGGCTTTTTTATTTTCCTAGAGAGCCAGTTCACTAGCACACCATTAACTGTAATCAATCCACACTGTAATCATAAGCTGCTAAATCAATTAATGAATTGACTCAAACATCATGAAAATAAATTTGATGGAGAGAAGTACGAAGAAAAAGAAGAAAACAAAACTTGTATTGTGTTTCCAAGTAAAATAATTATTGGGGGATCATCTCTGTTACTGCCCTCCCACATTAGAGAAGATAATTGAGAATTAGCTGTAGTTAAATTACAACTCATTATAATTCCTTATAGGTTACTACTGATGCCAGTGAAACATTGAATTGTTTATACTGTCAGTACTTCAGGATTCGAATTAGTTCAGAAAGAAAGCTTAGAAATCTATTTGTATTTCTTTGTTCCTCTTATATTTAAAATGTAAATATTGAGATAAAGCAGTTCTCTTTACATAATGTAGGTAAATTTGAGATTAGCCTCTCATATTCTTATTCCAGAGCTATTTCTAACCATAAATTTTTTTTCAGTGATAGTAAAACCATGTTATAATGAAAATTTGAATACCACAGCTGATACCACTTTCTAACCAAAATAATAGATAATAAATTCATAGTACAATATGTCTATCGTGCAGCTATTGAATACAGTCTGTGAGTACCAGAGTTACAAAAACTGTTCTGAGCTTTACAGATGAAATTTAAATTTTTTTCTTATCTGCTTTAAACTTTACTAACCCTTAATAAGTTTCAGTAGGTTATTTAAAACCTTCCTAACACATCAAGAGTTTGACAATTTCCTCCAGCCCATGAATAGAGCTTGATAAGATTATTATCATATAGTAATCAATAAAAATACATTGAAAGAATTCCTTAAAACTCTTTAATAGCTTGATATATTTTTATTTTATGCAAGTTTTTTAATTTGTTTATTCAATTTTTGATGAAATCATTTAAAATAATTTTTAATCAAAACAAAATTAGATAATGGCCTCTCATGGGGTTCTTTTGTGGCTTTTTCTCGCTTTGATATGAAAACACCTGAATTCATTTTATTTTAACAATGAGCACAAAAATCAAAGGGATAAAGTCTCTATTTTTGTCTCAGCTCTCCTGAGACTTAAGTTATGTAACACAGTTAGGACACCAAGGACACTGGTACAGTTTTCAATGGTTCCCAACAGTACTCTGTTTCACTGAATGGGGGGAAAAGGTTTTCACCATTTCCATTTTCTAATTTTTCTCTCTAATGTCAAACTGTTGTTTATGCCTCTGTGGGTCTGGATTATCTGGATAAGAGCAACCTAAGTCTAATAAGATTTCGATGATGAAAGACTGTAAATGAAGATTTGCTCTGCTCAATGGGCGTGAGAAAAACTGGCCGAATGAGGTCATTATTTAAAACCTGTGTAAAACAAAGCCACCTCATTTCAGTGTATTATGTCTCGAGGCAAGGAACATGACAACACTAGAGGAAAACATTCCATAGTTATGTTATCAGGGTTCTCTAACTTTTGGTGTTCCTGTATCCTCTCATTTTAAGGCATTTTTTTAGATCTATATAACATATATGTGTAGTTTCAATAACACAAATGAAGTAAGAGTATACCATGTAAAAATATTTTTTTGCATTAAGCTCCAACATTATTTTCTGTCTTGTCTAGTCCTTTTTCAACTTCTTGGAATATACTGATTTGTCAGAAATAAATAATAATAGCTAACACTTACTGAACATTTACAATATGCCGGTTATAGTGCTGACTAACGTGAGTTATCTCATCCTCACAACGACCCTTTAGGGTAAGTACTGTTGTTATTCCTGAGGATAATTATATCCTCAGTGAGATTAACTTCCCCAAGGTCACTTAACTAATGAGGAAAAAAGTCAGAATTCAAACCAGAAATCTGACTCTTGAGTTCATCATCCTGTTTGCTCACCACGCTACTGCTCATTTGTGAAGTAGCAACTTGTTCTAAGACTTTATCCCTGCTCCTCTTCTCAGCCACTTTGCCCCTCTTCCACATTCCATTGCTCTCTCTTCCAGCTGGATACCCCGGTTCTTCATGCTGACCTCTGATTGGCTCGAGCCTCCACTGTTATGGTCCATTTAGGCATGCCTTCTCAAATATTTCCTCCCCCTACTAAATTAAGCTGTTCCTTGGATAATAAACTGATTAGATTTGATTATACACGATCACAAAAGAATGTCTATAATTAACAAGCTACCTTCTCCCCCCACAAAGGTCTTAATGCTTTTGTCCAAAGCATCTTATGACTACCAATAAGAACATGTATATATTTCATTTACATTCATATTCTAACCTTATCCTGAAAATGGTTATTGTAGATAGGATTTTTCCCATTTTACAGATAAGGAAGCTGACGATCAAAAAAGTCAGTGAACTCAGGTCTTCTGATTTTAAATCCTGTCCTCCTTCCATTACATCAGTCTACCTTCTCAACTTAAAGCTACTGGTGAAAGTATAATAGTAGTGCCTTTTGAGCACTACTCAAAAATTACACTGATCTGTCACATAAGGGGCCTTGAAAGACTGGCACCACTAATATTCCTCAACACTCATAATAAGCTTGTTCAGGAAGGTATATTTAAAAGATAGTATGTGACACCTGGCTTCCTGGCTGTGTTGTTTTTCCCCAAGTGATCAGATCAAACCACTATCAGATCAAAGGAGTTGGTTATATTATAGGGAACTTCTCGGTTATTCCAGCTCCTGAGAATACTTGGAACTTGTCAGCAAACTCAAATAAGAAGTAGTAGAGATCATCCAAACCAATTATTAGGAAGGTTACATTCTAGAGATTATTTAGAAAAATCCAAACTAAATTACAAATATAGACTACATAGGTGATTACTAAAGAATCTCAACAATTTTAGATAATTTAAAGTAGAAGATACCCTACCCTACATGTTTTAAAGAGTCTTTAAGTAACATGAGTAATCCGTGTAGCAGAAAGATCACTTTAGAAACATAGTTTCATGGATTAAAAGAGGGCATGTTGGAGGGGAAAAAGCCTATCAGAAGATGTAGTCTTCTATAACTCCATTCTAGTCGTTACAAGAGAAGAATAATATTTGGTCTAGGGAGAAGGGAAATAAAGACCCAACAAATGTTATGAAGGATAAAAATGGCTATCTTCATGAAAGATTGGGAAGGAGGCTATGAGGAATCAAAAGATTACCAAATTTAGTGTTTGGAAGATGGGTAAGATGAGACTATATCAGGGAACATGGAAGACGACTGATGCTTTGAAGAGAAGTATGTATTTTCTATTTCTTATGTTTTCTATGGAGTGGTGTCCTGATTCTGGTCAAGAAGTAATCGTTTCAAATATGTACCTTTAGATGGACATTTGCAGCTATTTTTTAAATATAGAAAATGATACTTATTATTTAACCTCTTACTTTTTCTTAGATTTCCCAGGATAATACATGGGGAGAGGTTATAATCACTTGAATTTTATTATTTTTGTAACTGAGTTTATCAGATAGGTATGAGTTAATGGCCAAGTGAAGAAGGAAGGAAAGAGAAAGAAGGAAGGAAAGGGAATGGGATGGGAAGGAGGGAAGCAAAAGGAAACCTATAAAGCTACATTAAAGAGGGAAGATTTTCTCAGGCCATTAAACTTTATAAGGACTATAATTAAGCTATTTTACGAATACATTTGTTGGAACTTGTTTATCAAGTTGAATGGGGAAGGGAAGATCCTCTGGAATTAATTTCTTATCCACTCAAAAAATAATGTAAGACTTTTCTTTGGAAAAAATTATAGATGATATAAATTCCAAGGTAATATTACTGTAGTTTCTCTTTCAAAATACAGTATCTTCTATTTAAAGTATCATGGATAAGAATACAATAGGGAAGAATCATGGTTCAAGGAAACTATTTTGCGAAGCTTGAGGCCATTCTTTTGTCAGCCCTATATGTTCAATAATCTGAGGAATTTACCTCTTTTGGACATCCTAAATGAATGAATTTTTCAGGTTGATTAGGAAAATCCAAAGTAAATTACTTAAATAAAAATAAAATATTTGATGATTACTAAAGGATTTTAACTATTTTAGATCATTTAAACTATAGATACCCTATATGCACAATTTGTGGTTGAAGACTTCTTAATATAATCATAACTTTAAGTTTTTTGAAGATAAACATCAATTTCATCTGTATTTCTGTTTTCAAATTTTGAACTTTTTAACTGTAATGTCATGTATTAATACATCCTTCTGCTTTTCATTCTAATGTTAATGTATTTATGTTCTTTGGGGGATATTATATCTCTATTCTGTTTTGTTTTATTGCAGCTAACCTTTAAATTGTGATTTTTTTTAAAGCGTGCTGATGACATTACAAACTTAGTAACAGATACTACACTTCTTGTACACTTTTTTGGAAAGAAAGGAAAAGCTGAGCTCAACTTTGAAGATTTTTATAGGTGAGCTTAATTTTTATATTTGTATTGAAAAATGTTAACATGCTAAAGTCAGGAAAGTCTTTAGGAATCATTTAGTGCAGTGACACTCACCCCTTTGCTGCTTTCATCTTAACTAAAGATACTCTATAACAAATATCCACTCCCGTCAGTGCTTGTGTACCAGTAGTTCTACTGATAAATGTAACAGGAAGTCACTGAATGAGGAAAAATATCCAGATATCTGGATTGATTATTTCCTATATATTCAGAAGAAAGAATATTACCAATTCCTCAGTCTCAATAAGCTGCAGTAATAATAATAATAGGCACGTATACAGTGTTTGCTGCAGTAAACACGAGGCAGGGCACATTAACTCCTTTAAGTCTCATCACTACCCTGCAAGATATTCTTGTTATGCCCATTTTACAGATGAAGAAGCCAAAGTCCTGAGAGGCTAAGTACCATCTGTTACCATCACTCTTCATTTATCTTATTCATTGTTTATGTATTTTTGTCATAGATTCATGGATAACCTCCAAACAGAAGTTCTAGAAATAGAATTCCTTTCCTACTCTAATGGGATGAATACTATCAGTGAAGAAGATTTTGCTCATATTCTTTTACGATACACAAATGTGGAAAATACATCAGTATTTTTGGAAAATGTGCGTTATAGTATACCTGAAGAAAAGGTATCTAATCCCCATTTTTATTTTGTTACATATGTTATTACCTTGTAATTATATAGGTCTGTAAAATATATTGTCCTTCTGTTAGTTCTTTTGCTCCTCTGTGGATTAATAGATTCTTTGGGTATATTCCATCCTTCTTTCCTCTGTGTCTTAAGGGCTCTGGCTAAACTTTAAAATGGATTAATTTAAAATTCTGGGTTGGGACTTCCCTGGTGGCACAGTGGTTAAGAATCCACCTGCCAATGCAGGGGACACGGGTTCAAGCCCTGGTCTGGGAGGATTCCACATGCTGCGCAGCAACTGAGCCCATGCGCCACAACTACTGAGCCTGTGCTCTAGAGCCCATGAGCCACAACTACTGAAGCCCGCGTGCCTAGAGCCCGTGCTCCACAACAAGAGAAACCACCACAGTGACAAGACCCCAGTCACTGCAGCTAGAGAAAGCCCACGTGCAGCAACAAAGACCCAACACAGCCAAAAATAAATAAATAATAAATTTTTTTAAAAATAAAAAATAATAAAATTCTGGGTAGATATCCATATTTTTCTTAGACATGCTGAAAACCTTTAAGGTTATTAGCAGTTGTTTTATTCACATTATGGATATCACTTTTCAAGAGAATTCTGCTGAGCTATAAGCTTTGACTACTATGTAAACATCACCTCATATAAAACAGTTTATATTGACATCATTTCAGTCACACTTTATTCATTTCTATAATACCCTTAATAAAAGGTCATTAGAAGACGGCTATTGACAAGTGAGTGATCTTATCAGTAGTTGAAGTGAGGTTTTTCAAAGAGTTTGGATGGCATGAATGGTTAAGAACCTAGGACAACTGATTGTCTATTTGTTTAGTAGCAAATGTTTTGTCAGCAATTCTGAGCAGTTGCATTATCTAGCGGTATTTGAGTGCATCACTGCAACCAAATAGAACTGGTGTTACAAGTACCCCTTCAAGCATGGGATGTTTTGGATATATTGCCTTCTATTTGTGTTTGTAGAAGGATCAAGTTAATCTATCCAAGAAAAACTTGCAAACAGTTTGACTTTGTTTAAAATTGGTACACTGTGACGGTGCTAACAATTCTGCAGGTCCCCTACGGAATGAGGAAAAAAGGACTTGATGCATTTGACTATTAGTTTATGTAATCACTTAGGGGTCTTTTATCTGTTTTACATGTTGAAGTAAATTTTTTCCAATTCATAGATACTTCCCTAAAAATAAATATCAGAAATTGTACTATTTTGTCAAGCTACGAGTGTATTATTTAGGGCCTCGAAGAATATGCTTTTTTTTCTTTTATCCACTGGAAACTTATAAAAATCTGAAATTCAAAAAAATCAATTCCAGGGTGAAGTGTTTAGGGAACTCTTTGTACTGTTTTTGCAACGATTTTTTTACATTTAAAATTATTTCAAAATAAAAAGTTTGGGGGAGGGGAATTCCCTGCCAGTCCAGTGGTTAGGACTATGTGCTTTCACTGCCATGGCCCGAGTTCGATCCCTGGTCAGGGAACTAAGATCATGCAAGCCGTGTGGCACAGCCAAAAAATAAAAAATTAAAAGTTTTCTTTTAAGTTAAATTCAGCTTCTGAAAACTTCTAATTGATAGAGGTATCTTAAATGTAACAAATCATTACAGTAAGAAAAGGAAAATATGGTAAGTGAACCAGCATTGATTCTGATTTTTTTTTTTTTTTGCATTATCTCATCAATCATTAGAACAACCTTCCAGATACTGATAAATTTCTTTTAGAAAAAGGGAAGCTAAGGCTCTCAGGTACGTAAGATAGTTGCCCAAGGATTCAAACCCAAGACTCTAAGCCAGTGATATTCCTAACACACCCTACTTCTGTATTTACCATCTTTTCACCTGCCATCCCCTTCTCTCAAAAGAATAACAACTAGTAGTACTTGAATAGCACTTTACATTTCTAAAGTACTTTCATTTCTATTCATTTATCTAGCAGATATTAAACATCTGCTATTTACTAGGCCTTATTGTAGCCACCGTGGATAAAGTGACAAGATAAGCAAAATCCTTCTCTCATGGAAACACATCTTAGTGGAGAGATACAATAAACAAGTAAAGGAGAAATAGTAAATGATATCTTTTCAGATAATGATAAATATTATGAAGAGGACCAAAAGTCATGAGGACTAGAAAAGAAGATAGACAATGAAGGTAGCTTTTGAGGAAAGGTTGTGAGGAATGACCTGTGCCAAGATCTGGATAAAGAACATTCCAGGCAGAGGAAACAGCAAATACCAAGGGCCTGGGGGCAGAAAAAGCTTCCTTTATCTGAGAAATTGCCAAAAGGGTAAAGTCAGTGAAGGGGAAATAGTAGGAGATGGAGGAGAGATAGATAGGGGTCAGGTCTCAGAGGACCGTGTAGGCCAAAATAAGGAGTTTAGATTTTATTCTAATAGTGATTCTAAGAGTGATGGTAAGCTACTATAGTATTTAAACTTTAAAGCAGTGGTAAGTAAACTACCTACTTCCTATTTTTGTAAATAAAGTTTTATTGGAACATAGCCACGCTCATTCTTTTAATGGATTGTCTCTGGCTGCTTTTGTGCTGTAACAGTAGAGTTGAGTAGTTGCAACACGCACCATATAACCTGCAAAAATAAAAATATTTATTCTCTGACCCTTTATAGAAAAAGTTTGCCAATCTTGTTTTAGAACATAGGTGTCATGTTTGTTCATTCAACAAGTATTTATTCAGTGAGTATTTGCTGTCTACTGTGACACTCAAATCTGATCTAACTCATGAGCCAGATATGACCTGATTCATGTCTCAAAAGATCATCGTGGCTGGTGTATACAGAATAGACTTCAGTTGGCCCAGCTTTGAAAGAAGAAGGCAAGTTAGGATGTTGTTATAATAGGAGTATAGGTAAGAGATGAGCATGGTTTGGACCAGGGTGAAACTAGGGAAAAGTGGTCAGATATTGGGTCATTTGAAAAGTAGAGCTGATAGAACGTGTTGCTGGATTAGACTGCAATATGATGGAACAAGCGGAATCATGAAGAACTCCTAGGTTTTGGCCTGAACCACATGATCAAACAGTGCTGCCATTTATTGAGCTAAGCAAGACTACAAGCTTGGGATTCAGAAAGAATCAATGGTTTTATTTTGGACAAGTTAAATTTGAGATTCCTATGAGGTATCCACTTGAAGAAATTCTTCAGGCAGTTGGATGTGTGACTCTAGCATTCAGGGGTGCAATCAGGACTACTTTTGGTGTATAGACTTCCAAATTGTGTCTCCAGTTTAAACTTCTCCCGTGAATTTCAGTCTTTTACTTCATATTGCCTACTCAGCATCTCCAATAGTATCCAGAAGACATCTCAGGCTTAATAGTTGCAAAACTAAACTCCTGAGCGTCCCCCCAAAATCTTGCTCCACGCGCCATCTTCCCTGCTTGAATTAATGGAAACTCCATTCTTCCTAGTCGTTCTAGCCAAAATTTCTGGACTTCTCCCTCTCATTCTACATACCATCCATCACAGATCCTCCTGACACTGCTTCTGTCAGAACTGGATCACTCCTTGCCACCTGCACTGCTACCACCCAGGTCAGTTGCCTCCTAAGTCACCTCTCTGCCTCCAACTTTGCCTCCCTGCCATCCGCTCCCCGCTCAGCATTTAAGGAAGTGCTTTATACCATGATTCAGATCTTATCATAGTAACTCCCCATTTTTCTCCTTACAGCGGCCTCCAAGGCCTACACAGGCTGCTCCCTCGTTACCTGAGACCTCACTTCCTGCCATTCTCCCCTGTCCTCGCTTTGCTCCAGCCACACTGGCTACTTTACTGTTTCTCAGTACCAGGCAACCTGCTCTCTCAGGGGTTTTGTGTGTGTTCTTTTCTCTGCCCAGAATGCTCTTCTCTTAGATATGCTGTGTATATCGCTCACTACGTTATTTCTCAATGAGGCCTACCCTTCCAATCTAATATATAAAGAGTCACCTATTATATAAATAATATGTAACTTACTATGTTAAGTAATAATCTAGTAGATAAATTATAACCCTTTCCCTTGGCATTCCCTATTCCTTCTTCCCTTAATCTGTTTTTATTTCCATAGCGTTATCGTCTTCTAACATACCATATAATTTACTTTTTATTTTTCATTGTTTATCTGGATAAATAATAGTATTGATATTTACTTATTTTTATTATTTGTTGTCTGTCTCCCCTAACTAGAACATAAACTCCGGGAAGGCTGGTGTTTTTATCTTTTTTATTCACTCATATATCCGCAGCACCTAGAGCCCCTGTCAAATGAATTGATAGATAATATTTAAAGATGTGGAACTTAAAGCTTTTCTGTTTTTGTGAATTTTATCTACATATATATTCACTCATATAAAATGGTAGATATGTACAAAGTTATTTATTATAGCATTGTAGCAAAAGATTGGAAACTACCTGCCTCTATCAGTAACATACTGGTTAAATACCAGAAACTACCTCTTGCAGTAAGTTACTGGTTAAATAAATTATGATGTAACTATAGAATGGGAAAAGGTGCAGCTGGAAAAAGACTAAGAAAATTCTTTATGTACTAATATAGAATGATCTCCAAGATGCAGTAAATGAAAAAGAACACAACTTAGAACATTGTATATAGTAGACTACCATTTGTTTAAAAAGATAGCCTATGCTAATTCTAGAAGGACCCACAGAACTAAAAAACATTGGTTCCTCCAAGGAAAGGAACTACATGGCTGGGTGACAAGGGTGGGAGAAAGGGAGATTTTGTGTTGTATATTCTTTTGTGCCTTTTGAATTTTGAACAGGTGAATATATTGCCATATAAGATAAATAACTTAAAAAAATGTTAAATACCATGGGACCAGGTGAACTTATCTAGGAGAGAATGTAGATAGAGACTGTAGAAGGGAAGGGAAGAGGGCTTCTCATCATAACCACATAATGTAAATATTAACCAGAAAGTAATAAAATTATCGTTATTAAGCTTTGAGGAAACTGATGTTCAGAAAGATTTAAGAGACTTACCTTGTTAGGTCATTCAGTCAATAAATTTCAGAGTTTGAATTTGCTGCTTTTTTCACAATGGTACACTTCCCTCAGTCTTTCAGAGTTGTTTATATATTTCTAAAAGTTATTATGTATTTGCTATTTAGATCAGTTACTTAACATACTTAATTTATGATATGAGTATGAATTTTGTGTTGAGAATAAAACATAGTTTATATTCCTGAGGTCCTCATAAGCGCATGTTTTCTATATGGTCGTTTTAATTTGGATGATAATTTGTCTTGATGATTTTTTTGGCTTTTTCAAGTTAATCTTTTCCTCATTCTAGTCTTTTGATTTTTTCAAATTTTATCGAGGTAAAAATCATGTAACATAAAATTAACCATTTTAAGCTGAACAATTCAGTGTCATTTAGTATATACACATGTTGTACAACCACTATCTCTGTCTATTTCCAAAACATTTTCATTACACCAGAAGTAAACCCTGTTTAAGTGTTAAGTGTTTCCCCACAGCCTCTGGTAACCATCAGTCTGCTTTTTCTCTCAGTGGATTTAACCGTTCTGGCTATTTCATATAAAAAGAATCAGGCAATATGTGACTTTTCATGTTTGGCTTCTTTCATAATGTTTTTGAGGTTCATCCACATTGTAGCATCTATCAGTACTTCATTCCTTGTTATGGCTGAATAACGTTCCATTGTAGGTATATACCACTATTTGTTTATCCAGTCATCTGCCCATAGACATTTGAGCTTTTCCCACCCTTTGGGTATTGTGAATAATGTTGCTATGAATATGTGTGTACATGTATTTTTTTGTTTGAATACCAGTTTTCAGTTCTTTTGGGTATATACCTAGAGTGGAATTGCTATATATGTAAATTATAGCCATGCTAGTGAGTATGGAGTGTTATCTATGTAATCACCTTTACCTTTACCTTAACCAGAATTCTTTATTTCTTGATATAGCTTTGAGTTGCTATCTAGTTTCTTGTCTTTTCAGCCTGAGGGACTCCCTTTAGCATTTCTTGTAGGACGGGTCTGCTAGTAATGAATTTCCTTAGCTTTTGTTTATCTGAGAATGTCTTAATTTCTTCATTTTTGAAGGATACTTTTGCCACATACAGAATTTTTGGTTGACAGGTTTTTTTCTTTCAGCACTTGAAGTATCCTACTCACTTCTTGCCTCTGTGAGTTCTGATGAGAAATCAGCAGCTAATCTTAATTGGGGACCCCTTCTATGTGAAGAGCTGTTTCTCCTCTGCTGCTTTCAAGTATCTTTGGCTTTGGCTTTTGACACTTTGAATATGTGTCTTGGTGTGGGCGTTTTTGAATTTATCCTACTTGGACTTCATTGAGCTTCTCAGATGTGTAGACTCCCGTCTTTCCTCAAATTTGGTGTTTTCAACCATTATTTCTTTAAATATTCTTTTGACTCCTTTCTCTCTTTTCCTTGTGGAAGTCCCATAATGTATATATGATCTTGATGGTGTCCCCAGGTCCCTTAGGCTCTGTTCACTTTTCTTCATTCTTGTTTCTTTCTGTGCCTCAGACTGAATAATTTCAATTGTCCTCTCTTTAATTTCGTAGATTCTTTCTTCTCTCTGCCCAAATCTATTGTTGAAGTTCCCTAGTCAGCTTTTCATTTCAGTTATTGTACTTTTAAGCTCCACAATTTTTATTTGGTTCCTTTTACACTTTATGTCTCTTTATTGATATTCTCATTTTGTTCATACATGGTTTTCCTGATTCCCTTTAGTTCTTTGTCCATGGTTTCCTTTAGCTCTTTAAGCATATTTACAACAATTAATTTAAAATCGTTTTTTCTTTGATCCAATGTCTTGGCTTCTTTAGGGATGGCTTCTGTTGATTCTTTTTTTTTTTTTTTCCTGTGAATGGGCCATATTTTCCTGATTCTTTGTATGCACCATAATTTTTTGCTAAAAACTAGCCACTTTGAATATTATATGGTAACTCTGGAAATCAGATTCTCCCCTACGGTTGTCCATTTGCAAAATAGCTTGGATAAGTCACTCAACAAACAGAAAAGACTGTGTTCCTTGTCGTGTGCAGTCACTAAAGACTCTGTTCCTCTATCTTAGGGGTTAGCCAGAGAACTGACAGAGATTTCCTTAAATGCCTGAAGCCAAGAAGAAAAAAATATAGTACTGTCCCAGTCTTTGCAGTTAAGCTGTGAGCTGGAGCACTCCTTCAACACTAAGCCAGGCTACCTAAGCCCCTTTATTTACCTTCACCTCCTGCTTTCACAGAGCTCACATATCTGCCAGAGGTGGTAACCTAGGGTCCTCTCAGGTCTATTAAAGCATGTGTCAGTTCCTGGGTATGTCCAATTTCCCAAGTATATGCAATAGCCCTGGGAGCCCCTATTCTCCCAGTAACCATTCTCTTCAGCCTCCTCCTTCCCAGGCTTTTGGATTCTGTCTGCCACTTGTCTCCTCTGTCGTCCCTTGCCCCAGGCTGGCATAGAGTGTGTATGTCTTTAAATGTTTTGATAGATGTCACTGTCACCAGGAAAGCCATTCTAGTCCAAGGGGAAAAGGGTGAAACAAAAGTCAGCCTCTGTGCTGCTCCTTCAGGGAATCACCAGACAGGTCAAATCACATATCACGACAATTTGAGAACAAGGCACCCTTACTGAAAATCAGTTGACCATAGATATTTGGGTTTATTTCTGGACTCTCAGTATATTTGTATTTTTGATACTTTAAAGTCTTCAGATATTATCATCACTTTATTTTTAAAATTTAAAAATTTTAAATTTTAAAAATTTAAAATATTTTAAAATGTAAGCTACTTCTTTTTACTCCACTTCTAACGATTAGGACACACTCCATTCAAGTCCCAGTGGTTCATTACAGAAGTGATTCTGGGAATAGGAATGGGGAGGGAGAAGAAATGGCCATACCCCCTCTCTCTCTGCCACTTCCCCAGACTGTCTGTCCCTCACTTCTGTTAAGAATGGATTGCTTTAAATAATCGTCATCAAAATGAATGCCCTGTTTTTCAATTTACAATTCCATATTTACAAACACAAAGAGTTTAATCTGTACAAAACAATTATTGTATGGTTTTGAATTTGCCCTGTCTTTCCAAACATGAGATCCCCATTTTGAAAAATCCAAAGGTTCAGATGGAGAACATTGTATTCTGTCATTCTTCGATTTGCTTTTAATTTTAAGCTCCCTAAAAGTATTGACATTTTTGTTTACACTTTGTTTTAAAATATCCCATCCTCTTGTTTTTCACTTTTAGCAGCATTATCCTGTCACCCTGACACAGAGACTGTTGCTGGGACAGCTGGTCTAGCACAAACTGATACAGAACCAGAGCAGTGGCCAGTTTCCCTGGCAACAAGCTCTTCACATCAAGACAAACCCCTTCTGGCTTAGTCTCCCTGATTGAGTCAAACAGTCCTGTCAGGAAAACATGGCAGGGGGGATCAGGTCACAAAGCGGAATCCAGAGTTGGAATGGCCATAAATGAATGTAAGGAAAGAAAAAAGGAAAAAGTGAAGAGAAATGACAGTGATGATTCTCCTTGAAAGTAAAGAGGGGTTATAATTGAAGTGGAACTAATGTGTATTAAAATTTGGTATTATTATTTCAATAACAAATTGATAATATTATTTTGATAATAAATCACTTAATCTGTAGTTGGCTTATATGAAAATAGACTCTCTGGTTCTTTGCCCAGCTTCCCAGTGCCACCTTGTTAGCTTTCCTTCCCCTACTAACCCAGTAGTAAGGTCAGAATTTGTGAAGCCCAAGCTCTCAGCCCTCTTCTTGTTCTCTGTTTACTTTGTCTCTCAGTTTTGTTCATCTTGCTGAGGAGAACACATCAAGTAAATGCAGCCCTTTGTATCCAAATTCGTATTATCAGAGATACATTGTGCTTATTTCAAGTAACTTTCCTGTTTAATTGAAGTGATAGCAGTGGCAGTAATTTCAATTTATGTAAATGAAATTGCAGAGTCCTTTCCATAATCCTACCCCAAGCCCTGTGTTGGGCCTCCCAGAGCTCTGTGTACAGTCACTGTACTTCCTCCTGTTGTTCCGGCAGCCTTATCATGGCAGGAACAAGTAAAACTACACGACTGTTGTCTTATTAGACATTTTTATTTTGCATTGTCATTATAAAGACATTAATGACCTAATGCTGAAATATATTTAAGGAGAAATTCATGTACAGGAGAAACTGTTTTTAGAGGGGTTTTTTTTCTTCTTTTTTCTTAATGGTCATACTTACTTTTAAAGTTTAAAAAATTCAGGCCTGAAGTAAGAATTTTCAAAATGGAAACTTTTAAATTTATGTTTATTGTAGCATTTTTTTTTAACTTTGTGCTGATATGACAGTGTTTTAAAAATATTTTCACCTATCATTGCTAATAGTAGCAACATTACCCAGTGGAAAAAAATTGAGTGAATTTTACATTCCATTTGGAGAAAGAAGGTTTCAGAAGGTACCCTGGAAATATATACTTACAAGATATATTGCTGATGCTCAATCTATTTATTTCTAGTAAGTGTAGATATTTATTTAAATCAGTTTGACAATGCTAAATATATTTACATATATTTTCCCAATATAGGGCATTACATTTGATGAATTCAGGTCATTTTTCCAGTTTTTGAACAACCTAGAAGACTTTGCAATAGCCTTGAATATGTATAATTTTGCAAGTCGTTCTATAGGGCAAGGTAAGTAACAAACTTTCAAAAACTAAAAGCAAACCATATTCCTACATTGTTTCTAGTGGCTTTGACAACAAATTAACTAGATATATCATATTAGTCATCAATTTGCCTGGAAGTTTGGTGTGTACTTCAACAGGAAATTTGTTTTCCCTAAGCAAAGTTGAGGAAAATATGCTACATTTTTGTATTAAATTTATTACTGCCCTTCACTGCATATTATGGGAAAAGCTAATGATGTTTGTAAAGGTTTAAAGAGGAAGAAACCTCATGGCTGCTTGGTAACGTTGAGGGATATGTGTCTCCCTATAGAAGAGCCAGCTGGCCATGCCGAAAACATCATCAGGGTGATATTCATATGACTTGTTTGTATTACTGATTTTACCCACACTCTCTGCTAGCTCAGAAACCTGAATTTTGTCAACAGGGCCACCTCTTAGCTATGGACTTACATTAGCCAAGTTTTAAGAATGATATATAAAAATGACAGTCAATTTTGCTTGATTTACCAAAAAATACATCTGCCATAGAATTCTGAATGCTGTTGTCCTCAGGACCAGCTCATTCTTTCCCTGTAGGTAGACTAACAAGTCACGTCCTTTTCCCAGGATTCTGTGGCTATGACCACCTTCCCTTCCCTCGTGGCCATATTGTTTTTAAATATTCTTGCCATATGAGGACTTTCTGGTTATGTCTTTACGGTGATTTTACCCATGTCTGCCATAATCTAATAAGTGCTAATCCCCCAGTTCAATCTCAGAGGACAGTCTCGTTATTTTATTACCAAGTTCTAGGGAGAAGGCAAACCGGAGCCTCTAAGTGCTAATAATTCTCTTTCCCCAAAACACAGATAGTGAATCCCTCACATAGCTTCATTCACTTACTCGTTGAGGAAAAGAAACCTAAAAACTGAAAACTTTTCATATTTCACCCTTTGACTGGTCTAGATATTCAAATAAGGCATCTTCTTAACACATTTTAGTGTTTTAAAACCAAAACCTTTGGGAGCCCTCCCTTAACAGGCCAATGTTTTACTGCCATGGTAAACCTACTAATCAACCTTAAAAAGAAAAAAAGTCAGTATCTGCTTAGCTGGTTCAGAATGGAAAGTTGCTCTTTTACTTTGTGGAACTGAATGAAACGAAATGAAAAAAATCACTCTTGCAGGTGCTAGGAATAGATCTGTCTCTTTTATTTTTTTTTCTCTTGCCACTTCTAGCACCTTAATTCAGGTTATTACCTCTTAAAAATAACTATTGCTGTAGCCACCTCAGTGGTATTCCTGCCATTATCCACTCTCCTCTCCGATGTTTTCTAGACAACTCACAGAATAATCTTCCTAAAACAGATTAACCCTGACACACCTGCTATGGAAAACTCTTCAGTTCCCCAATTGCCTGTTGAAGATCCTACAGGTTCCTCACCTCAAAGTCCCCGAGCAGAGCTTCCCCAGCTCCTGGGTGTCCAGGCTGCTCATTTTCTGAACATGCCTTGTGCTCCTGTGCCCCACCCCACCTTTGTTCTTTCATGTCATCATCTGCCATTTCCTCTCATCTCTACAAGCTGAAATCCTTTATCCTTCAGGGCTGAACTCAGATACAAAGCGGCAGCCTTCCCTAATTGCTGTCTTCTCTCTCCTTTCCCTACTCCACGCTACCCCACAAGTAACCACTCATTTCCAAATTCTCATAGCGCTTTGTTGCTGCTTTCTGTGTGGTCCTGTGTAATGATTATTTGGGCAGGTGTGTCATCTCCCATCTGAACTGTAAGTTTCTTGAGAACTTATTCACCTTAATAACCTCTAAAGTGTCTGTGGTTGATAGTAGGCCCTTTTAATTAAAACCACAAAAAATTTCATGTTCCCTAAAAGATAGCATGATTAATGAAAAGTGATATGTTACATAAGATCATGACTCATGTTTAGAAAAAAAATCTTCTTTTATAACCTTGCTAGTAATTAACACATATTATAAAAATAATGTTAATGGTTTACTCCTTTTCTGTGTCATTTATCTAGATGAATTTAAACGTGCCGTCTATGTAGCCACTGGCGTCAGACTTTCACCACATTTAGTGAACACAGTCTTTAAGATTTTTGATGTTGACAAAGATGATCAATTAAGCTATAAAGAATTCATTGGAATTATGAAAGACAGACTCCATAGAGGATTCCGGGTAAACCTATAAATTTCAAGCCTATTGCTATCCTTTTTAAAAACTGAAAGAAAAAAATCCATCTAAGTTTCAGAAACAATTTATATAAGTTTTTAAGGATATAAACAGGAAATGTTATATTTGAAAAGAAAAAACATAAGGCCCTACCTATTGTCAAAAACAATTTGAAGAGATAAAAGGTAATGCTTTTTTAAATATAAAATCAGTGTGAATTTTAATAACTTATTTTCATATTCAATTAGTTTAATGTCTTCATCCCAGTTTGTGGGGGGGAAATGTTGCCAAATATTTTGATTCAGTCTGCACACTGGCTGTTTAAGACTTGCTAGTATACAAAGAAATATCACTATTTCTCATTTTATATGATGCAGATTTCCACTAGGCAACGTGAGGTTCTTAAGTCACTGCATATTCAGTACTTTTTATATGGAAAATGAGGTAAAAAATGTTTTTTTGTCTGTTGAACTATTCTTTCCTGTTAACATCTTATACTGCAAAATAATTACAAGAAATTCAGTGATTTTTCTCAGAAATATGTTTTAAAGAATGAAATGTAGCATAAATCAATAAATGTTTACACATTTAATGTATTTGGATGTGCCACAAATGGAAAAAGGAAAAAAAATGTATGATTAACAGCTAGAATATTCAGTCTTCCCTCTTTGGTAACAGTACCCCTGAGCATTATACATTTAAAAAGAAAAAATATATATATGTACAAAAAAATCAAGATTCATCTGAGACAATGTTTTTAAAGATTTTTAATGGATTCTTAAAATCCCAACTGTCTTGGTAAAGATACCGTGTACTTAACTGCCACCTTGTGGTTAGTTGTTAACATTTGCAGTGATGGGACAAATGCCTAAAAGGGCATGCGTTGAAAATCATTTTTTTCCTCAAATATTTTAGAATAGCAAGATCAAACTAAAATTTTGGGTTGGCCAAAAAGTTCGTTCAGGGTTTTTTGTAAGATGTTATGAAAACACGAACATACTTTTTGGCCACCCCAATATAAAACTATGCTATAAACCCCTGACACTGTATTTCTCTCTTAGATTTTATGTATTTTTATTTTTGCCTTATTTATTGAATATCTGTGACCCCATAACATTTTATTTACATTTGCACACTTTTAATCCTCTGTTCCACAGGGTTATAAAACGGTTCAGAAGTATCCCACTTTCAAATCCTGTCTGAAGAAGGAACTTCATAGCAGATAAGTATGTTAGCACCTCTGTTTGTCTAAATTTGTTCAGTAACAGTAAAAGAAGGGTCATAATTTATTTTTCTCTTACAACATTTAGGTAATAGCTGAAAGAAATAGAATTATAATTTATTTTTAATGTTTAGGTCACTAATTCAAGTTAAGAATTAGTCTTCTAATGATTTCATTTTAGACCATATAATTCAGTTTAAGAATAGTTATTATAACAAAGCATTAGTTTGCCACTATTAAGTTGTGATCTAAAAATGAACTGGAGTAAATACTCATCTGACTGGAATTCTCATGAATGTCGTGATTGAAAAAATTTCTGTTTAACCTGTAGTTTTTTTTTTTTTAAAGAAGTTTTTACTTATTTATTTATTTATTTATTTTTGGCTGTGTTGGGTCTTCGTTTCTGTACGAGGGCTTTCTCTAGTTGCGGCGAGCGGGGGCCGCTCTTCATCGCGGTGCGCGGGCCTGTCACCGTCGCGGCCTCTCTTGTTGCGGAGCACAGGCTCCAGACGCGTAGGCTCAGTAGTTGTGACTCATGGGCCTAGCCGCTGCGCGGCATGTGGGATCCTCGCAGACCAGGGCTCGAACCCGTGTCCCCTGCATTGGCAGGCAGATTCTCAACCACTGCGCCACCAGGGAAGCCCTAACCTGTAGTTTTGTATCTGAGCAGATACAATATAATGAATCCAGATTGCATTTTTATAATCTAGGATCACTAGCATCTAAGGGATATTTGTTACTATTTTTTAGGATCATGATTCCAAACATCTGCTACAATAATAGCAACTAAATTTTTTTAGAGTTATTTTGGGTGCCTGGCACTATACTAGGTATTCTTCTACATGTAGTATCTCATTTAATCCTTACAGATAGATATCCCATTTAACAGCAGAGAAAATAGGGACTTGGTGAGTCATTTACCCAAGATAACTTGCTAGTAAGTTGCAAACCAGGATTTGAGCAATTTGAGCCTCATTCTGTGTGATGACAAAACCATCTTAGTTATTATTTACTGCACCATCACCATAGAATGAAATAGTTGAGGAAGATACGGGAGATTTGTTCAGTTTGTATCAACCCAAAGAAGTATCTTATCTCAGACTTGTTGCTGATCTCCAAAATGAGAGATTTGTTTTTCCTTTTTTCTTTTTGTTTTTCTTTTTTCTTTTAAAAGTCAACTATAGCTATAAAATTTTGTTTGACTGTGGGTTCTGATTAGGTCTCTGCAGTGAAGCTTTCAGTCATTTACATGCTTGCAAATACCTATTTTTCTGATATTTTTCTCAAGATTAAAACATTTATATTTGTCTATAGTGGCATTACCAAAGTGGTACATATGCATAGGATGTCAATGTATATTAGTTAAAAGACCAAAAGCTGTTTAGAAATAAGTATGAGAAATATCATAATAGATATGGTTAAATAGGTTCCTTAGGACTTACAGATCTTAATATGCCACTATTGATTTGTCTCTCTAAAAGAAAACAGCAGTATTTGGTATTTTGCATAGTAGCTTTGAAGCCTAATATTTTATGGAACCCATTTAGGGAACTGCTGGTCTAAAATGTTTAGTGGTAAGTAGGCTTATTTACTTATCTAAGGTGGTAACTGTTGTGATTGAGCTAACAGAAGAAGTCAGGTCTTCCTAATCTCTATTTTGAGGAACTTTATATTGCCTTTATTATAAGAAGTTAAACTAAACATTTAAAAAAATAGTAGGACTATACCATTTATATGTTCATATAGATAGTGTTTCCAACCAACCTGTAATAGTGTCACATTGACATTATTGATTCTGTGTAGTAGTATATAGAACCATAGATAAAAATGACTACTTAGATTCTAGAACTTTGTAAGACTGAGGATTAGACAAGTTACTAAACAAAACACTGAACTTTTAAATTAAAGGAAATAGTTTATGATTAAGTCTTTGATTCTTATACTTTCTGTTGCATGTTTTTATCATGTGCCTTACTGTTTCCTATCATTATTATAATAATTGATTAATGCTATTACCTCCAAATTTCATCCTAAAAAATGTTACTTTTATGTATTACATATATTTTTTTAATTAGGTACTTCTAAAGCAAAGTTTAAAGGATTACTATCTACTTGAAAATGCAAGAAGCAAAAACTTCAGAGGGCGGAAGCAGGTCTGAGATCAGAACTTGTGTACATGAAGGAAAAGGTGAAATGCTAATTATAATTTTTTCTTGAACTGTATTTTTGAACATAAGATGCATCTTCTTACTGATTACTAATGTTACGTGTTATCATGTTGAGCTTTTGCCTTGATTTACTGAACTCTCTGCACTTTTTCATTCCCTTCAGATTCTTCCAGTGACTATATAAGAATGTATTTTAATTTTTTAAAAAATTTATTAGAAATTTGTCTCATTTCAAAATAATGTATGACTCCTGGAATGTAGATCACTTAAAAATGAACAGCAGCATATTTTTGGTTTTGGACTGAACTTATTATCAGAAAATGAATATTCCTTGAGATTTATCTTAGGGCCCTTAGAATTGTTAATAATCTCCAGGCTTTTAATTACATTGAAATGATTTTGAAACACAAATAGAAATTAAGCTACTATACAATATGATGGTTTACACTGTACTTTTAACTTTTAAAATTGCTTAATTAACATATATTGTTTGAATCATATAAAGTTTTAAAGTTTTTGTTCATTTACCAAAGTCAACAGAATGTCTGGTATTATTTTACATATACAGTAATTTAAAATGTAGATTTTTTTTCCTCAAAAAAAGTCATACATTAATGGTAGAAACAGTGGTAGTTTTTGTAGCAGTAGTCACTGTTATTGTCATTATTGTTTTAAACATGGTGCAGCTCCTGATAGCAGATGGTACATGTTAATAACAGTAGTAAAAATAATATCTTGAGGCTCTGTAACTTATCGCATATTATTATTATGTGTCTGTAGTGTCAAAATGAGTATTATAAAAGATTAATATAAAATGGTTTTGCAGACTGAAGTATATATTAGGTAGAAGTTGATATTTGTTTCTTGCGAAAGGACCACATGTAAAAGTAAGGCCAAACAGCCAGTAATCATGAATACTTTAAATATAATTCATTATTTCAAAATGTCTTAAAAGAGAAAAGATAAACTTTCTATTGAAAAACAGCAAAGTTAGATTTTCTCCTGGAGAAAATAACTTGATAGTATTTAATGGAAATCTGTTCAATTAAAAAAATGTAGTTTATAATAAGTTACTATGGAAAAACAGAACAATGAATTTAAATTAATATATTTATATACTGTATGTGGAAGATAGGTTCATTTATCTTCTAAGATGTACTAAATATAAATTGCACACACTCCAACTGTTATCTTGCTTTTACATATGAAAATAGGAAATACTGACTTTGTTTTCGTTAAGTTATTAAATGTGAAATTGATAGTTCTGCATCAGCCTATTTATAAAAGTAATGTTATTTCCAAGAATATGTTGTTAGCATTGACAATGCATTTTTAGACTTTTTATATTCTTTATCTGATATTATTTATTATATTGATATAGAAATATGTGATTCATCAGTTTTAGGATTTCATATAGTATAATTTCACCTGCTTTGCAGGTTGATTCAGTTGATTAACTAAATGAAAATATCTACCTTCTCATTTAACGTGCCCCAGCTCTATTTTACCTTACACTGAATGTTCTCAATATTATTTGCTATCTAAAATAGTGGGAAAAATGCAACTTACTTTTATCTTTGATTATAATCTAAATTATCTTGCATACATGGAAAAATTGCTATTTAGAACAGTCCTATAAATAGATATTAAAAACTGAATTAGCTCATTAAGATTCTTTATAATTCTGCCATTCTCCCAAGGAATACTACATATGCAACCTTTTATTCTTTATTGCTTATCAGAGTGAATGGATACTCATCTGCTTATAAGACTGCAGCATAATATTAAAATGCAAATAAATAAAATATTCTGATCAATTAAAATGGAAAAGAGTAGTAAATTATGGTGATTCTCCACATATTATCACTTTTGAACTTTATTTATCATCTATAAAATGGGAGGTAAAAATATCTCACTGGACTGTTGTTTACATCAATTTTAAAAATTTTAAGTGCTTTGAAAATAGTAATGTACTAAATACATGTATGCTATTCTCAGTATTTCCTTCTACAAACTATTCCTTGGAAAGGTGAAGCTATACATGAAATTTTAGTATCATCCTCTTTACAGAAGACTTTATGATGAAAGGTTTAGGGTAATTCTCAGAATCATTTCTTATTATGAATTTCATTTAAGTTCCAGTTTATTGTTCTTATTATAAAATATAACTGTAAAGTGACCTGTCTTACATTCTTATGTTATCATAAAATAAATATACTTGCTCTTGAATCAAGAAATTTAGTACTTTGCTTTTCTGTATATCTGTGGACTAACGTCTTTCTGAAAAATGTCACGTATAAACTTTCAAAATCTTTGTTGGTTACCAAACCTCCATTGATTTTATGCCCTCTGCTGTAGCAATACATGCCAAGAAATTAATCTCATCAACACTTCTGTAAGTAAATACATCATAGAGCCATAAAGCCTCTCAAAGTGTATAATAGGAATTCATACATTATATTGATAGAATATTATCATTGGTACTGGAAAACTTTCAGAAAGTTTACATGTGAATGGAATATCAATTTTCCTTTACAGACTGTTTAAATGGCTTAAAATAATTAAACCAACACTACAGCAGCCCGTTTCACTAATGTTGGTATTTTGTAGGTATCATCTTACTAAGACAACTCCTAGAAATTTACCAGTTTTCAAAATACATTTCAGTAGTCCCCCCTTATCCATGGCTTCACTTTCCATGGTTTCAGTTACTCGTGGTCAACCTGGGTCCAAAAATATTAAATGGAAAATTCCAGAAATAAAAAATCCATAAGTTTTAAATTGCTCACCATTCTGAGTAACATGATGAAATCCCACTGTGTCCTTCCTAGGTTGTGAATATCCCTTTGCCCAGTGTATCCCACGCGTTAGTCACTTAGTAGCCGTCTTGGTTATCAGATGGAATGTCATGGTATCACAGTGTTTACATTCAAGTGACCCTTATTTTACTTAATAATGGACCCAAAGTGCAAGAGCAGTGATGCTGGTAATTTGGATATATTAAAGAGAAGCTGTAAAGTGCTTCCTTTAAGTGAGAAGGTAAAAGTTTTCAACTTAATAAGGAAAAGAAAACAGTATGCTGAGGTTGCTAATACCTACGGTAAGAATGAATCTTCTATTTTTGAAATTGTGAAGAAAGAAAAAGAAATTCATGCTAGTTATACTGTCACACCTCAAACTACAAAAGTTACAGCCACAGGGTGTAGTAAATGCTTCGTTAAGATGGAAAAGGCATTTAATTTACACAAGAAGATATTTTGAGAAAGAGAGAGACCACATTCACATAACTATTATTACAGTATGTTGTTACAAGTGTTCTATTTTATTATTAGTTACTGTACCTAATTTGTAAATTAATCTGTATCATAGGTATGTATATATAGGAAGAAAATTTTTTTTCTCTGAATTTACCTTTTTATTGTCTCCTGTTCTTGTTTTGTGTATTCAGCAGCTTTTAATTCTCTCTCTGATTATTTAATTTCAGTTTATTTGAAGTTTTCTTCTCCCTTCATTGCCTCATTCCATTTTTCTGTTTGTGTTTTAGGTATCTCATATTAGAGGTTTTTCTCAAATATCTGGTAATCTTTTGTTATATGTTCATATTTTAAAACAAACTAGAAGCTCTGTGTGCATGGAGTGAGCTTTTGGCCAGTGGGTTCCACTCATGGCTGTTCTGGCTGGGCCATTTCATATGAGGGGCTTTGACTATCAGTATTGTTAGGTCTTTTTCTCTTTGGTCGGATTTCTCCTGCCTGGTAGTCCACAGCCTAGCTGCTGTTTTGTTCAGAGGCCCTTTGAAGATGGAGCCATAGGTATATTTAATAAAGGGGGCCATAAGCTCATATATTCAATGAGCTGTTATTGAGCTGTTTGAGTGTTTTTACCATGTCTTTGTTTACTTTTTCAAGAAAAGCACATTTTTAAAACTTAGGACCTCAGTCTGGGAAAAGTGGGACTAAATCATGAAGGTCATGTGCTGGATGGATTTATTCACCAAATCCAGAGTTAGGTTACTTCTTCTTGAGGCAGATAGAGATAGTTTTAAGAAAAATAAATGTATAATGGTGATTGTGAAGTTATGGAACTACCACATGTTTAAGCTTGGACGGTAGGGATGAGGAAGAGATTAATTGATAAAGGAACGTCAGTGAATATCAGTTATTGGATTTTAAAGTTAAAGATAGCAGACATACTCTCCTACAAAACATATTTTGGTGACATTTACCACAGAGACCAAGAACTGAACTTGATTATTAGCCTAATTAAGTATGGCATTTTCTACTGCATATTTTCATGGATGAAGCAAGCAGCTTGAAGGTAAGCAGATTTGTCTTATAGCAGATTTTAAACTGTGATAAAATGAGAGTTTAAGACAGAAGGAAAGACAACTAATAAAGATATTTGTAATCTGTGGTATATAATGCTTTATTCCTTGTAAGCTCTAGGTGCTATAAGAGTTAAAAGTTCAAGCTGAAAAATCTACAAAAACCACTCTGAAAATCTATACTTTTTTATTTCATTGCTCTTTGGTGCTAAGAGGTTCTCAAGAAGGTGAGTATCTTATGTACCATTTGTGCTGTAATATTTAATTACAGTGAGTGTACAGAAGATTAGCTGTATCAAAGATTCTTTTGAAATCAGATTGCACATCAAAACTGCATTGTGCCCTGCTAAGTAAGCAAATTTAAGAAAGAGGAGAAGGTGATGTCAAGACTTACTGCAAAATGAACAAATAAAGGAATAGGATTTGCTTGGTGTTCAGCCTATTAAAGCATGGCCAAATGTCAGCCTTCATTTGTCAACTTAAATATATTTTTCTAGAATTTACGAAGATTCAGTCTATGGAAAGTATCCTTTAGCTAGTATTTGAACTTGAGAAATAAGCAAAACAAAAATGATGAATAGATTATACTAATAACTCAATTTCTCATAGTGATTAATTACCACATGAATATGTACATTAGTAATTCAGATACAGATACCTGTTGTCCCTTTTTGTTATTTTTCTGATTATAATGTTAATACATGTGTTTTTGCTCCCTGATACTTGAGGTTTTAGAAACTTAGAGGTTAACTTCTCCTCCACAATAGCTAGACACCCCCGGCCCCTACACAAACACAACATGCACTGAAGCATTTCAGGTTTCCAGGGATTTCTCCCTTCAAAAAAAAAGTAAAAATGAAATTTTTAAAATCCAAGAGCCGAGCCCCAAATAACCAGGTAGACTAATGTAGCTTGGAGCCTGAATTGGACTTGCTGGAAATAATCAGGAACATAGGTGAGGACCTCAGGCCAGAGCAACAAAGTTCACAGGCGCTTGAAACTAGAATGATAGGGAGCCGGCAGCCTTTGTGCAGGGATAGGATTTCCCTTAGGTCAGAATTCTATACTGACCGTATCTGAGTATATTCAGCCTTGAAACAGCAACAAGGTGGAGAGCCTGAATCTGAGACCCCTTCCTCTAAGCTAAAATCCTGAAGGAGGCCCTGAAGCGTCCTGAGACACGTATGTACACAAAGAGAGACGCTTGATTACAATCAAGCTTGACCTCTTAAGCAAAGACTACCAAATCCAGATAAGGCCTGCCACTATTAGTGAGAATCAACTAATAAATTTAGACCCCAAAGAATGCAGTGGTTGGAACCGAAGACAGAATGCATAAGAGCTACGTATGAAACAAACCATGAAATTACAAAAATGAGTTTTTTTTAAAACTATAGGAATTACACAGATATGAGGTAGAATTTCTAAGAAAATTTAATTGCTGTAATCAAAACCTCAATCAAGAGTTTTGAGTCCAGTCGTGACTAACTGGTATTGTTCCATCATAAACTACAACATTGCACAACAGACACTTCAAGGCTTTTGTCCTTGAGAGAAAGGACACTCATGTGGTGACCTCTACATTCACTCTGGCTTGCTGCCTGGAAGCACTTTCAGCAGAGGGAAGTGAAGCCCAAACAGAAAACAGAAGATGGAAGAAATGAGATGAGAAAACAGCTACTTAGGGTCACACGGGGCTGGGAGACATTGGAGTTCAAATCAGCCAGAGTGTAAAGGCCTCACTGAACAACCCAAGAATTAAATAAGACATGCCTTAGGAGTAAGACTACTCTAGAGTAAGGGTGACTCTGGACCCTAATAAGACCTAAAATTAATCCTCAATTGGAACAGGTGGATCTACCAGTATAGTGACTACGTGCCAAAACAAAATTCAGTACTCTTTAAAGGAAAACAACAAAAATCCTATTTCTGAAAATGTAATATCCACAACATCCACTATAAAGCAGACAAGTTTTATATATGCTAAGCAAGAAAATGTGACCCTTAACCAGGGGAAAAAGCAACCCACGGAAACAAATGTTTGACTTAGTAGATACAAACTTTAAAAGCTCTTATAAATATGTTGAGAAGTTTAAAGGAAAAGATGGACATAATGAGAGAAGAAATGGGAATTATATACAGCAAAATTAAAACTATAAAAAATAACCAAATGGAAATTCCAGGATTGGAAAATATAATATTTAAAATAAAAATTCATTGTATGGACTTAATAGAAGATTGGAGACAGAGTAAGAAAGGATCAGTAAACTTGAAGGCAGAGAAATACAGACTATCCAAACTGATGCACAAAGAGGAAAAGTTACTGGGGGGGGTGGGGAAGACAAAACAAAAAACAGTGCATCAGTGACCACACAAAGCAGTCAACCATAAGTGTAATTACAGATCCTAAAGGAGAAGGAGAAGGGTGGGGTGGGGAGCAGAAAAATATTCAAAGAGATAATGGCCAAAATTTTTCCAAATTTGAAGAAATACATAAACTATAGTTTCAAGAAGTTCAGCAAACCCTAATAAAGAAACCTATGCCTGGTCATATCCTAGCCAAATTGCTGAAAAGCCAAAAAAATTTTTTTTAATCTTGAAAGTATCCAGAGACAAAAGATACATTATACACAGGGTTAGTGATAAGAATAACTGCTGGCTTCCCATCAGTAACAATGGAGAGCAAAAGATAGTGGTGTAACATCTTTAAAGTATGGAAAGAAAAAAGGAAATGCAACCTAGAATATGATATTCAGCAAAATAGCCCTTTAAAAATAACAGTGAAATAAAGACAACTTTAGATAAATATCAGACAGCCTGAAACCAGCAGACCTGTACTACAAGAAAAGTTAAAAGAAATTCTTCAGGCTGTTGGGAAATGAAACCAGTCAGAAATTTTGATCTATTCAAAATAATGAAGTTTGCCATAAATGGTAAATTTCTAGCAAATATAAAATTTTTTATCTTAAACATATAAAAAAGTAATCAACTGGTTAAAGCAAAAATAGCAATGTAGTGTGGAGTTTATCATTAAAATGTTCAATAATATCATAAAGGACAGAAAGGGGTAAATGGAAGTATCCTGTTCTAAGAATCTTACAATATAGTGCAATGATACAATATTCATTCAATCAATGCCTATTTTAACCCATGGAAACATAGATGAATTAAAATGCAATAATAAAAAGATATTGACTAACCCAAAGTAAGGCAGGAAAGGGGGAAACAAAGAAAACTAGGATGATAAATTTAAAAATAGCAAAATGATTGTATAAATTCAACCAATTAATAATTACATTAAATGTAAGTTCATTAAATATTCCAATTAATAGTCAGATATTGTCAGATCAATTATTTTATGAAGATCATTTGCTACCTAGAAAAGATGTACTTTAGATATAAAGACATGGATAGGCTACATGTAAAGTGATAGATAAAAGAATACAATGCAAACACTAACAATAAGAAACTGCAGTGGTTATATTAATATCAGACAAAACACATGTGAAGGCAACGAGAATTACCAGTTGTATTAGTTGGGATCTGGTCAGAAGACAAAGTAACACATGATTTAAACAGGGAAGTGTAATATAAAGAATTATTAGAATAATGGAGAATTGACTAGTATATAATATATACATATATAAATTTTTATGTATTTGAATATGATCTTATTTGCCATTTCCTCCATTGCTTTTAAGCTTAGAAATTTTAAGCTCCCAATGTGATAAGTATTCTGTCATATATTTTTATGGTTTATATTTTCTTTGTATTTAACTAAAAAAAAAAAAAAAATCCACTTGGGATTAATTTTATTACATGGTTTTAAAAAAATGAGGCCCTAACTCTAGATTTCCCTGCCAATTTATCCAACACTATTTACAGAATAATTCTTCCTTTTTGCCATCTAATATAATGCAAATTATTTTTAAGTATTTTTACATACCTGAATCTGTGTTAAGAGTCTGGCTATCCTTGTAACCACATTGTTTTAATTATTTACCTTTACAGTGTTTTCATAGTTCATAAAACTAGTCTATCTCCCCCTCTCAACAGCCACACACAGATTTCTCTTCTCTTCAAAAAATTCCTTAACTATTCTTACTTGTTTATCCTTTCAGATTAACTTTAGAACATATATAAACATATATAGATATGTTTAGAATCGTATCTCCTCCAAATAGTGTTTTTATTGGGATCACTTTGAAATGATAAATTTGGAAAGAACTGACACCTGAATTAGTCAGGGTTCTCCACAGAAACAGAACCAATAGGATGTAGATATACAGAGAAACAGATTTATTATTATAAGGAATTGGCTTACAAGATTATGGAGCCTGACAAGTCCCAAAATGTGCAGGGTGAGTCAGCAAGCTGGAAATCCAAGAGAGCCAATGGTATAGTTCCAACCTGCATCTAAAGTCCTGAGAACCAAGAGAGCCGTTGGTTTAGTTCTAGTCTGAAGGCTGGCAGGCTCAAGAGCCAATGTTTCGGTTCAAAGGCAGTCAGGCAGCAGGAATTCTTTCTTACTTGGGGGAGAGTCAGCCCTTTTGTTTTATTCAGGTCTTCAATTGATTGGATGAGGCCCACCACCTTAGAGAGCTAATCTGTTTTATTCAGTCTATTGATTTCAATGTTAATCTCATCCAAAAACACCCTCACAGAAACACCCAGAATAATGTTTGACCAAATATCTGGGTACTCCATGACCCAGGCAAGATGACACCAAAAAAAAAAAAAAAAAAAATTAACCATTACAACATCTTTATAATATTTTCATCCCATCCAGAAACAGTTATTCCAATTATTTATTCTCAAGATTTATGGCTTTCGCTATCTAGGTCATACTTCTCACAAGGTCTTTTCTAGATCCTACATACTTACTATTGCTTTTAAGAGTAGGATTTTTTCCCATTAGATTCTCTATCTGATTACTGTTGGTGTATAGAAAAGCAGTTTGATTTATTCAGCCACTAAACTGAACTCCTAGTAGTTCTGACATTTTTTTCTGTTGAGTCTCTTAAGTTTTTTGTTGGCCAGTCATACTGTATGCAGATGACGGTAACTGTCTTTGCCATTCCTATATTATTGCTCTTATTTCTATTTCCTGTATTTTTGTGTTGATTATAGCTTTCAGAACAATGTAAAATACTAATAGCGATAGCAGGAATCTTTTGATTTCCTGTTTCAATAGGATTATATCTAATGTTTCAAATTAAGCATAATATTTTCCTGTTGACTTGAGACAAATACTTTATCTTGTTAAGAAACTATCCTTTATTTCCTGAATTTGAAAGAGTCTGGAAAAAGGAGTGACTGTTGAATCATCTCAAATGCCTTTTCGGCTTTGACTGACGTGATTATACATATTTCCAAGTTGATCTCCACATGCAATATATCTGCTTTACAGGCTTCCTAATATTAAATTATCCCACATTATTGTAATAAACTCTGATCATAGTAGACCATTCTTTTCATTTCATGGTCTTAGACAAGTTGCCTTCCCTGTATCAGGTTCCTTATCTCTAAATTGGGGCTAAAAATTGTATCTGCCCCATGTTACAGGGATGAGACGAGACGAGATAATTCACATAAAGTAAATTTGTATAATGTGCAGTTACCATCTTGAAATTCTTAATAATGTTATCTTTGAATTTTTGTTCTGTAAATGAAGTCAGTGGGACGATGGAGCTTGTGCAGGGGCCTGGAGCCTCTGCTCACACCCAGTCCTCCTTCCCACTCCCAAGGATGGGTTCTTGGCTACCCTCTGCTTTGCCCAGCTTCCCCCTCTCCACCCCTGCCCAGTAACTGCCTCCATACTCCAGCCCCTTGGCAGGGGTCTAGGTGTAGGAATGGGGAGGGACACCCGCACTGTCAGAGTCTTGGGGCAGAGTGTGGTGGAGCCCCTCCTGCCCCGGACTGGCGGTGCTAGCCGTGGTGCATCCGCTGGCAGCCAGCCAAAGGCCACAGGCTGGTGGAGATGAGCCTTTCTCCCATTCCCAGTCCGGGTACTTAGAGCTTTCTAACTCCGAGGTCTCGATCCCCTGGGGGTTGCTTATTCACTGTGGGCTGGGGTATCACGCCTATAGGAAGAAGAAGTGTCTGCCTGAACTTCCCCAGGGTACTCCCCCAGCTGCAGCACAGTGCATCGGTCCAGCAGCTGGTGTGAGCACGTGTATGTGCGTCCTGAGTCGTGGGGTGGGGACCCAGGACACCTGTGAGGGCCCACACTCACCTGGAAGCATCCCCGTAGCAGAAGGAGCACGCCCTTGGCTTGCTTCATGCTGGATGAACCTTCTCTTCCTTCTTCCAGCCTTCCTGAGTCTGACTCAAGATGCCTCAGAAGCATTCTCAGAAGCTGTGCCATTAAATACGAATTAGGTAATTTTGGTGATTTCACATAGAAGGTAAATGCTCTGATATTTGCACTTTAAACAGACATTGTACAATATAAAGATGAATGGTGAAAGTCATGCTAATAACAAAATTTTTAAGTTTTAGTTACTTAAAATGACATTAAATAGCAAATTAAAAACATCATGACATGTTGAGGGAGAGAGACTATGAAAGAAGGAAAAAGTTTTCTATTTTAATACCTTAGCACTTTTTCCTGCTCTGCTGGACAAAGAGCCCTGCATTTTCATTTTGCACGAGGCTCCAAAAATTATGTAGCTGGTCCCTCCCTGGAATGTGGATATTTGGGCCAATGTGCAGGGGTGTCTGTGGGTTTGGTGAGACATGGGATGGTAAGAAACACAGGAAGAAAAGAGTAACATTTTATGCTACTTGAAAGTGGATATTGATTTTCTCAAAACTATAATGGAGAAAATGGTTTTTGTGTTAGAAAGAAACAGAAGAGAAAAGAATGCTAAGATGGTAAGTGTGCTGCTTATGATACCCGAGGTGTATGGCAACAGTGGAGCATTAAGGCCTAGGAGAACTTGATGTCTAGAGAGCAGTTTACGATGAACTGTCTGAACTGACCACCTGAGTATCAACAATATGACTTAGGGACTCTACTTAACAAAATTCCAAGTAGCTTCACTTTTTAAAAAAACATACAAAGTAAAGCTATTACTCCAGCAGAATGTAAATTTATAAAGAATAAATCATAGCAAGATAGTATAACATGTTTAAATTTCACATGAGGCAGAAGGTATTTTGATAAAAACAGGGGTTTAAAGGACACACAGAACATACCCTAACTGTGGGTTTGCGCTGTGGGCTATGGGCAAATGACTGTAATAGATAACCTAACCTTGGGACAAATTAAAGGAAGGAAATGAATGACAGCTGGGGAGAAAAAAAGTAAGAACTAGCAAATAACAAAGTCACCTTCTGCTGCTTTAATGTACCCAATGCTGGAAAGAATACTGGTCACCTTAATAATAAGTAGGCAAATCATCATCTTCAAACACAGAAGAAAAGGGTAAGGAACAATTCTTTAAAAGACATAGCAATGGTTCTCACATCTGGTACTTCGGTAATTGCTGTTGTCACACAGTGTCTTGCTAGAGAGGCATTTTCATTCAAGATGAATATGTGGTTGATTAGCACTTTTCAAAAAGCAATTGTCTGAGGTTCTCTGTACTTGATATCCTGTTACCATTTTCTCATTAAGGTGATTCATGAAATTTTTCAATGAGGTTCCTATGGTATTTTTAAAAATCGATTTGGTTTCACCCTTTCAACTAAATGAATGAGTCAGTGTATCATTCAGACAGATGTGGACTTGCATAATTATAAAGTTAAATGATCTTTGCATAGAATTGAGAAGATGAGCAAAGACTAAAAGCAGAATTCAAGATGATATAACTATATCAAAAAGGATATATTAGAAAATATGCATAAACCGGTGAAATGCATTTAGCCCACCCATTCAGAACAGCATGCTGAAGCAAGGGCTCTTGAGTCAGCCTTCCCGAGCTCAGATCCTGGCTCTGTCACTCCCTACCTTTGCAGTTAAGCAAGGTTCTTACTACACTTTCCACACCTCAGCTTTTTCGTATGTAAAATGAGGTAACAGAGCAGCTGAGTCTTAGGGTGGGTGGGAGAATTAAAGGGGAAACTGCTTGTAGAGTACTGACTTTAGCAAACACACAATCAATGTTAGTTATTATTCCTAAAATAATAGACCTATTCATTTAGAATTGCTTATTTGTAATCATGTTCATAAACTTGACCTTGAAGATTAACACAAAGGTAAAAATTCATGGGCTACTGAAAATTTAAAGTGGTACTTATTATTAAAGTGGACTAAAAATAGTGAAAAGAAAATATCTTTTTAAAATCTCTTCTGGTAGATATGGCTAAGCACTTTAACCCTATCCTGTACACGGTTCCTACTTTAGTTGTCACCATCTTCATCTATTAAATTCTCTTGGTTTCTGGGCACCTACTTAACTTTAATGAGTAGTTTATGCTGTGCGTGCGAAATATATAGTCCATGTACCTAGGACTATTTCTGTCTACTAGTTTTTCTTGTTTCCAAAAACAGAAAAGAGGAATGCCTACAGCTAAAACAAAACATTCTCTCTCTGTCAGCTCCTTCTGCTGATACTTCAGCATTCCAGATTATATATTCTCATAATTTGGATTTTCCGACTCTTAGTTTTCAAAAAACCAAGAAGTCAAAACTAAAATACATTGCTTTTTATAGCAGAAAATAACTTCCATTGCTCAAAGCTAATTTAGAATAAAATCCGGTCAACCCGAAAAACATATACATATATATATATGTATGTATACATGTATATATATGTACGTATACATGTACATGTATGTATATATGTATACACGTACACGTATGTATATGTATATATACATGTAGATGTATGTATATGTATGTATACGTATATATGTATGTATGTATTTAAATTTGGCTGCAGATCCCTTGTCACTCATATTCCCACACAAACATCTTTTTAATTTTTTTAATGTAATATTTTCCTTTAAGAAGTGGGAACAAAGCTTTATTCTTGTTGAAAAGCCTTGCTCAATCCTGTGCTTAGCATAGGACCTGGGATCTGGTGAATAACCATTACAAGTCTGTTGAAAGAATAAGTGGGTGAATCTATGAATAAATGAATAAATAAACAAAGTAAGGCCTATCAAGCCTGAAAAACAAATATAGTCTTTGCCTGACTTTTACTTTACTCCTTAACATATTTCCTAAACTGTGTCTCTGCCTTCCAATATTAAAATTAATAAATACAATCGCTCACATACTTGAGAGTTTCCTAGTAAAACACACATCCCAACAACTAAAGTGCTTCAGCCTCAATGAAATGAATTTGCCTTCTGTGATAGTAAATGCTGACAGTAGCTAACATATATTCCTCATATATATTATGCATATAAAATGCTTAGTACAGTATACACATATACATATGCTCTATACATATAGTTTCTCTTTATATGCTGGACACGAGGCTAAGCATTTCTTATACATAATCTCATTAATATCCTCAACAATCCTATGAGGTAGTAGATACTAATGTATTTCCCAGTTTATATCTGAGGCTTAAAGAAGTTAAGTAATTCCCTTAAAATCAAATAGCCATTAAGCATCAAACCAGGAGTCAGACCCACGTTTGCCTAATTCCTGAGTCAATCTCTTAACTGCTGTGATGAATTCATTACCATGATACAAGAACACTGGGAAGTGGACAGAGGTGACTTCTAATTCCTAGAAGAGGTACTAGTGACAGGCTATGGTTTGGTGAGAAATTAAGGCTTCTGAGCAGACTGGAGAGAGGTTGTGGTCAACTAGGCATGGGGGATAGATGGAATATTAGACAGAAAACTGGGCGGAGGGAAGGCTGAGGTACTGGCCTCTATCTAGGGTCATATAATTTATCATCCAAACCCGGACACTTTTGAAAGTGAAAGAGGGCTCCTGCATAATTACACCAGGATAGCACCACGAATTGGACTGTCCTGGTAAACTAGGACAACAGTCACCTTCCCCATGTCCCTCTCTTACTAACTTTTTCTCTTTTATTCCTTCTTTCTTCTTTCCTCTCTTCTTCCCCCTCTCCTTTCTCTTCCTCTTTGTTCTCCCCATGTCTCTCACCAACTCGTTCCATGCAGCTTAAGTGGCAATAATTTGCCATGATTATCAGGAATGGGTATGCTCACTAAACCCCTCATATTTGACCTTATTTAGACAAATGCTACAAAGCAACATTTTCTTTGCTACTATATTAGTTGTGGCTGCATAACAAATTTACCCCAAAATGAAGTGGTCTAAGAAAACATTTATTATCTCACACAATTTCTGAGAGTCAGGAATTCAGGAGCAGCTTAGCTGGGTGATTCTGGCTCAGGGTCCCTCATGATGACCAAGCAAGCTGACAGCTAGGACTGTAGTCATCTGAAGACATGGCCGGAACTGAGGGATGGACTTCCAAGCAAGCTGACTCACGTGGCTCTTGGCTGGAGGACTCTGTTCCTTGCCACCTGGGCCAACCCACAGGGGTGTTCATGACACGACAGCTCACTTCCCCCAGAACAAATGATCCAAGATAGAGGAGAGAGGCACAGTGCACCATTTTATGACCTAGTTTCTAAAGTTTCCCTCTCTCGGTTCTGCTATATTCTATTTATTAAAAATTCGTCATTAAATTCAACCACACTCCCAAGAAGAGGAATTGGACTCTGCCTCTTGAAGGGAGGAATATCAAAGAATTTGAGGAGACATTTAAAACCACCACAGTCCATCCTCTGGCCACAAATTATTTACATTCTTTCCACCTGCAAAATATACTCACCACTCCCAAGGTCCACAAGGTCTAATGCATTAGCTCCAACTCCAGAATCTAAATCAGTTCCTGGTATGGATGAAGTTCCTTGGGTATAGTCCTTAAGTACAGGTCCCTGAGTACAGTTCCTTTCAACCTGAAAATGTGTGAACGAACAAGACCAGTTACCTGCTCCCCCTGCCATACACATACACACACACACACACACACACACACACAGACACACACAAAACCAATATACAATATATTGTACACTGGTGGAACAGAGATAGCATAGCCATTATAGGCATTCTTCTTTAAAAGGCAGGAAACTGGAGGAATGAAGGAGTCAATGGTTGATAGCATTTCTGGAAGTATGTTAAAATGCTGTAAGTTCTTGATAAAGATTTAGTATTACTCCTGCCTAGGAATAATTCTCCATGACTCTTAGATCTATTCTCTGGGCTCTTGGTTCTGCCACCTTAGTCATCCTTCCTTTTCCATAAAAGGTAGCACGTGTTTGCAGCTGTGTGATTTCCTTAGTCGTTTTCCACTTGTAGAAGTCTGGAATCCCAAAGGCCTCTTTTTATTATGTACTGCCTCTGTCCCTGGTAGTCCGAGCTGGCTCCATTTCTATGAAGATAATTCTCTTTAAAACTTTGTGGCTCTCCTATGTATCTTATTGGGGTTCTCTCCATTACACAAACGCTACACTAACAGATCTCTTTGAGATCAGACCTCCTCTACGTTGGATATCTGCTGAGACACAGAAGACTTGCCCAGAGCTAGACTATCCACTTCCAAGAAGACTCACTCTCATGGCTGTTGACTGGAGGCTTGTGTCCCTTGGTACAGGGCCCTTCCATAGGGCTGCTCGTGACATAGCAGAGCGAGTGATCTGAAAGAGAGAGGAGAAAGTCACAGTGTCTTTTTTACCCAGTTGTTGTTTTTTTTTAATAAATTTATTTATTTTTGGCTGTGTTGGGTCTTCATTGCTGCACGTGGGCTTTCTCTAGTTGCGGCGAGCAGGGGCTACTCTTCGTTGTGGTGCGTGGGCTTCTCATTGCAGTGGCTTCTCGTTGCAGAGCACGGGCCCTGGGTGCATGGGCTTCAGTAGTTGTGGCACGCGAGCTCACGCTGGCTCTAGAGCCCAGGCTCAGTAGTTGTGGCTCACGGGCTTAGTTGCTCTGCGGCATGTGGGATCTTCCTGGACCAGGGCTCGAACCCATATCCCCTGCATTGGCAGGCGGATTCTTAACCACTGCGCCACCAGGGAAGTCCCTTTACCTAGTTTTTGAAGTTATCCACCATCAATCCTGCTTTATTCTATTCATTAGACATAAGTCACTAAGTCCAGTCCACACTCAAGGGGAGGAGAATTAACCTCCACTTCTCGAAATGAGGAGTTATCAAAGAATTTGTAGACATTTTTAAAAAATCACTACAGCTGCATAACTTTTTCAAACTTTAACTCTTTAATTTTATCTCTGGGACTGTATCCAAAGAAAACAATAAAATATAAGGGAATGCTATGTGAACCAAGCTATTTACATTATGTTATACCAATGAAAAATTAAAAAACACAACTAAATATCCAGCAATAGAGGAATGGTTTGATGAATTACAGTACTTCTACAGAATAGAATATTGTACAACTATTTAAAGTTATTCTGAAACCTGTATAGTAACATGAAAAACGTCTGTGATGAAATCTTTATGAGAGAACAGAAAATTGTACATTGAAAAAATATGCACAAAAAAGAGACCAGATAGAAACATACCAAAATAACAACAATGGTGAAATCATGCGAGGTTTATTTTTCTCTGTTTTCAAATTTTCTGTTATGTAGCTGTTTCCAAAATTTTTTTATGAATTGTTCTGTAATGTATAATTCTGTTATGATTTTTTTATTTTAAAAGAGAATTAAAGATAATACTGACTTTATAAATAAGGATTCAGTAGGCATTTATGTATTTTTTTTCCTGTGTAGCAAAAAATAGACTGTGCTCAGATTTATAGATAGACTTGTGAGGGGTTATATTACTGACGGAAGAGGTAGGGAAGAGGTGACACACTCGAAAGTGGTAATTAATTGAGAAGAATTTAATTAAAGGAGACAGAGTATGGTTGAACACCCTAGGGAGTTAGGTACTCACCCTGCTTTGGCTTGAAGAGGCAAAGGGAAAGAGTGTCTGTAGCTCACAGAAGCTGTGATCTTCAGTGATCAGCCTCAGGGAGGTGAAACAAACAACCCTATGTTATTCTCTGACTCTCTAGATCACTTGTTCACCTCCCACTGATTGAACCAACCAGAATCCAGAGTGGAAAGAGTCTTCCAATAAAAGGTGAGCCTCCCATAACACAAAGAAGGGTAGAAAATGGATCTGGAAGAGCAAATGGAAATATCTAGCACATGGGGATTATTTTAAAATAGCTGGGTGGTGCTCTGATGAGAAGATTCCAAAGCTCTTACATACAATTTATACCTTTATACTAAAAATGTATATCGACAATGTTTGAGGAATATACATGTTGGCATCAAACTGTTTACATAAAGATGTCCAGATATCACACTAGTTATGGACATTTACACTTTTAGACACAAACACACTGCCTGCATTTTAGATCATGGCAATTCAAACTGATTCTTGCATCTGTTCATACATATCTTATACCAGGTTTTATATTAGTATAGACAGATGTACACAAACCAGAAGGACATTTTCAATGATACACCAGTGACCCTCCTGATAAATTTATTCCCATTCAAGGAAGAGATGTAGAAGTGGACATTTCCTTTTAGCTGGACCATGAATTTCACCAAGGCAAGCCCCTTATTGGGTTGGGTTTAATTCGGTTTGGTTTTTGCTCACCATGCAACCATCACCTATCATAAATGTTAACAGGAAGTCAACAAAATTTATTCAATGGATGAATGAATGGATTTATTAAAGACTTTATCTTTTAAAGCCACTAGTGATATTTAAGGAGACTCAACAGATCTATGATTTTTAAATTTTATAAATATATTGGAAACTTTAGCTGTTTTCTAATGATTATAGTTATAACTGACCTTTCTATAGAAAAAATTAATTAGTACTTTTAGCCAAACTAGATATTTTATTCCAGTGTTGGAGGCAGTATAAGTCATTGCAGTGCTCTCTATTTAACAAATAATGGAACACTGATGCTTTTAACGTTAAAGTCACTGGACTTTGCATTCAAGTATGTATATTCATATTCCTGCTAGTTAAAGAGTAGTTATAAATTTCTATAGGTAACTATCTTTACCACTGTAGAAGTTTCATTATCACATCGTGTATAAAGTCCAATTTACCTCTTACATCCATTCAAAATATTTTAAACCTGCATAATTTCTGCATTATTATTAAATTAACATACTTTCCAACAAATCACAAGGTAGCTATTCCAAGCTGTCAAATCTTTTCCACTTCTTGGGAATTAAAACTGTTATCGTTACTATTTTAAGGAGTTCAAGGGAAAGCTTAAAAGAATGAAAATTTATTACCCAAACCCATTATTTGGTTTAAAGCATAAAATCCAAAACCTCTAATCATTTGGATTTTGAACCTTCAACCACTATATAGAGTGTTTGAAAAACAAAAAACCCATGTTGTCTCATATTCCAGATATAAAGGTTACTGATATTCCACTGCCAATCTAGCATTTCATAGCATGACCCATTATCAAAAAGACTGAAATATAAGCAAATGGAGAAAGGTTTTAGCAACCAGTGAAACAGTCCAAAGAAATTCAGAATCCACAGTGTCCGAGTATCACTTGAAAATAATTGTAGACTCAAAGACTCTGAGGTATAAGACATAGCTTACACTGAATACATTCTAGCTGATGGAAGAATCCCTGATAATCAAAAATTTTTTTTCTACTACAAATCTGAAGCCAACATACTTTTTCATTAAATGTCATCATTAAATATTTATTCTGCATTTTCCCTGCTCTTTGTAAGGCCTGAGAAAACCCTGGTAAGATTTTTTTCTTTCCCTTCTACAGTAACAAATTGCAATGTTAGCTTGATCTCTAAGTTACATTTAAAGTCTTTGACAACACTTGGAAATACTTATTAATATTAAACATTGTATATATTTTTTTCTCTTTCTTTCATTTTTTTTTTTTTTTTTTTTTGCAGGACAAAAGAGTGTCTTGAACCAGAGCCAGTGTGAGTTTCTACAAACCACTGGGCAAGACATATTAATTCCACCTCCTCCCACATCTGCCATACAGAAAATCCAGCATGACTAATCTGGCCTACAGCTTGACAGAAACAGAGCTGAATATAAGCAATTATTCTTCCGGTCCCCCAGTGATTATCTGCTCAACCAACAGAACAGAAAGTGTCCTGACGGCCACTGGATGAAGACAGGCGATCCTGTGCTCAAAGGCTGGAGTTATCCCAGAATAAGGCTGTATCAAGCACTATCGGATGAAAAGCTAAACCCAAGATTTAGCTTTATGGATAGGAATTTGAGTGAAGTATTGTAATATGTTTCTCCTTGCATATCCTTTGCAAGTAATTATTTGTATATAAACCTCAGGTTGAAGAATCTATAGTGTGACCTCTTGTCCCTTTAGTATGGCTCCTGACTCTTTAGATTCTTGTCTTCAAAGGAAGAAAGCTCCTAATACTATTAACCTAAAAGTGTCTTTAACTTCCTATTACCTCTCATTTTTTTTTTTTTTTTTGGTTTCTGTAAAACAGTAGAGATCTAATTAGAGAGGCAATTTTTTTGTTTCTTGCGATTATAAATATAGAGCTTGCCTCATGATTATTCAGACAAGATTAGTCAGCTCTGTCCAACGGAACCTTCTGTGATGACGGAAATGTTCTAGATTTTCACTGTCCAGTACGGTAGCCACTAGCCACATGTGGCTCTGAGCACTTGAAATGGGCTGCTGCAACTAAGGAAATGGAATTATTTTATTTTACTTTAATTAATTTTAATTTAAATTTGAAAAGCCATACGTGGCTAGTGGTACTTACTGGACAGTGCAGGTCTGCAGAGCGCAATTTGAAGGCACCAAGTTGGCTCCTCTGTCCCCAAATTCCTGTATCCCTATTTCTCATAATGCCTCGGTCTCCATGACCCTTTAAGAAATGGGATGCTGGTCTTCCCTGGTGGCGCAGTGGTTGAGAATCTGCCTGCCAATGCAGGGGACATGGGTTCGAGCCCTGGTCTGGGAAGATCCCACATGCCACGGAGCGACTAGGCCCGTGAGCCACAATTGCTGAGCCTGTGCGTCTGGAGCCTGTGCTCCGCAACAAGAGAGGCCGCGATAGTGAGAGGCCCACGCACCGCGATGAAGAGTGGCCCCCACTTGCCGCAACTAGAGAAAGCCCTCGCACAGAAACGAAGACCCAACACAGCCATAAATAAATAAATAAATAAATAAAATTTTAAAGAAATGGGATGCTGAATGAAATTAAAATTCTGTTCCAGTCAAAGTTCTTTGTTGCAAACACAAGTCAATGCCAGTGGACTTACACAAAAAATGTCTTTGCCAGTATGTATACACCCCACAGAATCAACCGGAAGCCTGGAGAATCGAGCTTGAGCTGACACAGAGGAAGCTGATGCCTGGCCAAGGGCCTGCCACTGAGAACAGTCTCCTAGGATGCCATTGCTGGCCTTGACATTGCTGGACGCTCGCCACCACACTGCAGGACTCTGCTGCCCTTGGTCACTCTCTGCTGGCCATTGAACTCTCCACCCCACAGTGGCCACTTCTCATCATCTTTAATTGAACTTTTGCCGTTTGTGTCACCACTTAAAGATCCTGTCAGTCCATGGAGAGGAAATATCTGCTCACCTTTCAGGTTCATAGATTCTGCTTTCTCCCCACGTAGGGGCAAGGGACGGGGGGGGTCGGTGTAGGCAAAAGCACTCATTTAAATGAAAAGTTCCAATTTTATTTCTAAAGAGATTAACCTTCGTGCAAACTGTAAAGAAGTGGAAGCAGAAACAGAGCAATTTGCATTCTTTTCAATTTTCTGAATATGGTTTTTATTCGTCATTAGCCACTAAATTATAGCATAAAATTGTATAAATATAATTATAATTAGTTATAAGTATATATAATTGGTCATGAAGTTATAATTCATAATTTATAATGGGCTTGGTTAAACTAGTGGCTGATTCTATCGAAATCTCTACAGAAAGATGTCAGGAGAGCTGCACCGCTTGGTGTGCGCCTGCCGCCTAGTGGCAAGATGCTATTAACACTACCACAGAGATCCCACAGGGCTTGAAAGGCAAGGTTTGCCAGAGCTTTTCCCACTTTACTGTTTTCCTAACGTTTTAACCCAATCCACCAGATAATCCTTAGGACTTTGAAATTCTCTTCCATTATATTCCATTCCATTCCACGCCAGGTTGACTGCAAACTATAAATCTCTGAGAACCAAAGTGTATCTTAGCAGCACTTTGAACCACATTCCCTAAACCAAGTTCACTAAGACTGCTTTTATGTTACTTGTGTCCAGAAACGATGCGTGGATTGGGCATACTATTAAGGTCCCACAGAGAATATCTTGGCCACTATTACGAAAATGCAAATTAACACTGGAGTCCTTGATGTCATGGACTTCTGACTTCTAAAGGGATTTCCCCCCCCCCCCCCGAAAGAGTGATAAGCTTAGTTTAAGAAAACAATGAAAGAGGATCTATCGGTATTTTTTTCAGACCGCTCTAAGGTGGTATGGCTGAAAAGATGAGATGAAGTTGCGATAGGCAGCATGAATGGAGGTCCAGGCTCCCCAGAGACAGGCTGGGTCCAGGGGCTCCCTGGGCTTGGTTCAGGCTATTCTTGATTCATACTATGAAAGGCAATAAGTAAACATTTTTAACCTGGATCTGGAAGTAGGAGGAAGATTTGGAGTATTAACCGGGATGGCAAGACAGATTTGAGGTTTGGGGACTGAAGAATCTGGGGACTATTTCAAAGTAGATCTTGACTGGAGAAGAGAAAGATTGTTTCCTATGTGGGGGTCAGGGTATGATGATAGGGGTTTTGAAAAGTGAATGACTTCCATAAAACTGCTGAGTGGGTGGAGCATGGAGGCAGAGGTCTGGTAAGGGCGGAGCTACGGTTCTCAGGGACTGAGCGGGCCAGGTCAGGGGGACTCGCTCTTCTTCTCAGATGCTCCCCTGCCCTGATGCTTGCCTGGCCATCCCCTTCTTCTTTGCCTTTGTGTTACCCTCTCCCTCCTTTGCAATGACTGACTCGTTTTTTTCATAAACAGCTGTAGCAGTTTTATCAAAATTATTACATGGAGTTCATAATATGACTTACTGGGTATCTAAAATTGGTGAGTTGAACCTTCTGTACTTCTCTCTTAAGAGTAAGTCTCCAGTGAAGTTTCTTCTTAACGGTTGATGACCTTCAAATTGTATTCTTGTTGATGCACAGCTTTAAATAAAGCCAACAACAACAACAACAAAAGGCTCTCTAGTCCTAAAAATTAAAGTTACCTTTCCACTCTCATCAGAGCCTAATATCTAGAGATTGGCTACCCTCCAAAGAGCTTACATTTGTGCATGCATGCTCATGCCTGTCTAATTAGAGCCTAGGCAGAGCTAAATCCTATCATCATGTGGCTTTAGAGACAATCATTCCTGAGCTAGACTTTTTTTTTTAGGTAAGAGTGATACCCTTGGAGAACTCCGTAATAGTAGCACTCTTAAAATGACTCAAAATAGGTTGCGATTATTCCACAAATATTTATTATAAATATGAACAATAACATGTTAGATACGTAATAAAAATGTAGCCTCGGGGCTTCCCTGGTGGCGCAGTGGTAGAGAATCCGCCTGCCAATGCAGGGGACATGGGTTCAAGCCCTGTTCCGGGAAGATCCCACATGCCGCGGAGCAACTAAGCCCATGCGCCACAACTACTGAGCTACTGAGCCTGCACTCTAGAGCCCGCGAGCCACAACTACTGAGCCCCCATGCCGCAACTACTGAAGCCCACGCGCCTAGAGCCCGTGCTCCGCAACAAGAGAAGCCACCGCAATGAGAAGCCTGAGCACCGCAACAAAGAGTAGCCCCCGCTCACCGCAACCAGAGAAAAGCCTGCGTGCAGCAACGAAGACCCAACGCAGCCAAAAATAAAATAAAATTTAAAAAAAAAAAAAAAAAGTATCCTCCTTCAAAGATGTTACACCTGCATATTCTTCCAAAAGGGTAAAATATGTGAAAACTGTCGAATGTTCTCCATTTCTGATCTCAAGACCCTGTAAGACTGTTTGCAGAGAAGCAGCACAGGGCGCTATAGCATCTAATATCTAAAGAGGCACACTGCGTTTTCTTCCACTGTTTCCAGTATGGGAAAATTGATCCCTTACTTTTCATTCCTTAGAATTCTTCAGTGACCTTCAACACTCATTTTCTCATTTTGTGGAGGTATCTCAGTCCTGGTACGAAGTTTTGTTTCTTGTTTTTAGAGTCTTCGGACTGGGAGCATAAATTTGATATCCATGGGAAAAGCTGAAGATTCCAAGGAAGTTATGTTCTTATATTAACCTACCCTATAGGATATCCATAAAGGGTATAAGGCGTTATACCAATATACAGTGATTCACTGGGATAGAAATGATCTCAGAAAGACAATCTCAAAGACATAAGAGCTTAAATTTCTTTATGAAAATCAGTATTTTTTTTTTAAATTTATTTATTTTTGGCTGTGTTGGGTCTTCGTTTCTGTGCGAGGGCTTTCTTTAGTTGTGGCAGGCGGGGGCCACTCTTCATCGCGGTGCGCGGGCCTCTCACTATCGCGGCCTCTCTTGTTGGGAGCACAGGCTCCAGACGCACAGGCTCAGTAGTTGTGGCTCACGGGCCCAGCTGCTCCGCGGCACGTGGGATCTTCCCAGACCAGGGCTCGAACCCGTGTCCCCTGCATTGGCAGGCAGATTCTCAACCACTGCGCCACCGGGGAAGCCCCAGTACTTCTTTTTATCTGTTCATTCTACAGATGAATACGAAGTAATTTCATCCAATATGGTTGCTGTGTGGTGTACACACATATATTCATTAATGTTAAAATCGTGCACATTATATATAATGATTATGCACATAATTCAGAGACACTCCATTTACTGGGGTGCTTCCATGCGGAGTCAGGTGCGCTCATAATCAGAGGAAAGGAGAAAGAAAACAATCTCGGAAGCATTCGTTTCTTTTCCGTTTCAACAACCATCAAGCCGGGCCTTCAGTCTCACTACCTTCAGGATTCTTTCGGGGTTTTTAGCAATCACTTTAGAACCAGCTGTATGCTAAGTTGAGAATTGCCACCACAAAAGAAAACACTGTAGTGAAGAACCGGCTAGGAAAAAAGCGTACACCGAGAGAAGCCCCGGCCTTGCGGGAGGCGTTGGTGGAGATAGATGGCTGCTCCTACAATCCCTAAGTGGCTTAAAAGAGTTCAAATTCTCAGAGCACATGATTTGTGTTTCTAACTCCGGTGGTCTCTGGATTCACAACCCAAGGTGCTTCCTCCTCACGCACAGTGCACGGCGGACTTCGGCCCCGCAGCCCCTCTTGGTGGTGCATTCCCGCGTCCCCCCAAAACGCCGCGTGCAAAAGGCGCCCCGGCCGCTCGCGCCAGCCTCCGGGTCTGGAGCACCAGCCCCGCCCTCGCCGCCCCCCGCCTGTTGACCGGGACCCGCAAGTTGAGGCTTCCCTTTCTAGCAGGAGGCAGGGACGTTGGCCTCGGCGCCTAAGGACTTCGTCGAGGCGCATCCCCAGGGGTGGCGGCTCGCCCCATCCGCGCGGGGCCGGCGAGGGGTCCGGTCAGTGCGCACGACTCCCGGGGCTGCCCCTCCCGGCCCTGCCCCGCGCGCGTCTCCGCGGCCCGCGTCCGCCGCCAAGGGTCCTCGCCCCCTGCCCGGCGCGTTCGCCCCAGCCCAGGGGCCAAGCCGGGGGCGGGAGGGCCAAGGTGGGCGCCTTCACTCCCGGCCTCGGGCGCCCCTGAGGTGCCCAGCGACGAGGGCGCGAGGCCCCGGGGCGCAGCGGGGACGTCCCGGAGCACCGCAAGAGGCCGCCCGAGGGCGCAGCGCGCCGCGCCGGGCAGGCGGCCGCGGGGGGGCTGGGGCGCGGGAGGGACGCGCGGAGGCGGGGCGGAGGCTCCCACCGCCTCCTCCTCCCCAACCTCCTCCGCCTCCGCCGCCTCCGCGCCCTCCTCTCGCAGCCACCGCCTCCGCCGGACGGAGGAGTCGGGAGTCCGCGGCGCCGGCTCGGGGCTGCGGGATGGGGAGTTAGCGCCACGGCGGCGGCAGTGGCCGCGGCGCAACCGGCCGCCGCCCCCGGGCCCGTCCCGCCGGGGACGCCGGGCGCGGCCAGCCAGCCCCGGAGCCAGGCCCGCGGGCGGCGGCGGCGGCGGCGGCGGAGCTGGGCAGGTGGATGCGGCTGGAAGATGGCGCCCTCGGGCCCGGGCAGCGTCAGGCGGCGGTGCCGGCGGGTGCTGTACTGGATCCCCGTGGTGTTCATCAGCCTCCTGCTCGGCTGGTCCTACTACGCCTACGCCATCCAGCTGTGCATAGGTGAGTGCGCGCCCGCCCGCGCTCGGCCCTCCCCCCGCCCCCGGAGGGCCGGCCCGGCCACTCAGCGGCCTCTGCGCTCGCCCCTCGCCCCCTCCGCCGCCCACTCGACAGTCCCGGGACGCGGGGACGCCGAGCGCACGGCGCCGCGCGCCCGCTCTCCCCACCCCGGAGCCTGTCGCGCCCCGGGCGCCGCCAACTGGCTGCTTCTCGGCCGGCGCCGCGGTCGATAACAGCCTCGGGGCTGCCTCCTTCTGCTCGCGCTACCGTCGCCTTCCCCTCGCAACTCTCCGGTTACGGTGCCACCTCCACCCCAACGCTCGCGCAGCCCAGCCACCCCCGCCCTCGGCAGGACGGCACCCGGGACAACGGCGGTGTCCGCCGCCCCAGCCTCCGCCGAGGGCTGAGGCCCGGGGGGGCTGCGCTGGAGGCTGGAGGGCTCCGAGCTGGGCCCAGGATCTGAGCTGCGCCAGACCCGCGCGGGGGACGGTGGCCTCGCGTGTCAGAGCTGCCCATTTCTGGTTGTCCTTAATCCACTTTTTAGAAATTTGTGACAGCCCTCAGGGCCGTTTTTGCTGCCTTTATGATCTTTGAGCATTGCCAATTGGACACTTGCTAGTGAAGAGGAGGTGGAGGTGGGTGGGTGGTGAGCTACTATAAAGTATTTTCGAAGATACATGCAGTACGCAAGACCGTAATTTAGATGTTAGAATAATAGAAGGGAAAAAGGAGGCGACCATCTGATGTTTTTTCATCCAGAGAAGCCAAGTGGCTCAAGTCCAAGTTTTAGGCTCCAGAATCGGTTGGATGGGGTATTTGCAGCGCTGAAGATGAGAAGAAAAAAAGTTGATTACGCACGATTAGGGAATACAATTCTGTTCCTTAATGTAAGCCGGTTTCTACCTTAGAGGTTTTGTGAAAGCTCATCGTGTTGTCAGAAAAGGTGATAAACCAGAGGATGACCTTTCTGCCAGTGACTTGAGAACGCTTTTTGTGTTTTGTGTTTTCGCCCTCCGGAGCACTTGCTTCCGGTGAGGCCAGGAGAAAGGTTAAATAGTGGCCTGTTTAGTTGAACCTTCTCAATTTAAGCGTTTTGCAAGCTGCAAGATTCAGACATAGCGTCTTCTCTGAAGCCTTCTTACCTCAAAATGTTGCCCCTTGTGAGAAATAATAGGTGTCAGAATAATACACCAAGATAATTACTGACATAACTTTTAACAGAATTGAGACTAACTTCCCATTTCATATAGTTTTAAAATTTGATATTATTACTATATTGTTTATTGAATTTAGAAACAATATTTCAGTACAAAAGTAGCTTTTTTTAAAAAGAAAAGGATTGGGTACCGAAATCATCAAGACAGTGCAACTGAGTATGTAGCATTCAAGTTATCAAAAATGTATAGGAAAAAATTTTCAGAAACATGTTGTACTTTTTGTATTAGCTGTTAATATTAAAACAACTTGTCTTATTGAGGTATACTGAAATGTTACATAACTATTAGAAACGTTTGTTGTATTTCATTCCTTCTCCTCTTAGAAGCAGTGAACAGTTTAAATTACTGTAACTGGTGCAAAAGAGGAAAGTGTCAGAAGGCCTCAGTTATCAAAACAGGCAATTTATTCACCTACATTATCACATTAAGCTAAGAAGCTTAGCCTGATGCAGTCTCATGCCCATCAGGAGGAAACACATGAAGGCTGGGAGAGCTTTTCTTCCCTTACAGTTACCTCTGCCCCAGCTGAGTTCTACATAGGATGTCTTACTGTATTGAGTGGACAGGTGATGGGGGAGGAGCTAAATGGAAAACCGCTGTTTTATCTGGATATTATTTATATATATTTTATATATTTTTATTTTAATTTCTGTAAGTTTAAGGTAAATCTAAAGTATCCATGAAATCCACATCACTATTTTAGTAAGTGAAAATTTGACTGGGGGGGGGAATGCCTCTTTTTAAACTGCCTAAGTGACATGGCCTGTTTTTGATACTTTCCCTGGAGATCAAAAATGAAGTATCATGTCACTTCTCGTCATTGCCTCCCTCGCCTGGTACAATGCCTGTCATGTTGAAAGCAGTCAACAAATAGCCTTGAATAAACAACAACGAAATGATTCAGAGGCAATCTCTCTGAAGTTGTCAGAAAGTAGTTTTTCTATTAAAGCTATAGAAACAAATTGTAAGTAATCGTATGAAAAGTCTAGATCCTAAAGAAGACAGCAAATTGAAAATGATTCTAGACACTATGGCAGTTTAGGAGGGGTAAGCTCTAAAAGCTTGGATAGCCTTGGTTGGGTGGGAAGTTGAAATTAACTGTACAGTTCCCTTACAGGCACCGGGAAAAGGGCCACTAGTGTGGCAGGCACACAAAACCAGGCTTCTCTCCTTTTCACAAAGCAGAGAGGAATGCCAACCTTCCCTACCCCCCAGCATTATTCACATCTCTGATGGCCCTGCCCTTTGTGGATTCTGTTTCTCTTGGAAGTTGCCATTTACCGTCAGATTTTCCAAATTTTACCCATAAAACATTGGCCAGGGTTGGGACCAGAGGATGGGGGTTGGGGGTTGGGAATTAGAGTGAGTAACAAACAGAATAGGAAAACAGGGTGGTTTACCCTGGCCTTGCTTCTGTATCTGCTGTCAGCAGAGATGACCCTGAATATAAATTACTTTGTGCCCTTTGCTGAATTAACTGCAATTTAGGAGTAGTGCTTACCCTGGTATCCTTGGAAACTGGAGATAATGATTCTCATTACAGTTAGTTTCTATATTTAACAACGTGGATGTGTGTGGCTCTCTAGGCACTTTTTCAATTAGCATAATGTTTGCATTTTAGAAAAAATAAACTCCTATCTCTTTGGAATATGTGTACATAAAAAATATATGGGATGTACATATATTGTATGAGAGTCAAGTATTTGGGGTAAGTTTCCTTCCTAGTCTACCAAAGAAGAGAGAATACAGAGCTGCTGCTATTTGTGATCATTGCAGAACATGTTTATCTAGTTAATTGATTAACTGGTCTCTTCTAGTCCCTCCCTCTCCCTCCTACTACTCTCTCCACTCCAGCTTCTTTTGTGTCTTATCTGTCTTTTGATCCCTTTAATTACTAGTTAGCTCATTTTCCATAAAGTAAGATAAATTCAAAGGGTAAAATTTGTAAGGTGGGTAATTAGGATGCAGAATAGAGGGAATGACGGTAATCTGCAGGCATGCTTGGTTCAGGGAACATACTAAGCATGGCTTATGTGTTTTCCAGAAACATTATGGCAGTCGCTGTGTTAACTTTGTTGAATACGGTAACTGAAGTTTTCCCTTTTAAGTGCTAACATTTAAAATTGTTTTAACTATTTTTATACCTTTTAATTTGATAATAATTTCAAAGTTACAGAAGAGTTTCAAGAATAGTACCAGAAAGCTCCACATACCCTTGTTTAATAATTTTGGTTTTCACTTTTCTAAAATGTATTCCTTCCCTGCCTTCACCTTAGGCAGGTGCCATGAAACATTTATTATTAAGTTGTGTGCTCATATGGTTCTGAGTTTGCTTATGGATTTACTGAAGTCATTTCAGAGAATCATGAAGATTGCAAAGCTTAGAGATCATTTAGGCCAACTGTCTGTGGCATTTGTAGATGCAGACATTAAATCTCCAAGAGTTGCTACCAGTTCTATGTCCTTTTTCCAAATTAACCAATGTGACTTCAGCTTCTGTGGTACAAATGTTAAAATGTCTCCCTTTCCTTGCAAACCCCTCACCGCATCTCTCTAGCCCAATGAAGTCCTTTAGCAAGTCCATTAAACTTTATTGTTGTTGTTTAATAAGAGTTAACACAGCTCTGAAAGTAAGGGAAACAGCCTTTATATAATGATTTCACAATTTTCAAAGGGTTTATAGTTTGGGCCAGATAGTTACAACCACTCAACACGACTGTTGTAGCACAAAAGCAACTTTAGATAATTTAACAAATGGGTGTGACTGTGTTCCAATAAAACTTTATTTATAAAAATAGTCAGCAGGCCAGACGGCCCTTGGGCAATAGATTGCTGACCCTGGAGTATGTTAGAAGTTAGACCATTAGAATATTGGGGTTTTACTCATGGTTTTGCAGTCTTTATTATTAATAAACACCTCTCAGAAATGATTGCAACCTCTTATATTCCACAGTGATTATTGAAGATGTTCAAGAATTCAAAGAATTAGTCTACAAACTTAGGGATCAGTTTAGGAGATAGAAAATTACGTTTTCCTTCTTTTAAGGATATCTTTAAGGATAAAACATATAAAACCTCATACGTGGATTCTCTTGTGATCTACCATTAATTCAAGGCCATTGCACGTTCAAGGATGGAGACTGAATGGGGCTCTAAGTTGTTTTCCATCATGAAATGAATTTGAGCCCCACAGAGAAAGAACTGTGTTTTTGTTATTGGTAAACTATCATTTTTAAAAATTATGCAGGACATTAAAACTTTTTTAGAAAAAACTACTAACAAATGATCTTGAGAATACAAGTGTTACCATCTATAATTATTAAAATAGTTTTAAATGACACAGAAAGCACATCCATAGAAGATGTACACATGCTAAATGTTTAATGCCTAAATACTTAGAAATTATTTCTTGTTGACAGTTGATTTAAAATATATTAGTTCTTTAACTTTTTTTGATATTATCAAATACTTTCAAGATTTTTAATTGTCCAAATAGAGGGATAAGAACTCAACATTTCTTCAGATCTAAAATTCAAATGTATAAAATGTGATGTACTCCAAATTCTTGACCTATGTACCATTTGACTTTAATATAAATGGTCAGTGGGAAAGGAGAAAAAAAGACTCTGCTTAATGCTTTCTTGGTTCCATTTAGTGTGTCAGAAAGCTTTTTAATTTATATATTGGACAATGCAGCATTACTGTTTGCTATTAAATCCTATTAGAGATGACATAGGTAACGCAGTTACCATGGTACTTAGCATGCAGAGGTGCTCACTAAAAGTCGAATGAATTAATGTGTTTGATTTTTATGAAACAATTGTATAATGTAAATAGGTAAGAGAAGAGGGTCTAGAAGTCAAAACTCAATTTAAAGTTTGTTGTGGAGAAAAAAAGTTTACTTTCAAATGCTTACTGAGAATGCCGTGTCCATGCTGTCAAAATAAATACTTGCTCAAGTGTTTCCAGTAATTAAGCAGAAGCTGAAGGGGTGGTTTCTTAAGTCAAGATAATTGTCTCTAGAGAAGGTGCATTTCCGCAAGGTTAGAAAGAGGCCAGCTTCAGAGGGTTTTGAGCAGGGTTCATTCAAAAGCGTTTATTGAACCTTTGTTATGTGCTAGGCACTTTTTCCCCCCGAGATGATTTAGAGGAGAACTGAATAGACATCTTTTCCTCACAGCTAAGGGGAAAAATTGCCTCTGGAAAAGCAAAACAGAACAAAACTAAAGCCTTTCCTCCAGCTTGCGCATGAGGAGAAGGGTTGGTAACTTTCAAAATGCGGCTTGCATGGCACAGGGGCAGGAAGGAGAAATGGAAAATGAAACACCCCAGTCCCGGGAGCCTGTGAGTTGGTTGCTGTGCCAGTGTTAAATCAGAACGATCAATACAGCAGGTGAGACGAGCTGACGGAGAGCGCTTCACTAGTAATGCCTGGCTAATCATATTATCGATCTACCACATGTAAACATCTCAGAGCGAGATTATGACCGGTAATTTTTGCCTCAGCTACGTGCTACGTGGTTGTTTCAGTTGCCTCATTTCTTACCTAATGCTCGGGCAACTTTTACTCTGCTCTCAGCTTAGGGCCCGTGACTTGGTGAGTAAATGTGAGAACTTCCTGAACACAACTCATTGAATCCATGAGAAGACTGGAGAACCTAGCTTAGAAAATAAGCAGAAACCAAGAGAAGATGGGTGAAGTAGAGCTGATGTCATACCGTTGGCGGGAGCTGCTGCCCTAGTGGCCAGCCATCCCGAGCACTGGAGCCACCCCTGCTCCCTGTGTCTCCATAAGGATGGTTCTGGGAGCGTCAGCTGGCTGACCTGTTGTCGTGCCCACACCCCAGGCAACAGGGTTTATTTAGCAAGAGCAGGTGTTTGATCTCTTTGGCCTCCGTGGTAGGAAGAAGTGCCAGGAGGACAAAAACCAAACAAACCAAAAGGACAAATATTCCAGAGATTAGTATAGATGGAGAGTTCTCAGTGAGAAGATTCTCAGTGATCTTTGTTTCATTTGTTTTTCTTTTTCATCTTGATGGAAAATTTATGGTTTTTCTTCTCAGAAAAATGGAACCAGGACTTACATGTTGTAATTTATACTGCTGATTTCATGCATTTTGACTGTTGTATCACATCTCTCAGCCTTCTTTCCTCTAGGAAGTGGTGAGTTCGTGGGTCCCCTGAGACTCCAACATTGTGATGACTGGAGAAATACTATCTCATCTTACTTGCAAAAGGATAGATTTGCCATAGATTCTTAATGTTCTCCGTTGGGCAAACAGTTTTACAAAGATTGTTTAGAAAGATAGTCTTAATAGTATGTGGAAGCCTACGATTTAATATTACCATGTAGATATATAACAGAGAATTAATAGTAAAAGCATAACATAATTGAATTAATTTCTTTAATAGTCCATTAAACATTGTTGAAATATTTTTCTCTAATTCTTTTAAGGGTAATTTTGTGATATCTTAATTGTTATCTCAGTCAAATGCTGAGAATGGAAAAGGGTGGAATTTGCAGGGCAGGGGGTGGGGTGAGGGCAGCTGGGAGGAGGTAGATGACCTGATTTCTTAAGAAGCATATGTTAGCAATTAAGTAACCGGCTATGATTGCCTGAAATTTTTCCTTTAAAATTAAATCACATTTGAAACATTTGTGTATCATTTTTCCTAATTTGACTTTTCATCTGACTATGACTTTTAAATTCAATTATAAATATTTGTGCCAGAAATGTTAAAAATCCATTTTTATTTGGGAGACACTGGAGCAAAAATATCTGCTGCATTTATCATCTAAGCGCTTCTCTGCACTCTAAAATGCATACTTGATGGTAGTTCATTTTAGATATGTTGTTGATTACATTTTTAAATGCAAATGAAAGAGAAGTGCTTTTACATATGACTGAGCTTTATTTCTTTGCCAGTATTTCTCCATGGTGTCCTGAAACTTCTCCTCATGTAGAGTGTCAATTAAGCTTTCCTGCTATACTTAAACTATTTTGACCTCTTTGGATTTATTCACTAGCATCGCCGCCCTAAAGGAACAGAATGGTCCAGATCAGTTCGTCAGTAAAATAAACACCAAGCAATAATCAAAAAACCTTTTTCTCTACATCCTTTAAAACCAAATATCCAAAGAGTACAATAGTTTCAAGGTAATTTGTTTATCTTCATGGTCATCTTATAATAGATACAGTCCTTGTAAAAAGCAGTTCATATATTTCCAAGAACTTTATAGATTTATTTGATTATAACTCGGTGAAATTTGGCAGACCAGAATGCTTTGTAATGCTTATCTATTTTCTTATATATATAGATAAAATTAAATTTCTGACTCTGTTCATTGCATTATGTAAAAAATGGATTTTCACTGTATTTGAATGAGTATGTTTAGAATGAGGTGACTGAAAACTCAGACTAGATTGTGTCCCTGATGGTTTTGGGGGCCCAAAGGTCATCTCAGGAGAGGTAGTAGGTGGCTGAATCTGAAGTGTGGCTTTTCACCAAATTGGTAGGGATGTGAGAGATGGTGCAACTTAAAGTACAGTCTCTGTAATGTCTGTATAATTCACATTGGGCATATGATAGTGGGAAAAACAGCCTGCTCCAAAACAGCTGATGCTGAGCCCTAATGAGAGACACCTGGTACCATTAACTGACCGAGAAAAAGATTTCAATGTTATGAGCCTCAAACTGTAAGTCCCAAGCCTGCTCTGAATTGCAGGGACTAATATGTGATCAGGTTTTTTACTTGGTGGCCAACTCCATGTGACATGTTGTAGGAAGAAAGGCAGTAAGGGATTTATGTGCTTAACTATGACTAGTGATTATACAGGGCACCTCCAGGGAGGTCCATTAGTGTGAAGGGATGAAGGGCAGAGACCAGCTGGACTTAATCAAGGTTTTAATTATAGCATATTTTTAATGAAATGCAGCTTATTCCAGGACTAGGACATACTAAAAACTATGATACGCAGAACTGAGAGCTGTATGTCAGTTGGAGGGTGTGAAGAGCAGTGATTCATTTGTAGGCCCCCATAAACTTGCGTTTTAGCAAGCAATTTTCAAATCCAAGAACTGAATGCATTTCAAACCATCCATAATTTATTGAGTACCTCTCTAATTTATTCATTCATTCAGAAATATTTGTTAACGGCTCTTAGAGTTTACATTCTAGTTGGAGGATAGGAAGGACAAATAAGAGACACAGTAGCTTATATAATGTGTTAGAGGGTCCTAAGTATCATGACAAAAAAGCAAAAAGCAGAGCAAAAATGATTGGGAATGCCAGTGAAGTTTTCCTTTTTTAGTTTTTAGATCGCCATAATAAGTCTAGTTGTCATCTGTCACCATTCAAAGATATTACATAATTACTGACTATATTCCCCACCCTGTACTTTGCATACTTGTGACTCATTTATTTTGCAACTGGAAGTTTGTACCTCTTAATCTCGCCCACCTATTTCTCTCCTCCCCCCACCAGCCTCCCCTCTGGCAACCACCTGTGTGTTCTCTGTATCTAGGACTATTTAGTTGTGTTGTTCATTTGTTTTGTTTTTTAGATACTACATATAAGTGAAATCACATAGTATTTGTCTTTCTCTGACTGATTTATTTCACTTAGCATAATGCACTCTAGGTCCATCCATGTTGCTGCAAATGGCAAGATTTCATTCTTTTTTATGGCCAAGCTATATTCCATTGTATATATAGACCACATCTTTTTATCCATTCGTGTGTGTGTGCGTGTGTGTGTGTGTGTGTGGTGGGATGGTCAGGGAATTTAAGCAATGACTCAAAGATGCTGAGGGATTGAACCATGCTTGCACTGGGAAGAAATGCATCTCAGGTGGAGGGAACCATCAGTATGGAGGCCCTGAGGCAGGAGAGTGTGAGCATGTTAGAGGAGGAACAAGGTGATTTTGGCTGGAGGGGTGTGAGCAGGGGGAAGGGACGTAGGTGACAAGGTCAGAGAGGTGCAGAAGAGGTACAGATTATGGGGCCTCATAGGCCATTGTGAGGATTTCGGCTTTACTTGGGGTGGAACGGGGATCCATGGCAGAGTGCTGGGTGGCACAGTGACATGCTGTGACTTACGTTTAAAAAGATCATCCTGGCTGCTGCGTACTCTGGGCTGTCCACTTCATCAATCCAGGTGAGAAATGATGATGTGTCAGACCATGGTGGGGACAGTGGGAAGGGAGAGAGGTTGCCAGCTTCTGCATTTATTTTTAGAGACAACAGGATTTCCTGACAGACATTTGTGAGTTGTGAAAGAAAGGAAGGAGCCAATCGATTCCAATGTTTTGGCCTGAGCAACTGGACGAATGGAGATGAGCTGAGATGCACAAGATGTAGGTAGAGCGGAGCTGGGTGGGGATGGGGTGACCGTAGATCACCAGTGTTATGTGGACATGGAAACAGAGCTGCTGAGTGAGCAGTTGCGTAGATGAGTGTGGCATTGGGAAGAGAGTCTGGGCGGGAGGAGTAAATTTGGGAGTCCTCAGCGTTTAAATCGATTTAAAGACTTAACATCAGATACATTTGTCCCAACAAGAGAGTGAACGTAAATTGAGCAGAGACGAGGACCAAAGGTGACCAGCACTGAGAGTTGAGGAGATGAGTAGGAACCAACAAAGGAGACTGAGAAGGGACGACTAGTGGAGTGGAGGAAAACTAAGAGAATGTGGGGCCCTGAAGCCTGGGGAGGAGAAGGTGTCAAGGAGGAGGGAGCACTCGATGTTGACAGATAGGCTCATATGTCAAGTAAGATAAGGACTGAGAATTTAACAATGTGAGATTGAACTCTTGTTTTAATTTATTACTGACTATGCTCTGAAGATCCCCGAATTTTATTTTTAAAGTTTTACTAAAATGAAACACATATACCGACGTGTGAGTCGCTGCGATATCTGGATTCCTTCAATCCAAATTAAAAAGACCTTATTCTATTAGATAAGCTTAACTTTCTTATTATCTGAAGATTACCTGTAGAAGATTTCGTGAGAGCAGAAACCCTGTCTGGTTACAGTTGTAGCCTTGATGCCTGACACAGAGTAGCGTTCAAGACATACTTCTCTTAAAGGAATGGATGCCCACTGAACTTGTTTAATTGAGCCTTTTGTGATCGCAGTAGACATTTCAAGCTTCAAAGAACGTGAATCCTTTATGAGAGAATTACCTGCTTAGTTTTTTATTATTTGATCACTCAGATGTTCGTAAATGAGTTTGTAATATTTTTCTTTTTTTTTTAATATTTCAGCTTTTTTTTTTAAACTTTGGGTTTATTTACTTATTTATTTATTTATTTATGGCTGTGTTGGGTCTTCGTTTCTGTGCGACGGCTTTCTCTAGTTGCGGCGAGCGGGGGCCACTCTTCATCGCGGTGCGCGGGCCTCTCACTATCGTGGCCTCTCTTGTTGCGGAGCACAGGCTCCAGACGCGCAGGCTCAGTAGTTGTGGCTCATGGGCCCAGCCGCTCCGCGGCATGTGGGATCTTCCCAGACCAGGGCTCGAACCCGTGTCCCCTGCATTGGCAGGCAGATTCTCAACCACTGCGCCACCAGGGAAGCCCCCCAGTTTGTAATATTTTTATGGTTTCAAATTATTATGGGCCAAGTTGTACCCTTTCCCCCCCCCATTTCATATGTTGAAGTCCTAACCCCTAGGACCTCAGAACGTGACTGTATTTGGAGATAGAGCCTTTAAAGAGGTAATTAAATTAAAATTAGGTCATTAGAATGAGTCATAATACCATATGATTGGAGGAAATTTGGGCACACACATACAGAGGGAAGACCATGTGAAGACACAAGGAGAAGTCAGCCAAGGAGAGAGGCCTCAGAAGAAACCAAACCTGCTAAATCTTGATCTTAGATTTCTGGCCTCCAGAACTGTGAGAAGATAAACTTCTGTTGCTTAAGGCACCCAGTCTGTGGTACTTTGTTATGGCAGCCCTAGTGAACTAATACACAAATATAATAATCAATTGCCTCTTTTTTTTCTTTCTGAATATTGAAATGTAATCATTTATAATAAGGATTTAGATGACAACATTAATTTTATAACCCATTTGAAAAGTTAAAAGATTAAGAACAATTTAGAATATGCAAAATATTTGCCCTAATATATAAATATAAAATAATCACTAAAAAAATGAGTGAAATGCATTTGCAGGAAGCACTCAAACTTAGCCAGCATTGCCCAGAGCTGCTATATTCCATTTTAAAAGTTTTCAGCTAACTAAAATCTCCCCTTATAATGCTAAAATTTTTACCCATTTTAGATGAAAAAAAAGAAAGACTTTCTAAAATATTCAACTCCCCCTTCCTTGCCCCGGTCTTCTTAAATAGAATATGGTGTACATAATTTAACTTTAATTTGAAGCTGTCAACCTGAGATGGATACATGTATGCAGTTAATATCCAAAAATACCCAAGACCCTTGAAGTCTTTGGATTTTGCATTCATTCACTGAAAAAGGCCAAGGAAGTGTGGAATTTGTAATTTTGCCTAGGTGTTCTTCTGAATCTCAGACACTGAGAATCTGGGAAGACTCATGAATGAACCACTTCGGTGGAAATGCCTAGCTAGACATCTGCATCTCAACAAAGCTTTGTTTTTCGTTACTTACCACTTCTGAGCTTACTTTCTTGAAAAGATCAAACAACAAAAATCCTTCATTGTAGAAATAACCAGAGATGAGAAAGAAAACTTTAGCTACAGGTGAATATTAGTTTAATTTGTGGTTTGGGAATAGTCTCTGGAGCAGGTGATTTTTAAATGTTTTTATTGTGATAAAATATACGTAACATAAAATTTTGCCATTGTACCCATTTACCATTTTGACTGCATTTTAAGTGTGCAGTTCAGTGGCATTAAGTACATTCCCATTGCTGTGCAACCGTCACCACCATCCACCTCCAGCAATTTTTAATCTTCCCAAAATGACACTCTGCATCCGTTAAGCAGTAATTCCCCATTCTCCTTTTCCCCCAGCCCCTGGCACCCACCATTCTACTTTCTGTTTCTATGACTTTGACTATTCTAGGTACCTCATATATGTGGAACCATGTATTTGTCTTTTTGTGTCTGTTTATTTCACTTAAGCATATGTCTTTAAGGTTTATCCATGTTGTAGCATGTGTCAGAATTTCATTCCTAATGATCTATAATATTCCATTGTATTATGCACCACATTTTGTTTATCTGTTCATTTGTTGGTGAACATTTTGGTTGTTTCCACCTTTTGGCTATTGTGTATAATGCTGCTGTGAACATTCGTCTGCAAATACATGTTCAAGTCTCTGATTTCAGTTCTTTGGGTATATACCCAGAAGTGGAATTGTTGGATTATATGGTAATTTTGTGTTTAATTTTTGAGGACTGCCATGCTGTTTTCTTGGAGCAGGTGATTTTGATGGAAGTGTGATTCCAGAGAAGCCTGTATATACCCTTGTAAACATATCTAAACTTGAAGGTCTCTGGAAGTGTCTGTGAGGTCCATATCAATGTCCCCGGAGTAGTTTTTAACTACCTTGCCCTTTCACAGTGCAGCAGGAAAGCTGGTGGTCAGGGAATTGTGAGTAACTCCATTTTGCCCATGCAGTAGCTTTCTTCATTCCTAGGGACTGTGTCCCTCATGAGAACACTGGCCATCAGGTACGGCCAAGGCAGAAATGTTGAGGGCTGCTGGCCTACTGTACGTAGTCTAAAATTCAACAACAATTTTTGGGTAACCAGAGCACTAATGATAACTGGTAGAAATTTTATCTTTTTAAAGAGCAACATGTTATGAGTTTAAATGGTACATATACTGGGTAAACATGAGCTGGTGGCATGAGCTGGTGGGGAGAAGTCGAGGAAACATACCTGTGTCTGTGGATGCGTCAGTATCCCACGGTGTTAATCATGAGCTAGGTCCTTATACACAGCACAGGGAGTGAACACGATTCATGAATGAATACCAGGGTATTTGTTTTTGCCTGCAGATCTAGAGTAAGTGACAATGGTTTCAGGAACAGAAAACAAAAATCAGTACATTAATTGGCGGAGAGAAACAAGTAGGAAACATGAGATGCAGCTCACACATTGAGCAGAGAGAGAGACTCAGTCCAAGCATTGATGACTGTCTTAGTTCTGTACACAATTGCGTAGAACTTCCTGTTTGCATTAATGAATACGTCTACTTATAATTAGGTGGTACTTGTATACTATTGTGCTCTTATACTGTGCCTTAAGCAGTAGTAGGGCCCGTCTTTCGTCTGTGACCTGCCAGTTTACAACTACGTCAAATTTGCTTTTGCTGCAACCGAATATAGGTACTATCACTGCAATTACTGGCCGGCGGGCTGTGCTAGTGCTGTTGATAAGTGCAGTGTAGAGTAAGGGTATGACTTGCTGCAAGTAAGAGGAACAAGGCATACTGTAATTCAAGCTGAGATCAAAGAAAGATTGTGTGTGTGAGAAGTTTACTTCATGAATATATGACAGTGAAGTTATAAAAGAAAATACTATTATAAAAGAAAATACTGACTCACCCTTCAATACCCAGTACAGAAGGGTGAGTCAGTGAATAGTTTAATACCTTTGCATGTTTTAATAGATACTGCGACTCAGTGCTCTACTGCAGTAATTATTGCTGGTGCTAATGTTGTTTTAAATCTTTTAATTCATCCCTTCAAGTGTGGCACTGTAAATTCTATTCTGATGAACATCATAAACACAAACTCTGGAATTATAGCTTTGTCCCGTTCGTTTCTTTCTCTGGAGTACTATAGAAGTGTCAGATAATTTACATGAACCTAGAAATATTGGTTTAATTTTTAAATATGTTATATGTGCTCTGTTATAAGTGCCCTGGTCATTTGGTACTCAACATGTAGCTGCTAACCCCGGGAGATAGTTTTAGAAGGTTATCTGTTTCCATGGAGAAGCACACAAGAAGCACTGATTTTTCTACTTAATAAATCAGAAAGCTAATGTTTGGTAGTGAAAAAAAAAATTCTCTCAGTATTGTCCTCTTTGATAATTCTGAGTACACCAGGTAATATGGGATTGATCTAATGACATTAAAAAATACACTACAAAAATTCTTTCTATCTGATCTTATATGTGTATTTTTAAATGCTGAAATAACCAAAATACAAGTGGGATTTTTGCTTACTACGAATACATAAATACATACATATATAAGAAAGATGAGTAGTTACACTGAGCAGAATAATCATTAAGGCCCTTCCAGTTCTAAAATTTGGGTTCTGACTAATGAAGGGGATGTTTTCAGGATTTGAAGTCTCTGCTTGACCTTCCCCCAATAGTAGACAACCATTATTTGGGAACCGGGTAGAACTTTGCTGAAGGTGTATTGTTCGCACCAACCTGCCTGATTCAGAGGAGTCGGTCATGCCTCTCAGGGCCAACCCAAAGAAGGGCATGTGGAATTGGAAAGGAAGGGGACTGGAGTTGAAAAGACCCAGGCATTGTTGGAACTTGAGTTGAGCTGTAGCCATGTGTGGAAGAGGGGGGACCAGTACAGTTCTGTCTAACAGGGTAAATAAACTCACCTGCCTTGAAATCTGTACAACTTGCTGGCACTGGGAATCTCCTCTACTTTAACTGAGACAGAGGGATCATAGGATTCCATTGAGTAAGCTTTGAAGTGAGGACACTAAGCCAGGGACCAGCCCTGAGATCAGATTCCCTTGTTTAACAGTACTGCTTACTACACTCGGTGAGTCAGGAATTGTCTTTCTCTTTGCCGAGACGAAAGTGGCAGTGAGTTTTTTCAGGGCCATAATCGTGAGACAAAATCTTCGTTTGCCTTTCAAAACTGGTAAATCAGAAGACCCACACATCCCTAATGATTAAGTACAAACATTCGGTGTGTTCCCAGCCTTCAGTTGGGAAAGTCAGAGTTTACACCAAATGTTTCTGCAGAGTAGAGCTTCTTAGGTATTGAGAACAATGATTTGGTTAAATTGCTAAAGAAATGTGGAGAGAGAGAGAGAGAGAGAGAAGAACTTCTAACTTGGAAAATTTTGATAACGGTAGGGATTACAAATTCCCTTTCCGGGACAGATGTATGTTCCGTCACTCTTCATTGCCAGTTTCTACAAGTGAGGGGTCTTCCCGTAAGGGAGTGTACCTGGGCTGTACTGACCTCAAGAATGAGCTTTCCCTCTGCTCCTGAGAAGGCGGGTCAGGAAGTCCCAGTGTCCTCTCCTAATCCTCTTCCCTGCATCACCATCTCACTCTTATCCTCGGAACCCGGAGCTCTCTTCCTTCCCCAACTCTTGAATTGAGAACTCAGGAAAGCCAAGCTCTCAGCACTGAAATATAACCAAATATTTGAATTTTTTTTGTGCCCAAAGTTTGTAAAATGACCTGCTTCCAGGTTATGTTTAAGTTGGTTGGTGGAGGAGGGGTGACAAAAAGAGGACGTCTTAAACCTTGATCTCCAGAACATCCCTCATCACAAGTAGCAGGTAGCGGCCCAGGTGTTGAACACAGAGGGGCCACTGTGTGGGAGCAACCAGGCAAGGAACAGCTGCCCAGGACAAAGAAGCCTGGAAGGGATATGCAGTCGGGGGCACCAGATGTCACACATCCTGGGAGGGCAGGTGGAATCCTTGAAAGAGTTTTGGAGTCAGACAGACCTAATATGTAGATCCTAGCACCACAGGTTATGACTGAATGACATTAGGAAAGTTATTTTACTTTTGGGAGACTGTTTTCCCAACTTTTAAAATTATGATAATAATACCTTCCTTACAGATTGTTGTAAGGTTTAAATGAGATAAACATTTGAAAAGAATTAGCACAATTCCTGGCATAGAGTAAACATTTAACAAAACGCTCCCTTCCTTTAGTTTATTCTTGCCCCTCGTCATCTGACCCCCCCCCCCCACCAGCCCAGTGGTGCCCTGTCACCCCGACCCAGCCTTCACCCTGCTCGAGCTGCAGGCTTATTTCAGAGAGTGTTTCGGGCTGAATTGTGTCTTCCCCCAAGTTCATAGGTTGAAGTCTTAACCTGCAGGACTTCCGAATTTGGAGATAAGGCCTTTGAAGAGGTAATTAAGTTGAAATGAGGTCATTAGGGTGGACCCTAATCCAGTACGACTGGTGTGCTTGTAAGAAGAGGAGGTTTGGTTCTAAAGATCTACAGAGAGAAAACTATGTGAAGATGCGGGGAGAAGATGGTCATCCACAAGCCAAAGAGAGAGGCCTCAGAAGAAGCCAGTCCTGCCGACACCTTGATCTCAGACTTGTATCCTCCAGAACTGTGAGGAAACAGCTGTCTGATAAAGAAGCCGCGAAGTCTGTGGTACTTTCCCAGACCGACTAATACAGGAGTCATCACTGAAGACTTGGGGTGGGAGGAACGTCTGCTCTCATGGCCCAGCAGGTAGGGGAAGAGAATGAGGGCAGCCTCTTGTCTACCCTGGTGGAAGGGAGGTGAGTTTGGATGTTCCAAACTCAAAAAGGCTCCCCTGACACAGAGTAGCTAATTTTTGTAATATTGTTACTTCACAATTTTGTAATGTTGTTTCAGGTACATTAAGCATTAGAAAGGCTTTTGATGGCTGATATGGAGGCCTGACCACCCAGATAACATACGACTTGCATAACCTTTTGGATCATAACCTGTTCTTTTTTTTCTTTTAATTTTTATTAAAGTATAGTTGATTTACAGTGTTGTGTTAGTTTCAGGTGTACAGCAAAGTGAATCAGTTATACATATACATATATCCATTCTTTTTTTAGATTCTTCTCCCATATAGGCCATTATAGAATATTGACTAGAGTTCCCTGTGCTATACAGTAGGTCCTTATCAGTTATCTATTTTATATGTAATAGTGTGTATATGTCAATCCCAATCTCCCAATTTATCCCTCCCCCCACTTTCCCCCCTGGTAACCATAAATTTGTTTTCTACATCTGTGACTCTGTCTTGTAAATAAGTTCATTTGTATCGTGTTTTTAGATTCCACACATGAGCAATATCACATGATACTTGTCTTTCTCCGTCTGACTTCACTTAGTGTGATAATCTTTAGGTCCATCCATACTGCTGCAAATGGCATTATTTCATTCTTTTTTACGGCTGCATAATATTCCATTGTATATATGTACCACATCTTCGTTATCCATTCCTCTGTCAATGGACATCATAACCTGTTCTTAAGGTTCCCGTTCTTCCTGTGTCTTGGTTTATATTGATTGGTTTACTGCCGTTCATTTTTTTTTCTTTGTTGTTGCATTGTGCCATTCTTCAGGAGAAGTTCTCCTTGACCATTTTTCCATGGTTGTTTGATAATTTCTGGCACACAAAACATCTAGTTTAGATCAGTATAGTTTGTTAGACATAAATCCTGGGGTAGAGGCAGGGGGGATGCATCAGACCACCTGGGAAATCCTACTTCTTGCCAAATTACACAATTTCCTCCACTCCTCACATTGAGATGCTGATGCATGCCAGACCCTATCAGAACCTGGACAGGCCTTGGTTGGGTGGGGATGGGGGTGGAGTTGAGAGGAAAAGAGTTCTGGAAGGAGTAGGGAAAGAAAATGTAGTTTTAAAATTCACTGGTTTAGTGTTTTCTCATTATGTTAATTTGCCCACATGGTAATTCACCTGCATTTTTCTGCTTATTCACACTCAAAAGTTCTTCCAGCAATTTATTTCCATCAACTTGGCATTTCACTGTCCGGAAAATTGTAGCACTCCAGCAAGCTAAAAATGCATGGTGTGCTTCTTTCTCTAGGTTGTTTATAAAACTGTTGACACTAAACCTTGGGGAACTCCTACTCTTAAGGTTTCACTGTTTCGTGTTTTATTTATGCTCCATATTCATCTAACATTTATTGAGCTCCTCATATATGGCAGCTTCTATTCGAGGTGTTTTCACTTACATTACCTAGTTTATTCTCAAAACAACTCAATGAGATAAATATTGAGATAAGACTGAGAAGAGAATAAGTGATTAGGCGGAGATAAAACATCAAACTGGACAGAGCCAGGATGCAAACCTCAGTGAAGGACATGGAAAAGAAACAAATAAAAACAATTACAGACTGTGCTAAGTGCTAAGAAAGAAACAGTGTGTGGTGGTAAGGATTGTAGCTGGGTACTGGACAGGAGGACCTCTATGAGAAACTGACCTGCAACTTGCAAGCTGAAGGATGATCAGGAGTGAGCCAGGAGTGGCAGCAGGTGAAGAGGTAACGACACTAAAGTTTAGTGTGTTCTGGAAGGTCAGCCCGTTTGCAGCTTAGTGGGCAAGAGGATGAGCGATGAGAAGTGATCTTGGAGAGGTGGGTAGGAGCCAGAGCATGCTGGCGCACTGAGGCCTGAGTAAGGAGATTGGACTTCAGTGTAAATTCAGTGCAAAGCCACGGAAGGGTTTTTAGTGAGATGACATCAATTGACATTTTAAAAGAAACCATGGTTTTCTTATTGCAGAATGAGTGTTTAAGGAACCGTATGGGGATGTAACAAGGAATGTAGACTGCCTGCCCCGTGTTTGTGGTTGGCACTGTGAGGTCTGGCTTTTATGTAACCGTGAGAACCCACATGGGAAACCATGGGTTTTTGGGTCCAGGTGATGTGAAGCCTTACCCTTATTCTTTGTTTCTATTCTGAAACTGCTCTGCTGTCCTTGACAAAACAGTTCCTACAAACCCACCGATTCTATTTGTAGAATGACTTTTGCCCCAAGTTTTTGTTTTTATTTATTTATTTATTTAAAAAATTTATTTATTTATTCTTGGCTGCGTTGGGTCTTTGTTGCTGCGCTCGGGCTTTCTCTAGTTGCAGCAAGCGTGGGGCTACTCTTCGTTGCGGTGCGCGGGCTTCTCACTGAGGTGGCTTCTCTTATTAAAATGGTCTAGCAGCAGTGTCACCAGTATTCATGGGAATGATTTGATGTATTTCTTCTACTGACCCAATTTGATCTCTAAAACATTAGAAGTGAACTAGTGCTTCTTGGAAGGTAGCTGAAAGGACAAAGGATTCTGCTTCAAGGGGTTTTCACTGGCCGGTTTCACCAAAGAATTCACCGTCAGTTCAACAAAGCATTTCAAAAAGAGAGTAATTAATTCTGTTAGAGTAACTTGAGTACCAAGAATTAGGGAGGGTATTGGTGACCTTGACAGGACTGATAGCAGTGGAATGTTGGGGGTGCAGAACCACTTGGTGGTGGTCGAGGAAGTAACAAGAAATTAGGGGGTATGGGCTTCCCTGGTGGCACAGTGGCTAAGAATCTGCCTGCCAATGCAGGGGACACAGGTTCAAGCCCTGGTCTGGGAAGATCGCACATGCTGCGGAGCAGCTAAGCCCGTGCGCCACAACTACTGAGCCTGCTCTAGAGCCCACGAGCCACAACTACTGAAGCCCACGTGCCACAACTACTGAGCCCGCGCTCCCCAACAAGAGAAGCCACCTCCATGAGAAGCCCGCGCACGACAACGAAGAGTAGCCCCCGCTCGCCGCAACTAGAGAAAGCCCGCGCCCAGCAATGAAGACCCAACGCAGCCAAAAATAAATAAATAAATAAACAAATAAATTAATTAATTAAAAAAAAAAAAGAAATTAGGGGGTAGAGGCAGTGCGTTTGGATGATTGTTAAAATAAGTTTTCCTGTGAAAGGGCCAGAAAAATGGGGTGGCAGCTAGAGACTTGAGGTCAAAGGAGAGATGTTAGGACAGGAGATATTAAAGTATATTTGTAGCACTCTTCCTATTTTCATCTTAATTTTCTGAATCTGAGGGGCTTCTGTTTCTTAATTGAAAATGTTTTACTGTTTTAATGTCCTTGTTTTTTCCATTAGTTTCAACTTCTAAGTAAAATGGCCCCATGAACTCTAGGCTTTTTGAGCAGGGGGATGGAGTCTCATTTACCATTTTATCCTCAGTGGTGTAACTATGGTAGACTCAGTGACTGTTTTTCAATAGATGAGTTAAAGATAAGCAGAAAAAAATAGAGCTTGGCTATAAAGTTATCCTTCAGCTTCACTCATTAGAACCAATTCTTTACTTTTGGTGTTCTTCATTATCAGACTGAATATATGGGGCTAAGATGTATCTGTGTCAGACTGCCCTAGTGGATTTATACAGAGAAGGTACTGTGTTTATGCAATAAAAGTAAATTATTCTTCTAAAGCAGAGTTTGAATTTGAAGGCAAGAAAAAGAAAATTCAGATTAAGAAAAGAAATAAAAAAATCACAGCCGTATACATTTGTGATGAAAATACCCCAAAAACAGATTGTTCTGGAAAAAATTATGTAACTGTTCTTTGCTAATTTAAGGGGGAAAGTACTTTTTTTTTTTTTTTTACCTACTATGAAGGCTTGTTTTAGTATCTGAAGTTTTTTGGATTTTGGATGTACTTAGGACTGAACGTTGAACTAGATTCAAGCTACTGACTAACAGAGGTAGGCTGCTACTTATCAATAGATAACATTTTTGACAGCAAACTCTCAATTGTATAATCACCGAAGCAAAATTTTAAAAAATCAGTTGGTAAAATATAGGACTGGAAAGATCTTTGAGACGAACCTTTGCTTTTAATCAAGATTGAATTTAAATCAATCTAGACTAAATCGGCTCTAATATTTTTAGAACTCTTTAGAAAATAGGGTTGGATAGCATCCTTAGGGAATCATATGGGGGTATATATAAAGTTACTTTGAATAGGATTATTTGCAGTCAAGTTTTTAGAGTATGACAAAGGATTTTATTATTGTTTTCCCTCTAGCAGATACATAAAGTTAGTTTATGTAGTTACTTTGCTAGCTATAATTACAATTTATTAATTTACAGTAAATAATACACTTGGCTTCAGAACTTACACAAAAGATCAACACATGTCTTCTTAGTAAACTATTTTTAGAATAAAATTAGATTCTAGATGCAGGGTGTGATGATTAATTTTATGTGTCAACTAGGCTAGGCTGTGGTGGCCAGTTGTCTGGTTAAACACCAGTCTAGCTGTTGCTGTGAAGGCATTTTTTAGATGTGGTTAACATTTAAATCAGTAGACTGTGAGTAAAGCAGGTTACCTTTCATAATGTAGGTGGGCCTCACCCAATCAGTTGAAGGCCTTAAGAGCAAAGACTGAGGTCTCCTGAAGAGGAAGCATCTCTGCCTCTAGTCTGCCTTCAGACCCAAGACTGCAACATTAACCCTTCCCTGGCTCTCCAGCTTGCCAGACTGCTCTGTAGATTTTGGACTTGCCAGCTCCCATAACCCTGTGAGCCAACCCTTAAAATTCATATTCATTCATTCTCTACTCTTTTCTCTCTCTCTCTCCTTCCCTCCTCCCTCCTGCCTCCTCCGGCCTCCCTCTCTCTCTCTACACACACACACCCACACCCACACACCCACACACACACACCCACATACCCTATTGGTTCTGTTTCTCTGGAGAACTTTATTTATACAGGGGTTGAAAAGCATTCTCTATAGAAGGCCAGATAGTAAATATTCTAGGCTCTGCAGGCCATACTCTTCCTGTCACAACTACCCACTCTCCATTGTAGCACAGAAATAGCCATGTAAATGAATGCATGTCTCTGTTCCAAAAAACTTTATTTACAGAAGCAGATGGCTGGCTATATTTGGATTGAAGACTGTAGTTTACTGACCCCTGGATTAAATGACTGCTTGATAATTCATGCGGAAGAGATAAGTGAGGTATGCCTTTAATTTTTTTTTGTATGCATTTTTAAGGATGTTTACTCAAGTCAGGTTTGGAATAAGAAGCAGTTTTTCATCCTTTTGTATATTAGGGGTTACTACTTTGGCTGACAGTCTGACTCTTCAACTTTGGTTTTACCTGTTTTATTTTTACACCAGAGTTTCTTAAAGATCAGTACTACAACAAAAGTATCATGCATCAACGCTAAACTGATGGCTGACCAATCAGCCTTTTCTCTGATGCCCCACTCTGTTTCTTAGAGGAATGATTAATGAGGGAGGAGGAGGGTTAGCAGAAAGGGTAGCCAGAAAACACAACTGGCCACCCGACCTACCAGCCTTGCAGTTATATTGACACTTCCAGATTCCAAGATGTAATTCTTTTTTTTTTTTTTATAAATTTATTTATTTATTTATTTATTTAGTTTTGGCTGTGTTGGGTCTTCGTTTCTGTGCGAGGGCTTTCTCTAGTTGCGGCAAGCGGGGGCCACTCTTCATCGCGGTGCGCGGGCCTCTCACCATCGCGGCCTCTCCCGTTTCGGAGCACAGGCTCCAGACGCGCAGGCTCAGTAGTTGTGGCTCACGGGCCTAGTTGCTCCGTGGCATGTGGGATCTTCCCAGACCAGGGATCGAACCTGTGTCCCCTGAATTGGCAGGCAGACTCTCAACCACTGTGCCACCAGGGAAGCCGCAAGATGTAATTCTTAAAGGCCTTCATTTTGCTCTTGGCAAAAGGAACATTCTTGCAAACACTGGTAATAATTTATCATTCCCACTTTCTCTCTTCCAATAGACCACCAGTGCCAAGAAAGTACTTCCGTTCTTTAGGATCTTTCAACAAGGCAGAGTTCTTGTTGCCTAGTTGTACTGCACTTAATCTGGGAGGAGTTTTAAGTCCTGCAGGTAGATTGAAAGTTAGAGATCTCTAAAGCAGCATATTATCATTGTTGTCTCTGGAACTGGAAAGAAATTAGGCTAATCCAAGATAAAATTAGGCAGTTAAGTTTTTAAAATGAAAATTAAAATCGTGACCCCTGGTGTTACTATTGTATGTATTTAGATGGTCACCAGATGTATGAAGGGTAAATATTTTAGTGTAATAACAGCAGTGCTCTTATTCCCAAGAGTAAATTGCATCTAATTTTTTTGGAATGAATATAAGATTTAGGCCTTTAAAAAAAAAAAGTCATTGTTCTTATTCATTAAGTTGGGCAGATTGTGTCTCATCCAAAATAGATCTTCTCACTTTTAAGTGAAGTTCTCACATGGGCTGACTGCCGCATTAGGAATGAAGTTTTTATGTCTCCTCGTTACCCTGTGTAAGGATCAGTACCACCATTTTTATCACGTTTCTGGAATGACACATCTATATACAAAAGCAAGGTATGGAGATCTAAGTTATTTTTCACCTTTTATTTTTCACTTTGTAAAGTCTATTTTTAGTCAGAATTTTGCATTGATGTCTTTCAAAGGTCTGTACAAATACTACTTGTCTCTTTGTAATTTTTCTTCATTTGTAGTCCCCTTTCCTATATGTTATCTATTACAGTTAGTGTTTGCAAAATTAAATATCATGTATTATAATTGTTTGTCTATTTGGGGAGCTTACTGTGTGCCAGGTACTATGCTAGGTACATTACATGTATTACCTCTTTTAATTCCACAACAGCTCTAATGATATTGCTGTTGTTATTACTACCCTCACTTCGTGATGGAATATGTAGAATCACTGTGTAAACCAGCAAGTGGCAGAGATAGGATGGAGCTTTGCCGGTCTTTATCCAGAGCCTTTGCTCTTTAGTTTGGTTGTGCTTAGTAAGATTCTTCTTCACTTTGACAAACTGAACTATTAAAAAGTAAAATACTAAGGAAGAGCCAAAATTAGGAGGGAAAAACCCTATAAACGTATAAAACCTTTCTATCTTCTTTCAAAGTTGCTTGAAGCCAAGTTGAAGCCAGTGTCGTCTTCAAGCTGTTAATTTTTAGAGGATCATGAAACACTTGGTCGTCTCTGTCTCCTTTGTGTAATGAGGTATTGTCTTCGCTTCTGGGGATGTATGCTAGCAGGTGGTACAGATAAGATTACTCTTGGTTTTGCAGATTACTAGTTGAGTTTCTACAGTGTGCTAAGATGACAGGTAGAAGAAATAACTTTGTTCTTGAAATTTTCAAGTCAACAGAAGAAAGAATTAACATAGGTGTGCTTTGGGATTCCACTTTTATGATTCAAATTAATGGTGTTTTCTTCTGTCTTTTTTTTTTTAATAAATTTATTTGTTTTATTTATTTTTGGCTGCACTGGGTCTTCTTTGCTACGTGTGGACTTTTCTCTAGTTGCAGAGAGCAGGGACTACTCTTCGTTGCGGTGCGCAGGCTTCTCATTGTGGTGGCATGGGCTCTAGGCGCGCGGGCTTCAGTAGTTGTGGCTCGTGGGCTCTGGAGCGCAGGCTCAGTAGTTGTGGCGCACAGGCTTAGTTGCTCTGCAGCATGTGGGATCTTCCTGGACCAGGGCTCGAACCCGCGTCCCCTGCATTGGCAGGCGGATTCTTAACCACTGCGCCACCAGGGAAACCCTTTTTGTCTTTTTTATTCAGTAAACATTTATGGGGGCATATGCTCTATGCCAGTTATTGTTCTTTAATAAGGAACTAAAATTTTAATAAGATCCAGCAGAGCCCAAGTCATAATATTTTTGTTACATGCGTAAAACTTTAAAATTGAAAATAAAAGAATTTCTTAGATAGAATTAACTAATGTGCTACTCATTGTGACTTGGAGTAAAGCTCATCTGCCTCCATTTTCTTTTAATAAAAATAGAAATAACTATATTAAATTACCTCAAAAGTCGTTTTTAGAAAATATGTTAAAGATGGTTATAAAAGATTTGAAATTTCTTTATGTGTGTAGTTGGAGAATAAGTATCAGCATAATTTTTAAATAGACCAAACTGAAATTCTGTGAAATAATAAAATTAAATAATACTGAATAAAACTCAAAATTCACATTAAAACCCAGTAGATTTTTGGAAGATCTGTCATAAATATAATCAGTATTGCTGTTTAATTCTCATGTTGATGTAAATAGTCAAATTACATTTGACTTACCGTCTATTTGACTTACCGTCTATTTGACTTACCATCTATTTTTTCCAAAAATGAGTCTCTATTTCCCATATATTATCTTTATATACATATATATTGGAAACATATGTGGCTAAATTATAACCTTTTCTTAAACAGTCATTTATGAACAAAATAGAAAATAACGTTGTATTCTATGTGGTTTTGTCCGAGAAAGGAAATGTTGAAATTGGCAACTCTTCCACTAAATTGAAAATTACAAGGTGAACCATTGACCTACTAAACAGGTAAACATGGTTGAAAGAACATTAATTTCCTCAAGATCATAAAGCAAAACCAAGTATAGTCCATATATCTGTTAGTGAAATATGTCAGTTTGAAAGTTTTGATACTGCTGTTTAATCAGGGACAAACCATAAGATTTTGCTAGTATTTATTGTCTTTTTTTTGCTGCGCCATGCGGCATGTGAGATCTTAGTTCCCCAACCAGGGATCGAACCTGCGCCCCCTGTGTTGGAAGTGCGGAGTCTTAACCACTGGACCGCCAAGGAAGCCCCTATTAAGTCATTTGAAAGTAGTTATACACAACTTTATTTGGAACATATGTAACAAATATGGGATTACTTCCCAGAGTACTATATAAAAGGCTCTCAATAAGTAAAAGAGAAGTAGACCAATGGGAAAGTGGTAATTTAATCAGAAGAGATAGGAAAAGCCAATCATTTTATTTTTTAATAAAAATTTTTTAAAGTTCACTAGTAATCAGGGAAATGACTACTAAAACAATGACTTTTTATTTTGGCCTAAAATGTTGACAAAAATTAAAGACATTTTACATTCATAGGAAATTGGATAGGCTCACAATTTTGGGGAGTGTAATTGAAGCCTTTTTGGACTTTCACATTTAACTCTATAAATGTTATCAGAATTATTTACCATAAGCATGCATCCATGAGTAACTTGTTTAAATGAAAAAAAAAAAAGAAGAAGATCTGTGAATTTTGGAGTACATTAAGAGAAAAACAAACTGTGAAGGGCGGAAATAGCTTTTTAAAAGATGTCTTTGAATGCATATCCAGTCAATATAATAATAGTCCAGGGCAAAAAACTTCTCACCTCATACTAACTGTACTTTTTCTTTTTTTTAATGTCATTTTGTTTTACTGTTTCAGTTCTGACAGCTAGAGTCATGGGTTAGCAAATACATTTTCTTTAAAACACCAGCACCTCTGAAATGGTCATTAAGGGTCATTCCTATATAAATGCACGAATGAATTAAAAGTGCTTTTGCATTTCATTAGATTAGCTGAAGGAGCAGAAATGTTGATCCAAGGAAGAACTGTAGTCAATTTTAGGGCACTTTGAAGACAGGGAAGTCAGAGCCTGGAGAGAAATGCGTGAAGGGAGAGGTGGAGGTCAGACAGAAAAGACAGGTTGGTCCTTCCTCTGGCCTCACGTTAACCTCTTCACGTATTCTGTGAGAAAGTGCATATGACTCGACAAGCGCCCTGTGGAACAGGCCGTTTGTAAGTCAGAGATCATCTGTGTCTGCCTGTCCCATCCTGGGGATCAGAAACGTAAAAGGAGATTGAGAGACCAGGAAATATTTAAAGGAGCCACATCAAGGTTGGTGAGAAATCTGGAAATCATCTCTTTTTTGGGTTAAGAGAGAACATATGAAGGTCTGCCATTTAGATTTTCTGTTTATTGCTACAGATTGGAAGCCTAGATTCCATAGGTAGAAGCCACAAGAGGCTCATTTCGGCACCCTCTGATCGTACAATCATTCTTTTTTTTTTTTAATTAATTTATTTATTAATTAATTTATTTTTGGCTGTGTTGGGTCTTCGTTTCTGTGCGAGGGCTTTCTCTAGTTGCGGCGAGTGGGGGCCACTCTTCATCGCGGTGCGCGGGCCTCTCACTATCGCGGCCTCTCTTGTTGCGGAGCACAGGCTCCAGACGCGCAGGCTCAGTAGTTGTGGCTCACGGGCTTAGTTGCTCCGCGGCATGTGGGATCTTCCCAGACCAGGGCTCGAACCCGTGTCCCCTGCATTGGCAGACAGATTCTCAACCACTACACCACCAGGGAAGCCACCGTACAATCATTCTTAAGAGCAATCCAGTGAGGGAGTGGGCTGCTCTCCAAAACTGTGTCTCCTGCTCACTCTAGAAATGGCTAAACGGTAGGTCTCCTGTGAAGGAGGTTGGTTGGATCAGGTAATCTTAAAAATCTCTCACAACATTACCCTCTGATTTCAGTGCTTCTTAAGGCAATGAAAATATACTCCAGGACAAAGGGCCAGAATCCTGTACGCCTTTAAATAGCCAAGGAGGAACAAAACTACATAAATAAAGTCAAATCTTGCCTTGCTACAACTGAGATAGGCCAGAGCTTCCTAAAGACTTTAGTACAAATGGAGGATGACCACATGGGAAGCAAAACAAGGAGACGATACAGAAGGCAAGAAAACTGCCCGAGTGGGACTTTTTGTCCCAGCTTGTTTGAGCTCTGTGGTCCCTGCCCTCAATCTACCTGCCACCTTGCGATATTTACGGCAGCCCTTCAGGGATGGCAGTTTCTCAGGCACGTGGTCTGGGCCCCTTGTTGTACAGTAGGAAGCAGTTAGTCATCGGGCATAAGAATTCATCCTTTCAGAAATACGGCAAGAGAAGTGTATGCCGTGGACACATTTTTTTCCTTCTGGAAAGCTAACTCAGTGGTTGCCAACTTATAAAGAGCAATCAGTGTCTCTGGCAATGTGAGGAGCTGGAGGGCTTTTATCCGAACTCTGTAGTTGGAAGGAAACCCGAGAAACAGATCGATATAGGAGTAAGACCCGCCAGGGCCACGCTTGGCGGGGTTAGCTTTCTGCATGAGAGCCAGGGCTGGAACGCCAGCGGGGGCCTGGTTGAGGGCGGCCACCCGCCTTCCCTCCCCACCTCTCTGCCACAGGGCTCGTCCCTCCTCTAAACAACGTTGAACAAATATTTAAAGAATGTTGGTTTGAAAAGGAGCCAAATTATTAACCTACTCAAGCGTCTTCTGTCTCTGTCAGGCCCTCTGTTTTCCATAAGCTTCTTGTAACCTATTGCCTGTCTCTTTTCTCTATTTATTTCTATAGTGTCCATGGAAAATATTGGAGAACAAGGTAAGATATATCACTGCCTTCAGTCTAAAATTTTAAAAATAGTTGGAAAAAACGAATAGCATTCATTTAGATTTGGTTGGAGTAAGTCATACTTGGAGAATGTTGGAGTCAGGATCGGTTAAAGGCGTCTCATTCTGTCAGTCCCCAGACTGAATTCTCTCAGACGCTTGGCAGAGAACTTGACCCTGAAGTGGCAGTCACTATGCCAAGGTTCTTATGGCTTCAAGATACAGGAATGTCAACAATCTCCTGTTTCAACTCAGAGTCTGACCCCATGCCTGAGTCACCTATATAATTCATGAAAAATATCATTGGGTCTAGTCATCTCACACTGATTTAAGTGCCTGTGAGGTAACTGAATGTTTTAATGGTTCTATAATAGGAATATCAGCTTCTTTTAAAAAGCTAAAATGGCTGTTAAGGTTTAAAAATACCAAACATGCTATATTTTAAATTAAATTAGCATATTTTATTCAACTGTATCTTACACAAGTAAGTTATATATTAATGTATTATCCAGAATTAATCATTATCACTGTATACAAAATTAATATTTCAGCTTTGCATAGGACTTCAAGACTAAAATACCATACAAAGTGTGTTTATGTACACTACCTTAAAAAAAATATTCAGAATGTTTTTGTTAACAGTTGTCCTATGTGATCAGTAAGAAACTTGAACTCTTCTTGGAGGAAATCTCTCTTTGTTCAGAAGATCTCTCTTTAAAACTACTGTCCTTGAAACAGGACCACCAGATTTGACTCGAGCTGAGCAAAATAGGCAAACAGCTCAAGCAGGAACTGCTTTTGCTATTCTTTGTTAGTGAAGCAAAAGTTCTTACAGCCTGAATGTTTTAACATTCGTTTAACACTTTGTTTATGATTTAAAGTTGCAGGCATAACTGCCTTATTTTTACAACTTAGGAGAGGTCCCCGTAGCCATTTTGCCGATAGATGGGCTTGTCTACAGATGGGAGGGTTCTAATCATGGGATAGTAAGTAATTAAATAATTAAATTATTTGGTTATTTTAGAACAAGCACATCTTTTGTGAATACCATGATTTTAGTATGTATTTGCATATTAAAGTGATAATTTTGTTTCTCTCATTTTAGTTGTGTGCCTGATTGCTTATCATCTACTTTTTGCAATGTTTGTCTGGTCGTATTGGAAAACTATCTTTACGTTACCAATGAATCCTTCAAAAGAAGTAAGTTAAAATATTAGTATAGTTATGTCCTAAAGATGGAAGTCTGTAATACTGATGTCTGAAGAATGAGTTTTATGTCTTTTTATTAATGTTGCAAACTTAGTGATTTTTTATATTAATGTGTTAATTAAATACTTGAATTTTCACTTGATAAATATTATTTTTGCACTGGATGAGTATTATACTTACAATATTAAATATGTTATATGTTCCATTTCTACTTTAGAGTCAGACACAAGGATGGATGGATGGATAGATAGATAAAAAGATAGAGCTGAAGGTAGACACATTTCTATTATAATTGTCATACTAATGGAGCATTAGTTGGCTGTCAGCCACCAGAAACAACAACAGCACATTAACGACTTAACTAATCTTCTCTTTCTTTTTTTTTTTAATTAATTAATTACTTTATTTTTGGCTGCATTGGGTCTTCATTGCTGCGTGCGGGCTTTCTCTAGTTGCGGCGAGTGGGGGCCGTGCATGGGCGTCTCACTGCGGTGGCTTCTCTTGTTGTGGAGCACAGGCTCTAGGCGTGCGGGCTTCAGTAGTTGTGGCACACGGGTTCAGTAGTTGTGGCACACGGGCTTAGTTGCTCCACGGCATGTGGGATCTTCCTGGACCAGGGCTCGAACCCGTGTCCCCTGCATTGGCAGGTGGATTCTTAACCACTGCGCCACCAGGGAAGCCCAATCTTCTCTACTTTCAAAGTGTAGCTAGTCTACAGCTGTCAGGTACCCAGGCTCCTACCCTGTTGCTCTGACATGTATAGCCTCCATTCCCAACATTACCTCTTGGCCTAAAATGGCTGCTTCATTTCCAGCCATCATGTCTACATTCCAGACGGCAGGCCAGAGAAAGTAGAAAAGAAGAGTAGAAGTAAATGTCCTTCTCTTTAAGGACTTTCTGGAAGTTGCTGATGCCATTTCCACTTACATTTAGAACTTAGTTTTATGGCCACATTTAATTGCACAGAAGACTGGAAATTTAGTGTTTATTCTCAATGGCCATGTTAACCACGTTAGAAGGAGTAGATGTTGGGGGACAACTAGCAGTTTCAGCTACAGAAGGTTTTTTAAATAGAGTTATATATTCAAATATGCATCTTAAAAAGATCATTCTGGCGAACTTTTTGTTTCTGGGTGTTTAATCCTGGTTAAATGTCCTTGAAGCAGAGAAACTGTGATTTACTCATTTTTGTACCCTTGGCACTTAGTCTAGTATATGGTTGTTGAATAGAAATATACTCTGCTCCAGTAATAATAATGTAGTTTTAGTAGGCTAACGTTAAAAAAAAGAAGTCTAGGCATCACTTAGAATTGTTTCCTGAAATAATCTGTTTGAAATGCAGCTGTGGTCAAAAAGGCCAGTAAATATGCTGTATGAACTGGGAAAGGATATTAAAAACAAAACCACAGGTATTTGCACAGTATTAATGGCACGCTTGGCCTAGAATGCATTAGATATAGCCTTTCTTCTTCCTCTCTCTACTTACTTTTTTTCCTACCTCTTTTTCCTCCCTCCTACCATGTTCTCTTCTTTCCTATCCTTCTTACCCTCATCCTGTCCTTAGTTGTAGGTTTGAAGGAAATTGCTGACTTTTATCATAGGTCATCTCATCCACTCTGGTGGTTTGCCTGTGACCTCTGTGTTGACATGTCCCAGATCTGTTTCTAGCCTGACCTCTCCCACGAATTTCAAATTTATATTATCTCCCTGCCAAACATAGCTCCTTGATCACTGCACTGACACCGCAAACACAACACATGTGAGACTGAAGCCACCACCCTCTCCTTCCCCAAACCGTGACTCATCTGTTTCTTCTACGGGTTAATGCCACTGCCAACCACTTTGTCATTCGAGCCAGAAGCTTGGCATCCTTGCGCCTCCCCCAGCATCCAAATCCTGGAAATGTTTGCACTTCCTAGTTTTTCTTTTTCATTTCCAGCCCCTTTCTCTTTATTTTCCATCACTGCCCTAATTCAGAGTCTTGGTCATCTCTGTCATCTGAGACATTGCAGTCTTCTCTGTGGTGTCACCCTTGACAATCTTGCCTGCATTCCCTTCGGAGAATTCTGCAAAAATCCATCCTTCACTCTGCTGCTTGTGTCTATTCAGTGACTCTGCCCATCCCACAGGGTGAAGGCCAGTCTCCCTAGTTTGGCAACGATGACTCTTGTCCAAATTTCTGACTCCTCACTTTGTACTCTAGTAGTTCTTATGTACATGGTTTCCTGTGTACACCATGCCATAATTTTCTTTCTAGAATGTTCTTAACTCCTTTCTCATTAAAATAATTTTATTTTTATCTATAGTGGCAGCTCCTTCTTGGTCTCCTCTGCTGGTTCCTCATTATCTCCTGAACCTCTAAAGCATTGGATTATCCCAGAGTTCAGTCTCTGGACCTCTTCTCTTATTTATCTACATTATGACTTTATATACCGTCTCATCGCTTTCAAATTAATCACTAGCCTGATCCTCCCTCCTAAACTCCAGACTCCTTTCCAGCTTCCGATTTGGCATCTAATAGGAATTTCAAATTCAAATTCCAAGTACCTGAAAATAAACTTCTGATTTTCTACTTGGTCCCCAAATCCTTCTATTCCTACATTTTTCCCATCTCAATGATGGCGATTCCATCCTTCCGGTTGTTCAGGTCAAAATCTTGGAGTCACCCTTGGCTACTCGTTTTCTCTCAGACGCCACACCCAGTCAGTCAGCAAATTCTGTAGGCCATACCCTCAGAGCACCCACGTGTTAGCTCACGCCCCTCCCTGCTCCCAGCGCGGTCCAGGCCACCAGCATCCCTGCTGGTATATGTCCAGTACCCTGTCAGCACGTTTCCTTGCTTTTGTGTTTGCCCTCTTCTGTATATTTTCAGCACAGTACCAGAGTGATGCTTTCAAAACACAAGACAGTTCATACTATTCCTCTGCTCAGAACTTTGCTGTCATATCTGAGCTCACTCAGAGTAAAACCCTAATTCTCTGCTGTAACCTAAAAGGCTGCGCATGGCCTGGCCTCACACCACTTCTCTGACCCTCTGTAATGCTGTCTTAGTCGCATCAGTTTCCTTGCTGTTCTGCCAGCACACTAAGCGTGTGTCTCCTTCAGGAGCCTTGAGAGCGGCTATTACCCCTTGATCTGGAACACTCTTCTCACAGCTAAAGGCATGGCCACGCCCTTCCTTTTCTTGCTCTCTCTGTGTCTCTGCCCAAGAGTACCTTTCAGGCGTTCCATGACCACTTCCTCCAAAATAGCAAAACCCCATCCCTGCTTTCCTTCTAAACCTTACCTTGCTGTGTTTTTCTCCATGGCATATCATTCTGTAATTCATCCCATAGTCATTTTTTATACCATCCCTAGAATATAAGCTCTACAACAGCATGAACTTTATCTGTTTATTCACTAATCCATCACCAGTACCTGGTGTCTGACCCTTAAAAGGTACTCAATAAATATTTGTTAAATGACTGAAAGTTGAGGAGTTACGTGTATAGAGACAGGTTTGTGTTTATAGCTTTGGCAGAAAGTTGAAGTGACTTCTGATTTCTCCCTAAAATTATATGTGAGATCAACAACTAAGAATAATGGGGGAAGTAGGTTGACTGAGGTTTGGAAGAGCAGAGAAGGTTTGAAATAGCAGCTGGAGAGAGAGGAAAAATGAAATGATAAAAAACGCAGAATTGAGGGAGTAGTGGAGGTTGATGACAGTGAATTTACAGTTTTGTACCAGGCCTTGTTGGATGACTTTTGTACAGAAGACATATACCTTATTCGATTCATACTACTGTAGGAGATGGATATTATTTATTACCATTTCACAGATGGAGCAACAGGCTTGAACATGAACTAATTATCCTAAGGCATCAAGCGCTAGTATGTGGCAGAGCTAATAACATTCAAAGCAAAGTCCTTTTGACCATGGAGACTGCACTCGTGTCCCTGCACCACGCTCTAGCATGAAGAGTGGACCCCACGTGGGGGCTGTGGAGGGGATGTGTGCCAGGACATCAGTTGGCGCATGGAGGAAAAAAATAGCCAAACTTCTATTTATATGCTGTTCTTTTATGTTTCTCCTTTTTTAAAGATTCTTATATAAGATACATACTATATTAGCTAATAGCACATCTATAAATAAGTAAATATGCATATATTGGCAGTGCAGTCTCAAATTATTTTTTACTGGTAGGGGTACATTATCAAAAGAGTTTGGAGACCAGTGTCATGAAAGAAAGAGCCCTTGCTTGCTGGTTAAGAATCTTGGGTTATTCCATTAATAAAATGCAAGATCTTGGGCTTAATCTTCTAATTGATTTGCATCCAGAGACCCCTCACTTGTAAAATGAGGATCTTGGACTTCCAACTGACAATAAAGTGCTCTCAAGTGCTAAAAATCTTTGGAAAATGGGACTAAAAAAGTAGGAGAAGAGATAATATAAGAAAATAATGTAAATATTTTCTTGTCACTGTTCAGAGAATATAATTTTTCAATTCATAACATTTTCTCCCGATATTAAAGTAATATAACCATACGAAATTATATTTTGAAAATGAAGAGTAGGCAGAAAGAAAAAGAAAAAAAAAATCCCACCACACTAATTCAGCCAGTTTACATTCTGAATTTCTTTCTGGTTATTTTTCCTAGTGGTATTCAGAGGACACATATTCCAGTTTTTTTCCTGTAATAGTTCTTCCTTGGTTTATTGTCATTTTTAATAACAACATGATATTCTCACTGAAATACTGCATTTTTAGTCTGATCCCAACTTTTCATGTTATAAACAGCGTTGTTAAAGTGTTTGTTCATAGAGCTTTACCCATATTTTGGGTTATTTTTCTTAATATAAATTCTCAGAAGTAGAATTACTAGACGAAGGAAATTTAAGTCACTTGCCAAATTGTCTCCCAGAATAATTACAGCAATTTCCAAAGCCACCAGTTTTTATCAGAACCTTGGCACTGCATGCTGTTCTTAAGAAAACTGTTGTGAATTTAATAGGCAAAAAAAGTTCTACGTTTTTTTTTTTGTTTTTTATTTATTTATTTATTTATTTATTTATTTATGGCTGTGTTGGGTCTTCGTTTCTGTGCGAGGGCTTTCTCTAGTTGCGGCAAGCGGGGGCCACTCTTCATCGCGGTGCGCGGGCCTCTCACTATCGCGGCCTCTCTTGTTGCGGAGCACAGGCTCCAGACGCGCAGGCTCAGCAATTGTGGCTCACGGGCCTAGTCGCTCCGCGGCATGTGGGATCTTCCCAGACCAGGGCTCGAACCCGTGTCCCCTGCATTGGCAGGTAGATTCTCAACCACTGCGCCACCAGGGAAGCCCAAGTTCTACGTTTTAATTTGGAATTTTAGGTACTAGTGAGGTTATATTTTAATTTTTGTCCTAAGTCAAAAACAACTAGCAAAAAAGGAAATACAGTTCTTTGAGTTTTCTGTTTATTATTGGATTCTGGTTTTTTTCTTAATTTGTGCACCCTTTTAAAATTATACTCTCCTTTAATCTGAAAACTGTGTTTGATCCCAGATGTTGGTTTCTAATATCATTCTCTAAGGAAAGGAAGAAGAGCTCCTTGGAGAAATGGCTGATTCTAGAACTAGGGCAGGATATTTTGAAAATGAGCCTGGAGCGTATTATGCCAAAAAGTAAAAGGTACTCCAAAAAATAAAATAAAATACATTGATGGTGGTATATCAAAGGGACATAGGATCCAGTTGAAAATGTCCCAGTGACCAAAGCCGGAACAATTTCAGCAGGAAAATAAATAAAATAGTGTTCATTTATAACTCAGAGTATAAAATAAATATCTTTGAGTCTACCGATATAAAGAAATGATTGAATGAATAAATAAATGGGGAGAAAAGAGAAATCTCTTTTACAGAAGAATTCCGAATAATTTATGTACATACTCTGCCCTCAAGGAGGGGAAGAATAAATCTCCACTCCTTAAATGTGGGCTGCATGTGGTGACTTCTTTTCAAAGAGTACAGGGTGAAGACAGGGAAATAACGAGTCACTTTACAGTGGAGAAACCTGAAAAACACTCCCTCAACCAGGTGATTAAAGTCAACATCAACAGTGCTAAGTCACACTGATAGTATGTTCCCTTGATATGACGTGGTGAGAACGGCACTTTGCCTCTGTGGTCTTCCTCCCCAAAACCCGTAACCCCAGTCTAATCATGAGATAAACATCAGAAAATTTCCAGTAGAGCAGCATCTTACAGAATACCTAATCAGTACTACTCAGAATTGTCAAACTCAACAAAAACAAGGAAAATCTGAAAAATTGTCTCAGCCAAGAGTGACTTAAGGAAACATGAAAAATAAATATACTGTGGTCTCCTAGATGGGACCCTGGAACAGAAAAGAAGATATTCAGTGAAAACTAAGGAAATCTGAATAAACTGTGGACTTTGGTTAATAACAATGTATCCATATTGATACATTAATTGTCCTAAATGTACCATGCTAATATATGATGTTAGGAATATCAGCAAGTTGATGAGAGGATATATGGGAACCTTGTACCATTTTCTCAATTTTTCTATAAATCAAAATTGATAAAACTGTTTAAACAAAAACAAAACAGCTTGCATTACTGACCAAAGGACCGCTGCAATCTGGAAGATCGGAGGTCAGGTATATTATCTTTTTCACCCCAGGAGATCTCTCATTCCTTCAGCTCTCTGCAGATGTCATCTTTCCTCAGATCTGTGATGTGCGTTTGTACATAAAAGTGTTCTGAGGGGGAGGGGACTGCATATTTGGTGCATTCCAAGATAGAACTAGATATTTTGACATCCATCTTACATAAATAACAATTCCACCAACATGTATTTGGTTTTTAGGACCTGATGGTTGCAGTGTGTTATGTTTATTTATTTATAAAAGTATTAAACATACTAAGGACTCTTCATTTCCATCACTCACTAGAATTTACCTCTAAAGTTAGAAGGATCCAGAACTCTGTAGAAAATGTAATAAAATGTCGATGGTTTTATTCCTTTTTAGTATTAAGTCTTTTACGAAACTAATTTTCAATGCTAGGTTTTAAATTACTTTTAGAAATGGGCAAGGGAGATATATCTGCCTGAATTATGGGACTTATGGTTCTGACAATGGAAAGTTAGAGACTAGGATACAAAATAACTTTTGCTTTGATATTCAGTGCTCTGACTTAGGCTTCCTGGTACTTGTTCCTTTGTCCATTCCACAGTTCTAGCAGAGGGCTTACTCTGTGCTAAGCTTGATCCCCTTGTGGGGTTACATGCTTGTGGAAGAGATAGACAAAGGACAAATGAACCAACAAAATAATTTCAAATTATGGTGTGTAACACAAAGAAATCACACATGGACCTGATGGAGAGTATGGCAGGGGGAAGGGACAGAATTATCAGGGTCCCTACCCTAGTAAGGGAATCGTGGAAGTTCTTTGAGAAGATGACATTTCAGCTGAAACCTGCAAAATGAGAAGGAGCCATCCAGAAAGTGTGAGGAATAATGTTCTAGGCAGAGGAATCAACATGTACAAAGTTAATAGATACTTTCACCAGATCGACCCTACCTTTTCTTGACTATTACGGAATTACAGCATCATTTGATGTTATACATTTTCTACCACCACTCATATATTTCCAAACAAGATACACAGTTCTATAAAGACCATCAGTACACTTACCTGTTTGTCAGTGTTTTCTTTTTTTTAAATAGCATGTTTCAAATTTTAAAGTAGTGTCATCAACAGGTGCATGGTGCCCAACCTAGAATTTTTAAGTAAGAAAGAAAATCTGGCAAATCCTCTGATAAACCAATATGATTGCATATGATGGGTCAATAAACAATTTGAATTTTTCTTTGTTGGGTCTTTAATTCTGTTAGTAAGATCTGAATGGTGACAGCATTCTCATTGCCTCTGCTTCCTAGTGAACTTCTTTTTCAGAGTAACTCTGAAAACAATGCAATAGATTCTAGGAATCCATGATCCAATTGAGAGATAGTTTTCCACCTGTTGGAAATGTGGTTCCCAAACTTTCTTTGACTCTAAGGTATTTAATCTGCTGCTATTCCTGCCCCAGCCTCTAGAATTAGGCTGCAAGGTCCTTTTTTTCTGGGTTTGAGACTCAACACTGCTCACTGCCACTCACTGCCCTCATTTATATAGTCATGCAATCTGGAAAATTGTGTAAATATATTTCGTTTTATAAACTGAGATTTAAGGTAGCAAGCAAATGAAGAGCATCTGATAGAACGAATACACCAAGGCTTTATAAATGTGGCCTTCATTTATTTGTTATTCGTATTCATTTGAAAAAGGATTGGTTAAAGTATAATTTGAAACACTATGAAATTAATTAATAGTAAGCAAATGCTGTGAGCATCTTGCAGGAGGAATATTTAATGTGGAGAATACTTTTTTTCAAATATCTTTCACAAACTCTTAAGGGGCCTAACAGTAACATACCTGCTAATTTAATGTAAGTAAATTTCATATACTAATTTAGAATAATTCATACTACATAAATTTCTACTTAGAGAAAACTTATTTTTATTTTCTTTACCTTAATGAGTCTGAAATTTTACAACTATATTAAAAATCATGCATTTGTGAATATTATGGTACCTTAAAATTATTTACATTTGGAAGCTGAAGATTTGTTTCTTTTTTTTTTTTAAGTTATTTATTTGTTTTTATTTTTGGCTGTGTTGGGTCTTCGTTGCTGCGCGTGGGCTTTCTCTAGTTGTGGTGAGCGGGGGCTACTCTTCTTTGCAGTGCGCGGGCTTCTCATTGTGGTGGCTTCTCTTGTTGCGGAGCACGGGCTCTAGGCACGTGGGCTTCAGTAGTTGTGGCACTTGGGCTCAGTAGTTGTGGCTTGCGGGCTCTAGAGTGCAGGCTCAGTAGTTGTGGTGCACAGGCTTAGTTGCTCCGCGGCATGTGGGATCTTCCCGGACCAGGGCTTGAACCCGTGTCCCCTGCATTGGCAAGTGGATTCTTAACCACTGCGCCATCAGGGAAGCCCTGAAGATTTGTTTCTAATTTTAAAATAACCTCAGTAGAATTATCAACCTCTAAACAAAGATTTTTAATTTTTATTTCTCTGAAGATAATGATTTAGGTTCAAATATCATGACCTCATTTTCATCAGATTGTCTTTCTTTCCTTCATTGACACACTTAAATCACTTTTTAAAAACTTTTTAAAAATTGTAAAATATGTCTTACATTCAAAAACCATATATAAGGCACAGTTTAAAGAATAATAAAATGAAAACACCTAAACGATCACCCAACCAAATAGAAGCATTATTTATATTTGAAGTATCTTCTGTGTACTTCTATTTTGTATTTCCCTGCATTTCTCAAGAAGTAACAGCTATCCTGAGTTTTGTGTTAATCATTTCCTTGTTTTTTAAAATAATTTTATCATATATACATATCCCTAACCATAATAATATATAGTAGTTTATTTTATATATCTGTTCATCAGTAGGTTGAGAGTCTTGGTTGTACACAGCTGTAGTTCATTAAATGTTAAGTGCCATATAGGATTCAGTTATTTGGATAGATCATACTCCAATTTATTTATCTATTCCCCTTTCAATGGACATTTGGGTTGTGTTTAGTTTTCTACATTTTAAACAATGGTGCTGTGAATACCCTTGTACATGTCTCCTGGAGTACATTTATAGGAGTTCAAATAGACTTTTAAAACCATTTTTTTTGTGATTATCAAGTTGGAGCCCAAACAAATTTTCATTTTTCTCAAATAAGTATTTTTTTAAATTGGTTGGGCCCAATTGGCAGTATAAGAAGTAAAGTCAATGACTAGTTCTTCTGAGTGCTAGAGAAATTCACGTAATGATTATCCCTAAGTTAAAACTCACTTAAATGAGAATGCATGCTTGATGTATTTGTTTCTATTTTTGTTTTTAATTATAACCAATTGAAAAATGCATCCATTGAACCAAATTTGTTTATTTTGCCATTTCATCTATTAATGTAACTAATATTTGGATAGAACTCTACAGTTTATAAGGCACTTTTACATACTTTATTTCTCTTGAGCTTCACAAACATCTGAGGAAGTAGGTATTATTATTATTCTTCCCTTTTTTTAGATTTATAAACTAATGGTCCATGAGATTAACAGACTTGCCCAGATTTCAAATCTATTACCTCTCTGAATTTATATGCTATATACTGTTAATATTTTATAAATACCTCTTTGTGGGTATAGTAGATAAATATGTTATCATTTCTTTGAGAACACTGATTAAAATTTAAACTTCTTCCACAGTTCCATCTCTCTTATGCAGAAAAAGAATTGCTAGAGAGAGAGCCAAGAGGAGAAGCCCATCAGGAAGTTCTTAGGCGAGCAGCCAGAGACCTTCCCATCTACACCAGGACCATGTCTGGAGGTAGAGGATAACGAGTGCTTTGGCAGGGTGGGTTGTGGTGATGGTTAGAAAGCATATCTATACTTGAAACTGTCACACACTCATTGAAACACATTGTGCTTCAGCTTGGATTATTATTAAATCTCTCCTGTACAGTCCCATAAGACAGAATGGAAAGATGAGTAACGCTGTGGCACAGAGATCTCAACCAAGTCAGAACTGACTTGACTTCTATTCTGCCTTCCTAGCTGTGACTCAGTGAAGATGTTAGAACTGCTGAAACTTGATTTGTAGTTGCGTTCATTTTTAAAGTTTTAATTCCTATTCTTATTTAATTCAAAAGAGCAGTATCTGTAATGAACATAACATTGATAATTCTACATAAATTTAAAACTTAGTATGTAAATTATACAAAACTTAATTTGGGTATTGATAAAATTTCTTTATCTTTAAAATTTATTTATTTATTTATTTATTTTACAAAAGCAACTCAATAAATCTCATTTACTTGGACTAAGATTTTTAAGGTAATTTAACAGCTATCTAATTAAAGAATTGTCTTAAAAACTGACACACATGGACTACCGGTACTTGCCCACAAAGGCTCACCCAGAAAGAAACTCTGTGACTTCAGATGTATCCTGTCCCTTTCAGTGGCCACTAGCCCCATGTGGTTGTTGAGCACTTAAGACGTGGCTAGTCCAAATTGAGATGTGCTTTAAGTGTAAAACACACAACTAGTTTCCAAGACTTGGTATGAAAAAAAGGACTGTAAAATACCTCGTTAATATTTTTATATTATTTATATTTGTTTCTAACTCAGAGTCATAATTGAATATAACGCTAAGCTTCACACACGATTTTTTCCTGTTGTTTTTACTGTTTCTCAATGAGCAAGTGGTCGTTCCCTGATTTAATATGATGCCACTGGTTCTATCCCATAAAGAGAGTGATGTGCTTATGTATGTTTACATATATTTACCCTGTATAAGCCTAAACTAATATTGAGGAGATTTAAGCCCCCTAAAAATAAGTTACTACACAAGTTACCAAAACTAGTTAATGGCAGTGACAGTATCAGGTGCAAAAATCTAGTCTCCTCATTCCTAGTGCAGTGCTTTTTCTACTAGACCCCTTGCTACACCACAGTAAGACCAAGGAGGGAAGTATAAGTCATACCAGGATAAAGTATTACTATTCATTAATAACAACTACCCTTTGGATTTTTAAGTTATCTCCTTGTGTGGGTTATGTACTGGTAAGGCTGTCATCTCTTGTATTGTATGCCTATCTCCTGGGATGAACTTATGATTCTCAAAATTTGTGACAGTCTGGAACAGAATCTGAACTTCCTGATACAGTCTTTCTGTTTTTAGTGCAAAAATTCTGGATGCATGCTAAAATCAGTATTAACTGACTAGAGTCACTGACTCAAATTACAGAAAGTGTAATAGATTATAATGCTGGTGTGATTGATCTCCTTCTGGAATATGTGGAACGTAAAGGTAGTCATGATGCAGAAAGGACGTCCAGTGGAGCAGCAACAGTACCCCCAAGGCAGGAATGTGAGTGGGATCCTTCTCACCCCATCCCCAGCCAAGACCCTTGGGTTGTTTGGATAACTTCCTTCTTCACCCTGCGAAAGGCCGCGGACTAAAGCAATGAAAGGCGCAGTTGATGTTCACACACTTTATACGTCTTAAGAGAATTGAAGAAAGTAGATGGCAATATAATTTGGGGTTTTCCCATTCATTCTAAATCCACAGTCCTTCCTCCAAACCTAAAAGAGAAAAATACTAGCTGCCTGTACACTGACTGCTGTACACAGAGAACAAATTCAACCGTGTACGGAATTGGGTGTAGGGTGTAGTGAGGCGGGTACTAAGACTCCTCATCTCACTTCTGTTTGTCCTGTGCTTTCTCCTGATCCGACCATCTCCTGCTTTCTTACAGGGTTCTCCAAACTCTATCATATTATTATTTATTTTTATTTTTATTAATGAGGACTATTTGCTTTTTTTAGCTCTCCCTTACTATCGATCCTTTCCTACAAAAAAAGATTTGTAGATTTTTTGACACGGAAGGTAACCATTAGAAGTGAGGTAATTAGTTTATCATTTTGCACACAGATGTTGGTAATGCTTCCTTTTCAACATGTACCAAAAAAGTTTAAAATCACATAATACATGAATAAATTCTCAAAAAATTCGAGCAAGACAGTTAAAATAAAATGCCCCCTCCACTGTTAAGACTTTTTAAATGATAATTAGATGGCTCAATTAAAATTCCAGTGGGGTGATTTTAGTTGAATATAATATGGCACATGGAGTGTTTTTTTATTATAAGACTAAATTTCTGTTTCTGAAAGACTGTAAACAAAACCTTTTTCTACGTTGTTTTGATTTCTTGTGAGTTAGTGGCCACTTTAATTTGAAAGGTTTTTTTACCCCAGTGTACTTTAGAGATAATCGCCACTTGGAGAGAATCTAGCATTGCCCACCAAAACTCACCTGGAAATTCTGTGACTTTAGACCCCTGCTGCCCATTATGGTAACCACTAGTCTTTAAGTTGTGATTACTGACAACTTAAAATGTGACCGTAAGTGTAAAACACATAACAGGTTTCAAAGGCTTGGTATAAAAAAAAGTACAATATGTCACTAATATTTTATATTAATTATATGTTGAAATAATATTTTGGATATATTAGGTGAAATAAAATATATCATTAAAATTAATTTCCCCTGTTTCTTTTTACTTCTTTTAACGTAGCTCCCAGAGAATTTAAAAGTACTCACGTGGCTCACATTATATTCCTTCTGGAAAACACTGCCTCACACTTTGATACTTCGCATGAGCAAGTGATACCTTAGAGCTTGACTTGGGATGTACCTGTGAGGCTTCTTCATTCAGGAGATGAGCAGGCCATGCCATCCATCTCTGGAATTTCTGAAAAAGAAAGTTATAAGGGGATGATTAAGGAATTATTTCAATATTGAAAACAACTCCATCTAGGCCTTGTGTTCTTAAAAATAAACCTCATTTTATTCTTAGTTTATAGCAACCATTTCTGTTTTTTTAGAGATTATAGTATTAGCTAATATAATCTTGGTAACTGCTTGTTGCAAGTATTTTTTCCAAATTTTAAGTTCATTAGTATTGGTTTTGCTGGTCCTACTGGACTGCCCACTTAACTGATCTCCTGTAATTTTGGCAGACTGAGTGCATCCTGTCAGGTGCCTGTGTACTGAAGAGCATCTCCAAATCAATCTTCCATAATTGTCTTTGATATCTGTAATAGAGAAGAAAGGATCAGGACTTCAGTCACAAGAATTAAAATTCTCTACTGGAAATACCTCTTGCAATACTCACTTCTAATCTTGTATCTCACCCAACAGAAAAGATGTGAGTGCTTTCCCAGTTCAAGCAACCAATTGAGTGCATTCACAAATTTCTAAAATGTGTTTCTCAAAAAACTTCTAGAATGTGGTTGTGTCCTCCCCTAGTTATCCTGGCAGGGTACTGGAAATGAATTGATTTAGTCGAGGGAGACATTCTGTTTACTTTGATAGAAATGGACATGGTTGCACCCTTTGTGAATCTTACTGTGACTGCTTTATAATTATATAGTATACTTATAGTTGAGCGTGCCTTAGAAAAATTTCCCCAAAAGATTTTCTGTTCTTGGGAAACCTCTCCAGAGAACTGAGGCTACAGGCAAGTCATTCCATTTTTGTTTTTACGCAGTCGAATATGTCATTTTTACCGAATTTAAATTCATTATGCTTTTTAGAACTTAGATTTGGATAGATGATTAAGAGCTATTTAATTGTGTATTCAATTCACTGTTAAATCTAAGGCTAAGTGGAACTCTTTGTTCATAGCAATCCGCTATTGTGACAGATGCCAACTTATAAAACCAGACCGCTGCCATCACTGTTCCGTCTGTGATAAGTAAGAAAACCTTTTACTTCTAAAATGTCTACATGCTGGTGGTCTTTTTATTTAATACGTTTCTTTTCTCACCGCTTTCCGCATTATTTCCTTTTCTCCTTATTCACGCGTCTCAGGCCTTTATTTAGGAAGTGTAACCAGCATGGTCCCTTGCATTAATATGAGTGTGGCTGAGGGCCATGACTGGTTGCCCCTATCCCCCCAGATTTTCGCTGATATGAATGAAGTGCATGATTTTTCGCAGCTCATGCTTGGCTGGTTCTAGTTAACAAGTACTTCTGTGATTCATTTCCCTCTTGATAAAGATAACTCAGTGGGCTTCATGACAGTCAGATGTTATTATATACTTATACTACAAGGACAGTACTACTTGGCTTAAGGTTGGATATTAATGGGAAAGCTTTATCCAGACTTTCTATAAATCTGTTGACATGTTGCACTTTATCTTTAGCGTAAGAGTTGTATATTAACATACTGCTTGTTTTTAGAAAATTATTTTATTTGCATCTTAAAGTATGTATATTTTGAATTTAAAGTTCTGCTATTGGGTCGTCTAGAATTGGCCGTAGTGTTTACTGCGTTTATTTTAGATGAAGCCTTTGGCTACTATTCAGTTTTTAGATAAGTAAATAACTTTGCAGTATTTTACTCGCCACAACTCTCTTGAAATAGCATTTCCTCTTTGTAACGTATTGGGATTACACTTTTGCGGGGCGTTGAGTTCTGTGTGTGTGATTTTTTTTTTAGATGCATTTTGAAGATGGACCATCATTGCCCATGGTGAGTGTGGCTCTAAAAGAACTTTCTGTCCTTTATAACATAACAAGTGGAATCATAGATCTATTTAAATCTTTTTATAAATGAAATCTTGCCTTAGCTGACCTAGGAGGACCTTTCAGATTAAGTTCCTAGTATTTGTTTAGTTAGCTCAAAAGAGCCTTTCTTCAGGAGAGTTTCCGTGAAATAATTTTAACACCAGTAGGTTAACAATGTAAAAGTTATTTTCTCATATTTGCTCAGAACAACTGGTTTTCTTTGTATGCACATGCGTAAACACAGAGATTCTAAAATACTTCTCAGAAATTACACCAAAATGTACACATAAATTATATACAATACTGCACTCAAAGTTTCTAATAAAGAATGAATTCATCTAGAGCTTTAACAATCTATTTTAAATAAACATTTAGGAGTAAAATAGGAAATATACAAATACACACATATGTTTAAACAAGGGTTTCCACTTAGAATTCATTAATATTTAAAAAAAAAGTCTAAATCATGAAATTAGATAACTTAATAGAGGATTATTTGAAAGATCTATTTAACTAATGAAGGTTGATTTTTCTACCTTATAATTCTTCATCTCAATGTGCACATCTGTGTGACAACCACGCTAAAGTTGCCAGCCAGGTTGGATTTAGACATTAAGCATGATCATTCTAAAAGCCTTATCTTCTTTCAGGGATGGCACTAGGGAAAGGTAGACATGCCCACAAATCTACACCAGGGGTAGGTGGAAACATACATAGTAAATGGTTATCTTAGCTGCCGGGAACAATAGAGGAATGTCGGGTTTGCAGTGTTATTATCTCTGTCCAGGGTACCCCGTACTTTTCTTCACCTAGATTTTCTGCTTTAACATGTCAAGGCTAGTTAATGCCTATGAGAATAATGCTCCTCTCAGAGAAAAATGTCAGTAAATAACCTCTCTTTGGAGTATTAATTTTCATTTGAGGTCATTCTTTTTTTTTTTATTTATTTATTTATTTATTTATTTATTTATTTATGGCTGTGTTGGGTCTTCGTTTCTGTGCGAGGGCTTTCTCTAGTTGCGGTGAGCAGGGACCACTCTTCATCGCTGTACACGGGCCTCTCACTGTCGCGGCCTCTCTTGTTGCGGAGCACAGGCTCCAGACGCGCAGGCTCAGTAGTTGTGGCTCACGGGCCCAGTTGCTCCGCGGCATGTGGGATCCTCCCACGGGCTCGAACCCGTGTGCCCTGCATTGGCAGGCAGACTCTCAACCACTGCGCCACCAGGGAAGCCCTGAGGTCATTCTTTTGCTTTCCTCATTCTTCCCCTCATTCCATTCGTTCTGTTCTCTTTCTCAGCACGTTCTTTTCCCCCTGATATCTCCAATTATAAGTTTTCTTAGTCCTCCTTACGGTCCTCTGTTGATCCTTCCGGGAACACCTGCTGTCAGTCCCTCCCCGCCGCCCCCGTAGCCCCACCAGCCACCTGTGCGCTCTCTGCACCTGCGGTGGACAGTCCCCAAGCCCACCCGCTACCCCCACTTTGGGCACCGGCTTTCCTTTGCTTCTCTGGCTGAGGGCTCTCTTCTGTCCGGGGGGTTTGCTCAGCTCATAATCCAGGCAATTCAGAAGTGCCAGGGCATTAATGCTTCCAGAGGCCACTCTCACCCAGTGAGGGACTGGCCAGGAGCACATGCTTTCTTGGCTTTTCTCCTCCTTTCTGGATAGCTGGGTGGTCTAGCTGTGACTGAGCAGAGTGGTAAAGAAATCAGGGGCATAGAGTTCATTCCCGTTTTCCTATCTTAAAGTAATAACGGATAGTGATGATAAGCAATGGAGAGCTGGAAACAGGATTAATCCCAAGCTAGGGCACACCTATAAAGCTTGCCATGCCCTGGCTATCCTCAGAACATTACACATATAGAGATGATGATTTATTATGATAGCAGTCTTTCTTTATTTTTTTTAATCAATTAATTTATTTTTGGCTGCATTGGGTCTTCATTGCTGAGCGTGGGCTTCTCATCGGGGTGGCTTTTCTTGTTGTGGAGCACGGGCTTTAGGCGCGCAGGCTCAGTAGTTGTGGCGCACGGGCTTAGTTGCTCCGCGGCATGTGGGATCTTCCCAGACCAGGGCTTGAACCCTTGTCCCCTGCATTGACAGGTGGACCCTTAACCACTGCGCCACCAGGGAAGTCCTGATAGCAGTCTTCCTAAACCTGAAATTAATTTGGCTTTAAAAGAAACATAGCATAATTGGATAATCTTTTAAATTTTGACAGACCCTACTAAAAAAGTCAAGGGGAACAGATGTGACCCTAGAGTTTTAAAAAAAATGGGTTCAGATTACATGTCTATACACTACCTGTTGTCACCTTCACACCGCGTGGCAATGTGGAAGAAGTTGAATGGACTGACTGCAGTGGCTTTCAGCTTCTGCGTTGCTGCTTCTCTGCACTGTCGCCTCCTGTGCTGCAGCCACTGCCCCAGCCGCCATCCAGATCGGGGCACCCCCTTGCAGAAGGCAGTAGCCAGGTCGACTTGTGAAGGGTTTGGTGCCGAGGACCTAATATTCACCTGGTGCCAGCTGAATGGAGCAGCCATTTTATTTATTTTAAATTTCAAATTAAAATTCTAAATTAAAAAATGTACAGATAATACACACTCGCAGTTCTAAATTCAGAAATAAAAAGGTGCAGGTGTTCTTCTTAGCCCCTTCTTCCACTCCTCACAGGGAACCAGTGTTGGTTGCTACATGTCACGTGTGCTTTTCAGATATAAATCTGTATGTGTGCGTGTGTTTAATATTTTTTATACACACAAGAAAATTTTTTACGCATTTTTTTAACACAAGTGTTTGCCTTATGGACTGGGTCTCTGCCTTTTTTTCCCTTCACTTAATATATCCTGGAAATTGTTTCATATCAGTATATAAAAGATCTTTTTCTACAGCCGTTAATGTGAATGTGTAACAGTCACTTACTAAGACCTTTAGTATGTTTCCAAACTGTGGGGAACCTTTTTGTCCAGGTCTTGTGTATGATTTTGAAGTTCAGTATCTGTCAACTTTTAGTGTTGGAAAAATCATAGAGCCATACCTCTTCTGTTCTCAGTGACTTCAGCATATCTGCTGCGGCCAGTTAAGAGGACCCATCAGGGTGCAGGGGATCAACCTCACACTTCTTTTTTAACTAAAGTAGTATTTGCCTTATGGGGTTTCCTATCAGAGAAGTGCTTTTTCTTTTAATAAAAAGTTTTCGTTTATCAATTAATTATGTTAACAATATACCTTGACATGCTTGCCAGTGGTTAGGTAGCACTAATTAAATTAAATAAGTTTAGCCTCAGTTTATTGAGTGCCTCTAATGTCTAAAGATGATATATCCATATATCTGTAAAATCTGTAATCCTTATAACAGTGACAGATGTTATTTGAAATTATTTGTTTCATTTTAAAGAAGAGGAAAGTGAGCCTCAGATAAATTAAAGAGTGGGCTTAAAGTCATATAGCAAGTTTTCTGGACTTCAGAGGCTACTTTCTTTCCATCTTTTTTTTTTTTTATATTATGTTCTTTTTCCAATTTAGGCTCAGAAAGCAATTTCCCTAAAACAGAGCCAAGAGCTGTTTACCCTGAATTTAAACAACATATAAGGTATATTTACCTAGAATGTGTTTTATTTCTCCATATAAAGTCATTCAGACTCAGAAACATGCACTTCCTTTTCAAATTGAGTCTACAGAGTAGTAGGCAGTTAAAATGTCTAACCAAAAGCTGTCTGTCATGACGAGACTAAGATGTTATTCAAAATAAATATTACTCTATTTCCTCAAGTTCAAAGTACCTATCAAACTCTAAAATACCTGGTCTTTATTTACTGACTTTCTCCTGTTTCCTGGCTCTGACATGGCAAGTTACACCATGCCCCTAAGTAGAAGTTAAAGTAAGCTAAATTACATGTTGTAAAATCTACGTTCAAAATCATTTTCCTTTCTATAAAAACGCTATTTGTCATCTAATACAAAAGCTGCTTCTTACATTCCTGCAGGAAGAGAAACAGTCTTTCCCATCCCTTCTCGTTTTCCCCTCGGCCACAAAAGAGTCATCGTCTCCATCCACGTGTCCAGTCTTAACGCACCCAGCCTTTGTCTGCCCGTTCTCTCCTCTTGAAGCCAATGCACGGAAGCACAGAGAATAGCCTCTATCCTTTTGTGACAGAGTACATTTTGGCTAGGCTAGTATGGAACTGTTTGCAGTATTATTTCTTGCCATTATTTTGTTCAGATGTCGTAAGAGGCAATCTCAGTAACTGGTTTGCACTCACCCTGTAATCTCTAGAACTGCAAATGTTACTGTTTTCATACAGCGTGTACCCACAGTTTTGCCTTCTTTATGAATTTGTCATACACAGTACCCTTAAGTTCCAAAATTACTAAATCTAATGCTGTTCCCTTTGCCTTATATATATATATTTTTAAATTAATTAATTAATTTATTTATGGCTGTGTTGGGTCTTCGTTTCTGTGCGAGGGCTTTCTCTAGTTGTGGCAGGCGGGGGCCACTCTTCATCGCGGTGCGCGGGCCTCTCACTATCGCGGCCTCTCTTGTTGCGGAGCACAGGCTCCAGACGTGCAGGCTCAGTAATTGTGGCTCACGGGCCTAGTTGCTCTGCGGCATGTGGGATCTTCCCAGACCAGGGCTTGAACCCGTGTCCCCTGCATCGGCAGGCAGATTCTCAACCACTGCGCCACCAGGGAAGCCCTGCCTTATATTTTTTAAGGCAGAAGATGTACACATTTTCCATTTCTGTTCCAAATTTCTGTTTATTCATAAGCCCAGTGTTTGACTTCTGAATTTTTTTAATTACAAAAATTTTTTTAATTGTACGAACACTTACCACGAGCTCTATCCTCTTAGCAAATTTTTAACTCCACAGTACAGTTTGCTAACCACAGTCACGGTGGTGTACAGCAGATGTAGAACTCGTTCATCTTGTGTGATTGAGTAAACGTTTTTCATATGAACATAGTTTCACCTTAAGAGAGAAAGAAAAATGTTTCAGTTTACTGGCAAAGTCAGTAGAGAGCAAGATTACCTTATACGAACGTAAGAGTAGGAACAAAGGTGTTTGAGGAGAGGAAACACCTATGTGTTCTATGCAATGAGTTTATTATACCAGTTAACAAAGTGAAGCCGTGAAGAGAGCAGCCAGTCCACTTAGGTGTTGTGTCACATTTATACACTACCTAGGAATTCCCTTGTCTTTATGAAAAGGAGGGGAAAGCTTTGATAGAAAAAGTGAGACTGTAAAGTATGAGTTATGTTTGTATTTATGTTTATTGGTACAGTAGTTTGAATTCTTAACCACCCCTCTTACCAAACAGAGTGATTTCAGAGTGAGGACTGAGAATTATAAATCTCCATTTTTGGAATCATAACATACAGAGCTGGCTCTCAGAGTGCTTGTTTGACAGATAAGGAAAACGAAATTCTTAGAGACGATGGCACTTTATCAGGGCCACATAGTTATTTAGCATCAAATGTGCACGACGACCTGGCTGGCTGGTTCCCAGTCCTGTTTCTTTTCTTAAACGTACCACTTAATATGCTTTGATAATCTGGTTGCTTCAGTGCTATACTGACGGCATGCAAGTAGTCTCTGAAGAAATTTCATCTAATTTGGGAAAACCTGAAAGATTTTAAAATTAACTTAATCATAGTTAGAAATCAAACCCAAAGGTTAACACAGAGAAGAACTTAGAAAATTCCTTTTATCTGCTTGGCATTAGTAGATTTCTCACAGGATCTATGCTTAAGGCACGTGTTTATTTGTATAACCGGACAGGAAGTGTAGGGTCATGATTGATTAAAGCAGTATTACACGTATGTCAAATTTAAAAAATCTAAACATAGAAATTCCTTTTTAGTGAAGTGGATTTTTTAATGTTTGTATGTATAAAGAAATCTTCTGAGTTATGCTTAAAGAAATGCCAATAAATTTTAAATGTTAGGAAACAAAATACTTGTATTAAGGTTGAGCATATGTATACCTAGGGTGACAATGTAAAACTCATTGAAAATGTTGTTTTTGTTTTGTTAACAGGGTGAACAATTGTGTTGGATTTTCAAATTATAAATTTTTCCTCCTTTTCTTGGCTTATTCTCTGCTGTACTGCCTTTTTATTGCTGCTACAGATTTACAGTATTTTATCAAATTTTGGACCGTAAGTCATTACCTTGGTGACTTTTTTTGGTATACAAAAATACGTATTAAAGATTTTCAGTAGTGAATTAATCCAGACACTAATTATAGAAGAGCGCTAACTTATATATAGTCAGTCCTCATTATTCGCAGATTCTGTGTTTGTGAATTCACCTACTTGCTAACATTTATCTGTAACCTCAGAGTCAATACTCAACATAGCTTTTGTGGTCATTTGCAAACATGCACAGAGTAGGGAAAATGGGAGTCACCCATGTGCACATTTCTAGTTGGGATCAAACCAGAGGACCTGCTGCGTTCCTGTTGGAACTCACATATGGTAAATAAGTGTGCTTTTTCATTCTATTTAGTGCCATGTCTTTTGCATTTTTGTGCTTTTTTGTTGGTGATTTCATTGTTTAAAAGGTCTTCAAGCCTAGCGCTGAAGTGCTGTCTAGTGTTGGTGAGCAGAAGAGACTGAGATGTGCCTGACGGAGAAAATACATGTGTTTAGTGTTTAGATAAGCTCCCTTCAGGCCTGAGTTTTGGTGCTGGTGGCTGTGAGTTCTGTTATTTAATATGCTAAATAAGGTATAAATTAGGTTTTATAAGCAGAAACACACAGAACAAGGTTACGTATTGACCATTTGACAAAAATATTATGACGAGAGGCTTACAGGACCCTAACTCTGTATCTTCCCAGGAGAAATGATTCAGGATTCACAAATTCATGGCAACTTTATAGAACAGCACCACTGCGAATAACGAGAATTGACCATAGAAGAAGAATTTTTTTCTTAGTATTGAAAAATAGAAGTTTGTCTTTATGTGTAAAACGATTATTAAACTATTATACCTATAATGTCCTGAATTGTTATTAGGTATTGTATATGCTTTAGGCAGCTCATTTGTTTTCTTCACTGTGTATTTTAAATGTAAGCAAAATGAAATTAGAACTATGTGTTTTAAATACCCAAAGACATTCCTCATGAACACCAAGCAATGGTAAAAAAAACAGTTATCCCTTGCCAGGGTTGCTTTATTACATTCATTAAATTATCATTTATTATGGTAAGGCTTTCTGGATTGCTAGATCACTGATGTGAGATTTGAACCACATTCAATACTAAAGATTTATTGAATCCTGTTATGTGCCAGTTATATTGCGAAGTGCTAGGAATCCACAGGTGAATGAACATGGCCTAGCGTTCAAGGATACTTCCAGTGTCCAGCTGGAAGAATGATCTCTAATGAATGTCTGAGAGCCTATGGCCTCACTGCTCCTCACTCCTGTGGATGGTTTTATTTCCAAACCACAAATAAATTTGTAAAGGAATGACTGGTTTTCACTGTGATGACTCTGCTGTCAAAAGCTGTCAGTGAGATCTTGTGACCTGGGTCAATCTGACAGATACTACAGGATATTGAAACAGAATATCAGAAGGGGACACGTCCTAGCAGCTCTGGTGCTTCACTAAGTGTCCCCAAGCCTGCCATTCTAGAGGGACTCCAGATCTCCTTGGACATACGAACAAGGAGAGTCAGTCTGGTTTCGCTTTGAGATGGCCTTTTGCATCCCATGGGTATTGTAAGGTTTATTTTAGACAGGTGTTATAAACTAGTGTTGATCTTTTTTGTGATGACGTTGTTTAAAGTAGCTTGAAGTATTACCGTGGATGTGTTCTTTGTGTTTGTAGTTGATGCTGTTGTTTGTAGCGATGTAAAACATCAATGAGAAGAGTAGCTAAATTGTGCCAATTAACCTTCCATTTTCTGGCATTATAATCAAACTGTTAAGCATTTGTAAATCTGGAGTATGTTAACAAAACATTTTCAGGAAGTAAATTAAAAGCTATATTTTATAGCTCCCTTTATCTTGCTCCCTACTGATATAGTTTACACACATCATAATTTTTCTATGAATTTGGTTATACAAAAGAAAATAAATATCCCAAATTTTAATATATTTTTTTCATGTATATATACATATATATTCACGTTATAGTAAACATTTATTCGAACCTGAAGATGTATTTTTTTCCTCAAAGTTTTAACATAAAACCATATATCTTTCTCCATACCTAAATTTAAGAAGAATTTTAAGCAAAAAATCTCACTTACAAAAGTAGGGGAATACTTATCCCTTTGACAAAGCATTTTATTTTCTTCCTTTCTTTATAGAATGGCCTACCTGATACTCAAGCCAAGTTCCATATTATGTTTTTATTCTTTGCTGCAGCGATGTTTTCTGTCAGCTTGTCTTCTCTGTTTGGCTATCATTGTTGGCTAGTCAGCAAAAATAAATCTACATTAGGTGAGTATCCAATTATTGTAGTTAACAGAACTTTAAATACAAAACCAAATATTCATCAGAAGTTGCCATATGATTAAATGCTAACCTGTCCTGAAGTTGTAAAATCATTCTTGTTTCCCACATTGTCTTGCGGGACAAATACAAATTCACTCATTCCATATATTTTTTGACTGTCCATTGTGTGTAAAGCATTGTGTATATACAGTGGTTAGCAAGGGTAAAATAGTCTAGCGAGGGGCACAGAAAATCAATAACCAAACATAAACGTAATTACAAAATGCGAAGTGCTTTGAAACAAACAGGATGAAACAAACAGGATGTTCAGGTATGAATCAAGGTCTGGGGATGGTAGAAGGGAACCTATTTAGATGGAGTGGTCAGGGAAGAGCTCACAAAAGCAAAAAGTATATTTAAACTAAGAAGTCAGTCACGGAAAGAGCCAGAACATCTCAGGCAGAGAAAACAGTATGTTCAGAAGCCCTGCAGACATGGGATACAGCAAAATCAGTGCTTAGCAGGAAATGTATAGCTATAAATGCTTACATTAAAAAAGAAATACCTCAAATCAATAACTTTACACCTTAAGGAACTACGAAAAGAAGAGCAAAAAGTAAACCCAAAGCCAGAAGAAGGTGGGAAATAATAAGGATTAGACAAGACATTATGGAAACAGAATTCTAAAAAACAGAAGATCAATGAAGTCAATAATTAGTTTATTGAAAATACCAACAAATATGACAAGCCTATAACTAGAAAGCAAAAAAGAGAACTCAAATCATGAAAATCAGAAATGAAAGTGGGAACATTACTACCAACCTTGCAGAAATAAAAAAGGAGTTTAATTAGGTAACCTTGGGACTTCCCTGGTGGTGCAGTGGTTCAGAATCTGCCTGCCAATGCAGGGGACACGGGTTCAAACCCTGGTCCAGGAAGATCCCACGTGCCATGGAGCACTTCTACAACCTGACAAAGGACTTTATGAGAAATTCTCAGCTAATAGGATACTCAGTGGTGAAAAATAAACCTTTGCCCTAAATAAATAAACCAAGGATTCCCTCTTTCACTACTGCTGTTCAGCACTGTACTGGATTCTAGCCAGAGAAATTAGTCAAGAAAAGAAATTAAGGCATTCAAATTGCAAAGGAAGACGTAAAACTATTGTTTTTGTGGATGAAATGATCTTATATATAGAAAACCGTAAAGAATCCACAATAAAAACTATTAGAGCTAATAAAATCTGCAAAGTTGCGTGAGCAATATGCAAAAAAATCAGTTGTATTTCTATATACTATCAATGAACGATCCCAAAGGAAATTATTGAAATTTCTATTACAATTTCAATGGCCTTTCATGCATAAATGGAAAAGCTAATCTTCAAATTCATATGGAATTTCAAGGAGCCCCAAATAGCAAAAACAGTATCCACCAAAAAAAAATTGTTAAGTTCTTCCTGTTTATAAAACTTGCAACAAATCTATAGTAATCAAAACAGTGTGATACTGGCTATGAGATTCCGTTATTATAGTAGTCAGTGAAGATTAATTGTAGTATATAGTCAGTGAATGTTCATTTTTAGTATTCAGGTGAAATCTTATCCCAGCAAGTACTATTAGGGTGAAAATATTGGTATAATAATTTCTAAACAAAGTACCTTATTTCAAATTATATGTAGAGCAATTAAATTATTTTTCAAACGTAAATTTTTCTACTAGCTTTTAACTTCTAGAAACGTCTAGATTTAACTTGTAACACTGAAAGGGCTTCCTCTGGACAGTATGGTCCTATAATTATTGAAATGTTTTATAAAAAGCTATATAACCTAGGTTGATAAATGTTAAGGATCTTGCAAATCACATTTTTCATAGTACCATGACTCTGCTAGTTATGTTTTTCCTTTTTTAAATTATGGGCAGAAATCAGTACACTTCTATGTTTATTTGCACCCCAAAACTAACATTTTAGATTTTGCATCTCGGCATTATTTAAGAAGAAAATGTAGCATAATAGACAGAACTCTGATGACCTTGTTCAAGTTCCACTTCTGTCATTTATTTTTTGTGATATTTTGAGCAAGTCGCACGGTCTCTCTGAACCTCAGCTTCCAAATGCAGAGTGGGCATAACCAGCTATGACGTATGGCTCTGCGTTGGACCCTGGTTTGGACAAAGAGCTTTAAAGTACATTTTTGATCAGCTAGAAAAAAAATTATGATTGGATGAGATAAAATTTTAATGAAATTGGAACATGGAATTTATTAACTGAAAAAAGGTTGTAGAATGTATCTGTAGTCGCACTTTGGTTAAAAAAATGGACATTTGTAATTATTTTCTCTATCCATCCAGCCATCCATTTAATAAAGATTTAGAAGATGTAAAGTTTTAATTTATTTGCTTGTTTGCATTTTCTAATTTTCAACAATGCAGATGTGCTGCTGCAAGAAGAAAAGGGTTACTTAAAATCTAAAATAATATCATATTTTATGTTTGTTTTAAAAGAATAGACAGTCTTCATTGCAGGGCTGTTGATAGGCACATAAGCAGTCACAGGAGGCTAGCCATTGGTTTTCAGAGTTTCTTCATTTAATTCAGTCATTTCTAACTATAGGGGTTGCTAGATGATGTGCTGTTTACTCATGTGATTCCTCTACCATCTTTTCTAGAGGCATTTAGAAGTCCAGTATTTCGACATGGAACAGATAAGAATGGATTCAGCTTGGGTTTCAGTAAAAATATGCGACAGGTTTTTGGTGATGAGAAGAGGTACTGGTTGCTACCCATTTTTTCAAGGTACTTTGTTGTGCAAATTTTCAGGGTTTAGACAGAAAGTGGAAGTAATCCAACAAAAGAACTCTGTAATTCTGCATAAAAACTCCTATTTTTTTTTTAATTATTATTTTTTTTAAGGGCAGGGATTTAAAATTTTTTTTTTTTAATTTTTATTTATTTATTTATGGCTGTGTTGGGTCTTCGTTTCTGTGCGAGGGCTTTCTCTAGTTGTGGCAAGCAGGGGCCACTCTTCATCGCGGTGCGCGGGCCTCTCACTATCGCGGCCTCTCTTGTTGCGGAGCACAGGCTCCAGACGCGCAGGCTCAGTAACTGTGGCTCACGGGCCCAGCTGCTCCGCGGCATGTGGGATCTTCCCAGACCAGGGCTCGAACCCATGTCCCCTGCATTGGCAGGCAGATTCTCAACCACTGCACCACCAGGGAAGCCCAAAACTCCTATTTTTTACAGTATTATTTTATGACTCACTATTACATCAATGTGGAAATCAGTTGACTCACATCTCCATAAACATACCACATTCAAGCCAATGTGTGATATACACGTTTTGTCCATAATATAACTATGTTGTACTCACAGAGATCGTCTTTTTTACTGCATAATTGTAAGTTTTTATTTTAATTTTAGTCTAGGTGATGGCTGCTCCTTTCCAACTTGCCTTGTTAACCAGGACCCTGAACAGCCCTCTACTCCTGCAGGATTGAATTCATCTTCTAAAAAGTGAGTCCATATTACTTTCAAAGAATATATTTTATCCTCTTGCATCCTTCGATCATATGTTCCTTTGAAAAAGAATTTTAAGAACTTAAGATAATTTACTACACTGGTTTCTACCTGGAATGAGGGTGAGAGGAAAGTATGACTGGGGAGGGGTACCTAGGGAGCTTCAGTCATAATTATAAAATTCTGTTATTAATCTGGGTGGTCAGTAAACAGGTGTTAACTCTCTATACATTTTTGTTAACTGAAATAAATTATGGTTTTTTAAAATGTGGTGCTTAAAAGAAAAAAATGTAAGTCCAAATTAGTCCCCCTAGTGATTAGGTGAGCAGACAGGGTAAACTTTCCCTCTGACCCTCCAGGCCTTTCTTCTCGGCCGTAACTGTTATAAAGAGATCAAAAAACGTCCCTGCCTGGATCAGGCCTTTGGAGATGAAATGGAATCCCAGACATCTGCTTGACAGTCCCATTAGCAATGGGCACCATATTCTTGGTACTCTTTAAAGACCTCTAAGCATGATCTGAGCCATTTCTGTGGAGAGAGAAAGGAAGGAGTCTTGGAAATCCGTTGTCTGGAGTCTTTGGCTACTGCTTGAAGTCTCTTTTGGTTCCAGTCTATCAGGCATTTGAGGAAGACCTGAAATTGGATTCTGACTTGGCTACTAACTGGCAAAAGGCAAAACTATCTAAACGTTTCAAAATGCTCTACGTGAAGTGTTAAGTTGAAACATTTTTTTACATGTTCAAGACAGACTTTTTTTTTTTTTAATTTTATTTATTTATTTATTTATGGCTGTGCTGGGTCTTTGTTTCTGTGTGAGGGTTTTCTCTAGTTGCGGCAAGTGGGGACCACTCTTCATCGCGGTGCGCGGGCCTCTCACTATCGCGGCCTCTCTTGTTGCGGAGCACAGGCTCCAGACGCGCAGGCTCAGTAGTTGGGGCTCACGGGCCTAGTTGCTCCACGGCATGTGGGATCTTCCCAGACCAGGGCTCGAACCCGTGTGCCCTGCATTGGCAGGCAGACTCTCAACCACTGCGCCACCAGGGAAGCCCCAAGACAGACTTTTTTTTTTGATGTGACCATACCTCTAATTTTTAAATGAAAGCCAATAGTAAAAGCATACCCATAATATCATTGTTAAATTTTAAAGGTTTTCTTAGTTGCTGGAATGCTATGTTCATAGCACCTATGCTTATAGTCTCCCCATCTAGTTCGTGTTTCTTATTGATCACAGCACTTTGTCCACTGGAGCCTGATGTGACCCCAGCATCCATCTCAAGGTGGTGATTCTGGCAGCCATTCCAAAATCATCTTAAATTGTCATGAAATGAAACCTATTTGCCCCCTCCATCCCTAGAGTGAGCTATGTGCAGTCCAGACTCGACCAGTTAATGAGGAGGCCGTTCTCATGTGTGTCACAGGGACATTCAAAGGCACCAGAGTCTTACTGGGTCCTGCCCTGTGAGTTTTGGCTTAAAAATTCTACAGCGCTAAATGCTAATTTTTTTTTTTTATACCTCAGGGCAGAAAAATCTAGTTTTAATAAATTACTTAGAATGCTTTCCTGCTTTTATAAAATTTAACAGTAGTTTTCAATAATGTTTTTTATCCTTGTTAAGAGGTTTTTGTAGTTTAAGACTATTTGGGTTTTAGAGATAGTATCTCTCCTACTAAATATACAGTGGGCATTGGGAGAAATCCTAGTTCTGGCACTGTTACCCAGCTAGGTGATCTAGAAGAGGTCAAGTAACCTCTCCGGGCTTCTCTTCCCTTTCCTTTAAATGTTGAGATTGGATTTTGACAGCTAAAGTCTCTTCTACAAAGTTCTGTAATTTCCCCCGAGTAGCCCCTATGAATTTTCTGTGGCTGGTGCTGGTCTCTGCTGTGTACTCCAGAGTTGTATATTTGATTGTCTACACAGTGGTCCCACCTAAACATCTAAAAGTCATTGCCAGCTGAACAGGTGCAAAGCAGAACTCTTGATTCCAAGCCATCTATACCCTCGCCCCACCCAAAACTCGATTCTTCTTCATGCTTTCATGTATCGGTAGTAGTGACCTCCATTCTCCCAGATGCTCAGGCCAGAAACTTGGGAGTCATACTAGATTCCTCTCTTTCAGGGACCCTGTATATACAGATGTAGATCCTGTCAGATGTCCCCTCCAAATATATCTATAACCTGGATACTTTCTTACCACCTCCAAGGCTGCTTTCCTGGTCCAAGCCATCATTTCTCACATGGATTATTTCAGTACCTTCGTTACTGACCTTTCTGATTCCATGTTTGCCCTCCTCCAGTTTATTCTCCATTAAAATGTCAGAGTGATCCTCTTAAAGCGTAAATCATATGGTGTCACTCTCCTGCTCAGAACCCTCCACTGATTTTCCATCTTGCTCAGAATAAAAGCTAATGAATGTCCTTACCTTGCGCTGACTAATCTCTTCCCCAACACCTCTTGATGTCACCCCGTACCACTTTCCCGACACTCGCAATCCTCAGACACACAGACCTTACTGGTCCTCAAATATACCAAGCATGTTCCTTATTTAGTGGCTTTGTACTTGCCAGTTCCTATTCCTAAAGGTTCTTCCTCTGGATATCTGAATGGTCTGTGCCTTCGCTTCACTTTCTGCCCAGGTGTAGCTTTACAGTAGAGGCCGCCTTTGGAAACCCTTGGATAATAGTAACCTGCCCCTCCATTCCCTTTATACTGTCTTTTACTGTTGTCAGAGCTCTTCTTACCACCTGACTTACTATATATTTATTATACTTCTTCCTCAATTACAACAAAATTTCCATGAGATCAAAGACTTTACTCACTGATGTAACAGGTACTCAGTGAGTGTTGTTGAATGAGTGGATCCTTGCCATTTGTTAGATTCCTGTTAGCAGTAATGGATCGCCAAGCAGTCCTTAAACCAGGACTTAGTTCACTCTACTTGGTCTAAGGTCCCTTTCCTGAGGAATAATTAGAATTAGAGTAAAAGAGATATTTCATATGAATAGGAGACAGGCTTTTCTTTTTTAAGATTTTCCTTCCAAAATTTTAATAAGGGATTGTTAAAGCAGCACAAAATTGAAATAGTCTCAAATTTTAGATATGAGGTAATTATTAAAGAGCAAAGGCATATCCTTTTAAAAATATAATAGTTATAGTCAACTAAAATATGTGAAATTACTCTTGGAAGAATTTTAAGTGGGTTTTTCTTTTGAACATTATTATAATTTCTATTTCAGTGTGTTGTAAAAAAATACACTAATGGTTTCTGTGCCAATAATTTTTTTAATCTAAGTGAAATGTTATTTTATGTATATTTTTTTCATACCATTTAATATGTCATATGTGACATGTCTGCTTAAATTTTAAAACCTAAAGTCTTTCTTTTAAACTCTTTATTTACCAAATTAAACATCAGATTTTTAAGACCTGATAATGTCAGATGTTTTCAACATTACTGCAAGATAATGTTCAAATTTGTTGTTTCAGTTTTATAGAGAATTCTTTGTTCGAGACCAGTTAGGCCACTTTAGAAACAGTAAATAGGTCAGTTTTTCTCAAACTTATCTTTCTACCATCATCTTCATATATTTTTTTCCATATTTTTTCCACTTGTAAAATTAATATTTTTCTTTAATATTTTTATTTAAATTGCCACTTAAATTTTTTTTAAACCAAATTTTATATCACCGTCATAAATGAGAAATTAGTATAATTTGCCATAGAATATCACTTAAAAAAAAATAAAATCAATAATAAAATACTGTTAAGTTCTAAGTAGATTCCCTTACCTGCTAAAGTCTTAGGCTGTGGCCTATTCTCCATATTAAGAATGGAGATTTGCCAAAGTCAGAGATTGTCATTGTATTGTAATCAGAAGAAAGAAAAGTGAACTGAAGCGAGAACACTTTTTTCATTGTGAGTCAGTGTGATTTAATGCCTTGTTCCTGTTTTCCCCAAATTCTCTTGGGTAACTCCTACAATTATCTTGCACCACAAGTGGGTTGAGTTCCATCCTTTGCAAAACGCTCACCCTAATACTATCAAGAGTTAACCTAATGATCATGATGATAATTATTGTTATTCAGTCCTGAAAACCATCAATTTCCTGCAAAGCCATTGAGAGAGTCCCAGAGCCACCTTCTTACTGATTCTCAATCTTGGACGGAGAACAGCACAAACCTGGGAAAAGGTAAAGCTGGTAAGAGTATGCTTGTTTGGCTATTCCAATATATTTTATTTTTAAAAGGTGAAAGTGGTAAAAATTTTTCATTCTTATTACCTGTAGAATTTTTCTTGTTTTGGAGTCAGACTACCATTGTAAATATAGAACTGTTTTCAAAGAACTGCTTGTGAAGTGCTTTGATTAATGTCTGGAAGCTGTAGAAAATCATTTTGTGAAAAATAGATTTACATTGCTTTTTTTCCAGTTTAGAGAACCAAATCTTTATTATCGCATATTAAATAAAATGATAAACTCAAAATATAATTTATTTAAAAATTGGAAAAAGTGCAGTAAGCTCAGGCAAAAGGTTGAAAAGTATCTACTGAAAGGGCTCTCAAATTATGTAGTTTTTACTCAAAAGTTTCTATCCATTTCAAAATGTCGAAGTAAAGCCATTGCAGAATTGCCATAACTTTAGCTACCTGTTATTTCTTCATATCCAACTCACAGTTCTCTTGTTATTGTTGATTTTAATCTTTTGATTATTTGGGTCAATATAGTTTCTTGGCAAAAAACAAGGAAGTGTTTGAAGGCAGACAGACCTGATATCAAATCCCAATTTGGGCACCTAATCAGTGTGTGGTATTTGTTAAGTTACTTAACCTCCTTTAGACTTAGCTTCATCTTTAAAATACTACTTATTTCTCAGGGTTGTTAAGTATTAAACAAAATATGTGATCATATGTGATCATATGTGCAGGGATGTGTATATATTATATGTGTGGTCTCCTGAGTGCAAAACCATGCGTGCTCTATGAAGGCACTATTAGCCAGAAAATCTCCAAATTGACCTATTTAAGTCTTCAAATGTTTCTCCTTCATTTCTAGTCTTTTCTTCAAACCTTTTCCTAGTGCTTGCCTGACTGTGGCTTACTGCACTTTAAAGTGTTTCCTGGTTTATTTGAAATCTCTTTGGGATTTAGTGAAAAACAAACAGATAGTCCTGAGTAAAAATTCTTAAGTCATTATTTAATAAATAATCAGACACATTCTCTCTTTCTTTAAAGAGTCTTGTTCTCGAGGAATGTGTATGCCCTCTGAAGATCACCATGATTTGAGTATTCATAATTTGGTCTGTTTCTCCACCTTCAAACATTCCATTCCATTTTTCAGTCTATGGGAGGGACTAGGTATTACCTAAACAAAATTGATGACACCTGTTTGCCTTTTGAATCCCTCAGTTTCCTTAGAGACAAAGAAGTGATGTATATTTGGGGGGTAGAAAGACAAAGAACTCTCTTTCAGAAGAGATTCATATTTCACTTTATAGTTCTACATTAATGTAGAAGTGATTTTCTGGTTTCTGTGTGCTGTTAATTTGGAGACATAGATTAATTTTCTGTTACTGTGATAGATGAATTGAGAAATTATTTAAAGTTTGAAGGATGGTGTAAAAGAAGGAAGAGAAATATGAAAATGGTGAGATGAGAAAGGGCTCAAAGTTTAGTTTGACAAGAATGAGGTAGGTAGATGAAGAATTAGAAAACAGTGATTTAAGGTAGTGTGAGAAGTGCCAGGCTCAATGTTTCTTACATTATTTTATTCACACCCCTAGTTCTTCAGGTGTATATATTTAACTGTTTTTAAAGTGCTTTTTTTGTGACACCGGTTGTGGCCGACTGTATTGTATGTGTGTGTGTGTGTTCTATATAACATCTTCTAAATACCCATACTACATACAGGTCACCTTTGGAAAAACAGTGGCAGGATTCATGACTGAATAAACAAGTCTCTGCCTATTTGTTCAAAAGCAACAACAAAAATTGCTAACTTAATGTTCTTTCTTGAAGGTATGAGCAATCCTGCACTGACCATGGAGAATGAGAATTAACTCTTCTAACAAAATTTGCTCATACTTTACAGAAGTAAGAAAAGCTTTTCCTTTATTGTTATGTTTTATATTTTCAACAGTTCTCTAGCTCTCTTAGGGCAAATAGTTTCCATAAACATTTACTTTTTTCTTTTTTTTTAAATAAATTTATTTATTTATTTTTGGCTGCGTTGGGTCTTTGTTTCTGTGCACGGACTTTCTCCAGTTGCAGCGAGAGGGGGCCACTCTTTGTTGCGGTGCATGGGCTTCTCACTGTGGTGGCCCCCCCATTGTGGAGCAGGGGCTCCAGGGGCACGGGCTACGGTAGTTGTGGCACGCGGGCTCAGTAGTTGTGACTCGCGGGCTCTCGAGTGCAGGCTCAGCAGTTGTGGCGCACGGGCCTAGTTGCTCCGCAGCATGTGGGATCCTTCCGGACCGGGGCTCGAACCCAGGTCCCCTGCATTGGCAGGCGGATTCTCAACCACCGCACCACCAGGGAAGTCCCAACATTTACTTTTGAGTGACTCAAATAGAAGATGTCTTAGCTGACCCTTGGGATTGCATCAGTCATGCTGGAGACCTCTGGACATGGATTTAGCTTGAATGTTAGCTAGTACTTAGGTTAACTTGATAAACTATAAGTTGATGAACAAAATTCATTTTTATAGTAATGCATTAAATAGCAAAGATTGATCCTAAAATATTGAACTTTATATGACAAGTGTCATTTCATAGGATCATGCAATTTTTTATTTTTATTTTTTTCTTTCCCTCAGGATATCCAGTGGTCTTACTCTTGACCACCCATTAGTTGAACCTCACTGGGTCTAAATACAAGATAATTATATCTTGTTAGCACAAATCTCTGCTACCCCTATTTTTGGTCACAGTAGGACCCTAGAGCATGTGTCACCCATAAAATACTAGGTGTTCCAAGTCATTTTCTTTAACCTGTAATTTTTTTAAACCTATAGTTCCAAATCAGTTTCCTTAAAGCGAAATCTATTTATAAGGCTGCAGTCAATAAAAAGCTACAATAAGGAGCCCCTTTGGAACAGAGCCATAAACATCTTAACAAATCAAACAACTATGTGTACTGTTACAATAAGCAATATGAAGAATTGGACTTGTGGTTGTCAAGGGGGAGGGGGGTGGAAGAGGAAAGGATTGGGAGTTTGGGATTAGCAGTTGCAAACTATTATATATAGGATAGATAAACAACAAGGTCCTACTGTATAGCACAGGGAACTATATTCAATATCCTTGATAAACCATAATGGAAAAGAATATGAAGAAGAATATATGTATATATGTATAACTGAATCACTTTGCTGTACAGCAGAAATTAATACAACATTGTAAATCAACTGTACTTCAATAAAATTTTTTAAAATTAAAAAAAATATATGAAGAATTGAACATTGAAGTTATCAGGGTAACTCTCTACTTATAAAACTGTGACCTAGCAAGAGAGCAGCACCTAAAACAAAATTGTGTCGAAGTAGTTCATGGATATCTGGTTTTTATTTTATTTGGTTTTGGTTTTGATGAATAGCCATGTGATTCTGTGTGCCAGCTGGCCAGTGTTTTGGTTTTAGATGACTCTATATGATGGTATAGTAGATCAGATTGATTGTTAACTATGGTTAGGATAGTGAAAATTTAATGTTCTTCATTTGGTTAATTAGCGAATACAGTGTAAATTTCTGGAACTAATTCTTAAAATATAACTGATTATATAAATACGAATCATTAGCTAATACCACAAGCAAAGTATTTTACAGAACATAGTTCTGTAAAGCATACAGAGTTTCACAGGATTTTTTTTAGTACGTTGAATTAGTTATAATTACCATTGTTTGTGAGGTTATCTGTGTTAAATATTTTATAAGCTTACATAGTAACGTAACTTTGTGTGTAAATCCGGTAGATTTCCCAGTATTTTGACAAGATCAGTGTTCTGTTTGTTCATCATTATTCTCAACCCTTTGCAGTGCCAGACGCATAGTAGGTTCTAAATAAACAGTTGGTAAATGGGTGATAAAATAACATCATTGACGTTTAATATCTCACAGAAACTTGATTTTATTACATTTGAATATATGACAGTAGTGGTCATAAAAACCCAATTGCAGCATGAATTCACTGCGTTGATGTAAAAGAAAAAAAAAAGTGTTTTCTGATGTAATGTTTTTCATTCTGTTGACATACCAGTGAAAAGTTCCTTTAAAAAATTGAATTTTCCTAAGGTAGCTGATAGTCAAAATAGTTTTTTAAAGTTTTTCCTGCTTTATACCTCAGACTTGCAATTCATTCAATACACATTTATACTGAACAATATTATCTGATATTGATACACCTAATTTGATTATATTACTAAATGATATCTCTTCTCCTTTTTCAACTACATTAGTAAATGACCTGTGGCCTTTTTATAAAATATTTCTTGGTTCAGTATAGTTTCCACACAGTCAAAATGTGCCTAAATCCATAATAGTGCTAAAGTATAGATTAAACTTAGCCTGCCCAACCTTCACTCTTATACAATAGAAACTTTAAAATGCTGTGCTTCTATGCACATGGTGTTTCAGAATTATTTCCCTAAATCCCCTAACAACTCACTTGTCACTTGTAAACTCCTGTTGGCCTCAGACAAATTCAGAACTAAGAACATAGAACCCTGTGGCTCAAACTGGGGCCCCAAACCAGCAGTATTGACATCACCTGGAGCTTAACAGAAATGCAGAATTGTGGACCTTACCCTAGACTTACTGAATCAGAATCTGTATTTTCTGCATTTTAACAAGATCCTCTTCTCTTGTATGTGTGTATTATAGTTTGAGAATTGATGTAAAGGTCTGTCTATATTCAAGAACTCATCTGATGAGCCTTCTAGTATAGAAAACATTTAATTTTGAACAAGGGATGTTATTGCAACAGTGAATGAGTTGGTTCGTTTTTTGTTTGCTTGTATTTTTATAGTTAACACGAGAGTTTCACGTTTTCTGTTTCATCCCAAGGTAATCAGTGCTGTCGATGGATGGAAGAGGCTTCCTGCAGGAAGGCACCACTAGCCAGCTGTTCCCATCCCCTGTGGCTGGATATGCAGAATGTGAATTGACCATTTCTCTCCGAGCTGTTGCTTAAAACATAACACATTTTTACTCCAGTACACAGACTGTTTCAACTAACACAAATTCCTCTTAAACATTAAAAGTAGTTATGGTTTATGAATCAAGGACAAAAATATCTTCTATCATAAAAACTTGGAATAAATTCATGGGCCAGTTTTCACCCAGATATTTGGGGAGCACAACTTACCACATAAAAAACCCACTGATCCTCTGATTTTCTGATTCAGAAAATTGAGACTATTAAGATATTGAGATTTAAAAGATTTCACGTAACATTATAATGATAAGCTTTATTCGTAAAACCTGTTACCTATGAGAAGGTGGAGGTAGCAGACGAGACTTGTTTACTCCCTCCGATGTGATTCTAGCCTTAGACTGTGTGAACTGTAAGAACCATGAACTCATGACAAATTTCAAGTGGCCTGCAGTTGAAGATGACCATGCATTTTTTTTTTGCCAGACTTTAATTCTAGCCTTTGTTCCCTGCTGGAAAAGAAGTATGATCACTGAAGCTTGAGCTCAACTGGCTGGGAAATCTTTGTCAGAATTAATACATTTCTGTTACATTAGAAATATATTTTTCATCTCTTCTACTTATCTGAAAATGGGGGAAGTCTATAATAACAATTATGAAGATTGGTTTATGATATTCTTTTGCTGGTTTAGCTTTTAAAAGTCTCTTTTTAGGTTATTTCTCCTATTGAACATAGCAAACATATTGAATTTTTGTTAAGAATTCCTGATGGGCCAATGGATTAATCCTTCATTGACATCTATATTATGTCTTTTTCCTCTCATCAGAAGTATGAGAGTTAAACTACATAGGTCCTCAAATACCTATTAAGATTAAATTATGCAAATCATCAAACAAAAGTCATATCCTTTTGGAAATTTAGTCCAACATGAACTGAATGGTGTGCTGTTTGGAAACTGAGTTTAAGATAAACTACAGTGGTGTGTTTGTTGATGCCAAAATGTTCGGCTTCAGTAAATATACTAAGAAGCTCTTGTGCCTTCTCTGCACTATTAAAAAGTCTTATTCTTTTTTAATTTGATGGAATGCAAGTTTTGTAAATGTTAGCAATTAGAATACGCTGTATACATTTTTTTGGTACTGATTTTGAGAATTTAAACCAGACTACCCTTTAAGACTACACAGCTAAGGAACTGGTATTTAAACAAAGAGAAAATGGTATTAGTTTTCAAAATCTGAATTAGATAAATTCAACACAAAGTAGACTAGAATTCCAGAGGATAATGGAGTAACAGATCCTTGCAGTTACTCGTCCTTGCTAAAAATGTGAAGTTTTATATTAAATGACTTTATGAAAGAACCAGTGTCAGCCCAGTCCATTTTATAAATCATTTGAGTGCACTTCTTTGAGCAACAGGATGGTGGTCTTTTTCAGATTTTTTTTTTAAAGCTAAAGATTTTGATCTGACAATCTACTTCAAGAAAACTCAGAAGATACGATACATTCTTACTTTTATCTTAAAGCATTGTTAGGTCATCATTTTCATTACCTGAAGTGCCAGGTTGGAACCTATAGCTACTGTTAGAAGTCTTAAGGGCAAGAGCATCACATAATGTATTAAGAATTATGTGCAGCCAGATGTTTTTCAAAGCTCAGTACTAGAGCTGTTTTTACAGACAGGATTCTGTTGCGTGTCCCCTCCTGTCTAACTAGAAATTAGGGGAAAAAGAGGGATTTTTATTCTTTACCTTGCTAGAGTACTGTTAATTTCCCCCCCTCCCTTTAGCTCTTTCATGTAATTATTCAAATACATAAGTCAATACACATTAGAATCAGAGGAAAACATTTTTTAAAATAAAGTTTTTTTCATTAAGTTGTAATGGTTCCCTTTTTGGTTTCATACAGTGACTAATCTTTAAAGTGTTTTTTGTTTAGTTTTGTTTTTAACTCTAAGGGGTTATAATTTTTGGAGATGATGGCATATCTCATTAGATTTGCAGTATAAATTTTATCTGAGTGAACAGAGCATCAAATAGACCTACGTTTTGTATATATTTATAAAATGTACCTTAAAAACACTTTAAACACTTTACTTTAAAAAATTTAATTGCTTAACTCAAACTTGAAGACACTTGAAGTATAAGTCCTGACAGTCCATTAAATAATTTTGATTTTTCCTGTTTTTAGAGATTATATCATATAGGTATCAATATTTAAGAATTTTTTCATTTAGAAATATTGTACAAATGCTTCATATACATTAGCTATTTGCCATTGTGCAGTGAAAGATTTGTTTTTTTCAAAGATAAAAACTGCATCTGAATACAATGATGAGACATTCAAGTAAGTGCTTATCTATGAATTCCCTCCTGTTATACCATAATAAAGTCTGGTTGATCACCTTTGTTAGCTGTCTATATGAAATTGCCTTTGCACTAACAATCTAAATTGCTTTAAAGATATACTTTTCCTAATCATCTACCAGAGCTCCTGCAGGCAAGATTCATGTCTACATCCTGGTTATAACATAGGTCTTTGGAGAAGAAGAGGATGACAGGATGAGGGGATTGCCCATTAGTAGTTAAAGGAGTCTGAGGACAATTAGAAAAAGACTAACATTCGGGCGTGCTGTAATCAGTAGATAACTGTTGGAAATACGGCATGTGTTTGACAAAAAACCATCTTCACTAGGAAAATCATACACAAAGGTCTTATAAACCATGTTCATAAAAAATTAAGCTAGTAATGTGATTCATGCTTCAAGAAAACAACCTGTGAAAAAGCTGTTACTCCCTTATAAACTAGCAAATTTTCCCTATTTTGAAATAGTACATGTAAACCTGCTGGCCTGATTCTTAAGTTATACTGTATACTGTGGTACACAATTATTGTCACATATTTACTTGTAAAAGTGATAGTTTTGATACTATGATGAAAAACCACCACGTATATTCAAACCTCATAAAACTTAAACGCGAATCCACTTACACTGTAAACTGTGATGAAGGTATCCTCCAGTACGACCATCCCCCTTCCACAGACTACAAATTCTGATCTGCTAACATTTTATCTGAAGTGATGCATTTCAACAATGGATTTTCACTGGTAACATACATCTCTGGGTAAGATCCTTCTGTGGAAAACTGTTCTAAGTAACCCCAAATGTTTTTTAACAGCCTGCACTCCTTTTCCACATCCTTAGCCAACTTAGAAGTATTTCCTCTTAACCTGTGGGAGCAAATTGTGTTACACACCTTAAGTATTTGTTACTCTTTTACAAAGATACCACTGGAATTTTTTTACCTTGGTAAAAATTCATAGATTCTAATTTTTATTAAAACTTTAGCAATTTGATCATGTCACTTACTAAAAACATTAAATACATTGCAACATTAGAGAAGTCTTGATTTTAAAACTGAGCAATCTCTTCCTCCACTAGATTTAGAATTTACTACGAAAATATCTTACTTTGTTACAGAACACAGTCAACTGTGTTAGACTTTATAACGGTCCAAACCTGTGCACCCTTTTGTCTTTGCCATGATGGATTTGTTATTCTTTTACAGTAGTGTCCCGATTTGTATCAATGGACATCACTGAAGGGATGAGTTCAAGTAGGCTTGTTTCAAAGGAACTCCTGTGGATCACAAACTACGAAGTATCTCCCAGCACGATGTTCAGTATAGCAGGAGGCTCTGAAATAGGATGTTTTTTCCATCTTCCAAAAAAAAGGATGTAAGTAAAGAGGATGCTTGTGCATAATGCAGTCTAGGTTGTTAAGAGCTCAGAGTCTCTGACACCCTTGAATTGTTCTTTACTAACAAAAAGGTCAAATGAAAGTCTGGCCAATGCCAGTAAAGACAACTTTGAATCACTTGCAGCCCTCTCACTGCAGGAGAGTGACAGCAGAAACAAAATGTTGACAACGCCCAAACATAGATCTTGGGATGTTCCTGTTCATACAGCCAACATTCGGTATTTCTGTACTGTTGGTTTACAGTTGGGGGGAAAATGTGTTAATATTATTCATCTTTTGTGTTGACTTATTTCTGAGTACCAGTTAAACCAAAGGGGGCCTTTTGATAAGTGATTTTAAGCTCTGGTTTATGCTAAAGCAGCTCCTTATTGCTCAGAAAGGACATATTATTTTATGATTCATGAAAACAAACTGATTTATGTTGCATCTTCCAGGGAAGATTTAACAATGTAAGTTCAATCCTGACCTGAATTTAATACTTAATGTTTCTTGTTTGACAGATTAAGGTGCTTAATCAAATTAAGAAAAAAACATAATACCCCAAAGTAGAGTTCTGTTGATGCTGAATTAAAGAACTGTTACCATGGAAAGCTTCAGTTCTGTTGTTTTTTATTCAGCTGAAACTAAGACTATTGTCAGAATTTAGGTTTGTGTCTTTTTCTGTCAGTATGTATAGCCCCTAAAGCCTAGTATTGAAAGTATCTTAAATGCCCTAATCAAACATTTATAATGTGAAACTTGGATGTTTTAAAAAAGCAACCTTGATTATACACTAATCTTAGTGTAACATACAAACATGTTTTAAAGTTCTTTAAAAAATATACTTAGGCAAGAAGTAGAGAATATGGATGAGCCCTGGAGTAATGGCTAGAAGGAATCAACAGAAGGACAGTCTGTATACAGATGTGTATACTTCAGGTATGATTTTTTGTTGTTGTTTTTTTTGGTTTATGCTCTTTCTACATGGTCTTTGTAGTGGTATAAGACACCAGCTATCAGTAAACAATGTTAATTCTTGTTAGGAAAAAAACAAAACAAAGGTGTATGACACAAGTGAAATGGGTCCCCACCAAACCAAACACCTTAACATTTCCACAAGTTTTAAAATTTGATTAAACTTTTTCCTGCTCCATGCATACTTTTACCACCATCAGTTATATCACATCCTAGTAGATTCCACTTCAGGTTGTACTTAGTGGTTTCTCAACTTCTTTGAAAATATTCTCACCTGTAGTTATTTCTTCTTTACTCAAACTCAGCACTGATTTCTCAAAAATAAAGAACAGCTGGCACTGATAACATCTGACTCATTAAGAGCCAAAGAAAAACATTCAAAATCATTTGTCTTGTTCCATAATTAACTGCTGATGTTGTGCCCCACTCTTTAAGCCAACTGTTCTCATCAGAAAGCTGTACACAAAGCTGAAGTTTTCTCTGGATACATTCTTTGGGCTACTGCGTTCAGACATGATACATAACTCACCATCAGTAAACAGCTTTGCTTGGCTAACAAATGGGCCACTTGTAAATATACTTTGGCTGCAGCCTTATTTTCGTGAAGAAATTATGCTGTGATGAGATACTCCATTTTAAAATTGCTAATTCTCCTGACTGTTGCTTTCCCATGAGTTGGGAATACTGTGATGAGGGCTTAGTCTAGTTATGTCAACATACGTTGTATTTTTTTAGCACAGTTATAGTGTCACAGTTTATTATAACTTGATAATATAATTCACACTCCAACGTGCCTTAAAAGCACACCAAAGTGCACTTTTCTTGTTTTGACATAGTGGGTATGAATTGGTAACATAAACAAATAATAAAATGTTGTGGTTCAGAGATATACATGGCACAGCTGCTGTCGGGTCATCATCTCCATCACTGATTTTGTAGCATACCAAGCAGAAACATGAAATGATGAGAATGCCATAGGCAGTTTCTGTAGCAGCTACTCAACTTTCCCATTGTAGTGCAAAGGTAGCCATAGACGGTACATAAATGTTGTGGCTGCAATCCAATAAAACTTTATTTATGGACACTAAACGCTGAATTTCATAATTTTCACATGTCAGGAGATGCTCTTTTTTCCCCCCAACCATTTAAAAACTGTAAAATCCATTCTCATGTCACTGGCCATACAAAATACAGGCAGCAGGCTGGTTTTGATTAGTAGGCCATAATTTGCTGATTCTTGCTCTAGATTTAACAGAATATGGTGAGTCCAGAATTAATGGCTTAGGAACATTTAAAAATGATCAAATATCTTTTATCCAAAAGCTAGGTTTAGTAAAGGTTATAATGTTCCTCTTTTAGAAGTTATAAAATATATTAGTTCTTGGAGACAGAAACCAAAACCAAAAAATTGATACAAACTCTGAAATTCAGCAACTACAAACTGAAATTCAGCCAACTACATGGCTATTCAGAAGGCAATCTTTATAAAAGATCAAAAGAAAAAGAAACCAATTAGATACCTGCTATAGTGTGTTGACTTTAAAAGAAGCCACAGTAAGTTATACCAAATGCATTTACTTTGTACATCTTTCAGAATAAATGGGGAGACAGAAGTCAAGTCTTAACAACTAGTTGAGGTATGCATAAAAAATAAGCCAACACTGTTGAAATGTAGAAGGCGCAGGTTGATTTTTTCAATTAAGAGATTAAAAATCAGCTAGTTAATGAAGTTACTGAAGTTACTGAGTTCTGTTCAGTTGCCCAAATTAAAAAAAAAAAGAAAGAAAGAAAACGACCCACAATAGCCCCCAAATATTTCTAAAACAAAATTACCAGTCATCAACATATAATAAGAAAACATTTCTGAAGCCTTTATTTACAAAAGCTTTAAAAACAAATAATCCCTCTGTTTCACAAATGTTTTGTTTAAAAAGGACCACCCAGTTACAGCATGGAAGTATCATGAATAAAGAATGTACAAGGGAAACAAACCAATGTGGCTAACATTTGGAGATTTGCTACTACTACTGATTGAAGTGCAGATAACACACATCATAACTTGTAGTCCATCATTTCAGGGCAGAGTTAATGATTACCGAAGTGTCTTCCTACACATGCTCTGATCTGGTCACATATTCTGCATGGCTAAATATTTCACAGTCTCTTTTGTCAATATATATAAAATAGATTGCAAAGATATACACAAAAAAATAAACAAGCATTACACTCCTCAGGTAATTTTATTAGCTACACTGTATATAGCTAATAAATTTAATATTTTTTGTATTTTGTTGTTTTGCACCAAATCTCTCCATTATTTATCTTTGTAGCAACTATGAAAGCACAAACTTTTTGTCTTCTAATTTAATCTGGTACAAACTGTACCTAAAGACTTGCAATCTTTGGGTTTTAATGAAATTGATTTGTGTAATCAACAAATCAAGAGCATCATTAAGTATGGCTATAAAGTCTTAAAAAATTAAAAATAAGGGTAAATAGCGATGGAATAAAAAGAAGCAGATCAAGGGAAGTGTGCTATCATAAAATAACTGCAGCTTCAACATGTTGGATACCAGTTTCTGGGCAGACACTAAACATCCAATCACAAAGGATTTTTCCTGAAGGGTGTAAAGCTGGTTTGAAAAATTCTTCAGTCACAGAGCAGCCTACACATGCCAATTAGAAACTGACAGACACTAGATGTGCTTGGGAGATTAAGTACTACGTACAGAAACAGCAGTTACTAAGCTCCTCAGTAGTTTTTTGTCTTTTTTTTTTGTAGTCTTGCTGAATCAACCATTTGCACAATGCATGTTCTATATTCTGTGGGTCAAAAGCAAGTAAATACTGTATAAAGTTGGCAGATGGTCATTTTTCCAGCTAAGAGCAAGAAAAGCCAAAACTGCTGATAAAACAGAGGATTTGAGTCAGAATCACTCTCTAAAGTGCAAAATTGATGGTCCACAATCTCAAATAGCTAAAACTCCTGCAGAATGGAAGGGAGACATGAAACAGGGAAATAAATTACAGTCAGTGCTAGTTAATTTAGGAAAGGGAAAAAACCAAGCTCAAGTAAGTAATGTTTATCAAAGTATTCAATATGATGTACTGAATAGCTTTCCCCACTCTGTGTCACACATGCCTACTAACAAGTATATTAAGGCCAGATTTAACCTGAATGCTTGTCTGTTTATTAAGATCTGAGATAGGAATGGTCACACTTAGTACTGAAAGGCAGAAAATAAAATGAGCTATGAAAGGAAAGAAAAGTCGTGTCTGTTGTTCACGGGATTCCGCCAGAGAGAAAACCTACATACCGGCGTGTGTGTAGCTCAGATAACAGTGAAAATAAAAGAACCATTTCGTGTCACGACTGCTTGTTGGCCTCCTCTTCGTACGCACTCCCTGTGCCATTCTGTACGTAGGACGAACCAGAACCAAGGCCGTACAAATGACCACAGTATTTGGCATCATCAATATGATCTTCAAAGAACATCTAAAAAGGAATTTTGGAAGAAAAACAAAAAAGATAATTTTAACCAAAAGGTACCACTGGTAATTTATATTTCAGCAACTGAAGTACTGACTGTTCATGAACTATAGTGACAGCTCTTTTCTGCAGTGCTCCTCTGAAGCCACACATTTAAATTAAACGTATAAGACTGACTTTCTCAAGAAGTACAGAGCTCAAAAGAAACCAAAGAAAAAGACTACCAAAAAAATGTATAAACACAACGCCTTTCCTATTAACACTCAGACCATTTTTATGAGAATTTGTAATGGAAAAATGGCAGGCATTTTTATTCCATTAATTTAATAATACTTAATCATGAGAATGAATAAAAATAGCCAATAATGGGCAGGGGAGGGGAAGTTTAGGTTTATAAGGAGCCTTGAGTCTATGTGCAAGGCTAAGTTGGCTGAAAACAATCAAACCCCAAACGTGTCTGGAAAGCAAACCCTGAACATTCAGATTAGGTTATTATCCTTAATAAAGCCAAGAAAAATAAAGATAACGAATTAGTAGCAGAGAATCCACCATTAATTGAACCCTTAAGGCATTTTTTAAATGCAAAACTGAAAACTCAGAAGGTTGTCTTAATTCTCTAATGAAGCACTGGGAAGAAGTAACAAAACAAAATATTTACTTGTCATGAACAGTCCAAATCACTTCTGAATCAATACCACTTGGCAAAATAGCTATATGCTTTCTATTGTATGTATTATTAACACATTTCTACAAAAAGTTTTAAATTCCCAGAAGTATTCTCAGTCATTTCTTTAATGTCTAAGAGGATATACTCAAAAGAATTCTACAGTGAATATTTTGCAAGAAGGAAAACTTTTTTGTAAGCAAAAAAGTCCGTTCTGTTTTGTTTCTGCACAATTGGCTTTCTTTTCTTTGCATTTAGCTACAGTGAAGTATACCTGTCACTTAACCTAAGAGTAGACCTGGGTTCATTAAATTTCATTCTTCCATACCTAACTTCTTTATATTTGAAGAACTTATCTCTGCCTTTTGCCACTTAAGGAGTGTCTGCCCAACATGATTTTTGATTTAACTATTTCAGATTTAACCCCTTTAGAATTCAAAACCTCTTTGTAAGAATCTACTAAAAAGCATGTAAATCTGTAAATCCTCAAAGAACTGAAGAATGGCAAGAGCAAACAGTATTTTCAGCAGCAGTTTAATACCTAAGAGAAGCCAATGCCAGGGGAAACTTAACATATGGATCCCTTGACTTGACAGAAGCAACACTGATGTGGCCAACAGCAAGTCCTCTGGAGTTCTCCCGTTAGTAATGTGTATGACCTTGGATAAAGGCTACCTGCATCTGGCCTCAGTTTCCTCACCTAAGAAATAATATGGTTGGACCTACATGACTTCTAAGGTAGTTTAAATTTTTTATTCTACGAAGAACTTATTTTTTTTCATTGCCTTCTGAACTACATTTCAAGATGACTTATAATGACTTTTGATTACTTTCATTCAAGTGTAGTGAGTATGACTTACATGGTACCTATAATCATATCTTCACTTAATATGTACTTATTGCCCCAAAACTTTTGCCATTAGATTTTAATGTTCTCAACCTAACAACCAACTGAGAAAAATGCACTGATGTCTTCATACTTCTCTCATTTTGAAAAAGGCCATTCCTGTGAGCAATGAGTCAGATCCTGCCTGATGTTGTGGTCCTATCCGTTCCAGCTCTAACTGTTCAGCAACTTCCTGTAAACCACCCTACAAGAAAGAAAAATTGCTTGTCAAAAGAAAGAAACATTGCAACACTCGAATTCACAAATTACATAACTTAGACAATGACCAAAATAGAAATGAACTTCAGTATGTAAAGATGGACCTTATGAAGATCAGCAAAAAACAGAGAATGTGAATTACTGATGTATTTATTGAATGTGGGAGATGTTTATAATTTAATAAAAAATGAGATCTTAATTGGGAAAATTTATCTTCATCATACTCTTTAAGGCGTGTGGCAGGCAAATAACTTCGCTGAAGATATGGGGGAAGCAGATCGTATATAAGGTAACAGGTACACAGGGTAACACCAAGTACATTCACAGTCCCTCTATCCACCCATCAATTATTATAAAACTGACTGCAGGCAGTTACTTTAAATTTTCTTAAGCTTCACATCAATCTATCTCTAAATAGTTTCATCTAAATAATTTGCACAAAACAAAGCTGTTATGATTAATCAAATCCATAAGAATTCACTAAGTGCTTAACTATGGTTTTGTTAGTTTAAAAAAGTTATAAGAATACAACTCCTTAGAAGGGTCTGCTAAACACCCCCCTATTTAAATATTGCTAGGATTAAAAAAAAGATAATGAGATTGAAAGGAAGAGAAAGAATACAAGAAAAGAAGGAGAGAGGGAGTGAGGGAAGTAGAATAAAGAGGGGGAAAATGGGAGGAGAGAAAGGAAAGAAACATCAGGACCAACGACAAAACACACACAAAGAAATTTCTCTAAATTGTTAAGGCCTCTACCAGCAAACTAGCCCTTCTCTACATCACAGCTTGAAACAGTGCTTTGCACAGCAGCTGCTTCAGGGCTAAAAATAGCACAAGGATTAGGTATCATTAGCAGCTGCTTAGGAGAGCAACAGAATAGAGCCATTCAGTACCACTGACTATAGGTCAAAAAGTACCTTTGTCATTAACCTAAATTTCAACACTGCCGGTAACTCGGGGCATATTCAGAATATCTAATATGCTTAGAAATTTTTCAACAACATACACATAATGAACAATAATTCGGTTCTCTGTTCCCCAAAACTGTCACTGTACAGACATGTCAATTTTAAAAAGCATTTCCACAGCCAGATTAAAACATTTATGCCTTGGATTCTCAGCACACAATACTTTCAGGGGGTATCCTTTATTTCTTAAAAATTTCCCTGGTTATATGCTATATCCTGTAATGAGGCAAGGAAACTCTGGACAAAAGACCACTCTCATGATTTTCAGTTCATCTGTCAAAAGCAAAGTTTCCTTATTCAACTCCAAAATTATTTCTTTCTGCATAAAAGTAAAACTCAAAGTTTTTACCATCTCCTAAAAGTATAACCTTCCTTGCACTTCTAAAAAGTTGGTGAGGAGAAAACTTGATCAACCTTGATGTAAGTTCTATGAAGCAACCACTTTACATAAATGTTTTTCTTGAATTACAGCTTAAACACAAACACACCAGAAAAAACAAAACCACTATATTCCTTAGGAGTCTGTACCCCCATAGTGAATTCATTCTAAGACTAAAGGAGCACTTTTCCTTAATAAAGACATTTTCTTTTCTTTTTGAAAGAGTTAATGTTCAGAAGTAACAAATCATTACACACATGGTAAGCAGTGTCAGAATGTAAGCTGCTGTCTAGACAGGACCTACCCAATTACTAGCACTTACTACTAACAAGCTGACATCTATGGGCCAGGGGAGGAAAAAAAACCCTTTTAGCTATGTAATTTACTCCTAGTAACATGACCCTATGACTAGACCCAAGGAAATAATCTCTCACGAAGGTAAGCTGAAGGGGAAACTCTTTTTGCTACACGACTGACTGTATCTGCACATTGCTGGCCACTTCAGACTTTATCTTGCGTGGAAAGATGTGCGTGTTGCAAGAGAGTGAGAACTTGCACTTCTGTGCCTGAGAGGCTCAGATTCTGTGCTAGTTTATGTTCAATCTGGCAAGCAATGACAAAAATCTGATCTTTTGTTTAAATCCTGTTGAAAATTTATTCTGCCAGTATATACTGAAGCTCTGAAAAAGGATTTCCTATAAATTATTTATGCAAAAAAGGAATCAAATGATCAGATAATGTAACTGCATTTAACATAAAACTTAAAAATAGGGTTTAAATCAGCATCCCAACCCAGCACCTTATAAGTCAGTCACCCATTCTGAATACCGTGCTGATTACAGATAAAGCCATTCAAAGCCTTACTTTGAGATTTTTGCAGCTCTTCATGAGGTACTTCACATCATAAATGACAGGAAAAAACAATCGAAGGATCTCAAAAAAGTCAAGTTCCTCTTCAGGCAAGTTAGAATTGGTCAGGATTTTGATTAAGTAGCCAAAGTCATAACCACTACAAAAGGGTTAAAGAATAAAGAAGAGGGACCATAAATACCACAGAAATGAAAAGATATTTTTTTCTGATACAACTTTTAAGTGAGTCACACTGTAGGCAGAAAAAAAAGAATGAACCAGAAAAAAGTACACAGAAGAAAAGAGAAAATAAACATGTTTACAATTATAATGGGAAAATGCCATCTTTTACAGACAGTGTCATTTCATCATTCAGGGATACCAATATACAGAGATCTCTACTACCCTCCTAAGCGTGTAGTCACTAAACTACTATTTTGCTAATCCTTGAATAGAGAACTCTCTAAAGAGTATCAAACTGTCCATAGCAGATATCTCAAAAAATAAAGATGAAAGGAAACTTGGCAAAAATGTCAAATGATGCAGGAAAACTGGCATTCACAAGGCAAAAATAATGCAAATTTTCCCATCATTTACATAACAAGGTCATTCACTTCAAAAACCCAAACAGTTAATTCCCTAACAAAGTATCTTCACTTCCCGTAAGTGATTTTATTAATAATACTCTCTTCCCTCAAAATTTTGTTCCTGTCTCAATCCCCAAGAGATACTAATGGTAATGTTGAACCTTGAAGCGAAGGTAGTAAAGGCTGAGAACTAGTATCTAGAAAATAAAAAACCAACTCCCACACTCTCAAATCAACACCTCCTCTCCCTACTGTTTGGCTTTTCCACAGCTTTATATCAATACCTCTCTACGCTCCCGTGCCACAATCACACCCCCTTCTTTTCCCTGTCTACCTTTCCTTTAAGGACCTCCCACAGGATGCCTTCCCTCAAGAGCTCAGCTCCCACAGATTTCTCAGACAAGCTGTTTTCTTGTACTTCCCTTTAAAGGCCATGTATTGTTTTCTCCACATGTTTAAAGGGTAGGTGTCACATCTTCAAATTTTTTTTTCCTTATGGCACATAGTTGGGACACAAATATTTGATGAGAGATGCTATTTAACATATCTTTCAAGGGGAGATTACGAATAAAATTTCTATTCAATGTTTAGAATTTTACTTCTTACTTTAAAAAGAGAAAAAAATGTTTTTACATTGAAGACCATTAAGGAATATCAAGGAATAAACAATAAACAGCAGAAACCTTTAAATTTCTGGTAGCTAACAAGGAAGTAACTAACTTTGCTGTCTACCTAAAATATGTCAATATATTTGCTTAGCATCAATACTAGTAAAAGGAAGATCATATTAGAGTTTAGGATTTATAAAGTTCTTCAACTAGTCTTTATCTACTAGAAATAGATTAGAATATGAAGAAAATATTTAATGACATTTAGTAGAATAAAATCTTAACATATCTTGACAAATACTCAAATATATCAGAGTCTAATCCAGACTCTAAACTATAAGAAGACATGACCCCTTTCTGTTTTTGTTCATCTTATCCTAGTACCTAGCACATGGTATTTGCTCAGGGTATTTTTTGAAAGAAAGAACCTGTCATACATAGTAATAAAAAACAGGACTATGCTTTCCAGTTCTTTTGTATCTTCATGACCAGGAAAGTAAAAAAAAGAGCTCAAAAAACATTCCTGAAATTACCAGAGACTTAAGCCTCATCTCCTGAGGTATAGGCTCAAATGGAGAATAGAGAAAAAAGATGATAGGTGGAAATTAGTATGTTCAATACTCCAACTCAAAAATTACTGCTTAGTACTGCCTTGAAGCTGACAATATGAACAGTCCTTCACTATTCTCATTCATTATACAGGCCAGCATTGGAAATTCTAAAGCATGCAGAAACTCTTATTTTTTTTTTAAATGTGTGAAGTGGACCAAGTATAAGAACATTAATGCAAAATGCAGTGCTTTTTAAAAAGATAACAAGAGGCCAAATAAACTTCCCAAGGTCACTGTTAGTCCCTGGGCTGCCAATTTAATTTAGTTTACTTCGGAAAATTCTTTCTCTTACCTAAAAGTCTATATTTACAAAATGGAATTAATTTCCTTTCCAGAAATTCTCTTCAACAATCTGGTTTTATTTTATGATAAGAATTTAAAACTACCACTTATTGAGAATATACTGTGTGTAAAGCACTTTACTAGATGCTTTAAATATGTTATTATCGACCATTAAAACAATTCTGTAAGATAATTCTTCTAAGTGATTTCTTCCTGACACTCTATTAAAAAAAAACATTAAAATCCACCACAGAGACCCACCCCTAGCTTTCTTTGCCATTTTTTTTTCCATAGCACTTAATCACCATCTAACAAACCACAATATACATCTCATCATTTTAAAAAATTGTCTGCCTACTCCCACCAGAATGTAAACTCCATGAAATGAAAGACTTTACTCTATTTTGTTCGTAGCTTAATGCCTAGAATCTTACCACAGTGCTTGGCATATGGTAGATAATAAATAACTTTTTTAAAAAATGAATAAACGTTTTCATTCTAAGGCTTAGAAATGTTAAATAACCCTAGGTAACACAGATTCCAAATGGCACTGCTGGATTTAAACCAAGGTCTATTTTTCCAGCCTGTACTCTTTCCACATGCAATACTGTCTCTTAGTCTAAAATGGATCCCATATCATTAAATTCATCTTTAAGTAGACCAACATTAGCCTGTGAAGAGTTAGGAGATTGCTATATGGCAGCCAATTTTTTGTAACTAAGCCTGAAATTGCTGACACAGTGACCCAAGTGAAGTGTGAAGCAGCCAGGAAATGGTAACACAAATGCCATTTTCAGTGTAATCTTTTTACCTATGAAATGATAACCATTTGACCCCTTCACAGAGGACTACTCCTGATGTCATAAGAAGTTCTGCAAAGTACTGGGTCTCAATTCCTTCCTCCTCATGTTTTTTAAACTGGATACCAGATGTTGTTAGTAGCTCTATAGAGTCTTGGGCATACATGTCCTCCCTGGCAGAAGAAAAAGAAAGACAACATTCAAAAGTGCCATACTTCAAACTGTTTTTCTCCCACTTATATCTACAACTACAGCGCCAGAAATATCAAGAGAGAGAATGGGCTTGGGTCCATTTATTCCAATGCTTCACATATATGGAAGGAAAATACAACTTAAATACACAGGTCATTTAGTATTTTAGAAAAATGTTCATATAGTAAATAATCATTCACAACAGTCCAATGGTGAGATTTTCATCTTTACTATCAATTTCATTAGCCTTTCACAAGTTAAGTAAATTTAGCTGGGTTTGAAACAAAGGGTCTTCTTCTCACCAGCAGCTACCACCACAAAGTAAGAGATGTGTTCTTATTGGGGGCTTTCGGTCTCAGCAGCCCGTTTAATGCTGCCAAATGGAGCTGCAGCCCCGGGCGTGAAGGCCTGTGTCTATCTCCCGGGCTCTCAGCAGGAAAGAGACTTAGTAGAAAACATCTGCTGTGGCTGAGTTAAACCACATTCCGTCTTAAAGAAAAAGGAGACGCCTCCTCTCACTACTGATGAGCCTTTCAAATAGCTCTGATAGGCAGTAAACTGTTTAAAATGAAGGGCTCTGCTAGAATAGCATTAATTTCTTCTTCTAACAACCTTACTCCTAGAAGATTACCTCCCAAAAATCAAGCCAGGAAATCTAAATATAAAACCAATCTTTCAAGATTTTACTTAAGCCAAAAAGAAAGCCATCTCTAATTTGTAAGCACAAACACACAGGTATCCAAAACATTATATTAAATCAAAAAAGTGATCAAAATGGAAGTATGTTTCTGAGAATAAATGAAAAGTATTTCATGCATTGCCCACTGGATGCTTCCTTTTATTTACTTTTAAAATTGTGAGAATACTGGTTTTTACCACTTAGCAAAAGAAAATTCTATAAAAGCTTTACTAAAACAAAACCAAAAGGAACATTACACTTAGGCCAAAAAGTATCCTTATGGTCTACTCTCTGGAAATCAATTTACTATTAAATGTCTTTGAAAAATAACAAAACTAGCAACTGAAATATTTAAAAACAGAGGAACCACAACGATCACTGTCAAACTTCCCTGGAAAATCCTTGTTACAGAAGGGGACTGAATAAGTCCACGTTTTTTCATTACACAACAGGTATTATTGTCCTTATTATACTAAAATATGTACCTTGAACAAGTAGAATCTCACTCATCATGCCCCAGTGCTAAGAGACACGCTTTAGCAACTATAACCAACCAAAGGCATCCAGATTCTTTCCAGGCACACGTTATTCTGGGCCATATGTTCACTTTACTTTTATTTTAGTTTATTATCTCGCTCTCAATCAGAACTTAAGCTTGAAGAGGGCAATGATTTTTGTCTGTTTTGTTCAATGTTGTATCACCAAGGAGTACTGCACTATTGAAATCAGTATTTCCCAAACCTGCCCGATGATAACAATCACTCAGAGAACTCAGCAACAATATGGATTCCCAAGTCCCACACCTGGACCTACTGGATCACAACCTCCAGGAGACAGACCTGGATGAGTACCTCTGGTGTTTTATGATCAAGTATCAAATTATACTTTAATTTTCATGTACATATCAACTCCAAATTCAGTTTAGAGCAAATTCCCAAACATTGGACTTTGGCAATAGAAAGCAGACAGAACAGTTATAGGAACACTAAGTTAAATGACTATGACCAACTTTCCTCAACATTATGTCCCTGGGGCTTAGCACAGCTGCTGACACATTCATTCTAGGCACTCAATAAAAAAGTCAATTTTCATCTTTCTTCAAAATATCCAAGATTCATGGTGCTCTTTCTCCACATTAGGTAGAACTGGTTTTATCTTCCAACTGACCCTTTCTACTTAAATAATATTCTTCACTGTATCCTTAAACATCTCTTAAGATATTAACATTAGTATGAATGGTAGCAAAACTACAGTAGCCCTCTCTGTATAAGAAAAAAACGTCTTTCAGAGATTGTCAACTTTACCAAAACTGAGACACTTAATGGTCACCTACTCACGTAATGCGATCACAGCAGTATCTTAGTAAAGACCAATGTTCTAACGATCAGCTTGGAAAAAAGGTAACATGGAACAAATGAAACGGTAAAGAACTGATTTTAAAAAGGGTTATCTTTTGGGAAAAGGATAAAAGGGAATTTTCGGAACTAAAGTACTTATAAATGGTTATTATCAGTTTTAATAGAGATGAGTACCTTTCACCCTCTACCAAGTTCTGGAGTGTATATTATTAAATTCAACAGAGTAAAAACAAAGAGTCAGGCTAAACATAATGCAATTAGAAGCCATACTATTGCACCATTGACAACACTACCCTCTGAATTCATCAGCCCTGCTTTTCTTTAGATCTTATATGCTAAGTATCACATTACAGAGAATGGAGGTTCTTACGTGGCACTACCATTAATTGTCCTACAGCTTCTTTTACAATTTTCCAAATCGGATGTTAGATCATATGAAACAATCAGAGGCTGTCAAACAGAAGGACAGTGCAGTACAGTAATATACTCAAAATGTATTAAACATCTCCCCATCTTACAGTTTGTAAACAATCTGCCCTTACCCCCAAACACTGGAAACTTCCCTAAGCTATCAAGACTACTCGTACCAATGATATAGAAGTATTGTGAGTAAAGAAACTGGGTTTTGACCCAGGGCTTGAGTTAGAATTCAGATTCTGAATTGTTTGTAAAAGAAACACCAGGCTCAAAGATACTATTACTTCTCCCATAGATAACTTACAAAAGGTTTTGTGGACTGACCTGAGAATATAAACATTATATAATATTGATTTAAAAGGAAAATGCACCCAAGTTTCCAAGAACTATCTTACCACCTGTGACGTGTTATCTACTCATACACTGGAATATGACCGTAATAAAAATCTCTTCACAAGAAGGATAACTATTACAACAAAAACATATATATTTCAAATTGCACTCAAAGTTTGAAAGCAAAATTAATGTTGTAAGATTATTTTTTTCTATCAAGAAGTATTTTCAATACCCAGTTTTCCAAATTTCAAAATAGTGGCAGTCATACTTTTCAAATAACATCTCTAAAACTCAAAGTATTTGCATTTAAGTCTTCTTTATCCTAATTTTTTTGTCCCATGATAAAAAGAAATGTAAACTTTTGAAATTTTAGGTTTTAAATATTTCCAGGATAATGACATCAAATTCAGTTAGAATTTCATTTGTCATACTTGAGGGAAATGAATTCCTAAAATTAAACTAAAAAAAAAAGTTTGGGTTAGATTTATTCCCCACTTACGTCAAATTAAATTTAAAATTAAACTGCCAAGTTGAAGTTCCCGGAGGGTACTCTCCTTGCTCATTCATAAAGGTCAGCCCTAGCTGAATTATCTTCAACAAGTCCACGTTACACCGCAGCAGCTGGTACTGATAGTCAGCGTTGCTCCTGAATTCTCCAATGGGCCTTGCAACCACACCTGGAAACTCGGTGTCCTGTAAAATAGTTTTAAGGTTCATTATTTACTAAATGGTCGAAACCACAATCCACAAATTCCTAGAATAAATAATTAATTTGGGGTACAAGTCGAAGAATCCTGTTATAGGTGATATTCTACACAATTCACGGTCAATTGCAAAGTACCTTTTAACTAGGAAGAGCATTAGTTTTTAGAACCATAAAATAAAACTCTGCAAACTTAATGACTTCTTCTTACTTTAAATATCATATTAGCAAAAAACTACTATGTATTAGATACACATAATAATGCAACTGAGTACTCTATTCCCAAGGAAGGGGGAAAAAGTCACAAATTCATGTTTCTCAACAGGTGTGTGAAACTATGCTCACTGTATTCTAATGTTAAAACCAATGAAGAACTGGTTAAAAAGAATGGAAAATGCACCATACTTTCCGATTGCTTTTCTGAAGTAAGGTTTATCTAAACACCAAAACCCTCCTAATTTCTTGGGCTAAAACAGTACCCTCTCTACAGTCCAGAGAAAGCACATCCTTAAAAACTGCTAAAAACTGCATGCCACCACTCATTCCTGTAGAATGTTAAGCACATCTCTAATGTTGTCACTCCTTATCATCTGAGAAAGAAATGATCACTATGAATTCCTACTAGAAAAAAATAATTTCATTCTAATTGTAAGTACATCTATTAAATAGGACATTATCTATGTACACTCAAATATTCATATTTTAACCAATCAACCTGCCCCTCCCAAAAAAAGAGTATAAATTCATTTGTATTAAATATACTAAGAAAATAGTATATCAGTTTAGTATTAAAGTTCAAATTAGGAAACTAAGAACAAAACCTAAATACCAACTCATATGAAGCAGTAAAGAAATTAAAATTTTTCTAAATTCAGTCCAACTCAACAACCGCTTTATTGGATGCTATGTGTTATGCTAGGTGTCGGGGAAGAAAGGATGATTAAGACACTAATCTCTTACTTCTCGAAGCTAATAATCTAGAAAACAGTAGAGAAGCCAAAACACAATAGTAAAGAAGCAAAATAATTAACTGAGTAGACAAGCTAGGCAGATTGAACAGTATATGCAAAAGTAGAAATGCTTAACAGTACTGTGTGTCCATGGAACTCCACTGGTAATTAAAAAACAAACAAAAACTGCAGATCAACAATGCTTCACTGGGAGATGTGAATTTTTTTGTTTGAGAAAGACATTCAGGAGTTCCATCTGGTATTAATATTAGGCCTTAATGTTGCTAGGAGCAGACCTGGCACTCACAGCTAGGTCCTAGCATTCTTCTGCTGAATATAAACAGTTTCACACTATAACATCAGACAAGGCCAGTCTGTAATCATGACTGAACATAAGCAAAAACACAGACATTTGTCCAAACCACAAAAATGACCAAACATCTTTCTATCTTGGCTGAGTGACTGTTGCTTCTTTATAGCTTTAGCCTCACTCCAGTCTTCTCTCATTCTAGTTGAGACTCAGTAAGATACCCTATCATGGAATTACCCGAGCTTACTAACAGCATCCAGTTCAGAGCAAAGCCCTGCTTCCTTACTCCTTTCCTAAAACCACCTGCCACAAGCCCAAATCCTAAAAGTCCTAACACTCTCTTATTCAAATGCCCCCCATGGTTCTAAGAATGCATTTTCCCTCAGTGCAATGAGTAAGAAACCCAACTTGTCATATTGCAGGTGTGTTCTTGGTGGTCTTTAGTTGGAGGTCATTGACAAAATTCTCTTTTTATAATTAATCACTAAAAAAAATGAGCCAGAAGGGTTGAATTCAAGATGTTTAAAATCCCCTTTCCTCTTTCATAAAAAGCATTTTAAGGATTTTGCTCATAGTCATACCATAGCAACGTAATTATATTTTCGGATAACTTGACGAATTTTCTTCATCTCTTCATCCAGGTTGCAAGCCCAAACTTCACAAATTCTTTGGCTATGATCTACAGTTGCTGCTGGCATAGTGAGGGCACAAGGAGTCTAGCTGCCAAGCATCAAAATGTTATACTTGATTGAAGATTTGTTTCATAAAATACTTTATCCTTTATTTATGTACCTGTCAAAATAAGAACCAGCTATATGAGGAATCTGAATCACAGAATAATTGAGTTGACAGAAACCTAAGAGATTATCTATTCACAGTCCTTGCTTTATAAGAAAATCAAAGTTTAGAAAGTGACTTGTCTAAAGTCACACAGCTAATCAGTAGGATAAAAAGGACTACAACACAGGTTTCCTGGTTCTAATATGTTATGTAAAAACAGTGTTTTTTGTGTACATACTAATCATTTTTAAAATTTTTTCATTACTTAAAAATTGCTCTGAATTCAACTCACTCTCTGAATTAAACTTTATAAAGACATCCCTTTCCAGAAAAAAAAAGGAAAAGTGACATGCTGATATACATGTGAAAAGATCAGATCAGATGTTACTAGGGCAAAGATAGTATTTGCTTTTATTCCTCATTAACTGAACATTCAAAGTCTGATTTAACTACAAAATCTACTGGAATTTATTCAAGTCAGATTGGAGGGGCCAAAAGTAAACCAATTAAAAAAAAAAAGTTATTTCTGAGCAATAAATAACAGCCACAGAAACTGTTTCCATGTCTGTAACTGTGGATGGAGAAAGAAAGCAAGCAATAGAGGGTCTGCATTTCAAATTGTTTCTAATTTCCTAAAAACCAGAGCATTTTCCCTGGTTACCAAACACACATGTCACGTTTCTGGTCCCTAAACACAGGTTTCATGGTATATAATGATAACAGTACAGACCAACATTTTGATTCTTGAGCAGGGAAATTCCAGATGCGCTTTCATTTTTCACACAACTTTGAAAAAATTCATAACATAAAGTGTAAAAAAGGGAATTATGACCTCCCCTTCTAAGCTCTGCAGTCACAAATGTAACCTCGAGTGCTCTAAGAACAGAAACCAAAGATCCAGGGGCCCCTTCCTTTATAACCCTCTTCGCTAAACACACACACACAGTGGAAAGATCCAGGGCCCCTTCCTTTATAAGCCTCTTCGCTAAACACAAACACACATACACACACAGCGGAAAGACCCTGTAGTTGAACATTGCTTTCCTCCACCTCTCTCTACTACAGTTCCAGAAGCCCCGAAGAGGCATCAGAGGCCTTCTCATTACTGGAGGTAGCATCTCCGAACAGCGGGTTCCCAACGCGAGGACAGTACAGACACACTCAAGTCACAGATAACTCTCTTCCCTGGCAGAGAGCCAGAGAGAAGGTGCTGATAACCATTGACCGGAGCCGGATGGACTCCCAAGCACCGCATACGAGAAGCTAAGGATCTAGGCCATCGCCCTCCACTCCCAATTTCCGCCCCACAGCATCGAAGCCCCAGGTACAAAGCCTTCGCGTCATCACTCCGCGCCACCCCCTTGACATACCCCCCAGCCCCAGTTACCCTCCCCCCTCCACCCGCCGCCCAGCCCCTTCCTTCGCCAGCCGCGCTCCAGCTGGCGCCATCGCGCACCCGCTTAGGTTCGTCATTCCCGCCCCCTTCCTACTTCTCCAACCCGCCCCTCCCCCCGCAAGTCTGTGGCAAGATCTACTTGTGTCGCTGAGCTCGCGCTCCTCCTCCTCCTCCTCGCCATAGAGACAGCACCCAGCGGCGGCGGCGGGTGCCCCATAGACACCTCTCGCCCGGCAAGGGGGAAAGGGGAGCCGGAGCTGCGCCGCACCGCGCTGCGCCGTCGCTTCTCGCACGTCCGGGCGGGGGCGCCAGATGATGACGCGACACGCAGAGAGGGCGGGGCACGCAGGTGACGGAAGCTGGGGTGGTGGAGAGCTGGGCGGTCAGGCGTCCTGACTGGCTGGTTGGGGCGTCAGGGCCGTGAAGGTAGGACTGCCGGTCCCGGGCGGCGAGTTTCCTGTCTCCAGCTGTCCGCAGTCAGAGCATGCCCGCCTGACCCCGAGGACCCCCGGTCGGGATTGCTTAGAGAAGACGCGGCTCCCCAGCACTTGGGCTGGGGCGTCCCTGCCCTCTCCTCCTCTGTCGCTGGAGAACCGCCGGGCTGAGCAGCTGGGAGAAGCAGGCCAGAGCCTTCTAGGGCCTCGGGCCCGGGGACCCGTGGAGGATGAGCTGGCTCTTTCCCCTGACCAAGAGCGCCTCCTCCTCCGCGGCTGGGTCCCCCGGTGGTCTCACCAGCCTCCAACAGCAGAAGCAGCGGCTGATCGAGTCCCTCCGGAACTCACACTCCAGGTGACTGGTCGCTGCCTCTCCGACAGGAAGAAAAAGTAGGGCGGGAGGGCGGGCTGGTCCTAACCACACTCGCAGCTCCTCAGGCCGACTCCCGCCAGCTGCCGCCTTTTGACCTACCTCCCTTCGTCCTGGCTCTCACGCTTGCTCTCCCATCCCTGAGCCACATTCAGGATTTTCTTCCGGGCCCTCCTTCCCTCCGTCCCGCCCCACCACCGCTCAGCTCCTCTAATTCCGATTTGCTCGTCCCTCCTGACCCAGCGCTGCTGACTGTAATCTGTCTCATAGTCTGTCTCCAACATGCCTTGCTTTGCCCGGCTTCCTCACTAATCTTTCCCTTTGCCCACCTGTTTGCCGCGTTGGCAGAATTGTTAAAATTCTGTACTTGGGTAAAAAGAATCGTGAAGAGTAATCTTCAAGTTTCACAAATAGTGGACCATTTTTGGAAAAAAAAAAAACTTTCAACATTAAAGAAAAGGGAAGACAGTTTTCACCAGTGAGTTCTTCTCTGGGAGTGACATACTCAATCCTCTGAAGTCTCTAATAGAAGATTTACCCTGTTCTAACCACCTCCCCCGAGCTGGCAACTATCAGTCTCTGTTCATTTCTCACTTTGTTGTTCTTGTTCCCACACTCAGGAATTGCCTTAGTCATCTTGATTGTTCTCTTGGCGTTGTATGAGTTCTTCATTTTCAGCGTGGTCAGATTAGAAATATTTTGCAATTCAAATGAATTCAACTGTTTTTATTGTAAACTGGTTTGCTGCAGCCCGTTATATTGCAAAATTCTGTGACCTCTAGTGGTTTTCAAAAATTAGAACTGCCTCTTTTTATTATATGAATTATGCAAGTATATTTACATGAGTGTCAGCACATTTTAATGTAAAGGTGTCAACATCTTAATAGACTTTTCATACATTTGAAATATATATATTCAGAGATATTAAAATTGATTAATTCCTGTGGAAGGAACTACTGGGAACCATTTTATCTGTTACACTAAGGATTTTTTCCCAAGCAAGTTATAGTGTAGAATAGTTTTAAATTAGATATAGTGTTAAAAGAAAAAAATCACTGCAAAATGAGTTTGGCTAAAATGAGGCCTGTTACTGATTGAACTTCAGGTGTTTCTTGGTTCTTTGTCTCAATTGTTCTGCTTGTTGAGAACTTTAGAAAGGTGAGAATTTGTGGTATTAAACAGGAAAGAATGGCATGGTATTTGATTTAATGGTGGCTTTCTTTTTGGAAAATTAAGTTCATAGAGTTCTTACAAGTCAATCTTAGTCCACATAGTGTTCTCTACTAACCTGTAAGAGCTACTTTTACAAAATATGCTTATGAAATAAGGTGACTCCTTTTTAACAAACAACGGAAGTTTGTCTCCTTAGAAGGCATCACCTTGGAAGACTGTTTGTATACTATGCTAGTACTACTATTGCCAAAATACTTTTTAGAACCATACTTTTGGAATTAATTGCTTTTAAGCCTTTAGTATATTCTGTTAGATATTCTCACTGCTGGTAAATTTTTATTCTTTGAGGTTGGAGCTGAATTTTTCAAATATTCCAAAGTCCCTTGCTGCTAAGGCTGGTAAATAAGGAAAGCGATTGATGTGAAATTTATTGTTTATTTTTTTGGCCTTCCAAATAAGGTGAGATTCTAAGGCAGGAATTGCTAATCTAAGGAGTTCTGGAATTGGCTTAAGAGGATCGGTAAATACTCTGAGTCAAATGCAGAAGGGATGTATTTTTTTTTTTTTTGAAGGGATGTATTTTATTATTTTTTGAGCCAGAAATTATGGACATAATCAGACATGTGATATTATCTACATATTTGTAGTGTTTTATGACAGCAAACTTTAAGTACTTGATTCTTTTAAGTTCTTTTATAAAAATATTTGAAGTTTTTATTGAAATATTTCACATTTATAAACTATACTTGGATAATTCTGGTGACAGTTAAGGAGGTCATGTACTTCCATTTTTCAAAGAATGGTACGATCCCAGAAAAAATGTCATCTACCTATTCTTGTTAAGTCTGCCCTTTTAACTCATGACATACATTTTAAAACTAGCTGGTAAAAATGATGTATGTGTGCAGTATCTGACAATATGTTGCTTGAGTAACCAAATTCAATACTACAACTTATGCTTAAAGATTTTTGTACAAAAAGACACTGCGATTGGTTATTCTGAAGGTGCACTTTGTAAAAGTTCAAAGAATGTTTCGAACGGTATTTTAATGAATAATACAAAACTTCCTCAGTTATGAGTATTAATATCTTGTTGCATGCTGCCCACCTGCCTCATGTTTAATACTCTATCCCTTCTCCAAATATAGGGTCAGTAGCTCTTTCTTGGCCGTGAAAGCGTCTGACTTCTTTTCGTCTCCTCAATAACCTTTCCCCACCCCATTCTCTCATCTACCTTCCAACTCCTTATAATTTAAAAAAAATCCCGCTTCAGGAAAGAGTCTCTTTAATTCCCTTTCTCTAATTAATGTAAGCTTCTTTTTTACCTTAAGAAATTCCTACCTCCTCATCTTCCTCAGGCCTCTCCTAAAGGTTAGCTGAATTTTATGTGTTTTTATTCCTCATCTAAGTCTTACTGGTAAGGCAGGGCAAGTGGGACACTGTCATAATGATGACCAAAAAAGTGTTTACCCAATATATAATAACACGTTTGTCTGCTACGAAAATGGAAACAAAGTTATGTAGATTACTAGGCTCAAGAATTTTATTCCACCTTCAGTCATCACAGTATTCAATTTACCACTAAAATTCCTGACTTTATGGGCAGGAGTAGAACTAATTCTGTTGTTTCTTTTACTTCCTAAAGAAGCTCACTCTAAGAGACACTGTTGATTTCCCATCTAAATCCATTTCTTCTGATTTCTTGGAAGAACGTTGTTTTTATATGGGTTCCTGGTCTGCGAGACCAATTATTTAATGGAGGCTGTGCTCTTTCAACCTGCTTAGGTAAATAATGATTGTTTACGCCAATGATGATGGTCTCATTCCCACTGCTAGTTATTGTGGAAGCAAGACACTTGACCTAATCTTAGTCATTGGGGTTGGAGAAGAAGTCTGCTGGGGAGCTGCTCAAAACATTTTCTTAGTAATAGAAGTGTCTAAGAGGAAGTGCTTCTTTGTGTTTTGGATATTGTTGTGTTACATGGGACATCTAGAACTGCTTGGATCATGTAGGAAGCAGACTGACTACTGAATGTGGTAGAGTAGGAAGATGGAAAGTCTGTGATAATATTGTGATGCTGAATTAACCAGATCTGGAAACTTCCTTCCTCCGGACTTCTTGCTGTATAAGATTATACGATACATATACATTTGTATTATACATACAAATAACCCCTCACTGTTTAAGACACTTTCGGCCTGGTTTTTCAGTTATTGATACTTGCAGCTGAAACTACCCCAAGTGGTACTCACTAATCCCAGTATTTAAAGATTCTTCGGAAGTGAAGCTGTTAAGTATCTCCCTGCATTGAACCTGCAATCAGAAAATACTAAAATCTGATGGTAGCTGAACAGTTACCATCCTCACTATCCTGCTTTTAACTCTCACAGTATCTACAGTTAATTAGCTTCTTTATTATTTTATTTCCTTAGCTCTGAAGGAACAACCTGGAGCTGTGTTGTAAATGGTAATTGTTATCTGTAATTAACTATATAAATTCAAAGTTATACTAATAGTACTCTTTCTTTGTTACCTTTTACTTAGGGAGATCAACTCTCTCAAGTAAAGGACTTCTCCATTTTAATAATCAGTTAGTTATGTGGTAATTCTGGTGCTATTTTTATTTTATATTTAATCAGAAAATCTAATTTGGGAGTTATTTTTATCAGAATTGCTTTCTTTTTCACTCTGGTATGAGATAGTAGACAAAATGAATTTGAGGAACATAAATGCAAACAAGCAAAAATTATTGACATTGGGAAAAGCAACATGACTTAGGTGAACTGAGTTCCAATTCCCATCTGTAGAATCAGGAATTGTGATTTTTATTCTGCAGGATTGTTGGTATTTAAGTAATATATATAAACATTTATTAGAGTATCTGACACACAGTAAACAGGCAACCGATTGTATTCCTTCTTTCCACTGCATAGAATCAGTGTGCCTGGAACCTTTGCCTCTTAGCCTACGTGGATCTAGCCAGCTTATTGTTTATGAATTGCTCACAAGCCTACAGCTCATTTGCCTCTGGCAGGACTACTTCTGACTTTCCATTCAGAAAGCAAGTCCATTCCAGAGAGTTCTTTTCTTCACAAATGAAATGTAAGATTTCATTTTGAAAGATTTCAGACAATCCATGTAAAGAAACTAGAATGTTATCTGACACACAGTAAGTACTCTGTAAATGCCAATTACTTTATTTTTGTGTCTTAAATATAATAGTGCCAACCTCATAGTTTTTAAAAATTGTTTTGAAATCTTCTTTTGTTGCCAGTCCTTGGATATTCTTTCTGATTACCCAAATTTTTTTTAAAAACCTTATAACATCTTTGGAGAGTCTGCTATTGTATAATTTTCTACCCTATAGCTGTTAAGTTTAACCCCCTGCTCCCAGGTATAAGGCTGTCTCCTGTAAACTCATGGGTTTCTTATAGTAAGCCTAGATTCCAAACCTTTCTTTCTGTAGTTTTTACTGTCAGCTCATAAGGACTCACATGCAAACTTGATAACACAGAAAGTTTGTAATGAGAGGATATGTGTATATGTTTTAACCTGTCTAGTGTTGTACTTTTTTTTTAATGGATCTGTTGTCAACATAATTTGAGATTTTTCATTAAAATATCCAAATTCCCAACTTTTAAAAAATAGTTTTTATTATTTAGAGCAGTTTTAGGTTCACAGCAAACTTGAGCAGCAGGTACAGAGATTTCCCATATAGCCTTTGCCCTCTCCAACTTTTCTTTTAAAATAGAAAGATCTGGCAACAGTTCCGACATAACAGTGCTTGCTTTCAGCTTAAGAGTAGCTGTCCTATTTACTGGGCCGCCATTCTCCATTTTACCAGTTCGCAATCACACCCTTTTGTACTACAAGCAACTGCCTTCATTCGTGTACCTTTCTGACTCTTAAAGGTATTTGAGAGTAAAGTTTTCTTGTGGAAGAAAATCACCTTGACTTGTTGCAATAAAAAATTCTATCAGAATCTGCTGTGCCTTAGCCTGTTGAAGCTACAGAAACCTCCAAAATGTCAATATTTTGACTCTATAAATTTGAACTCTTATAGTGAACTTAAAAGTTATGTATATCAAACGGTCCCATAATTAAGTGAATTTTAATTTGATACATTAAATCATATAGTCTCTAACCAGTGATTAAAAGTTATAATTGCAGAGTATATGACACAATAAAGCATGTTACCATTTAAAATTTTTCCTAAATAGATCGTAACACTCAAGGGCTGTGTCTCTAGGTAATTTTCCCTCTAGTCATATCAGTCCATACCTGCTTTTTAAAAAACGTTACCACCCAGGTCATCATTTCTCCATTGCCAGGTGAATCCAACCACATCTCCTCCTCCCCTCCTCCCCTCCTCCCTCTGAGCTCCTTCCAAGCTGTCTCCACTGCCTGCTCACCTACGCCAAAAGCCTGGTCATCCTGTTCTCACTTAGTCATCCCTGCTGCCCCTGGGCTGTAACTATTCTCTCTGCCTGCAGTCTTGTTCCCTTACTTTTTGCTTCCACATGGGTGCCAGAGTCATCTTTTTAAAATTTGAATTTGACCACGTTACTCCTTTTAGTAGCTTCCTAACTCTTGCCAGCCTCCTTAGCTTAAAGCCTGGTTGTCACACAAGGTGGTGACGTGACTGATGGAAACGTGTCTGCAGACACAATGTAAAGTTTCTGTAGGGCAAAGGATACGGAGACTCTTAGAGTTATTATTTCCTACTGAAGCTTTCCTAATTGTGTTTCCTCTGTCTAGAATGTACACTTCATTTCCCCGATTCTCTTTCCTGAGGTTAACTCTTACTTGACTTTTCAATGTAGCTCAGATACTGTTTTTTACCCCGAATACCCCACCACTCCCATCCCTGTTTACGTTAGGTTCTTTCCTCTGTGTGCCTATAGCTCTTTGCACGTCTCTGTCATGATCCAATGTCTTCTACAGAACACTGTTCAACAAATACTGTAAAATAAGTGGTCCATGTCAAACAGACATAGAAAACAAAATCGAGTACTCTAGAATTTCTAAAAGCCTTTAATATGCTAAAGTGCGTCAGTATTCTCCAAGAGAAGGATACAGTATGAAGCGTCTTCCAAGCAGAGCACTGAACCATCTATTTGAGCTATTTAGCTATTTATTTTAAATTTCCAGTTTCTTAATTATTCATTTTCATATCAACCAGTGTGTGTGTGTGTGTGTGTGTGTGTGTGTGTGAGTGAGTGTGTGAGTGAATGCAAGTGTTAATAAGGAAGAACCTTTGTATTCTATTACAAGTTAATCACTAAATGGATGTTGCCTGTTAGCTGCAATTATAAGTAATGGCACATCTCTGGGAGCCCTGCCTCCCAGGTTAAGAGCATTAAGCTAAAATACCTTTGTTTAGCTCATGGGAAACATCTTGACAGGCCCATCTGTGAATGGCTGCAGGGAGGAAGAAATTAACACATCCTCTCCGGAGGCTGACCTGAAACAGGAAATGTTTGGCCTTACTCCCTCCCCTTTTAGTATAAAAGAAGCCCGAATTCTAACTCAGGCAGGATGGTTCTTTGGGGGCACCATCTTCTTGATCTGCTGGCCTTCCAAATGAAGTCGCTATTCCTTACCCCAACAACTCGTCTCTCAACTTACTGGCTTGTTGTGCAGCGCGGAGTTCGAGCTTGGACGCGGTAACACAAGGGCTATTTCTTTTGTTCCTCTGAGGATATTATACAAATTGAGAGTCTTCTGTTGGCTCATTTAACTCTGTTTCCTTGAAGTTTTGTGTTTGGGGCTTGTTGAGTTTGGTGCATGCCTTGCATGGTTTTGTTTTGTTCAAACCTTTTCTGTATTTGAGATTCCTGGTTGACTTGTTTGTAGATATTTAATTCTGTTTCTCATAGCCTGCCTCAGGTGATAGGTGAAAAAGAATGACTCGCTTTGTTATGGGCCAAGCTGATAGCTGTCTTTTGGAAATGGAGGCTTCCTGGGAGTCAGTAGTTTCCTAAGGCACTGCTACCTTAGAGGCTACATCCCGTGTTATTCAGGGGGCAGATGTTACTGCTGCCCGCTGGTTGGAACAAGCAGGGCACCAGGAGAGTGCTCTAGCTTCCTGCTGGTCCACGTGTCCCCGCACTCCGCGCTGAGAGGCGCTCCTGCCCCACCCTCCACCCTCTGGTTTGCGTTGAATCTGTTCAAGGGCTTGGAGGACCTTCAGACTGCTCCTACTTTGCTCTGGTCTTATGTTTTGGGTCGTCATTAGTTCCTGTATTTCTTTTCTTTTTTTTTTTTTTTAGCGCTGATCTTTTCCTTAAATCTAATCCCATCTTTTTTTATCTTTCTAAGATTCCTCAAAGTTTCTTGTCAGTTTATGGTACTATTTGCTCTCCAGCACTGTTACAGATTTGCTTTTTAAAAGTCAGTTTTGATGTTTCCTGGAGAAAATGGGATGGGAAAGGGAAATTGTCTAACCTTCATCTACTGTCTTGAAGCATCTAAACCCTTTATTGAAAGGATCACTTAAAAACCCTCCCTTGAGCTACCCAACACTGCCAGAGATGCATGAAATCAGTATCTTGAATTGCTCTTTTTCAGTCACTTGATGTGCTGTGTGCCCCATCAGAGCAAAGATCACACTATTTCCATTTCCTTAGAAGATGCTGGATATATGGTAGCTGTTCAGTTGAACCTAGTCTTAGTTACAAAATACAAGTTTACACAAGATACAAAGTAAGGAGATAAATGATTGTTCTATAAAAGGAATCTTTTAACCATAACTAGTGCCTCTCTTGCATTTCAAGATCTGTTTGTTTACAGTTTTAGGGACTATTAAAGAAATGTGGATGCCAGTTAATCACACATTCTGACAGTTTTCTGTTGTTTCAGCTTTCTTTAGTCCCAAACTGATTCAGAGCCACTGAAGTAAAGCCATAGTAATTCACTGCTCTCAGAGAACCTAGAAAATAAAATTATTAATGGAAGGCTATTTAAATTTTCTCTGGTGTGATTACAGTATTACTTCAAAGTGTGTGTGTATGTGTGTTTACATCCAAAGAGTACTTACCTGCCAGCATAAAGATATGGCTATATGGCTGTAAGAATGTTTATCAAAGTATGGTTTATAGTAGTAAAACTTGGAAACAATCTAAATATTGATGCCAAAAACTCAGCCTCTGTGCACCAGTGCCAAATCAAATCTCGGAGGCAGAGTTTTGGAAGAAGTAGAAAAGAATAGCTCTATTGCTTTGCCAGGCAAATGGGGACACAGCAGGCTCATGCCCTGAGAAACTGTGTCCCAACCTGAGAGGATTTGGTGAAGAGTTTTATAGCAATGGTTCAAGGGCTGAGTTGCTAATAAGGATCAGGGTGTGTTCAGGGCCTGCACTCCTTTAATTTGGCCTCAGGTGGTCTCCTCCCTTGTCTCTGCATCCCCTCCCTTCCCTGATTAGCAACTGTTCGAATCTGCCCTTTAGAATTCAGGGAAGGTAATGGAGGCTGGAGTCTATTCCCTACAAACAAGAAACGTGGACACAGAAAGGCTTCCATGCCCAGGAGCCCCACAGGGTTCTGCTCAGTTTCAATACCTAATAGTACGGAGTAGTTTAACAATATACTAGAACATTACGCAGCCATTTAAAAATATTGTAAAATAACATTTGCTGATTTGGAAAAATAATGTTTTTTCAAATGAGAATGAATTATTTTTGGAATAACTTTTTTAGAGTTATTTGAAAATAGCAAAAAATTCAAAATAAATTTGTGATAAAGATTCAGGGAATGATTCTTGTTTTAATTAAGTAGAACAAATATCTGCCGTTTTGTCTAACACAGCTAGTGTAGAGGAGGAAAAAGCTTTCCTTGATGCTCTTAGGGTCCTTGGCTGGGTCTGAAAATTAAACTGACAAAGACAGATTAACAGGAGAAAAGCATAGAAATTTAATTAATGTGAGTTTTACATATCAGGGGGGCCTTCAAAAGGAAATGAAGACCCAAAGAAACAGACCTGAGTGTTTTATGCTGGGTTTGATGAAGAGTGGACAGTCGTGGAGGAATACGATGGGTTAAGGGGTATGAGGCACGTCTTGGAGATATTGCGGGTTCAGTGACAGACCACCTCAATAAAGCAAATATCGCAGTAGAGCATGTCACATGAATTTTTTGGTTTCCCAGTGCATATAAAAGTTATCTTTACACTATACTGTAGTCTGTTAAGTGTGCAATAGCATTATGTCTAAAAAACAATGTATATATTTTAATTAAAAATACTTTATTGCTAAAAAATGCTGTCATCTGAGCCTTCAGCGAGTCGCAGTCTTTCTGCTGGTGGAGGGTTTAAAATATTGCAAGAATTACCAGTATGTGGCACAGAAACATGAAGCGAGCAAATGCTGTTGGAAGAATGGCACCAATAGACTTGCTCTATGCAGGATTGCCACCATCCTTCAATTTGTTAAAAAAAAAAAAAAAAAAAAAAAGGGAAAAGAAAAGGGCAATATCTGTGAAGCACAATAAAGTGAAGTATGCCTGTAATTGTAGGAAACGGGGCAGGGGGCATGTGGTTGCAGGGTACAATGATGACATAGCAAGGCCGGTTTGTTAGGATTCTTCTTGATGTCCCTGTGTCTTCTGAGATAAGGATGCTCCTTTCCTCTTGGCATGGGGAGGGCACCTCTTAATGAGGTTTTATGACCTGTTTCAGGGAAGAAGGGGGAGGGGGGAGGAGGTCAGAGTAACCTTCCTGTTTCTGCTATTTTCTCATACTCCTTCAGCTTAAAATATTCAAGATGCCAAGGTGCCACATTTAGGGGTAGCGTGTCCTGAACCCCATCAATTTCCTTGATTAACCTGTTGTTTTGGAATTTGTTAATGATGGTTTAGCTCTCATTAATATTACAAATATTACCTTTAGTTTTTTTTTTTTTACCTTTAGTTATTTTTGATACCTCATTTGTGGAGGAAACTTGTCAAAAATTTTAATAAATGTCAAGAACATAATTATGGGAACAGTGAATTGAACACTTCTAGCCAATGATTTAAGTAAAAATCAATTTAATCAAATTCACTTTGTTTTCTATAAAAATTTTCTATAAAAATACAGTGTCTGAAAAAATGAGTTAAAACTTTAGTATTACAAATTTACACAGGCTCCAATTTAGATGTGTGTTCTAAATGCTTATTTAATAATAGCTAACATATTGAACAATTATTATGGTATTATGTGGGGAGGGCTTTACATGCATTATCTCACTTAATCTAACAACTGTTTTAGGTAGATGGGTATTTTTAACATCCGCATTTACCGTGTGAGAGATAAGGCTTAGACGGATTAAATAAGTCGTCCATGATCACACAAGTGAATGGTAGAGGATTTGATCCCAGAAGCTTAATTTAAGAGGTCGTGCTCTTAATCACTAAGATGGTCCACTTGGCTCTGAACTGGTGGATACTTTTGTGATCAGTATTCCCTTAAAGCATTGGACACCTTAGGGTCCTAAGATAACAAGGAGGAATAAAAAGCTTAAGCCATTTTATTGATTACATAATGTTTATACAACTGAGAAGGCTGTTGGTATCCTAGTCCAAACTTGATCCCAAAGAGAAACTTTCATAAAAATTGTGTTAGTCCTAATATTGAATATCTTCTTGAGTCTTTTCTCAACCATTTCTTCTCTTCAGTCATAACCTCATTCCATGGGATGTCAGAGGAGACATCTATGATTTCTCCATAACTCCATCCCAACACTTTTGAACCTTTCAAGTTACCTAAAATTTACATATTTGAGAGGCTAGATTTTTATCAGAAGGCAAAAAAAAGTCATAGTCCAAAAAAGAAAATGAGGAAAATAAGAGGTTTTCTAAAGCTACTAATTGAAGCAACCAAAAGAACAAAAAGTAAATTACGTAATTGCTAGATCTTTCAAAGGTATTTATGCTTGAAAAAGTTTCACGTCCATTTGGATATTAGGCTTCCTTTCAGCGTTAACTCATTAATACTACTTAACATTTTTCCCTTTGGAAAGATTATGAATGTTGGTTAGCATTCCAAGTGATCCCCCAGAAGGTTTGGTTGGTAGATTATAACTGTAATAATTGCATGCCTGCAATTAAAAATAAAATTCTAAATGTAGAATGTTAAAGTATATGGGACTTAAACGAGTTGGCATTTATATTCAGCTGCTAGTAACAAAGACTCCCAAAATAGTAACTTAAATGTGATAAAAGTTTCTTTTTATCTGCATACAAGAAATTCAGTTTGACAATTCCATAGCCATCAAGGACCCAAGCTACTTCTTCCTGCTGAGCTCGCCCTAGTGTATGGCTCCCACTCTCGGGGTCACTCCTGGTCCAATATGGCTGTTAGAAGTTCAGCTGTCAGGGCCAGGCTGGAAGGGCAAATGGACTCATACCAGTTTTTTTGTTCCCTTTTAAGATGCTTTCCTGGAAATGCCACCTCACAACTTCTCTATGTTTTATTGACTGGAACTTAAGTCTATAGCAACAACTTGCTGCAAGAAAAGTTAGAACATTGCTACTCAGAATAAAATCAGGCTTCTCTTATTTAGGAAGAAGGGGAGTATTTGGTTTCGAAAAGCAGCCAGCGGTCTCTATCATAAGACTGTAGGAGACATCTCATCCAGACTTCTAAGTTTAAGCTCTTAAGGCCCAGGCTTCCCCAGCTGTCTATACAGCTGGGCAATAGCAGAATTATAATCAGAACCCAGATGTCTTGCTGACCTGTTTTAACTAGAGGGCTCACAATTGCTTCTACTAAGGATGAATTAGATAAAGTGATAGTAGATCGATCTAGCACTAATACAAGAGTTTTTCTTTGTCTCTTTACCTCACCATCTAATTCCCCCTCTCAGCAACCACCCCACCCATATCTCAGAATAGTATTGCCTGCTTATTCGATAAACATGATCATTTTCCCCTCAAGATGCAAGTTATATTGGCCATCTAAATTCTATTATTAAAATAAAGTAGTTTTAGTAGCCTCTAAAAATATTTAACATTTGTTTTTAACATTAATGGTTTTTATAACTTTAGATAAATTTTTTTTCTCAAATTTTCTCCTACAGTATAGCTGAAATACAGAAAGATGTGGAATACAGGTTGCCATTCACCGTAAACAACCTGACAATTAACATTAATATGTGAGTAGAATTGTATCCTATTTTTTCATGTAATAGGACTTTAAAATCTTTTTATTATTTTGTTTCTTAGCTATTATTAGAAGTAAACTGTTTAAAAGTGAATTTATTCCCTTTCTAGTATTTATTTCCTTTTCTAGTAACTATAGTTTATTAAACTTACAATTTTGTGAAATAAAAAAATTTTAAAGACATCATTGTAATAGATATTGCTGTAAGAAACTGTAAAAGAGGAAATGTAATAAAAAGACGTAATCGTTTTTGTTGTTTTGCACTAAAGTCTAAGCTGGAGGTAGGCTGAAAGAGTAAGAATGATAATGACAAACACTCGAAGGGATCATGTGTGGAAAACCATTAGAGATATAGACACTTTTACATCAGAAGTAAGTGAAAATATTCTAGTTTTCGGCAACATATACTACGTCAACCAGAAAGTTCAAGACTGAATTTGATCTGCTAATTATTTTTAAAGAAAAAAAAAAATTAAAAGTTGAAAATGTAATCATGAGGTTATTAAGTTATAAAGAGGAAAGGTTGGACAAAGTGATTGCTGAAGTACTCATTTAGCCTTAAGTGCAGTTATTAGTCTTCAGCATGAAAGAATTAAGTTGTTACCTCAGATTGCCTCAGGTGGCTAGCAACTAGAGTGAGTGTTTGGGTGAGGTAAAAAGGCGCTTAACTTTAAGATAGGAACCACACTTGTTCATCGTTCTATCCTCATTGCCTAGCATGGTGCCTGCACATAGGAGGCCTTGTTAAATCCTAGTTGAACGAGTGGATTAAAGCATGACTATATAACAGTGACAACCATTATGCTGTGTTATCTTGATATATGGGAGTTTCTGAATCATCACAGCAGCCCTGCAAATTGGAACAAATTACAGACAAATAGGTAGTGAATAGTGTAGTGGGGAGAGAAACCCAGATTGGTTGGGGTCCAAAGGCCATTCATTGCCCTTTTTTTACCAAACTAGTTTAACGTCTTTAACCATATAAATGAAGTAGTTTTATCTCTCATCACATGCATTAGGTAGAGCTAGGTAGGAGAAGCCGACAAGGACCCAGTTTTCTTTTTGACAATGTTGCCAACAAATAGTTTTCTGAGCCAGAAGGGGAACAGAGTGGCAATTTAAAGGGACATACTTGTCTGAGTTTTAGAGATTTGGAAAACAGGGTTCCATGTCCAGTAAACTCTCATTTTTAAAGACTTTTTAAAAATTCTTTTAAACTTGTAGTAGTTCAAAAAAGGTTAAGATTTTTACTCTTTTTATTTTTTGTATTGAGAATTTACTGTTATTTACTTGAAACCATGTGATTGACCTCAAAGTTGGGAGAGATGTGTTAATTGAGACATTTAGAAGAGAGCCCTATAGAACCAAGGCATGATGACAGCTACACTGTTCCAGTCCTAGCGCTTCCCATTTTATCCACTTAACTCTTTAAAAAATTCAGTATATAATGAAATAATTCTTGGCAGTATTTCAAAAGTAGGAAAGCCATAAGAAAAGTATATGGCCAGAACCTGTGGTCCACTAAATAGCCAGACTGGGTTAAACTAGGGTTCACCTGATAAAAATGCCTGGTCTAATTTTAGCTGAGATTTTGGATAGCTTGGTATATTGTGTTTGAAAGCAATTAATTGGCATGGTGTGAAGAATAGTCTATAATTCACAGTATCCGTATTCCACATTAAGAAGGTTTTACTATACTGAATTACTTTATAGTCTTGTTGCCAAAGTGTATCTTTTTGTATACTTTCGATCAACTCAACAACCATAGTAGAGCACTAATTACTGAGTAATCCAAATGAAAGTATGAAAATTTTATTTGCTTTTAAGTAATTTTGTTTTAGGATTATGACTGTATAATATCACATTTGTTGTCTTTGTTTTTGTTTTTTAATCTGTTCTACCTTTACCAGATTGCTTCCTCCACAATTTCCTCAGGAAAAACCAGTGATCAGTGTTTATCCACCAATACGACATCACTTAGTGGATAAACAAGGAGTGTATGTTACCTCTCCATTAGTAAACAATGTATGTATATGATATAATTTATTTCAAAAATGTTCACTGTATTTAATAGATAATCCTGATTTGAAGGTTATTTGTTTTTCAGTGGTGAGGACCTGTTGATGTTAAGAACTTTGGTTCATAGTAGATCTTTTATAGTGGTTAGGAAGGGATAAAATTCAAATATGCCTTAAATTTCTTAGGATATATATATATATATATATATATATGTATATGATTGATTAATGTGAAGGACTGTAACTTAAATGTACTCAGTATTTACCTTTGAACCTTCAAATTATTGTCAATAGTGAAATGTGGAAATATTTCAGCTCCATTATTGACTAACTAAACTTTTAACCTCATTTATGGTATTGATTCTGTAAGAAAATATTGTAAGTTGTGGATTGCTGATATGTTCAATTGACATAATATCCTTTGCTTTTCATTTAATTCTTGACTTGCAAAAGTGGATTTAAGATTGAGTTTTACAGTTAAATTATCCTAATGAGACTTTATAATCTTTTTCTGAAGATGAATTTGATCACCATGTATTACTGTTACTTTTAGTTTACAATGCACTCAGATCTTGGGAAAATTATTCAGAGTCTGTTGGATGAGTTTTGGAAGAATCCTCCAGCTTTAGCTCCTGCTTCAACAGCTTTCCCATAGTAAGTATATTTATATCGAAAGAGTTTGTATATACATTTATTTACTTTTGATCTAAGTAATCAAAATATAGTTTAAAAATTCAAATAATGTTAAAAGGCAATCCTCTGCTTTCCACATCCCCACCTTCACACACAGATACATTCATACTTTTCAGAGGCAACTGTGTTTTTCTATTTTAAGCTGCTTCTCTAATATTTACCTTCATCTTTCTGAATAATATATACATACTGCTATCTCTTGATTCTTTCAGTTTAGATACTATCTATTGACTTCCTATTATGGATTGATGAGGATTTTACTTATCTTTCACAAACCTTCCTTTTCCCTCATCCTCTGAGAAATTTTTGATTTTTACTTAAACTCATGTTTGGTACTTTCATTACATTGACTCTCTAAATATTCCTTGCTGCTGAGCCTAGTACTTTATAATGATTATATTTCCCTGATGGTATAACTTTTTGCTTTTCTCTGGGGTTAATTACTTCGATTTTTCCATTGGTTTTATTTTCTTTGATCTTTTTAATTTTCCACATCTTTTAGCAGCTCTGAAAAATACCTTTCAAATCGTTTTTTCACGTCATCAAACCTGTCAGGTAATCTCTAGGCTCCGGTATTTTCTCTTTGCAGACATTGCTCCATTTTCCCCCTCCATTCTGAATTAGTTACTCCACAACTGCTATAAAGCTGTCATCCTGGGATTTCCCTTTCCCACTCTCCTGTGTTAGATTCTCCTTTTCCTGCATCCTGTTTTTTTCTTTCTCAGGCTATTTCCTAGTTTCTTGCATTACTGCCTCCCTGTAGCTTCCTGAGTAACGGCATGTTCCAGTTACTAAGGATGAATGACAAATTATCCTAAAACTTGTGGTTAAAATAATGACAACATTTATTTTCCTTGTGAATCTGCAGTTTGGTTAGGGACTAATAGAGAGAGCTTGTTTGTGCTCCACCTTTTGCATCAGCTGGCGTGGCTTAAAACAATGAACACACTGATTTTGCTCACTGATCTTCAGTTCAGGAAGGGTTCATCAGGGAGAACTCTTGTCTGCTCTACTCATCATCAGCGGGCTCTCATCAGAGGCCTTACCTGTGGAGGTCAACTAGAATACCTAGATGCAGCCTGGGCTTCCTCACATCATAACGGCTGGGCTCCTGGGGTGAACATCCTGAACGAGTTATGAGAAAGTCATATTCGCCTTCTCTGACATAGCTACTGAAGTCATGCCGTTTGTTCTGCTTCATTCTGCTTCTGCTTCATTCAGTTTGTTGAGGCAATCAAGAAGTCCTGATCAGATTCAAGGGGAAGAAAATAGGCTCTTCCTCTTTATGGTGGAGTGGCAAGGTTCTAGAAGAGTATATGGGACCGGAAATAGTGCTGTGGTCATTTTTGGAAAATACAGTATGCCACAAGATGCTTGGAAGAATAATTTTGAGACTTCTTTTTTTCTTTTTACTTGCAAATGTCTTTAATATACCCTCACACTTAAAAGTTGGTAGAGTTCAAATTCTATGTTGAAGTGGTTTTCCACTGCGAATTTTGAAGGCATTCCTCTGTTGTCTATATATAGGCTTCTGTTGCCAAGATGTCCAGTGCCATTTTGATTTCTGATCCTTTGTAACCTTTTTTTGTTTTTTTAATTTATTTAATTAATTTATTTATTTTTGGCTGTGTTGGGTCTTCATTGCTGCACGTGGGCTTTCTCTAGTTGCAGCAAGTGGGGGTTACTCTTCGTTGCAGTGCGCGGGTTTCTCATTGCAGTGGCTTCTCATGTTGCGGAGCACAGGCTCTAGGCTCATGGGCTCTAGAGTACAGGCTCAGTAGTTGTGGTGCACGGACTTAGTTGCTCCACGGCATGTGGGATCTTCCCGGACCAGGGCTTGAACCCGTGTCCCCTCTCTGCATTGGCAGGCAGATTCTTAACCACTGTGCCACAGGGAAGTCCCTGATCCTTTGTAACTTTTTATCTCAGATATTCTGAAATTGCATGATGATACAACTTCTTACAGTCTTTACTTCCTCTTCCTGTAATATCTCTTGGCTTAATTACCCAGTTCTTCTACTTAATTTCCAAGAACTTTTTCTTGTTCAGAAGTCAGGTGGCATCTTTAACACTGCCTGGAAATCTGCTTAGGCTAGATTATCCCATTCATTGGGTATATCAGCCCCAGCCATCATCTTTGCCCTCCTGTGTCTTTGTCCTGGAGTCATAAGCCTCGCTGATATTCTTTATCTAAAAACTGGATTTCCTATCTTCTGTCAGGAAAGAGTTAAATATATCTCATTCACCTTATTTGAAGATATAAGCCAACAACTGTGATACAGTACACATTGTTAAAAAGCAAGTTTGATACACTTCTTAGATTATTTTATAGGTTGTACCTGCTACTGAGATTAAAATAAAGCAGATTGGTTCAGAATTATTAAGACTTTATTTCAAGGATAGTACAAATATTCCCTCACATTGAACATATTCTTTCTAAATAACTTATGTTATATTTACATACCTGTTAATAATATACCTTTACATAAAAGTAAACCTTTAAGATAAAGGTGAGCCATACTTTGAAATAAACAAGCTTTTTAGAGAACTTCTTTAAACTTAATTTTTTCAATCATATATTCACTTGGCTCTAAAATTTTAAAACTATAAAAGGGTATGGGGCAAAAAGTCTCCTTCCACTTTTTCCCTTGCGGTTTACTTTTTCTTCTTATTGGTATCCAAACTTTTTCATTTGGGTGCATATGTATAGAATTCCTGAGATATTTTATGCATATACAAGGAAATATGTACACATAGTATTTTATTCCCTCTTTTTTCACACAAGTGGTAGCAAACTATTCCCTTGCCCTTTTTTTTCTTTTTTCCCTCACTAAATGGTATGGTTCAGAGAGCTTTCCATGTTGGTTGCTAAAGCACTTCCTCATTCTTCTTTATGACCACAAAGTACTTGTTTTATGGATATAGCATAACTTAACAAAACTCCTATTAATGGACATTTTTGTTGTTTCCAATCTTTCCTAAAAGGCCCATTCTTCTTTGCCCTCAGTGATGCAGTGAATAACATTAAAAATAATATTTTACCCAAGTGTAAGTTTATTTGTTAGATACATTCTCAAAGTGGTATACATATTTGTAATTTTGACTAATACTGCAGGATTGCCCTACAGAGTTAAGTTGTACCAATTTCTACTCCCGTACGCAATGCTTATTCCCTTTGCTGACATAGTAAATTATCAAAATGGATCTTTGCTAATTTATAAGCGGAAAATGTGTTAGTATAACTTTATTTGTATTTATCTTACAGTGAAGTTGACAATTTTTTCCTATGATTTAGAGATTTTTTTTTTCCTTTCCTTGAACCTGTGTATTCTATCCTATTCTCCATTTTGGTATTGGGTTGTTAGTCTTTTATTAATTTGGAGAAATTCTTTACATATTAGAGAAATTATCCATTTTCCTATGACATGTTTCAGATGTTTTCCCCCAATTTGTTATTTGTCTTTATTTATAATGGGCTTTGTCATGTAGAGGGGTTTTCTTTGTTGTTTTGTTGTGTTTTGTTTTTTATATCATGGGATTTATCATTATTTTCTCTTATGACTTTTGAATTTGGGATCACAGAAAGTCCTTTACCACCCCAAGTTTTTAATTTCCCAGTGATTTCTTTCAGTTCTTTTAAGATTTAAAAAAAAAATCCAAAAAACATTTTAAATTTGATACATTTGGTTTTTATTTTATTATAGGTATGAGGGCTTGGCTCCAATTTAATTTTTTCCAGATGTCCCAATGCTATTTATTGACCAATCTATCTTTTTTTTTACTAATTTGAGATTCTTTTTATTATATCTTAATTGCCATATATCTTTGTGATTTTTCTGGATTTTGTATTCAGTTCCATTGATCTACCTATCCATTGCCAGTGTTATGCTTTAAAAAAGTTTTGTGTTTTTTTTTTTAATTATTAAGGTTTTCTAATGTGTTTTGCTATATGGCAGGGTTAATCTCTCTTTACCCTCCTTTTTCAGGTACTTTTCTCTATATACTTATTTATTTTTCCATATTAGCTTTAGTATTATAATTTCAAAATCTGTGACAAATGTTTTCCTCCAACACAATTCCAATTTATGTTAACTTATGTCATTAAATATGACATTAAATTATGTCATGAAACAATAGCACTCCCATTTAAAAAAATTGTTTAAGCTTGATATATTTTGGAACATTTCAATACTCTGATACCCGTTTTTTTTTCCAACACCACCAAGTAATTCTCCAGTTCTCACCAGACACTGACTGTTTCCTACGAGTTTAACTTAATTCTGATGCTATCCACCGGGAGATGGTGTCAGATCCCACAGATTAAGGGCTCAGTCTCATAGGCTGCTCCATTTCACATACCAATTGAAAATGTATAGATTGTTACCTGTGCTATAAATCCCAGGTTCCCATGACCTCCACCTCAGGTTTGAGTAATTTGTTAAGTGGCTCATGGAACTCCAAAATAAATTTACTTATGTTTACTAGTTGATTATAAAGGATATTATAAAAGATACAGATGAATAGCCAGATGAAGAGGTACATAGGGCACGGCAAGGTCTAGGAGAGCCCCAAGCACAGGAGCTTTTGTCCCCATGAACTGCGGTGCACCACCCTCCTGCCATGTGGATGCATTCATCAACAAGAAGCTTGTCAAATGTTATTGTTCAAGGGTTTTTGTAGAGATTATTCAGCAGCCCCCCTCTTCCCTGAGATCAATGGGTGGGGCTGAAAGTTCCAACTTTCTGTCACTTGGTCTTTTTGGTGACCAACCCCATCCTCAGACTATATAGGGACTCAGCCTAAGTCACCTCATTAGCATAAACTCAGATGTTACAAATAACGAAAAAGGGTCCTATCATTTAAGAACTTACCAGGATTTTAGGAGCACTTTGCCTAGAACCTGGTCAAAGACAAAATATGTTTCTTATTATACCACAAATACAAAGTAAAGTATTTAGTATCCTATGTTTTAAAAAAGTCTTTTTATCTTTTATACAAGAGTGACTGACCCATTTAAACTTAACTATATTAATTTAAGTAGTGGTATTTAGATAATTCTCATCTGCATTTAGGCCTAAATTACACTGCTTATTTTAGAGCGTGGTTCTCTTTGAACTGCTCTAAGAGAAAAAAAATATTAAATGTAAAATATTATCTTTTTTAGGTGTGATTGACATGTAACGTGTACAACAGAATGATTCAATAGTAATTTATATTACAAAATGATCACCACAATAAGTCTAGTTAACACCCATCGCCATGCATAGTTACAGAATTTTTTCCTGTGATGAGAATGTTTAAGATTTACTCTTAGCAGCTTTTGGATATGCAATATAGTGTTATTAACCATAATGATGCTGTGCGTCACCTCCCCAGGACTTACTCATTTTACAACTGAAAGTCTGTACCTTTTGACCATGTTCACACATTTTGCCCACTGCTGCCCATCACCTGCCTCTGGCAAACACCAGTCTGTTTTCTGTATTTATGAGCTCAGTGTTTTTTGTTTTTCGTTTTTAAGTTCTACACATAAGTGAGAGCGTATGGTATTTGCCTTTCTCTGTCTGACATATTTCACATAGCATAATACCCTCAGGGTCCATCCATATTGTTTTGAATGGCAAGATTTTCTTTGTTTTTATGGCTGAATAATATTTCAGTGTATATATACACCACCTTTTCTTTATCTCATCATCTACTGATGGACCCTACGTTGTTTCCATCTCTTGTCTATTGTAAATAATGCTGCAGTGAACATAGGGGAGCAGACATCTTTTCGAGTCAGTGTCTTCATTTTCTTCGCATAAATACCCAGAAGTGGAATTGCTGGATCATGTGGTAGTTCTATTTTGAGGAGCCTCCATCCTGTTTTCCATAGTGGCTATACCAGTTTACATTTCCACCGGCGGTGTACAGCATTCACTTTTCTCCATAGCCTTACCAATGCTTGTTATTTCTTATCTTTTTGATAATAGTCATTCCAACAAGTTTGACAGTTAGTAATCTAATTATCAAAGAACTAGCATCTTTTCTTGTACCTGTTGGCCATCTGTATGTCTTCTTTGGAAAAATGTCTATTCAGATTCCCATTTTTAAATCAGATTATTTGTATTTTTGCTGTTGAGTTGTATGAGTTCTTTATATATTTTGGATATTAATACCTTGTCAGATATATGGTTTGCAAATATTTTCTCCCATTCCGTAGGTTGCCTTTTCATTTTGTTGATGGTTTCCTTTGCTGTGCAGAAGCTTTTTAGTTTGATGTAGTCCCATTTGTTTAGTTTTGTAAGTGAGGTATTAAAGTCCCCTATTTTTTTTTTTTTTTTTAATAAATGTATGTATGTATTTCTGGCTGCGCTGGGTCTTCGTTGCAGTGTGTGGGCTTCTCATTGCGGTGGCTTCTCCTGCGGAGCACGGGCTCTAGGCACGCAGGCTTCGGTAGTTGTGGCATGTGGGCTCAGTAGTTGTAGTAAGTGGGCTCTAGAACGCAGGCTCAGTAGTTGTGGCGCACAGGCTTAGTTGCTCCATGGCATGTGAGATCTTCCCGGATCAGGGATCGAACCCGTGTCCCCTGTACTGACAGGCAGATTCTTAATCACTGCACCACCAGGGAAGTCCCAAGTCCCCTATTCTCATTTTATTGCTCTCTATTTATCATTTTAGGTCTGTTTATATTTGCTTTATATATTTAGGTGCTTGTATCTTGGGTGCATAAATATTTATAATTGTTATATCCTCTTGTTGGATTGACCCCTTCACCATCATGTAACGCCCTTCTTTGTCTCTTATTACAGTCTTTGTTTTAAAGTCTGTTTTGTCTGATATAAGTATAGCTACCCCAGCTTTCTTTTGGTTTCTATTTGCATGTAATATCAGCATAAAGAAGTCCCTTTAACATTTCTTGTAAGGTCGGTTTAGTGGTGATAACTCCTTTAGCTTTTGCTTGTCTGGAAAACTCTACCTCTGCTTCAATTCTGAATGAGAACTTTGCTATGTATTCTTGAAAGTGTTTTTCTTTTAGTACTCTAAATATGTCATTCCTCTGCCTTCTGGCCTGCAAAGTTTCAGCTGAAAAATCTGCTGGTAGTTTTATGGGGGTTCCCTTGTACCTAACAAGTTGTTTTTCTGTTGCTGCTTTTAAGATCCTTGCCTTGTCTTTAACTTTTGACATTTTAATTAAAATGCGTCTCGGTTCACCTTGTTTGGGACTTCCTGGCTTTCCTGGGTCTGGTTGCCTGTTTCCTTCCCTAGATTAGAGAAGTTTCCAGCCATTATGTCTTCAGATAAGTTTTCTGCCCCTTTCTCTGTCTCTTCTCCTTCTGGTAGCCCTATAATACAAACCGTAAGTCCCTTAAGCTATCTTCACTTTTTTTCCTTTTTTTTCTCTGCTCTGATTATGTGAGTTCCACTGCCCTGTCTTGAGTTCACCGATCATTTCTTCTGGCCGATGACTGTGACATCCTTTGTTTACTGATATGGCAGGAAATATTCCATTTCTCACTCTGCCTCATCCAGTCTGCTGTTGAATCCCTCTAGAATATTTTTCAGTTCAGTTGTTGTATTCTCCAGCTTTGATTCTTTCTTGTATTTTCTTTCTCTTTGTTGAGGTTCTTTCTGTGTTCAGGGAGCATCTTTATGACCTTTACTTTGAACTCTTTATCAGGTAAATTATGTATCTTCATTTCATTAAGGCTTTTTTCCTGAGGTTTTATCCTGTATTTTATTTGGAACGTATTTCTTTGTTTCTTCTTTTTGCTTGACTCTGTGTAAGATAAAACAGTCTCCTCTCCCAGTTTTGAGGACGGGACTAGGAGATGAACCTTATCATTCAACCCTACCCTGGCTCTTGACTGTCTCTCAAGCCTTTGTGATTGTCCAAGCAACCTATTATTTTTTTAATAGCTCCCAGGAATTAAGGATGTGTCAAGACCTGTCATCGCCCCACAGGGGAGGATAGCCATACCTAGATTTAGGCTGATTGGAAGCAAGACCCTCAGGCAGCAGCTTTTAATGTATGCAAATATATACAGTTCTGTGGGACCACAAGCTTATTAAGTCCTGCTGGCCACCTGAGCCAGATGATGAGAATGAAAACATGGTGTCCATTGGCCTCTGTTCCCTGAAGGCGCCTCCGTAGGCCTTCACATACATGGGTTCCAAGCCTGAAGCCCACCCCTCAGACTGAAGCTTCAGGATAAGCAAATAGGCCTGTTTCACATTAAGACTGTGGGTGTGTTTAAGTCTGCTATCTGCAGTGCCCTGGTGTGGTAGCCTGCCAAGAACTGTCTACAACTGTTACAGTCTCGTGGGACCCAGGAATGTCAGCCCCCCTGGCCGCCAGAGCCAGGTAAGTAAGGGGCATTCCTGGTTGGCAGCCGCAAAAACCAGAGCACCAAATACAAAACCGGGACCCCAGACACATGTAAGATCTCCCCTCCAAGACATGCTGGCGTTCTGGAACATGCAGAGGGAGAGCACAAAGATAGTAGAGCCCTCCCTCTGGAGTCTATGGAAGGATTACATTCAGTCCTTGGAGTTGTGTTTAATTAGAAGCCTGCCCCTCAGGCTATAGCTATGATAATAAGCTAATAGGCCTCTTTCAACAGAAAGACTGAGCTCCTGTTGTCCCATGCTGTTCCCCTGGGGGGGTGGCTGATTAAGAACTTCTTCTCCATTTCTGTGAGTGTGAGCCCCGCTGGCTGTCAGATTCAGACAGCGTTGTGGTGTCCTCTGGTTGCCGCTGCGAAAACAAGGGCATAAGCTTCGTTCTCTAAGATAGTGGTGAGCTGGAGTGAGGCAGGGCGCGAGTGCGGCGAGGGCGTCCACTGGCCTCCATTCCCTGAGAGCACCTCCATGGGTGCCTAGATGGCCAAGCCCCTGGACGAGCACGTAGGCCTCTTTCACAGGAAGACGGGGGGTTGCTTCTGTCTGCTGTCTATGCAGTGTCCTGGGGGGTCATAATCTACCAACAACTGGCTCTCTGACTGTTACAATCCTACGGGACCCAGGAATCTTAGCCGGCCTGGCATCCAGAGTCAAGCAATCAAGGGATATTCCCTGGGCAGCAGCTGCAGAAACCAGAGCACCAGATGCATGTAGGAGCTCCCTCTGGGTGATACTGGGTCTCTGGAGCACAGCAGATGGGAAACAAGATGTCACCCACCAGCCACCATCCCCAGAAAGCGTCCCAGCGGACCCCTAGATGTGTGTTAAGTTAGATGCCTGCCGCTGCCTCGAGCGGATGCTTTAAGATTGGCAAATGAGCCTCTTTCACGTTAAGTCAGGTCCTCTTCTGCATTTGGCCCTGAGGCAGGGGAGTCCAAGAGTACGAGCCCTGTAAGAATTGTTTCTTAGTTCGCTGTAGCCTTGTGAGTCTTGGGGACATGAGCTCTTTTGGTCTTCAGAGTTAGATGTTTTGGGGGCTTTTCTCTCAGGTTCAAACTCAACCCTTAACTCCCCAGGGAAAAGCTCTGGGTTTTGAGTTTTCTCCAGCTTGTGGGTTGTCCTGCTGAGGGTGGGGTTTATGGTGAGATTGTGTCTCAGCCTCTCCTACCAGCTTAGATGTCATTTTCTTCTTGTTTGCCCAACGTGTAGGAGCCGCTCAGCTAGTTTTTAGGGTTTTTTTCAGAGGAAATTGTTCCCTATGTAGCTGTTGATTCAGTATTTCTGTGGGAGAAGGTGAATTCAGGATCTCCCTATGTCACCATCTTGATCCAGAACCCAATATTTATTACCTTGCAAAAATAAATTATTTTCTGATTATATCTTGAGCACATACTGCTGTGCCGCTTTTCTAATAGATACATAGTTTTTATACGCATCTTTTTTATGTTTTAACATTTTTAGCAGCTCATCTATACATTTAATTTTTCTTTGAAATTTTCCGGAAAAGCAGTCTTGACTTGCAGTCAGATTTTGCCAGATATAATGAAAGCTATGAATTTATTCAAGCTACGCTTGAATAAATTTCCTGGACTTAAATGTTCTCCATTTCTTCTATGAAGATACTCATTGATGCCAGCAGAAAGGCCATATTTGAGTTTTGAGCATTCTATTCACTTCCAGTGTGACCAGTTGAATTGTATATTTTCTAAAACATTTTTCTTTTTCATGGAAAGAAACGAAAATTTTCTCTTGAGGGGTGTTCATATTTTATCAATTTATATGATATCTGATTCACTTATATAATTATAATAACTAATGGCACCTGCCATCTGTACTGCATAACTACTGTTTTTTAGAACAATTTAGGAATACTTTTACAAACTTACCTAAAATCTAACCTCATGTTTTTCTCTCTTTCTCTTTAGCCTGTACAGTAAAGCGGGTGGGACGCCTCCTTGTGCTTCTCCGGGTTTTCCATTTCTTCCTCCGTATCCCCCACAAGAAGCTTCCAGGACTGTCGGTTCTTTATCTGTTGCTGACACTGTTTCTTCTTCAGCGACAAGTCATACAGCAGCCAAACCTGCTGCTCCTTCGTTTGGTGTCCTTTCAAATCTGCCATTGCCTGTTCCCACAACAGACACTGCAGCACCGGTTGGTATCAGATATCTGTAGTTTGTACCCTTGAAATATTCAGTCAACAAACATTATATCCCTCCAGTGTGCCAGCCACCATGGCACAAAAGATAAAAAGATTAAATCACATTTTCAACTTAAGTAACAATGTCAAAGAGGTAACCAGCAAATAATTAAATGATTGTAAGTAGAAGAGGTAGTCTAGAGCTACGGCAAAGACACAGTTACGGGAATAGTCAGTGCTCCCAGGGACCATCGTAGAGCTAGAAAGATACCTTTATAGAAGATGCAATTCTTTTTCTTAAACCACTTTATCCTTGGTGCCTCAAAGCATGCCTGATGCGTATAGTAGGTGCTCATTCAAAATGAGGCAGATGAATGAATGAATTCACACTTGAGGCCAAATTCTGATAGATGGTAATGAATTTGCCAGGATGATAAGGGGTCACATAAGGCAATACTGTGAAGAGGCAACAGCATTGACAAAGATTTGGGAGCATAAACCAGATGGCATCTTTGTGAAGCTGCCTGATATAGAGCCCTCTGGTTGTCATATAGGACAGGCAAAGATATGAGAAGGATGGTATAGGAGAAGCATGTATCAGATTATGGAGGGTCTGCTCTAGCATACTGAGGACTTTTAATCCAGTGTCTCATTGGTGTAAAAAATTGTGTGTTCTTAAATTAAGCTGGTATCTGCTGCCATGTGGGATGTTACCGAGGGAGAGACTGTGCATTAAACATATTAAAGGGATTTAAAAACCTTCATTTTTAACCCTTAGTGAATATCACCCATAGTAATACTCAAATATTAAAAAATTATCATAATCAACTTTACTAATTTCAGTGTTTGTAATTTAGAATATAGACCCAAGTGGACTTCGTTTTTCCAAAACCTTTCATCATTGTATTAATGAATATTATGAACAAATTATAATTAGTAGTATAAATAAAATTACAAGAGAACTTTTCATGGGTCCTTGATTTTAAAATGTCATCTGTATTCAAACAATGTATACTCTATTCCTTACCTACCCTACTCTCTCATGGAACTTAGGTAACTATTCAGATTTTTGCCAATTTACTAATTTCTCTATACTTAATGCCTTACACTTGAGACAAACATTCATATACATCAATGAAACCCACAGATAATTCTCCACATTTGTCACAGATACACTTAGGAGATTTATTTTACAACCATATACTTGTCCAAGAGCTAAACACAGGTACTCACGTGATCCCCATCAAAAAAAAAAAAAAAAAAGTAACCCTATATGTATAAAGATACACTGAAAAAAACAATGAAGAAAGAAGGGGAGGGTAAGGAAAATGTGAAGTGCAAAGATTAAGTGTGATAATGAAACAGTTATGGGACGCAGTACATTAAAAATTACTTTTATAACCAAATAGGAGCAGTCAAAAAGATGGCTGAAATTTAACACCATTTCAAACTCTCTTTAGATAAGCCAAAATGGTTTTGGTTACAAGATGCCTGATATCCCTGATGTATTTCCAGAACTCTCAGAACTAAGGTAAAAAAACTAGGAGAGTAACATTGGTGTTTGTTGTCTATTTAATTTGTAAATAGAAACCACATCATCATTTTCATATCCATATTAAGTTAAAAAACATTTTTAAATCATCACTCTTCCTGTATTGTGGGTGTCTTAGTGGGAAAGTTCTATGAATCAGTCGTCTGTCTTGTAGGTTATATTTATTGAGTTACTGGTCTGTGAGAAATCCTACAGTTAAAAAAAGTTTAGCTTTATTTGATCCAGTGTTTTACAGTCACTTGTAGGAAGTGGTGATGTGTTCTTCTCTGCTAATAATTAATGAAGTTTACCCGCAGCACGTACACGTTAAAGCAGTCATACGCGGAGTAATGCTTGCAGCAACCCGTGAAGTAGGGACTGTTATTGTTGCCGTGTTGTAGAGTATTCTCCTCCTCCTTTCCTTTCTTCCTTCCCTTTAAAAACATTATTATGAAAACGTCAAAAATACAAAAAGGTGAACCTCTTTGCCACCTTCTTCCAGCTTTTTTCAGGAAGTATGGGTATAGGTCAGGATTATTTTAAACCAAATCCCAAATATTATGTTATTTTTACCTATACGTTCTTCACTAAATTTCTCCACCAGGTAAAGACTTTTTCTTTGCCATAATCCCAATCCACGTCATCATACCTCACAATATGGATGCTAATTCTTCAATTCTTTGATATTATCTTACTTCCCCAGGGTCTTAATAATTAAATCTTTTGGTTGGTAGTTTATTTGAATCAGGGTTCAAAATAAGATCTACCTATTGAAAAAAAAAAAAAAGATCTACCTATTGCATTTGAATACTGTTATCTTTTATAGTTCTTTTAATCATGAACCATTTCTCCCACGTTTATTAATATGTATGTACATATGTGTACATATACATACACACATATGCGTGCATACATATACATACAAATATATATACATACACATATAAATACATATAGAGTAAATTATACACATATTATTAAATATTTATGTAAGAAACTGGTTATTTGTCCTATAGAATTTCCCATACCCTGTTGTTGCCTGATTGCATCTTTGTGGTTCCATTGAGGGTGTTCCTCTATTTCTCATATTTCCTTCTACTGGTGGCTAGATAGAGAGTTTTGATTAGATGTAGGTTCAATTTTTTTATCAAATCATTACATTGTACACCTTAAACTTACACAATGTCTCAAGAAAGCTGGGGGAAAAAATTTAGGTTTAATTCTTTTGGCAAGAATATTTACATCATAGTGCATATTTCCTATTACATCACATACGGCAGCAATGATGTCTGGTTGCCTTATTTTTAGTGACATTAGGATTGAAACAGGTTGAAACACTTGAAATCACTGACTATGCATTATTTCATTAAGGATTGCAAATGTGATTTTCTACTGCCAGAATTAGCCTCTTCATAGAAGAGGAAAGTTTAGTTATATTGAAATATACTTCATACAGAAAGACAAGATATATGCTTGATTTTTTTCCTCTTAATTTATTAATTTTCAGAATAATGAGTTGATGCATAAGCTAGCTGCAAAAGTTCTGATAGGCGAGGTGTTTTTTGTTTTTTTATAGTTGTTTTTGAGTTATTATAAACTCATAAATTAAAAAAGAAATTTGTGTTTCAGTCCATTCAAACATTATTCTTTTTGCTGCTTAAACAGTTCTATCTTTAGTCAATAGGAAACTCTGGCAAAACAAAGATGTCATGGGCTCAACGTGAACATTTTTTTTCCCTGACCTGAAGCCAGCCATTTCTCTGAAAGGCACTTGTTCTTTTTCAAAATAACAATACCAATAAAATAACAATATCAATAGTGATTATGAAAGCAGGATAAGTTTTTATTTGTTTTGTTTTTTACACTTCTTTTGTCTTTAGGATATAGCACACCAGAGATGTACAGCCAAATACTATTTTTTAAAGTCTTTTCAGTAAAATTTCTCTGGCTGATTATATAACTTAGAAAAGAAAACCAGGTTCATTTATTTCCATTTGCTTTGAATTTTAGACTGCTTTTTCTGTTTTAATTTTGTTTTTTAATTATATAATGCATTTATATGGATCTATATGTAGTCAAAACTGAAAGTTAGGTTCAGAAAGGTTTCCCTCCCTCCCTATCCCACCCATCCAGTTCCCTCTTTCACTCTCTGGATATGATTTTTGTTCTGGGATTAGCCTTCCACGATTGCTTTTTAAAAACATTTTTATGACTATATGTACACAGACACATATACATGTATCATTTATTGGGACAGCCACATACCTATTAGGTAAATAGGCTCAGAGGTTAAAATTAGTAGGTTATTAGGGCTGTTCATAAACCCTCGTCTTCATAGTCCTGTAGTAACTTGACACTGTACTGTATTTAGAGTACTTTTTGTTCTATTGTGATTGATGTTTTATTTGCTTTTAAGGTTATAATTTGCCTTCTTCTGTGTCTATATAAAAATATATGTCAAAAATTATTTAGAACTCTCAGCTGAATGAAACTGAAAAATGGTGAATATTTATCATGAAAAAAACTAGATGACTGATATTCATTAACATATTTTTTCTGTTGTGTTTCTAGTGTATCACAACTTACAGATATGAATGATCAAGAGGAGTTATTACTAGAACAGTTTCTGACTTTGCCTCAACTAAAACAAATTATTACTGACAAGGATGACTTAATGAAAAGTATTGAGGAGCTAGCAAGTATGTCTTTCCTTACTTATTAAATTTCCTAAGAAAAATGTGATCTTTACCTAGCAATAAACTAGAAATTTATCTTACAGGAAAAAATCTCCTTTTGGAGCCCAGCTTGGAAGCCAAAAGGCAAACTGTTTTAGATAAGGTGAGTTAGTTATCATTTTGAAATCCATACAATTTTAAAATAGAATTAAATAGCATTTTAATTTTCTCTTTTAGTATGAATTACTTACACAAATGAAATCAACTTTTGAAAAGAAGATGCAAAGGCAGCATGAACTTAGCGAGGTAAGATTGTTTAGCTCTTTTCTTTTACCATAAGAATTTTTAATCTTAATGTGCATGTGCCACATTCTTAAATTCATTATTACTAGAAAGCATTTATTAGGTATCTGAGTTTATCTTATCTGTTTATAAGTCATGATAAACAGCTCTAAGTTATGCAGATGAACAGCTGTCAGTTATAAGCCATTGTAAATCATTTGTGCTCATGCAAGAGCATTTGGTTCCAAAATAGAAAAATATAAAATGCCCCATAAAGAACTCTTCTGGGAGAGTTATTATAAAGGCAGTTTAACTGTTCTAATAAAAGCTACCAACAAAAATTTTAATTTTAGACTACTTGTAAGCCTATATACAAGTATCTCAAATGAAAAGTTAGCAAATTGAAAAATATAATATATAAAAAGTATAAAGTATAATTCACCACAAATAATAGATTTTATGCTAGAAATATGTGAAAATCAAAAACTTTATAAAATTCAACCCATGTTCCTGAAAAAACAAATCTTTAAAAATAAAAAGGGCAAAAATCATTTAAAAAATTAAAATAAATGAAAGAGAAGAGGATATAATCTTTATATCTCATGTCAATAACCCAATCATAATATTCTGTTTCCTTTAAAATCAGGAATTCTAGAAGGTAAAGCCAATTTAGTAAAACATAAAGTAGAAATAAGACAACAGCAAAAAAAATGATGGTAAAGGTGAATATAAATTTATAATAGATTTCAGATGATCATTCTTTAGAATAAAATAATAGTAGCTGACATTGTACAATTGTTGTATCTTTTGCATTGCACTAAGCTATTTACATATATTGCCCATTATTCCACCCAAAACTCTATGAGGTAGATGTTGTTACCGTTTTTCCATTTTGCAGATGAGGAAACTGAGGCACATGGATATTAAATAACATCCCTGAGGTTATGTAGATAGAAAGTGTCAGAGTCAGGAGTCACATGTAAGCAGTCCTCTCTCATTCTTAACTGGAAAATCTGACAGAGTCAACTAAAATACCTTTAGATGCTTATTAAAGCTTAGTAGATGCTGAAGAAGCTTTTCACAATAATCAGCATCATTCCTTAGACAAACTCTTAGTAAACTAAGATAAAATTAATTCCTTAATTTAATAAGGAAACCAACAGCAAACATCACACCTAATGACTCAACATTTCCAGGATCCCTTTAATGTTAGGAATGAGACAGTGATGCCCCAGTATCACCGCTATTTAACATTGCTTGGGAGGTTCTGGCCACTGTAAGAAGACAAGAAAAGGAAAAGAGGTATAATGTAGAAGAAAAGATGAAACGGTTGTTAACCAAAACCAAACAAGTAAAAATCCTAGCAAATTGAGAAGGTTTTCCTCTAGATATCTAGCAACTACCAGTGCAAAATGAAGTAGAAGAAAAAAACTCATTTACAATATAAACAAAACTGTAAAAAATTTAGAACTGAACCCAATGAAGTAAGTTAGGAAACTTTACTGAATGACACAAAAGAAGACTTGAAGAAATAGAGTAACAGAATATTCATGGACTGAAAGATACAGTATTATAAAGATTTCATTCTTCCCAAAATAACTTAAAAATCTTCTATACTTCCAATCAAAATCCCAAGAGTATTTTTTTTTTAATTTAAACAGATTTATTCTAAAGTTCTTCTGAAAAACTAAACAGGTTAAAGTAGTCAAGAAGAGCTTGAGCAAAAAGAAACCCTTTCCCAGTATCAAAATACACTATAAAAGCTCTTTATTTAAAACAGTAGAGTAGCCTTGTAGGAAGCGAAAAATAGTTCTATGGAACAGATTCTGCAGTTCAGAAACAGACATATATATGAGTAATTGGTTAGAAAAAAATGAGAATTTAATAAAGGCAGTCCATTTAGAAAAAAGTTAGATCCCTATATCATAGCATACACAGAAAGATACTCTAGATAGAGTAAGTATTTAGGTGGAAACCATAAAATTATGAGAGACAACTATCTGCTAGAGTTTTTTTTTTTAGGATTATGATGGGAAAATCCTTTCTAAGCATTATGACAGTAGGCAGAAGCATAAAATAAAAAACTGACGATTTAAGCTATATATAAATTTAAACTTTGTATACATTGAAGATCATAAAATCAAAAGTGAAGTAAAGGGGACAAATATTTGTAGCAGATATAACAAATATTAATGCCAATGGTCCATAAAGAAACCTTACATACAGGCAAAGGGAAGAACAGGAAACTCACAAAAGGAGAAATATGAAGGTCCAATAAACATTCTGATATAGCAATTATTCTGACTTCTTGAAATGTTTAAAAAAATCCTTGATTCCTAGGATTGTCTCTATAGATGTGCTCACTCAGAACCTCTGAAGATGATGACTCTTCTATACTCTAAAGTATGGAAACCACTTCACTAGACTGTTGGTGCCATTAGTGCAGGAACCTGTCCTGTTTTTTTCCCCCTGTATACCCAATACATTGGTCCAGTGCTTGGCACATGGTAGGTACTCAATAAATATTTAATGAGTAAGTAAATGGAAACATTTGAAAAGATGCTCAACCTTACACTAATAAGCAAAATTACATTATCTGTGTGAGCGAGACTTGTAAAGATAGATAACCAGTGTAGGTAAAGGTGATTAAAAATGGTGTATTTCTATATATCCCTGTATGTGATATATCACAATGAGATACCATCTCACACCCACTAGGATGACTATTAATAAAAACAGGTTTAGTTCCGACATTTAGATCTTTGATCCATTTTGAGTTAAATTTTGTGTATGAGGTAAGGTAAGGGTGCAACTTAATTCTGAACGTGGATATCCAGTTTTCCTAGCAATAGTTATCCAAGACTGTCCTTTCCTGATTGAAGGGTCTCGGCACACTTTTGAAAATATTTGGCCATATGTATGAGTGTTTGTTATTTCATTGATCTATATGTCTCTTCTGATTGCCAGTACCATACTGTTTTGATTACTGTAGCTTTATAGTAAGTTTTGAAATCAGGAAGTATGAATCCTCCAACTTTGTTCTTCTTTTTCAAGATCGTTTTGACTATTTGGGGGTCTCTTGAGATTCTCTATGAATTTTAGGGTGGATTTTTCTATTTCTGCAAAAAATGCTGTTGACATTTTGATAGGGATTACATAGACTCTGGAGATCACTTTGGGTAGTATTGTCTTAACAGTATTAAGTTTTCTGATCCATGAACACAGGGTGTCTTTCTACTTATTTATGTCTTCTTTAATTTCTTTCAGCAGTGTTTTGTAGCTTTCAGTGTACAAGTCCTTCACCTCTTTGGTTAAATTTAATTCCATCACCTTTTCCATATTCTGTTCATTAGAAGCAAGTCACTAGGTCCAGACCATACTCAAGGGGAGGGGATTATACAAGTGCAGGAATACCAGGAGAGGAGGATCATTGGGGATCATCTTAGAGGGTGCCTACCACAATGATCTGATTCCTAAATTCCCAAGAGAGGACAGTGATCTGCCCAGTTTCTCTCACTTAATAGTTTGCAGGCAATGGATTCGTTTCTATTGTGTTAGGTAGCCATCTCATATCCAAAAGGTGAGGACTTAGATGGGACCACATTTCCTCAAAAAGAGGCTATGTAAGGCACATAATGAATTGCTTCTCCCTACCTCTACCTCTACTCCATTTTCCTTCCCTCTAAGGAGTTTTTCTGAGCATTAGAAACTAATATACTTGATTTCCTTTTTCAGAGCTGTAGTGCGAGTGCCCTACAGGCGAGATTGAAAGTAGCTGCACATGAAGCTGAGGAAGACTCTGATAATATTGCAGAAGATTTCTTGGAGGGAAAAACTGATATAGATGATTTTCTCAGTAGCTTCATGGAAAAGAGAACAGTATGTAATACTCTTCAGTTGAGGACAAGTGACAGCATAATATCAAATAACTTATGTATATTCATGAGTAAAAAAAACCTTAGCACATTACTGAGCTGGAGTTTGAGTGCCGTGAGAGGAAACTGAAGAGCCTCTATTGAGAACGATAGCAACATCCTGCTATCACTTTAAACCTGCTTGTTGTGAGTACACAAGCAGGTAAATCACATAATGGTTCTGTTTCAGAAATGATAGTATCTGTATCGTTCTGTAGTAAAGCTAGTAAATTAGCTTAAGTCTAGTCTTAATACTTGTAATATACTCCTGAATAACCTGTTTCACAAGTTGTTTAAAAAGAGAATAACCGGGGCTTCCCTGGGGGCGCAGTGGTTGAGAATCTGCCTGCCAGTGCAGGGGACGTGGGTTCGAGCCCTGGTCTGGGAAGATCCCACATGCCATGGAGCAATTCGGCCCGTGAGCCACAACTACTGAGCCTGCGCGTCTGGAGCCTGTGCTCAGCAATGAGAGGCCGCGATAGTGAGAGGCCCGCGCACCGCGATGAAGAGTGGCCCCCGCTTGCCACACTAGAGAAAGCCCTCGCACAGAAACGAAGACCCAACACAGCCATACATACATACATACATAAAAAGAATGTAAGCAGGCAAGAATAGCATTAAAAAAATAAAAAATAAAAAAAGAGAATAACCTATATAGTGTGTTTGTTTGTTTGGCTGTGCCGCACGGCTTGCAGGATCTTAGTTCACTGACCAGGGTTTGAACCCAGGCCACCACTGTGAAAGTGCCGAGTCCTAACAACTGCACCACCAGGGAATTCCCTATACAGATTTTTAAAATTTTTTTATTTTTAATATTACTGAGAACATTCTGGGGATAATTTCTGTTCTAGTATTTCCATTATATTTAAAGAAAAAATTTTTAAGTCTGCTTAGCAGTATCTTGTCCTTTGATAGAGTCCTAAATATTTACCTAATTTCTCTGAAACATCACAGTTTAAAAATAACCTTTTGTTAATAAACGTTATGAAACAGATGTGCCATATATAATATGAACTGTTAAGGAAAGTGTGGCAGATTTTATTATCCCCGTTTTCCATGAGAAAATTTGAAGTACAGGGACATTAATGACTATGGTTATAGCATTAGTGAAGCATCGATTTTGGGTCCATTTTTCTTCGGTAGTATATAACTGTATCTTGAAGTTTTTTTTGTTATTGTTTTATTTATTTTTAGCTGCGTTGGGTCTTCGTTGCTGTGCAGAGGCTTTCTCTAGTTGTGGCGAGCGGGGCTACTCTTTGTTGTGGAGCACAGGCTCTAGGCACGCAGGCTTCAGTAGTTGTGGGTCACGGGCTCTAGAGCGCAGGCTCAGTAGTTGTGGTTCACGGGCTTAGTTGCTTGGCGGCACATGGGATCTTCCTGGACCAGGGCTCAAGCCCGTGTCCCCTGCATTGGGAGGCGGATTCTTAACCACTGTGCCACCAGGGAAGCCCTGAAGTTTTTATTTGTTAAGCTTCCTGGGTAACAACAGTAGGATTTATTTTCATATTTTTAAAACACAGATATTTGAAATTATATAATCAGAGAACTGGTATAAAGGATCAGAGTGTGTTTTACATTCTGGAAGTTTAGAAAGATTATCTTCCAAACAAAATTAAAATTTTTTTCTTTTTGATTCTTAAATTCTGCTCTACCTTAGACATCCACAATTTAAATAATGTCAACAACTTAAAAGATTCTTACTTAGAATTCTGTCAAATTTAGCTAGTAGCAGGAAGATTATTGGAGAAGTGACTGGTATTTTAAATAATTTGTCTTCTAGATTTGCCACTGTAGAAGAGCCAAGGAAGAGAAACTTCAACAAGTGATAGCAATGCACAGCCAATTTCATGCTCCACTATAGGTAAATTGTATTCTAGAAGGTTTGAGTCTTAAGGCTATTGCATGGCTATTTTTAATGAAGTGTTCTTACCAGTGTTTGTTCAGCCAGCTTTAAGCATAATACTGTCGTTATAGCTATTGTGCTATATAACATGTAGAATACTTTATATTAAGCATAATGTTTTATACCTAAGCATATAACCAGTAGAAATTGTTTGCATATTTTCTCAGTATGATATTGGCTTAAATGAATTTTTTTTCAGTATTTGATAGCTACTTATATAGAGTTTAAGCTGTAATTAGTTCCTTTCTCTCAGCTGGTGTGGGGAGTATACCATATTACTTAGTTGATACATTTCTCAGTAGTCTCTTTTGTCATTTCTTCCTTTAAAATGAATTTCCGCTCTCTCTCTTTTCCATCTCACATCAGGATTATTCCAGTAACTTTATGACCAGTCCTCTGACTTGAGGGTTTCTCCTTCCTGCTCAGCACTGATAGAATGATCTTCCTAAAATACCACTCTGTGATAACATTTCTCTGCTCCAGGACCTGCAATGAACCCCTAGGGATGAGAAATGCCAAATTTCTCTCTCTGGTTTTAAGCCTTCTGTAATCTGGCTTCTATTTTAGATCATCCATTTTAATTTTCCATTTTCCCCTTATGTTCTCTCATGTCAGGTTCTTTTTTCTACCACCGTGTCTTTGTTCATTCTCTCACCTGATCTCAGGACACTCTTCTGTTTTCCTCTCCACCTATCTTGTTTTAGGAATGATCTGGTGGCAAAGACTAGCTCCCACCTCAACAACTTTAAAAGCTCCTGTTACTGGATAACGCAGGGAAACAGAGCCAAAATGCAGAAGAGTACACCTTAGTCACCTGGGAGTGACAACACGACACGCGGCCATCAGTAACCAAAGCCGCTCCTCCTTCTCAGACCCTTCCCAAGGCCGCTTGTTTCTCATTTCTGCCTCTCGCTCCCATGTGCTTTCTCGCTGGCTCCTCAGAGAGCTTTCTTTGCTGCACCTCACGTCATTCAACCAGTGCCACCCACAGGCCTGATCATATCCTGACAGTCCAAACAGCCAGTGGAGACTGACAAGGGTCTCACCACCAATTCAGGGAAGGAGACTGGCCCGGCATAGACAGTGTCCATCCTGACCTCAGCAGTTTGACCTAGAGATTGGTGTCATGTGTTCATCTGCCCGCTCTGCTGGGCTAAAGGAGTAGACTTTGAGAAGGGAGCATGGGAGGTTCCCTTAAACGGGATCAGGCGACAGGGAGGGAAGTGACAGGCATTTCTCAACCCCCGTTCAACCTCATCTGCCCCTTTTCTCAATCTAGTTGTCCTTAACATCAGTAGCAACATTGAATTGTTTTATTTTACAAATCAGGCTGTTAATCCCTGAGGGTAAGGGTTGATTTTTAATATCAAGTTTGCATTTCTCAAGGTTGAGAAGTAAGTGGGCACTGAGTAATCGCTTATTGACCTGAGCATGCTAGCATCCTTTCCCTACCTCTTCTCCCTCACAGTCAGATTATCTTCTTACAGGTAAATCTTAGTTTATCATCTTAAATTAAATCTTAGGTTTTGATTTTCTTTTCTTTTCAGATTTTCCTGAAAACATGAACTGCCAAGAGAGGAATGGGACACAAAACTAAGCACATTTATATTTATGATTTGCAAATTGGCATTTCATTACAGTGGCTGAATTCATAGATACACTATATAGATTGTATACAGAACTGAGACTGATTTTGTACAGATTAGAATGATTGCTATGATCTTTGCTTTGAGAAATTTTTCTGCACTATTTGCACTAAAAATGTTTATTTGTTGTTGATAAATCCTATCATATTTAAGTTCCACTGCTGTTCCTCTCTTACTATTGATTAAATACCTATGCATGTAATTTTAGCTAGCTTCAATATTTTATAAAATTACTTCATTTAAATTTGTAATTTTACTTTGAAACTGCCTCATTGCTTTATCAAGAATGGTTTCAATTTTTTCCTCTCAACCTTTTTTGAAAAATTACCATTTCAACTGTAGAAAAACTGTTATTCTTCCTGTTTCTTTCTGTATGATAAAACTTTCAAAAATAATTTGTTTTTAAATATTCACAGTGTCAGGAAACACCAAACCTGCCAATGTGCTATCTCAAGGAAGTAACTTTTAATTCATACAATAAATCAAAAGAGTAAACCAGCGGTTTTTACCTATTGTTGTTTTATTTTTAAAATTAAAGTTGCACTTAAGAGGCAATACAGGTAAATAAATATTTTACCTAATAGAAAAAACTGCGTTTCATTTAAACTAGTCCAACATAAACTTTAATACTAACTTTTTTTTTTTTTTTTAGCCACACTGCACGGCTTGCAGGATCTTAGTTTCCCAATCAGGGATTGAACCCGCATCCTCAGCAGTGAAAGCGCGGAGTCCTAACCACTGGACCACCAGGGGATTGCCTCATGCTAACTTTGTAAATATAAGTATATGCTGGGTTTGTGGTTAGATAAGGATATGCTCTCTAAGTTCCTCATACTGAAGTTTAAAACAATATTTTTGTTAATAAATAGTAAATTTAAATACAAAAAAGTCAGTGAATTTTTCTGACCTTTACTGTGTTAGCTTTTCATAACAAAAGCTTTAATAATAAATAAAATTAATATTAATTTTTAGGCAGTCTAGTTTTTAATTAATTTAATTGGATTTTTGCTTTAACTTGTACTGTGTTAAACAGTTTGCTTTTATACTACATTACAGAATAAATATATTTTATGGGTAGCTGTGAAAGCTAATTAAGTAGAAAATCTTGAACTAGATATCTGAGGCTTGGTAAAGTAGTATCCAAATCATAAAACAACCTAATGACAATTTTTATTTAAACTTCATCACAGTATGATTGCCATTCCAAACACCAGCATACAGTACCGTTTTTTTCTTTTCTTTTTTCTTCTTTCTATACACGTTTTTAGCAATAGAACTTTAGGAAAAACAAAATTATTTTCTTAGACTTGAATAATACTTAATACTTAGTCTATGTGTGTGGAAGGGCAGGTATTCACACGGACTATAAAGATATAATTTGGGTAAAGAAATTAACTTTTTTTAATCACCTGTCTTCCTGGTACTGTGCTAAGGGCATGCCATTTAATCTTCAAAATGACCAGACGAGGAAGGTATTATTATTCCGGATGTGTAGATGAGATAACTGAGGTAAGTGTCTCAAATTTGTGGCAGAGTCTTCTGGGTATTCAGGAACCTTTCCTTACTGTAGTGGTCACAGAAGCTTCAGCTTTCCCAGCAGTCACCACAATGGAGGACACGGTAGTCCCAATCTTCTGCAAACAATCAGGAAGCTTTCTGAGAAACCAGGCAGAGCCCAGAACAAGAGGCCAGCAGACCACAGCCATTAATTCATTCGATCTACTAATTTTATTAAGCCCCTACTAAGAATGAGGCACTGTGGAAATACTATACAATGATGACTCAGACATGGTCTAGGTGTTTAGGTACTTATCCCCCTTTTCCTCCACTGGAAAAAAAAAAAAGTCATTTTCTTATATACTAGATCTCTTCTACATAATCACATAAGTAATTCATCTCAATGTTTTTTATTCTTTAAACTTGAACTATCCCAGTTTCATTCTGTACCAGTTAACATACCTTGGTTTCTCCTTTTAAAATTAATTTTTTAGATAACCTCCTTACAACCCAGTCATTAATAAGAGGAGTCTGATCATCATTACGTACATTTAACCGACAAATCAGTTCAGATAATAGGTCATATAAGTCATCCAGGATGGACAATAGTCTGCATTTGAATATGTATGAATTTTGGTTCTGTTACTACAATAAAAATTTTAGTGACTTTTCTATAATTTTATGGCTATATTATTTTCTTCTTAAAATTGGCTACATTGGAGAAACAGTGCCAGAGGAAGAAAAAAAAGCCTGACAAAGCAGAGATTCTGATTTTACTTTAACACATAATAGAAAACTAGATGGAAGTCACAATAGTAGAGAAAAGCTTAGGAGTTATTAGATTATTCAGAGTAGGGGTTTGTCATGGGTAGAAATTTAAAGGCTAACATCTCAAAAATAGAAGAAAGTTTTCTAAATAAATGTGATACATGCTAAACATAATGTTTCAAAGTTGGAAGATTTTCTAGGAATAATTCTAGACTAGGAAATTTATATTGAAATAGAGATTGACAGGTAAGTGATCATAATTCATATGTGCTTAAATTGAAGGACAGCTCAGATTCATTTTTAGGGAAAGAAAGTAAACATGTACTCTTAAAGAATAAAAACCTATGCCAGGGTTTCCCTTCTCTTCACCTTCCTTTATTCTAAAAAAGGTCCTTTGTTGATTGCTGAGTCATAATCAAAATGCTTACCTACTTCATATTATTAAATTTTCCAGAAAATCACTTGAGCTCTAAATATTACTAGTTGGGAAGTAATCTGTCTTGAGTCAGTTTTACATTGGTTTAAACCAACTGCTCTAAATAAAACTTCCTTGATTGATGTTTGATTTAAAATGAGAATGTACTGTTAGAGATTTTAGCCTTGTTGGATTGGCCATGCTCTTTTAAGGCTCTGTCCAGCACAATAAAGTTTTAATAAGCAATAAAGGTAACCTTTTTTTAATAAATTTCAGTGTTAGGTTAACTTATAAGTAGACTAAATGAATATATGCTTAAATTATGTTTTGTAAAATATTTGGTGTGGGGCTGAAAAAAAGTTTTGTGTCTGATGTGGAAGACATCACATTAAAGAACTAAATTTTAAAATATCAAAGATTTATAGTATTTGCTTTTCAAAATAAATGCATAGTTCTGTTTGGTATAGTTACTGTGTCATTTTTTAAAAATTTGTTATTTATTTTTGTAGATGTATACTGCCAAATGGAAGAAATTAAAGTCTCATCCTCAACATGAGGCAAAGAAGTTTCTAAGAGTTGATAATCAACTACAAGAGTGGGATGAAGTGAGTTATGTTATAAAAATGCAAAAGCCATTACAACTTATCCTAAGTATCATTAACAAGGTATTCCCTGCTACAGAAAGTTTGTACCTTTTGACCACCTTTCTCCAATTCCCCAACCCCACCTCCACCTCAGGTTAACCACAAATCTGATCTCTTTTTCTCTAACTTTGGTTTGTTCATTTGTTTGTTTTAGATTACACATATAAGTGAAATCATACAGTATTTGTTTTTCTCTGACTTACATCACTTAGCATAATGCCCTCAAGGTCCATTCATATTGTCACAAAAGGCAGAATTTCCTCATTTTTTATGTCTGAATACTATTCCATGGTGTGTGTGCTTCTTTATTCATTCATCTGCTGGTGGACAGTTAGGTTGTTTCCATGTCTTGGCTATTTTAAATAATGCTGCTATGAACATGAAGGGGTACCGATTACCTTTTCGAATTAGTGTTTTCATTTCCTTTGTATTCCCACAAGTAGAATTTCTGGATCATATGGTAGTTTTATTTTTAATTTTTTGAGGGTCCTCCATACTGTTTTCCATAGTAGCTGTACCAGTTTATGATCCCATTAACAGTACACAAGAGTTCTCTTAAATTCACATTATCACCAGCATTTCGTATTGCTTGTCTTTTTGATGTTGGCCATCCTACCATATGTGAGGTGATACCTCATTATGGTTTGGTTTTGGTTTGCATTTCCCTAATGACCAGTGATGCTGGGCATCTTTCCATATACCGGTTGACCCTTTTATATATCTTCTTTGAGAAAAATGTCTACTCAAGTCTTTTACCCATTTTTTAATTGGAATGTTTTTTCGTTTTTCTTTTTGCTGTAGAATTGTATGAGTTCTTTATATAGTTTGAATATTAACCGTTTGTCAGATATATGGTTTGCAAATATGTTTTTCCATTCCATAGGTTGTCTTTTCACTTTGTCAATTGTTCTTTGGCTGTGCAGAAGCTTTTTAGTGTGATGTAGTTCTACTTACTTATTTTTTATTTTGTTGCTTGTGCTTTAGATGTCATATCCAAAAATCACTGCCAGGACACATGCCAGTGAGCCTTTTTTCTGTTTTCTTCTAGGAGTTTCATGGTTTCAGGTTGTACATTTAAGTCTTAATCATTTTGAGTTCATTTTGGGGAGTGGTATAAGACAGTGGTCGTTTTCATTCTTTTACATATGACTATCCAATTTTTGCAGCACCATTTATGGAAGAGACCATCTTTTCTCCACTGAGTATTCTTGGTTCCCTTGTCACATATTAGTTGACCATATATGCTTGGGTTCATTTCTGGGCTCATAATTGTGTTCCACTGATCTATTTGTTTTTATACCAGTACCATACTGTTTTGATTACTATAGCTTTATAGGATAGCTTGAAATCGGGACGTGTGATGCCTCCCGCTTTGTTCTCCTTTCTCAGTATTGCTTTGGTTATTCCGTGTCTTTTGTGGTTCCATATAAATTTTAGGATTGTTTTTACTACTTTAAAAAATGCCACTTGGAATCTTGATGGGAATTGCACTGAATATATAAATGGCTTTTGGTAGTATGATCATTTTAACAATATTCTTCCAATCCAAGAACACAGGATGTCTTTCCATTTATTTATGTCCTCTTCAATTTCTTTCATCAGTGTCTTGCAGTTTTCAGAGTAGAGATGTTTCACCTCCTTGGTTAGGTTTATTCCTACGTATTTTATTGTTTTGGATGCTGTTGTAAATGGGATCATTTTATTTCTTTTTTAGATAATTTCATTGTTAGTTTATAGAAATGCCATTGGCTTTTTATGTTACTTTTGTATCCTACAACTTTACTGAATTTGTTGATTAGATCTAACAGATTTTTTTCGTGGAGTCTTTAGAATTTTCTATGTATAAAAACATGTCATCTACATATAGAGACAGTTTTACTTCATCCTTTCCCATTCTGATACCTTTTGTTTCTTTTCCTTCTACTTTGGTCTACTTTGTGGTCTTTGTTGAGTAGAAGTGGTCAGAGTGGGCACCCTTATCTTGTTCCTGATCTTAGTGGAAAAGCTTTCAGCCTTTCAACAGTCAGTATGATATTAGCTGTGGGCTTATCCCTTTTGGCCTTTATTATGTTGAAGTACATCCCTTGTATACCTAATTTGTTGAGAGTTTTTATCATGAATGAATATTGAACTTTGTCAAATGCTTTTTCTGCATCTAATCAGATGATGTTTTTTTCCTTCATTTGATTAATATGATTTATCACATTGATTTGTGTATGTTGAACTATCCTTGCATGCCAGGTATAAATCCCAGTTGATCATGGTGAATGATCCTTTTAATGTGCTGCTGATTTCAGTTTGCTAGTACTTTATTGCAAATTTTTACATCTCTATTCATCAGGGATATTGGTCTGTAGTTTCCTTTCTTGGTAATGTTCTTTTGCAGCTTTGCTATCAGGGTGATGCTGGCCTCATAAAATGAGTTTTGGGAGTGTTCCCTCCTCTTCTATTTTTTGGGAAAGACTGGCATTAATTTTTCCTAAGATGTTTTGTGAAATTCACCAGTTGAAGCCCTCTGGTCCTGGGCTTTTCCTCCGTGAGAGATTTTTGATTACTAATTCGATCTCTTTACTAGTAATTGGTCTATTCAGACTTTCTATTTTGTCCTCATTCACTCTTGATAGTATGTTTCTAAGAATTTTGCATTTCTTCTAGGGTTTCCAGTTTGTTGGCATATAGTTTTTCATAGTAGCCTCTTACAATTCTTTATTTCAGTGCTATCAGTTGTAATGTCTCCTTTTTCATTTACAATTTTGTTGATTTGGGTCCTTTCTTTTTTCCTTGGTTTACCTTTTAAAAGAACCAACTCTTAGTTTGGTTAATCTTTTCTGTTGTTTTCCTGTTCTCTATTTCATTTATTTCTGCTCTAATCTTTGCTATTTCCTTCTGCTAACTTTAGGCTCAGCTCTTCTTTTTCTAGTTCCCTAAGGCGTAGAGTTAGGATGTTTATATGGGATCTTTCTTGCTTCTTAATGTAGACATTTATTGCTGTGAACTTCCCTCTTAGAATTGCTTTTGATGCATCCCATAAGTTTTGTTGTGTTTCCATTTTCGTTTGTCTCAAGATACTCTTTATATCCCCTTTAATTTCTTCTTTGATCTATTGGTTGTTCAGGAGAGTTTTAATTCCATATGTTTGTGACTTTTCCAGTTTTCCTCTTGTTATTGATTTCTAGTTTCATACCATTGTGGTCAGAGAAGATACGTGGTATGACTTCAGTTTTCTTGAATTTACTGGCTTGTTCTGTGGCCTAACATATGGTGTATCCTAGAAAATGTTCATGTGCACTTGAGAAGAATGTATATTCTGCTGTTGATGAACAGAATGTTCTGTATATGTCTGTTGTTAGTACATTTGGTATATAGTGTAGTTCAAATTTGCTGTTTCCTTATTGATTCTCTTCCTGGACGATCTATCCATTGTCTAGAGTGGGGTGTTAAAGTCCCCAACTATTATTTTATTGCTTTTATTTCTCCTTTTAGCTCTGCTAGTTTTTGCTTTATGTACTTAGGTGGTCTATTTTTGGGCAAGGCATCTGTTTGAGCACTGAGGGGGAGGGGAGGGGAGGGTCATTGGCTGAGATAGCTGGGTAGGACTACTGGCTTGGTTCCCCACCCACCCAAGTGAGGCTGTAAGATGGGCTTCATGGTTGCCTGGATTCTGTGATGTTACTAGACAGTTGAGACTGGATACTATACTCAGCATTAGGTGGGGCTTTGAAATTAGCTTCCCTGCCCTGGTGGTGCAGCAGGATGGGACACAAGGCCTGCACAGCTCATTGTTTGGGGACCTGAATCAGGCAGGGGTGTGCACTGAAGGTGCAGGCCACCAGTCTTGCTCTGCAGACAGGGCAAGTCACAGGCTGTGCTCTCTGTTCAACTGCCACTGTAAACAGGGCTGTTGGATAGGTTATGCACTTTCCCGTGTGTTCTGGTAAAGCTCCCTGGTCAGGCGGGCTGATGTGTGTTTTCAGCAATAAGTGAGGCTACAGATGAGTTTCCCTGCTCAGGCACCGTGGGAGAAGCTGCTCGAAGGTCACTAACGCTGTTTGTTCGTGGTCTCAAGTCAACCTGTGCCCCAGGTTCCCTGGCCAAACAGGGCCACTGGCTTTGCTCTCAGGGCAGTCAGCTCTGCCCACCCACTTCTCAGCTCAAGCGCTGCTGGGGTACGCAGCTTCCAGGTGTTCTCGCCACCCCTCCCTATCAGGTGGGGCTGGGGCCACGCTCTGCAGTGGGTGGGGCTCTCTGTCTCCTGCCTGGGGAGGACTGAGAAGGCCCATTCAGGCAGCTCCCAAATCTTCCTGAACAGGCTTTCTGGTCAGTAGGGGCCGGGAGCCACAGTCTGCGGCAGTGGCGCCGTGGCTCAGCTCTTCTTCTGCCTGGGCGTGGGCAGACTGGACTCCAGGGCCAGCAGCACGTCCCCTCGGGAGCCCGAGCTAGGCAAACCTGCGCCCTGTTGCATTCTCTGGTCAGACTGCACCACTGACCAACCGGACCCTGTCGATGAACGGGCTGCTGGCTGAGACAGCTTTGTGGGCTCTGCAGGCAGAACGTCGATCAAACAATACTAACCAGTCACACGGTTCCTAAGGTAACAAATGACTGACAGAACTTCACGTGGTAAACGGACATGAAAACCAAATTCTCTAGTTCTTACGTGCCATCTTCTCTCATTGAAATGGTACCCTGTGACTTTATACAGTCATACTTCAGGGATCAGGCTGGTGGTTGACCCACGCTGTCCTGGTGATGTAGTCTCTGGAGTAGTAATCAAAGGTTGTTATTCAAAAAGTTAATATGATCCAAATTCATATTTAAGAACCAGAGAGTAAATGTTTCTACTTTATTAGGTGGTACACTGGTGTTAGAGAAGAGTGTGTTGTAAGTCTTAGCGTTTTTTAAATAAGGAGCAATATGAAATTCCAGGAAAAGGCAACGCAGTTATTATAACGATTTAAAATATATTACCTAAGGAAAAGTTAAAGTGAATAAACCTGAAAGATAAGCTTAAGCACAGTTACAAAGCTCATCAGTTACAGAAATATGTCTATTAAACATAATGTGTTCCATTATTAGAAATACTGATAACAGAGTCAGGAAGGAAGGTAACATAAAATATTTTAGGAAACAAAATATGCATCTGGAAGTGAAATAAGGGGGAAGACTGAAGTGATCAGTGTGAAGGAAAGAGGGCGGGGCACTTTCTGACCAGCTGCAGGCTATCAAGGAAGATTTGAACTGATAACCTCAGGTGATGGTAGAGGTCACTGCTCTGTAGTGAATAAAACTTCTTCCACAGTCTAGAATGATTTTCAGAATAGGGAATCATTTTCCTTATACTTGTTTGATAAAAGACATGGCTACTTCCTGTTCTTCAACACCTGAAGGAACTACAAGCTGGGCTTTTTTCTTTTCACTGCTACATTTTATAATTCTCAAGGACCTGTATCATTTGCTGGGCTACTCTGTCTTTGAGATTGCACTGTTGCCTTATTTCTGGAGCGTGTCTGTGTGCGTCCTTTACTTGGGAGCCCCACGGGGGACCTTCAGGCTGTGAGAAACACGGCCTCGTCGGAATCGCGGTCCTTGCCACTGTCCTCACCCGGCACACACTCGCCCCCGCTGGGGGAGCGGCAGCTCAGATCTTCTACCCCGGACTCTTGATCACTGTTGGCTGACAGATCTGGGTCTGAGCTTTTCAAATTGTCCTGGGTTAGAATCAAAGCAGAATCTTCATCGCCCTGTGAAGGGCTCCTGGATGGAAATGATTTCATATTCCCGCTGTAATCCTGGGGAGTGTTGGCTGTGCTGTTGTCTGAGGTAGAAAACCCTGAGTGTTTGCTGGGTTCACTTTGCTTACTCTTCACTTGAGTGCGATTTAACTGGACTTTCTGAATTCTTTCCAGCCTCTAAAAAAGAAACAACAATTTCAGGGAACGATCATAAATCATGTATCTTTTTTGTATATGCATGCCTAAAAGGATTCGTTACCTTCCAGCTGGGTATAATGTTAAGAACATGGGATTTAGACGGACTTGGGTTGAAAACTAGACTTCATGACTTTGGACAGAATAATTAGATTCTGTGAGGCTTGCTTTCCTCATCTCTAATGTAAGGATGGCACTGCCTTAGCACAGGTTTTCTATAAAATGCAGAAAACGTAGCATGGGTAGAGTACCTGGCATCCTTCTTTCTGTACCTGTCTGGTTTTACATAATGATTTTCATCCTGTGAACTCAAAATACATTTTTTTTAAATTAGGAGTGAGGTGTTCATTATCTAATTTTTTAAATTAAGATATAAGTAGCTCACCCTCTTAAAGTGTACAATTCAGTGGTTTTTAGTATATTCACAAGGGTACACAACCATTCACTACCATCTAGTTCCCTAATATTTTCATCATCCCCGAAGCAAACCAAGGAAGTGAGCCAAGCCAGATGTCTGCAACGTATTACGTGCCTAGGTAAGTGCTCACCTGGTGGGGGCTGTGTTTCTTGTTACCCACCGGCTAAACATGTGAAATGGCTCTGTTGCTACATTTCACACAGCCCGAGTCATGAGAGGCTTTCGCAGAGCAGTGATCGTCACAAAATAAGGTTAACAAGAGCAAGTGTGTCTTACTTCTTCTAGGGCCTCGAGTTCTTCCTCCAGCTGCTGAGTTTCCTCCTTCACAGCCATAAGGTAATCTGTGACCGACTGTCGGGGCTGCAGCCCCTTTTCAAAGCGGTTATACATTCCACTCCAAAACCTAGAGAGGACAGCAGCACTTCGTGAAACACCAGGTCACAATCTGTACATCCACATCCTCAGGTCTTCTAAGGAATCTTTCAAACCACAGTCCCACCGTCCTGATAATAACCAAATGCAAAGCACAGGCTCAGAAAAGCCACTTACTTAAGGCGATAATTTCATGTTGATGTTTTCATTTTCTTGAATCAGTAGACTTCTTTTGGGGAGAATAAATTCATGAAGAGTCTACTTGTATAGATGGTACTGAATTAGTAGGCACATAACATATTTTTCTAAAATAGACTGAAGGTAGTACATGTTACCATTTTCTTTCTTTTTTCGGCTTAAGAAAATGGCTGTTAGTTTGGAAGTCAATTTGAAAAATGAGTGTTTCTATTAACATGCAGGATCTTTCAGCCACAAAGGGAGTCCTTTAAATTGGAGGGTTTTCGCTTGTTTTTATCACAACCACCAAAAATTTACATTTGCAATAAATCCTCCCTTTTTTATCCTACACAGTAAAGCATACTGGAATGCAAATGAGAATACAGGTGCACTTTGCTTTACTGTGCTTTGTGGAGATGGCGTTTTTTACAAATTGGAGGTTTGTGGCAACCTTGTGTCAAGCAAGTCTATCAGCACAATTTCTCTAACAGTATTTGCTCATTGTGTGTCTCTGTGTCACATCTGGGTAATTCTCAGAATATTTCAAGACTTTTCATTATTATTTTGTTTGCTATGGTGATCAGTGATCTTTGATGTTACTACTACTACTCACTGAAGGCTCAGATGATGGTTAGCATTTTTTAGCAATAAAGTGTTTTTAAGTTAAGGTATATAACATGGTTACATTGTTTTTTAGACGTAATGCTGTTGCACACTTAATAGACTACAGTACAGTGTAAACATAACTTTTATATGCACTGGGAAACTAAAAAATTGATGTGACTCGTTATTGCGATATTCACTCTCTCGCAGTGGTCGGAAACCAAAGCCACAGTATTTCTGAAGGTAAGCTGTGTCATGATCACAACCTAAACCTGTGATTCCACATTTAACTTCTAAGGTCCTCCCTCCCTCCCTTTTAAATAGACTGGAACTTACATTTTTAGGATATCATTGCTACAAAACATTGACTTCTAAAGAGAATTCCACATTTAGGGGGAAAAAGAGAGGGAGAGGAGACTGGCAAAAATGCCAGATGAGATATTTAAGCATCTTCCTTCAGTGTGTTTGCATTCAAAAAAGCTTTGAAGCTCATACACTTCAACTTCCAAATGGTAAACAGTGCCAGAATCTAAGTTCCTAACCATACTTGTTAAGATCCTAGAGGTTTACCTACTTGTACATGAAGTTGCATGGCGTCGTGGGGAGATGGAGGGTTCCCTGGGTCTGACTGGGATCATCTCTAAATAGAGGGTTCAGGTAGTCCCCCCGATTCTTCCACAGGTGAGCCCATAGAGAGTATGTTCTTTCTTGAATTCTGTTATAAAGAAAATAAGCCTGAATACAGCTTATCTTCATTCTTACAAACAGCAGGCATGTAATAGTAAAGCTGGAAAGGGATCAAAAACTGTTATCTGAACATCAGGTGTCCCTGTTCCCTAGCAGGGACATTTGCAATCTGTGTCTTCATGGTACAGCAGGAGAGCTCTGTAACAGTCTCGATTCCGCTGCTCTCCGTACTGGCCTCAGCAAGATGCTTAATCCCTCTGAGTGTAAAATAAAACCACAAGAATCTTTTTGGAATTTTTCCCCAAATAGTCATTGGATTTTTATTATTTGCCAGGTACTATTTAAATGCTTCACACATTTTCTCTCATATAATCCTCACTGAATTCCTATGACATTTGTCCCTTTTGCTAATCTAGTCCAACAAATCACAAAACTATCTAGGAAAACAGGTGAGCTCCAAGGATGTACTCTGCTACTTTTAAATCATTATGATTTATTGGAATTAAAGTTCCTTGGAGAAAACATAAACTAGTACCTACTGGAAAAAGTCATTTTCTTTCCATTCAGGCACTATAAAACTAGTAAGAGTCTATTTTATTTGAACTGATCATTTCCAAAATTAAATCCGATACTATATATACCACACTTAAAATCATTTTATAAAAATTTCAAAAATGTTCTTTCATTTGCAGTTCTTAAGTCACTTTGTGTTAAGTTTTTGACTTTATAAGAAGTCCACATTTCATCTACTTTTTCCCTCTCAATAAAAGCAATCCAGTTTTAATCTGAATATAAGAGAATGACCTGAGTTTCTAATTTACTTTCCCAGTTATACAGTAGTCCACCTTTATCCATGGGATATATGTTCCAAGACCCCCAGTGGATGCCTGAAACTGTGGACAGTACTGAACCCTGTGTATTCCTATACGTACATACCTATGATAAAGTTTCATTTATAAATTAGGCATAATAAGAATATCCAAAATGCCAGCATCACTACTCTTGAACTTTGGGGCCATTATTAAGTAAAATAGGGGTTACTTGAACACAAGCATTGTGTTAACCTCGACAGTCAATCAGATAACCGAGACAGCTACGAAGTAAGTAACAGGCGGTCCCGGGCAGGATGGAGAGGGGCGGCACAAGATTTCATGTGCTACTCAGAATGGCCCACAATTTAAAACTTATGAATCGTTTTTTTTCTGGAATTTTCCATTTAATATTTTCGGACCACAGTTGACCTTGGATAACTGAAATTATGGAAATCGAAACCATGGATAAGGGGGGCTACTGTACTTGCAATTCTTATTACAGTATATCCGCCAAAGATGTCTAACTCTTTCCTTTTAAATGCAAAAATCGCTTTCTCTGACTCCAAGAAGCTTCCTTTCCATTATCAGTACGTGAAGTCTACCTACCTGTCTGTGGACGTTAGGCAGGAACTGGGCAAAATGGACTTGTACCTATCTTTGTCAGCTGATGGTATTAAACTGTTAAAGTGATGTCAGGAAAAAGAAAATAACTTTACCCTGTCAGTATAGATGTGTGGCTAAAACAGTCTTCAGAACTGTGAAAGGCCATCTGAAATTCTCAGTCACAAACTCTTTCGATAAAAATTAAACAGTGACACACTTACTTGAGTTCTTGTCTCTCCTTCTGGCTGTTACATAGGAAGTTTCCAAACTGGCAGGAATAGATGTGGTGTTGAATATGAATCAAAAACCTCTCATTAAACTCAAAGGCACAGGGGAATTGTTCCATTAACTGCCAGACGCACTCAATGAACTGGTCAATAACTGGAGAGATTTCTCTGGGATCACCATCTAGGTTGCCATATCTGTAAAACAAAGTGTGAGAGACATTACGGCAAGGTTTTTGGGGGTTTCATTTTTTGTTTGTTTTTTTAACTCGAAAGCTATAAATGCAAAAACAATCATAGAAGCAACCCTAGTTCCTAAACAGATCTTACCTTATACACCTGGAATGCAGAAGAAGTGGAAAAACATAACTTTTAAAATTCTAATGTCAAGAGAAACTTTGTAGTGAAGGTCTGGGCAGAGAAGGGACATGTTGACATTATAATTACAAAAGAAAAGTGTTAGTGCTAGAGATAGAATTCAAGGAGTCTTTCCATGGAGAGAGCAACCTTTCATTCAAACGTGCTAAGTACATCAGAACTTCTGAAATAAATCTTCCACTTTAATCTCTCATATCATTGTTCTCAAGAGTACATCAGGAATCTCCTCCCTCATGTTTGTATTGATTTTTAAACGAAGACTGCCTCGTCCTTTACACTATTATGTGAATTTTAGAAAGAATCCAAAAGGGTGATTTGGGTGCCATCAAATACAGAATAACAATATAGAACCTCACCTTCTCAGACACGGATAATCAACTTGAGGAATAGGAATGAGCAAGGATCGGTTTAGTAGTTTTTTCCAGAGTGGAAACATTAGAAACTGCCTGGAAACCTCTCAAAAGGTTTAGTCCCACTCACCTTTGGTCACTTTAAAAAAGGGTTGCCCAATATGTTCTTTCCTCACAGGACACATGTTTATCAGCCATTTCTATATTCTTTCTGCCACAGATCCTCTACCTCAGAGATCCTAAGTGCCTAGCAGACAGTCGGTGGAACCCCCAAAACTGAAAATAACAATTGATCTTAAGGTTACTTAATTGTTTGGGGGCTTTAATTTTCTCATTTGTAAAATCGAATCACTGTGCTTTCCAGGAAAGATAATTAATTATAAAAACAGAATTCCAGAAAACCACATAATAAATGCTCAACTAATGCTAAATGCAAAAACTTAACAAAAATAAATATGGGCAGCTCCATAAATTCAGAATTTAATTTAGGAAAACATTCAATCAAAAATGTATATCAAAATCTCTAAATTATTATCAGCATGCTGCCTAAATTTAAATTTTACCTCTAAAAGACGAGACCATACCAGCTACAACACGTAACATTCAGGGATTAGAGACACCAGAACACCAGTCAGACGTTACCATCCACACTAATCAAATGAGGCCAGTAGCTTCTGTTTATTGAAAGCCCAGTAGATGGGCCAGTAGGCAAGGAGCTGGGCTATTCACATATACGGTTTTAAACGCCTTGCTATAACCCCGTGGATTAGGGAGGGTCTCCCCTTTAAACAGATGGGCGGCGAACGCTCAGAGAGGACAGATGCCCAAGTCCACATAGTAAATGCCACAGCCTGGATTTGAGGCTGGATCTGTTGGGCTCAAAGCCTGGGCCGCTGTCCTACATTAGCTCTCCAGAGACGCTTGGGACACAAATGCTGCAGGATAAGCCCAATTTAACTCCCCTTGTGGAAGATCAAAGAGAAACTGTTCCACAGGCATTTCACAACGTGCAGCTTAAAATGAATGTCTGCACTTCAATAATGGAATAATTTAGTAAATCAAATGTGTGTGGAAGGAAGGGAGAGTCCATCCTTTCTAGGTCGATTAATGAACAAGCTTCTGTCTCTTCTGGAAGAACTTAACATTAGTTAGTTCTGCTCAGTAAATACCAACTGTTCTCGAGTTAGAACTTCTTTATCTGTGATACAACATATTCAACAGAATTTTAACTTCCTGAGACGATACGCAAGGAAACTCTGAAAACAAGGCTATTTTCCCCCACTCCATTGAGAACTTCAGAAACATTATTTTTTTTATCCTAAACATTCACTACAACAGATTTTAAAATATTTCTTACCTGTGATTAAACTTATGACCAAAGGAAATCCAGTCCTTTTCAATTAATACCTACACAAGATAGAATATGAATATCATGGAGAGAAGCAAATGAAGGAAAATAAGAGACCAGCACCAATAATTCTGAAGGATTCTGAATTCAAAGGTTCTTGGAGCAGAAGTCACTCTCCTCCGTAACCTGCAAATGAACGAGCACTCACTATCCACCGCTATAGAGATGCATGTCAGAAGGCAAAGTTGAAAGCCTTCCACAGGAAAAATAAGAGTGGACACATGAAAATGTAATGCCACCACCCACAGAGTGCTTTCAATGTGCACTGTTCATACTGCTTCATGTATGATCTCATTTCATTGTGGGGTAGGTATTATCACTCTCATTTTAGAGAGGGGGAAACTGAAGGAGAGGTTAAATACTCACCGAAGATCACGCTACTGGGAAGTAGTTGATGCCACCTTGTAACCGAGTTCCAGAAGCCACCACAGCCCATCTAGCCCAGCTCTCAACCGACAGGCAATGCTGCTTGTCAATATAATAGCAAATACTAACCGTTTTACAAGAAACAATTAGGGATGCTTTCCAGTGATCTTTAGTGTACTTTAGAAGAATTCTAGAATGATGAGGGTCTGGAACATATGAGAAGTTTCAGCCCTGCTTTGGAGTTAGGGGTAACATGAGTTTTTATACTCTCAAATTGTCTGGATTTAAAAAAAAAAAAAACTTTTTAATCAAATACTATAGGATAGTACCATCAATATCACCAATGCTCTAAAACAGCCAGAGCTTTTCCCTTAAAAAAAGTAAGGGCTGGTTGAAGTTTGGCCTTGACAACTCCTAAGTTTAATGGGCAGGAATCAAAAAGAGCCCATGGTGGTGAAGGAGAGAGGCTCCCGCTGGTGTGCAACTCAGCCTCCCCACTCTCCAGACATAAATGAAGGACTCCAGCCCCTAACCTCAGTCCAGGGGAGGGGTCTGAAGCAGGAATGTCACTCTGAAGTCTCAGCGCTGTCACAGGTGATAGGAAGTCCTCTGACACATTCAACACAAAAGGAAAGAAAAAGCCCAAGAGTGGACACCTGCCACTTCTCTCTTGTCCCCAGAGTGTCAGCTGATAATACTCGATAAAGGAGACCTAGCAGTAGAGCTACCCCATCTGGCTTCCGGGCTCAGCATCTACCCCAAGCATGGATTCAGGATCCTCTGAAGCACTTTCTACCAAATCATGGTTCAAGAGGCAGGAACCAGGTAATCTCCCAGCCGCTAGAAAGTCCCTGCGGTCATTTTAAGATTTTGGTTCTGGCTTAGCCAAAGCTTCACCCTTCCAGGCAACTAACACAAATATTCTGCAGTTGGAAGCAACATGTCAAGTTTTGATGCACATCTGAGAGGTGCAAAATCTAGGAGAGGATGTACCCATAATTTCAAAGAATGCAGAAACATTGTAAAGTTTTCAATATTCTCATCCAGAGTTGTGAAGGACAATTTAAAATATAAAAGCAGTACGTGAAAACACTTTTTCCTATAGAAAGTTTTTTCTCCAAATACTTTTTCTGGAGAGTGTTTTCTGTTTTATAGTCATGTTACCTCAAACTTGAAAATATATATCAAACTTGAAATATATTAATACAAATGATGTATAAAACTATTTTACAAACTGCTAAATAGATATTTTATATTTGCCCCCAAATTCACCTTTAATAGCATTGATTTGAATTGGTTCCAAAATCCCAGAAATTCACCTTCTTATTCCAAGCCTATTTCACCTTTTCCCCTTTAATTAATCATGCTGATCTACCAAGAGAAAAATAATGTTGATGAGGAGGGGAAAAAGTTGCCAACAGTTGTGAGAAGAGAGGTCCACTCTGTCCAGGAGCTGTGTGCGTGGGACAGTGGCCAAGCGGCCACACTCACCATGAAGCCCTTCAGAGTCCGGTAGTGAGGGTCCAGCAGGAGGCTGGCCACCGAGCACACCTGAGCAGTCCTGTCCCAGCCATCGGAACAATGAACAAGCACACTTGCCCCTTCCTCTGAAACTGCCTGAAAAACAGGATGGGCAAAGGATGGCTATCAACAGGAAAAATCATCAGAATTAGCTTTGGTTTTGTACTCACAGAAAGAATCAAAAAAAGATTTACAGGCAGAAAATCAATACCAAAACCTGTTCCTTCATTTATTGAGTGTTCACGCCCCCGTGTAGTTAGGGCGGAGCCAAGGAGAGGTTTGGTGCCGGTAACTGAAGCGTCACTTCCCTTCCCTTATATCCAGAAGCCACGAGCCCAGCTTCTGTACCACATACAAGCAGGCTTCCTGTGTGAACGTCTCCTAGCCCACCTTCAACCCTCTCTTCCTCCCCGCCGGGTTTCCACCTTAAGCCTTTCCAAATGAAATTCTGGAGCTGCTGCTGGCTGCAATCATTTTCAAAAAGGAAAAGACAAAAATTATAAATTGTAAAACTATGAAATTAGAGATTAAAGGATAAGAGCCAAGTAAAAGCCAGCACTGAATAAATATTTGTTTAATAAATGAATTATCTAATAAAGGGGAGCATACCATGTCATCAGAAAAGATATGGTTGCCTTTAGGTATAAATCTGAGGGGAATTTATTTTTTAAAAAAATGCACTGAACAACAAAATAGACAATGCATTCAAAAGCAGTTGCAGCAAAATCTTCCTCTGGCAGAACAGAATCTACCTGCCAGGTTCAGGAACATGACTTGCTTCTGCCGTCACTGAAAAGGGGGAGCTGTTTGCTAAGGTGGAAGCTTCAGGCCTCGGTCACTCAAGTGACTCACATTTGGATGTACCCTCCTATAGAAAATTATTCCCTCCACCCAGGACCAAGCCTAGTTGAAGAGAGACCATTCTGAAAGTATTTTACTTGATCGCCTTGATGATATACTATCAACTGAACACCATCCTCTCTTTCACAAAATCCCATCTTCAGAGGGCAAACTTCATGGAGGTCTGCAAAGCCAGCTTTGGTATCACCCAGTTTAGTATAGAGGAGCTCATGCGAGGGAACAAGATCTCCATTCCGAAGTCAGAGTACACTGGCTACTCTGCCCCATAATTTATGTTCTCTGCATTCGCATACCTTTGCAATGAAGATTCCTGCATCCATGATGGCCTTAATATGCCTCAACCAGCCAGAGTTCTCCAGTCCCCAAAGAAAATCACTCATGGAGGGAGATTTAAGTTCACACACTGCAAGATAAAATTGTGTTACAGAAACAAAATACAGAAAATCTCTCATTTTACATGTGATCATATTTGCAGGCAGTTTGTTAATAATTCCTTCACTGTAGTATTTTCTGGAAGACTTGAGTCAAGATAAATGCCCAAGCTTAGTCATTCTACTGAACAGTTCCAAGTAAGGCTTTTCTGTCTTCTTTGGTCACAGGGGACACTACATCTGTTTAGGAGTATTATATTGGTAAAGTTTAAACCCTAATAAATGAAAATCATTGAATGTTACCATAGTAAAAATAAGAGAAGATTTATTTATTCTTCCAGCAAAGATATTCAAAATGTGCCACCAAGAAGCACTTCAGTAAGAGTGCCCTGGAGGAAAAGACTCCTATAATGAACTCCAGCACTTTCCCAACTAGAACTCCATCATCCAAGCACTTCAGTTGCGGACTGCAGTAAAAATACAAAACAGAACTGTCCTAGAAGTCTTAAATGGAAATGATCGAACTCCTCCTACCAACAACCCTACCCAAAGGGAGTAAAGCGTGTGAACTTAAATATGAGACCCTGCACTTCTGAATGCTTCTAGAGCATCAGGTTAGGGGTTTTCCCTTTGGTTGAAAATGAAGATAATCCAGGATTCCAATGATACCTATATTTTACAAAACTAAGGCAGGTGTGTAAACACTTCTATAATATTATCACAAACAATTTCATCTCGAGAGCTTATCTTTTAGTTAACATGAAGCATGAAAAAACTTTAGGGCTCAGCGTTCTGACTACATATCACAAATATGACATTCCAAAGTTCATGGGGTTCATACCTATAAAGCCCTTTTGAGGAATCTTATAAATTAAGGAAAATTAAATAATGTTCCATAGATTTTGTTTGTTTAAAGTGTATTTCTTTGGGCCTTGATTTCTTCATGTTTAAAACAGGGAAGGTGTACTAAATTATATCTAAATGCCCTTCCAACTCTAAACTCCCAGATTCAACTTTTAAGTCTATGAAAGCATTGCACATTTGCAATACATAAAAACAGTTAACAATGCTTAATTTATCAGATGCCCTTCCCTCAAATATGCCAGATAGCAGAGGGTTCACTCGTATTTCCCACAACATAAGAGCCACACAAAAAAAGCACAAGTAGTTAAATTCTGAGTCACAGACAGCAGCAGTGAGGAAGAAAATAACACCGAGATTCCCAGCTTTTAAGGCCCTTCTTAAGAAAAAAACGTATTATGAATATGTTCAGGCAAGAGTCCAAACTCCTCCTTCCAAAAGCTTGCCCTGAGCTGGAAGCCCAGCTGGAGAAGTGAGCTCTCTCCAGCATCGCCCTGGTTCAGGACACTGTCCCTTTGAGGTCACAGTGCTGCCGGCTCCCCACCAGCAGCGACTTAGATTGTTCCAGGAAGATTAACCTGATTTGCAGTCTTCAAACGTTTTTGCACGTGTGCCCCTCCACTGATTTTTAAAACGATGTATACCCTTCTCAGGCACCCTGGAATAACGCAGCATAATAAGACTGAAGGTGTGTTCGCCGTCTGTAAGCTGGCAAAAGGGCAGTTCGTCAGGGGAGGAGGGAAAGGACGGCTGGTTCACACCTGGACGGAGGAGCATCTCTAAGGCAGGCGAGGCAGTTTTAGGAAGGAGCACGTGCGGAAGTCAGTGCCATAAAGCAATCCAGCCAGGGCGCCCCTGGGAAAATCTTCCCGTGACCTCGGGGTGTATGTACTCAGTGTGGAGACAGACGCTGAATCTGCTGCAACTGGGGAGAAACTGGGCCGGGCGTGGCTCTGTCCTCGGGCACGCGGACGGGGCCGGGCTGCCGCAGCGCTGCCCAGGCCCTCCGAGCAGCGCGCATGACGCAATCCCCGCACCCTCCGTGCTGTGGCCTCTCCCGCGGGCGCCTGCTGTTTGGTCTTTTCTGTCCAACCCCGGCCGTGACCCAGACCGTTCAACTTAATCCTAAAATACACACATTCCACCACGTAGAGTCTCTGGACCCACTGAGTCCTTTAAATCTTCTGCAGATAACACTGACTTGCAAACAGTTTTTTGTTTTTTGTGGGGTTTTTTTTTCCACTGAACTAGCCCAAATTTCCAGTGGTCACGATCGGGTTCAGGGCTAGCTGGCATCCTCCTTCGTTTCAAAAAGTCCAGGGAGCTAGAAGGATATCTTGGCATCCAAGCTCTGAAGCTCAGTCCAAGAACAAATGATCCCTTTTGCCTTCTCTTCCCACCAGGTGTGGAAATGACAGCAAGTTTAAAAATAAAGACGCCAGGCTGTCCAGCTAACTGGGAGGTGGCCTGTGCCAGTGGCAAGAGGGGACCGGCCAGCTCACAGAGCAAGGCCCTAAAAGGTGCTGTGGAGAGGATGCCCAGGCCACCCTCGTCACTGGCTCACGGCCCAGGGGACCAGCTGCCGCATCTCTCCCAGGTCAGCTCCTTTCCTTCCACACGGAGGATGGCTCCTTGTTTAACACATCTGCTTTCGGGAACATTAAAACTGGGTACATTCAATAAAATAGGCTCCCGAGGTTTCATGCAAGGGAGCGGCTGAGAGAGTGTTTCCCCTCACGTGCTGAGCGGCGATGGTTAAGAGCCATCAGCCCACAGGTGATTAATACACGTGGACAGATGGGGGTACACTTGAGACTCCAAGAATTAGCGCCTGGATTTTTAAATATAAAACTGGTGGGTTTGTTTGGATAAACTCAGGATAAGGCAGAAATACTGATCGGTTCACCCTTGTTGCCAAAGCTGAACCAATATTTACAAACCATTTTGCTGAACAAAGTTCATTCCAGCTGACCTCAGAGGCGTCAGCCACAGATCACAGAGAACCGGACTTATTATACTAACCTGGAGTTTAGTGCCTGGGTCTAGTGACATTTGTTTTACATAACAGGGCAACTATATCCCACAAACACATAAAAACAACACTTAAAAAAAGATCGATAATTATGGCACCTGAGGAAACAGGAAATTTATTTGGAGGAAAATTAACCTTCCATGATCTTCCTTAGCTATTTCCTATACCAAGCTCATTTATTCCTACACAGTGACTGGGTGGGGATCAGTGAGGGTGCAGAGTCTCCACCTGAACCCTGTGGGATTGGTCTTTCTTGTGCCTAAGATCTAAAGTTGGAAGGTACATGGCCCTCCCTTACTTACCAGTCAGACACATACCTGAGCTCTCCTAATGTTTGATTTGTCTCCTTCCCATTTTGGAGTCAAAAACCCAAGCCCAAGGAAACAGCCTTCAAAGAACTAGCAAAATGATGGTAATCTCCCTCAACTGAACATCCCAGCAGGTGATACCATTCAAAGAGGACTTAATTATGGCCTGTACAACAGAAGTGTTTGGTAAAGCCTGCCCTGTCGTCTCCCTTTTTTACTTAGAGCCCACCCTGGTGACAGAATCAACTCTGCAGTGAAGTGTACTCGGTCTATTAATGTCAGTGCTGCTCTCCTCCCCACCCCTCCCAACTGACATGGACCCTCTTTATAGAGGCCTTTCCATTAATTGGAGAGATCTGTGTATTAGATTCTCTGTATGTTACTGGACACCAATAAGATTCCAGCTTTGCTTAGGATGCTATTTCCTGGAATCTCCACACAATTAACAATGCCATGAAAGCCACTTTTGAATAGCGTTGTCCTCCTCTAAAGAATTCGATGCTAATAGAAAGTGGTAAGTTGCGATCCAGCCTAAATTCTGCACACCTGTGCCAGCACTGCTTGCGTTAGCAGCATAGATAGTATATGCAGACACGCATGGGCATGAGTATGTGTCTGTGTCGAGCTACTAATAAACATGTATGTGTGTGTAAATGCATGTATACACACACACATTCCAGTAATACTAATTACCATTGACCTAAAGAAAATCAAGCAGCTGGTTCACAAAAGAATGCCCTATTAGCATTTATTAGCTTTGCATATGAATTTTGTGTCTAAAGGCACAATTTGCCACAAATAAATTTTAAAATATATATGCCCATTTATGTTACATTTACCATATATAAGGCTTGGGATTTGGTCATTTTCTCTCAGTGAACAGGAACTCAACCAAAGACAGGGCTTAAGGAATGAGCAAGTCTAAATAGGAAACGTAAGGCAGATGAAAATAGAGAAGTCTAGTCTGCGAGAAGGAAGGGGTGCTGAGAGCCTGTGAAGTCGGGGTGGATGTAAGATATCAGTGGTAAATGCTGGAGAGAAGGCCGAAAACCATCTGAGATTAAGATGTTGGCAGCAAATAACAGAAGTGGTGAAATAAGCAGTACACGTAGCTGGGGACGTAACTGGTGGAAAAGCATTCCACGCTCATCACACCGGCTGAGCAAAGCTGCAGGACCAATGCACCCATCGAATCTGAGGCCACATTGTCACTGGCAAGCAGACACAACTGCCCCATCCCACCGGCAGCCTTATGGAAAAACTGCTCGCCTTGTGGCTAATATGAGTCATGTCTATCTTTAGTTTTATGGGAGACACGTTCTTCTATAAGTGCTCCTTTTGTAAATGTCCTAGTTATCCAAAAGCTAGCTGTCATGATTAATAAAATGAAAACAATAATTCTGAACTTTTTTGATCTTTGAATTGTCCCAAGGAACATCAAGATACAGCATAATTAGGATAAAAAATAGCCATTCTTCTCCCATTAAATCTTTGTTTTCTCTTGTCCTCTCCTTTGCTAAAATCACCCAGAGATGAAGTCTTTGGCTTTGACATCCAATGAAAACATTCAACCATCTGATCTACCCAAGGACAGCCCTCAGGAAGATCACTTCTGAGAAAGCAACATCTTCTCTTCCCGCCATGATTTTCTGCCCTACATCAAAATCAGTAACGTCACTTTGTATTAATAAATGAAGCTTTTTTTCTATGCAATGCCCAGCGTGTAGAAAACTCTCAACAACTGTCTGATGTACAGATGATTGAAATAACTATGTAGCTCCTAGTGATTTCCTCTACATCCGTTATCTACCATACAACATATATTTACTCCCAATTTTCAGATTAGCAAGTGTGGCTTAAAGAGTTTACTAAGTCATCCATGGTTACTCGGCCAGCAAATAACTGAGCTGGAGTCCCGGCCACAACACGTACGCCCCAAAGCTCACGCTCTTTCCTCTCTGCCTCAGTGCTTAGAGCATTAGATCTCAGTCTAGATCGGGCGACACCATCCAGCCACATTTTACATCCTCTTACAACACAGAGAGAGCCAGGTACACACCCTTGATGCATTTCTTTCTTCCAAGTGACCACGAATTGATAACTAGTGGAGCCTGACGAAGAGACCTGTTGCTCTAGCAGAACACTTATTAAAAAACCGTACCGCTGGGTGGAGCTATGCAGTTCACTTTAATGGGAAAGTAGGTTTTCTGTGTGGAAACCCATGCCACATTGCTAAATTTTGAGGGAGAGTGACCAGATTTTTCAGCCAGGTCTTATTGGCTGTCTCGTCTAATAGGTTAGTAATCTCAGGAAATTAATAATGGGGAAAGTCAGAAGATCGAGAACCGAAAAAAGATCAACCTTTATAGCTTTTCATTAGCTCACAGCTGGTAGAACTTCATAGCATAAACTTGTAGGCCATGTTACAGGAAATACTCACTCTGAAATGAAAAACTTAAATGTGACTATAAAGGGCTGACCTCTTCCATTTCTTCCGGGCTTACGTAGCCATCACCACATAAAGTAACGAGGTGAGGAAGAAAGCATCAAATAAAAAGGACACCGGGACTGAGAGTTACAACCTTACCTCTGAGCAGAGAAAAATACTTCGTGGGAAACTCGGAGCCGGGTGTGTTAGGGACTGTCCCCTTCTAGACCCTGGTGCACCCGAGAGCACCGGGCAGGGACGCCAGAGCAGGGAGTCGTCACACGAGCACAGCACCCACGGCCGTGGTGCCTCCCATGACACACTCGAAGTTCTCTGCTTTCACCTGTCGCTGCTACACCCAACAAAGGTTCTGAACAATCGGGCCTCACAACCTTCACACACAAGCACAGGTCACGTATCTCTGGGGCCACCTGACTTTACCACAAAACTTTCTCCATCATCACTGTCCCCAATTCTAGGGGAAACGATAAAAGTGGTTACCACTTGGGGCCTGCTAAAAAGATTCCAATCTTTTCAGTTGAATCTTACAAACAGCCCTTCACTACAGTATTGTCCAAACTGCTGAATGGGCACCGGGCCTTTGTTCCTGTGCTCTGGACCTGCTCCCATCTGATCTGCTGTCAGGCTGAGGTCTGTATCTCTGTCAGACAACTTGCTGAGAAAACATCCACCGGGCCCGGCATGGGGTTTATTAAATTATTTTCGATGAACTTGTGCTGAGTGGACACAGACCGTATCACAAGGCAAGCACTTCCATGCCTCTGAAATTGTGCTTCCTCCACGTCTCTTGAAGAAAAAAATTAAGAAAAGCCACCCATAAGAAAGCAGGTGACCTATCAAATACCTGCCTAGCTGCCTGAATTAATCTACAGCCCATTAGCTTGTCCATTTTACACAGGGCTTATTTTAAACTACAGTACTGCTTCCCAAGAAAAAGCATAATGCACCTTATACTGGACAGCACTTTACAGTTTGCAAGGAATCTTTTTTAACAAATCTGTGAGTTAGACAGCAATGATATATTGCTTACATTGTTTTACAAATACAGGAAATGAGGTTTGTTCACGTTTACTCAGAGACTAAGGCAAGAACCCAAACCCGGATCTTCAGACACTCAGGCCAGGGCACTTTCTACCCAAGCCACCGCCTAGAGAGACTGTAAGGCAAAGTGGTTGAGAGCATGGTGTCTGGGGCTTCCCTGGTGGCGCAGTGGTTAAGAATCCGCCTGCCTATGCAGGGGACACAGGTTCAAGCCCTGGCCCGGGAAGATCCCACATGCCGCAGAGCAACTACTGAGCCCACGTGCCACAACTACTGAAGCCCGTGCGCCTAGAGCCCGGGCTCCGCAACAAGAGAAGCCACCGCAATGAGAAGCCCGTGCACCGCAACGAAGAGTAGCCCCCGCTCGCCACAACTAGAGAAAGCCCGCGCGCAGCAACGAAGACCCAACGCAGCCAAAAAATAAGTATATTAAAAAAAATTAACAGTGTCCAGTACATAATAATCACCCCATAAATGTTATATCATCATTACCATGTGGGTGGTTATCTGTGAGCCTGTCCAATAAAAGAACCACAAATCAACGAGGATCACGGTGAAATGATGGAAAGTACTAGGCTCAATTCTTGCTTTGTTATGTGATACCAACAAGGGTATGTCTTTAAAAACTTTTTAATTAAAAATGTAATACACCAGACTTTGTAACTGGAGAGAGGCGCTCCTACTGGTCTTGAAGAATAACCTGTCGTGTTGTGAAGAGCTGATGTGGAGGTCCAACATGGCAGAGAACTCTAGGACCTAAGGGTGACCGCCAGCTGACAGCGCTCAGGGCCCTCAGCTGAATGCAGCCAATAACCTGCATCAGCCTGGAAGCAGGTTCTGCCCCATCCAGGTTTCCAGATGAGGACACAGTCCAGCTAGCACCTTGACTGCAGCCTTGTAAGATCCTGGGCAGAGGGTTCCTGGCTTCCCATTGACACATGAGAAATGCCCAGACTTGTGACCCTCAGAAACTGTGACCTGATAAGTGTGTATCGTTTGTGTTCCATGTAACATACCAACCATAGACAATTTTGTAAATAAAGAAGGAAAAAGAAAAAATTCACCCATCGTCCTCTCATTCTAATCCAATTATCATTCTGGAAATTCTTCATAAATATGGTTTACTGTATAGTGAATCAGAGTATGTGTACAATTTTACAACCTGAATTTTTCACTTACATTATACACGTTCTCCCATGTTAGTAATATATTTTTCACATTTATCATTTTTAATGGATGCAAAATTTTCTATCAAAAGGTAGAGTGTTTAGTCAGTCTACTATTGTTGAATATTCCTGAGGCTTCCAAAATTCTATTATTATAAATAAAACACTACTACCAAAACAGGCATTATATGTCTTTCTTGTTTTAAACCATATTTTGGATTAGTCCCTAAGGGGAATTAATCTGGTAAAAATATGTATCTCAGAACAAAATATATTAGGTATCTCTTGCCAATTTCAATGATACTAGAAATATTTAAAGTACTAGTTTTACCACATTCTTTTCAGTATTGAATATTTTAATGTATTTAAATTTAAATATTTAAATAAATTTAATTTTATTTAAATTTAAAAAAATTTTAAGAGAAAAATGGTACTTTGAGGTTTTAACTACATTTCTTTAATTATCAGAGCAAGTTTAAATGTTTTTCTATGTTTATTTATTTCAACTTATTTTTCTTTAAAGAATTATCTTAGATTGAGTTGCCTAACTTCACTGAGACACTTTCTTCATCTATAAAGTGCAGATAATATTACGTACAGCACGCTATTGCTGTGAAATCAAATACAGGCAGACCTCATTTTACTGTACTTCACAGATATTGTGTTTTTTGTAGGTTGAAGGTCTGTGGCAACTCTGCATCAAGCAAGTCTATCGGCACCATTCTCCCAACAGCATTTGCTCGCTTCATACCTCTGTATCACATTTTGGTAATTCTCGAAATATTTCAAACCCTCCACCAGTGAAAAGATTACAACTCTCTGAAAGCTCAGATGATGGTTACATCTTTTAAGCAATAAAATATTTTTAAATTAAGGTACGTACAGTGGTTTTTTAGACATAATGCTATTGTACATTGAATAGACTACAGGATAGGGTAAACATAACTTTCACATGCCCTGGGAAACCAAAAAATCCGTGTGACTCACTTTATAGTGATATTCATTTCACTGAGGTGGTCTGGAACCGAACCTGCGATATCTTCAAGGTCTGCCCATTCGTGAATCATTTAAGTAAAAATACTGAGGAAGCCTGGCACGTAGCAGGTGCTCTGTTTTTAGTTAAATGCGCAAATCAATGAATAAGGGGTCAGTTATACAGAACTACACTGTGGCCAACAATATTAATCTAAGATTCATATAGAATCCAGGCACGCCGAAACTAGTGGTGGGGAGAAAGGTCAATTTTCTGGGCAACATACAAAAGGTGGAACATGTTGACTGAAAAACAGGAAGGTGTCACTGCCATCATGTCTTTCCCATAAACACCCGCCTACCTTGAAAACAGGTATTTATTTACGAAGCGGCGCAATAGTGCGGCTCAATTTCAAAGCCCGGATGTGAGGTAATTCCATGTGCCCCTCCTCTCTCCCTCCCTCTCACTGATTTCCTCCCCCCAAATCAAGGATGCCCTAGGAGGTTTTTATTTCCACATCTGATAACAATTTCCTCAGCCACGGAAAGAGCCTATCCCAGGTTCTTCTATTGCCTGTTTCAACAACAACAAAAGAAAGAAAATATAGGGCATACTTTTATTATTTGAGGGAAAAGCCATTATTTATATGATCAAGAGGAAAGGTTCTGTGGAAAGCACTTAATAAATCACACAATTGCTACGTAACTGAAAGGCTTCATTATTATCTCACTGGGAGGTGCGAATGTCACAAAATAGTTTGGTTTAGAACTTAGAAACCAAAGTTAACATGCAATCAATCAGCTCCATAAAAGGACCTACATCGGATGTGAACTTGGTCCTAGATTTCAGTTTCTGATGAAATACCCTGCAGCTCTTGCTCACAGACAGGGCTATTTCGGGCCAGAATGCAAACGATTTTTCATTTCTGTTATTCAGAATCTATCCTGATAATATCAATATCCCTGATAAGAGAAATTTTGAAAAAAAATAATAATCATGAAGGAAATGCATTATTCCGCTTCCTACCAAGTGACCAGCAGTACAAACCTTCCGATCTCTTTGATGCCAAGACAGCTGTTTGAAGGATAAAAGCCTCAAAAGGTGGGTCTGATTGCATCAGTTCATCAGCTGAGCTTCCACGAGCAGTTTATAATTTACTTGGTAAGAACAGATAGTCAAACATTGGTCAAGTCCCCTGAAAGGCATCCAGAAAGTTGTCCTTGCTTATTGCACTGACACAGAGCTGAAAAAGTGATGCAGAAGAACCATGATCCCTTATGAAACACGGGCTGCCCTCCCTCTGGAACTCGGGCAGTTCGCTGGTCCTTTAGAAATAGCGAGTCAGACCAAAGGTATGAGGGCAGGAGACATGGTTCCTAATAAGAAACCAAGTAAATGCTCATTTTAAAACAAAAGCCAAACCGCCATGTTACAAGCACTCCTGGGGGCCACCTTCTGCATAGAAGAAAATATAGATTCTCAAAAGTCAGCTTATGAAATTACTAAACGAAAAATATAAAGCGTACAAATGTTTTTAATGATGCTGATAATGAACACTCTTCACACTAAAACTAGACGACCCGTTCAATTACAGTACCAAGCTAGTCCAGTTTTTCATTGTGTGAAAAGCACAGCTTATCACAGGGAGAGCCACACCGCCCATGATAATCTCCCAAAGTTTACGAAGTTCAATGCCCAAGGCATGCTCCTGTCACCTGAGACATGGCAAATTTCACGTGGAGGTAAGATGGAGATAGATAGCTCTGGGGCCGTTATTTTTTTTTTTTAAGATGCAGGAAGAGGTTTCGTCTAACCATTCAAACCCTCAATTTTAAACTATTTGCAATCAGGGGCATCAAAGTGTGGACTTGCAGACTGTCAGGGCTGGATGGGTCCACAGACATTATTAGTCCAATCCTCTCCATTTACAGCAGGTAACAGAGCCCCAAAGAAGGTACATGACGTGTTCAAGGTCTCATAATGACTGAGATGACCCCGGGAATCCAGGAAGGAGAATGGAAATCAGGCTTGTCTGTGACACTCAAGTCCCTCCAGCCCCACCGCTAGCTTCTCACTACATCCTGCTCTGATTAAGCACTGAACTGCACGAGTTACTGAGAGCAAACGTGTATCCCGAGAAAAAGGGAATTCGGCCCTTTCTTTGTCCCTCTTCACTGCAGACCCCGCATTTCCGTGCAGACCGGACCGCCCGCTTCCCTGGCACACAGCGCCGCCTCCCCAGGGCTTCCCTCCCCGAAGCGCGAGCCCAGCATTTACAGCCTCCCCTGGCCCAGAGGCACGAAGCCCTGGGTTAAGCCCTCTTTCTCTTCGGCTCCCACAGGAGGGAGAAGCGGTGGACCTGACAACAGACTGCTCCTTGGGCCTTGACAAGCGCAAGAGCGTAAGCAGGAAACAAAGCTGGTTTTGCTTGGAATATATGATTTCTGGCAGTTCGTTTACGGCTGGTGTGGCCACATGAATAACTCCTCTATGTTGCATAACCCGGCTCTGCGACTTCCTCTCCCTGTGAGTACCGAAGCCTGGCCGTACGCGTCTCGTGGTGCTCGCTGCTGGGTGGGGTAGGTGGGGGGAGCGCACTGCAGCACTTGCTGCTGATGGAAGGGAGAACCAGGACCCCCCCCAACATCCTCCTAATGGCCATTCAGCCGCTCAGATTCAGCTTATGAACCTCATGTCCACACGTGAACAGCTGGCGGCTGCTTTCGATGTAGGACTGCTTCATCTCCAAATGGTCCTGAATATGGGTCAAACTACTATTATGAGAGAGAAAGAAAAACTATCCCCGTGCACTTTTATCTTCGGTGTTAGGTGCCACCGGAGAGAGCCTGGCAGCCAATACCACGTGACAAAACCACTCCACGATGACACAAAAAAAGAAGAGAAAAGCTGTTAAATGTTTCAAGAGTCCCTGCATTTTGATATTCTTCCCAAATGATCCCACCCCTGCAAACAACATCACAGTAAAGCACAATTTTCACATCAAGACACCGTCTTATTCCATCTTGGCATTAACACATTTAACTGCATTTTTTAAATGCTGTGCATAAGGAAATGGTTTACCTTCCAGCATTTTTTGCAGACTGTTCCTCATGACGTGGATGTTCTCTATCCCGATAAACTGGAACTTGATATTGGAATAATTGTCTTCGTTCTCATAGCCTTTCCCTGCAGCACGATTTGCCATCGCATTAAGCTGCAGTGGGCAGCAAAACAGAACAGTCACCAGTGATAGTCATGAAACAATCACAACACTTCACGGCTCTCCATAAGAACACGCAACATGATGCAGAGAAACATGCTTTAAATCCCGGGAACATTGTGCTGGGCTAGGTAGCTACAGACACTCGTGCTGAGCTTACAATTCAACAACATCAGTTTGTTGATGTGGGAACATTTTCTGAGCTGGAAGCATCCTATAGATAAGCCCTTTTGGAGACGTTCCCTGTCAGGGATGCCAAATCCAATGTGGGATTCTGTACAGAGCCAAGTCGCCCCAATTTAATACCAAACATGACAGCCTTAGGTTGGCAGAAGAATATCAGCAGATACAGTTGGCAACATAAAGCTCTGTAAGTTAAATTATTATATCTTCCAGTATTAGAATGCCAATAAACATATCAACGTATAGGAATAGTTACGTCATTCTAATCTGCCTACAAGAATCCCTCAGGTACCCAATTCAACCTTGAGCAGGAATCGCTGAACAAAACAGAGAGAGGGCAAGCAGGTGCTAAGCCTCCAGAGACATTTCCTCCGGCCACCCTATTTAAATCTCCAGAGAGGATTTTCTTCTACCACATTCATTATCATAATTTCATATATAAAAAGTCACGGTTCCTAGTGCAAACTGGGTTAAATGGTAATGGACTTTGAAGAAGAAATTTATGATATGCAAACTTCTGCCTTATTCCTGTGTAACTAAAATCAAGAAGGGGACAAGTCCTGCCTTAGCTGAGAAATACACAGATTTCTAGAATGAATGTATTATTGTGAATACTCCATTCTTGCTGTTCAGCTAAGCGGGTCATCACATCCTAGACATCAATATTCACTGACCATTCTCTTCCTCTGCCCACAAAGGGCAGGAGGGCTAGCCCAGGCAGAGCACTCACCACCAAAAAAATATCAGTTTTTAGGACCACAATGCAGCACTCGGGGGATAGTCATACTTTTCAAAAATCTAAGCTTAAAAAAGCCAAGTTAAGTTAAAAGCATACATATTTTTTGACCCAGATTGCCTATGTGTGAGAGTCTGACACTATTAAAATACCAGCACATAAAGACAGACGTCCAAGGATGTTTACTGCAATCTTTTTTTTTTTTTAATAATAGTTGAGAGTAAAAAAACGGAAAACCTATGAATATCTCCATAGGGCCATGATTGGATGAATTATGGTATATTCATACCCTGGACTTCTAATAGGCTCAAGTAGAGACACAGAGATAGAGATAGACAGATATATAGATGTCTAGATATTGCGAGGGGAGGGAGGGAGGAGGGAAAGAAAAAAAAGAGGAGAGGGGAGGGAGGGGAGAAGAGAGGAGATACTGGGCCATGACATGTGAAGTGAAAAGAGTAAGCTCCAGAATAATATTCATACGATTCTCCCATTTTTTGTAAAACAAGCCGACCTACAGACATGCATTTACGTTTATGCATGCTGGGTTAAGCAGAACAGAAATGAATGGAAGGCTATACCAATTTAGCAGCTGTTGCAGCAGACAGACAGAGGTGGCACGTGTGGGGAGCGGCTACCAATACTACTCCAGATGCTCCTCCAGGCTTTGTTACAAACCAGATATAGTGGGTTTGTAATTTAAGTAACAGAAAAAAAACATATGGCAGGCCCCTCACTTTCCTGCTCCGTGATTCAGCTCACGTGACATCAGCTGGGGCGCGCCCCACTACCCTGTTTCCCATTTACGAAAAGATCGTCCCCTTTTTCTCCCAGGCATGCTATGAGAAGGATAAAGGGTTTGGTCTTAATAAAGAAAAAAATATAAAAATAGTGTTATTTTTAAGACAACTGATGTTCATGCTTTAAATTTTAAGAATATTTTAAGAGGAAAATTTTTCTAAAATTACCTATAGACATTGTTCTTTTGAAACATACTATTATAAAAATATCACTGGTTTGTATAATTATTTTCCAAAGTTGCTGGCTTATTCTTTACAAGCTTCATAAATAAAATGGTTAATAGGATACGTGTAAGTATCTCTATGTTACATGAACCTTACGTTTATTCTGTATCTTGAATAATTCAAGTTAAGCCTTCTCACCACATACCATACTCTTTTTAAACAGTGCAGTGAATAAAAACCAGAACACTATTATTACTTTAATCTATAATTAGGACCCTATGTTCACATTTTTTAGTACTTGATTACCTATGACCTGGGAGAATTTATCGATGGTCTTCTTTAAAAGCAAAGGAGCCACAGAAGATGGCCTCTTAAAAGTCAACGGTACTTCTCATGATGAACAGAAGGTGGCAATATTTAATCTACCATCCAAAGTGTACTTTCGCAAGGTTTCCACACATTTTACAGGCCCTGTCAGGATAATGGGGCACCAGCTGACCCTTCAAAGCAGGAAATACAGTTTCATAATTAATAAAAAATTCAGAAGCTATCTTGGACCTATATGTATATTCATTCAGATAGAGTATCTCTTATATAAATAAAACACTAAGTCTAGTTTGGTGCCCTGTCCCTTAGGCTGAGAACTCCATTTCACAGGCAAGAAACAAGCTGTTCATTTCAGCTCCTAAAAGTTCTCAAATAGTGAAAAAAAACAACCTCAAAAGGTCACATACTACATGTTTTCAATTACAGAACGTTCTTGAAATGACAAACTTACAGAGGTGGAGAACAGATTAGTGGTTATTTGCGGTGATGTAATTGTTCTGTATCTTGACTGTGGTACTGGATATACAAACATACATATGTGATAAGACTTTACAGAGCTAAACACACACACACACACACACACACACACACACACACACACACGACTACAGTAAAACTGGGAAAATCGGAACAAGATTGGTGGATTTTATCAATGTCAATATCCTGGTTGCAATACTGTACACAGCTTTGCAAGATGTTATCACTGAGGGAAAGTGGGTAAAATGTACAAGGCATCCTTCTGTATTATTTCCTACAACTGCATGTGGATCTACAATTATCTCAAAATAGAAAGTCTAATTTAAAAAAAAAAAATTCTCAAACAGATAAAACAATGGAGGTAACTGCATTCCAGTTTCAACCTATGCTTAAAGAACACAACAGACAACTGAAAAGTGGTACTGGAAAAAGTGCCCTGTTTTCTAATCCAAGGTCACTCTGCTATTTGATCATCTCAGCATCTTTGGGTGCAAAAAAGCTCATAAGTGAAACAAAAAAATTCACTCACTCTCAACAAACACTTAATGAACACCTACTGTGTGCCAGGCACTGAATGGAATAAAAACGTGAATAAGAAGTGGTTCCAGCCACCACAAGCTTATCATCAAGTGTGGAAGTGCAAGCACACAGCACCAAATAACGACAGATAATACCCACCAGGACTGGGCAGGAGCTGAGAGCCTGGTAGAGGCGGTGGCAGTAGTTAGAATTTGGAACAGCCCCACGTGGCCTAGGGCATCAGGGGTAATGTTTCATGATGGGAGGACTTGAGATGGGCTTTAATAACCAGGAAGCATGGAGAGAAAGGGGGGGGGCATCCCAGATGAAGCGATGAGAAAGGGAAGAGGTAGGGGACCAAATCAAAGAAGCAGGTGGGTATCAGTGAATCAACCAGTGCGAGCATAGCGGAAGGTTCAAGTCTGGCGGCAGCAGCAAGAAAGGAGGCTAGAAATTATTAGGGTCCCCTACACACAAGCTAAATTAAGAAGTTCTAACTTTATCTGTGGCAGTAGAGAGCCACTGAAGGCTTCCGAGCAGGCTTAATTGAAACATTTGAGATTTAGTATCCATGACAGAGAAGATCCACTGGAGTGGGGCAGAGGACGTGAGCTCCGCAGGAAGGTGGCTGATCTCATTTATGGCCAGAACCCTATGCATCAAGCTGGCACAGAGCAGGCACTCAGTGAAGATTTACTGACGGGCTGACCAACCAAATAAATGCGTAACAGAGTGAGGTTGAGGGGTGAACAGGCCAAGAATGTTAAAAAAAGAACTGAATCAGATTCTTTCCCCCCCCCAGTCTTAAATCATCAATCAAACACATCAAAATCATGGAAACTCAGTCAACCATAATCTGCATATCAAGTTAAAGGTCAGCCTGGTCACCATCTCAGCCTCGGAGTCTATTTCAGCAGAGCACATTCTGTACCTGAATGACAGGACCTGATCTGACGTGGCTGGAAAATGAGAATTGAAGTTGATCTTGGCAGGAGGACTGGACCATGGTCTAGCCTGCAGTGTCAATTAATGGTCCTTTTCTCTCCCTGCATCTGTATCTGGTGAAATGAAGAATCTTATCTTATGATATAAACATGAAAATAAGAGATGATTTTACTTCTTGCAACTACTGTCTACAACTGTGCTAATCAAAATCCTCCTTTCCTACCCCTGAAGGAAGAATTAATAACTTTTGGAATACAATCAGATAGGAAATCACCGTCCAGCTCAACTGAAAATCCCAACCCCATATATGATGCAGAATTTTCTCCTTCTCTTATTAGAGGCCGTTTGGACTGGTGAGGGGTCTGCTTTGGTACCTTCCTTTTCCTCCTTCTTCTAGGCTCTATCTTTATATGGGGAGGGGGAGAGAGAGAGGGGGATAAAAGAAGAGGTAGATATCTCTTTGTAAAGCTGGACGAGACTGCTGTTCTCTCTCCATTGGTCGTCACTGCTTTTCCGGTAAACACCTGCTGACCAGCGCTGCCCTCTCTGGCATTAAGTGTCCAAATCCTAGGGCAAGTCAGTGGGCTCCTGGGAGGAGGAGGCACACAGCTCGCTGACATGGAGACCCACCTTGGCTGCAGCCTGTTCCGAGGCCCCCGGCTTCCCTCCCCGGCACGTACCCCACAGTCAGCCGCAGCTGGGAACCTCCAGTTGGGGGGTGGGGGCCGGGCCTCTGCAAGACGGCTCACGTACAACTTTCTTTCTCAGTGTCCACTGGACCCACAGGTCCCCCCTCCATCCCTGTCCTTCCAAAAAGGGAGAGCAGATGCCCCACTGCCACTAAATGCCACGGTCGCTCCCCTTCCCCTGCTCACTGCCACAGTGGAACTAGTCGGCCACACGTCCCACACGGAAGTGACCTCCTAGCTGCCCCTCTGTCACGCACCCCGATCTCTGCAACAGATACTCCCAGATCCCCTCCTCACAGGATTCAGTGAGAGGAAACCACCTACTTACTGATTCCAGAGACACAGAAAAACTTCCAACATGACCTCCTCCTGTTTCACAGCTAAAGAATGGCTCACAAGGTGAAATCAGAGGCCATTTCACCACAAAGCTGTCTTTGGAGAAGGAGCCAGGACAAGGGGCCGGGCGTTAGCTGAGCCCCTGGCCGGCCTGCTCGCCCCTTCCCTCCACAGCCCGGCACCCCTCCCAGGCCGCCGGCGTCAGAGCCCGGCTCACACCTCCTGCCCCGGCCTGAGTGTGTACGAGCCTGTGGTTGGTCCTTCAGCTCCGAGTCTCCAGCCTCACTGCAGATGTGCTCGGAAGGGGGAACCCTGTGGAACCTGACGGTGGACCCAAGGCTTCCCTGGATATCGCTGTCCACAGACCGTGATCAAACAGAAGTAGCGTGGGCTCGGGCGCCAGATAAGCTGAGATTTGAACGGCTTGACCTTGGACGCATGACTGAACCTCTCTCAATCTGAGACCTTACCCATAAAAAGAAAAGAACAGCTCCTAATTTGCAGGAGTATTATAAGAATTGAATGGGAACATGCCTGGCATTTTTACAAGCTCAGCAAAGTCCTGGAACAAAGTAATGTTAAAGCCATGAGCGAGGCTGAGATAGAAGGAGTTCGATATCATTTTAAAATCCAACAACGATGGCATCAACATGATCTCCTATCTTCTTAATGCACCAAATTCTAGCAGTAACATATGACCTCGAGGGTATGTTTTTTCTTAACAGATACTCAGTTCATGCTGAGGCCCTCACTGCCTTTGCCTCCTGAGATTTTAATATCAACAAGCAATGCAGAAGCTTTCACCTGAACAGGCAGCATCTGGGGCGAGCCTTGCTCCGAGGACAAGAATGACTTCTAGCCTTCCTCCTTTTCAGTAAACCTGTGAGCAAACCTGGCCAGGGCCCGTCTGTCTGTCCACCACCCACAGCAAACATGGACCTGGTCTCCTGGCTACCGAGGAATAAAAATCGACGGACGTGATCTTTAAAAGAATGAGAGCTCTAAGCAAACAGGTGAAGACTCCCGTGAAGGTGTGTGCGCCTGGGGAAATAGGAAGAGGGCACGACTTGTATGAGACACCAATTTTCTTTAAGGGATCAGCATCCAACTTCTTATCGCCAAGAGCAAACGCACTCAGTGCTAAATATACCCTTCACGTCAAATCCTCTGGATTAATTTATTTTACATCTGGACTATGCCTGGCTCAACAGCTGCCACATTTCCCGGAAGGTTTGCATAGCGTAGTACACACTTGGGTCGGTGGCCCTTAAAGCAGCAGGCGAACCTGTCTGCCTCTATTTAAATCTAGGAGAATAGGATCGGAGAAGGGCACCCCAATTCACTTTAAAGGCCCTGTCTTTCCATCCTTTTCTTATCTTGTCTTCAGTACGTGTGTCTAAGACAGGCATTCATTCAGTTGTCTCTGACTGTTAGGAAATTCAGAGCAGCTCCACTGTCCTGACGCAAAAGGCACAATGACGGGAGGGAAAGAGTCAATGCGAGAAGGATGAAGCAGAGAGAAAGCACAAATAGAAAGAGAGCAGTAAAAGTCAGAGCCTGGCATCTTTCGAGTGAAAACCTTCAAGCAGAGAAACTATTTCTTTCTCAGTCTGAAGCTCTTCCCTGCTGTGCTTTGAAAATCTGTCCAAAAGCAAGGGAATCCTTTACCTGTCATCTACTAGAATGTGATCCAGCTGCAACATGTTTTGTCCTTGGCCTGCAAGGTTGGTCTGCTGATCTGGCATCTGAGAGTAACTCATCCTCACTGCCCACCCCTCCACGGCCATCCCACAGCTACCCTCCCGTTAGAGAGGAAGGGACTGTTCTGAGGGCAGCGATGTGAGTGATCTTACACTAGGAAGACATCAAACTTAGTGATCGAGACCGTGAATCACAATATTTAATGAAATGGGGCTCAGAGAAGCAGCGAAATTGCCAGGGTCTCAGTGGCTACACAATGGATAGTATCCAGTTTCCATGATTTCTCTTGTCGGCCACGAGTATAGACCCTGTCTGTAATTACCCACTCCTAACATCAGTGTAGACTTTGAAGTGACTTGGGCCGTTGGTCATATTTCCTCCTTCCTGTTCTAATGTTTCTATGTCCTTATGTTTTTTTTTTTGATAGCTTCTTTGACATAGAATTCACATGCCATACAATCTATCCATGTAAAGTATACAATTCAATGGTGTTTGGTATATTCACAGAACTGTGAATATACCACGTCACCACAATCTATTTTTAGAACATTTTCATCACCCCAAAAAGAAACCCTCTACCCATCAGGTGTCGCCTCCCATTTCCTCCCATTCCCCTAGCCCTAGGCAACCACCACCCTGCCTGATGTCTCTACGGATTTGTCATAGAGACATTCATATAAATGGAATCATACCATATGTGATCCTCTGTGACTGACCTCTTTCACTTAGCCTAACACTTTCAAGGTTCATCCACGTTGTAGCACTTATCAGTACTTCATTCCTTTAGTAATAATAGCCAACAAATATTCCAGGGAATGGGATATACCATATTTTATTAATCCATTCTCAGCTGATGGAATTTGGTTGTTTCTACTTTGGGGCTATTATTAACAATGAATATTCACTTAGAAGTTTCTGTGTGGACATATGTTTTCATTTTTCTTAAATTAGGAGTGTAATTACTGGGTCACATGGTAACTTTTATATGTAACATTTTGAAGTCCTTATGTTCTTTCAACCTTTTTATGATTAAAAATTCTTTCACACTGTAATTTACAAAATAAAGGTTTCTTAAAATCCTCCTCTCACCTCACAAGAAAAGCCACTGCTAACAGTTTACTACACATACCCTCAAATTTTTTTCAATGAAAAAACTATAGAACAACGTATAATTTGTATAATTTAATTATTATTCCATACATGGCATTACAGATTTCCTGTAGCTCAGTCTTGCTGTTTCACGGTATATCCTGGACCTGTTCCACACCCACGTGGAGAAACAACATGCAGCTCGCTCTCACAGTCACAGGCCCAGGTATATTTTCATAACTGGCAAGGAATTCCTGTGCCAAATATGTTGAATAAAGGCCATTTCTCTCTGTCACCTCATTTTGTCCCATATATTCCATGCCCCTGTAGGTGATTTTGTTTCCATGTATTCAATGGCACGTCCCTCTGAGGACTTCATGTGTTGGTTGGTTTACAAAGAAATGGGTCTAAGGAGTGAAATTACAAATTATACTTGACCTAACCCTGACTAGTGTCAAGAACATATCAAGCTGAGTGGGTGGTAAGCGTAAGATGGACTTGGTCTACCCGTTGATAACTAGATTATTTCCTGTTGGTTGTTCTATTAAATTATAAAATTAATATATGAATACCTGCATAATTATAAAATATTTTCAAACGAGGTAAGTAGAAAGTTCTCTATGTCCCCCAAGCCTCCCCCCTTCTCCATGCAATTTTAATAGGTTAGTGTTTATCCTTCCAGATCTTTTTCTATTTTAATTTACATTTTTACCTACCTATAGTTCATTTTTTTCCATAGACACAGTAGTACACATATTAATTTGTGACTTTTCTTTTTTTACTTAACATTACATTTTGTAAATCTTTCCAAGTCATAGCTACAGGGCACTACAAGTGGAATTTGCAATAGAAGAGGTGAATATCTCACAGAAACTGAACTGTAGGACTTCCACAGAGAAGAAAAGGTCCTTTTACAAACAAACCAAACAAATAATTTGGTATATTTAGGAGAGCCATCTCCAACACGAAACCACACTTTCCTCGTGTGCGCTGTGTACCAAGCACAATGCTCAGAGCAGGGGAAATATCCAAAGTACCTGCCGACGTCAGGCCCTCCAGGAGCTCCGGGGCCCCAGAAGGCAGCTGAGCAGGGCAGCCATGCACGGCTGTGCAAAGCCCCCCTGCAGATGGGGCTCCCTGAGCGGGTCAGGGAGCATGGCCTCATCCCGCATTCCATGACTCGGAGCGGCAAAGACACACACCAGCGTGGTGACACCTACTTTAGGCCGAGTGTCCACGACGTAAATGAAGTCGCTTCCCGGGCTGGCCTTCCTGATGGCCTGGAGCATCTGCTCGTCTTCCAGGCACCGGGCACTGAAGCCAGACAGGGGCTGGCTGCTCCGGCAGACGGAGGCCTAGGGAGAAGCAAGGCGGCAGCATCAGGCAGCAGTGCGACGGCACCTCCCCGGAGCCCTCAAGGCCCACCCACAGCAAGGCCCCAGAGCTCACTGACGCCCACCACCGGCTCGTAAAAGCATCAGTGCCTTCTGGAGACCGAGGCTGCCTTCTTTCTAATTCAAGTCAAGAAACCACTACATGGGCAAGTAGTGCAAAAAGTTTCTCTGTGTAAGAAATTAGGAATGGGTAAGGATGTTTAGGTGGGACCCAAATTATGAAACGTAAAGCCAGTTAAATATCCTACTTTCCTCTTCACTGCTACTGTTTCATCTTCCTGCCAAAGTAGAAATATAACGTAAGTAACTATTCTCCTAAAATTTATAAAAATTATAAAAGTGACTTCTTTAGTGTTTCCGTCATTTACTAGCCCATTTAGAAACATCACAAATACCGAAAACCAATTCTAACCCTAAATGGGGGCGTTTTCACGGTGACGAAGCCCAGGCAGTAGCTAGCCTCTAAGGACAGCAGGCGTGGACCTGGGCTGACCAGGTAAGCTGGAAGCAAGGTCTTTCTGGGGAACTGATCTGCGTTCTATTCTTCGATTTCCCTACTCTGCAGTTCTAAGAGTCCACTACACCACTGCCCTGGTGACGCAGTGGTTGAGAATCCGCCTGCCAACACAGGGGACACAGGTTCAAGCCCTGGTCCGGGAAGATCCCACATGCCACGGAGCAGCTGGGCCCGTGCGCCACAGCTACTGAGCCTGTGCTCTAAAGCTTGCAAGCCACAACTACAGAGCCCACGTGCTACAACTACTGAAGCCCGCGTGCCTAGAGCCCGTGCTCCGCAACAAGAGAAGCCACCGCGATGAGAAGCCCGCGCACCGCAACGAGGAGTAGCCCCCGCTCACCACAACTAGAGAAAGCCCGCGCGCAGCAACGAAGACCCAACGCAGCCAAAAATAAATAAATTAATTAAAAAAATACATATACACAACAGCATAAACAATATACATAACAGAATAAACATTTCCCTGAGTTATTAATAGGTGAGTATAGCCACAACCTCACAGCTGTAAAACTTACACTTCTGTGGCAAAGTACTTTTTATGGATTTAGGTTTATTTTAACATTTAAATTGAACTCAAATCACCAAATACAATCTAGGAATGACTCTTCTGAAGAACGTACACAGAGCCCAGGTGCCCGCTGTGTAAGAGGATGCAGGCAGCCCCCCGGCTCGGGGCAGGCTGAGCAGGGAAACCTCCCCTGAAAAGAGCTGTGGCCCAGCCCGTTCAGGGCACCCGCGTGCAGGGCTTCATCCTGGAAGCCACTCCAGCTCTGAGTCCAAGCACAGCTTAACTGTCCTTAAAGCCCACGCCAGCACTCCTTAGCCAGGGTTTGGGTTTCTCCAGAAAAGGTGAGCTTTGGCACTCCTCGCTGGAGAAGGCAGGGATGGTTCTTACTAACTATATGATCCTCCAGCAGAGAACCTCCTGGCAGGACCGAGAACTGCAGACAAGTAACCGGGCAACCGCCCGAGGGTTCCAGTACCTTCTGTGACAGAGAGGGGCAATTACTGAGGGGCTCCAGGAACTCTGTGCCTGCAGCCAGAATTCAGGGGGCCGGTGCCTGCGGAGTGGGAAGCAAAGCAAAGGGGCAAGAGAGTGGCTCCGGGGCTGCTGAATTCTCGAGCTGTTGGCAGCAGAAGTCCAACCACAGAGTGGAGGAGAAAGGGCCCCGGGGGTCTGACCGTGGACAGGAGGCCGGCCAGCGAGGGGACGGCCAGGAGCAAGGCAAAGTGATGGCAGGGGCCAGAGGGGGCTTGGGGACAGCAGGCAAGCTGCACCGGATGCACGGAGTGAAGCGCCGCAGGCGGCTCTCCTGCGCTCATCCAGGCTCCTGTCTCCTGTGATGGGCAGAGGGGCCAGGTCAGCCGCTCTGACTGCAGAGAAAACAATTCTGAGCTCGCTTTGTCTGGCCTAAAGAAATACTAATTAAGGACAGCTACCATCAGGCAGTTTCTTAGATTCTATCAGAAGAGCTAGATGGGGAAGAGAACATATCTCAATGGGGAGAATTTGTCCAAGGAAGCATACGGCGCACCTAAACTCATTCAACTAGTGGAAGTCCAATCATGAAATGAAGCCAATTAGTGACAACTATTACTACTTACCTTCAGGCTGAGAGCAGTTTTCAGTGAAGGGTTAAGTCAGAACAGAGTTATACTATGAAATGTAGTTGATAAATTAAACCAGATATATTAAACAGACTACATGTTAATATTTTTTTAAATATTTATTTATTTATTTATTTATTTATTTTTGGCTGTGTTGGGTCTTCGTTTCTGTGCGAGGGCTTTCTCTAGTTGCGGCAAGCGGGGGCCACTCTTCATCGCGGTGCACGGGCCTCTCACTATCACGGCCTCTCTTGTTGCGGAGCACAGGCTCCAGACGCACAGGCTCAGTAATTGTGGCTCATGGGCCCAGCTGCTCCGCGGCATGTGGGATCTTCCCGGACCAGGGCTCGAACCCGTGTCCCCTGCATTGGCAGGCGGATTCTCAACCACTGCGCCACCAGGGAAGCCCCATGTTAATATCTTGTAGTTACATTTTCTTAATAATCTATAGATAGGCTCCAAACAGAATTCGTCACTGACTCAGTGATTGCTGGCCTAGAGCTGTCCGCTTTGTAAAGAGTGGTGAGTAGTCTCTAAGTGCTCCGTCCACCCTATACACACCGCAGACAGTCAAACTGTTGAGAGAACTGCACCATCACCTGGCAGCATTCCTTACTGATGTCAGCCTCCTGAGAGCAGAGATAAGACTCCTCAATGGTAAACTGTCATGACAGCCTCATTTATAAAGGCTACTGATAATTAAAATCGCCAATATTTTTTGAATGCTTACTATGTGGTAGGCACTATTAGAAGAACTCTGTGTATTTTTATTTAATCTTCCCAACTACCATATACGGTAAGATCTATTATTTGCTCCATTTTATAGATGAGACAACCACAGCACAGAGAGGTAAAGGAACTTGCCCAGTGTCACAGAGCTAGTTGAATCCAAGCAAAATATTTCCTGAACCTGGATTCTGAACCAACATGATATAGCGCCCATGTGTGTAAATAAGTCAAGAAGCATGAGACAGAATTAAGAGGCAGGATTCAAAAAGAAATGGCTTTTAATCCAAGGTGTGTTCTCACTTCCTATATAATCTTAGGTAATTTACCTATCACCTCTGAACCTTGGTTTTTCTCATCTTTAATACAGGGATAATAATAATACCAAAACTACAGAGTGTGATGAGGTATATAACCCTCCTTGAACTATGCCTAACACACAGTAAGTTTCAATAAACATTATTTATAAAAGAAGGGCAAGAAGGTCTATATTTTTCTTAAGGAAAATTGCCTCTTTGGAAATCTTTCAGACTTGGGTTTCCCAGAGATTTGTACTGTGATGTGGGGATACCATGCTATTAACGATTTAAAGCAGAACTGCTTTCTTAAAAATAATTAAAATATTTAGTAAGAAAGAACAAAGGACACAGCAGCTTCCAAACACAAGTGACACTGATACATCTCTAACTGTGATCTACAAAGCTGTTGGACGGTTTGATATCCAAAAGGATTCTGGATGGCTCTATATAACTCATGTGTGGTTTTAGGCCTGAAATTAACATTAAGTGCTGCCCCTAAGAGCTGGTAAAATTGGGAGGGCCTCAAACGGTCAGCAGCAAGCTCCCCTCCATACTCTGCTTCCGTGGATAAAGTCCCCAGCTAAGCAACCCTTCTCCCAAAGGACCAGATGCACCTCCTTCTCATCCCAGAGTAGTGGGTTTCGTTCCCTGCCAGCCCATGGAATTACTCAAACCAGCCAATCACATGCTCTCCTGGGAACCAGGGGTCAACTCATCCTCCTGATACTACAAAGCCTGTCTCACACCATCTCTGCTGGTTCACTCTATTCCTGAGCGCAACCTTCCTACAGCCCTGCCTGGCATGCAGTGCCTTCCTCCCCTGGGCAGTGGCCATATGTAACTAATAAGCTGCTGTCAACCTCATTTGTCCAGTGTCAGATGTCATGTGTTCAGCCAGCCCAGTAACCCTAGGGCAGGAATCCTGACCTCATCAACGGGTGAACAGGAAGTGATTACAACACCATGTATGATAAAAGCCGGTCCAAAGGTAATTATGTACCATCAGCGGGGGGATTTATATCAAAGGAGTCTCAACGGGGCTTCCTGTTCATGACATGAGGTACATGTCAAGCTTTTTCTTAATCTAATCACCAATTCCCACTACCCAACACCGGCCAACTCACCAAAATCTTCAGTGCTCCTTGGGAACAAGGGGCTATGTGAGGAACAGAATTTAACTAGAAAATGTGATATTCTTATTCCCAAGCCTGAGTTCTACTGGCGTAGGAATACATACTCAAGTCTAAAAAGTCTAAAATCACAAAAAGCAAGAAAGAAAGGTCTGCAAACTTAGGTACCTTATAGCTGTTTACCTTTCACGGAAGATGCCTGGTTTATGTGTGGGTTTTTCTGAACAAAAATAGCATGAAATACTGCACTGATATTTCCTGTGTCTCCCACTGAACCACAGAAATCCACCTTCGCTAATGCTATTTCCCACTATAAAAATCCCTGGTCACCTTGGAAGCACTTACATAATTAACCTGGATATTAAAACCTGAGCGTTGTTACAAAACCACAAATTTGATCGTATTCTACCTGCAGCATAGATTTTAGGTCGCGGGGGTGGGAGAGTGGGCATGCATGTACGTGAAGTATTTCCCTGGGCAACCAGACACTTTAGCAATGCTTAGAAACCTTCTCTATTTTCATCTTGTAAGAAGAGCTAAAACTTAAAGTACTGTTTGCTTTAAAATTTTAAGTACAGGAAATCAATTATTTTTAACTATAACTGATGGCTGTGTGAGTTCATTTCCGGGCTTGGAGATCCAGTAAAGAACAGCACATGAGAGCGGGAATGGGGTGATGAGGGTCCGACGTCAAGAGGCAAAGAAGCTGGCCTCTGTGGTCCAACTGCTAAAAATTCTATCCTATCCTCAGACATTACGTGTTTGCCCTTTATAATACTCACGCTGACAAAAAATCCCTTTTCTCAAGAAAATCAAAACAGAAGGAAAAGAAGTAGGATAAGGACTAAGCTCACTTTTTAAACACCCGGTCCATTCCCACCTCTGACACAACAATAAAAGATTCTCCCTCCCTCTCCTCTCTTACTTCTTCATCAATGGATGCTACAAAAAAAGTAAATGTTACTGGCATCCTAAATTCAAATACAACATCATGAAATTCCACATCCCTTTTCATCCCATCATTTTTTTTAAAATAAGAGATTCACATCTTCCTTTGCCTCTCACCACTGGGCCAGCTCTGTGTAGGCTGAGATATATCTGGAGTCAAATAATACAGGACATTAATGAAATACCTGCCTTCTTTAGGCCATTTCAGAGCCGTGAGTGTAACTGAAAATAAGACCAGTTATATCCTTTCAATTAACAGACCTTACACTGCTGAGTGAATATCTCCCTTCAAAGTAGGCACCACAGAAGGCGATACGCTTTACTCTGGCCAAGCTGGCATTGCTCAGTGTATTCTTGGAAGCCTCCTTTTAAGAGCGGACGTAGATCCTGCCCCATGCCCTGCCTATAGGTGCATGCACGGCACACACACACACATCTGTTGCGATTGTTTATAGTTTGGGATTAAAGTCAAATGAGGCTGTTATCTCACTTGAAAACCAAACGTTTTCGCCTGGCTAAAGTCACATGACCTCTAAAGCAGGTAACGAAGATCATTCTTGTCTCCCCGAATTTGTTTTCTCATCCTCCACAGAAATGGAATCACAGTTTTTAGCTGTGATTTACACGGTTACCCATAGGACTGTCTTTTCCCACATGACCTGTGCAGTTCTGATCAATAGGATGAGAGGAGTACTGTCACATGGCAGTTTGGGGAGCCTTCCTCCGAAAGCAGTGAGGGCACCACTGGGCCCCCTTCCACCTGCTGCTGCGTGGAGGTCACGGCTGGTACTAAAGTCACCTCTCACACCACGTGATGAGGGCGACACCCCAGGGCTGACAGAGCAGAAAGGTGCAAGGAGCTCGGGTCCCTGAGGGCTGAGTAGAGCAGAACCAGGACACCAGGCCCTGACTGCCGACCTGGGGGGTTTTATGTGAGAGAAAATAAAATTCTACCCTATTTAAGCCACGGTTACTTATGGTCTCTCGTAGTTGCAGACAAACCTAATTCCAGCTTTTACCAATATTATTTTAAAAAATGAAACTCACTCTCCATAAAGAAAGATTTCTTATACTGAAGATACAGAAAAAACATATTTATGTTCCATTTAAAAAAGAAGGAAAAAGAACGTGCCACAGCTTTTAGGGGCTTTTCTAAGATAGGCATTCCGAAGGCTCTTCAGTACAGAGCCTCCCAAGGTGAGCAGTTAGAAGAGAGGACGGCGCTCACTCGGACGATTAAGGTTAGGTGTGTTGTGACTCTTTCCCATTCCTTTATTGTCAAATAAACATGGAAGGTCAACTTCTACAGGAGATAAGGGTTTAAGCACAGTTGTGTTGTGTCATGTTGTACCACACACACAGCAATATCCACATTCTTTAAAAAGAATTCAAACCCCCACACACAGCAGAAGCCCCTGGAAAAGGCCTGTTTATGATAAAAGAAGGAAAGCAAAGCATGAAACAAAAGCATGCCTTGAGACTTACGTGGTTATCTTTATAGTAGTAAGAAAGGGCAGGAAATCGCCGTCTGCTCCGGAATTTGGAACTCCCCACTATGATGTGTGCCGTGGCCGACTTGGGAACGTACAGTTGAGTAGGGTAAGAATCACAAACCTGTTGTGGAAAGCACAAGGGGATATTTTAGGCAATCTAGTCATGCTTTGCAAACTGCCACCAGAAATTCCATTTCACTGGGCTTACAGGTTGCATATTTAAGTTTTCTTAACCAAGTTAACAGAGCCACTTCAGAGAAATGAAGCGCTGGTTCTAAGAAATCACAGTGAAGCAAAGCAAGACACTCTTTAACATCCTGCCCTCAGGCGTTGCCCCTTCTCTCCAAGGGCTCTTTGTGGGAGGTAAGACAGTGACAAACGAGCATTTCTTTCATCGAAAAGGGACAAACTGCAATTCTGCATCCTGGCAACTGAGAAAACCTTAGCTGCCTGTTTAAGATAGCCTGACACTGGAAGACAACGTCCTAAAATGCCAGCACCAGTGGTGACCTCCTCAGGGCACCTTTCTGTCCCTGGCACACCCTCTGTGCGCTCCTATCTGAGGTGACAGTCAAGCCAACACCCTCCCCGGACATCTTCCCAAAGCCCACCCACTCTTCAGGGGCCGACCCAATTCCTCTCCCCTGCGCTCCCACCCTTCACCACACATTATAACAACTTTTTGTTTCTTACGTGACGATTTTAGAAGTGGTAAGAAATGATTTACCCTTTCTGTGCATCCCTGGCAGTGATTCCCCCAGTGGAAGCTCTGGCGCCTTGGAATGGTCTGGCAATTCTATCAGAAATCAGGGGTTTAAATCCTAGCTCCAACTTGCCAACTTCATGACCTTCAAGAAGTCAAACTACTGAGCACTTGCTATTCTCTAAAAGTGACACGGAACAGAAGCGACATCCCCCGGGGCTGATACAAGGACACCCGTGACAAGGCTCTTCATCAACCATTAATTCTGACAGAAGTGGGAATGGTGGCAACAGTAATAGTAGTCGACTTGTTGCTCGACACATATTTTGCTTTGATGGCAGCCAATCCATCCTTTTGCAACACGAGGACCGTTTAGATGGCAATTCCTGACCTTTGTTTATTTCCTAGAAGTCAAGCACCTTCTGGGGCGCTTCAAGTAGAGTCCTCAAGCAGGTATAGCAGCAGGGGAAATGTGTGTCTGCACGTCCTCTAACCATCCCGCCCGCCCTGACCACTCTGAACCACGGGACCGAAGGGCACAAGAACCCGTCACAAAGCTCACATCAGTTGTTCTGTGACGACGCCTCCCTCGCCTGCCCTCCTGCCTACCTTGTCTGCTTCCAGCCTGGGCACCACATTGAGCAGGAGACAGATGGGCCACAGAAGTGACGTTCCCAGGCCCAAAGCATTTCCCCAAAGGCATTTTAGGAAAGATTACCAAAGACGTCAACGTGGGCTCTGGCACTGAGACAAAAATCCCAGACCAAGAACAGATGGTCCAACCTACTTGGAACCTGAGATTTTACTGGAATTACTGCCCACAGACACTACACTTGCTTCCCTGCAAATCTGGTGTCAGGACCTCTCTGGAGTCAGGCAGCCAGAACATTACTACACAGACCACACCTGCGCGTCTGAGTTCAAGAGACATGTAGTCATTGCACCAGACTTAACAATGTTTTCTTAAAATAGCAGTTTTAAAAAGGACATTGGTAGGTTTTCAGTAAGTTGGGAATTACCTACTTTCTTTAACAGCACTAAGGAATCACAAAGTTATTTATGATTAAATGAAATAAGAATAATTAAGTCATGGCTGAGATTTCCCAACATGTTTACTGCGTAGGCCCTTGGCCTTTCTGAATAGCACAGAGTAAGTGGGATGGTAAATGCCGTGTCCATGTACGGCCTCCCAAGGTCAAAGGTGCCCAGCTTGGCTCAGTCACGGCCCCATGTGCACCCTCCCTGGTATGGGGCCAAGAGAGTAAACGCTCAGAGCCCACTCTCCCTGATACCCTCAGCCCCAACCGACTCAAGGACCTAAATGTGCTCTATCCACTCAGGGTCCTTCCTCTGCCCATGGAGAGCAGGGAAGACCCTCCCACCCTCTCAGAGCACCACGGCTCTCCCTCTCCACAGAGCAGGAAACGTACAGCTGCGGGGCTGGCCTGCGCGAGGATCAGGAGCTCAACAACCTGAGCCCCGTCCAAGGCGGTCAGGCTGCACCAGCTTCCACGGCCTCCCTGCAGGGAACAGAATGTCACCAGTACAGGGACTCCTGCGCCCCCAGAGACGCCAAGAATCGGTGTTTCGGGAAATAAACTCACAGAGCTAGTTAACAGAGTTTCAAGATACCACTTCTTAACCAAGCTGGACAAAAGTAAATTCATCCTGCTTTCCTGAAAGTAGACAGCACTTTGCAGTGGAAATTAAAACAACAGTCCTGGAGAGCACTGATGGCTATCACTTTTGCAACAAGCTCACACAGTTGTTAAAATTCTGACAACAAATAATGCACAGCGCAGTGCAATTTATGCCACCAGATTCCAAAACCTTAGCCAGCTGAAGTGGATTAAGTTAAGACAATTCCTGCGTAATTTTTTTTTAATTAATAAGGGAACAATTTTCTTTGTCCTCTGCTAAATAAGCCTGCCTGGAGTGCCTGCATGTCTAGCTTCGCCTGGCCAAGAGGAATCTTTTTTGGTAATTTTTTCATTCATTCAACAAGTTGTTTTTTTTTTTTTAACTGAAATATATTTAACATATAACACTGTATAATTTAAAGTGTAAAACATATTAATTTGATACATTTGTACATTGTAATACAATTGCCGTTGTAGTGACAATTAGCACCTCTATCATGTTACATAATCATCCTTTCTTTTTAGTGGCTGGAATCATTAAGTTCTAGTTTCTTAGAAGTGCGATGATTATCATAGAATACTGGTGTCTATCAACAAATTTTTACTGAATACTTATTATGTGTCAGGCAGTAGGTTAGGTGCTAGAGCAGTGATGAATAACAAAAGATTTACTGGTCTCAAGGAGTTCACATTCCCAGGAGTCTTTGATCTCTGTTGCCCTGGTTACAACCTCCCAATACATGTATTTACCACTGCAGAATAGTATCCATCTGAGGGCCAGCCAAGGCTCTGTATTTATTGAGGACCCATCACTCAGTTGAGCACTTTAGGGTGAGGCTTAGTTGTCAGGAACTGAGATATATCTATAAAGACAACGGTCTTCTTCAACATTTAAGACCTAAAATTTATTTCAAGGAATTTATGATGTAATGGGGAGAAGAAAAGGGGTATGAGCAGCATGAAATGATTTATATATACATAAAATAATACATAATATATAAACTATAGCTGTAGAGAACTGAAATAAATAAGATTTTTAAAAATTACTGGTTTGGGTTATACTTTCAATTTTATTCCAAGAGAAATAGATTAAAATTTTAACCTAGTAATGAATGCCAATTATTTTATTTAAAGAAAGACAATTTTAAGAGTTAGGTTACAGAAAGGAAATCTTAGCTTAGAGAGTTAGATTACCAGAAGAAAGTGTCTTATAAACAGGGATAATAGCAGTGCTGATAGAGGTGATGATGATAATAATAATTAGCCTGCCCAAGACCACATGGAGAGAAAAGGGCAGCACCGGTTCTGGAACCTAAGTCTCTGTGCGCTATGTATGGTGTTATTTCCACCATGGACAAAAGCTTCTTCTCCATCAGATGACATCACTAGCCCCACTTACATCAAATAACTTGTGAAAAGAAAGAAATAACTCTTATAAAAGAAGGGAGGAGGGCTTCCCTGGTGGCGCACGGGTTCGAGCCCTGGTCTGGGAAGATCCCACATGCCACGGAGCAACTAGGCCCGTGAGCCACAACTACTGAGCCTGCGCGTCTGGAGCCTGTGCTCCGCAACAAGAGAGGCCGCGATAGTGAGAGGCCCGCGCACCGCGATGAAGAATGGCCCCCGCTCGCCGCAACTAGAGAAAGCCCTCGCACAGAAACGAAGACCCAACACAGCCATAAGTAAATAAATAAATAAAAATTAAAAAAAAAAAAAAAAAAAAGAAGGGAGGAAAAAGTAGAGGTTTTTCTCAACCATGAGGTCAAGAGCAAAAGTAACGGAGGATGACATAATCTTCCCAATGGACTAACAGTCAGAAATATTTTGATAGAACCAACTTTTATTATATTTTTTAACTGGTAACAAGTGAGGGTTCATCATCTTTCTCCCTATTTCAATGATATTTGTAAAATCAGAAAATCCCCTAGGTTTTCACCTTTTCTGTTTCAACACAGTTTGTTGATTGTTAGTTTGGGTTTGCTGTATACTACTTTTGGGAAAAAAATGCTGAGTAACTCATGTTTTGCAGTCTCTATACTGTAGGACTTAAGTGACTAAATGTGAGTCATGTTTGTGGTGTTAAGTCTAGAAGGAAACCTCATCAAAAATAACAAGAACCTGTGTTTTCAAGAAAATATTATTCCACAAGACGTGCCTTAGCGTCATTTTCTTCCTCACCCAAGGGTGTGTCATATTTTTTTTTAATTTTAAAAGGATATCCAATTTTCTTTACTAAACTTGGATTTTCCTGCCTTTCATTTCAAGGCTAAAAATTCACTGCAAAGGTTGGCTTTAGCATGGGAACAAACTATTACATTAGCCAGATACTTTATAATGATTGTGACAAAAAGGACCCAAATGTCCACTCACAGTGTAAGATTATGATTGTTAGATTTAAGAGTAATTACAAAGAAAATTCAGTATCATGAAAGTGGCCATTCTATCCCAAATAATCTGTACATTCAATATATCCAGAAGAAGGATGTGGAAGGACCTGACTTGTAGAATATCAAGATTTACTATAAAGCTATAATAATCATAATTAGTGAAAATGTAACTATGGAAATTATACAGTGTAAATTGGGACAAAGGTTAGTGAATAGACCAGGATTTTTTCTTAAACAATAGGCTAAAACCATGAAACAAAATAGGAAACACTGACAACTCAAAACTTCTGAGGATTAAAAGATACTCTGGGCACAGTACATAAATATCTCCTAAGAGAAGATATTTGCAACAGCTATAAATGACAACAGGGCAATGTAAAGAAAACCACACTGAGATCCATTTCACACCAATTCAACTGGCATTTTCTCAAATTTAACTTTTTGATTAGTTAATAAATTCACATGGTTATAAAAATAAAACAATACAAAAAGGTGCACATCCTCACCCTTGTGTTCTATTCATCACATTCCCACCTACTTTCTAGGTTATCACTTTGGGGCAATTACACATCCATATGAACAAGTCTTATTTTTCTCCCTCTTTTTTAAAATAAAAGGTATCACACTATATTCACGATACTGTGCCTTGCTTTTTTGAACCTAACAATATACTTTAGCGATCCTTCCTTATCAGTACATGGAAATACTCTACATGTTTTTAATGGCTACACACTAATTTAATTATATGAATAGACCCAAAATTATTTAACTGGTCCTCTATTAAAGAAATTTGGGTTTCTTCTAATACATGCTTTGATAAACAATGCTACAATAAATAACTGTGTATGTCACTGTGCGTTTATGCTAACTCTTTAGAAGAAATTCCCAGAAGACTGTTGGGTCAATAAGTAAGGATACCGCCAAACACTGTAAATACCAACTGTTGGTAAGTCTGTGGGGTAATGAGAAATCATATCTTAGATGTGTAAGTCCATGCAAACACTTTGGAAAAGAATCTGGCAATAATGGGACTTCCCTGGTGGTCCCGTGCTTAAGACTCCAGCTTCCAATGTGGGGAGACCAGGTTCAATCCCTGGTCAGGGAGCTAGGATCCCACACGCTTCACGGCCAAAGGACCAAAACATACAATGGAAGCAATATTGTAACATATTCAATAAAGACTTTAAAAATGGTCCACATCAAAAAAAAAAAATCTTTAAAAATAAAAAAGAATCTGGCAAGATCTAGTAAGGCTAAAATCCACATACCCTCTAACTCAGAAATTCTACTCCTAGGTAGAAACTCAAAGTGTACTATGAGTCATATATAAGCCAGATAATGGCTTTATTTGAGATGGTAAAACAAAAGAGAGAAATAAAAGAAAAAGAATAAATAAAAGTTTAAACTATGGTATATTTGTAAAATGGAGTATAATACAATAGTGAAGAATGAGTAAACAAGAGCTATAGGTTTCAACAGTTACTAACTTCTTTACATCTTGGACAGTTACTTAATCTGCCTCTGCCTGAGTTTCTCCATTTGAAAGCAGGGATAATAACAACACCTACCACACAGGACTGCTGACATTTGTTAAGTTTCTAGAACACAGCCTGGCATGTGGTAACTATTATACAGGTGTCTGTTAAATGCAATGAATCTCACAAATGCAACTTGAGTGAAAAGTCAAGTTTCAGTAAGCAACATTCAGCATGATACCGCATACAGAAAGTGTAAAAAAACACACGAAAAAATACTACATGCTGCTACTTACAAACGTAGAAACGTTATAAATAGAAAGGAGTGACACCACCAAACTGCAGTCAGTGACCCTGGAGCAGGAAGTGATTTGGAGGGAATATTAAGGAGGTTTAACAGCATTGGCCATGTTTGTTCTTACATAGTATGCAGGTCCCTGCTGTTCATTTCATTATTTTTCAAAGTTTTGTGTATGTTGGAAGAGTGGCATAATAAATAAACAGCTGTTTTAAAATGAAGAATAATCAATGGAAGAAAGCAGTACGATGTATATTTCCAAAATTATTACAGGCAAATACAAGAAAAAAACTATCTAGCTGTAGATATGAAAAGGGGAAAAACATGACTAGTAAAACCACAAAGCATAGTATCTAGAACAATGTCATAGATATCAGTTACTGCAAAATCAAAATCTAACCATACCTAATTTGAGAAAAAAACAAAACATTCCACCCTCACAACCCAAAGATAATGACTGTTAGATTATTATTTTTAATAGTTATTATTATTATTATTTTCCTGCGGCATGCGGGATCTTAGTTCCCTGACCAGGGACTGAACCTGGGCCTCAGCAGTTAAAGCGCCAAGTCCTAACCACTGGACCGCCAGGGAATTCCCACTGTTAGATATTTTTTAAAAGGACAAAACATTCATATAGGGTCACTGAAAGTAACGGGATAAGTAGAGCTCTACCAGGCAAATTCTCACAAAAAGAAGAAAACGGTAGAAACATAATAATACAAAATAGAATTCAAAGCATTCACAGGAAAAAAGGATATTTTAAGTTGATAAAAAGCACACCAAGCAGATGTCCTAAACCATTATGTGCTGGACAACATAACTTCAAAAATATATACTGCAAACACTTTAGAAATGTAAGGAGAAAACGTCCAGTCAACAATCATAATGGGAAATTTTTACATACCTCTGTCAGAAATCAAGTGAACAAAGGGACCAAAATAACATAAGAAACTTAATTTAGATGGAGACAGAATTTTATATCCAAATAACAGAGAATATACATTTTTTCCAGACCCAAAACATTGATAAAATCAAATATTGATAATTAATCAAATATTGGGTATTTTATGAAGACATAAATCTTCAAAAAATCCCCAAAGTTCAAATCTTACAGGTCACATATACTGCTTGCTATACAAGGGAACAGAAATTAACAACCAAATACTGATCAAAAGCAAAAACATCAATGGCCTGCCTGCTTGAAATCTAAAAAAAATAAGATTTAAGCCTCTTATGCCTTGTAATTAGTCCTGGGAATTTATCCTTAGAAAATAATTTAAAATATGGGGAAAATCATATGAACAAAGATATTACTCCCGGAACTATTCATATGGCAAAAATTATGAGTAATCTAAATGTCTAATAATAGGGAAATATTTAAGTATATTATGGTACATTCATTTGATGCAATGTTACACAGTCATTTAATTACTGATATGAATACTGTCACAATATAGAAAATCCATATGGTAAGGTGAAGAAAGTAATCAGGATTCAAAATATGCAGCCAGAAATGGTCAATTAAGAGTGGACAAGATATAAATGGTCAGCATGTACGAAACTACAATTCAAGAGATTAAGGCGTGAAGATTAAATTGAGAAATCACTTATCCCACTATCAAGCTGTCAAAAGATTTTTAAGAAATAAACTCTTTAATGGTCAAGGTACAAAGACTCAAGCATTCTCCTACACAACTGTTGAGAATTTATATAAATTGGTACAATCTTTCTGCAGTTCTTTTTGATAATATGTACACAAATTTGAGTAAACCTTTTGACATACAAATTCCACCTTTAGGAATCTGTCTTTAAAAAAAAGACTTTTAACATGGGCAAAGGTACAGTTACCAGAATGTTCTCACTATGTTATTTAAAATAGTGAAAAATAATAATAACCTAAATGTCTAAAAATTAGAGATCAGACAGATAGAATATGATATAGCCATACTATGTCATATTATATAATGTTTTAAAATGATATAAAATACATTTATTGACAGGGTAACACTCACAATATGCTATGTGAAGAAAAGCAAAACACAAGGCATATGTAGTATGATTCCACTTTTGTTGTATATATTTGAATGGCTCCTCTGCCCTGACATTTTCCAATTGTAAACAATGAAATGCATTACTCATGTAAGAAAAAAGTTATTGAACTATGCAGATGAGAAAAAAATTAAGAAAAAATCTAAAACCTTCTAGAAGAATGTTAGGGCAATGGGATGCCGGCTCTTTTCTCTTTTGTAAATTCTCTGCAATGTTCTTATGTACTTTTACTACTGAAAACACTTTAAAAATTAACAGGGAAGCCAACACTGATTCGTAAGCCCACCCTCAGGGAGAATATGGAATTGGCTCTGCCCTTCCTGCTTCCCTGCATCGCCCATTCCCTTCTGTAAGTGCAGACATATTTCTCCTCATTTCTCTAGGGAAGGCTCTTGGTGACCTTGTGTACCAATCAAGAGTTCAGTGAGCACAGAAAGGAGCTCATGCCAAGCTGCCAGCAGAGCCTCTGTGACTCCCCAGCCGTCACTCACTGAGCTATAAAAAGACTGGCTGGGAGAAGGGAGGTGCTGGCCCTGAGGCCCACCGCTGGGCCTCTCCGGGTTTCCACTCCCTCATCCGTTACAGGGGATGGCCTCTGAGGTGGCCCTGTTCAAACTTTCTGGTTCTAGGTGCAAGTAGGAAACAGAGCCGGCAATAACCAAGGGAGACTTGGAAATCCACACATCTGTACCCACAAAGAGCTATCAAAATTGAAGGAGATCAAACAGAAGTCATGCTAAACTATGTGAAATCATGGTTTCATCTGGATTAAGTATCTGCATTTCACCAAATGCCTCCACTCACTCTGTAATCTCTATTCACATCGCTGAGCTGCCAATAATTATTAGGGAGGCCCATTCGCTTGTATTCTTCACTGAGATCGATCAGCATCCAGCCTTGTTCCCTTTCTTCTCTATCCAGCTTGGGGTTGAATGAAAAGCAGTATAACTCCTCATATTTCACTGCAAAAAAAGAAAAGGGGAGAATAAAGCCAAATCAAGCCAAGTCAAAGCCAGAATCAAATTTTCCCAAATGCATTCTGTCTGGGCTGGAGAGGCCAGCCTAGCTCCTCACCCCTCAGGGCTCTCCCAGGGGTACCCTGTCTCTGAGGTGGGTTCACCCACCTCTTCCCAACAACGACAAGACCTCAGGACAACCGAACTCAACTTTGCAAGAACTTCTTTTCTTTCAGGAGCATGGCCTTCCCCATCTTGTTTTTTTTTTTTGAGTTGCTTTTGAAACTGAATATATTTTCAGACCACATAAAATATGGAGATTAAAAAGTAATTAAGAATATATGTGTACTTACAATAGCTAAGACACAGAAGTATCCTAAGTGTCCATCAACAGATGAATGGATAAAGAAGATGTGAGATATATATATGTGTGTGTGTGTGTGTGTGTGTGTATATATATATATATATATAAAAAATAGAGTATTACTCAGCCATAAGAAAGAATGAAATATTGCCATTTGCAGCAACATGGATGGACCTAGAGATTACCATACTAAGTGAAGTAAGTCAGATAGAGAAAGACAAATATATGATACCACTTTTATGTGAATTCTAAAAAATAATACAAATTAACTTATTTCTAAACAGAAACAGACATAGAAAACAAACTTATGGTTACCAAAGGTGAAGGGGGGGTGCAGAAATTAGGAGTATGGGATTAACAGATACACACCACTATATATAAAATAAACAATAAGGATTTACTGCATAGCATGGGGAACCATACTCAATATCTTGTAATAAGCTATAATGGAAAAGAATCTGAAAAAGAATATATATGCATAACTTTGCTGAACTCCTGAAACTAACACAATATTGTAAATCGACTATAGTTCAATTTTTAAAAAAAAGAACATATATATTCCTTAGAAAACCAGAACTCAAATTTGTTTATGTATGTCGAGCTCAAATTTGGGATGGCCTCTCAGAGATACACAGAGGTCAGGCCACTGCCATGTTCTGATGCTTAAACAGTGTTAAATGACAAAACAGTTGAAAAAACTGTGGAATACATTTAAATGTTTGCACTTGAAACACCTGAACTTTTAACAACTACATAAATGTCATAATTGTACTATTCATACAGTATTTACAGAATTCATTAAAAAATATCCATTCATAGTACATGGCACCCTGTTCATGAGGCGCAAGTTGAGGGATATGTGATGATGACAGACTTCTTTCAGTTGTGCCAGGGTGTCTCTGACTTCACGCATCACCTTTTATGCTTGTGGCCAGGCCCGACAGCTATCCCCAGCAAGATCAAGGATTTGGTTTTCTTGCTCTGGCCTTGCCACATTGAGGGAAGCAACTAGGCCAGCGCTGTCCAACAGAAATACAGCGTAAGCCACGTATGTCATGTAAAATGTCCTTGTGGCCACATTAAAATCGTAAAAAGAAAGTGAAATCAATTTTCACAAAATATTTTATTTAGCCCAGTATACCCAAAATATCGTTCAACATATACGGAATACAAAACGTATTAATATTTTATACATTTTGCTTTGTACTGTCTTTGAAATTCCATGTGTATTTCTCACCAAACAGCACATCCTGGTTCAGACCAGCCACATTTTAAGCCCTCGATAGCCCCGTGTGGCTAGGAGCTACCTACTGGACAGTGCAAATCAAAGCATTTCTGGTGAGAATAAATCGTGGTTGATACTCAGTGAACCCTTGTTTCATTCCAGATTCTGTTCTGATTAAATGTACTGACCCATCTAGTAAGCATCATGACCGGTCTCCTTGCACAGATGAGAAATCCGAGGCAAAGGGATGTTTTGCAGCGTCCCCAGGGTCACACAGCTAGGAGGTAGGGAGTCTGGCTTTCACCACCAGGCACTCTGCCCCCCACCACAAGGCAGACCCTTCTCTCTTCTCCCCAGATGGGCTGCTTTTGTATATTTTCTTTCCAACCATCCCCCTAATCTTTTTTTTTTTTTCAACAGAATTCTTTCTCCTTACAGTTTTCTTAGATCATCCCATTTGTTCCTTCATCTGTCAATGGCGTTCAGCGTGGACACTTTAATGCTCCTAAATGTGTGTCTGGAGGCCCAACAAAGCATCTCACCGCCAGCAAAAGGCCGCAAAAATACACAGGCAGCCTAAGGTCAAAACTCAAGTTTCCAGCTTCTTTTGATTACTACTGAAATGACTCATCTACAAGGATGATAAGATAAGGGTCATATTTTAAGTACCAGACTTTTGAATTAGACATGCACTCTTTCTTGTAAAAAAGAAGCAAGAAGACTGGGGTTTATCAGTGAGATAAGCTATGTCTATTTCAGTCTCTCTCGATGTTATATTTCTAAATTTGAAAATTGAGCATACTGAGATTTCAACAAAGAAAATGCACACATACAGGTACATGCACACACACACACACACACACACACAGCACAGACACTTCCAGTAAAAACGGTTTCTTGTCATCTTAGCCAATTGAGCAGACAGCATATAAAATTGACATCCTGTTCTGGGAACGGTCGGCTCGACACCGACATATGTTTTCCATCTCTAAGTACCATTTTCATGACTCAGGCTTCTGATATCATAATGTTAACCACAAATGCAATTTGTTTAAGATGCCAAAAGAATCTCTTGAGAAAGCCTCAGTTCCTTCAGTGAAAGAAGATCTAAGGAAGATGGGGTAATAATGGAAGTTAAATTCCATTTGCTAAATGCCTACAAATAGGTTTAAAGGTAGAAGAAGAAAACCATTCTATGACTACTGATAGTTTTCTAGGTATGGGCTCATTCTTGCTGTCATTGGGAGGAGGTGAGGAAACTGCACATAAATTAATGCAAGAATAACTTGTCACCGACATTAAGAAGATCACTCTTGAATTAGGAGACATCAGAATGGATTGCCACTGAAATAATGAAATTTTCTTTCAGTTATTTTTAAGGAAAAGGGTGATCAACCATACCTTTGGCCCAATTTACCTAAAATTCGACATGCGGGCAGAGAAACACATTTTTGTCAGTCAAAGCTCAGTCTTGTTAATGTGGGCAAGCTTCTTACCCAGAAGCCAGCCCAGGAGAAGCCCTCAGCTAAGAACTGCCTACTCTGAGAAATTAAAAAATACCATTAACAAAGATGTAAATTTTACTGAATATTTCCCATTCATAATGTTTTGTTCCCTCATCTCCATCTCTTGCAAAATACATAGCAGAATGTTTAGTAATCAACATTATTAAGATAAGTAAGGTAGGTAAATTAAAACCAACAACAACCAAAGTAGGGCTTTGAGAAATCTCTGGTCTTTACAGAATCTGAACTGAGAGAAAATACTTATGTGCTTTGGGAAGGCCAAATCCCTGATTTTCCACCCACTCTTAAAACAAACACGTTAAATACTCCACTGGCTTTTCACATCGCAAAGTCTAGGCCATCACATCCAACATAAAATGCCTTTTGCTGCTCGTGGCCTGGCACCTTCAACAGGGGATGCATTGAAGGCTTCGCCCCTTGGGGCCTCAGGACTAGGAGGGCACAAGGGCTCCTCCAACAAGAAGCAAACCCTCAGCATGCCTTTGGACGGGGGGAGTAAACTGAATGTGCACCTCTAATTAAAAAAATTTTCAGAAAAGCTTATGTGGAAATCATTCTAGCACTTACTTTATTTACCTACCTAAATCATATGATTGCTAAACAAGGGCAGACCTCTATTTAGAAAGAAAAATGGCAATTTCTCAAATACTACATTAAACTAAGAATGAGTAGCATTTTGCCTATGGTTCTAAGAAGGCCAAGTCAGTGTTTCAGGACTAAGTAGACGGCATGAGCTCCACCCAAGCACAGAGACACACAGATGGGACTGACTTTATCTTATTTTAGCATGATTGCTCAGCGCACGCCTTAACACAGGGAAGCATGTGTGGTTGCAATCGATTGGATACCTACTGCTCTCATCAACTCCTTCCCGCTCAGGTAATCCCACTTTCTACTCCTGGAGAAGATACGGGCCATCAAGTGGAAACTCCTTCAACCTGGAAGCACCAAGCCTACAAATGGCCTTGTCTCGGCATCTAACCTCTGCCCCTTCCTCCCATAAGAAAGGAAAGGGTGTTCATTCCACCAAATAAGACAGCCTTTGGGCAGAACAAAGCAGTTAGGAAAACAGAAAAAAAAAAACATGGGGGCATTCTCTCTTATTATTGACTAACTGGGAAAAACCGAAGATAATTTATACTAAAATCAAAAGTACTTTAAAAATCGAAAGGAAACTTGTAACAACCAATCTAAAACCTGAATAATACAATCACATTATTGATTGTTATGCAAATTTCTTAAAAATCGAAAGGAAACACAAACATGAATTAGCATCAGCACAATGTGAAGGATGAGGTAGGAAAGGGAAAAGTCACCAGCAGTCACTGGAAGGACACAGAGGTTTTAGAACCCAAAGTAAGGAAAGTTAAATTGCTCTACATGCCCTATTGAATTCAGGCAACTGAAAATAAACGTAGTTGAAAAACCATTTAAAGAGGGGTGAGAAGATAACACAGCTATTAATTGGATTTTGCATATTAAAAAAAAAATGAGAACTTTCTTGTCTATTTTGAACAAACAAGTGCTCGAATTAAACATCAGGATTGTGGAAGTTAACACTTAGGAAAAAAGGGCTACTGGACCCAGAGATTAGTATCATCAATAAAAAGAAAATTGTTACTGTAAAAATTGCTTGAGTGGCACTGACTTAGATAAGAACAGTAAAAAGTTAAATTAAGCAAATTAGACTATATCAATCCTGAGATTTTTTTTTTAATAAATTTATTTATTTATTTATTTATTTTTGGCTGTGTTGGGTCTTCGTTTCTGTGCGAGGGCTTTCTCTAGTTGCAGCGAGCGGGGGCCACTCTTCATCGCGGTGCGCGGGCCTCTCACTATCGTGGCCTCTCTTGTTGCGGAGCACAGGCTCCAGACGCGCAGGCTCAGCAGGTGTGGCTCACGGGCTTAGTTGCTCCGCGGCATGTGGGATCTTCCCAGACCAGGGCTCGAACCCGTGTCCCCTGCATTGGCAGGCAGATTCTTAACCACTGCGCCACCAGGGAAGCCCAATCCTGAGATTTTTAAAAATCATAGTAAACATGCTGAAGAATTAGGGACTAAGATGGGCTGAAAAAATACTGCAATTTAATAAAAAATGGGAAAATAAACAAAAGAGATGGCTTAAATATTAAAGGGCCCAAGAACATTACAGAGGGAAAGATAATTGATAACAAAAAAATAAACAGCAGGAGGCTAATTAGAGGGAGGAGAAAAGAAAGAACATGGGAAAAATGGAAGCCCTCTGAGAAATAGGGGTCTTCCAATCAGAAAAATGTATAACCTTATTAGTACATCAGACCTACAGCATTAATTTATTTTCTCATTTGGGCCACAGCCCTATTTTAACTTATTTCTTTACGAAGAATTAAAGAGCTTACTGGATTTGGCTACGTTATTTTTTTGCTGGGATCTTTTAGAGTCCATGACCAAATCCTGACCAATTTGAATTCATATGAAAGACAAACCAATAAAATCTAGACAAATTTTTTAGTCATCTGATTTACCCTTATCCCAGAAATCGTAATTCAGTGAAGACAGACTCTCAAGAGCTTTGAAGCTATCTCCTTCATAGGCCTTGACTGAAATGGACTCCCAAACATTTCTTCTTTTGTTAAAAAAAAAAAGCGTCCTCTATAGGACCTTAGCTGTGCCCATAAGTGGAGGTGGAAACACACGATTTGTGTTGGTGACCAAGCACAATAACCCCAGAGATGGATATTGTGTTGCTGGAATTCAAAGTCATTTCCCCACCACACACACACACACACACACACACACACACACACACACACACACACACACCCAGAGATGGATATTGTGTTGCTGGAATTCAAAGTCATTTCCCCACCACACACACACACACACACACACACACACACACACACACACACACACACACACACACCCAGAGATGGATATTGTGTTGCTGGAATTCAAAGTCATTTCCCCACCACACACACACACACACACACACACACACACACACACACACACACACACACACACACACCCAGAGATGGATATTGTGTTGCTGGAATTCAAAGTCATTTCCCCAACACACACACACACACACACACACACACACACACACACACACACCCCTCTTCTGAAATACCTTGAGGAGTGCAAAGATGTAATTTGTAAAAGGTCCTGGGATGGTCTGAGAAGCCACCCCACCCCTGGTGGAAACTCCCTCCACCTTGCCTCACCTCCACCCAGATTCAACACCCTGCTTCCAAGGTGACAGGCTGTAATATGCCCTAATTTTAGCACTGCCTTTAGCATTAAACTGTGAAGCTGCTTGGATTCTATTTCCTCTTCCCATACTCATTAAAGTACTATGTTTTACATAAACCGGCATTTCTAATTCCAATGTTTCACGATGCTGGTGGCTTTTTAAAAAATCTTCTATGGTAATGGCTTTAATTCAATTAATGACTATAATTTCTTTCTTTGGTCTCTGGCTACAGCGAATACTGAACTCCCAAAACTTCATCTTTAAGAAAAAGTGTATATTTTTAAAAGCAGGGGAACACAGTGATGTTCCTCCCTGGGGACCCTCGCAATGTGAATCTGGGCACTCACTGTCATCTGGGGCCAGAGCCCTCACCGCCACTGTGATCTGCTCTTCCAGTGCCTCAGCCCTTTCCCAGTTCTCTGGGCTATTCCTAATTCCCATTAATCCGGTCAGAGCACATTTATCATCCGGTGCATCCATTAATCAGTGACACAGAAACTGCTGGCGCGCAATTCCCCTCGCATTCTCTGCTGCATGCAACCTCACGTACATCTTCCCAGAACTTCTGTTCCAATTATAGTGCGCCCTCCAAAAAGTTCAACTGCTTTTCTGGCTAACTCGGCAGTTCTTTTCAACACACTGAGATGAAAAAGCCTCAACGGGCTGACGTGAAAGGGGAGCAAAGTCAAGACAAAATGATCAGATTCTGACGTTCCCATCACGTAACTTTAGCTCTTAGCTCTCAACAGACAATACAGTCGTATCATAAGAATCTGAGGACCCAACCAAATGCTTTGAAGAATTTACAATCAAACTTCTTGTCCTGAATCAAAAAGCATTTAGTAAAGTAACTATAAGCGCATGTCCTATCTCCCTTATTAATGACTTCTGGGTAAACACTACCATGGATGTTACTGTTACACAAATGACCTCCTTTCACTGTATACTTCCAAGACACTGAACACAGGAACCCCACAGTTCACACAAGCCACATACACAAGAAACACCTGTGTAGATTTTCATACATTTATAGCATAGTAAGCTATAAATTTCTTAGACTTAAAGCATAATAAGCTGTAATTCTAAAGACCCTAAGATGAGGGATATATAACCAGAGAGTAACTGATAGCATATATTTTTCAAATCAGCCATTCTTCCCACAACACTTAAGGAGGTTTTGTTTAGGAGAATCAACATATACATACCCCGGACATTCACTGATGCTAACAAAGGTCTAGTTATGCCAACCTTGGGAAATACATATTAATATCAAAAAGCAACAGAAACCAAACCTTAAAAGCCCCCAGATAGGGAAAACTGCACTAGACCTGTTTGATATCAATGTTTTCCACACAAAACAATTTGTGGGTTTTGTCTTAGGGCTCAGTCAAGGTGGCTTGACTACCACAGTATCAGAAGGGCATACTTGGGGATGATTTCACCCCGAAAGTGAAGCACAACTATAACCCCCTCCAAGATAAAAACTACGACTAATGAAAGAAGCTCATAGAGTAAGTAACTCAGACAGAGGCCGCCCCCCAAAAGACAAGGAACTCTATCAGTCAGATTTCTTGGCCTCATCTGAAGGCTGGGATAATTCCTAAAGTACTGTAATTATGAAGCATTCTCCATATTTCTTCAACACAATCTGTGAATGTCTTAAGAGTGGGTCCCACGCTGAATGCCGAGCCGCTCTGCCCTACCTGGCCTTGCAAGGCGGAGGAGAGAGATGTAAACGTCATGGCAGTCCCTTTCCTGAGGGATGACGAGCTGTAAGAGCTGAAAGTTCTTGCAGCGAACGAGCAGAGGACACCCGGTAGCCGTTGTCGCCTGTTTCTCGATGGTGGAAATCTGACTGTGAAGAATCTACCACCAAAAGTTAATGTGGGTAAACTAAGCACAAATAACAGATACACAGGACAAAAAGTAACACAGATCTCTGAGCCACACACATAGACAAGAAACACTCCCTGACCTTCAGCTGGCTTGCACTCAGATGACAAGAACCTACGTGTTTGGGGTAAGAGCCAACTGTCTGAATTTATCATTTTATTTTTCAATGCCAAGCTTTCTGATATCCAAGCTAATTATATGAAGCAAACTATTCGGCATACAATTCTGCACAGGTCCAGGTAAGGGAACATTTGGGTCGTCAAATGTTGAAATGCACTGAGTAGCTAAAATTAAATAAGGTCATGAGAAGTTAGTAAAATAAGCCTTGCAATCAACAAAAGTTAGAGACAGCTCCACTGGGAGGTGCCACCATGCTCCTTAATTCCACATGGAATGCTCTCAAGTTCAACAGCAACGTGAGATTGTTGTTCTCGAAGCTCTTGGTGGTCAGGCAGGCTGCAGAAGAGATTTATTTGAAAGGAAATCATGCTGAAGTGCTCTGGCGTTTCAGGAGGGTCTCTCTCTGCTCAGCCCTCAGCGGTAACACTTCATTCTTTAAATTCCTCTCCACTAAGTAGTGCCTGTCACCTTCTGCTGAAAAGATAAAGTCTACAGACTACAGAAAAGGCAAAGTCTACCACTCAGGGACTCTGGTTCTGGTCATAATGTCATGGTTGGGTGGCTATACAAAATAAGAACTATCTAATGGTCTCATTATTATGTAGCAGAAATACCTGATGATGGGACTGTTCCCTAGATTTTTTTTTTTTTTAAATTATGAGAAAACTGCAGACAACATAATAAAATGACTAAATGGCCTGCATTACAGGAGGCTACAAATAAAGTGGATTGCAAGTAAAGCACTGTGTAGATGCTGTATCTGGTACACTAACATTACTGAATGTCTACTTGACAGCTGTGACACGCAGCACTTATAGCTCTGGCTATTTCTATGTCTATCTTTGATGATGTTCAAATAATTAGTGCTTAAAATGAGTAAATAGATCAAGTGGATGTGACCCTTCACAGAAAAAAGGAAAAACCCACGTTCCAAAAAGAGTCCTCTGAACACCCAAACGCCAAATCCCACCCTCCTCACCCTGAGGACGAACAAAAAAATAGAGGGTCAAAACTGGTTACTTAAAACAATGGAAAACACATAAAGCCAACAATAAGGAATGCATACCCATGTTTCTTTCCTTGTGTCAGGTGCATTTTCCACAAATATGACATGAGTAGCCGTCAAATACAAAGTACCAAGGGCTGCCTTTTTAGAAGATATTCCATCTACCAAGCGGACATTTTCAACCTAGAGAAATCAATGTGACAGGGTTACAGTAGAGCAAAAAAGCTATTCACAAAAAACAATCAGTAAGCAATCTCGAGCTTAATCCAAATATGATTTTGAAAATTCTCCCAATAATAAAAACCAAAACTTGCCCTCTTAATTAGATCTCACAATGATTCTGTATATCAAAAGATAAAAATTCACCAATTCCTTAAATATAACCTTAAATGTACCACAAAAGAGTTATAGACCCTATTTTTTTTTTTAAGATCTTTATTGGAGTATAATTGCTTTACAATGTTGTGTTAGTTTGTGTTGTTTAACAAAGTGAATCAGCTATATATATACATATATCCCCATATCCCCTCCCTCTTGCATCTCTCTCCCCCCCTCCCTATCCCACCCCTCTAGGTGGTCACAAAGCACCGAGCTGATCTCCCTGTGCTATGCGGCTGCTTCCCACTAGCTATCTATTCTACATTTGGTAGTGTATATATGTCCATGCCACTCTCTCACTTTGTCCCAGCTTACCCTTCCCCCTCCCCATGTATAGATCCTATTCTTTAAGAATACCCTTTCTGTGTTTTAAATAGGTCAACATTTTTACTTCACTGTAATTATGTAATTTTAAGGCAGGAAGCATACGCATGAAAGTTGAGTTTACACATTAACTATATATGAATCACATTCTATTAAAAAAATAATGTATTTTCCTATGTGTTTCTCAGTTGTAGAAATGGCCCCAAGGTTATCTGCTTCCATATAAACTAGTAGGAGCAAAAAGTATCAGAAGATGTTCTGCATGCTTACCAAGAAAATCTACCAAATTAAGATGCTAATATTTATAATAAAATCTTTCTAATAAATAGAATTCTCACCCCTGAGCTAAAATTCAAACTGCTACAGGAGACTTCTGGAAACAACTTTTATCAAGCATACATCTCTGAAATGTAGAGTAATTTCAAGAATATGTGCTTCGGGATCATTTCAATATGAAATGTAAAGGAAATGACAAGACAGCTTCTACCAGGCAAACGAAAAAAGCAGCAACGACGACTCCAATAAGGCAGAGCCACCCCAAACACTCGATGAACATTCTAGTAAGGATGGCAGTGCTTAGCAATGCTACTTACTACTGCCAAGGATCAACCGTCTACAAAAAGACACTGGCTCAACCCTCATCCCTCAAATCAGGATGGTGACTTGCTTCCATGAGGCAGCTGAGAGACGAGTGAATCGTATGTGCTCCATTCTTTAGTCTAACATAGAAGCTGTTGTGCTGATGCAGTTGGAGAGCCCAAGGCTTCTCAACCACTCCAGGAAGCCCTGCGGGGACAGCTGACTGAATGGACACCCCTCAGGATCGTCAGGACAACTCCAAGGGCAAACATCACTCCACACGTCCCACTGCCTCCGTTTCCTCTGAGCCCTTAGAACCAAACCAGCCTTCTGGGAATAGTACTTGAGGGTCTTGTCCCACTTCTTCCCAATTTCCAGGGATCTAATGAGGCAAATAAAGAATTAGGTATTTACTATATTTGGGGGGCATACAATTTATGCGGGGGGTGGCTGCATCATTCCTGAGGCCTTGTGAATGTCTATGTGTATCAAGAATGGTTATTCAACAGCAGTGTTCTTAACCTACCAGCTTATGGTTTTAAAAAAATACTTCTTTTGTTACTACAGTGCTCCACATTCTTTCACATGGTTATTCATCAGTCTGTCTCTTTCATAAACGGTCCTCACATCATTGGTTTACTTTCATACCAGGTGGTCATCATTTCTTATGCATTCATGAAAACTGTTTATATAGTAAGGATAGTAGCCTATGGCTTAATTTTTATTTGTACGTTTTATAACTGCCTCTTTACCAAACTCTTTTACTAGTTCTAATAATTTTTTCACTAAAGTCTCTTGGATGTTCTGAGTAGACAGGAATATTTTCTGTAATAATTTATCTCTTCCTTTCCAATATTTATACCTTCATTCCCCTTGTTTAATGGCATTCACTAGAACCTGCAGAATAACAGTAAATAACAGTAGTAACAACACTCTTGTGTTGCTTTTCATTGGTTTAATAACAGTTTTATTGAGACAGAATTCAGATACCATACAATTCATCCGTTAAAAGTATACGACTCAATGCTTTTTAGTATATTCACAGCATTGTGTAGATCATTGTGCAACCACTACTACGGTCAATGTTAAAGCATTTTCATCACCCGAGAAGGAAACCCTGTTCCCAGTAGCAGTCAGCCCTCTTTCCCCACTAACCGCCTCAGCACTAGGCAACCATCAATCTACTTTCTGTCTCTATGGATTTGCCTATTCTGGACATTTCATATGAACTGAATCGTACAGTCTGTTGTACTCTGTGACTGGTTTATTTCACTTAGCATCATGGTTTCAATCCGTGTTTCAATCGAAGTTCATCCATTTGTAGAATGTGTCAGTACTTCATTTATTTTTACTGTCAAAAATATTCCATTATATGGATATACCACATTTTTATTTATCTGTCAGTTGATGGACATTAGGGTTGTTTCTACCTTTTGGTTATTATTATTTTTTAAAAAATTTATTTATTTATTTATTTATTTTTGGCGGTGTTGGGTCTTCGCTTCTGTGCGAGGGCTTCCTCTAGTTGCGGCAAGCGGAGACCACTCTTCATCGCGGTGCGTGGGCCTCTCACCATCGCGGGCTCTCTTGTTGCGGAGCACAGGCTCCAAATGCGCAGGCTCAGTAGTTGTGGCTCATGGGCCTAGTTGCTCTGCGGCATGTGGGATCTTCCCAGATCAGAGCTCGAACCCGTGTCCCCTGCATTGGCAGGCAGATTGTCAACCACTGTGCCACCAGGGAAGCCGTGGTTATTATTAATAATGCTGCTATGAACATTCTTATACAAGTTTTTTCTCATACAAGTTTTTATGACGACATACGTTGGGTGTATATATACCTAGGAGTGGAATTGTGCCGGTTCATATGTAACTCTTTGTTTAACCTTTTGAGGAACTCCCAGACTATTTTCCAAATCCAAAGTGGTTGTACCATTTTACATTCCCACCACCAATCTATAAGGGTTCTAATTTCTCCATGTCTTTGCTAACACTTGTTAAATAATTTCTTTTTTTTGATCATAGCCATCCTAGTAGGTATGAGATAGTATCTTGTGACTTTTAGTTGCATTTCCCTAATGGTTAATGGTTAACATCTTTTCATGTGCACATCTGTTTTTAATGGGAACACTTCCTATATTTCACCCTTGAGTTTGATGTTGATTTTTTTAAAAATCACATAGTGGAAGTGACCTACTCCTAGTTTAATAAGAGTTTTGATTTTTGAAAATGAGGAATGAACATCATGCCTTTTAAATATATATTTGGATGAATATTTACTTTTTTATTTTAGTCCTGTGCTATTAATAATATTAATAGATTTCTTAATCCTTAAAGAAGTCTTGGATCTTGGTATATGACCAACTTGGAATCGGTGTGTTAATGTTTCAATATTCCTTATATTTTATCTGCTATAATTGTTTTATTCTTGTTTTCCTTTTTGGTTTCTTTGCATCTATGCTTTTAAGAAATCATCACAGTTTAAATTACATAAATTAATTAGGAAGCTTTCAACATACAAATTATTTAGTATTTGAAACAAATATGGGCACTTCTTTATACAGAAACAATACTTTAATAATTCATTCAATTTTTTGTGCAATTATAGATCTGTTCAATGTTTCTATTTTTTACTAAATCTCATTTTGACATCTATTTTCTTTTCAAATTATCTTCTTATTGCCGATTTTCAAATTCTTTACAATCTTTTAATTCTTGTCTGTGGGTAAATCCCTCTCTCCTTACCCCTTCTCTCATTCCTAATATTGCGAACTATGTTCTTATTTCTTTGTGATTAGATATGCATATGTTTTTCTTCTAAGTAACAGGTCTTGGATTTATCAACTTAATTTTTCTCTTTTCCAATCGTTACTTTCTGCTTGTGTTTGTTAATAAATGTTTTAACATGCTTTCCTTGAGTATATCACGTGGTTTTTGTTTCTTTGTTCATTTTAATTTTTTTTATAATTTTTTTTTTTTCTTTTTGGCTGTACCATGAGGCATGTGGGATCTTAGTTCTCCGACCAGGGATCAAACCTGCGTCCCCTGCCATGGAAGCGTGGAGTCTTAACCACTGGACCACCAGGGAAGTCCCTCTTTGCTCATTTTTAAATTCTTGGGTTTAATAGCTCATCAATTTTCATTCTTTTTGATTAATAACAAGCTTTAAGTCCAATCATTTTCCTCCAGGTAAATCTTTGGCTGCATCTTAAGAGTTTTGTTTGCAATATTATCATTCTTATGACTTTCTAGATAGCTTATAACGGCAGTTTTTATTTCTTCTTTGACCCAAGAGTTTTTAAAGAGAATATTTTTCAATTCCCACGCGATCGGATTATGGTATTTAAATTTTTGTCATTAAACATTCTATTTTGAAGTGACTATGAGAAAGATATCATGGAAGAGACTGTGGGAGGAGAAAAGCAAGGGGATATATTATTTTTAGGACATCTCTATGGGGAAAAACTCATTTGCATGCTGAAATGTGCCTAGCTAAATTAACCAGAGGTCCAGGGTTGATATACCAATTAAAAATATCTAAAAGCAGAATGTAAATAATTTTCTCTGCACTTAGAACCAATGAAACAAAACTTTATTAGGGTAAGCACATTGAACATAAGATAGTATTCTGAAGCCAAAGTATTTAGTACGAATTATTCTCCCTGTAGAAGTGAAGAAAGCTATACCACTTAGATTATTTTTAGAAAACCTCAGTGGAACAGAACAAGGTTTGCAGATGGTGGTAGGTTAGAACACTTAATGAGATTTTTCCATGTCTTTCTGTTAACTTTGGATGCTGCTGCAGGAAAATTACATTTCAAGATCTGGCGATCGTTCTCACAGGTCTCACAGCTGTCAAAAGTAATGCTGAAGGAGAGGGAGGGAAAAAATAAAAAACAATGAGGGAAACACCAACAGCATGATTTCCCAGTGATGTAATAAAAGAAATGAGTAATAAAAATTAAAATCCCGTTATCTGAGAAATTCTGTGAAGATGGGGAGCACTGTGCAGGGACCACCACGTGGTTTACACTAAGGCAGCCAGAACATTCTTGACTGTGATGCTAGAGTCAGTCAATTCTAGAAAAAATGAAATAAATCTCAAGAGTTTGGGTGCCATCATGAAGACCCATTGGTTCCATAACTCTGCTTCACTGTCGGGCTAACTTAATTCTACCTCATCTACACATGTAATAAACCATATGGTAATAAGGCTTCTTTCATACTTGGAGAGATAATGACTCTTAGGAAACCACCAGCTTTTTTTTTTTTTTATAAATTTATTTTATTTATTTATTTTTGGCTGCGTTGGGTCTTCGTTGCTGCGCACAGGCTTTCTCTAGTTGTGGCGAGTGGGGCTACTCTTCGTTGCGGTGTGTGGGTTTCTCATTGCAGTGGCTTCTCTTGTTGTGGAGCACAGGCTCCAGGCTCGCGGGCTTCTGTAGTTGTGGCATGCGGGTTCAGGAGTTGTGGTGCACGGGCTTAGTTGTTCCATGGCATGTGGGATCTTCCTGGACCAGGGCTTGAACCCGTGTCCCCTGCATTGGCAGGTGGATTCTTAACCAGTGCACCACCAGGGAAGCCCAGGAAATCACCAGCTTCTTAAGACAAAGTTATTGCAATTCATTTGCATGTGCCTGGGAACACCACGCTTAAGACACACTTGGCATTCATGCTCTGCAAATGGCAATTCATCTATGCAAAAGATATTACACTATTATCATTAACTCTTGAGTGTACATTTTTCACTTTCTGACATTTCCGAAAATGGAATGTATCTTATGATTAATGTGGTAAGAAGCCACTGTGGCATTTAACTGGCAGTACTTTTTTTTCTTTGCGGTAAATAAAATCTCAGTGCATCTTACAGTCACTGATGTCTTAGGTTTGCTGAAATGCAGTTAAGTTTTTAGTCACTGGCATATAAATTATATTTGAAATCATGGAACTGAAAGAGGTTACCTCGGGAGAGCATGCAGAGTGACAAGAGGAAAGATCTGAGGGCATCCAACATTTAAAGCTCTGAGGGAAGAGGAGGAATCAGAAAAGCAAACCTGGAGGAATGGCCAGTTAGGAGGAAAATCCGGAGAGCGTGCTGTCAGGGGAGAGGGTGCAGAGGGAGTGGTTTAAAAGGAGAATGTTTATGCCGAATGCTGCTGAGAAATCAAGTAAGGCAAGAACTGTAAAATGCCCTTTGGACTCAGCAACACGGAAGATGCAGAAGGGGTCGTGGGAGCCCTGGGGTCAGAAGCCATAAGACAACGGCTGGAGGAGTGAACTCATCAGAGCTGAGAAAGTGGAGATTCTACTCTTTGTGGAAGTGAGGGCAGAAGCCAGAGCTGGGAACCTGACCACTCGAACTCCATCCCGGAGCAGCAAAAGACCAAAGCATGCAAAGAGCTTTCCAGAAGCAACAGGCACGTCAAGACAAAGAAGCCTACGAGCGTTGCCAACCAGGGGGCGTCTCACACTGTGATGCACACAGGAAATAAAATAACTCCCATTCGGAGGAAACTGTGAGAAACATGTTTTAAAGGATTAGAAAAAGGAGATGAGGAACACTGGGCAAGGATGTGTTTATCCTGCTTGTACTGAAGTCTCCCCAGTCCTACAAAGCTTCTCCGCCAGCTTTTAAAACTGGTCTTTTTAAAAATTAAGAAACATGCCTATTTATGCAATGTTTAAAGATTCAGAAATACAGAAGAAGGAAAGAAAATCACCCTAGTCCCATAATTGAAACACAAGCACTGGGACTTCCCTGGGCGCAGTGGTTAAGAATCCGCCTGCCAATGCAGGGGACACAGGTTCGATCCCTGGTCCAGGAAGATCCCACGTGCCGTGGAACAACTAAGCCCGTAGGCCACAACTACTGAGCCTGCACTCTAGAGCCCGTGAGCCGCGACTACTGAGCCCACGTGCCACAGCACCTGAAGCCCACGCGCCTAGAGCCCGTGCTCTGCAACAAGAGAAGCCACCGCAATGAGAAGCCCACTCACCACGACGAAGACCCAACTCAGCCAAAAATAAATAAATAAAATAAATTTTTTAAAAAACCACAAGCACTGTGAATCTTTTGGTGTATTTTAGAAAATATGTATACCTTATTTTAAGCATTTTTTGATTACGTGGCAAAGTGCCAGGGGAAAGAAACCCAGGGATGGGGAGGAAAAATCTAATCTCTGCCTTTGCTTTACTGAACCTTTCTTTTGCCCCAAATCTTCAGGAGGGTAGGTTGTATACCGTACTGCCTTGATGGGTTGGACAAGGGCTGTGTAATTAAGTAAGAGGCGGGTTTAATACAACACAGCTGAGTCATGGACCAGAGGTGCCTAATGGATGGTGAAACAATCTATAACCTGAACTAATTCAGTGGGATCAGATTATGCTAGAGGAGACTGTGAAAATGCAAACATCCGAGGGAACCAGCAGAAATTCTGGGAAGAGCTTTGGAATTCTGAAGGGAATAGAATGGAGGTGTTCAAAATACTACCAACATGGCATGGGTCAGGCCACTCCCAGCCGTCAGTTGCCTTATGTAAAAATTACCAAAATAATAATAATAAAAACAACAATTAAACATTTTTGGAGAACTTACTCTCTGCCATGCACTGTGCTGTCACTGCATATCTGACCTCAGTTAATCCCCACAATAACCCCATGAGTTAGGTCCTCACATAATCCTCATTTCACTGCTATGTTTAGAGACCCGACAAATCTTCCCAGGTCACACAAGCAGTACATGGGAAGGCTCAGCTTGGAGCTAAGGTCTATCCAGCTCCAAAGGCCAAGCTCACAGGTCACCGAGGCTGTGGACCCTGGTGAATGCCTATGAGGTCATTCTAGTTCGGTTACCCAAAATTAATATGTTTAGGATAACCAGTTAACAATTATTTTAAGCAACTTTATACATGAAATTAATATTTGAAAACAGAATGCTGGTATTTCCCTGGTGGCGCAGTGGTTAAGAGTCCGCCTGCCAATGCAGGGGACACAGATTCGAGCCCTGGTCTGGGAAGATCCCACATGCTGCGGAGCAACTAAGCCTGTGCGCCACAACTACTGAGCCTGCGCTCTAGAGCCCGTGACCCATAACTACTGAGCCCAGGTGCCACAACTACTGAACCCTGCACGCCTAGAGCCCGTGCTCCACAACAAGAGAAGCCACCACAATGAGAAGCCTGCGCACCACAACGAAGAGTAGCCCCCGCTCGCCGCAACTAGAGAAAGCCTGCGCACAGCAACAAAGACCCAACGCAGCCAAAAATTAATTAATTAATTAATTAATTTTTTAAAAAAACAATGATTTAGGAGAAAATTATATTGTAAAACTATATTCACAAACCACTATGGGAACATTCTTTGAGATAAACCCAAAGACAAAAGGCCTGGGAATGGGCTACGGGAACCCGAATGTTGGCACGAGGAGACGTTCAGGATTCTCAGAACTGAAAGAAAGAACAGTAAACATCCAATTCCACTCAACAAGATGCCTTTGTGTAGCACGGTGTTAGGTTCTGGGAAGAACAAAAGGCTGAATAGGATGGAGTCTTTGTCCATCCTGAAGAATCTTACAGACTCAATGGAGAAGGCTGTGCCCCAGTTTAACAGCCTTTTCATTCCCATCCCTGCTCTGCTGAGGTTAGATTGAGGGAAAAAACGCTTTCATCAGCTTTTCTAGGCCGAGGCTGAAAAGCCTCAGTGAAAACACGGGGCCCCTCCACGGCACTGCCAGGCCTGAAACAGGACACAAGTACGGCTGGGTCCTTCCCCCATCCATCACAGGGAGACACAGCTTCTCCTCAGCCATTCTCCATTGCACCACCTTCTAATTTCAATCTAAATAGAACAGAAGTCTTTACTTCCTACCCTGCAGGTTGCATACTGGACTACTGAACATTTTGGGATTCTAGAATCATCTCTGACTATCTGGAAAAGAAAAGCTGCTCTGTAGGACAGGGAGTCCGAAGTGCAGCGTAGGGTTACCTTTTAATGAAAGAAAGGGAAATGAACGGCACTGACCACCGGTTTTGCTTGGGCTGAAGATGAGTCCTCTAACCCGTGTAAAGTGGGCTGAGGGTCACGGCCAGGCATCCGGGGGAAGAGATCCAGAGGCTGCCGAACAGGGAGAAATCAAAATGTCTGCAGCGGCCAAAACCGAAGACAAGTTTATGTTCTAATCTAAGAAAAGCAACTAGATAAATAGTTTGTCGTGCTAAATTTGGTATCATGACATTTTCTAAGTCCAGCAACATGAAAAGTAAAATATTTGTCTGTGAGTCAGGAGGCCTCGACTCTGGTTCTGGTTCTGGTTTTGAAAGGGAACCGTTGGGTGCAGGCAGCTGAGCGACTCTGTCTGGGTTCTGACTCCTGAAAAGGACCTACAGGTATTTAGTGCCTTCCCACACTTGCACAGGTTAACTCAGAGGTGCTTCAGAGAGACGTTAGAAAACCCAGAAAACAGCAGTTGTGAAAACACACACGACAATGACTCAATACTAAATCTCAAGAAATTTAGCCCCTCGGTACTGCGGTTGGCCAACAAAGCTCTCGCGATTTCCCAAGGAAAGGAAGCACCAGCCTCGGCCACGGCAGATGCCACAACACTCTCTGAAAGTGGCCCAGGGGCTGCACTGCAGCCCAGTGTTCGGGGCCCAACGGAGAGAAGCCCCCGAGGACAGAGCCCGGCCTCAGGTATCCACAGTCTTGGGTACGGAGGCTGTGCGGGCTTCAAGCAGCGCCCACTACCTGCTCACTCACTCACTAGCTGCTGAGAATCACAATCAGGCCAATCTAGGACTTTTCCAGAAAAGCTGAAGGTAAAGAAGGAAGCACCGTTGAGGAAGATTCCTCTCAACTTCTCCCTTGAGCAGAAGGGACGAAAGAAGGAAGGGTAATAATAACAACAACGACACTCACATTAACTGAGCAACTGCTGAGTGCCAGGTATTGTACTAAGTGTTGTCCGCACACTATTTCTAACCCTGGCTGAAAACTAGACATAGTGGTCCCACTGAACAAATGATAAAATACACATGCAGCCTGTAGACCTACTGCCCAAGGCCCCTCAGCTAGAAAGCGGCAGAGCCAGATTTCAGACCAGAAGTGTCTGACGCCCACACCTGCTCCCTAGATGTGCCCCCATACTTTTTACCCCCTCGGTCCAAGCTTAACGTTGTAAATCCTCCATTTTCCCTAAAATTTCAATGACAGAGTTACACGGTTAACACGTAAAAAGTTCTGACTAAAGCTAAAGCGCTGATAACTCGGTGTAGAGCATTAAGTTAAAATGGCCACGTTAACGCCGTCTGTTCACTTCACTGGTCTGGAGGGGTGCATGCCCGCCATGGTACTGAGGTGGTCCGGAGAGCCTGGCTCCCACGTGGTCCCAGGACCCGCTGGCCAGAGTCATGACAGCTGCTCTGGCCTGTTTCACGTCATAAGGTGCCATGACCTTCTGGCAGCAGGAGAACCACGTCAGCAATCAAGGTGCACTTCTCACCAGCCACGCATCAATTACAGAAATGCTTCATTTATGGTAGGTGTCCCTGTGGCACTAAGTAGGATTATATTTTTAATAAATTTATTTATTTTATTTATTTATTTTTGGCTGCATCGCGTCTTCGTTGCTGCGCGCGGGCTTTCTCTCGTTGGCGGCGAGCGGGGGCTACTCTTCATTGCGGTGCATGGGCTTCTCGTTGCAGTGGCTTCTCTTGTTGTGGAGCACAGGCTCTAGGCGCACAGGCTTCAGTAGTTGTGGCACGAGGGCTCAGTAGCTGTGGCTTGTGGGCTTAGTTGTTCCGTGGCATGTGGGATCTTCCCAGACCAGGGATCGAACCCGTGTCCCCTGCATTGGCAGGTGGATTCTTAACCAATGCGCCACTAGGGAAGGCCAAGTAGGATGTTTTAAGTTTGAACGCAGAGCTCCTGGACAATGAATGATTCCACCTGCGAGTAACTACACGTGTGAGAGAGAAAGAGAAAAGCCGTCCATCTCTGTAGTTATGAATAAACAGTAATTACTGACAAACAAGTTCATAACAGAGACTTCAGAGATTTCATTCTTGCTCCCACTGAATGCTCACCGCGTGTCTGTGATTCCATTTCCCCTGTTACAGTAGTGGTACCGACAGAGTTTGCAAAAAAGACGGGCTACTCAGTGATAGTTGCAGAATATTTTGACATAGATAAAGAAAAAAATGAAGCAATAAAACGTTCTTCAGACCACTTGGAATTGTCATAATCTCTTATAATAGGGAAAAAAAGCATCTGATTTTTCCAATTTAAAAAGAAGTACTTTCAATACTGTATTGTATATTTGAAAGTTGCTAAGCGAGTATATCTTAAAAATTCCCATCACAAGAAAAAAACTGTTAACTATATGAGGTGATGAGTGCTAACACTGGTAATCATTTTGCAATATACACATATATCAAATCATTATACTGCATACCTTAAACCAATACAATGTTCTATGTCAATTATATCTCAATAAAACTGGAAAAATAAAATCACATGGTAGGGACTTTCCTGGCAGTCCAGCAGTTAAGACTTCGCCTTCCAATGCAGGGGGTGTGGTTGGATCCCTGGTCAGGGAGCTAAGATCCCACACGCCTCGCAGCCAAAAAACCAAAACATAAAACAGACGCAATATTGTAACAAATTCAATAAAGACTTTAAAAATGATCCACATCAAAAAAATAAAATAAAATCACATGGTAAAATGTCATATAATAAACTGGTTTGCAAAAAAAATTTTAATTAAAGAAATTAAGAGATACGCGTTTTTCCTAGTTGCATAAAGTTGCTTGAACTCATAAAAGGGGGTAGTCAGGGACTTCCCTGGTGGCTCAGTGGTTAAGAATCCGCCTGCCAATGCAGGGGACATGGGTTCGAGCCCTGGTCCGGGAAGATCCCACATGCCGCGGAGCAACTAAGCCCGTGAGCCACAACTACTGAGCCCTCGCGCCAACTACTGAAGCCCACGCGCCTAGAGCCTGTGCTCTGCAACAAGAGAAGCCACCGCCATGAGAAGCCTGCGCACCGCAACAAAGAGTAGCCCCCGCTCGCTGCAACTAGAGAAAGCCCACACGCAGCAACGAAGACCCAACGCAGCCAAAAATAAGTAAATAAATAAATTTATTTTAAAAAAAACGAGGGTAGTCAGGAAGCTTCAGGAGTTTTCTAATCCAGCCGTTTGGTAGAAAAATCAGAAACACCAATCCTTCTCCCAAAAGGCAGATTTAATCTGTTTAAAACTATAAAACTAATGAAAGTCTTTTCCCAGGACCATTTTATTCAGAGGTCAGATATTGGAGAAGAAATGAGGGAAAGGCAAAAATCACAAAGCGCAATCCAAGAAAATACATGGCATGTAACCAGAAGAAATACTTAAGACATCCTGCCCTTCATAAAATTTATAAAATATCTTTGACATAACACAGAGAGAGATGCGGGTAGGATACATACATTCAGACTGCATGAAAATAATCCTATTTTCAAGCTGCCTGAAAAATTAAGTCTTTTAAAAATGTATCCCGCTATGAAGCCAAATTATTCTCTAAAACTTAGTCAATACAGTCAGATATACTACAAAGCAAGGCACCTATTAAAAATCCCTGAGACGGCTGCCACCCATCAGTTTAACCTTTGTTAATGTAATTAATTTATTAATTCATGTTATTAATTTGTTGAGTATCTATTCTGTGCCAGGGACCCAGACCAGTTACCCAAAGACTCCTAATTAGTTAACACTGCCCGCAGATTATCTGACTCCACCTGTCAGGACTCTTCCAGGAGCAAGAGACAGAAGTCTCAACTTCATATGGTTGCAGCCAAAAGGGATTTTAATGAAGCATTTAACCATAACGATCAGACTGGCCAGGGATTCAAAGCCCCCAGCGCCCCCCCATCTCTCGGCAGGGGCCCCTCCCTCTCTGCTGGCTCTCGGCTCTCTGCTCACGATGGCTCCAGAAACCCAGCCTCACCGGATGCGTTCCCCGCAGCCCATGCAGCCTCGCTGCATTTCACTGGGTCCTACGCGTACACTTAAGCCAGTCACAGTGGTCACAGGAGTGACCTGATGAGTGGCCCAGTGTGAGCCACACAAAAGCGCACAAACTGTGGGCAGAGCAGGCGTGGGCCCTCAGTGAGCCCGGGAGAATGCACGGCGAGCAGCCAGAGCCCGGCGCACGGCTACCACGCCCTCTGTTCCCAGCTTGTCATCCTACTTCACGCCTTTGTCCCATCACTCGCTGTTCAAAGCCTCAGTGCTCCCAGTACTACTGATCAGGGCCTCCCACAGCCTGGCAGCACCTTACCTTTTCAGCAGGTTCCTTTTTTAATACCCAAAACCATCGCCAAAATCATATAATAGAGGCCACTGATTATTCTCCAAAGACATACTGAGCTACCAGAATCTGCGCATGCGCAGATAACCCCCATTCTGCGGCTTCCTCCGGCAGCCTCTACTAGCCTACAGAGCCCGCCTCTTCAATCTTACCCCCTCAAGCACCAACTTCTGTCCGGACAGAGCCAGTATCAGGCAGGTTAACTGAAGTAGGAGGGTTCAGATCTGGAAAGACTAAAACCCAGTTTGAAACAGGCTCAAAATCCAAGGAGTGTAGACTCACCCATGGGTAGCTATTGGTAGAAAAGTTCATTCTGGTAATCTTGATCTAATTTTCAAAAGTAAGAGGTAAAAGAATGAATGGGTTTATCCAGAATATTCTGTTATGCTAGTTGTACAAAAGGACAATGAAAATAAAGATTCTGAATTGTATGCATGTTATAAGGATGTTTAGTGTGTCACCTTTCAAAGTGAAGAATCTACATATTTCCCCAATTGGCTGGAAAATTTAAGACCTTTCTCCACACAAGAAATAGGTACTTGACACACTTATTTCTACAGATCTACAAATCTCCAAATAATTCCAATAAATAAGGTTATACTCTGAAAAATATAAGTTGTGGGAAATTTGCTTTTAAAAGAAGAAAAAAGTCAGTCAACTTTCCTATATAGAAAAGGATGTTTTGGGGAATCCCCTGGTGGTCCAGTGGTTAGGACTCGGCACTTTCACTGCATGTCCAGGTTCGATCTCTGGTTGGGGAACTAAGATCCCACAAGCCGCGTGACACGGCCAAAATTAAAAATTTTTTTTGTTTTAAAAAAATAAAAAGAAAAGGATATTTTTATCCAGCTTAAGCCAAGGTAAAGGAAATGTCTTGATGATTTCAGATAGCCCTGAATGCCTATAAATGGGCACAATGTTGAGTTCCATCTACCTATACAATTGTTAAAACAGTTGATTTGGGACTTCCCTGGTGGCGCAGTGGTTAAGAATCCACCTGCCAATGCAGGGGGACATGGGTTCGAGCCCTGGTCCGGGAAGATCCCACATGCTATGAAGCAACCAAGCCCGTGCGCCACAACTACTGAGCCTGCGCTCTTGAGCCTGCAAGCCACAACTACTGAGCCCATGTGCCACAATTACTGAAGCCCGCGCGCCTAGAGCCCGTGCACCGCAACGAAGAGCAGCCCCCACTCACCACAACTAGAGAAAGCCCGCGCACAGCAACGAAGACCCAGTGCAGCCAAAGATAAATAAATAAACAAATAAATAAATAAAACAGTTGATTTGACTGACATTCAACTAAATTTTAAAAATTCCCTGAGGGGGATAATAAAGCTAAAATAGTAAGTGACACAGACCTATAGCTACTTAAGAAATGAGATTGCTAGCAATTCTTGGAAAAGACAGAGAAAAGAAAAGGGAGCCCATTTTTGCTCAGGGGAAACTATAAACGTTATGCCAGCAGCCAAGCTCATAAATAAAGTCAGGCACTTGAGAGATTTGCACAGGGCCCATATAATTTATTTTGGTAGGATGACCCTGGATGTGTAGGCTTAAAAGAACATGCGCTGTTGAACAAGAGGACAGTCTCAGGATTTATTTCAACACCACCTTAAAATAACCTCAACCAAAAATACCATTTTCAACAAGCATAAATAAGAGAAAAAGAGGAAGAAAGAGATTAAGAGGAAAATAAATGAAGAACAGATGCTGGGCCCATTGTGACTCAAAGAATAAACCTATGGAACAACCTATTAAAGATAGCTGGCTTAAAAACAATAGTCATTTTGAAAAATAAAATAACATTGGGGGAATAAGACCTAGCTAGGAAGCAATATAGAAAGCAAAGGCTTATTTTATGATGATGATTTTCCTCTAAAAATATTTTTAAAATTCTAAAACGCTTCTGAAGTTGACATATTTTTGACAAAGGCACCGCTAGCAAAGGACTAAACCATCTACTTATATAGCTCTTTGGAAACTATGGAAAACCAGTTTTCCAAGGGCAAACTGTGCCAAATGGAACTCATTGTTCGTCCAAAGAGAGGAGACAGCCTGGGCACAGAGAGAACCGAGTGGTATACACCCCTGCCCCCCCCACCATCTCCTGACAAGTGTCGGTGCCAGAGGGCGAAGGGGTACAGCCTGTCCACGTGGGCACGGCCAGTTTCCAGCCCATTTACACATTCCCATGCCTCACCCCAGGCTCCGAGCCCCCAAGGACAAACGCTATAATCAGCACCACATTTCCCCCTTTCTCATCTTACAGGACACCCCTTGGGAGCCCATCATTCCCATTCTGGGAAGTGAGTTTACAGCAGAATGCCATGCAGACACAAAGATGTGGAAACCTCTTCTGAGGGCCAATTAGAAAGACTGCACAACTGCCCTGTCACACAGAGCTCTGAGGTCCCCAGGAGCATGAGGATGTCACTCACCCAGCACAGCGTGTCCCCTCCAGCCTAACACCCAAGACCTGCCTCCTCAGTACTGCCTCTCTGTGACCATCTCAGTCCACAGAGATCATCCTCTCTGTGACTGGGAATTGCTGTGGCACTTCTGGTCATTACTATTTGAATTGCTGTGGCACTTCTGGTCAATACTATTTATTTCCCATTTATTCTACACTGCCTTATTACATGCTATTTTTACTGAACCATTCTAATTGTTTCCCAGAATTCATATTCTCAAGGAAGGTTCTTTTATTTCCAATATTCCCTGCAACACCATGAACAATGCAGGCCCACACTTACATTAGAACTGTGGGAAGAAGGAAAAAGGAGATGCAGTCCTTGGCTTACTGGCATCCTGAAATGATGGACCATTACAATGACATCAGAGCAACACTGCAACCCCTCGATGAGAGGCTCCTTGAGGACGGGCACACTATGTGTTTTTCATCTTTGTGCCCTAATGCTTAGGACACGCATGTCCAGTGACTGAAAGTTAACAGCACTATGGTAAAAACAAAGCATGTGAGGGCTTATAGGTAGATTCAGGTATGATTAACCAGGAATGCTCTATTATTGAATTTGAATTTTCAGACAAGGTAAGTAATATTCAGTGATGGAAGATGTTGCAAGGACAAGAAACAAGGAATAAAGACAAACAAAAAAACAAAACAAAACACCAAACTTCATCTGCAAAGGTGAAAACTAAAACTAAGTGCCGGGCTTCCCTGCTGGCGCAGTGGTTGAGAATCCGCCTGCCAATGCAGGGGACACGCGTTCGAGCCCTGGTCTGGGAAGATCCCACATGCCACGGAGCAACTAGGCCCGTGAGCCACAACTACTGAGCCTGCACGTCTGGAGCCCGTGCTCCGCAACAAGAGAGGCCGCCGTAGTGAGAGGCCCGCGCACCGCGATGAAGAGTGGCCCCGCTTGCTGCAACTGGAGAAAGCCCTCGCACAGAAACGAAGACCCAACACAGCCATAAATAAATTAAAAAATTAATTAATTAAAATGGAGTAATGCAATTTCTTAAAAAAACCCAAAAAACTAAGTGCCATGGGACTAAGAGGTTTTACCTTTTTCTCCATAGCTGGGGTATAGGATGCAGCTATGGTTGAACAAGCAGTCTTCAAAAGCTGCTGTGAACACAAGCCAGCAGGTAAAAACAAAAGCTGCACCATTAAACTAGATTAGAAATTAAAAAAAAAAAAACAAAAAAACAACAAAAAACTAGTCTTCACACTGGGAAGACGTTACCCAGGTGGTAGAGAAGCTGACAAGTTTCAAGAAATTTTAGGTCATTTTGCTTTAGGTCATAAACTCTTTATGTGATTGCTGTGATTATATAGCTCTTTGTAACATTCTTTATTTGAAAAGTTGAGACTGTGCAAGACACCATGTCTTGCCTGTTTCTGGGTACACTGTAGAACTAAATTTGGAGTTACTACGCAAGATTTTTTTCGTGCTGTCATTTGTAATGTTTTGCGAGAATCCTTGGGGTTAAAGTTTTCGTTACAATGTTGCTTCACTTTTTAGAGCCTGATAGTCCTTGCAAAATGAAAATCTGTGAACTTGGTACTATATCCAGGTATAACATTTTTTTTGGAAGCCATATTTGTATTTTCTTGTAAAGTACTTTTGAATTAATAAAATATTAGCATAAATGTGAGAGCACCGAACCCTAACCACTAGACTACTGGGGAACACTGGCTTAATTGTGTTAAAAAATAAGACAGATGTTGGGGCTTCCCTGGTGGCACAGTGGCTGAGAATCTGCCTGCCAATGCAGGGGACACGGGTTCGTGCCCTGGTCTGGGAAGATCCCGCGTGCCGTGGAGGAACTAGGTCCATGAGCCACAAGTACTGAGCCTGCGCGTTTGAAGCCTGTGCTCCGCAACGGGAGAGGCCCGCCCACCGCGATGAAGAGTGGCCCCCGCTCGCCGCAACTAGAGAAAGCCCTCGCACAGAAACGAAGACCCAACACAGCCAAAAATAAATAAAGTGTAAAAATTAAAAAAAAAAATAAAGTGCAACACTTTATTAAAAAAAAAAATAAATAAATAAATAAGGGGCTTCCCTGGTGGCGCAGTGGTTGAGAATCTGCCTGCTAATGCAGGGGACACGGGTTCGAGCCCTGGTCTGGGAAGATCCCACATGCCGCGGAGCAACTAGGCCCGTGAGCCACAGCTACTGAGCCTGCGCGTCTGGAGCCTGTGCCCCGCAACGGGAGGGGCCGCGATAGCGAAAGGCCCGCACACCGCGATAAGAGTGGCCCCCACTTGCCGCAACTAGAGAAAGCCCTCACACGAAAACTAAGAGACCCAACACAGTCATAAATAAATAAATTAAATAAATAAAGTATTAAAAAAAAAAATAATAAGACAGATGTTAACTAGACTTATTGTGATCATTTTACAATGTATACAAATATTGAATCGCTATGTTGTATACCTGAAACTAATAATACTGCTATATGTCTCTTACTCCTCAATTAAAAATTTTTTCAAAAAAAAAAAAAAAGAAGAAAGAAGGCTGTTGAAAGATAGTGAAGCTTGGACCCAGTCACATTAAAACATTTCCCTGATTCCTTCATTCAAGGAATCTTCACCGTGCACCTTTACTCTGTGCCAGGCACAGAGTGTTCTGGATGCTGCAGCTACAGCGGTGCACAAGACAGAGTCACTGCCCACAGGGAGCTTGCATTGATCGGGGGGGCAAGGGAACAGGCAATGACAAATAGGCAAGCAAAGCAAACAAACAAACATATACGCATGCCAGAAGGTGCCAGGGAGGAAACGGAGGCAAGATAAGCAGTTGGGTGGGGGGGTGGGGGGGCATCAGCATGTCCAGGGACTTCCTCTCCTATAAAATGATTGGACATTTCAGTAGAGACCAAAGGAAGTGAGAGAGACGGCCACAAGGAAATCTGGGAAAACAGCATTCCGGGCAAAAGGAACCACTGTAAGACCTTGAGCAGGAAGATCTTTGAATAATTCAAGGGGCTACAAAGAGGTGGGACGTCTGGACCAGAGCTGGTGTACAGTGGGGACGAGTTGCCACAGGCAGCCGGGGCCATCTGTCAGGCCTTCCAAGACGATGCTAGGACACTGCCTTTCTCTCTGAGTGGGCTGAGAAGCCCACCCTGGAAGGTTTACAGGGGAAGAAAGGTAGCAGGATTTGGCAGATAAACCTTCTAAAAGTGGACGATTTTCCAAGGTCTTGGCTTACCGTGATTACATCTATATTGCAATATTGGAATATTTTTTGTTTGCTTGATTCTTCCCTACAACGTAAGTTGCATCACAGGTTCCACTAAGGAGCCTGTCTTGTTCACCACTGGATGGATCTCCAAGGCCTACAGCAGCACCTGGCCTACAGAAAGCACTCAAGGAAGAGCTGCTGAAGGTCCAAGTGAAAGAATACACGCATGAAGAGGGTCTTTGAATCGATCCGCTTAGCTCAAGAAGGCAGAACCCCTCTGGTAAACCACCACTACTCATGCAGGCTGAGCAGCTCACTTCCATGTGGAAGTCAACTCCACCTTGAACACTCGAAATAATCTGTGCTTTGCTACATGCCCTGAGGAATGAAACTTTTCTTTTAGAGCTTGGCAGTAAATTTCTTTCTCCGGGAATCTGTGATAAACAGTGTTTTAATACACGAAAAAGAGGAGAAAAGTAAACACACGATTTTTATAAAGTTGTCACAGCCTGCCACAAAACGTTAAGTGGGGTTATTTTTAAACTATTTTAAATGGCTGAGGGAGGAAGGGCTGGGCCTGTGTCCTGGGAAGTACTTTAACTCCCAAAGGCTTCAACTAGCTGCCCACTAGCTGTCCACCAGGGGAAAGGGCACCAGAAGAAAATAGTTTACACTGTTCCTGGCCTAAGAAATATGGTACAAAATGAGCTTCTCGGCCTCCCTCTGAGTGCACCAGAAGAATACAACACGGAACCATCACACGGGACAGAGTCCCGGAACCCTGGGTGTGTGGTCAAGAGGTTTAATTTCATGCATACTTCACAGCTTGTCCCGTTCAGAATGGAAAAACCAATAAAAATAAACTTTAAATAAGGATGAGAAAATACATGCACATCTGTTCTGTGAAAACAAGCATTCCAGACACTATGTGCCTGTGGAGATACGACAGAAGTGATAACTAAACCAAATCAGTCAATAATGTGAGTTCAAGTGAGAAATGTTGAAACTCACGAATAAATAAATAAATGTCCAAAGTGGACATATGTAGGAGGTTACACGTTCATGTCTTGATCATTCCTCACAAGCATTCAAATATTTCAAGGTATATAATGTCTTAATGGTATCCCTTCTGAAAGCTTTAATGCAGACACCAATGTTACCATGTTACTTTCATCCACTAAAAGAGAAAAAAAAAAAAAATCAGAGTGTTTTCTCAGTTTCTTCCCCACACATCCACTCCAAAAAGACTCTCCCTCTGGAATCCTGGACCATGTCACTGAGCCTTCTTCTCCAGGGAAGGGAGGCCACAACAGAGGCTTCCTGAGCAAAACTTGACACCTTACCTAAAATTCACGCGTTTGATGAAATTAACTTTTTATAAAAGAAAAATATGCTCTCAAGTATGGGTGTGAGTTAGAGTTGGGTGACAGGAAGGGACTCTTTGTAGAGTGCCTTCAGAGGAAAAACTAGTCAACCCCACTGTAACATGAGGAAGTGGATGAGTAAATCAAATGAAATGTTTGGATAAAGAAAAAATTTTTATTCTCAAATTTCATAGAAGTTCTTCCAGCATACAAACCGGTGACCACCTCCTTTTGCAATGATGATGATAATAAAATTAAGAAAAACAGCTTAAGTTTACTAAATGTCACATTATTAAGTGTTTTAAATGTATTCTCTCGTTTAGTCTCCTAATGAGTTACAGATGAGAAAATCAAGGCTTTGGGAGACCTCAAGTGACTCATTCAAGATCACATACGTTGCTACAGTAATCAAGATTGTGTGGTACTAATTAAGGATAAATATGGAGATCAAAGGAATAGAACTGAGAGGCCGGTAAGAAACCCAGGCATCTACGGTCCGTGCAACTATAGTGAATTAATTTTCCACGTGGTTGTGGAGATAATTAAAGGGTATAAGATAAGTCCTTCAATAAAGGATGCTGGGACAACTGGAATCCCATATGCAAAAGAATGAATGCAGACCGCTATCTCACACCATATACAAAAATTAACTCAAAATGGATCAAAGACCTACACAGTGAAAATCTTTGTGATCTTGGATTAGGCGATGGTTTCTTAGATATAGCACCTAATGTACAAGCAACCAAAGAAAAAACAGATAAATTGGACTTCATCACAGTTAAAAACTTTTGTGCTTCTAAGAACAACAAGAAAATGAAAAAAAGACCCACAGAATGGAAGCAAATATCTGCAAGTCATATATCTGAGAAAGATCTGGTATTCAGAATATACAAAGACTTACAACTCAACAATAAAAATATAGATGGCACGTATGCTTTTTTTTTTTGGCCACACGGCACCAGGCATGCAGGATCTTAGCTCCCCAGCCAGGGATCGAACCCATGCCCCCCACAGTGGAAGTGTGGAGTCTTAACCACTGGACCACGAAGGAGGTCCCTTACAGATGGCACAATTAAAAATGAACAAAGACCTATAATATAACACAGAAGAAAATCTTGATGATCGTGGGTTTGGCAATGACTTTTTAAATACAACAGCAAAAGCGTGATCTACAAAAGAAAGAACTGATTAGCTAGACTTAATTAAAATTAAAAACTTCTGCTTTGCAAAATACAGTCAAAAAAATGAAAAGACAAGCCACAGATTGGGAGAAAACATTTGCAAAAGACATTTCTGATAAAAACAACTCGATTAAAAAATAAGCCAAAGACCTTAACAGACACCTCACCAAAAACATACAGATGGCAAAATAAGCATATGCTCTATATCATGTGTCATCAGGGAAATGCAAATTAAAACAACAATGATTTACCACTACACACTGACAAGAACAGCTAAAATCCAAACACTGACAACACCAAATGCTGACAAGGATGTGAAGCAACTGGAACTCTCTCATTCATTGCTGGTGGGAGTACAAAATGGTACAGTCGCTTTGGAAGTAAGTTTGGCAGCTTCTTACAAAACTAAACACACTCTTAGTATGTAATCCATCAATTACTTTCTTTGGGATTTATTCAAAGGAGCTGAAAACTTGTACACAAGTGTCTATAACAGCTTTATTCCTGATTGCCAAAACTTGGAAGCAACTAAGATGTCCTTCAGTAAGTGAGCGAATAAATTCTGATACATCCACACAATGGCATATTATTCAGCACTAAAGAGAAATGAGCTATCAAGCCATGAAAAGATATGGAGGAAACTTAAATGCGTATTTTAAGTGAAAGAAGCCAATCTGAAAAGGCTACCTAATGTATGATTTCAACCATATGACATTCTGAAAAAGATAAAATTATGGAGACACAAAAATAACAGAGGTGGCCAAGGGTTGGGAAGGGAGGGACAGATAGGTGGGACACAGAGGATTTTTAGGGCAGTGAAGCTATTCTGGATGATATTACATTGAGGGATACATGTCATTATAAATCTGTGCAAACCCACAGAATGTACAACACCAAGACTGAACCCTAATAACCTATGGGCTTTGGATGATAATGATGTGTCAATATAGGTTTGTCAATTATAACAAGAGGGATACTGATTACGGGGGAGGCTATGCATGGGTGGGGGAGGGGTATAAGAAAAATCTCTGTACTTTCTGCTCAATATTGCTGTGAACCTAAAACTGCACCAAAAAAAAAAAGGTTATTAAAAAAGGAAAGAATGTGAATAGATATCGCTCCAAGGAAGATACACAAATAGCCAATAAGCGCATAAAAAGATGCTCAACATCATTAGCCATCAAGGAAATGCAAATCAAACAACAATATGAGACCATTTCACACCCACTAGGATAGTTATAATCAAAAAGACAGACAATAACAAGTGCTGGTGAGGATGCAGAGAAACTGGAACCCTCACACAATGCTGTTGGGACTATAAAATGGTGCAGCCTCTCTGGAAAACAGTCTCAAAAGATTAAACATATAGTTACCATGTGACCCAATAATTCTAGTCCTAGGTATATACCAAAGAGAACTGAAAACATACACAAAAAACTTGTATATAAATAAGGGTTCACAGCAGCATTATTCATAATAAACAAAAAGTGGAAACAAGCCAAATATTTATCAACTGATGAATGGATAAATAAATGTGGGTGAATATACACAATGGAATATTATTCAGCAATAAAAAGGAATGACATACTGATACAGGCTACAATATGGATGAATCTTGAAAATGTTATGCTAAGTGAAAGAAGCCAGTCATAATGGACTATATACTATAACATTCCATTTATATACAATGTCCAGAATAGGCAAATCTGTAGAAAGAAAAAGTACATTAGTGTTTGCAGGAGTGTGGGGAGAGAGAAACTGGAACTGATGGGTATGAAGCTGGGTATTCATAATGGGTATGAAGTTTCTCTTGGGGGTGATGAAAATGTTCTGAAATTAGATAGACAGTAATAATGGTTACACAACACTGTGAATATAACAAAAACCACTGAATTGTATGCTTTAAAAGTGTGACATTTATGGTTATGTGAATTACTTCTCATTTTTAAAAATTATGCCAAAAGTTAAAAAAAATCATATACCTAATAAGGAAGTGGCAGAGTAAGAATTTAAACAGTGGTCACTTGATTTCAGAGCCACACTGTCACCCCCTCCACTACCATGCTAACAGCTGATGTTCATTTGTCAAATTAAGCATAGCTGGAATTCATTCATTCATTCAACAAATTCACTCACTATTTATTCAGCACTGGTTATGTGTTAGGGAATGTTTTTGCTTGGTTTTTTTTTTTTTATTGTGGCAAAATACACATAACATAAAATTTACCATTTTAACCATTTTAAAGTGTACAATTCAGTGGCATTAAGTACATTCAAAGTGTTGTGTAACCACCACCGTTATCCCCAAACTTTTTCATCACTTGAAATGGTGACTTTACATCTATTAAGTAATAACTTTCATTTTCCCTTACCTTAGCCCCTGTTAACCTTTATCCTACCTCTGTCTCTAAGAAGTTGCCCATTCTAGATATCTCATAGAAGTGGAATCACCCAATATTTGAAGCTTTTTGTCTGCCTTATTTCACTCAGCAAAATGTCTCAAGGGTTCATGCGTGCTGTGGTATATATCAGAACTTTGTTCCTTTTAATGGCTACATAATATTCCATTATATGTATATACCACATTTTGTTTATCCATTCTTCTACTGCTGGACACTCGGATTGTTTCCGTTCTTTGTCTATTGTGAATAATGCAGTTATGAACACAGGAATACAAGTATCTGTTTGTGTCCCCCTTTTTAATACTTTAGGGCATGTATCTAGGAGCGGAATTGCTAGATCATACAGTAATTCTATGTTTGAGTAGTTGAGGGACTGCCAAACTGTTTTCCATAGCAGCTGCACCATTTAACATTCTCAACAGCCACGTCTGAGAGTTCCAATTTCTCTACATCCTTGCCAACACTTGTTATTTTTATTTATTTTTTTTAAACAATAGCCATCCTAATGGGTATGAAGTGGTAGTCCAGAGTGGTTTTGATTTGCATTTCCCTAATAGCTAGTGATGTTGGACATCTTTTCATATGCTTTCATTTGTATATCTTCTTTGGAGAAATGTCTACTCAAGTCCTTTGCCCACTTTTTAATTGAGCTCCTTGATTTTTTTGTTATTGTTGAGTTATAAGTGTATTAGTTTGCTTTCTGAAAACAGATGAAACCAGAGAAAGCAAAGCAAAATCTTTCATATTACAAAGGAACAATCTAGCATACCTTTAAATATTATACTCCTCTCATGCTGGGAAATGTATTTGTTTACTGTCCATCATTGATAAATGATAGGCGAAGGTGGAAAAGAGCAAAAATTAAACTATTGGGGTAAATATATTATTTATGTACAAGATAGAAAATTCAATATTCAACTGAAAATAATTCAGTGTTAATTACTCCTTAAAAACAACGAGATCCATAGGGAACTCTGACCTAACATACAAGCATATGGCTTATGAGAAAATTTTCCAGAATATGTATTTATTGACTGAATTTATTTACATCAGACTATTTTCAAAAGGATTTGAGACCATTCTGTAGTTCCTTAAGGGGGTTCCCTGATCCTATTAAGGAAATCGCTTGTATGTCTAACAGGCATCTCAAACTCAGGGTGTCCAAAACTGAGGCCTGGGTTCCCTCTCACCTCACTTCCCATCTTCCCCTCCTGTAGCTGTTCCTGTCTCAGCAATCCACCCTTCCAGGGCGGGGGGCAAACAACCTTGGCGCTGTCCTTAACTCCTCTTTTTCTCTCATCTCTACTCTGTCAGTAAATCCTTAGCACTCTACTTTTAAATATATTGTTTATTTCCACTTCCACTGCTACCCACCACTCCCCTTCCTGCTTTGCATACCCTCCTACCTCCACCCAGTTTATTTTTGCCCAATATCCTGCTAAATGTAAGTCCGAGCTCGGATCCCTCCTGTGGATCTCCTCACAGCCAGAGTGAAAGTCCGCACATTCTCTGTCCCTGCTCCCCCTCAAAGCTCATTGCCCACAACTGCCCCATCCCTGCCCCTCACCCACCCTGTCTTCCTGCTCCTCCTTGAAGACTCCAAGCACACTCCTACTTCCAGACCCTCTGCTGTCCTTAGGTGAGCGGATGCCTTGCTCCCTCACTTCTAGGTCTCTGCTCAAACGTCATTTTATCAGGAAGGCTGTATTATCAAGCATATATCAGATAACCACCCTAACTCACTTCCACCAACATCCCTCTCCTTGTATTTTGCTATTTTTCTTCATAGAATTTTCTCCATCACACACACACATACACACACACACACAGTGTATATCCCCTAATTAGAAAGCTACCTGGCAGCTACCTGCATTTATACACTATAGAATGAACAGGGATTCTTAAGGTCTATGACACACCATGCGTTCTGTACCCACACCCAACTCGCACCCAAACAACCAGACTTCATCTAAACTTTTGCTAAACCTACTAGACGTGAGGATTTCAAGAAATGCAGGTGGTTTTGAGGAATGCTTAAAAAACTCCTGCTTAACCACAACTTGGAAAACTAAAGAAAATGTAACTGCCGCCGTTACACGCTAGTGGCGTGTTTCACTGTAACGAACTTATCAGCCTTGCTTTTGAAGTGAGATAGTGTATTTGATTACACAGACTACCTCCCCAATATTGTCAAATATTGGGCAACGGAAGAGACTTTAACAATTGGGCAATAATCTGTCTTAAATCAAAACAAAATGCTGACCTTGGTTCTTTCGATAAAACCAAACTGCAATAATAAGAAAAAACAAGGGGCATGTTTAATAATCCAGAGGCAGCCTCAAGGCAAGAATGTGAGCAGGGCTGCAGAAGGCCTCGCCCTGGGAGTGTAAAGCCGGACTGGAGTGAAAACCCAGGCCACATTCTCTCCCACTCTCAACATCCAAACACAAGATAGCATAGCTGCTGAGAAAACAAACTCTGCGGCTATACTGTCTGGTTCTGCACCCTCACTGTGTCCCTTGTAAGTTATTTCACCTCCATTTCCTCATATGTAAAATGGGGATAATTAATAATACTTACATGTAATAGAGTTATTTCAAGGACTAATGAATTGAGTGCCTAGCACGCAGCAAGTGCTACTGAAGGATTTTCTTTCACCAGTACTATTATTATATTGCTACTGTTACAAACAGCCACCAAAAGTATATTCAATCTCACCAATAAGCAAAGCTATAGTACATAAATTAATGAGAAACCACACTTCACATATCATTCTCATAAGAATAAAGGAAAAAAGTTCCTCTGCTACACTGGTAAAGCAGACACAACTCTAGAGGAAAATCTAGCAGAAGATATCAAAAATCTTTAAGATATGTATAGAAATGGAACCCAAAAACACACTTTAGAAATTTAATCTGAGGCAACAGAGAGATCTGCCCAACAATTTAAATTCACTGATGTTTATCACAGTTATTTGTTCTAGTGACAAAATGGAAGCAAATTAAATATCAAATATTAAGTGATAATCAACTTAGTTAAAAGCTGTAAAACGTCTGAAATTTTAATCTGCTTGCAACCTAACAAGTTAGCCTGCCGCAGTTTCATGGCTGCTGAGGGAAGACACAAGACTCCCGGGTCAGAAACAAAGGACTTCATTGCTCTCTGCACACCAGGAAGCAGGAGCTCCGTGTCTGCACCAGGTGCCTGCACCCACCCCTCCCCACCTCCCCAGTCTGAGGGGAAACCGCAGCCCAGCGGATGCTGCACTCAGAGCAGCTCTGTGTCCCAGACGAGCAAAGTCAGAGCTTAGGGCACCACACACGCCAATCTTACAAGAGGGCTGCTAGCAACGCTGGCCAACCTTTGGCCCTGAGGAAAATGTTGTCTTTATTACCCGGACAGCAAACGAATCTGCCCTTTGCCCAAGGGAGAAACTATTTCTCTCTTCCAAGGCTGTTTACTATAAAATCACCCTTGAAAAGATAATTTCAGGACAAAAGAACAGAAATGTTTACGACCCACGGAGAATTAACTGCCTCCCAACACTAAATAACTTATAATGCATCCACACCATGTGAGGCCATGTAGTTACAACAAATCACTTTTCAGAAGAATGTTTAATAAAGTGAGAAAAATATTTATGGTATACTATGACATACAAAACACAGACTCTCACCCCCCAAATTACACACACACACAGGCACAGAGAGACAGAAAGAGAAAGAGAGAGGGAAAACAAATGTAATTTTGTTTTATGTCACTTTTCCATTTTTATATAAAGAAAAGGGCTCACAATATACAAAGTTAAGGGCTTCCCTGGTGGCGCAGTGGTTGAGAGTCTGCCTGCTAATGCAGGGGACACAGGTTTGAGCCCTGGTCTGGGAAGATCCCACATGCCGCGGAGCAGCTGGGCCCGTGAGCCACAACTACTGAGCCTGCGCGTCTGGAGCCTGTGCTCCGCAACAAGAGAGGCCGCGATAGTGAGAGGCCCGCGCACCGTGACGAGGAGTGGCCCCCGCTTGCCACAACTAGAGAAAGCCCTTGCACAGAAACGAAGACCCAACACAGCCAAAAATTAATTAATTAATTAATTGATTAATTAAAAAAAAAAAAAAAGAGGCCCCAGACTGCTCCCTCACCCCTTCCAAAACAAAAAACAAAAAAAAAACAAAGTTAACAGCAGTTCTTCTCGGGTACTGAGATTATGCATGGCTTTTATTTTCTTTCTGCTTTTTTGAACTAAATTTTCTGTAATGTATTACCTTTATAATCAGAAAAAAAGGGCTTTTAAAAAAATATACATGGATATGACATCAAAAACACAAGTGACAAAAGAAAAACTGGGTAAGATGGACTTCATCAAAATTCAAAACTTCTGTGTTTCAAAGGACACCATGAAGACAGTGAAAAAAAAACTGACAGAACGGGAGAAGACATTTGCAAGTCATATATCTGATTAGGGACTTATATCCATAATATATGAAGAACTTTTGCAACTCGATAATTAAAAAAGACAAATAACCCAATTAAAAAATGAACAAAGGATCTGAATAGAGAGCTCTCCAAAGAAAATATACAAATGGTCATTTAGCATAGGAAAAGATGCTCAACATAATTAGTCATTAGGGAAATGCAAACCAAAACCATGATCAATACCACTTCACACCCACTAGGATGAATAAAAGAGACAGACAATAACAAGTGTTGGCAGGGATACGAAAAAACTGGAACCTTCACACATTGTTGGTGGGATCTTAAAATGGTGCAGTCACTTCCAGAAAACAGTCTGGCAGTTAAATATATATACAAATATATATACATACTATACACACACAAAAAAACAACAATTATTGAAATGGAGAAAGATATAAATAGATAATTGAGAAAAGTAATAAAATAGTCAATAAACATATTTTTGAAAATGCTTCAACCTCACTAGAAATAAAAAAAATGTACCATGAAATAACACAGTGCTATCCTCCCTTTAACAAATATTTTTAAAATAATTAATGGTACAGTGAGAAAGACACTATGCCCTATTTCTGAAAATTGATATAATATTTTTGGAAAGTCATTAGGCAACATATATCAACCATAAAATTGTTCATCTTCCATGACACGGTAATTCCATCTAGGGCTCTAGCCTATATGCAAATAATAATTAATTAATAAGATATTCTTCATTATATTATTGGAACAGCCTTATGGGGAAATGGTTAATGTGATAATGACATTTCCATAGGATAAAAAAATCACATAGTCTTCTAAAAGCATGTTTTCAAAGACCACAATAAGGTAAATGAAAAGAAGCATACTACAAAATTGAATTCGGTGATCCTAAATTTCTAAACAAGCAAATATATACTCACATATTAACAGTGGTTAATTTCCATATTTTTCCTATTAAGGAATCAAAAGTAAATACACTTTTACAACCTGAAAATGTATACTTTTTAAAATAAAGATGAAAGAGATAACACTTAGTGCTGATGGTATAATGACAGTGAATGACACAGAGAAAGCCAATCTTCTCATGACTCTATTGATCTCTATCACAAAGAGATCTTGCAAATGACATCACTATTTTCAAATGGGGGTATGGAATTTTGAATTATAACCTGGTGAGTTTGACGTTAAATCTAGGCAAGATTCTAAAACGGCTTCTTTAATGGAATTTTGTATGAACCTAGAAAAGGAAACTATCAATCAGCAGAAGAATTCACTCAATCATTCGCAGGCTACTTCAGTTTTTTCTTTGATGAGCTATTTGGAGAGGTGATGGAAGCCAAGTTTATCAAATGGTAAATGACACCAAGCTGAGGGAACTAGTGTTATCTGTTATCAGGATGGAGAACTGGAGAGATAAGGGCGAACTTAAGCTACTAAGAAGTCACATCTGCCTAATTTAGTTTCTTCCCTGGATAAGATCATGGATGAGGTAATAATAGAGGGCAAGGCTGTTAAATAGTGGATGGTACCCAACCAAGAAGAATAGCAGATGTGTATCATGATCCAAAAACAGTGTCAGGGATTAAGCAAGAACCTAAATCCAATGAGATAACATTCAACAAAGCTAAGTGTAAGATACTATCATTCAAGGAAAAGGCAGGGGAGACTTGACTTCACAGCTCAATGTGTGGAGACCACTTCAGGGCTCTCTTCCACAGTCAGCTCACCAGAAGGCCACTGAGCTGTGGCTCGATGATATTTAAATTTAAAAAATAGTTAGCAAACTTTACTCTCTCCCAGTTCAACAAAACCTAAAGTAATCTTTTTTTTTTTTTTAACTCATTGAGTAAAGTAACCAGGATATACAGGGACTTAAAACCAAGCCACTGGTTGGTTGCCAGAAAAGCAGCGCTAAGCCAACTACTTAGGTGAGAGGGAAGGGTTATGGAGGTGGTGGCATCCTAGGAAATCCTCGAAGAGCCATTTCCTGGAAGGAGGGTTGATGTATTGGGGAACATCCCAGGGGACAGAGCTAGACACAATTACTAAAAACTACAGGGAGCCAGATTTTGACTCAACATAAGGAAAACTTCCTAATGGCTAGAGCTGTCCATGGTCATCGTGGATTGCCAAGGGACACAGCAAGTTCTCAGCGTCAGAAGCAGGGAGCTCGGGCTAGCTGGGCACTGGGCTCAGAGGAAATTCAAACAGGATTCTAGTCTATTCTCCCCTCAGATGCCTGAAACACCTTCATGTCTTTGCTAACAAGAGTCATCCAGACTCTGCTTAAGACACCTGTAATCCTTCAAGAGATAAACTCATTTCTTTTCTGTAACAGGCATAATTGTGGTAAAGAACTTCTCTATATGCAGCCAAGACCTTCTCCTCCGCAGTCCCTTCGTTTCTGCTCGCTGGGACTATAAAGAGTTTTTCTAAACCCTGGACCATAAAGAAGCTTTCCAACACTGAAAGAGATCACGTAATGAGAATCCTTATAAAGACTGTTCCTACCCTCATCATTCCACTCTGGGCAATAATAAATTAAGAAGACTGTACCAGGTATTTTCCTAGGGGCACAAAACCCACATCCCTATGAGTGGATACAGTTTAAGCAAACCCTACTCAAATGAATAATATGCAACCATTAAAACAATAAATAGGGAGATGACATCTGAATATAAAATATATATACAAAATAATGGTGGGCAAAAAATTCAATAAGAGAGATAAAGCATGCTATTTTCAACTATATAAAAAGGGCATATTATCACAAATTAGAAGTGAATTTGGAGTGATGTAAATACAACTTCATCTCATTAGGTTGTTTTTTTAAGAAATTGTTTAAATGTTTAACAATAAAAATCTATACTCCCTTTTTTTTTTTTTTTATACTCCCTTTTGATGTAAACCTATCACTTCACCCATTTAAACAATTAGTCCCAAAGTGCCTAGGTTCTGAATACTACATAAATCATTCTAGATTATTAGATGTATATATAAAGAAAAAAGATTTAGTCGTATAATATGCAAGATGTACTCATAGTTTCCTCAAAAATTAAAGTTACTATATGACCCAGTAATTCCACTTCTAGAGATATACCCAAGAGAACTGGAAAGTTACGTTCTCCCAAAAAACAAGTGTATGAGTGTTCATAGCAGTGCTATTCATAATAAACAAAAAAGTGGAAATAACCCAAATGCCCATCCACTGATGAAAGGATAAAAAGAATGCGGTATATCCACAAAATGGAATATTATTCTGCAATAAAAAAGGAATGAAGCACCAACACCTACTACAGGTTGGATGAACCTAGGAAGGGTTATGCTAAATGAAGCAAGTCACAAATGGCCACAAATTATATTACTCATCTATATGAAATGTCCAGAATAGGCAAATCTAATAGAGACAGGAAGTAGACTAGTGGCTGCCAAGGGCTGGAGTAGGGAACGAGGACTGACTACTAATAGGTACTAGGTTTCTTTGGGAGTGATGAAAATGTTCCCAATTAGATAGTGGTGAGAGGTACACAACATATAAATATACCAAAAAACACTGAAATGTACACTTTAAAATGGCTAAATGGTGAATTTTATGTTATTTTAATTCTCTCATTAAAACAATATATAATGACAAAATACTTATCATTATATATATGCTATATATTTTATAAAATATATTGACATCCACAAGTACTTAATACTATTAGAAGACTGACAATATGGTACCTAGCATGGGTACAATGCACAAAAGGCCTGGATTACTAAAGAAAATATTAAAAACTGAAGGGCTGAAATTAAGAATTACTCATTCCTTCTATTATCCAATTCCTAATTAATTTACTGTGTGCTTACTTGGCGCCAGAAACTATGTTAGGTGCTGTGGATACAGGGGTGAACAAGATGTGATCCTCACCTTCACGGGGCTCCTGGTCTAAAAGGGGAGCTTGACATGAAACAAATAATCACTTGCATATATATAAAACATGTATGTAACAAGGGGCATAAGGTGAAATATGGGTTCCATGACAGAATATATCAATAACAGGCAGCCCTGATTTAGATGGAGAATTGGGCAATACCTTCCTGAGGAAATTATATTTAATCTGAAACTATGAAGATGAGAGATTTAGGCAGGTGAAGAGCGGGTATAAGAGTATCCTCTGGATGGAACAGCAGTGCAGAAGTCCTGAGGCAGAAAAGAACCTGTCACATGTGAGAAACCCACGAAGGCTAGTTGTGATCAGAGGGTGGTGAGTAAGAAGACGACTGTCACAGAATGAGGCTGAGAAGTAAACATGGGTCCGTCCAGGCAGGCCACTCTGGGGATTCTCACTCTATATCCTGGGTACAAAGGGAAGCCACCCAAGAATTTCAGCAGGGAAGTAACATGACCAATTTGTGTCATAAAAGCATCACCCAGGCTCCCTCTGTGGAGGAGGGATTGGAGAAAAGCAAAGAGGAACCAGTTAGGAGGCTGTGAGAGTAACGGCTCAGACCAGGGATGGGGGTGGAAAGGAACAAAAGGCATTTTCAAGGTCTATTTGGAGTTTTGGAGGTCATCACATATTCTATTTTACAACTCAAATTTACATGTGTGGGAAAAAAATGTCTTCCAGAAAGACCAAAGCATAAAAAGTAGAGATTACTTCACCAGGCTCCTAGACACATTAGCATCTATCCGATACTAACCCAAACCCTGCAAAACACTTCAAGTTACTTCTAAAAGCCCTGAAGGCTTTATATATAACTAAGTAACACTTGAACCCAAATTATCCCTAAGCTTCTTGCAGGGTTTTTTCTTACCAGCAAGTTTTCAGAGTGGCAGAGAAAACCAGACAGAGAAGTAGAAACAAGAAGTTCACTGTGATGCAATACAGGTAACGCTTGGTGTCCTAACTTAAACCCAAATGCAAAGTAGCTCCTCCTTGGAACTTTTTTTTTTTTCTTATACAGGAACCATTCCAGGAGAGAAACACCCTGCTTAGTATACGCTCTGTTAAAGGCTTCTGTTACACACACACACACACACACACACACACACCAGCAAGAAAGATGTGCAAAGCATCCGGATTATTCATGGGTATCTGTCTCCTTACACTGCACTCCAGAGACTGAAGCAGAGTACAGAGGCTGTGATGGATATCGCACAGCTTACAAAGAGTAAATGAATGACTTCACTGTAATAGGAAAACAACTGTACATTATACATGCATTTCCTTTCCTCTTAAAATAAACCCCTGCCAGCCACATGGTAAATACACTTCAAACTTGAGTGTATACCCCTCACAAGCCACCTAAGACATGAAATCGTACAATATAAGACAAGCTATCTATTCAGCACCCCCCAGCATATAATGGAAGCCCAAAACAAAGACGAATATGACCATCAAAAATTATACATTTTACAACACAAGCTCTGTAAGTAGTACGGTCCCTTTTCATTTATACTGTGAAAATTAGTACTGCACTTAAAAATGTAAAATGAAATTGTTTAAAATATCGAATCACTATGTTGGGTAACAAGAACTAACACAGTGATGTAGGGCAATTACACCTCAAAACAAATAAACTCATAGAAAGAGAGACCCAATTTGTGATTACCAGGGGGCAGGCTGGAGGAAGGTGGTCAAACGGTACAAACTTCCAGTTAGAAGATAAGTACTAGGGATGGAATGTGTAACATGATAAATATAATTTACACTGCTGTATGTTATACATGAAAGTTAAGATAATAAATTCTAAGAGTTCCCATCACAAGAAAAAATTTTTTTCTATTTCTTTAATTTTCTTTCTAAATGATGATGAATGGTCATTAATTTATTCTGGCAATCATTTTATGATGTATGTAGTCAAATCATTATGCTGTACACCTTAAACTTATCTAGTGCTGTCTGTCGATTCTATCTCAATAAAACTGGAAGTAAGAAATAAAGATAGGGTTTCCCTGGTGGCGCAGTGGTTGAGAGTCTGCCTGCCAATGCAGGGGACACGGGTTCGAGCCCTGGTCTGGGAGGATCCCAGGTGCCGCGGGGCGGCTGGGCCCGTGAGCCACAATTACTGAGCCTGCGCGTCTGGAGCCTGTGCTCCCAACAAGAGAGGCCGCGATAGTGAGAGGCCCGCGCACCGCGATGAAGAGTGGCCCCCGCTCGCCGCAACTAGAGAAAGCCCACGCACAGAAATGAAGACCCAACACAGCCAAAAATAAATAAATAAATAAATAAATTTATATTTTAAAAAAAAGATAAATAAAAATTTTTTGTTTTAAAAATGTAAAATAAAATGATACTGTTTAACCTCAAGGAATCATGTCATGTCATCATTTCTATCTTTATCGCTGTTAAGGCTTTCAGCATCTTTGAGGTAGTAATGATTTATTACAATACATCATATTTACACAACCGCCTGACAGCATCTCCAATGCTGCTGGTCCTCCTTGCGTGTTAAGACTCAGCTCTTCTAAGAAGCCTTCCCTCCCCCTTTACGGTAGAGCTGATCCTCCATCCATCGCCCTCTCTGCCCACTGTCCCTTGTACACATCTCTCTCCAGATTTACAACTGCCTCCGTTCCAGACCAGGAGCTCCCTGGTGCTCGGTGCTCCCAGGACCTAACACAGAGTTTCTCACAGGAAAGGTTCTCCAATGCTTGTGGAATGAAATGAATGAATAAATGGACTGGATCCCCCCCCAACCTCTGTAGTGTTTAATTTTTTCCACCTGCATTATCCTAAATGTTCATGACTCTCAACTCAATGAAATTTCAGACAATTAGCCATTTCCCCCCATTTCTTTCTGTTTCCTGATAGAAGATTTATGGTACAGGGTGTTTATGAAAACGGGTTTTAAGAACAAGTGAGAATATTGCTTGATGTTCAGGTTTGCACACATGGCTTTGTAGAGAATGAGTTTGAATAAGGATGAGAAAAGGCCTTTACTCCCAAAATTCATATTCCATAGGAAGAAAAGCACTCAGTGTCATGTCACCCTATCACTGCTGATATTCACATCAGACATCATTTTTATCAAGAGCCCCCTTCTTCAAGACAAAGAAAGGATGCCCCTGGCAAGGGCAGAGGGAGTTCATGAGTTAAATTCCTCATTCCAGAATAAATTATTTAGCACCACTTAAACCCTGAAAGCTCTGAGCCACCTATCTTGCGGTTTATGGCACTCTCCTCTACGTGTACAATTTCCCGATTGTGAAGCAACAATTTAATTCCATAGTGCAAAATCAATACAACTTAACTTTACTGTTGGAACTCACATTATGTGGCAAACTAAAAGATTTTATTCTTCCACTGACATGAGACAATTGTAAAGCTGCCTTTATAAAGAGGCACTTAGGAACCATTCCAGAATTTAGGAATGAATTTTTCTTACTGGACTTACTGCACAGGAATGGCCCCATGAGATGAATACGATCCCTGGGGCCTCCTAAGTTCCAGCTTTGACTTCACTGTCAGGACCTAGATTTTGAACAGGAGATCATCCCAGAAACGCAAGGCGCTGTAGTGGTAGTAACAAGAGACAGCCAATAGGTTCCTGAAATAGGTTTTGTCACTAGTTTAGGGTTTTTATCAGGAATGTCGATCACCTTTTTTGCTCTAAATTTTATTACTAGTACAACCATGAATAGTAAGGTTTGGTACAGGGGTCAACGTTTCCAGTGTTATTTAACTGAAATGATCTGGGACCAGTCGCTTTTGTTGAGTTGGCAAGAGCTGGTGTTGTTTAAAACAGACCAGTGGACGAATCTATAAGCTGCAACCCACTGGAAAAGGCAAGAAGATGGAAGGATTGATAATATTCAGCCTACAGCGAACATTGATCATCTGCTCGGTGCAAGGTCCACTGCAGCTGATAGCCTGAGGACCAAGAAGCAGCAGGGCGAGTTGGGCGGGTCTGAACCCTTAGATTCAACAAGCTTCCCCGAGTGCATTCAACGCACCTGCACTTAACTCGTTTCCCTACACCTGTTAATTGGAAGGCTTGTTTCTCTTTCAGTTGCTCAGAGCAGCCAACAGAAAAAACAAAATTTTTAAAGCAGCAACCTAGTGCTAGACCAGAAGGGAGCGTTTATCAGCCTATCAGCAGCCCCATTACTCTACAGTTCGGGTTCCCTCCCGTCCAGCCCTCTGTCCACTGAGCATCCCCAAGGACAAGAGGTTAGATCCAGCAGCAGCCAAGGCTAGGCCTGTGAGGCAGCAAGAGAAGCCCAGCCTCCCGGCGAAGCGGCAGAGGCTCCGGCGCCGCCTCCTCCCTCGCTCGCTCGCGGTGCCAGTTCGGTCTGCGCCGGACAGGGAAGCCGGGCCTCCGGCTGGCTCAGCATCCCTCCTCTTGCTCCCGCTCTCCCTCCTCCGCCCGCGCGCGTAGCACCAACCTTGGGCGTGCGGATGTGCTCCATGGCGAGCCCGCGTCTGCAGGTCCCGGCCGGGCGAGGCCTCACGCACCTGCGCGCGTCTGCAGCGCGGCGGGAGGGACGCGGGGAGGGGGCTTCGCGCCCGGGAGCGGGCGGGCCTCGGGCTTGGCTCCGCCCTCAGGTGCGGCGGCGCCCGCGCGAGGCAGGCGTGCGGGGCCCGGGGCGCCCGCGCGGCCCTAGCGCGCGCGTCTCTGCGCTACTGCCACCTGCACCGCCTGTCGCCGCCCCGCCCCTTGCCTGGCTGGGGTCGCGGGAGCCAGAGCCGCTCGCTTCCTCTGAAGAAGGGCAGCCAGCGTAAGACTGTGGGGTTACTGTTCCCCGAGACACAATGAGGGCCTTGCGTTGGGTGTGGCCTTTTGGAGGAGAGATGGGACTAAGCGCTGCTCCACACCTCCCATGGGCTTCCTTCCAGAGGGTCCCAGGATAGGTGGGACTTCAGGGTGGGGCAGGAAAAAGGCTGCCACAAACACTCCAGATCCAGTGTGGCCCGTTGGGCCCTGTCTGTATATTTCAGCACAGGCGGCAGAGCGTTTGGGATGAAGGTGGAAATAGCAACAGTGTTAGCGTCGTAGAAAGTGCTGGGAAGACAGGCATCTCACATCAACCTGTGACTGTACCCTTGGAAGAGACACTTTCCCTTGGCACCGTATTGAGTGCTCATTTGACATCTTCACTTAGCTCTCACTAACTGAACTGGAAGATATAGATAACAAAGCATCCATTATAAAGCATCATTCTTCCATTTATGATATTAAGAGTAGTTGTTGCCACTGTTAGTATCAAGCCATTTGGAAAAGCCAAAGGGAAGAAATGCGCGCCACCCACCCCCGCCTTTTTTTCTTGCAAACCTGTGTGTAAAGGTTTACCATATTAATTATCTCATAAAACTGTTCATAGTTCTTAGAATAATATCTATCCAATTTTTTCCTAGCTCTTACTCATCTCTCTTTTACCTGGATTGTAAATTCTTTGGCTATAAGACATTGGTTTTTTTATCTCTTTTTGTCCAGTGTATGGTAGGCACATTGCAACCTTCCAAATAAATGTTTACTTAATCAATACAGTATTGCATTTTTTTAAATTTCCATGTCCCCTTCACATATCTTTTATCACTTCATCCTCCTTCCACTCTGGGAGGCAATTAGGACAAGTTCAGTAAACTGATGTTTGCATATGGCAAAATTGACCCAGAGTATAATTTCTTGTTACTAAAAAACACCAGGAATAGCGTCAGGAGCACTCTGGTTCCAATTCAGCCTCTGACCTCATTCCACTTATTAGGATAAGTTAACATAGAATAAGCTAGAAATAAAATAACAATAGGGAAAGAAATCTCTATAAGTAAACATTTGGGTTTGATCTAACAGTTCTCTGAGGAATCCTCCTCGACTTGACCCCCAGCCCCGATCGCTATCCAGCTTATTAGATCACAAGCTGTGTTGACCCCAGACAGCCACTCTGCTCTTTCTCACTTTCTCTGCACTGCCTCATGCCCCCATGTTTCACTGCTTCTCTGAACCACCACCCAGTGGGGCAGAAGAGATTGAACAAAGCAGCAAGAGTTGGAGGGCAGTGGAGTGAGAGGAGCTAGAATACATCATTGAAATGGCTGACGATGTTGATCCTAAGTAGGGCAGAAAGTGAAACCAGGCATTCATTTAGTTAAGAAACACTGGTATTAATTTACTGATGGTCATGCACAAGGTATCATGGCAGATACTGGGAAACTGAAGGGAGACCCAGAGGAGGAGGATACCAAGTTCCATAACAGTGATATGGATAACACCAAGGAAGTGAAAAGTAGACCAGTGAGATGGCAACAGAGCATGTGGAAATGCCAAAAGTAGCCTCAAGGAGATTGACCTACTTCCTACATTTTCCATGTTAATTATATGGGAAATAATAGGTGAACTCCGGATCATATACTTAATTCCTAAAGTTTGCTACTGTTGCATTTGTTATGAGCCTTGGGTCATTTGGATAAATGTTGCACCTCTGAGTATCCACAGAGCAGAAATCTCTCCATCTGGCCCCAGAACCAAGAAGCAAGAAGGGTAGAAAAAATGTATTCTTCTAACACTACATAATTTGCAGAGGGAGCCACATCCAGATTTACACTACATCAGTTTACTTTTTCCACTACAGATGCACTTTGCCCAGTAGGTTGGAAAATGGCTATTACTTTTTAAGCTAGCATTTGTGAATCCTGAATGGAAAATTCAACAAAACTATTTTCGCCATCAAGCAAAATATCAGACAATAGGGTTAAGACCTAGTTACCTGCATATTCATCAAACTACTTCTTCCCTTGACAACACACAATATAGCTGTCCTCATTTTATCTTTAGTGCTTATGTTTCAGTGCTTTTCTACCTCTGTGAAAATGGTAGATATTTAATTCTCCTTTCCTTCACGGGCACACAGGAGACTATGCTTCCCAACTCTATTACTGTTGGGTGGGACCATGGACCAGGGCTGTGGAAAGGGACCTGTGTCACTTTGAAGCCAAAGTTCTGCAAAACCTGTGTGGCCCTCCAGCTTTCTCTTCCCTTGTCTTGTTATTTGGAGATCTTATCTTGAAATTATAGAGAAAATAATGATGATAAATTCACTCTGAGTATATAATGTGACTGTGGCCACAAACTATTCAGCATTAGATTGACATGAAGAGAAAAATAGGCTGTTTCTCCAAGTCATTACTTGGAAGGGAGCTACTCTGAAGTGTCACAGCAGGTTCTTTTGAGTGAAAAGAACAGCTTTTTGTAGTGGTGGTCGTTGCATGAAGCCACTGAGATTTAGAGGTTAAGTTTTGTACCTACCCTCGCCTATCCTGACATTCTAGAGAAGGGACTCTGAGAGTCAAAATAATATACCTTCTGTGTCTCTGATCTTTTTTCAAGGGGGTTGATAATGTCATTAAAGAGATCTGATGACACATGTCATCTGCCAAGACCTCAACTTTATTGTGTATTACCAAACTTCTTCTGCAGAACCTCTCCTTAAGAAATTTGTATCACACGGATAGTCTAGTTGCAAATAATATTACTATAGGAATTTTAAAATCCAAACTTGATATTCACTGGAAACTTCCCCAAATGCTGTGATCTTCAGTGGCGTGAGGAGATTTGGATGCTTATCAAACACTTGCAAGACTTTTTCCAGAATTCTTACATTTCTCCTGAGGCAACTAAAACTTCTGATTTGGAGTGAAGCCAAGAACTCTTTCCTCAGGAGGGTAGTATTGCTAATGATTACAAACTCAGTAAAATCCTATTCAGCACTACTAAGCCTCAGCGGTCCATGAGGATATGAGTGGAGGAGGGCACCCATCTCTATACAAGCTGAGCCTCAGCTAGAAGCAGGCTAGATACCCAACAGGATAGGGTTAGAGCTGCATTTGGGGTTCTGCCTAGAAAAAATAACATCCTCACCTCCAGGATTTTTCTAAAGCCAATGATGCCAAATACCAATGTCTTCTTTGGCCTCACCCTGTGCCAGGCATAGAGATGAAGCACCCTGTGGACTGCAGGCAGCTCTGCCCTTTTTCTAGAAACCAAAGGGGACACTCTGGACCAGCATAAAAGGAGCTCTTACTCTATGAACAGGCAAGGTTTTAAAATAGACTCGCATATTTTGTTCTCCCTCCAGGAAGGCACATCACTCAGACACAAGTCTGCATCCTCAGAGCACTTACTGTTTATTCCCTTCCCACTGCTGTCCCTTCAACCATCATTTTGATGCAGACAATTCCCATGTCAATATTTCCGATCCTAAATTCTCTCCGTACCTCACATATTATATTTCCATCCACCTGTTGAGTACCTCCACATGGATGTCCCATCAATGTCACCAACTAGGTATGACAGACAGGCCTATATTCAAGTCACAGCTCCAGCATGTGCTAGCTGTGTGACCTTGAACAAGTTTTTGACCCCTCTCAGCCTCAGGTTTCTTACCTGTAAAATGGAGATAATGATAATATCTGTATTACTTTCTTTTTCTCAAGCTGAGGAGTAGATATCTATATAGATATATGGATGTTTATTACATTATTTCCTGTTTATTTGTATATGCCTGAGGTAGTCCAAAATAAAAAATAAAATTGATAGCAGAAAATGGGGCATAATTACACCTCCTTCTTAGGATGGATGTGACGATTCAGTGAGATCAAGCATATATTCTGTGACTAATATTTATTGAGTGTTCTCTGTGAGCCAAGCACCGAGGATAAAGTGTGAACCAAAGCAATCACAGTCCTGCCCTCAAGGTGCTTCCGTCTAATAATATCAGCTCCTATTATTATTATCATTACCTTCTACCTGATACCAAACCTCCTCTTGAAGTCATTACTTCTTTTGTTAATCTCAATCGCTCAAGTTCAGAACCTTCGAGTTTGTTCTGGCTGATGTCCCTCACTGGCCCCCATACCCAGACAGATGTGGATTCCACATCCACAACTTTTCCTCAGCTGACCCTTCCCCTTCCTTTCCCACTGCCATTGCTCTAAGATCCTCATTTCTTCTTCCCGGCTGGAATATTAGCCTCTGCTGCCAGATCAGTCTTCATGAAAAGCAACTCTAATCATCGCTCTCCATCTTAAAAACTTTCAGGTGGTTTACAATTGCCTTTTAATTAAGTACCATCTCCTGATTCTGTCATTTAAGGCCCAGTCACATCCTACCTTTCTCTTTCTCTTTTACAAACTCAGCAAAGTTAAGTCACTGGCACTTAGTAGGTGCTCAATAAATATTTTTTGAATGTATCACTTAGTCAACCAATCACTTTCTATATCCTGCATTTACTTACCTTTATGTCTTTGTTCATACTATTCCTGTGTATCAAATCCCCTAGGTTCATTTCAAGATTCACTTCAACATTCCCTCCAAATGCAGTTCTTCCAAAATAACTCTTGTCTGTTCATTCCAATAAGCAGAGATCGTCATAAGCAGTTTATTTTCATCTGGAAGTGTAATTTTATGCATCTCTGTCACAACTTGTCCACAGGGGACCTTAATCAGTCCCCTGTTCCAAGAACCACGCTGGGTCACTACACTGACAATGTCACGCTGGTCGGATGGAATGAACAGAAAGTTGCAGGGGTCCAAGATGCCCAAGAAAAGCACACATGTGTCAGAGGATGGGAGATACCTTCTGGGGAAATTCAGGGTCCTGCCATCTCAGTGAAGTTTCTAGGCATCCGCAGTGGTGAAATAGCTTCTCCAGCATGAAAGGCAAGTTGCTTTGCTTTGCAGCCCTCTAGCCTATTACTGAGTTGGCCGTCAGGCCCACCAGCTCTGAGTGGGGCCTTGGGTAAGAAAAGGGTCTCTAGCTGATTTGAGTTGTGGTGGAAACAGATGTATGACAGTGGCTTTTTGACCCCAGCAGATCCAAATATGAGGAGGTGATAAACATTAAATGAGGTCATAAGGGTGGGGCTCTAGTCCAATAGAACTGGTGCCATTATAAGAAGAGGAAGAGATCTCTCGCTCTCTCTCACTCTCTCTCTCTCTCTCTCTCTCCCTCTCTATCATATGAGGATACAGCAAGAAGGCAGTCATCTGCAAGCCAGGAAAGAGAGCTCTCACCAAAAACTGAACCTTGGGGGACCTTGATCTTGGACATCCCAGCCTCCAGAACTATGAAAAATAAATTTCTCTTGTTCAAGCCACTCAGTCTGTGGTATTTTGTTATGGCAACTCAAGCTGATGAATACAAATACCTAGAGTGGTTTGCACTGATCCCAACTTGAAACAGATATTTAGAACAACATAATTTATGAAATGTAAATATTTCAGGCTTCAGAAACTTAGGAATATAAAGGCAATCACATGAATATTAATACCTAAAATCTCAACAGCCCTAAGCCTCCATCTTCATTATATAGAGGCCTCTTCTTCCTAATACTTCCAGAGGAACCAATGTGTATACACAGCCAGTCCTGGTGGCCCCCTGCTGCAATGCTAGCCAGGGCAGGATCCTGCCGCAGCAGACACAGTGAGAGCCAAAATATGCTGCTGCTCTCCACCTGCTGGAAATCTGCTGTTCTCGATGCCAGGGAAGCTGAAATGCTGCCTCTATCTTCTGATTCAAAAATCAAACTTCCACTCAGTTTGGAGGATTTCTCACATCAAAGATGTTCAGTAAACCAGAATATGAGAGTTTTTTCCTTTCCCCACCATTGTTCCACTCTGGGTCTTTGACAGCTTCATTCAGTGCCAATACTCAGCTGAGACTTCGTCCTATTGTGGTCCGTCGCTGCCACTGTCAACACTGCTACTCTGTGGTCATCGACACCTACACTGCTGCCAACAGGCTCTTCTCACAGTTTGTAAGATCGTGAAGCCGCCGTCACGCTCCAGCGCGGGACATCTGCCCACGGCAGATATTCTTGTGAAATGAAAGGTAAGACCTTCTCATGAAGCTCATTTAGGGTTTGTCCAAAGCAGAGCTCCCGGGTTGCCAAGTGTCAGAGCTCACAGTCTGTCAATACGTGGACATTGCCGTTGTCCACCAGGCGCAGAAACGGAATGTTTCCGAGATCAGTCAGAACCTTGGACGCAGAACCACCACACTCCCTTTCCGACATTAAGCCCTGATGCTAGGACGTACCTTTCATTTTGATCCCATTTTCAGTCGTGATGAATTTCTCTCTCTTTGGATGGAGTTAGGTTTTGTGGGGCAGGTTGATATCATCACAGGCTCCCTAATTCTTCAGATTTTCGCAAATACCTGTGCAGCATTCAAGTTTTCATAAGTTCAGGATGTTCTTCAGCTTCCGTGAAAATAACAGTATTCCAACGGACCCCTGGGGGACAGGATTCTGCCTAATCCAACAATCTGGAAGCATCTGAGCCCTAGCTGCAGTTCACCCAAGACTCCCTGTCACGCTTTGGTTGGTGAAACATTAGAAGCAATAAATATCAAAAATAAATAGAATTTTGGACTTCCTGGTGGCTCAGTGGTTAAGAATCCACCTGCCAGTGCAGGAGGCACGGGTTCGAGCCCTGGCCCGGGAAGATCCCACGTGCCACGGAGCAACTAAGCCAGCGCACCACACTACTGAGCCCCTGTACCACAACTACTGAAGCCCGTGGCCCTAGAGCCCGTGGTCCGCGACAAGAGAAGCCACCGCAATGAGAAGCTCGCGCACCGCAACGAAGAGTAGCCCCCGCTCGCTGCAACTAGAGAATGCCTGCGCGCAGCAATGAAGACCCAACGCAGCCAAAAATAAATAAATTAATTAATTAATTAACTTTTAAAATAAATAGAATTTTAAAATAAAATGTGGCGTGGCTGTATATGAAATACTGTATGAGCTTGAAAGTTTTTTTCCAAAGGATACTTAATGACATAGAAAGATGCTCATAACAAAATTTTAAGCCAAAAAGCCAGATACTAATCTGTATATACAGTGTGATCTGAGTTGTGTTTCAAAATGTGTGTGTGTGTGTATGTGAAAGTAAAGAGAGAAAAAATAGGAGAAAAAGACACAGGCATAACGATTACATCTGGGTGTAGATTTGTGGGTGATTATAATTTTGTTTTTTTATATTTTACAAATATTTACATTGAACATTTTAATAATTACAAAGAATGCATACTTTTAAAAGGTAATTTCAAATAGAAACAAGTAATAATCAATAATCACATCATAGTGTCAAGAGTCAAAGCAAATATTTTTGTGGAGAAAAAATTTATTTTGTTTTTTTTAAAAAACTACTGAAGAGTTGAGAGAATTTTAAGTGTATACTTCCTAAAATTTCAGGTCAAAAATAATCCTTCTAAAAAGTAATCATTTTTCAAGGATAAAATCCGGCTTATTTTCCATAAGGAAACAATAAAAACAATATCCCAAGTGTGTAACAATAGCTGGAAAAAGAAAAGAGGAGGGCGCTCCCTCCTGAGTTGTAAGGATTTTGGCAATGCTGTTTTTACAACCAAAAAAAAACAGAAACCCCAAAGATTTTTCTATGAAGTACAGTCAGGCTTGGAGGAATGTTCTGTGCTTCAAAGCCAATGTTCTATAAAAAATTACTTAACTGACTTTAACTTTTAGTAAAAAATCTGAGATGTATCTTTGGTGTTTGGGTCATATGTATATAATAAAACCTTATCTTAATCCCCTTCTTTTTAAAATTTAGATGCAGATGCTAAGTATTGGCAAAATACATATGAACATAGATCTCATAGCCAGGACAATTTGAGACTCTTAATAAACAGATGTAAAAGTTGTTCTTGGGTTACATTAGGGTTTCTTGTGGAGATAATGAGTAATTTTGAATGCTGGCTCTGCAAGGGAATTTTTCCATCTCTTCTTTGGCAGAGAGAATATTTTTGTAAACAAAATCAGTGAACAAGATTTGTGCAAGATGGTGAACTAAACAAGGATTTGATCTGGCTCTAACTTGCTGAGAACCACCTATGTTTGCATTTGGATTTGGCAGACGTGATTGACTGTCTTGCCACGGCAAAGACAAGCCTAAAGAGTTTGAACACGGCACAAGATAGGGAACCCCATCATCTGCAGGTAGAACAGATCACATTTATTTTCAGTGTTTTGTTCCTGATCATTTGGTCGTTTTTCAGGGAGTCTGCATGAATAATCGCCAACTTAGGAATGAATTATAGTCCAAAAGTCGCATTGTAAGAAGGTTGTTTGGTTCTCAGATTTCACAAACGATGACTAAATTTCTGGGCCATTCCTCAGAAGGGTCTGCAAACAATGGTACTAGTCACTCTGCTACTTACACTGTACTGAATTCCCACGTATGACTTTACATCAAAACGCATAAGGAACATTGCATTTTAGGAATAGACCTCCTCCCTCCACCTTAGAAGCAGGAGGGTACACAGGGAACACTTCCACAAGCCCCAGAGCAGCCTTAAGTGATGGGGTGCCAATGGAAGTGACTTCTCTTGAAGACCAATATCTCAACTCTTTCCTCTCTACATTATTAGGTTAAAGAGCACCTGGAAGTCATAAAGCTCTTTAGGTTCTGTGGTCTTTGCAGACTATGAAACAGTATTCCACCAGGATAGATAGAGGATTACATATATATAACTGTATGTGTGACTATTTTTGCAGTCATATATAGAATATCTCAACCACGATAATGTGTCAATAAAAGATCTGCTTTGTAGGATGCTCCCAAATTTTATGGTCATATTTGTTAGCAATTTGTTCATTCATTTTGGTCTTGGGAATAGCAAACACAAAAGATTTTAAGAATATTTATAGGAGAAAAAATTTCAAGAGATAATTCCTGTTCCTGAAAATTGAGAAAGATTGATCTTATTCTATTTTAACTGATGGTGTCCTGGTCCAACTTTTGAAAGCACTGTTTAAACTCTAAAAGTCTGCATTAAAGAACAAAGGAGACTTGAGAGAGGTAGGGACTGACTCAACAATGATTTCCCATGACCTTATATTAATGACCACCTTTGTATGCCCAGGATCCCTGAAAACCAAAGCAGGACACAGACTCACAATTGACTAAACAATATACTTCCCTGACTAGAAAGTTTTAAAAATCACAAAATTCCCTAATAGTGGTATAAATGGATATCATTCGTCTCTTTTCAGGGTACATAAGGCATACACTAAACACCAAAAAGCAGGACAAGTACATAGAGACTAAAAAACTTTTTTAAGTAATTTCTTATCTCAATTCTAGTTTGCTCGAGTTATTTGAAGTGGCATCAACATGGAACAAAAGCAATTTCTTTTATTCTTAGGAAGAGACGCGTACTAGGGAAAAAATCACATAGGATTGAGCAAGAGAATGTGATGATGCTCGTTGACTCTACTGAAGTATTTATTGAGTGAAAACTGAACACCTGACTCCTTTGTGCTTTGAAGGAGGAAACAGCTGGCAGAAGCTCTGGGAACTTCCCTAGGCCTTCGGATCTCTGGAGTGTCTCCAATCTAATTTCCAATCTTTAAATTTAAAGATTTTCCATTTCTACCATTAGTGCCCTTCAACTGTCAGTCCTGAGCTTCAACAACCTATTTCTAGCATTTTGTACATTTTGTTTCTTTACATTTTCACTCACGACTTAATACATACTTGATAGGCTTAACTTCAAAAGTCCGTGTTTCTAACTCAAGCTAAACACCTGACCATGACTAGTTATTTACATCTGCTGCAATTGTCATATCACTAGTATCATTTTTCTATCACTAATTATTTAAAATAATGGCAAAATGTATTAAATATTCAAATAATTGTACAAACTCTCCTGGACAAACCAAGAAAACAACATAGTTTAAAATACTATGCCGACTGGCAAGCAGGGTCAGCATGAGACACCTTTAAGTGTGTGTTCATCACTCAATAAGAAGTTTACAGTCTGCAACTTGTGGTCATCATTATGGAATATACAAAAGTACAGGTTGTTTAAAGTCATGTAGGTTATTTGTAAGTTAAGGTATTCTCTTTACTCCTTCACCTCATCCTTTAAGTAACAAAGTATAATTCTATTTTCTGAAAAAAATTTAATGTCAAACTTTTCATACGAATACTACGGAGAGTGAATAATACCTCAATATAAATTTATCTCTATAAATAGAAGATAGAAAAATATACGTACACACACACACACACACACGCACACACGTGTTCTCTGCACCAAGAGGGCTCACTTCCAATTGTAGAGAAGTGCATTTGGTGCCACTGAGATTATTAATACTTTCCTCAAATTGTTTCTCCTACAACATAATGGGAGGCGCTACCCAAGAAAATCACTTCATTTTAATCTTTTTGAGCTTAAAATAGAAAGAATTTTCAGTTAGCATAGGAAACTCTAAAACCAATTATACGCACCGTTAGTGTTTTGTATTGTTTGATTATTTTTGCTTAATTTGGTTTTGCTTTCTTTTACCTTATCGAGAGGCATGAGAGTGGGGTGCTTAAGAGCATGGGCCTCTAGGGCCAGCCCGCCTGGGCTTGAATTCAGGCTCTCCACTTACCAGGGGAATAAGCACTTCCTATGCTTAACCTTTCTGTGCCTCAGTTTCCTCACCTGTAAAATGGGAATTAATGACTGGGTTGTCATGAGGAATCAGGGAGTAGTGAATTCAAAGCAATTGGAACAGTGCCTCTTACCTGTAAGCCCTTGAAACCCCTCTTCTTGGGCCCAGCTCCTCCTCCACTTCATTTCTCTTTTTTGACTCAAAATAGGCAGAAAGGAAAACACAGCATTTCTCACTAATGGGCACTATAGGGATATTTGGAGTGGGACAATTAATTCACGATGCAAGACTGACCCACAGAGCGTTTGTTGTCCTTGATCTCTGGACACCAAATGCCCGCGGAACGCCCAGTCATTGCGACATCCAAACACAGTGCCCCTCCCCAGCAATATTTACAAATGCCCCCTCGTTCCAAATGCCCACCTGGGTTAAGAACCACAGTAGATACTTACCACTTACTTTCACATATGTCAGCTGAAGTTTAAGGGGAAAATATGGAAAGGATGGTAGATGAAACTGACAACAGTAACATTAACAACTACAGTTTGTTGAGTCCTTACTATGTGCTAAAGCTTATAACAGATCCATAAGGAGAGGAAGGAATGAGGACTTAAACATTAAATAACTAATCTGGGTCACAGACGTGTCAAGGTGATATCAGAATTTGAATTCATGGTTCTCTTACCCCATATCTTGTGCTCTTGTTCAACAGCTGGATAGCTTACTGCTTTAAGACAACTAAGTCAGCTGACCCTCAGAGAGCACCACCAGTTTGACCAAAGACCAGATTTTATGCAACGTTAATGCACTCATGTTTATGTCTATATGGTCGACCTTGAACAGAGATGGTTTTGCTCATCTTGAGCCCTGGACTCTTGACTTTAATGATCAGGTAGAGTTCAAACAGTTTGTAGACAGATATAGATAACAATACCTGTAAGAATTCCTATGAAATCCACAAAAAGTGTATCAAGACTAATTGAATTCTCAGTCTGTAAAGTAAAAAGAATATAAGCCAGAAGTCTCTGGGTCTTTCTAGCCTGTGGATATGACTTCCATGGGCTCACCGTCTCCATTTGCCCAGACAGAAATTCCTGTCTCCAGAAATGTTATCCTCAGGCATGTCTAGACATTCCTAGAGGCTTACTGGATACACCCAAGAACACCTGTTCTCCTCAAGCTCCACTCCGGCTTCTGTCTTATGAAAACCCCACCTGGGGGATACCTCCTCATCACCATTGCTACCGTCAATGAGAAGGTTAACATCATGCCAAGGGAGTTGTTTCCTGGCACTTCCAGGCTGACCATTTTGAAGGGCAGGAACCATGCTGGGTTTCTCACTGAGGTGGGCAGGATGCTTCTCTCCCCAGCTCTGGGTCACATTTTTCTGAATTGCAAAGCAGCTCTGTTTGAGTCCAGAGTCCACAGAATTTCTCATGAACTCCTTTAGTTAGTGGCTCACCCATCTTTCCACTGGTGCTCAAACCTGTCTGATGAAACAATGTGTCAGTCATGATTTCCACTGTCCTTGCCTCTAAAGAAAACAAAAGCAAACCCCCTTATTTTGGTGGTTAACTTTATGTGTCAGCTTGACCAGGCTAAGTTGCCCAGTTGTGAGGTCAAACACGAGCCTACTTATTGCTGTGAAGGCAATTTTTTTTTTAGCTGTGGTTAACAGTAGACTTTGAGTAAAGCAGATTACTCTCCGTAATGTGGGAGGGTCCATCCAATTAATTGAAAGCCTTCAGAGGAAAGACTGAGGTCCCTAAAGAGGAAGGAATTCTGCCTCCAGGCTGTCTTTGAACTCAAGACTGCAACGACTCCTGCTGGAATTTACAGCCTGCTGGCCTGCCCTGCAGATTTTGGACTTCTAGCCCCCATGATCACATGAGCCAATTCCTCAAAATAAATCAATCCATATCTAGATCTAAAAATAGAGAGAAGATAGATATAGATATGAAATAGATACATAGAATACATATAGGATAATAGAAAGTCCTAACAGGATAACAGGATAGAGGATAATAGAATATATATATATATAGGATATTAGGATGATAAAATAAATATATAGTTATAGATATATATAGCCTATGATGTCTTCTATATATTTTCTGTATATATCTCTTATTGATTCTGTTTCTCTGAAGAACCATGACTAATACACTTACCAGCTTACAGACAACCCAAAAGTACTTGATCATAGCAACTTAAACAGATGCTCAGAGAGAGACAGGACCTGCTTGCAAGATCAGCAAACCAGCATTGATCGATGACCATGCTAAGTCCCTCTGAAGCACTATTTTATGTAGTAGGTAATGATTCGTAGGAGATACAAGGTGGGTTAGGGTATCAGTCTCGGTTTCTCTCACGTAGGACTCTAAACAAGCTAAGGGGATACCCACTGCTCTGACCTTGCACCTGTTGTTCTTTCCCCACCCAACTGGCACAGGGGTATCTGCTTCTTCAAGAACATTCCTACCACCACGATTTCTAATTCCACCGGAACTGTAATTAGCTAACCTTTACTGACTGTTTCCTCTTTCACCCAGATGTCAGCTGGGATATACTCACTCTCTGAGATGAAATTAGCTTGAACCCACAGTCCAAGCCCCATGAAAGTCCACATTTCTGCAGAGTTTTACACAAGGAGGAAAGTCAACACAGGTTCTAGGATCCTGTTGCCTCTCTTCCATGGTTTGTCATCTTAGACTTACAACTCAGTTTTTCCTGTATTTCTACATAAAACAACTCAAACCAAATATTTGAGAATATGTAGATAATACTGAGGATATATATTTTTTTAATTTTTAGGATTGCTTATGTCACATCACCCAGCACAGTACTACCAATTTGAAAACACCTATTAGTGTAGTGAATATTATTTGAAATATGAACTGAAGTTCCCTTTCCTCACATTTCCTTTTACCATTATCTTTCTCCCAACTACTCAAGCAGCTATAATATCTTTCACGTGCTCTTAAGAGGAGGTCGGATAAAAGCTAGACCCCAAAAGCCCTTGAGTAGTAGAGAGTTGAGCTGAGAGCCACAATACCTGGGAAAAAAAATGTTTTCTCAATTCCAAAAACTTAGCTTTAATTATAGATCCAAAGCCTGAGGGACGAAGACATAAAGTTTACCCTCAAACAATATATGGGGAGGAGAAAGATGAAGAGTCCATATTCAGCCACACAAGAAGAGGATGAAAGACTTTTCTTGTCGAGGGAAAGAACTTCAAAGGGGAGAGAAGATCAGGAGTGTGAGTTTGTGAGTATTTGGTGCTCCTGGACCCTGGCCTCGCTCCCTGCCTAGGTTGAGTCCAGGTGGAGAAGACAACTGGAAATCCAAGATGGGTTTAGAGAACCCAAGGCAGGAGAGGACTAGATCTTCCCCCTCAAAGCGTAATATGGGAAGTCTGCGAGTCTCTTAGAGAAACTGGCACCAGCAAAATCTGAAAAATGCCCAGACAGCTGGCCCAAGGGCAGCCTCAGGGGGCCGCCAGGGTGATATGGGGACAGCAACACAAATTTACTGTGGCCCCTGAAAGGGGGGTGGGAATGACACTCAGGCCAGGGGACGTGAAGGAATCTGGGATCTACGCCCCAGTGAGCAGGACCCAGAGTGGCCTGCGTTGAACAGATCATCAGGAGGGTTATTGGGAGGACAGTGGTCACTTCAGCACAAGCAGCAGGACATGCATCCAGAGGCTAGTGGGAGAAGGTGCAGCTCACAGGCTGCCAGAGATGGATACGGGATGACTGAGGACCAGGCATCCTCTTCCCCTGACCTGGATGGTGGTTAAAGTCACTTCATTCTGGAACTTAGGTTACCTCCTGGGCAGAAAGGAGGAAAGAGTTGAGGAAGAATAGGAAATGATTGAAGTGATAGCCATAATCTATGGAGTTTCAACCCTAAGTATCTGAGCTAACACTGAATCAGAAGATTATTTTGTCACTACCCATTAAAAAGGGGACGCAAAATTTAGTTCAATTATAGAGAAATGAAGAAAGTTCCAATTTTGCATATCTGTGCAATATATGAGGAAGGTGTGTACAGTTTTTACTCAAAAATCAGGCATTCCTGCTGTTGAAGTGCCATGGCATTCACTCTGGGGTTTCTCACTGGCCCTTCACCCAGCCTTTCTTCTTCCTTCTGGATTTCTCTACTCACATTCACTTCTCTGCTCCTTTCCACCCAGTTTGCCTTGGGAACTCCAAGTTCTGCTTCCACAATGTGCAGAGCAAGTCAACACCAGCTCCTAATCTCATCACACACAAACCAGTTAAGTCTCAGGTAACTTGAAACATCTTTCCATGGAGCAAAATCCGTCCCTAGAAGTCACTTAGGTTATGAATGGCATCTTTCTCCTTTTACAACTATGTACCAGTAACGAGCTAGTTGCCTTATGTATGTCACCTAACGATAACACAAGAAAACTGAAGGAGGCTCAGAAAGAAAATAGAAGGAAACATAGGTCAGAAATTGTACGGGCAATATTTGCACCCTGCTTCCCTGTTCTGAAATCCTACCATTGTATTGCCAATATTCCTAGTCTTTGCTTAAGAAGTTGTTTAACTTCCTTGAGGATGAAGTCTTGATCATGCCATTTCTTCCAAAGGCTTGGATCCCTTCCAGCCTGCTCCACCTGATTTACTGGTTAATGAAACGACAGATGGGCTCTGTGTCTCCAGCCAGAGAGCTCATTATCTGCCTTCTCACTTTGGCAACTTACTCAGTGGTACAATCAACCTCACTGCCTTTGAGGCCTGAGGGAATCTTTGAATTCCCCTCTGATGGGAACAGTCATTTCCTGCTCTGAGTTTCAACTGAAATTTGATCAGGAACATTTCCTGTGCATCTCTCTGGGAGCAGTAGCTGATGGGTGGTATTATTGTTTAATTCTTTCATGTCCCCCTCTGTGGACTACCAGGGTCACCCGGAGCAGTGTTCCTGCAACCTCCTCTGAGGGAAATGACTCCAAAAGGGAGTTGATTTATGCTAGTTCCCAACCAATGTTCTCTCAAAATAGAGGGGGGAAAAGAGAGTTGTGTAAATGGATGGAACCACACAAAACACTTCACCCTCCATTGAAAAATAATGTGTTTGGAAATGCCTAACAGCTCATGAAAAGTAGACACTTCAAATATTTTCTCATTTCTAAAAAGACTAAAGAATAGAACACATTGCATTTAACCTTGGTAATCCAATTATCATTACAAATTTTATTTATTTCAAGATCATTTCACTCTGAAAATTAACAATTTTTGAGAGTTTTTGAAAACAATCATAGTTAGAAAAGTAATCTTTCATAAGTTAATAAACTGTGCTATGATAACTAGGCAGTCAAGTAGATTAAACTCAAATCCAACTTGATTTCTCTGTTTTAAAAACCCTATTTATCAACTATACTCAAATAGAAAATAAAAATTAAATTAAAAATAAATTAAAAAATAAAAACCCTATTTTCCCCAGGTAGGCAAGTTTTTTTAACAATCAAAAATCAATGTAATTTACCGTATTATTAGAAAAAACCTCATATAATCATCTCAATAGATACAGAAAAATCATTTGACAAAAACCAACACCCATTCCTGATTTAAAAAAAAACAAAACTCTCAGCAAACTGGAAATGGAAGGGAACTTCCTCTATTTGACAAAGGGCATCTACAAAAAACTACAGCTAATGTCATACTTGATGATGAAAGACTGAAAGCTTTCTCCCTAAGATCAGAAGCAAGTCAAGGATGTTCACTCTCACCACTGTTGCCCACCATTGTACTAGAGATTCTAGCCAGTGCAATAAGGCAAGGAGAAGAATTCAAAGATGCCCAGATTGAAAAGGAAGAAGTTAACTTCTTTATTTGCAACCAACATGATTTTATACAGAGAAAATCCTATGGAAGCTACAAAAAACTATAAGAACTAACAAGTAAGCTTAGCAATGATGCTAAGGGTACTTAGTACAAATATCCTTAGCAAGGATAGAAGATCAATACAAAACTCAATTGTATTTCTACATGCTAGCAACCAATAATTGGAAATTTAAAATAATACCATTTACAATAACATTTAAAATGTTAAATAGGGATAAATCTAACCAAAAAAATGTGCAACCCCTGTACACTGTGAACTATAAACATTGCCAAAGGAAATTAAAGAAGACCTAGATAAATGGAGGGTTATACTGTCTTCATGGATTGGAGGACTTGATATTATTATAATGTTTCTCCCCAGATGTATTGATAGATTCAGAGCAATCCCAGTCAAAATTCTAGCAGGACGTTTTTGTATAATTCACAAACTGCTTTTACAATTCACATGGAAATGCAAAGGACCTAGAGCAGCCAAAACAATTTTAAAAAATAAGAACCACTTTGGAGGATTTATAGTATTTAACTTCAAAATTGTAAAACTACAAGTAATCAAGACAATGTAGTATCAGTTTAAGAATAGACAAATAGAGTAAACAAAATACGGGGTCCAGAAATAGACCCACACATATATAGTCAGTTGATTTTCAACAAAATAACAAAAGCAATTCAGTGGCAAAAGGATAATCTTCAACAAACGGTGCTAGAAAAATTAGATATCCACATGCAAAAATAAACTGTGATTGATATTTCACATCATTCACCTCAAAATGGATCATAGATTTAAATGTAAAACCTAAAACTATAAAACTTCTAGTAGAAAACATAGGAGAAAATCTTTGTGACCTCAGGTTGAGCAAAAGTTTTCTTACAGATAACACCAAAAGCACAATCCATTAAAAAAAAAAACATAAATTGGACTTTATCAAAAATCAAGAAACTTCTGCTCATTGAAAGACATCTCAAGAGGGTGAAAAGAGAAGCCACCGACTGGAAGAAAATATTTACAAATCACATACCTGATAAAGGATTTGTATCTAGGACTTCTATATAAGACACTCTCAAAACTCAGTATTACGAGAACAAACCAAGCAATTTTTTAAAATGGGCAAACAAGACATGGAAACAACCTAAATATCCATTCACAAATGAATAGGTAAAGAAAATGTGGTACATAGACACAGTAGAATATTACTCATCCATAATATAGAAGGAAATCCTGCCATTTGAGACAACAGAGATGGACCTTGAGGGCATTATAGTAAGTGAAATAAATCAGACAGAAAAAGACAAATACTGTATGATCTCACTTCTTTGTGAAATCAAAAACATCAAACTCATAGAAACAAAGAGTAGTTGCCAGGAGCTGAAGGGTGGAGAAATGGGGAGATGTTAGTCAAACGGCACATACTTCTGGTTATAAGACGAGCAAGTTCTGTGTGTCTAAGTTACAGCTTGGTAGCTATAGCTAACAGCACTGTATTGCATACTTGAAAGTTGCTGTGAGAGGAGAGCTTTAATATTCTCACCGTGACAACAAGATGGTAATTATGTGAGGTAAGGAATATGTTAACTATCCTTATAATGGTAAGCATTTCACAATATAGGCATGGAGCGAATCATCACATTGAACACCTTAAACTTACACAATGTTACATGTCAATTATATTTCAATAAAACTGGAAAAAAATTTAAATTTAAAATGGGCAAAAAATTTGAACAGGCACTTCACCAAAGGAGATACATGAATGGCAAATAAGCACATAAAAATATGCTCAACATGATTCGTCAATAGAGAAATGCAAATTAAGCTATAATGAGATATCACCTCACACCTATAAAAATGGCTAAAAGTAAAAAGATTAACCATACCGTATGTCGGCAGAGGTGTCGAGCAACTGGAATTCTTATATACTGCAGATGGGGATATAAAATGGAGCAAACACTCTGGAAAACTGTTTGGCGATTTCTTAAATGGTTAAACGTATTCCTTCCATTTGACTCAGGCTTTCTGCTCCCAGGTATTCATCCAAAAGAAACAAAAGCATACGTCTATACAAAGATTTGTACAGGAATGCTCATAGCACGCTTATTTATGAGACAAAAACTGTAAACAATCCAAACAACCCAAATGTTCATTGCCAGGTGAATGGATATACAAATTGTGGTATAACCATACAACTGAATACTACTCAGCAATAAAAAAAAAAGAGCTATTAATTCATGCAACATGCATGAATGTCAGAATACTTATTCTGAATGAAAGAAACCAGACTCTCCCCCTGCAACACACACACACACAAAGAGTAGACACTGTATAATTCTATTTATATAAAATTCTAGAAAATACAAACTAATTTATACTGACAGAAAGCAGATCAGTGGTTGCCTGGGGATTGGGAGGGGGTTAGTTGGAGTGGGTGGAGAGGAAAAGAGTAAGGGATTACAAAGCGCACAAGGAAACTTTTGGTGGTGATTCATTATCTTGATTGTGGTGAAGTTTTCATATATGTCAAAACCTATCCAATTGTATACTTGAAACGTGACAGTAGTACATGTCTATTACAGCTCGGTAAAGCTGTTACACAAAACCCTTATAAATGATTTTAATTGACTCGATTAAAGAAAATCTGACTTTTTTCCATATCCTATATTTTAAAATTTAAAAAGTTAAGTTACTTTTGGAAATGTTTCAAGCAATCACTTTATAAGAACATTTACACATTTGAGTGGTATGACTGAAAATGTAAAACTGCACAGTGAGACCTCTCAAAGGCAAATTTGTGTGAGCAAATGATCCCAAGTGGTTCAGTGTCACCAGGTGCCATATAGAGTGCTATAGGCGAAGTGTGCAAAGACTTTGTCTTTAGGGACTCAGGAGATTTGACTGTCCCAGAAATGTTGGACTCCTAAGGAAAAGCTGACGTAGGAGAACACAGAACTGATAGCTTGGACTCTTGGGATGGGGAAAGTACAGGCACCAGGCTGACCACAGAAATGTGCTCCAAGTCTTTCTGGGGTTGACTGCACTCCTCAGCCAGCCCTCACCTACCCAGGCAAACAACAAGGGACGCTCTCTGACAAAGTGTGTGCTTGCTTGGTTCTTCTTTCTCACTTGTGGGAAGGCAACCACAAAATCCTGCTCTGGGGCATGAAAAGCCATACAGAGATCCCTGGCGTTCCTCATCCCCTAAAAAGCCCAGAAGCTCAAAGGGGACCAAAGCGATCCAAGGGTATGTTCTGGGCCTGATTTTTCTGTTTCTGCCAATTTCAAAAAAGATTCAAAGTGTTATAGTCAACAACACTGTATTAAAAACTTCAAATTTGCTAAGAGACTAGATCTTAATTGTCTCCACCAGAAAAAAACTGCCAATTATGTCACATGATAGAGGTGAGAGCTAAGGCTGGTGGTCATCATATTGCAATAGAGAAAGGTATCAAATCAGCACTTTGTACACCTTAAACTTGCACAATGTTGTATGTGAATTATATCTCAATAAAAAAAGAAAAAGATTCAATGGGAAGGTTGTGCTGGCCATGGGGGCAGCGGGAAGGAGCAAACTGCTTTGGCTCCAGCCAGACATGTGCAAAAGGGCAGCTGCCGCAAGCAGATGAGTAACCGCGATGAGGCTGAGGGCACGTTCTATCCCAGTAGGAGACGGAGCTGACCGAATACGGACTGCTCGCTGGAGACTCTAGGGTCTACCACGAAGGACTCAACTGTCGCACTGGGATGGGACAGTTAACGATAGCCACTGAAGGGCATCCAGCCAACCTCATAAAACTGGGAGTCATCTAGACATTAAGGACAGAAAGGTGAAAAATCATGAGGCTTTCTTTGTAACTCCCTCAGAATTTGCTTTTTCCTGTCTAATTAAGTTGTCCTACATGAGATGGTTTCAAAAATCTGATCTGTGATAAAATTCTGGAAATAAATATCATAGTTTAAATCATTGCTGCACATAGAATGTTCTGTCACCATGGAAACAGTCTTCATCTGCACTGTCCAACCTGTTAGCCACACGTGACCACTGAACACCTGCATTGTGACAAATGTGAATGTTATTGAATTTTTAACTGTATTTAATTTTAATATGAATAGTAACATGTGGCTAATGGCTATGGTATCAAACTTTATTCTTTAACTTATCCTGAAACAATCTGTATTTCCACTGGTAGTAGTGTTGCCCTGAGTGAAGTTTCGGAAACAAATTAAATTGCTACAAAAAGAAGCACCAATATTTTTGTATTCTGTATTTGAGAGCATCTCAAAACTGGCACATTTTTTTTTTTTATTCCTGTTGTGGGATTTTTTGGTGAGTACTAAGACAAAAACTTAGAAAAGAAAATTCTTTTTTAAAGGAAATCAATTTCATTACATTAGTTTCTATCAACTTTTTTTTTTAAAGGTTGTGTCATCTTTTTTTTTTTAATTATTAGCACCTTTAATTATTATTTATTTATTTATTTATTTGGCTGTGTTGGGTCTTTGTTTCTGTGCGAGGGCTTTCTCTAGTTGCTGCAAGTGGGGGCCACTCTTCATCGCGGTGCGCGGGCCTCTCATTATCGCGGCCTCTCTTGTCGCGGAGCACAGGCTCCAGACGCGCAGGCTCAGTAGTTGTGGCTCACGGGCCTAGTTGCCCCGCGGCATGTGGGGTCTTCCCAGACCAGGGCTCGAACCCGTTTCCCCTGCATTAGCAGGCAGATTCTCAACGACTGCGCCACCAGGGAAGCCCAGTTTCTATCAACTTTTATGTAGTGAGCAAGAAAGTTACAGCCGATATATGTTCTTTTGTTACTCAACATTCACTTACATTTGTCCTGGTAACAGAACAATGGTTTGTTTTCCTGTCAACAGAACAGTGGTTTATTTTTCTGTCAACACCACCCTAACCCTTCCACTTTCATCCTGTCCCATCACTCATACACGGGGCCGGGGGTTGGGCGGGGGAGTAGAAGTTTCTCATCATCCAATCAGAAGCAACCAAGTGAAATGAGATTTTTGTAGAGAAAAGACTGCTAATGTCAGCAGGACTGCTGGGAAATTAGAATAATGTGAACCTGGAGGGTCCATGTGAGGCCCAAGGGAGTCACCAACGAAAAAGAAGTCTGGACCCTGACTTAATAACTTATAGAAATTAGCGACTCATCTAAAGATGGGCTAAAGATTTTTACATTTTATTGACTCTGGATTTACTGTTAGCCTTCATGACGCGGGGTCTATGTTAGTTCATTTCACATGGTGCCTGCCTCGTAAAAGTTTGTTGAATTAACCAATTACTCAAATCACCAAATATTTACTGAACTCAACTCTGTAAAGACGCCAGGAAGAAAAAAAGGTCTCTGTCCTCAAGGAGCAATGATCTTGTTGAGGAGGTTAGGCACAAACACCTGCTGGTACTGAGAGTCAACAATACAAGATTCAGGATAATAATGAAAGAGCTAGCACGGGATTAATTGCCAGTTAAGTGATAGGTAATAGGTTGTGAAGAATTTCTGAGCAGAAAGCAACTATTCAAGCAGAGATGATCAAATGGACATTTTACAGGGGAGATGGTTTGAATTTGATCTTAAAAGTGGCTAAGCTTTGGGTGGATGAAGGTGTGAAGGAAGGCTACTCTGAAAGGCATGAGAACAGGGAAATACAAAGGTTTCTTGTCTTGGAGCACAAGGGTATTGGGGCCAAGCTACTTATGTCAGAGCAATCAGTAGTCTTTAATTACCAATCTCAAAGTAGCAAAACAGCTCAAGTACTCTTTAGGACTTTGGATATTAAAATAAAGGAAATTAGCTAAAATTCAAGCTTTAAAAAAATCAGAAAATTTTTTTTCTGATTTCCTTTACTTGTAAAACTACACTCTCAGAGAGTATCATTTGGAAAAGTAATTATCCTTTCCTAGTGTTTAAATTTAAACTAAGTCTCTGTGTTTTTGAGTTAAATTTCAGTTTTTAAAATAAACAACAGATTCATTTCTTTCCCCATGAATATAAATGCTCATGGTAATTTTCAATAGAATGTGTGAGAAAAATCCCATGTCTTTGTCTTTTATAAGCCACCTTATTTTTTCAACTTCTATGTTTTTAATTGAGATTATCTACCACATGGGAAATAGTTTTCTGTTTCTCTTTCATTTGTCAACAGCCTATCAGGTTTACAGGTTGTTTCTCTCATCCCAGTAACCTGAGGTTCGGTTTTGGTGTCTGAAGTATGCAAAGAACACTGTTGCAGGGCAGCTCTGCCCAGAACTTAGACCCTGGTTCCCTGCACATGTGTCTATCTGTAAATGACAACAAACTGGTTCTTAGACGTAGATTGCCTAGTTTTAAAATACATGCTTTTCTGTCCAAGAACAAGACCAGGACAAAAACTTTCCATTTGCCGAGGGAGTCTAATAAAAGAAAATGAAAAAAGAAGTATTTGTTATTGGGAAGAAAAATTGTCATCTTCTTTCCAAATAGTGCTAGAGGCACATGTCAAAACGTACTAAGAATAGAAAAAAAAAGTCTTTTTTTCTTTTTTCTCTTTACTCAGTGTAACTTGTGTGAAGCAGCTGCAAATCTTCACTTTCATAGAAACAATCCCACACCCTTGTTCACCTCCACGCTCTTTTTTCCAACTCAGATCAGATTTTTTTTTCCCTTTCATAGGATCATAAAATTTCGAACCTTAAGGATCATTCAGTCTTATTTTATAAACTGGATGAACAGGCAAGGATGATACAGGAAAACCATGGGAGAATTTACCCATGTATCCTATACCCTGCCCTTGTACTCATGTACAAGCTCAAAACACTCCAGTAACATTCAGCTTTCTTAAAAGATCTGCTAAATTTAGGACTCCGCATCTTGGTACAGGCAGTTCCCTTGCCTGGAATGACCAGCTCCTCCCTCATCAGAAACACACCTGATCGTCCTCCAAGACCCAACTCAGAGGTCACCTCATCCTTGAAGCCTTTCCCAGTTCTTAGAGGCAATCGCTCGCTGTCTTATGACTCTCATGTTTTCTTAGAGTGCCCAGAGTGACATGGCCCTTGTCATGGTGTATTACAATAATCTGTTACACGTTCAGATACTCACTGGACCATGAGTGACTCAGTTTTGATTCTTCATTTCTATATATCCATTGCCTAGCATGGTACTTGCCATAGAAATAGATAACTAATAGCTGATGATCGAACGATTGGCCGGAACTTCTGTGCAGCTCCCTTCACCTCTAGTAGATGGCTTACACATTCTCAGATCTGATTCTTAGCTAAATTGAAAGCATTACTTGAACCCCACACTTTTTGGATACTGAACCCCACACTTTTTGGATAATAAACTAAATTAGCACGGTTGCTTGTTTTCAAGCTTCTTTGATATATTTGTTGAATAAATTATTAACCACAACATACTATTCATTGAATTCAAGAAGTAAAGGGTCTTTTAGACTTCTCCCTAGAAAAATTGAATCACTGGACTCAGCAAATTTAAAATCAAATAAGATTAGAGCTTGATTATTTTCGCCTTTTTGTAAGAAATTTCTTTGTCCTCCATTAACTAGATATGATTAGGCTTCGTAATCGAGTTTTTGTAATCTCTTATCCTCATATTTGGCCCTGGGGAGTTTTCTTTTACTTGTAAGATCTCCCCCTACCCCAAGTATTTTAGGGACTAGGAAGAATAGAGTTTAATATATATGTATTTCTAAGATATTACCAAATAAAAGATGTCAGAAATTTTAAACTTAATTTTTTAAAAAGTCAGCTCTATCCTTATCTTCTAGTCCAGTGGTAAAACGGAAATTATTTACCCTGGGAACTCTGACTGCCTTACTGATGAATCATTCCTGCTGTGACATGAGGTCCCAGCACTGGGTTCCTGTGTATTCTCTCCATTACCATCATTGGTTTTATATGTTTATTTAAAATGAGCCAAATTGGTGCAAACATTTCAGCCCCTATAGAAAGGCCACTAACCTGTCTGAAAAGGAAGCTCATTAGGGGTGTTGAACAAATCTTTTGGATAAAAATCAAAGGCTACATAAAACTTGGTATAAGCAAACTCTGTAAGCACACAAGGAGCCAAAAATAAATGTTGTATATTGGCAAAGGCTCAGCACTCAGAAGTTGGGCTTTGAAACTTCCAGTATAAGTTTTGAACTTTCCCTGTAAACTGCAAATATTAGAATTTGCAATTTCCTATAGTTCTAAGCATTTGCTCCCTACTACAGAAAAATACAGAAATTTAAAATGTTATTTTTATCTACTTTTTCCTCTATTAAGCCAGTTGATATATTTGGTTTTTGGGTACAGAGGAAAAATAGTCTTTAAAATTTGCCTTATAATTTCCTATAGAGAGTTTTTACTAAAGATAAAATCATATTTCCTCATACATTGTGCTACCACATTTTTCTCCTGAAACACAAAAAAGGATTGTAGCACTTGTGTATCTATATCTCTGAACACCAGAAAGCCATGCTTTGCTCTCCTATTTTTCATAAACAAACAAGTAAATATGTGTGTTTGTGTGTATATATGCGTGTTTATATATGTATATATATATGTGTGTAAATACACACATACATATATATGTACAAATATAGACATAAATAGAGAGATCTACTAAAATTACATTTTAAACAAATTACCAGATAGATCTTATTGACTACTAAAGACCTATGATAGAAGCTGTGGAAACAATCCTCTATTAATAAAATATGTGAAGTATGTTTTCTCATTTTGCATTCTGATCACATCTACACATCCCATTTCACCTGGAAACAAAAGTGGAGACGTACTGGGAAAAGATATTTATACATGTACGTCCTGATTAGAGCAGGAAGTAACTCTGAAAAATCTCGTGAGAGCCTTTCTTGCGACCAAGCCAGGCCAGTTTGGGAGATTCCAGATGTTTATGAACTTATTATAAACTTTGAAATATTATCTGAACCCTGACACTAAGCACGGACTCACCGTTATTTCATGCCTCCCCACCCCCACCCGCTAAGGTTTGAGATGATGTCTTCATACCTTGAACTTAAAAAAGCACGGGGGAGGGGGTCGGGGGGCCTGTTACCCCAGCATAACCCTTGACCAACACCCTCCCGTCGATCTCCTCACCTTCTCTCTAAACCACCAAAGAAAGGCACCAGATCACTTTCTAAAGCTTTCGGAATATAAACCCTCGTTTGCAAATATTAGGTCCTTATGAATTCAGCTCTTTGGGAAATTGCTTTTATTATTAGAGCCCTGATTTACTTTCTCTCCAGGACAGAACACTAGGGCTGAGGGAAAACACCGGGAACCAGGCTCTGTATTATCTACGTCAGATCTCTAGCCTTCTGCTGCTCTCGCTCACTTAACCCAGGCTGCCACAGTGGGCGATAGCAATTAAATATTTTCCAAATTATCTGAGTAAGAGAAGGAGATACAGATACAGATTTGGTTTTGGAAGTAAAAGAGAAATTCTTTTTCAACCGGAAGTGTTCTTTGGGTAGCTTTAAATACAAGGAGGAAGGTAGACAGGAAAATAGTGCCTGGAGATAAAACACCATTTGGCAATTGGCGTAAGTCTGTCCCCTTCCTTTGATGACAATGACACACCTTGTCTGGACATAGCCTAAGCTTCCTCTCCCTCTGTGAAGTCACCACCTAGCTGGTGTGTCATTCCCGTCATGTGAGTCAGTTACTTTACCATGTGTGGAACGTTGCCTACCATCAGATGGTTTTGTTTCAAGAGGAGATTTCACTTTATTGATTTCCATGCCCAAGGCCACTGAAAGTGCATCATTAGCAAACATTTTTAGGACATTTGTACCACAAGATGTTTGACATCGTTAAGTAGAGTTTGCAACGATGACTCAAGCCCAGTCAAGTCACATGGAAAATCAGCAGCCATGCATCCATAACCCAGTTTTCTGGGGGCAAATTCTAGGGGGAAATGAATTGCTTTATAAGACTAAAACTTCACTTTGTATTATTAAATAAAATGGTGCACTTCATTAGTAACATTTCATAAATAAAATGAGTATCCTTTCACTTTCAGAACTGGTCATTTTCTAATGATCATAGACTAACAACAAGTCATAGATGGATCTAATCCTTGTGGCACGATATTAGCTTTTAGGAAAAATTGGTTTCAGTTGTGTTTTTTGCCTCCCAATCAACGATTTCCCCCAAATCAAAGTTCTTTTACCCCTTGGGAAGCTATTTTTTAAAGCTTAAAAAATGGTGATTTTTGATCTGCTACAATGTTATTTATGACTCTTGTTATGTGAAGTCAAGCGAAACCACATTAAAGACCATCCCCCTTAGTAAGTGAAGGGTCTTCCTTCCCGGACTCATCTCATAGAATCATCTGAACTCTGGAGTGGGAGGAGCCTGGTTACCATGGCAGCGGTAGTAACCAATAATACGGAGAAGGAATGTGAGACTAGGAAAGACACCCCTCACTGTGTCTTAAAGTGGGTAGACTTACTGGCACCTATAGGCATTCACTGCTTCAGAAGGCAGGGATCAAGAAAAAATATTCGGATACAGATTTTTTTTTTTTTTCCGAAGAGCAGGGACTTGCATCTATTTATTTATTTATATCCCTGGCTGCATTGTGTCTCCGTTGCTGCACGCGGGCCCTCCCCAGCCGTGGTGAGCGGTGGTCTCTCCTGCTGCGGAGCACGGGCTCCAGGCGCGCCGGCTTCAGCAGCTGTGGCGCACGGGCCCAGCAGCCCCGCGGCATGCGGGATCCCCCCGGACCGGGAATCAAACCCGCGTCCCCTGCACCGGCAGGCGGATCCCCAACCACTGCGCCACCAGGGAAGCCCCTCGGATACAGATTTTTAAAAATTCTAACATTAGAAAATATTCTAAGAAAGGGGGAAGCAGAATTTAAATCACTATGCAAGGTTTACCGGCAAATATGAAGTTGCTTAAGTTTTTTCAGATTTATTGAGATATAATTGACATATGACAGTGTATAAATTTAAGGTGTACAGCATGAAGATTTGACTTACATATTCTATGAAATGATCACCACAATAGTTTTCATTAACATCCATTACCTCATATTGTTACCAAAAAGAAAGATTTTTTTCCCTTGTCCTGAGAACTTTTAAGGTCTACTCTCCTAGCAACTTTCAAATATGCCATATAGCAGGGTTAACTATAGGTGAACCTTGGGGGCATTATGCTTAGTGAAATAAGTCAGACAGAGAAAGACAAATACTGTATGATCTCACTTACTTATGGACTCTTAAAAAAAACAAAACAGAACCGGTTTGCAGGGCAGAAATAGAGACACAGATGTAGAGAACAAACGTATGGACACCAAGGGGGGAAAGCGGCGGGGGAGGGGTGGTGGTGGGATGAATTGGGAGATTGGGATTGACATGTATACACTGATGTGTATAAAATGGATAACGAATAAGAACCTGCTGTATAAAAAAATTTAATTTAATTTAATTTAAAAATTCAAAAAACTTAAAAATAAAAAAATATAAAAATAGATACCACCTGTGATGGTCAATAAATAAATAAATAAATAAAATTGGGGAGAAAACCCAAAACAAAGCAAAAAACAAAACTCAGAAAAAGAGATCAGATTTGTGGTTACCTAAGGTAGAGGGTGGGGGAATTTGATGAAGGTGGTCAAATGTACAAACTTGTAGTTATAAGATAAATAAGGACTGGGGAAGTTGATTAAGCTTTGTGGTGATTTTCATTTCGTCCTTTCTCCCGTGTATCATTTCACTAAGCTTTAAATCAGAGACTACCTTGTGAAATGCAGTGGACTAAAATTAGTGCAACAGCAGCCAAATCACAGGACTAAATAAAAAAGTAAATAAAAACCAATTCAATAACATCTGTTCCCAGACATCCAAACCTGAGTAGCTCCTACCAGCTTGATCGATTGTGGGTATCCAAAGAAGCTGTTTGGTTCATCCCACAGGAAGGAAACCAGCACGTCCAGAGGGAACTTCTCTGGTGCTGAGTTTGCATGAGGCTGAGCACTGTGGGTGGATAACAGCCAATCAGGTGGGGAGAAGTGAGCAGGGTGAGAAGGAAGAGCTGCAGAGAATCAAGGACTGGAAAGCAACACGGCAGGAAGCAGATGAAATATCAGAGGAGACAGGGTTCAGGGACCTTGCAAAATTTATAGAGAATAGAGACAAATTTTCAAATGAGTTGCAGTACGACTGAAACATGAAGGATAGAGTCCAATAAAGCGTGGAAACTAAGAGGAAAATGAGGGTGACACAGGCGTTGGGTTAACACAGCAATGCAGGTCAGGGTAGCGGTGGTTGAGCTCCAGTGATGGAAATCATAATTTGGGTGTGCAGTGTTTATTATCAGTTGGCTCCGGATTCAAAGGTATTAGGAGTTGGTAGAGAGCCTTTGGGCCAAGGAGCTGAGGTCCTCAAAGATTAGAGATTAAAGAATACAGAGCCACATCTATCAAAGAGATTGCTATTTGAGTTTGGGTCTAAGCTGTTGGTGGTTCTCCAACTTTTATATGTACTAGAGTCACAGTGGTGGGAAGTGGGGGAGCTTGTTTAAAATACAACCCAACCCAGAGATCCTTTTTCAATAGATATTAGGTAAGAATCCAGGAATCTGTATATATAACCAGCATTCTTGGCCATTCTGACGAGAGTCAGCTGCTAGCACAGGTGCAATGTGGCGCCAATTAGAAAAAAGCGCCTCCTCTGGGTGGACAAATTTAACAAGCTCTCCTTCCCCAGATCCCACACACTCCTGCCAGAGAGCACCTCCTAGCCAGCAGGGCTGGTGGAGAACAAATTACACAGCCTCCTTCAGTGGCCCTGATTCTTTAAAGGGGGTCCTTGAAATGCAATGTGCAAAAAAACCTACTTTAATTGAACATTTCCTAAACTGCCCTGATAGTAACAGCATCCTGGGAACTTATTAAAATGAGAGCTCCCTGGGTCCCACCCTAAGCCTACTGAATTAGACTCTTCAAAGGCAAAGGTTGAGAATTAGTATTTTTAACAAGTGCCTTGGTCACTGTTATCCTCATAGACGTTGGGAAGCACTGATTTAGGGGAAAATAAAACACCAGAACAAACTTTGTCATTGGCGTGTTCTCTCACCTGGGGAAATCAGAGGCATCTTTCCACTCCACATCTTATTGCTTCTCAGCATGAAATAGAAAGGCATCACAATACGGACAGAAGGGCAGACTTGAAAAAGGTTCAGGAAGTTCAGAATGAAGGACGATAACAAGCTACACGTTTTCATGGAAGAAGAAATTGGGACCATTTCCTTGCAGTTTGGGGCTTAAGCAGCTGTAATCATGGGGTTTACACACACAGTGTCTCTTTCCATTTGTCATATTCTGCAAAATGAAGTGAATGCAATGTTATCATGTCATCACCCCTACATATTTTTAATACTTTAAGTTGTTGTAAGCTTATTTGATAAAATTTATTCAAAAAATTAGAAGACATATGTCTCACTGTTTTCACTTTCATTTTATAAAACAATACCAAAATACAAGCAGGCGTACCTCAGAGATATTGTGGGTTCAGTTCCAGACCACCGCAATAAAGCAAGTCACATGAATTTTTGGTTTCCCAGTTCATATAAAAGTTATGTTTACACTATACGGTAGTCTATTAAGTACGCAATAGCATTGTCTAAAAAAACAATGTGCATTCTTTAATTTAAAAAATACATTATTGCTAAAAAATGCTATCATCTGAGCCTTCAGTGGGTCATAATCTTTTTGCAATAGTAACATCAAAGATCACTGATCACAGATCATTATAAAAAATATAATTTGAAATAGTGCAAGAATTACCAAAATGTGACACAGAGACATGAAGTGAGCAAAGGCTATTGAAAAGATGGCACTGATAGACTTGCTTGACTCAGGGTTGCCACAAGCCTTCAATTTCTAAAAAAAGAAAAAAAGAAAAAAAAAAGCAATATCTGTGAAACACAGTAAAGCAAAGTACAATAAAATGAGGTATGCCTATAATCCGTCTGTCCAGAAAAGAACAAAAGATTGTCTAAATAAAAATGTTAGAAGTGAAACTCTGATTTAAGTATTCTTATTTCTTAAATACAACAGCAGAAATGTAAATAAAATACGTGCTTTAAGAGACCGGTAATTTTCATATGATGACCAAATCCCTATAATGTGAAACTTTATAGGATAAAAATCCTACAATGTGTGTAGTCTGGAGTTACAGTACTCATCTGTGTCTTTTTCTTCTGAAACTGAAAAAATAAATCTCCATTATGGTGACCTAGGAAAGTTAGAGTCTGTTCTTAAAGATATTCTGGCCAAGAACTGGATTAGTAATGGGTAGATGGTTGTAATATGAGTCAGGATAACTTTGGGATGTTTCTGGCTTGTATTTGTGATCATCTAGGGTCCCTGATTATTTGATGGTCTAATGACCACTCCTAACCAGGCCTGGGGATTTGGTTAACATCCTCAGGTCTTGTGTCCTTCCAGCAGACTTAACAAATTGATTCCTCGTGAATGTTCAGATCTGTTTTTGAAGGGGGTACCCATGCTGTGACTATTTGCTAAAAAGTGATAAACATGAAAATCCACATGAAAAGACCATCCTAAGTCAACAGATGCGCTTTTCAGAAAGACAGAATTCTTTGTGAGCAGCCAATAGCAACCTTGCCAACTATATGATTAAAAAGCCACAGGTTTGAGTGACTAAACTCTGTTTATAGAATACGGGTGCCATAGAGACTGGAGATGTTGGAAAAGCCTCAGTCATGGTTCCTAGGGTGTGGTGCTAAGAAACTTGTCCACGATCTCTGACACTGCTGGAAGGAGGAAACAGAACAGGGACTTGCTTCTCCCCATACTTAGCAGCAGTTTCTTTAACATTTAGATCAGTTTCTCTGAGAAATAAATTTAAACCTTTTTTCTTTTTGTTCATAATCAATATTCTCAAATTGAAAATAAAGAGCATTTATGCTAGAGTTGGTTTTTAAGGCATGTATTTGTTTCAAAGGCATTTGGGGTTGCTCTACCTTAACTCATTGTGTCGCAGGTGCTTGTGTGTTCTGTCACTGCCCCATGTCTGTATATGACTCAGTTTACATGTGCCTTGGAATGTGTACTGCCACAAAACCAGTAGTGGGCCTGAATCAGCACATATTATACTTGTAAAAATGGATACTGACTTCTGAACTACACATAGAGACTAATAGCTACTGCTACAGTTACCCGCTCTAAACAAGTTGCATGTGCTGTTAAAACAATATATCAAAGCTGGATCCTTTAGAAAGTCTGTGAGCTTGGGAGCTCTATTAGTGAGAAAAGTAACAAGTAGTATCTGTTAGGGAGTATTTAGCTTTGGGCTGGCTTTCAGGTGTAGTTTGCCTTACATTGTGGTAACACTGTCTTTACCCAAATACTTTCCCCTTCCCCCTTTCTGCACTCCACAAACTACCAAAATTCATGCAAGATGAATGCATGAATAATGCTGAATTATTCAGGTAACCTGAATAATGCTGTAAGTATTCAAGAAATTGAATTTGTAATTTTAATCCTCCTGAGAAAGAACTATCCAGACCCAGATATTTTCACTGTAAAATTTTACCAAACATTCAAATAATGAACACTGACTTTATACAATCTCTTTCAGAAAGAGGAGGGAATACTTCCCAACTCCTTTTACAAGGCCATTATTACTCTGATACTCAAACCAGATAAAGACAATACACACACAACTGCAGACAAATAGTTCTTATGCAGTTAGATGCAAAAATCCTCAACATAATTTTAGCAGTTCAACAAGGTATAAAAAGACTAATACACCAAGACTAAGTAGAATTAATTCCAGGAACATAAAGCTGGTTCAATACTCAAAAATCAATCAATGTAACCTACCATATCAATAAGCTAAAGAAGAAAAATCATATGGTCGTATTAACTGATGCAAAAAAAAATCATTTGACAAAATTCAATTTTGACTCATGGTAAAAACTCTCAGTACAATGAGAATAGAGGGAAACTTCCTCAACCTCATAAGGAGCCTCTGCAAGAAGTCTACAGCTAACGTTATATTTAATGATGAAAGACCGATTGCTTTCCCTATAAGATCAAGAACAAGGCAAGGATGCACACTCTCACCATTGTTCCTCCACATTGTACTGGAAGTTCCAGCTATGATAATAATACAAGTAAGAAGAATAAAAGGAAGCAGATTAGAAGTGAAGAAATGAAACTATCTCTATTTGTAGACAACAGAATTGTCTACATAGAAAATGCCAAGGAATCTACAAAAAAACTCCTAGAACGTAAAAGTGAGTTAAGTAGTCACATGATACAAATCAACATACAGAAATTGTTTCTATACACTAACAACGAACAAGTGAAAACTAAACTAAAAAATGCAATACCGTTTACAATTGTACCCCCCAAAATGAAATACTTAGGTATAAGTCTAAGAAAACATGTACTAGATCTAGATAATGAAAATTACAAAATGCTGAATAAAGAAATCAAAGGAGACTTCAGTACTTGGAGAGACATACATGTTCAAAGATTGGAAGACTCAAAGTAATAAAGATGTCAATTCTTACAAATTGACCTATAGGTTCAACACAATTCCTATCAAAATCTCAACAAGGTTTCTTATAGACATAGAGAAGCTTATTCTAAAATTTACATGGAAAGGGGAAAAGCCCTAGAATGGCCAAAGCAATTTTGAGAAAGAAGAACATATTGGGAGAAATAACTTCCCAAGATTAAGGCTTACTACATAGCTACAGTAACCAAGACTGTGGTACTGGCAGATACAAAGGCACATATAAATCAGTGGGACAGAATAGAGACCCAGAAATAGATACACACAAATATGGATTCAATTTATTTTTGACGAAGGGGAAAGAACAATTCAATGGAGGAGATATAGCCTTTTCAATAAATGGTACTGGAGCAGTTGGACACCCATAGGCAAAAAAACAAAACAAATTAAAAAGTCTATATCTTAAACCTCACACATTATACAGAATTTGACTCAGTATGGAGTTAAATGTAAAATGTAAAACTATAACACTTCCAAGGGGGAGAAAGGCAAACTTTGGGAATGAGGACTAGATGAAGAGTTCTAGACTAAATAATAAATGCATAATTCATAAAAGGAAAATTAATAAGTTGGACCTCATCAAAATTAAATTTTTTTCTTCTGTGACAGACTCTGTTAAAAAGATGAGAAATAAAAATTATCAACTGGAGAAAGTATTTCTAATCACACATCCAGCAAAGGACTTGCATCTAGAATAAGTAACTCTCAAAACTGAACATTAAAAAAATCCAATTAGAAAATGGGCAAAAGAAATAACTAGACATTTCACCAAAGAGGATATACAGATGGCAAATAAGCACATGAAAAGATGTTCAATATTATTACTCATTAGAAAAATGCAAAGTAAAACCATAATGAGATATCACTTAGCAGAAACGCTAAAATTTTTCAATGGTGATAACACAAAATTCTGGAGAGGATGCAGAGACACTGTATCACTTGTACATTGCTGACGGAAAAGTTAAATGCCACAGCCACTCCGGAAAACTGTTTGTCAGTGTTTTATAAAACTAATCATGCAAATACCCTGCAGGCCAGCAATTATTCTCAAGAACAGAAACTTATTTTCACGGAGAACTTCAAACATGTTTACAGCAGTTTTATTCATAGTAGTCAAAAGCTGGAAATGAACCAAATGTCCTTCACTGACTGAATGGGTAAACAAACTGGTACATGCATGCCATGAAATAAAAGTTATAAACTATTGATACATGAAGTAAGTTGGATGAACTTCAAAGAAGTTTTGCAGAGTGGAAAAAAATCTCAAAAGGATACATATTGTAAGATACTGTTTATGTAACATTGGGGAAATAATATAACTGTAGAGATGGAGAACAAATTTGGAGTCACCAGGGATTAGGGATGGGGGAGGAAAGATAGGTGTGGCCATAAAGGGGTAATAAAAGGGAGTCTTGTGGTGATAGTAAAGTATCTTCTTCCCCTTCCCCTTCCTCTTCCCCTTTCTCTTCACCTCCTCCTCCCCCTCTTCCTCCTCCTCTTTCTTCCTCTTCTTTTTTGAAATATAGTTGACATACAGATAGTAAAGTATCTTGATTGTGGTGGTGGCTACATGGAGCTATACACGGGATCAAATTGTATAGCACCACACACATACACACACACACACACACACACACACACACAAATACCTGCATGTTTAGCTCGAATAAAATTTGTGGATTATATGAATGTCAATTTCCTGGTTTTGATATTATGCTCATATAAAAACTTGCTGTAGTTATTCAAGATGTTTACATTGGAAGTTGGATGAAGGTTTCACAGGACTTCTCTGTCCATTTCCTTGCAAATTCCTTTGAATGTATATATATTTCAATATAAAAAGTTTTAAAAAAGTAATAGGCAAGATGGGCAAGAAATAAGTGTAACTGGTGCTTTCACACCATTTCGAGGGCAGTTTAAAGAGATACAATCTTTTTGGAAAACAACTTGGCACATTCTTTCCCAAAACTTTTACCTAGAAGTCTCCATTTTGGGACCTCTAAGGAGATCATCTTAAATAAGAAAAAAACTATACAGAAGAAGAAATTTTTCATGGTGTTAACTTGTAGTAACAAAAAATATCAGGTGTTGGTAAAAGAACCAGGGAAGACTTTCCACAGAAAGCAAGGTAGGAGACAGTTTCAATTAGGAAGTTAAAAAAAATTTTTTGAATTCCTTGCTTCACATGTTGCAGGTGCATAAAACGATATGAGGGTGAAAGAGTGTCTCTGAATGTGGTCTTTGAAGTCATTGGTGATCTTAGTGCAAGCAGTTGCAGTGGAAATGTGAGAGCCGAATCAAGATGCTTGAGGATGTAGAAGGAAGAGAAAGATTCAAGGGTGTTTTTATGAGGAAACTATGGTAGGCAGAATAATGCACCCAAAGATGTCCACGTTGTAGTCCCCAGGACCTGTGAATATAAGTTATATGACGAGAGAATTGAGTTTTCACATAGAATTAAATTAGCTAATCAGTGGACCTTAAAATAGGTGAGTAGCCTGGATCACTCAGGTGTGCACAATCTAATGATGATTTAAAAGCAAGAGAGGAAGGAAGAAGAGGTCAGAATCAGAGGGAGATGAAACCACAGGAGAACGGTCAGCGAGATGTGACGTTGCTAGCTTCAAAGATGGAGGTAAGGTGTCACAAATTATGAAATGTGGGTGATCTCTAGAAGCTAGAAAAAGCAAGGAGACGGACCCATCCCATCTCCTTGTGTCACCACTAGAACAGTAAAACCTGTGTTGGACTTTTAACCTATACAACAACACAATAATAAATTTGTGTTGTTTTAAGCCACCAAAAAAAAAAAAAAAAAATCAGCTGCAATCTAATTTTCCAGCACAAGTGGAAGGATTAATGACATCAAGAGTGGCCATCTAACCAGTGAACTAACACCTGTCATTAAGTGCGTTAAATGTGATGGTTAAAAATACAAAGCAGCAAAAGGAAAAATGCATATAAGTTAATAAAAAGGACAAAATCAGGATGCCAAATAGTATGCATTACATTTATGCAAAAAAAAGGAAATGGAAATATATAAGAATGATATATATGTTGGTATGATGAAAATTTGGGACTTTTTGCTTTTCTGTATTTTCTATGCTTTTAAAATATAGTGGTTTTTTTTAACTCAAAATAAACAAATAAATTTCCACCCACCCCCAATTTTTAGACTATTTATCACTTAGAGCAAACTCAAGTGCATAGTTTTTGGATAACACCACGGCTCTGGGTTCTTGGTAGGAGGAGTAGAGGGGGCAAGCTGGAAAGTGCACCTTTCGCAGTTGCCTGTTTTTAAATTTGGTCTGGGATCAGGCCTACATCAGAAGGAAGATTCTATCTTCTACTTCTCATTTCACAGGGCTCAGAACTCAATTTACAGCTATTAAAAATCATGATTCAGCTATGCAATGGGTAATCTATGCCATGTGAGCTGGTCTGGGTCCCTAATCGTCACTCATTACATTGTTTCTGAATTCTAAATCACTGTCAACAAAATCGGAAAGAATCTTTGTAACACTGTTGATGGGAATGTAAAATGGTGTAACCACTATGGAAAACAGTATGGAACTTCCTCAAAAAATTGAAAATAGAACTACCACATGATCCAGCAATCCCACTTCTGGGTATATATCCTAAGGAGATGATTCACTATCTCGAAGGTATATCTACATCCCCATGTTCATTGCAGCATTTTTTACAATAGCAAAGATATGGAAACAATACAAATATCCCTCAACAGATGAATAGATAAGGGAAATGGTATATACATACAACGGAATCTTATTCAGCCTTAAAAAAGGAAATCCTACCATTTACAACAGCATGGAGGACATTAAGCTAAGTGAAATAAGTCAGTCACAGGAAGACAAATACTGATAATGCCACTATATGAGGTATCGAAATAGTCAAATTCATAGAAGCAGAGAATGAAAAGGCGGCGGGGTGGGGGAGGGGAAATGGGAAGTTGTTCAATGGGTACAAACTTTTAGTTACATTAAGATGAATAAATTCTGGAGATCTGCTCTACATCCTAGTGCCTATGCTTAACATATGGTGCTGTGCACTTAAAAACTTATTAAGAAGGCAGATCTCTTGCTAAGTGTTCTTACTACCACCAAACAAAACAAAATGAAACAAACAAACAAAAAACAAGCAAGGGGGCACAAGAAATCTTTTGGAGGTGATGGCTATGTTTATTATCTTGGTTGTAGTGATGGTATCACAAGTGTATGCATATGTCCAAACTCATTAAAATGTATACATTAAATATGTGCAATTTTTAATATGTAAAGTAACCTCAAGAAATTGAAAAAAGAGAATAGAGCACTCCTCTTCCTGGGCAATAACATATGATGGCTACTTTCTGTTCTATGTTGGCAATAAGAATCTTGCCTATAGGATACCCCTAGTGTAAGCAGATGTGTCATACAGTCTTCTGGATGCAAATCTACTGGTGATTTATAATAAACAAACATTAATGATAATGTTAGCCTCTCTTTATATTAATGCTTTAATATGAATCCCACACTCTTTTTTATGTGTTTTTATATGTCTGATAGACACAAGTATTGATCCCTCCCAACGCCATAAAAATCAAATACAATTGGAAAGCATCACATGTGACTGCAGCTAGGACCATGAAAATTCACTGGGTGTTACAAATCTCGATATTTGCCTGGAAACAAGTCGGTTGACTAGGAATGGGTGTCTGGCAGGATCAGTGCCTACAGTACTCTACTTTTGCTTCACAGAATGTTGCAATTTGTAAATACATCTTCATCTGTGTACTTGTTTAATGTCTCCCTCCCACTCAATTTGAAACCCCAAGAGGACATGGTCACATCCCTTTCCTTCACTCCAACGGCCAAGTTACTTAACAGACTGCCTAGCTCATGGTACCTGATGAATATGAGCTGAAATAATAAATGTGAGGGTCCAAGTAGGTATGATATTCTTCAGGCTATCAGAGTAGAGAGGAAAAAACGAATATTTATAAGAACCAGTTATGTGCTAGGCACTGTGTATAATTCTTATTACAGTCCTCAAGCTAGTTATTATAATTGCTTTTGAAATAACCAAACTGAAGTTCAGAGAGGTTGAACCACTTACCCAGGGTTACACAGTTTAAGGTTTGTTGACCTTAAATACTTTTTTTTTCTATATCTCACTGCACCTTAAGCTCTGCTGAGAGGAGAGGATGTAATGACAAAATCCCCTTTAGAAGGGACTGGAAAATAATTGCAGGGTCATCTGTGGAATAAGCTTAATGGAGAAAAGAGACCAAACTAGTAAATATACATTTTACGAAGTCCTTGCCTACAAGGTCCATGTATCAAGGGACCAGTTGCTGTGTTGAGGCTGGACTCCAATCCCACCAGGTAGGTGAGGAAGTGACAGAGAAACCCATAGCCCTAGAAGCACTGTCTTCGGAGAAGACCTTCTCTCATGGGGTAGCACGGAATGTTACTGACCCCACAGTAAAGTTGTCCACTGGATTTTTTGTTTGGCGACTCTCCTGAATCCCATTTTGGTTATAACATAGCAGCTTTAAAGGCTGCCTGAAGAATTCTTGATGATCTGAGCAGCTAAAATATTTCAAATCTTCTGCAAAACCCAATATCAGATTTACTGTTACATCTCTATATTATCCCCAAGCACATCTCCTTAAAATAAATTGATTGTAGTGCCACTTATACTCTATTAAGGAACAAAGGACCAGTCGCCTCGACAAGACCTGCCATGCTCATTCTTTCAACAAAGTCTCCCGTGCCAGGTGTTGTGCCAGATGTGGGAACGCAAGGCTAAAGAACACAGTCACTGTCTTTGTGGAGCTAACACTTGAAGTCGTTATAAACAATAATCAAACTCTGATCAAAATTCCCTGAATAAAAGTCCAACCCAGAGGGCTTCCGTGGTGGCGCAGTGGTTAAGAATCCGCCTGCCAATGCAGGGGACACGGGTTCGAGCCCTGGTCCGGGAAGATCCCACATGCCGCGGAGCCACTAACCAAGTGCACCACAACTACTGAGCCTGTGTTCCAGAGCCCGCGAGCCACAACTGTTGAGCCCAAAGTGCTGCAACTACTGAAGCCTCCCACCTAGAGCCCGTGCTCCTCAACAAGAGAAGCCACCGCAGTGAGAAGCCTGAGCACCGCAATGAAGAGCAGCCCCCGCTCGCCGCAACTAGAGAAAGCCCGCGCGCAGCAACGAAGACCCAGCGCAGCCAAAAATAAATAAATATTAAAAAAAAAAAAAGTCCAACCAAGAACTAGGAATGAGAATTACTTAACTCCATGGTTGACAAACATTTTTTGGGGGGCTGTGCTGTGTCTTTGTTGCAGTGAGAGTGCTCTTCATTGCAGCGCGTGGGGTTCTCTAACTGTGGCTTAGTTGTCCCTCGGCATGTGGGATCTGAGTTCCCCGATCAGGGGTCGAACCCTTGTGCCCTGCATTGGAAGGCGGATTCTTAACCACTGGACCACCATGGAAGTCCTTTTTCTTTTTCTTTTTCTTTTTTTCTTTTCATTATTGTTTACATGAAGAATCAGAGAGAAAATTAATCGAATATATTATGTTCCTTGAGGAGAGAACAGATTTCTCTTGGCAGGCTAAATTCCTTCTGTTTCCCTTGAAAACCAATGGAAGCAAAAAGGCAATGGGAAGAAGGGGTAGTAAGGATTTATTTGGCTAAACATCCTGTACTGCTTGTTCATTTCCAAGAGATAGCACAATATGTATTAAGCCACATGGGTTGAACGAAATTCCTCAGATAGCTTTTAGATAATTATATGTTAAATGCAAACCAATTCTGTCTTTGAGTTCTATTTCATAAGGGCAAAGTATGGTTTATAAGCTGCTCAGACATCAAGAAGCTCCTACAACTACATTTTGATGAGTTGAGTGTAAGTGAATCAGAAACATACGGATTTCATTTGCTTTGTAATGCATATGAGCTCAAAAACCAAGTGCAACCATGGTTGTCAAAACATGTTCTGGGAAGAACTTGGTACAGTGTTTCTCTCAACCAAACCCGGTGAAATTCTTTTCATTTGTATTCTTAATGAATTCTACGAAAAACGTGGCACAGCACTGAATTTTATTTTTCCCCTTTTTAATGTCTCATTTGAGGATATCCCTTATTTTAAACTTTGGGCTTTATGGATGACTATTGCATTGTTTATGATTTTCTACTGAATACATGAAACTAAAAAAAAAGATTCTGTGTTCAGATTTGCTAATTTATGTGGAAGTGAAGTTGACTATATTTCATTTAGGGGTTAATGGGTGGGTGGGAAAATAAAATTTTATTTATATAAAATCAACTATTGTGTTGAAAAAAGGAGGTTCAATAATGTGGATTTTGCTATATTATCCCTAAGTTTGCTGTACACTTACATATCTGAATTTTTCCTACATATTGATTTAATTGACTATTCTTTCCAACTGAAAGCTCTTGGAAAGCGGACTGTGTACATTTTATCTGCTTATATGGTGTTTAAGAAGCTCCATATTTCTCTATGAACTGGATGATGACCAATGCAATTGTATTAAGAGAATTTTCAAAGCATTATAAGGCTTACTGAAGGGAAAAAAACCCTCAAAGCTCAAATAATTATTCATTTATTACCAAGTTTGTTTTATTAAGTGCCAAATATATGTCAGCTGTGCTTCAAAATTGCATAGTGTTACTCCTTTTTATTAACTAAAAGGAAAAAATTTGCCTGTGTGTGTATCCTTTATTATTTTTAGAAAGGTCTACTTTTTTTCCCAGAGAAGTGTAAGAACATAATGTTCTTTTTTTTTTCAGTTTTATTGAGATATAATTGATATTCAGCGCTATATAAATTTAAGGTGTACAGCATAATGATTTGATTTACATACATCATAAAGTGATTATCACAATAAATCTAGTGAATATCCATCATCTCATATAGGTTCTAAATTAAAGAAATAGAATTTTTTTTTCTGTGATGAGAACTCAGCATTTACTAGTCTCAACTTCCATATGTAACATACAGCTGTGTTAATTATATTTGTCATGTTGTACATTACATCAAAACACAATGTCCTTGAAATGATTTTTATAGCTAAATCTATGGTAACAGCAGATTAAACATAATTTTTATATTCAAACCCATGTAGAGGTGTCATAGCATTCCCTTTTGCACTCACAAAATCAAGTTACCACTATTAAGATTTAATTTAAGGAAAGTGGTTTAGCCCCTTATATATTCCCCTAGAAACATTATTTGATGTTAGCCTAACATTTATTTTCAGGATCTCATTAAACTAGAGCTAACAGTGTAAAGGAGAGAATTTGTCATCAGTGGGTCTCTGCATAAGAAAGCATGTATCAATCAATTTTCACTGCAAAGTAACGGAGCTGTTACAGTGGAGAATTACTGGACTGAATGTCAATATTATGACATAGTATGAGTGTGTTTCGTGTTTGGTAATTGCAATCATTGTTGCTTTTGTTGTGGTCATCCATTTACAATGCTTGGTGTCAGTCTATTTATCTCTTGTAAAAATAAAATACAGTGTGTGTGTGTGAAAAAAAAATAAAATAAAGTTAGTATACAATATTGGCAAAAAAAAAAAAGAAAAGAAAGCATGTATCGCCCTGCACCACCCCATCGTGACCATCTGCTGGGATGAAGTGTATACTGTACATGGAGCAAAACCAGATTAGCCCCTGGTCATTCCAGCTAGTGGACATTTACAGTCTGTTTTTCACTTAGGTGTTTGCCTAAGAGCAGAAGCTTGAACTAAGTTATCACAAGAATTGCCCAACATATCAAGCATGTCAACCAGTTTTTGACACCTACGTCAACACCAGAGAGAAAGCAATGATTGCAGCTCTCCAGCTACACCCCTCCACACACCCCCTCCACACACCCCCTGATACCACTAATCACAGGGCTGCCAGATGGGAAAGATGAGCCAACAATTCAGCCTTGCTTTATTTTCACCTAAGTTGTATTAAAAGCTTTGCCTTTTGTATAATATTCTCTATTAACCTCACCTAACCATAGAGACATAACCTAACCTCTCCCAACCATTGAGAAGACATCGTTTTAATCCCTTAGAGAAAAATTAAGCAGTACATTGGAGATAGATAAAGCAATGTTCGAAAATTTGTCTTTTCTAATAACGTACGCCATGTGCTTTATCTTTTGTGTTTGTACAGGTTTTTGACACATTTCATTTAGTTGACACATGGTTTTGGCAAATGCCTAGTCATTGCCTTTCTGTCTCTCTACCTACACTTCCACTCACATCTCTGTTTGAAATCACAAGGTTACAGGGCAAGTTGTCCTAAGTATTGAAATCCTGTATTTGTCTAGTGGTGAAGCGTGTTTGAGGCAAGTACTACTCTCCTGCCAACTGCTTCAGCCTTGACCCACAGGACACCTGCCCCCTTTATTACGAGAGCAGTGATGCATTGGTGGTGGACCTCTCCTGACATTTACATTCTTCCCTGAAGTCAAGACGTCCAGTTGACTGGGGAAATTCCAGAGAATTTTCCTACATTACATATAGGCAGAGTCATGGGATTTGCTTTGAGAAGCAAAATGATAGCGAAAAAATTATAACATTCAGTTTGGGTATCTCCCCACCCCCAGCTCTACCACTAACTAGGGCTATGACTTTAGGAAAAGACATTTAAATTACTTAGGTCCCCTCTTTTGTGAAGAATGGAATAGCTGTGCTGGGTCATGCCAGAAACCCACTTCAACTCTAGCTTTCAATGGTTCTATGACAACAGTATAATTTACCAATGGACAGAAAGAACACTGAAGAGCAAAAATATAAATCCCAGGTTCTCCACTGTCCTATAATACATTTGGTTGCATTTGCTTTCTTTTCCTGGAGGTAATAGTAGAACCATAGTATAAAAATAATCTTAAGATGTTATCTAACTCATGCTTGGGAATAGCCACTCACCTTCTCGCATACTTGTAAGCACATACTTGTAAGCACATTGAAAATGCTGCAGATTTCATTTGTTTTATCACCAGTGAAGTTCTATGGGAGAGTATGGGTCAGATAAAAATGCGCATATAGGTTTTTCTTCTTTGATGATTTTATTTCTTCTCACAATCAATCCTAAAAATGGATTGACCGGCCAAGAATGATTTACTTAAAAATAAGATAAGCAAAACATCTAATTGCAAGCCATAAGTGTAGAAAGGGAACACAACACACGAACATGAATATAGAATATCAACCAGTATGTGTTGGGACAAATGAATCTGAAAGGTGATTTTGTATAAGCAGCTACAAAAGAGAAGGAAATAAGAAAGATACTGAAGGATATCTGAAAATGCTTTTATGAGACCAGCAATCCCATCACCACTAGCGCCCAGGACACCGTTTATCATAAAACATTGCCAAAGAGTAAAAGAAAGCCATGGAAACTCTCAGAGCATTAAAAAAAAAAAAGAAAAAGTGCAATAACACTTCTGGTGAACCTATGTCCAGAACAAGCACAAAATAATACCTTCTAGTATAAAATTGATTCGTTTTATTGCTAAAGACAGAGAAGAGAACAAAATAAAAGATATTAAAAGTTGTACTTCTTAGAGAGAAAAAAATAGGCAAGCCTCAGAGATACGTCAACAAGCTTAGCAAACCAGCTACAAAATTAAAGGTAAATATTACACTCAAAGAGAAAACAGAATTAGCTCCTCCCCCAAATCGCTTTACTAAATGACACCAGTGAAGGGCAAATGTTACAAAGGCACTGTATCTTATTCAGGGGTTAGGTTAAATAGGGTAGCGTGAAGGCAAAGGAAAAGCATGACCCTTGGAAATCTCTTAGGATGGTGGTGGATGCCAAGAGTCACCTCATAGGAGGCAAACTATCTCTTACTTATTTCACAATTGGTTTTCCTCCAGCACTGGAACAGATCGCTACTTTGCTTGGCATTGGATGAGTTACGGATTGCATTTAGAGACCATGTCGTACAAAGTATATGTACCTTCAAATCACAGAGTCGTAACTGGTGCAGTGGAACGACAGATGACGTGGGATCTGAAAGCAGCTAAGGAATGACAAACAGACTCACAGCCCCTGTCTCATGCTTAATTGGGGGCATAAACACACTGAATGGAAGAATAGATGGAACTGTAGTGTGTACTCCTGTATTTCCTCAGCAGAATTAAGTTCCAGTTGTGAGATGCAGGATACTCACCCTGGTGGATGTAAGCCGACAACGTGGCCCCTTTTTAGAGTCGGGCCTACTCAGAGGCTAGAGAATAAGTGGAGTCTGGAGTCCTGGCCCAAGTTCATCTGACAGGAGATCCAGTGCATCTATGGACAACCAAGTAGAAATGTCTGTGTTGCCCAAGGGCATAATCAAAATGACTATTCTTAGAGCTGGCAAAACCTCACCCCGCACAGGTTCTTTGACCTGCAGAGTAAATCATCTGTTAAGAAAGGCCAAATGGAAGTCTCCTGAAAATGCCTCTACTGGCCATGGTAAGAAATCAAGAACCATGTCATATCTTGAACTGAATTGTAGGATGCAGGGGCTGTGAGCCCCGATATACCCTAATTTAATTTAACAAGTTAGCCTGCAACAGTGTTCGTGTTTAAAATACATGGGTCAGGGAATGACTTGGAAATCTGTGCTTCCCCTTCCCACCACTTTGCCTATGCTGGGTCCTGGTTCCTGGGAGGGAGAGGGATCCTTCTATAAGGGGACAGAGCGAGGTTCCACTGAACCTAAGTTACATCTTCTCCCTTGGCATTTTCAGCTTCTTCTTCCAGGTGGCCAATAAGCAAAGAAAGAAGTTCTGATTAACGCGAGGATCCAGGGCTGCTATGAGATAATGAGGACGGAGATGACAAGGTCCTTCATGTGCCTTTGTAGGGCTTTCTCTGGCTATTTCAGCCTGTTTGTCCATGTTCCAGGAGAGTTAATAGCCCCCAGGAGAAGCCCTGCATCAAAGGTGATGGAATTGATGTGTAAGTGTCCCATTTCCCTCTCCCTCAATGAGAGAATTCTGAGACACATCATCTACACTGTCTCCCAAAGGGTTAAGCGCCACTTGTCAACATGATGCTTTTGATAACACCCTTTATTAGTTTCCTTCCCTCCCCCATCTTAATTCCCTATCTCCTTATTCCTCCCATATAAATTTCTTGCAGTCAAATCCTTGTCTCATGTTGGTTTCCGGGGAAATCCAAGCTAAGATAGAGTCCTTGAAAATTGTCTTTTCTTTAAAGACATATTCATAACATTTTAAAAATACCATGCACACTTCAATAGCCATGGGGTAACACACATTACAGTGTTCTCATTATTTGCACCCTCATAATCGTGACCCAAAGGTACAAGAAAATTTCATCTGCATCATCTCTTTAAGGATCCAGGAAGTTGTACACTCATTTAAAAAAACAGTTAAAGTGCTTATTTACAATTATGTACATACACACAGATGTTTTAAATTTGGGTACTTAAGTGGACAAATTTCTGCTCTTTGAGAAACATGCCTATGCAGAACAGCTTGTTTACCCCTTGAATCTTCAGTGAGGTTGCTTTAAGGCTGTGTAAATTGTACTTTGCCTGAATCCCAGGGATGCTTTTCACATTGTTGTCCACAAGAATGGCACCTCCTGGGGTCATGCAGGGCACAACCGGCTGGAACTTAAGGGTATAAAACATACACAGTTGTAAAATGAATGTTTACCCCCTTGGATATTACTGTCAAACTTTCATAAAAATAAAATGATGTGAAACAGCCTATCAAATTGAACCCCTCCTCCCAAAAAGGAAATGTTACACTGTGGATGTTGAAGTTACTTTTATTCAATGCAGTGTTCATTGTCCTGAGTTGCTTTATCTAATGCTGGAATGTACTCATTGCACCATATTTTAAAGCAGTATCCTCTATGAGTCTATATGCACCCCATAGTCTAATCACATTGGAACTAGATAAAGGGGCACTGTCAAATTCAATTTAGCCAAGATTGCCTCCTCAACAATTCTTCAAAGATTTTATTCACATAATTCATACAGGAGGATTAGAATATGCACTCAGTTAAAAATGATTACTTTGCTATTCTGATGATCATGCACAATCTTATTGCTAATAAACTCCTTTGTATAGTTTCCCACACGAACAAGTGGAGTTTCTCATGGGAAATTTGCTTATGTAACTTTTTGAAAGAAATTTACACTAAACTTCGTATTTCCTTAAAAAAAAAAAAAGTGAAACTGTACCTTAAAGGGAATAACGTACTAGAATAGTACAGACAATTAAATATCCACTATGCCTATAGTGAATGTGGTTTAAAAAATAACTTTAATAAATAATTTCAGTTGACTGCACGGTTATATGAGTAACCTTTAGAACAGATGTGGAAAATTGGCAGCCCTGCCTGGGGACTAATTCAGCCTGTATTTGTGTGTTGCCTATCTGGCTCAGTGTTTAAATTTTTGTATTTGAATGTTTTCTCAGTTCTATAGCCTCCTTCCCCCCACCCCACTATCGTCTGATGCCCAGCTAGCCTCAAAGTTTGATGTTACCTGCCTGGCCTTGCTGGGAGGCTGAGATTGCAGCGTTAGAAGTGGGGTCCCAGTAGATTTTCCTAAGACTCATCCTTAGATGCATTTAATAATAAATGGGAACGTGTTTTTGTATACTTTTAATAATTACCACTTACCTACATAGGCTGTGAAATGACTGAGAATTTAAAATTAAAATGTTGTAATTTCAAGATTTTTTTCTTCTCTCCTATTTTTCTTCTGCTAGTTATTTTTTGCTCTAAGTTTCCATGAACTGTAAGAAGGCTAGAAAGAAGGTCAACACAGGGGCCAACAGAAAGGAAAGCAGTATGATCATCAGACTGAGGTCCCTTCGGCCAGTTAACAGGTCACGGGTCACACTCTGGCGATGACTGCTGCTGACACAGGGGAGATGACCCGAAAGATAGAACTATTGTTGGAAGATTGTTTGGACAGATCAACCTGGCTTAAAAGTATCAGTTATTTAAAACTTTATTTTATTCGTTTCAATGTAATGTTAAAGATAATGCTACATTACGTGGTTTACACGCATAGCCTGAGAAATGAGTTAGATTTTTAACTTTAAATTGTATTTGGAACTGAATTTTAGACTGATGGGGTATGAACCATGCCAAACCTTAATGAGTGACTTAACTTGTTCACAGCGTTTTTGCTTACCTGTGTATCACCCTCACAATCTTTTGGAGACGTTAAAGAAAGTATTATTATCCTCACTTCACAGGAAAAAGAAAGTGAAAAAAATGCAGTTGAGAACTTTTTGCTCAAAATCATACATTTAGCTAACTTAGCAACCAGTAGGATTAGTTTGTGTTTTTTTACTGCACATCTGTACGTAATTATATCTTTTTAGTTCATGATTTCTTCCTCAGAATTAAATTTTGGGAAAGATGAAAATGAAAACCCAGGCAGAACTGAAGTGCCTTCCAAATTAGGCCAGGATCCTACTCAGGTTCAGCCTGGCTGTACAAGCTCTCTCTCCAGATCCAAAAGCACAAAAGGGCAATTTCCCCTAAAGCTTCTGGAGAAAATGCACGCAGTTTCTAGTGCGGTCACATTTGATAGTAGAGACTAGGGAACAAGCCACATGAGAGCCAGCACTCTGAACCCTTCTATGTAACCGAGGAAGAACTCAGGTGTTCTCCCTGGGACGGAGTAAACCAACATTGACTTGTATGAAGAAACTCGGCGTACCAGACTGCTCATCATTAAAACAGACTCTGCCTCTCTGTCTAGGATACAAAAGGCACAAAAGACTGCTTAATTTGCTGAGAGGCACCAATTCGTGCCAATCCAAATATAAAAGTAAAAGAGGTGGGAGCTTTAAAAGTATACTCTCTGAAGCTCTCATCCCCTGAGGTCTTTAGGACAGGTTACCCACTCATAGAGCTTTTTAAGGGATGGATCTTTTAAGGGATGGAGCCCAAGCCAGACAGTAAAACGTCAAAGTCATGCTAAGCAAGGAACCATCTGTCCCTCTCCCTTCCCCCCACCACCAGAGGTTAATTTGCTTTTCATTGTTTGACCTCCAAGTATTTAATTTTTTGATGAGGCTACACAGAAGCCCTGGAAGGTGGTAGATAGTAACATTTTCCACATGAGTATTTTGAGACCCAAGTTTTGCAACTTGGAATTCACAGCACCGTGCAAGAGGTGGTTGCTAAGTGGAAATTGGAATTTGGATATTTTTTCAGACTTGTGCAAGAACTTTTGAGTAAGTGATTCTACTGCAACTAAGCTTTATGAATATATGGTGTAGATGGTATGATCTGAAAGGTTTCAGGTCAGTATCTTAAAAGTCCAAACCTATCACCTACCCATTCACCATTGTTGCTTCATTCCTTTGGGACGAGGAGACTTCTTAATCAGGTAACCCTTTTCTTGCCAGAACTTGGAATTGCATCTGCTCCTCGAATTTCTCATCTAGGTGTTTTCTCTTCATATTGATGACGTCCTTTAGCTATCAGGCCTTGGGAACAAGAATGGGACTTACAAGAGGAGCATGGCTTCCCAGGGCCCAGAAAGAGGCTCAGGAGGAAGTACCAGGGAACCGACGGGGATGATTAGGTTCCAGTGAAGACGTAAGGTTACTTGCAGGTAGGACTCCATCTATTCCCACTTTTTAGAGCGGAAGTGTCCCCCTTCTATTTGATTGAGTGTATCCAGTGACATATTTTTAAAATGGAAGTTGAATGAATTTAACATGAAGAACTGTGACCCCCTAGGACATCACAAAACCAAGGCTGAGAAAAAATGCTGTCAAGTCAGCACTGCTGTGACCAGAGAAAGCAACCACACTCCCTTTCAACACAATTGTACTATCTGGCATTTTGTCTTAGAAATCACAGTAGTGACTAAAAAGGAAAAAGAAAGTCAGAACCTGGAACATGGCAGAGTAAGTGAAACGAACCAACCATCCCAGTTTCCCTGGGACTGAAGGGTTTCCTGGGACATGGGACTTTTTGTGCTAAAACTGGAATACTCCTGGGCAAATCAGAATGGTTGGCCAACGTAGATAGGTGGCAATTTAAATAAATACTGAGTTCTGTTCTTTACTTGGGTCGGACCCTCCATTCAAAGGTTTCCCCAGTGCGGGAGAATATTTCCTCAGCAAAAACACCATGCGGTGCCACTGTCTGGGAGCATACACTGGAGCACGCTTTCTGGAAACTTCATCAGAAGCAGGGTAAAGATCTGGCTGGCAACATGCATGTACCTTTTATCCTAGCTTCAGGTCCTGAGTATGGTAAAGCCTGGAAGAAAGCAATGGGACAGAGAATGATGAAAAGCAGGCAAGAAGTCATCCTAGAGGTGATTGAGCCCATAGAGGCACAGGAGATGTGTCGACCCGAGTCCCTTCCAGGGCATGGCACTCACCCCAGCCAATGGTCTACACATTTACCCCAAGCCTCCTCAGTGCTTTCCCACCTCCTCTGTCCCAGAATGGCTTTATCTTTCTTCCACAGCTGCAGAAAAGCAATCTATCTGTCCTTCAAGGATCTTTTGAAATTCCACTTCTTCAGAAAAGGCTTCCTGACCACTTCTCTCCTTTAAGCTTCCACAGGGCTAATTTTCTTCTTCAGTCATATGACATTTTCCTACTGGTTGTGTCAATAATTGATTCTCAATGTCTTATCCCCCTAGCTGGGTTGTGAAGGGGTGGATTATTCGTGCTTTTTGAAACATTTGTTGCATCTTGCTTAGCCCAGAACAGGCTTGTTGATTGTCTAAAGCAGCGCTGTCCAGTAAAATACAAGGTGAGCCACGTTTGTCACTTAACATTTTCTAGCAGTCACATAGAAAAGAAGTCAAAAGAAACAGGTGAAAATAATTCCAATGATGTATATGGCCTAGCCCAAACATTACTTCAACATGTAATCCATGTGAAAGAATTATTAGTGAGCCATTTTTACATGACTTTGATTGTACGGTCTTTGAAATTCAGGGTATATTTTACTCTTCAGCACATCTCAGTTCAGGTTAGTCATGAATCAAGCGCTCAAGAGGTGCACGTGGCAAGCGGCTACCATCTTGGACACATGATAAGTCAAGAAGATATACTGATGGGGTCTGTACAAGATAGGAGTTTAGTTTGATTCTATAATCGATGAGAAGACACCATGAGTTGTTGAGAAGACTGCAGTAACTTGTCTTAACATGATAAGGATAATATGGAACCTAAAAAAAAGAAAAAGGTTCTGAAGAACCTAGGGGCAGGACAGGAGTAAAGACACAGACATAGAGAGTGGACTTGAGGACACAGGGAGGGGGAAGGGGAAGCTGGGACGAAGTGAGAGAGTGGCATGGACATATACAGACTACCAAATGTAAAATAGACAGCTAGTGGGAAGCAGCCGCAGAGCACAGGGAGATCAGCTCGGTGCTTTGTGACCACCTAGAGGGGCGGGATAGGGAGGGTGGGAGGGAGACATAAGAGGGAGGAGGTATAGGGATATATGTATAGGTATAGCTGATTCACTTTGTTATACAGCAGAAACTAACACACCATTGTAAAGCAATTATACTCCAATAAAGATGTTAAAAAAAAAACATGATAAGGATAGAGATTAGGGAGACGGAGATTAGAAATCAAGAGAAAGAATTGTTTCTGTAATACAGAATCAACGGAGGAAGAGTAGCAGCACTTCGTGACCGATGGAACATAAAAAAAAGTAGAGGACAGAGCTGTAAATAACAATTTAAGGTTACTACCAGGAGAATGTATAACTTAAAGAGTACCAGAAGAATAGTAAGAAGAAAGTTGGAGAGAGGTATCAGTCTAAGGAAGAGATGGATTTTTCTTCAATCATATAATTTCAAGTACTTGCAAGTTTATCTCCCCAGAGACACAGTTTGGAGCAAAGACAAGGTCTAACAAAGTAGCTTTTGGGAGAGATGCCGTCAAGTTGGCTGAGCCTTAGGAATGGATAACAACTAAGATTGTGAAGGTGGATGAAGATTAAATGATTCAAGAATTTATTCTTAGGGGTTCCACAGTTAGCAAGGAGGACAAAAAGTTGTAAGGATGGTAGGAAGAAAATGAAGAGATCACAAAAGCCAAGGGGGAAAACAATTTCAAGACAAAAGGATAGAAAGCCAGAGAGAATTTGAGGCAGTTGAAAACTGAGAAAAGTCCACTGGACATGGTTAGGAAGCCATCTCTGGAGCAGTGAGAACCTTTGACAAGGTGGAGGGACAGAGAAGGATTTACATCAGCTGAGCTCTCTCCTGACCCCCTCCCTGGTTTTCAGTCCTTAGAGCAACGGGATGACTGAAGATGTTTGGATTGAGAAGGCTGACTTTTTTCAGCAGATACAGTCCCAGCAGGAATCCTGGCCGAAGGAAACAGAGACCAGCACGGAACGGGTGGAGCTCTGGGCGATTCTTGATTAATGGCCAATGTAAAGAAAACCCAGAAACAAGCAGAGTGGCAGGATGTAGGGAAATTCATAGGGAGAGCAGTGCAGAACTGAAAATCATTGCGAAACCATTATTTGGTCTTTGTTAAAAGACAAGTAGAAAAATACAAATTTAAAAGATAATTTGTCTTATAAGGGCTTATTGTATTTTTTTCAATATTTTATTGTTTATCTTAAGGGATGGGTAAATATGGAATGTGTGGGAAGTCACCTTTAATTTTTTACATGTTTTTGAAAGGGAAATGGAGAACAACAGTGGCCTGAAAGCACTTGAAACTCTAGTGGTCTGAACTCTGATCCAATATTTTTTTCTCCTTCAAGCCTATTTATTCAATTATAAAACAAGCTTCAATATCTAGTATCCAACCATTTTTTAAAAACTGGGGGATTTTAGCTTTGTCTTTGCTGAAATAGCTTGGGGATAATGGAGTCAAAATTAGAACTAATAAGAATCAACTCATTCAGCCTTGATAGTTAAAGTAAATCCCTTATTCGTGGATATGAGACTTACTCTGGGTTGTATTTGGCAAGTGTAGGAGTACAGGGTGTGGAATTTATTGAGCTACAAAAGTCCCTTGAACTTTCCTGTAATTTCATAAAACCTTAGGAGTTCAGACATGCACAAATGTTTCTGAAATCTTTGGAAGACAACAACCTAGATTACTCCTTCTGCTGAAAATGACTAACTTGGATTTTCTGTTTCGTTTCTTTTTTTTTTTTTTTAACTTTTTTTTTTTTAATTATTAGCACCTTTAATTATTATTTTATTTATTTTTTTGTCTGTGTTGGATCTTCGTTTCTGTGCGAGGGCTTTCTCCAGTTGGCGGCAACCGGGGCCACTCTTCATCGCGGTGCGCGGGCCTCTCACTATCGCGGCCTCTCACTATCGCGGCCTCTCTTGTTGCGGAGCACAGGCTCCAGACGCGCAGGCTCAGTAGTTGTGGCTCACGGGCCTAGTTGCTCCGCGGCATGTGGGATCTTCCCAGACCAGGGCTCGAATTCGTGTCCCCTTCATTAGCAGGCAGATTCTCAACCACTGCGCCACCAGGGAAGCCCCGTCTGTTTCATTTCTAAGCAGGAAGTTTGACAGATGAAAATGAAAAGTGATTACTGTACAGTACTCCACACAGGTGAGGCAGAAGGTGGGTGAAAGGATTAATCAAATAGGGAGAAGACAATAATTCCGTTTCTGTAGCAGGAATAGAGTAGTGCTAAAGGAAATGCAAATGAAGATGTCAAAATAGCTTAGTCCATGTCAAACATTTTATTTCTAAATGTTCTATTCTAATATCCTTTGTCTCTCAGAGTCAGTCTTAAAGACTCATACTAGATCTGTGGATCTTCTATTCTTTCTACATCTAAATACATTTTAACATTTGAGTAATAACCAAAGATGAGATACGGGGTTCACAGTTAACAAATAATTGCAAACAGGAAAAGGAATATATAAATCAAAACTTTTAGTGTGGGACTTTCTTGGTGGCACAGTTGTTAAGAATCCGCCTGCCAATGCCGGGGACATTGGTTCGATCCCTGGTCCAGGAAGATCCCACATGCCGTGGAGCAACTAAGCCCGTGCATCACAACTACTGAGCCTGTGCTCTAGAGCCCGCGAGCTACAACTACTGAGCCCACGAGCCACAACTACTGAAGCCCACGCACCTAGAGCCTGGGCTCCACAACAAGAGAAGCCACCTCAATGAGAAGCCTGCGCACCACAACGAAGAGTAGCCCCTGCTCGCTGCAACTAGAGAAAGCCCACGCGTAGCAACGAAGACCCAACGCAGACAAAAATAAAATAAATTAATTAAAGAAAAAAACTTCTACTGTGTCAAGATATTCATCAAACATTGTGCTTGTTAGAAAGGACTTGTTCGTTTTTGCTTAGAGATGAAATAGCTTTTATTATTCACACACATGGACACATGTATTGTTTCAGGAAGTACCAAAATCAGATGGGCAGATTACTAGATAAACTCAAAGATTGGTATTTTGACTAAATTAGCAGTTTCTAAATGTCAGGTAGATTAGTTTATCCCCAGTCATTGTTCTGCAACCTAATTACAGACTGTCCCTTCACAATGTTTAAATAAAAATATGCCGGGAAATAATCTCATAAATTAAAAAATAGTAATCTCTATTAAAGAAAAAAAAACAGGTAAAAATATTTAGATTATGTTCTTAACCTTTAGAAATTAGACAAATACTCTTGAGTCTTGAGTCTTCACCCCCCTGTACAATGCCTCTTAGCCTTTGTGGGACTGAATGAATTTGGTGTCAGAGTCTATACGCATCATTTTCCTCAATGTCATTAATAATTATTTGCATAAGGAATCCATTTTATACTATAAAAGTAAGTTTATATTAACAGTGTCTCTATGACTTAGGACATTTACTAGAACAGATAATACTCTTGTAGCCATGTTGCTATTTAGATTTCCAGTTCTTTAATGGAGTTCTTAATGGCTTCATGAGGTACATGCGCTTCTGAAATAGTCATTGAGATTTTGTACATGGTCCAGTTTCTGGAGTGAAGCCCCAAATCTTTAATCAGATTCTCTTGGGAACACATGTCTTAGAGAAGTTAAGAATGATTTAGAACATCACATGAAAAATGTACATATAATTCCGCAATATGAATTTGGCACTTTGCCAAAGGGAAGAGCATTACTGGTAGATGAATAAAGATGTTTACCACACTATTCAACAAAATAAGGTAGATCTTTCCATCAAACAAAAACAATAATACAGGGCCTCCCTGGTGGCGCAGTGGTTGAGAATCTGCCTGCCAATGCAGGGAACACGGGTTCGAGCCCTGGTCTGGGAAGATCCCACATGCCGCGGAGCAACTGGGCCCATCTGCCACAATTGCTGAGCCTGCGCGTCTGGAGCCTGTGCTCCGCAACGGGAGAGGCCGCGATAGTGAGAGGCCCGCGCACCGAGATGAAGAGTGGCCCCCGCTCGCCGCAACTAGAGAAAGCCCTCGCACAGAAACGAAGACCCAACACAGCCATAAATAAATAAATAAAATTTCAAAAAAAAACAACAAAAAAACAATAATATATACTCACTGTTCAATTCAGTGCCAGTGTTGGCCTCCTTTTGGATTGAAATGAACAGTTTCATACGTGTCTTTAATCTTATCAGAGACCCCTAAAGTAAACAACAGCACAGCATGAGAAACCTTGGTTATGTAACTCTTACTACTCTCTCAGAAACAGCAAATGTCACTTTCTTATAAGCCCACCCCTAAATCATCAGGACTACCTATTCACATTACCGGGATTTTCAAACTAGCAACTAAACATTGTAATAAACGGTTTAAGGTTTTTACTGGTGAAGCAGTACTATTTGACAAAGCACGCCCATCTGGGTTCTATTTATTACGATCCTTGACATATTTTATTATCATTACTTTCTTACTTGCAAATTCTTCTCAGAATAAAAAATAAATCGGGGGCAGAACTCCCACTTAGAGGAACTCTACTTAGAAGCAGCCTCGGAGATGCCCCCGAGGCTGGGACCTCCAGGGAAAGCAAGAATTCGCCGCCCGGCAGAGCTCGGCCTCCCCCGCCCGCCGGCGCCCACGGGCCTAGCCCCGGCCGAGCGCACGGCCAAGGGCACCGGGCCGTAGACAGACTCCGCGGCGCTGCAGCCCGACCCTCCTACCCCGAGGGCTGGCCAGCGTGGCCTGGACTGTCGGCGCGGGAGGCGGGCTCGGGTGGGGGGTCGGCGAGCGCGGGGGCTGGTGGGGGGAGGAAGGGGGGCGGGGGAGGCGGTGCCCCCGGCCAGGCCCCGCCCCCGGCGCGGCTACACAAGCGGCGCCCACCTGCCCAGCCCGCCTTCTGCAGCGCGGCGGCCCCGGCGCTCGTCTCGGCGCGGACCAGCGAGGCGGCGGCCGCTCCAGCAGCCTCTCCGAGCCGCGGGCCCCGATACTCTCCAGCCGCTCGCCCACCCCCGGCCCCTCGTCGCGGCCCTCGCGCTGCCGCAGTAAGTTGCCGAGGGTCGGGCGGCGCGGAGGGGCCGCAGGCGAGGGGCGGTCTGGGCGCCGAGCCGGAGGGGAAGGGCTGGGGCGGAGGCGCCCGGGGCCGCGTCCAGCTGCGCGCAGCTGCCCGGAGGCCGTGCTTCGGCCCCTCGGAGACGGTGAGTCCCGGGGCCGCGCTCCGGGCTTCGCCTCGCCCTGTGCGGCGCCCAGGGCGTCGGGATCCGCGGCCGCCGTGCGGGTCACGGGGGCCGGTAGGCGGCCTGGCACGGCGACGCCGCGGGTCCCTTTGGCCGCCCTGGTCTCGAGGGGCCCTGGGCACCCTCGTGCGGGAGGACCGGCCGGGCCTCCGCCCCCGCCCTGCGCACTGGCGGGTCCCCGAAGTCGCCTGCCGCTCTCTTGAGGCTCTTGGGTTACATATAGGACACCGCTCGGAGCTCTGGAAGTCTTTCCACACCCTGACCTGCCTGGTACTGGTAGGACAGGTAAAAGGGCCCGTCGTGCTGTCTGTTTGGGGTATTTCTTAAGTAAATGTGCAGTTTTAAACCCTTTTGAGATGGGCTATACTCTTTCAAGCCTGTTTCATGCCGCCTTCAACCTTGAACTCCAAATACCATTCTTGACGTTTAGGAGCTCTGCCGGTCAACCCCACAGTACCCGTTCCTCCGGAGAGCTTTGCAACTTCTGGGTATGCGTATATCCAATCCAAGGACTAACATTTTCAGAGATTGTATCTTAAAGATATTGAAAAGAAATCCACTCACAGAGTTATATAAGTCTTTTGAAGTGCAAACAGTACCCAGATTTCAGGAGTAAAAATGTTCAAATATTCCAACTCTCAAATATGTATGCAGAACTGCCTAAAAAAGCGTTTACGACTGGTGATAAGATTTATCTAGTCGTTTCTACAGAAACACTCATCCTTTTAACTAGGGGATATCGTCGGATTTTATTCAAGCAGAGCTATCTGAATCCCGGCGGGGACTTGAGATACGAAGTTAGTGTGTCTGTGGCCTCTGACTTGATGCTTTTTTATTCTTGCCCTAGGCAGTCTTTAGAACTTCTGTCACTTCTCTTCCCCCTCAGCATTAATAGTAATTATTTCCTCAGGAAATTGCAAACATTTGTGCTTGTGATCTTCTTCTAGAAGATGTACAGGGTAAGAATATGCTAATTATATGTTTATGGTTGCTTTTTCCTTTTTGTAATATTAAATCCTTTTTTTCTTTTAATCGCACTAAAGCTGGACATGGAATGATTTCTTAGTGAAATAGAACATATGCATTTTTATTTCTCCTTGAAAAGTTGCTAGTTATCTACTCTGGATGACTCTGGAAGCCACATTATTTATTAGGAGTTTTCAAGTTTCCTCCGTTGCCCCTCATTTGGTTTCTGCACTGTGCCTTGATTAGGGGAATGTCATTTACCTTAGTCTTTTTGGGTGTGCCGTGGCCTTGGAGACCAGAGTAAAACTCTGCATGGTATCTGCAAGGATTCAATTTGCAGAATCCTTGGCCTCGTTTAGCTTAACCTGTTACTACTAAAGCCCTTTTGATTCCAAAGTCTCTAATCATTATCCCTGGATTTAGAGGCTGGAAGGGAAGACATGGTACCTGTTGGAGTTTTAAAAGTCTGAAAATACTCTGGAGTTTTTCGTCTTGCACGCTCATGTGTTTTTGTCATTGGGACATATGTGTCTGAAGGATTTTAAAGTTCATGTTTCTTGCTTTCTACTGCAAACCTGCTCACCTTCTCAGAGTGGAGGTGCCTAGTCTCCTTTCTAGGTGGCCCACCTTGTTCTCTTCTCAGGCTGCCTTGCGTAATTTATCATGGGTTCTCCTGGCTCTTCTGGCCAGACCTGGAGCCCTTGTCTGTGGCCATTCCTTCTGTTTTTTGGCCCTACTTTTTCAAATGGACTCTCCCTCATAGTCTTCCTTTGTGACTTCTCTATTTAGCTTAGTTTCTGTCTTCCCTTCTGTTTTGTTATATTTGCTCGCTGCTCCATATATCCATATCTGTCTCTCTATACATGTATGTATTTTTTAAGTGTTCAGAGCCATCTGCTGGTTTTATTCTGATGCCCTTCAGTGACCAACTTTCAAAACAGAGCCTTGAAGATACCGGTAGGTTGCTATTTGTTTTATTATTTCCCCAAACAGGATATGAACCCACTGATTTCATGGACTGGCTTCTTGTAGACTACTTACTGCATGTCAGACATTTAGAACAAAAGCAACATTTTCAGTTGAGTATATTTCTGAATATTCACATACTTAGTAACGTGCCCATTTGGATGTTTTGGCACCCAACTGAATACTGAAAAACTCAGTTAACTAAGATTTCAGTTACATGATACCTCTTGTCTAAATGATTTTGAGGACTTAAGTGGTTAACTTAGTCCTACACCTTTACCTGAATATTCAAAACCATGTAAATATAGCCTGGATAAGAAAAAAAATAATGATATTGTTCTTTTCATTGTTTTCTGTTTTAATAGCTTTTCATTCTACAGCCTAACACAATGTCTGGCACATAACATGTGCTCCTTATTGTTGAGTGAATGCCATTGATTTTAATACTTTAAAAAAGGGTGTTATGTCTGTCTTCAAAGGTATATTCCTTCATTGGAAAGTACTGAGTCCCTACTCTGTACTCAGCATTAGACATCGAAAAGTAGTGTGCAGCTCCAATTTTGGAGAGATTCTACAGTTATTTTTATATTCCGGAAACCCTCCATTGATGGATTTTAAGAGTAGTTATTTATTTTGTTGTAATTTTATGTAAAGTAACAACACCTATAAACAGATGACTTTAGTACCCTCTACACCGGGAAGCAAACAAGGAACACATTCTCTGAAATATGAAGATGATGTTACTTTCTGTTCCATCGTCAAAAGCACACGTGCTTTGGCGTTTTTGTTTTACTGGTAGTAACAAATTTGTCCTGACTCTTATATTTTCCTTTCATTGCATTTCTGGCTATTTTCTAAGAAGTGGTGTCTGTGGAAATGTTGTAGATGCTATGGACAAAACCAAAGCAACAACTGGGGGTTCATTTCCACCAGACTCTAGTTGATCAAGCTCTAACTAGCTGAGTTCAGATAATCAGAGCATGATTTACCTATTAATTTTTTTTGTCCAATTTAGTAAAAATAACTGTTATATATTAATCTGTGGAAACAAGCAGTATGCTATTATTTTTCAAGTGCTTGTGGACTCTTTTAAACCTTAAATGTTTCTGAGAATGGCCTCTGCTGCCATTGTTAACCTTCTCATTGGTAAGTACAATTAGTGTTGACTTAAGATTTGAGTTAATGTGGTTTTTGTTTAAAAGTCTGGATTTGAATATGTGGGTCACATCTCTTCTGTTCATATTTAGACTTTTACTTACAATATCTCTCCTCAGAAAAGTCTGTGGTTCTCGGTTTTTCTGGGTGTGTACGAACATGAATGGTTTGTTGAAAATCTTGAAGTTTCTTACATCCAGGATTGAAACATCAGCTGGGGTGTCCTATGTGATGGCTTAGTACTGCAAATGTCATGTATTTAATTTTATGCCTTCTCCTTATCCCACTACAAAAATAAAATAAAAAATACTAAAATAAAACCCATATGTTCACACCTATTCTAGTGCTGCATACTAACTAGCGCCTCTGTTCAGAACTTGTATCATCTGGGATTCGGCAGTGAGGTGGATGAGATAAGAACATTTCATAACCTTTCTTCTAGGAGTTTAAAAAAAAAAAAAAAGCCCTGACTATGTTATATTCATTTTTGGAATATTTTATGAACAATACACAACAAAGAATTTTTATGTTCCTTGTTGATTCTTGCTAGTTTTTCCCACAGTTGTGGGGAAAATTCTTTTCTTTCCTTCGCCCACTCTGGTTTCATCAAGGCTTTTAAGTCTTCATACAGTCATACCTAATACAATGCTGTTTATGCCATCAAAGCCCACTTCCTTCCAGTGGAGACCTAGTGCTCACCGTGGATAGAGCTTGATGTCGCCAGGGATGCTGGACGATACTGTCATTAAGATGCTCTCATTTTATACTTCCACTGTTGCCCATCGTTTTTTTGATTTTAATGGATCTTTCCATTTAAAAACAGATGTTTGTCTTTTCAAAAAGTCAAGTTTAACATAAACCTTCAAGCTCACTTTTTATTCATTCTACTCCTTTGTGGGCAGAAAGATGCTATCTGAGTTGGTAACTTATCATAATTAGAAGATAAAAGTTGACGGGTTAGGGTCTTTTCTTCACTTGGCTCTGGATATCCAGCTGTCATCTGGTAAATGATGATAATGATGATAGTCACTAGCGGAATTAACAGTCATTATATATTGAACCATAAGGAAAAAATTGGTTCTCTTGGCATGTTCAGCCTTATTTGTTTACTTTCTCAATGTGAACTCGGGGAAGATTTTTCAGAATGCAATTCAATTTCTACTTTAAAATAATCACACTAAAATCTCTAGAATTTGAAATATATTTGAGTGGTGGGATGGGAGGTCATCTCTGTATCACATGCAAATTGTATTTTTCCAAAGTATGTGTATCCTTTGGATTATCTCCCTCACCAGCCCCCATTCATCCTGCTGGTTTCTTAAAAAAAAAAAAAAAAAAAATGCATCCATTTGGTGGAAACAGCTGGATTTGATTTTTGTGAAACTAGCATGCGAAATCATAGTTTTTAGCAATTGTATGTGCAAACAAATTACTGAATACTGTTTTGATACATTGGGATTCCCTTGGAATAGGAAATATGACTTTGATTCTAAGAATATCCTAGGAGATGGTCCATTTGGAGTCTTCCATGATCGGAGGTTAGCTAATCCATTTTGGATGAATATGTGTTATAAATATATACAGCCCAGATCGAGAGTCTGTAGAGAAGCGAAGAATAAATCAATGACTTGGTCTCTGTGGGCTTTGACCACCAGTGAAGGAGTTAACAAGTACACACACAGTAGGAAGAGAATGATAAGGCTGCCATTTGATTGAGCCATACACAAAGCTGAAGGTATCAGGAGGAGCGGTAACAGTCTGTTCTACACTTCTCTTTTTTATAATGTGTGTTGTTTTTCTTGACATAGACTAAATGCTCCATCAATTTAAGGTACTATTGTCATCACCATTACAGTTACTATTATTGCTGTTAAAACCACTATCACTCTTCCTCCATTTGCTCTTTGGTGAAACTTGGGTCACTTAGACTTGAGTTCTGGCTGAGCGTTTATTCACAAAAATGTGCATTTGGGAGGGGGCAATAATACTTATTACTCATTTGGCAGAACCGTCGGTCATTTATTACCCTGACACTCAAGAAAATTATGATGTTTAACTGAGAATTCAAACTATTCTGAAAGGTCTTGGAGGAAAGTTAAAACACATTAGGAGATCATATTTTAGGTGGAAAATTTGAAGAATAAAGTCATTCCAAAAGTGCAGTCAAATTAAGAACATGAGATTATCCTAACTTCTCACTCTGACAGTTGAGTGTTACGTTGGTTAAGTTTAGTGCATTTATACAAACTTAGTGAGTTTAAAACCCATAAGGGGCCTGGTCAGGAATATAAAAATCGTAAGAGGTCTTCAGCCATCCCTCCCACTTTTGCTTCTCCTGCAGGAGTCCCTCTGAAATCCAGGAAAGCAGTCCCAGCTACAGTTTAGTGTTGGTTCCAGTCTTGGCTTTCCGTTTAGAATGGACAAAGGACTGATAAAAAATGCTGGTTGCTGAAGAGATACTTTTCTGTTACTTGTTAGAGAGGGAAGAGTTCTTTTGTTAGAAGGAAAACCATTCAGTTCAGTTCCTACCATTGACCTAGAAGAAGAAAAAAATGTTCTAAAAGAAATTATATAACCAAAAATATATTTACTGCCATCTTCAACATAGCTCTTCTATTGTACAAGGAGGGTTTTTAATGAAGACATGGAACTGGGTACCACTGCTTCACCTTCCAGGTTTCAGGCTCTTGTGAATGTACCTTTAAAAAAAAAATCTGATAATTGTTCCCAAGAGGTGGTGTGTGTGGGGGGGAACAGGCAATTGATTTACATTCTCAGTGTAATAGGCAAATCTTTATTTAAAGGAATCCTGGGGTGAATCCATTTCTACTAGGTAAAAATCACTTCATAGGGTGTTTGTTTAATGGACCTCAGATGCTCAGAATTCCTTTAATCATAATTCTTTGTTTGCAGTACACTTTGTCATGCCATTATTGGCTCATGTATGGCCAATAAATATTACCCATTTTAGATTCTTGGGTTGGGTGGTGGGTGGCTATTCACTGTATTATGATTTTAAAATGATATATGAATAAATAAAATTTAAAATTTCCCCTAAATAAATTAGTAAATAAAATTTCCACAAATGTCTCCTTTGTGTTTTTCCTTCAAGTAGAGAACATCTGTACTGAATGAAATTTTCCTTTCGTTCAGAAGGACAGCTTTCTTTAGACAGTGATTTTTTTTCCTCCTAAAATTCCTTTATATTCACTTCCATAACATTCCTGGTATCTTGAAGCAAAGGATACTTATTATTTTTCAATGGGGTTCATAGTCCACAGGATATTTGCAATTTGCTTAGGTGCTTGTCCTGATAAAAATCCAAATGAAAACTTCCTTATAGTTTGTATCAACTTGGACATGAATTCCTCTGGGAAAAGCCTATGTCCAAAAAAATTCAGGCTACTCTGTATAGATTTTTTTATGTGCTTTAATTATCATATTAAAGAACACAATTTTATACTTGTATTTCAATCCAACACAAAGATTTAAGTGGTTTATTTAATTCCGTTGTAATCTGAGCAATTGTTTGGGAGATATTTTTGTGAGACTTAGAAGGAGCCTGGGGTGAGCTTTGACACTCCATCCTGAGGGCTTATTAACATTCTAGAGTGTTTGGGCGACATTAGGAATTTACCTTTGTTCCAAGGCAGCGCATGCTAGAAAATGAAGTCAAATTGACTATGATTAATCAGGCAAAGTGAGATTGCTGTTTCAGCTTTTAGTTTTTGACGTTTTGCAGTGATCTGGACTTTCAGGAAGGAGTTGACAGAAGGACTAACAACCTTCATCCAAGTGTAAAACTTACTGAGAGTTCAGTTTTTTCATCCCTTTGAAATTAAAGGGCACTGCTGAGTTTTTAGTGCGTCTCAGCATTTGGAGTAAGTATTGAGCACCAGCTCCGTGCCGTGTGAGCATGTGTCTGAAGAGGTGAAGGAGAGAGGCCGGTGGGGCTCCCACTTTAGTCTCTATGGAGCTTCATGGTGTTCAGAGTGAATAGTTTCCTCTCTTTGGCTTTTTAACCTATACTATGAATTTACATAGACATATTTGGAGGAGAAATTCAAGGTCATATTCTTTTCCGTAGAATCATATTAATGTTTACAACATGAGGTCCATGCTGTTTAAGCAGTCCCTGAAATGTAGCTGTGTACCTCCTAAAAGACTGGACAAGTGAATCAGGTGGGAGAACTAAAGAGATTCAGGTTGAAAAAGAAAAGATTACATTGACATATGTCTTTTCTAATGAAAGGCTTCATGACAAGTTTCATACAGTTTTGATCAACTGTATTTGAACTAATGGCACTTACAGTTCTTTGGTATAAGTACTATAGTACTTAGAATTCTTTGATATCCAAAATATCCAAGATGTCAAGTTCTTTTGATTCTAATAATGTCTATACTTCAGTAGAAGAAAGAAGAACCACACATATGCATGTAAAATGCCCCTACCCCATGGGAGTTCAAGAATCCCTGAATTCCAACCAGTGGACACCTAGGGTTTCTGGAACCCAGAATAAGAAAGAACTCTGCAATTCAGAAGACATTTCAACCCGTGGGAAAACTGTCTTAGGAGAGAACACTTTGGGGCAGGATGGGGCCTTCCCGGTCATACGTCCTTTCCCCTTGTTGATATAACATTGCTTGTGGCCTCCGAGGAGGGGCTGAGAACGGGCTCAGAGGTGGGTGGGGCAGTGAGATGCTCCGAGTTAAAGAGCTCGGACAGTAACGCAGTGATGACCATTCCCATTTGTGCCGTGGTGGAAGCAGTTCCCTGGCCTTGAAGGGATACTTTGGACTTTAATTGTCACCAGCATCAAATTCCTCCAAAATTCTCAGAATTCTTTCCTCCAAATTCTGAGATTCACAGATGTCTATGTCTACCTATGGACCAGGAAATAAATTTGATTCTGAGTTAAGCTGAGATCATTGAGTATGTATAATATATACACAAATGGGAAGAAAAAGAAAGAATGGGTAAGAATAATCCATGCTCTCTTTCCTTATCTAAAATTGGAATACCTTTCGAGTGACATTAGAAATCCAACCTTATGGCTCAATGTCAGTCTGGCATGGATCTTCTTGTAGAAATCTCTGAAATGTAATAAACTTATAGTTTAATAGAACTAAAGAGGTCATAATAAAGATGTAAGCATCACCGCAGAGCCTTGTCAGTTTTCAAAGTATAAAATAACTAACTGAAAGCTTTTCCTTTTACTGGTCATGTTTGTTTAATAACATGCCTAATGAATAATAGCAAAGCAGAGTGAAGAATTTTTAAGTTGGTTTCTCTGCTGAAATTCTTATCCATTGCCAAACTTGCTTTGTAAGTGGTTAAGATCTGTAAGGTTTTGTTGCAAAAAGGCCCTCTTTTACATGCATTACATTTGTGACATAGTGGTTGTGTAGGTGGAGTAGGATGTGTGTGCAGTATTCATCAAGAAAATAGCACAAAGCGCATTTACAGGCCATGGAGAAACAATAGCGGGTGTTGATAAAATTTGTAGTACTAGAGCTTTGAAAACGTGCCTGTTGTAAACTCTCCTGAAACTTAGAATTCCACCTTTAAAACAAAATCATTTTTTCATTAGATGATAGTACATGAATAAGGCACTGCAGCCTGGAAATTTGGTTCTACCATTGTAAAGATGGTGAGACACTGTTGTGATAGCAGGTTTTGTATTCCATTCTCTAAACTTAACAATACACCGAAAGCTGTCTTGTGGGCAATTTCTGAAGTTTGGAAGCTTTCACCTCCAGCCCCTGTGGTCATGGACAGTTACAGAGTTCTTGGCTCTAAGTATGTACCAAGCACGGTGCTAGGCAGGTTTGGAAGGGAAGTAAGCTCCTGAGAATGACATTTTAGAGCTCTCTTTTAATAGTTAAGAAAGTGAGATCTTAAGAGTTGTAACTCATCTGAGGTCAAGACAGCTAGGAGCAGAGTGAAGACTTGACCTCAAGCTTTTTGACTTAGCAAAAGCGCTGATTTATATCAGGCCATTCCGTTTTTGTAAAAGCAAATCATAATCACTATAATACACTACTTAGGTGGCAGGAATTTTATAAGTGGGGATCAAAATACAATTTTAACTTGAAAGTTTTTAATTTTAAAATTTCTTGGAAATTAACATATTTGAATAAGACATTTTAGTAATAGCGACAAGCTCGTGATGTGAACAGTTTTTATTAAATAGCATATTTTAGCCCCAAAATGGAAAAATGTAATCTTAACCTAAAAATAAAAAGACTTTACATATGGATTCTAAGCCATCTAAAGTCATTAGGATTTATACCTCGTAAGTGGTGCTTTTAAACAAGTTCTGTTTGGAGTGCTATTGTGCTATCTTTCAAAAAAAAGCTGTTTGAATTTTTACTTTTTCTGATTATCATAGCTAACAGATGGTTTGCACTTAGTTCAGTGAACCAAACAAAAAAAGAACAGACTTTGCATAAAATTTCTGTTGATAGTGCATTTTATCTCACTGAAATGGATCATATGAACTTTCTGAATAATGAATAGCATATTTACATTATTCTGATCTTTTTTGCTACAGAGTAAGAAAGAAATGTGAAGGACAAACAGCCTAGCATTATCATTTTAAAAGTTATTCTGGTGAATTAAAGTATTTTTCTATTCTTACTGCATTGCTAATGCTGGGTATGTTCCATGTGCTGCTTGCAAAAAAATTGTTCCAGTGACTTTGAAAGCATAAGGCACTATTTATCTCATTGAACTACTAGAACTGGTAGTAAATTAATTTTTATAAGGGTTTTAAGCCTTAAAGTTTCAAGAACCCACATCATTTTGCTAATCCCAATTTTGAAAGAATTTAGTAGAGTTACAATCCAATATTTGACTTTCTATTGATTCACCATCACTGGCCTGTTCATAGTTGTTGGTCGATGCTTGTGTGTGGTGGGAAATGTGTACGTGATGGTGGCCTAAGGTGGGCAGGATGGTATTACCGAAGTGGAGGTAACTTGACTAGTGAGGAGTGCAGGTAGCAGCTGTAGTAGTTGGTACCAATGGTAATTGAAAGTTCAAGAGTCTTTTGTTTTAGGAATGGGGCTTTACATCATCACATACAATTTTAATTCATTACATATTAGACCAGAGAAATCAGTAAAGTGGAGCTATATAATTTCACTTCTAATTTTGTATGCATGAATCAGAATTCAGACTGTTTTCAAGAATTGGAAGAAAGGTGCTCATTTTATTGAACTAAGTATAATTTCTGTTGAGTGAAATAAAAGGGGGAAAAAAGAATGCAAAAATCTTTATTTTTTTGCCCTCCCAAAAATGATGTATGTAGAATAATGTTTTCAGGCAGAGAAAGTAATTTTTCTCTAGTATTCTTGTCAACAGAACTTCTACTGCAATTATTTTCTGACTTGGATTTTCCATGTCTTTAAAGGCATAATATATGGCATTGCTAGTTTAATAAATCATGAGATTCTAGGCTCAGAGCCTATACATTTCATTTTAAGCAGAACCATGCCTAACCATTCCTCATAGGTGTGTGTACTATGTAAGAGTGAGCTGGAGATTGTACATGTGCAGACATAGCTGCAGGAAAGTCAAAATTTCCTAACTAGTATCATAAATAATAATATTTTCATATTTAAAAACAGAATGTTGAGACTATCTATAACTGAAGAAAACAATCAGCATTTTGTCCTTAATTTCTTAATCCCCAAAATGTCTATGTAACAGTGTAGGTCAAAAAGGAAAATCCTGGGCTTCTCTCAGCCCACAAAGAGCATGTAAATATCAAAGACACGTAATAATCTTGATTCTTCCCTGCAAGAGTACACGCTCTGCCCTTACAGGATTGCTTGGGAGCAAAGTAGCTGAGCACATTCATGAGGCTTCCTTTACCTCACAGAGTCTCCCGTTGATTTGGTCCCAATTCCCTGGGTACGGGCATGTGATACAAATGAGTGAAACAGGTTAGTGCAAAATAGTAAGGAATGGTTGGGAACTGTGGTGAACCAGAGAGCAATCAATTTTAAAAATACTGTGTGTCCCAAAAACATACACTGGGAGTTGGGAAGAGTGACTGATAAAACATTTATACAGAACCAAGCAGAGTTCCTGCCATTGTGAGACTGTCACGTTGTGGAATGAGACTGCAGCCCAGAAAACCCATATTTGTATCCTAGATCTCTTTAAATATGGCAGAACACACCGGCAAATGAAGCAATTCCAAATCTACTTTCCCTTCTTAAAAAGACACATAGAAAGAAAGAGGTTGGGAAATATCCATATAGTAGCTATTGATGGGAGTTGACTCCCATCAATTTTCAGGTTTTCCAGATTTCCCTATTAAATTTTCAGGTTTTCCAGATTTCCCGATTATCTTAAAGATACTCTGAGCGGAAGCAAAATTCAATCTTGGTAGAATGTCCTTTTCCTGCTTCTTAGAGCTCATATTTGTCTCTTAGGCTAGCTTCATTATCCTTTCATTCAGCCAAAAATGTCCTCTTGTAAAAATGATCAACTAAAGCCTCATCTCCAAACAGTTCTACTTTTTCAAATTATGAATCACAACTTCCTTAAGTCTTGGAAGCATACAGTAGTGAGGATAAAGGCGGTGGAGACTGATAAATTTTGCTGAAATGAGAAAGATAAAATCTCCTGTTTGTGTGTGATCAGAATATTCCCAGCATTTACTATTGTGATTTTCTAGGCTACGTGGGTGAATGATAGAGCTTTTCTTTTCTGGTCTTGTGGAAGATTGTTTTATGTGTGATAGGTAGGTACATTGGTAGAGGTTTTTATTACCCGCTACTCAGAGTTAAATATTCCATACAGGGGTACATGGGGAAGGGGAGAGACAGAGGAATTACAGTTGCGAACACTAAAATAGACTTGTTGCATAAGGTGAACCTTTAAACTTGAGAAAGGTTTACCAAATCAATATTTATTTGATCTGAATAGGGGATATGTAATGGTGTAATACCCCTTGACATTTTTCCAAGTCATCAATATCATGAGGACATACCTTGTGGGTTTTTAAAATTTTCTAGTCACCGTGAACTTACATGATTATCACTTTTTTGGGAAGATGAGGAAGTTGAGTGGGGTGGGCGGTTTTTGGCAATATGGACTTTGGTGTAAACTAACTACCTATTCTCTGACTATTGGTTTGTATCTGCAGAGAATCATGACAAACTTAGTTTATCAGCCACAAAAAAGAAGTTGTATCATTAAATCATAGAATCTGAGCTGGCAGATAATTTAGCTAATACCCTTTTAACTAGACCTGGTTCCTCACATTTCTGAATCATTCTGAATCACCTGTCCTCTCTTTAAAATGACAGAAATCTAACACCTGTCTTGGAAGGCAGCTTCTAATGGACAGGAACACTCTTTATTAGGGTGTGCTGCATTGTATTGGGTCAGTGTCTTACTCTTTTTTATATTATATCCTTTTTTTGTAGTTTTGTCTTCTAGTATAATATGGAGTCGTCTTCTTACACATTGCCATTCACATATTTAAAGAAAGCTATCATCTCTTCTCTAAGGCTTTCCCCCACCCCAAGAGTGAAAAGAAGCAAAATGTAGAAATATGAGCAACTTATCTTTCTAAAGCTCTTTGCCCAGCACTTTTCTTATTCACTTAACCCTTATATCACTTCTGTAACATCTCTTTCCAAGATGGGAAGACTGAGAGTCCAGTGACTTGCCCAGACACATGGCCGGTAACCCTCAGAGCTAATTGGCTAGACTCAGAGCAGGGTTCCCTCTCTGGGGCCCAGCTACATCCCTGCTTATCATACCTGAACACCTGCATTGTCTTTAATTGCCTTCAAGTCATGACATGGCTTCCAGGCCCCTCACCCTACCCTGGTCACTCTTTACTGGACATACTTGGTCAGCATTTAAGAAAAAGATGGAAGCTACAGCCAAGCATCCATCCATTCAGGAAATATTTGAGTGGCTGCTATGTGCCAGACATTCTCTAGGTATTTGGGATACACCAGTAAACAAAGCAGTCAAACGAAGTTCTTGCCCTCATGAAGCTTACATTCGGAGGGTTTCCAACAGGGCTCAGACCCCTTCCCCCACAGCAACACCCAAGAGGAGTTTGAAACAGCAGACTGAAGAATTGGAGTAGCGGGTTCTGTGCTCTTAAGAAGTTAAGATGGGGGACTTCCCTGGTGGCACAGTGGATAAGACTCTGCGCTCCCAGTGCAGGGGGCCTGGGTTCGATCCCTGGTCAAGGAAATAGATCCCACATGCATGCCACAACTAAGAGTTCCCATGCCACAACTAAGGAGCCCGCCTGCTGCAACTAAGACCTGGTACAACCAAAAAAAAAAAAAAAAGTTAAGATGGGAATTCTATACGAAAACTTAAAATGATGTATTAAAAAATATAATATCTCTGCTGATTTCCCCCTTTTCATCCCTTCAAACAGATTCCTTCTGTAGATTGAGAGAATAATGCTGACTTCTATTGAATTATAACAATTTATTTCCAGGCACAAAATGAGGCCACAGAAAAACTTTTGGTAATAGAAGAGAAAGGTCTCTGATATTATCAGAAGCCATTTGAAATAAAATCTAAGCAAAATGAAAGCATGAAAGATGTGATTTGCTGGGCCCAAGACTTTATTTGTTCTGGGATATGTTTTGAATTCAGACATGTGGGGAGGACTGAGAATACGAGATATTTGAGAACCCAAGAGATGGATAAGGAATGAACTAGATAAACTGTGAAATGAATACAGTGTTTCAGAAAATGGTATATGTTTTTGTAAAAGTAGTAAAAGTGTTCAGTTTTTTATTGCAGGAAGCCTTCTTTTATGAAATTGTTTAAAATTTTTGTAGCTAGAAGAAATGAGTTTTAATATATGTTAGAATTTTTAATACAGACATAAGTTATGATACTTATCTAGTTAATTAATTGGTCCTTAAAAATTTCCCCATTGCTTATATTTTAATAACTATTATACTTTCAATCTTAAGGTAATAGTGGTTCATGAATTTGGAAGGTGAGACTCTATTGCAGATGAGGTTTTAAAATTCCAAAGTCTGCCTAGTATATTTTTGGTCTCTGCGTGATGCCCTTCATCATCAGCTGGGTCTTAGACGGGCTGCCAGGAGCCTGGGAACAGCTAGAATTCTGCATTTCTTTGCGCTGAAATGGTTATAGAGGAAAGGGCATGGAGGAAAGGGCATGGACTTTGAAGCTACACAGACCTTGGCTTCAAATGTAGGTCTGTGATTTTGGGCAAGTTCCCTAACATCTCTGAGCCTCAGTTTTGTCAACTGAGGATTGGACAGCATTTCCGCTGAGGTGGTCGTGAGGATTAAATAATGTATACCCGGTGCCCAGAACATAACACGAGAGCAATGAATGACCCCAGTGATCACTTTGTATTTTCATACCCCGAAGCCTGTGGTAAATGGCCTTGCTTATGAGTGGAATTCTCTTTCAGTTGTCTTTTTCTCCCCAGAGGATAGTCTCAAGTATTTATTCCTTTTTTCTTTCTTTCTTTTTTCCCCCCACCATATCCAAAACTAAAGGAACAGTATCCTGCAGCTCTGTTGATTCTGAGTTTCTCTTCGGCAAGCTATCTTGAGCTACATGATGTAATTGTTAGCGAACACTGGCTTTGAACCAAGCTGTGGCGACAAGTTTCTTTCCTCAAGGCATGCTCTGGATAGTATTTCATCTCCGTTTAGAATCTGTACTTCATAACCGGACTGTTTATTGGCAAAGAACTGCCTGTGCTTCACTTGCAGGACGTGGTGGTGAGCGCTTTGCTCGTCCAGGCGCTGTCTCCTTGGTCCAGGGTTCATCACAGGAACGCTGAACTCTGAAAGATACACTTCACGCTTGTATCTTTAGATGGCACAAACCAGTAAAAACCTTCAGTGACTGTAACAAAATAGAAACATTGTGAGACTTCATTCCATTGCTTCTAAAAGGTCAATGCCCGTATCATATCTTACTGTTGTGAGTCAGACTCGATTTTGTGTCCTGACCTCGATACTACTAGCTAATACTTCACCTCTCTAAGCTTTGGTTTTCGCATGTGTAGGCTAGGGATAGGAATAGTACGTACCTAATTGGGTTGTTGGGTAATTTATTTGGGTTAATGTATGTAATGCACTTAGCCTACCTCCTAAAACCTACGGTGTTTTGATAAACGTTAGCTCTCAGTAGTAGCAGCAAAAGAAAAAGTCTTAGTGGTGCTGGTTTATTTGTGTATATTTTATGAACATATCTCATTTCAGGAATTCCCAGAACTCTTCTTAAATTTTAAATTGATGGTCGAACTGTCTTTAAGCAATATCTTAAAGAAGTATCTTTAAGAAAGTCTCGCTCTTCTTTTTTATTCTTGCTGCGTTTTCTCTTCCCTGGATAATTCCAAGTTGCCTGTCTCTGAATCCTGTTTCCTCCAGCTCTGTGCCCCCAGGCCAGCCTCCATGGGGGCTGTGGAGTTACGGGCTCTTCTTTTGCCTCTGACGCCGCCTTGTACGTAGGTGCTTGTTTCTGATTGCCTTGTGGACTTCTAAGCTTTGCTTCATACCCTTCACACTGTCTCTCTTACTTTTCCCTCTGCCGCTCCATCTTGTACCCTTCATTCATTCAAAGGTCACTTATATAAAGAACATGTGAGTTTCTCAGGTCTTCTGAATAAGGGTGGCCAGGTTCCTGAAAGCAGCGTTCACACTTACTTTGCCAAGCTGACTCTTTCTGATTGCTTAAAATACTCTCTTCTTCCTCTTCTCTATAAGGCCTTCTAGACCGGTCCAGGAAGAGCGCCCTGCTTCCTCTGTGAGCCTTGGTAATGGGTCCGCCATCACTGTCTACCAGCAGAGCATCTGGTAGCTTGAAACATCTTATCCTCCAACAGTGAACAGGGGAAAAGAAGAGTTTTCTATAAGAAGAAATTATTAATGATTATTATAGTGAAACACATGTATTAAAGCTGCAGTATATTTAGTTTTGAATGCTACTTGGCACTGATTTTAGAATTTGGGACTTTCTGAGACTATGATAAATGACAGATATGTTTCAAATCTTAAACACATTTTGTGTAAAAAATAGTAAATGTGTTTTAGCAAAGAATCATCAGCAGTAGAAAGTTTCTTCTTGTGGCATACATTCCATCAAAATATATTTCAAAGCCGAGTCATATCAAGCTTAGGGATTTATGAGAATGTATTTTTGGCTCTAATAGATAATACACACACACACACACACACACACACATCCTTTAGTTCTTTAAGTAAAAAGGCCAGTACTTTTTCTACACAAAAATTACTTTCACCTCAAAAAATTAAACATATTTTAGCGTCTTTTTCAGTTCAAGGGTGTGTGATTATATCCAAAGGGGTTATATGATGACACACAGAACGAAGTTTCTGCCTTGCAGGCTTATCAGATACATATGTTTTGGGGACGGGGTGATAAGCCAAATATATGTGACGCTCCAGTCCAGGGCATAGGTGAGGAATGCCATCCAGAGATGTGGGTTCTGTTTGAGGGATCATGCGGAAGTTTCATGGAGAAGGTAGGATTTGAAAAGGATCTTGAAAAAGGAGTAAAGAGGTATCTACAAATAGAGATTGAGGTTTAAAAGACATTCTTGATGCGGAAACAGTGTGAGCAAAGGACCCTGAAAAGTGTGAGACCTGTTGGCAAAAGAGCACACGCTTCTCTTTGACCAAAGTAAGGTGGAATGTAAGGGAATTGGAAGGAGGGTAAGGGAAGGGGAAGAGAAGAGGAGTAATAGTAATAGCTAATGTTTATGGAGTACCTACTATGTGCCACGCATTGTTTTAAGGACTTTACTTGCATTAACTGATTTAATCCTAAGGAAGAGAAGGCCGGAGGCACAGATTGGGTCATAGTTGAGACTTTGGATGATGAGGTCATGAGTGTGTCATTCGGTTGGCAGTGAGGAGTCTGAATTGCCACAAGGAATAACTGAGCTCCTGCGAAGTGAGGACCATGGATGAACTGAGGTTACAGCAATAAGAAGGGTATTCACAGGAAGTTTTAACTGAGGTAACTGGGCGTATTAGAAGTTCCCCTGCCCCCGCACACACACACACACACACACACACACACACAAATGAAGTTCCCATGGGCAGCAGTGTTAGTGTTTTCATATTTGCAAATTCCAAGTCTTCAAAACAAGAGGATCTATTTTTTAGTAGAGTAGGATGTTAGTTTATTTTATAATCCATTATTGATTTGTGACTGCAGAACTGCTATTTGTATCTTAAAAGCAAGTCAATTCTGTTACCTGCCTCACGGTTACTTAAATTTTTAACCTTGAGCCAAAATGCATGTTACTGAAATGATCTTCTGTAAACCTATTTCAGGCTTGGTGTTTTTCAGATACAATTTGATTTTGAAAGAAAACACATAGTACCATAATGATATTTACTCTTGCTGGTTTGTTGACATTATTGATTAGGCTAATATATGCCAGGTAACTACATTTTTTCCCCTATTCATCTTTTTTGTACTCCTTGAGCTTTTACAGTACTTGCCTTCTAGGAAAAATATATTCCAAAGATGAAATTGTATATTTTGATAGAGGGAGGTCAAAGACATGTTTACACTTCAGAAAAAGTGCAGAGAAATCCCCTTAGAATCTAGGCAACATTTGGCATGCTTTGTGTTTTTCCCACACACAAAAGAGCTTGTAAATGGCCTGTGTTTGTTCTTTGTGATTGATGGGAAAGGGATAGTGTAGGACTGGAATAATTTATATCAGGTTAATTTGGCAGGATGCCGATCGTTTCTTGATGTTTAATTCTAGGCACATTGTTTCCATCCTGTTAGTTTGGGTAACCTTCTTGGTTAAGGACTTACACGGAGGGAATTCTGCTGTCTGGCCCACACGGAATTGCCGTCCATCCGGTGCTTCTGGAATCCTGGGTCAGACCTCGCTCTCTGTGAAGACAGCCGTGGCAACACCCAGACCAGAGGTGGTGCCAGTAGGAAGAATGGGCCTCTTTTTGGCTTTCTGGCAGCATGTCTCTCATTAGCATAGGGTGCTAAGGAGGAAAACTTGAGGAGAAGCCTTGAAGAAAGCCTAGCTTTTTACTTGTGTCCCTGCCCAGAATGATGCACTGCTAGCATGCATGTAGCCAGTTATGAAAGGAAGAAATCAAACCCGAACGTGAGGGCGAGTTTCTTAATGCTTTCATTTCCCACTTTAAAATTTTCTGTCAGGCAACTTCTTTAGGGAGATATGACCCAGTGGCCATGCTCAGGAAATTGTATTTGGAATTTCTTTTAACTGAAGCCTCAGAATATCACTGAGACTGTGCCCTAAAGACTATCATGGCTGCAGCAGCACAACCTCTTAGGCAAGGGGAGGAAAAGGATCCAGGATATACTTGGGGCCTAAGAGACTAAAAACCTTACTGGCCACAGAGAAGCAGGGCTGAGCGTGTGGCCTGGGACCCACGTGCGCCGTGCACTCATTTGACCACGCTGGTAGCTGGCCGAGAGGAGGACTGGGCAGGATTCTTACTGTATCTTATCACATTTTCTCAGATGTTTGTCCTCAACATCTACTTCCCATACATGGACCCACACGTGAACACCTGAAATAAAGACTATGTTCTCAGCTTCTCTTGAAGCATTCTGTGGCGTTGGACTAATTCTAGCTAATATCAAGTAAGGAAAAGCGACCTCTGTGACTTCTAGGAGGTATCCTTTAAAAAAGGGTTCTCTCTTCACCCCTTCTGCTATGGGCAGAATGTTTGTGCCCCCCACCAAAATTCATATGTTGAGAACCTAACCCCCAAGGTGATGGTATTAGGAAGTGGGCCTTTGGAAGGTGATGAGGTCATGAGGGTGGAACCTTTACGAATGGGATTAATGCCCTTATAGAAGAGTCTCCAGAGAGCTCCCTTGTCCTTTCTGCCATGTGAGGGCACAGCAAGGAGATGGCCATGGATGAATCAGAAGGCTGGAATCCCTCACCAGACACCGAATCTGCAGACACCTTGATCTTAGACCTCCCAGCCTCCAGACTGTGAGAAAGAAATGTTTGTTGTGTAAGCCATCCAGTCTACGGTATTTTTGGTATGCAGCCCAAGCTGACTGGGACACTTTGCACTTCCTACTTCTCACTGACTAGAAGGCAGATGTGGCAGCTGGAGTTTGATGATCACCTTTAGACCATAAGGTGAATGCTGTATAGCAAGGATGCCAGGGGAACAAGCTAGAGGCAGCTTGTGCCCTTGATCCAGTGGGGCCCAGCCAGTCAGCCTGTAGACCTACTATACACAACAGTGAAATGAGCTTCTGGTCCAAACCATTGTTATCTGGGGTTTTCTGTCACTGCCAGCTGAACCTAAATCATAATGAATACAGGGACTTTATGGTAGTAGAAGTAGAAATGAAGACAGGCAAAAGAGATTTAAAATTTCAACATAGGAGAGTTTTTCTATTTGTTTTAATGGTGAAGAGTGTTATAAAAATAGAAAAAAACCTAGAAGGAACTGATAAGTTCTGGGATGAAGATATTTTAAAATTCAGTCCAATTATACTAGAGTAGCTTATATGTAGTTCTTTTGCATAGAAGTGGGACATTTGATCGTTGGAAGATTTTTCTAAACCTGTAGTTCTATGAAAGCTATAAAGTTTTATTCTAAATTTCTTCAGTATGCTGTTAAATTTCTTAAGTTTGGGGTTTGAAATGGCTTTGTGATTGATTTAACTGACCAGTCTACATTGTGGTCAGACTTGTATGATTTGGTTTTCTTTGAAATTTGTTGAGATTTACTTTAGGGTCTAAGTTATATCAGCTTTTATATATGTTTCTTATGGACTTGAAAAGAGTATGGATTCTCTACTTGTTAGATGGAGTGTTCTGTGTGTATGAGTACCCTACATTTCTTTCTGTATTTTTTATTGTTTGTCTCCCCATCTAAGTTGTGCTTTCCATTAGGGTAAGGATTGTATTTTGTTCACGGCTCTTTCTCCGGTGCCTAGAGCAATGGCTGACACTTAGCAGATTCTGATTACAGTTTATATGTTAATTAAGTCAAATTAATTGTGACGTTCAAATCATTTGTAGTATGGATCATTTTTTTTTTATATCTAACATCAATAATTGAGGGAGGTAAGTTGAAAATCTCCTACCAAAGGTGTGCATTTTTCAATTTCTCTCTATAGTTCTCTCCATTTTTGCTTCATGTATTTTGAGGCTATTTCATTAGTGTATACAAATTTAAAATAACTTCTCCCTAGTCAATTGAATCTATTCACATTGTGTAATGGCCCTAATAAGGCTTTTAGTCTTAATGTTTATTGTATCTTATGTTAATGTAACTACGTTGGCTTTCTTTTTTACTAGTATTTATTTGCTTGGTTTTTCTGTCTCTATTTATTATTGGCACTTGCATGATTGTTCTTTCTCTGTCTACTTTCAACACTTCCAGGTTCTTTTGATTTGATGTATCTCTGTGATAACACATATTACTGGAATTTTAAAAATCCAATCTGATACTCTTTGAGTTTTAACTGTAAAATTAGTCAATCATATTCACTATAAATTCTTGGTCTTTTAGACATGTTTCTATCATCTTAATTTATGTTTTATATGTGTTTTATATTTTTTATTATTTCTTGCATTTGGGGGATTTTTATTTGTTATTCCGTTTATTTCCTCTACTTATTTAGATGATATGCACTCTATTTCTGTTCTTTTAGTGTAGACCATATGAAATTTTACCATGCATACTTTTAAAAAGTCTCCCAGATCTCTTCCCTAATAATACAAAAAACTTAGAATTTATGATCTACAACTTACATGTAATTATTGCCTTGCATTTTAGTTCATGAATTCTCTCTTTTGCTAATTCTTTCTCTCTCTAATATGCTGTTTAACTCATATGCTGAGTTTTTAATTTCTACGATTATATTTTTATCTATGTAAGTTTTATTTAGTTCTTTCAAAAATCTGCCTTTTTATTTTGGTGGTCTCTTGTTTTGAGTCATTTTAAAAATTTAATCTTTTAATTTTTTAAACTTTTTCTGCATAGTTATTCCATACGCTTGTCTGGTATTTCCAGTATCTGAAGACTTAGGGGGGTTAAATCTGTTGGTTGTTTTCATTGACTATTAAAAGTAGTGGTTTAAACCTGCTGGCACTTTGCTCTTGGAATTCTAGTCTCCACAATTGTGAAAAAATAAATTTCTGTTGTTTGAACCACCACCCACCCCCAAAAAAGTAGTGGTTTATTTTATTGCATGTATTGGGGAATTTTTTATTGTGAACACACATATTATGTTGAATTTAATCTGTGAGAACCCTGAAGACGTAAACAGGGTGGGTTTTCCTTTGGAAATGATTTGCATTTATATATACAAATAAGCTAGGAGACTATTTGATTAGGTGCATAAAACTGCTACTGAGCTGGGCTACTTTAACTCCCTTTGTCCTACCCAAGAGGTAGGGTGGAATGGGGAGGCCTGAGCCAGTCTCCTTAGCTATCTGTGTGCCCAGAAAAAAGTCCTTGGGCCTCAGTTTTCTCCTTTAAATCTAGAGCACTGGACTGGCAATCAGTTTCATTCTAAATCCTAATTTCTATGTACCTACAAATATTTTAAAATAAAAATAAGTGGCTTTTATAAACGGACTCTTTTTGGCGTTCCAAGACATGAATGTCAAACACATGTCTCTGGGTCCTTCATTTATATTATAATAATAAATTAACAACAGCCTCTGCCATCCACTGAGTGCCTGCTCTGTAGTGGGCCCTTCGCATGCATTATCTCATTTGATCTCAAAACCACCTTATGAGAATATCTTCATTTTACCAGAGAGGAGATGAGGGCTAAGAAGTAAACACTGGTCCACCTGCCTCTAAAACCCCAAGGTCTTCCCTCTGGGTGGTTTTTAGGAGTCTGCTTTTGTCACTTAGCTATAGGATCAAATGAGTGTGGATGGTAATATTATCATTATACTTGATTCTCATTAGAATTTTTAAAGTGTTTAATTTTACATGAGGGCAAAATAATCTCAAATTTCTATTTGATGCCCGGAAGGGTGGGATCCTAGTTGTTGTTTTGTGGTTATTGCCATTGAAAAGAGGCAAATGAAAAGCATTTTGTCTGCCCCTTCTCCCTTCAATCTCTGCTTCAGGAATGAGTACAATAATTGGCTAAAGTGTTTATGCATTTATGTACATAGTTGTGACGTTCACATCTAGTCCTGACTTTTTTTTTTCTAGTTTGTTTGTAGCAGGGAAAAATACAGAGCCACAATATGCCACTAGAAACAAGTTCTTAGCACACATGGTTAGTTGCCCTGTGCTTCCTCGGCTGTGCACAGTGATAGCACTTTAACTTTTGGAAGTGGAGAAATTACCGAAAATTATTGATTGGGGCAAGAGTCAAAGATGACTCAGAACTAGACTCTATCCCTGCACCTAGATAAAGTTGTAATCCAGCGTGGAACCATGTTTCTATGTATTTTCCCCATATTTTTGCTACAGTTGTGTTATTATCCTTTCAGCCCACCAGAGAAGTTTGCCTTGACTTTTCAAGTTGAAAAATATCCTTCACTGGGTGTCCTAAATGTGCTGGGCCCTTAGTCTGCCCCATTAGAAATAACATTTTGCTTATAAGTATTTCTCTATTTGAAGAAAAAGGAAGTATTTAGAAGTCTTTTAGAAAACCAAGTAAGTAAGCTCTGGAATATGAAGCAAGAAAGTGGCCAAAAATCATAGTTGTAATTGTTAGTATTTGTTGCAGTTTCTTCTGATTCCTCAATAAATTATCTTTACACTCCCAGAAAGCTGTCCTAGAAACAGGACACTACACAGATACGGGTTTGGAGAACTGTAGGCAAGTCCTGAGGGAGGCACAAGTGATAATCCAGGAGGGTTTGTTTGCCAGAGTTTTAATTCGACAATGAGCTGCTTACCTTCAAATGACCACGGTAGAATCCTGCCTTCTACACCTCTGTTCGTGGCTGGGTGCCTGTGAGCTTACGCTCAGAGTACATTAAGCAACTGGATGGTGTGAGGGCCGTAGATGATGAAACATTGTTCTGCTGCTTGCAAACAACGACCCTCCCGCAAGCGGGATTCGTTGAAACCTTCCTGTGAAAGATTCTTAAACAAACTTGGTCTTTGTTGACCAAAGATAAATGAAATAGGGAGGCCAAGTAGGAGCGTAGGCAGTTCACCGAATTTGCACAAGCTCTACTTTTTGGGGATATTCACAAAATGTTTGTCTCTTGGTGACAAGGAAATTATTTGTTTAAACCTTAGAATGTTCCCTAACGGCCGTCTGGCAGACTCAGTCTACGTACTCTAGATTTTTAAAAGTTAGACTTTTAAATACTCAGAGAAAATATGGATATAATTTCATGGACTGTATGTAACCCTAAAAGGTAATAATGTTTGGAAAGAAGAAAAGACAAATAGAGTTGGCCCTCTGTGTCCGCGGATGTGGAACCCACAAATAGGGAACCTGTGAATACGTAGGGCTGATTATGGGGCTTGCGCATCAGTGGATTTGGGTAACCATGGCCGGTCCTGGAACCAATCCCCCGCGGACACCGAGGGACGATTGTATAATCAAAATCCTAATCAGATAGTGAATGCTCAGAGTGCGGAATGAGAAGGGCACACACCAGAAAGGTTCACTGTGGCTGTCACAGGAATTCATTTGAGGGACTCAGATTTCAAAGGTGGAAGAATAAAGTATGAATCTATTAAAAGGAGCAAAGGAATGTTTGAGTTGAATCTTTATGAAATATTTAATCAGGAAGGAGAAATAAGAGGGACCTTAGAGTGGTAACAATAGATGACTGAGGGAAGGCAGAGCTGCTCTTGTGTTTAGGAGAAGGGTGGCTCTCTGACCAGAAGGATAGAACACATAACTGAAAGGGAAGCTGAGGCCCAAATTGGTGAGAGAGAATGCAGCTGCTTTAAACTATCTCACAATTTCAGGCCTGGATGAATTACATCTCGCAATATTAAAATAATTTGTAGATATGAGTGTAGTGGGACCATCTGTCATCTTGGAGGTGCCCTGAAGTACAAGAAAGGGAACAGCAAGAAAGAGACAGTAACCCTTGTCTTCAAAACGGAGGCCAATGTAGATCCTGGAAACCACAGATCAGGGGGCTGGATACAGTTCACCAGCAAAATTCTAGGACTGTGTGGTGTGTGGGTTGGAGAAGAAGTGACCAGTCCCCAAAAGGCATCGTGAGTTCATCAAGAACAGTTATGCCTAACAAACTCTGTACCCTCTTTGTTACATAGTTATCAGAATGGTGGAATTCAAAAGTTTAAACATAACAAGTAGCATTTCGGCAAAGCATTTAATACCATGTGTTGTGATAACCTTGGGATAAGCAGGAGAGAAATGTGGATCTCTAGTTGTTTGCACGATATACTGAGAGTGTTGATTAATGGGTCGATACCAGCTTGGAGGGACATTCTTGGTGGCATGCCATGGTACTCTGTCCTTTGCCCTGTCACGTTTTTATCATTTACTTGGATTAAGGTAGAAGTCATTCTTGTTAAATTTGCAGTGACATAAAGGTAGGTAAGATGCTTAATACACTGATGGATGGATTTATGTTACACATAATCCCAAATAATATGAAACTTAAAATTCTGAATTTAGGTTTGAAAATAATCAGTGAAATAAAATGGAATCAAGAAGACCAGTCTATGTTGATGTCTTTGAGAAAAAAAAGACCTGAAGGTTTTAGTTAACTAGAAACCAAGTGTGAGTCATTCATTCACGGAACAAATGTGTACTGCACTCCTCTCTATATTTTAATCACTATGAGTACACTGAGAATGCAGCAAATGAAGAAAATATAGACCTTCCTTTCCAGAAACTTAGAGTAAAGGAGTGTATTCATTTCCGAGGGTTGCCATTACAAAAGTACCACAAACTGGGTGGCTTAAAATAACAAAAATGTATCGTCTCACAGCTCTGGAAACTTAGAAACCCAAAATCAAGGTGGCAGCAGGGCCATGCTCCTCTGAAGCGTGGAGGGAAAAATCCCTCCTTGCCCCCTCTGGCTGCTGGTGGTGGCCCTCAATTGTAGGTGTTTCTTGGCTTGCAGCTACGTCACTCCAGTTTCTGCCTCTGTCATCACATGGCATTCTTCCCATCTGTCTGTGTCTTCACACAGCATTTTCCTCTTCTTATAAGGACACCAGTCATATGGGATTAAGACTCACCCTAATGATCTAATCTTAATCTGGTAACACCAGCAAAGACCCTGTTTCCAAAAGTACAGAGTGCTTATGGTTTCCTTTGCTGCGCAAAAGCTCTTAAGTTTAATTAGGTCCCATTCATTTATTTTTGTTTTTATTCTCATTACTCTAGGAGGTGAGTCAAAAAAGATCTTGCTGCAATTTATGTCAAAGAGTGTTCTGCCTATGTTTTCCTTTAAGAGTTTTATAGTGTCTGGCCTTACATTAAGTAAGTCAGAAAGAGAAAAACAGATACCGTATATTAACGCATGTATGTGGAATCTGAAAAAATTCGTATAGACGATCTTATTTACAAAGCAGAGATAGAGACACAGACATAGAGACAAACGTATGGATACCAAGGGGGAAAGGGGCGGGGTGGGATGAATTGGGAGATTGGGATTTACATATGTACACTATTGATACTATGTATAAAATAGATAACTAATGAGAACCTACTGTATAGCACAGGGAACTCTACTCAGTGCTCTGTGGTGACCTAAATGGAAAGGAAATCCAAAAAAGAGGGGATATATGTATACGTATAGCTGATTCACTTTGCTGTACAGCAGAAACTAACACAGCGTTGTAAAGCAACTATACGCCAATAAAAATAAAAATAAAAAAATACGGAGTGCTGTGAGCATAAGCAATAGCGTGACCTCATTTAGCTTGGGGGAGGGTGTCAGGGAGGATTGGGAGCTCTCCAGGCGAAGACGAGAAGGAGTAACTTTCCAGAAAGGAGCAGCAACTATGCAGAAAGCCTGGAGGCAGTAAGGGGCTCAGAGTTCTGAGGACCTTAAAAGGAAGCCCCGTGTAGCACAGGGGTCTGAGGAAGAGGTAGAAGATGTGCTGAGGAGATAGCTAGGCGCCAGACCCAGAGGAGCTCTGCGCGCTGTGTTGCCATGGTTTGATGCGACTAATGAAAACAAAACAAAAAGAATAATAGAAGTATATAGAATGGAGAAGGTGATAAATTAGACTCTATATTTGCTTGACCACATGTGGAATGCTTTGACTTGTTGGGAGTGTCATATTTTAAGTTAGTGTTTATGAGTGTTGTACTTTGAATTAATGTATTTATCTGCGTGGAGAGAAATCTTGGGATGATAGCCATTTGGAATTATTTGAATGGCAAGACTTTCTGCCTTTATTCTTAGGGCAGAATTAGGCCAATGGGTAGGAGTAACAGGAGGGCTCTGGAAAAGAAGGGTCTTCTAGCAGTGGGAACTACACAAGTTGAGAGCAGGAGCCTTGAGAAGTATTCGCCCTTGGAGGATGGCCACCCATCCGAGATGCAAGGCCTACTGCAGTGACCGTGAAGTGAGGAGTGTTTGCCTCTAAGGTCCTCTGTGCAGGAAGCCGGGAGGCGGTGAGAGACCAGGAGCTCTGAAGACATTAAAAGAAAACCCAGTGAAGTATCCACTAGGGGTTCAAATGTGATGTTAAGATTTCTGAAACACATTTCCTTGTACTTTATAATTAAAAAGTAAGAGCATTAAAAGGGCTTTAAAATTAAATATCATTGGGAGATTACTAAGTAACTGAATTCATTTAAAACATCTTTGTAATACAATATTATATGTCAGTTATATCTCAAAGAAGACTTTGCAGAATTATTTAGATGCATTTGTCTTTCCGGACCCTCTGCTGTAATTGCAGCAATTATCCTTAACCTCACATCTTTCATACAACTCTCTCATTCCTTTTCTGACGTTCTCTCAGCTGCCCTTACTTGACTTGTTCTATTAAATTTGTTTCTAGGGATCAATTGCCAGTCATTTCTGTTAAGCTGAATAAGTCCTATTTAGAAGTGATGGTATGTAAATGTGTACATTTTGTTTTATACCAAACCAGCAATTTTACCTTCTCTGGCGGGGAGGGAGCAGGAGGGCACATAGGAGGGCACATAGCATAAACCAAGTGTCCATCCTACCCAAGTGCCACGGGAGCCATTCTCTTTTGGGAGGGAGGTCGGTCATATTCAAAGAAACGCTGACCAGCTGCCCAAAGTATATTTAAAAGGAATTTCCACATTCACTTGTATCTCCTGAAGGACATCCAACTCATACTCCATACCAGCACTTCTCAAAATCCCCCTTTCCTCTCCTCCCCACTTCTCTCTGCCAGGTGGATTCTCTCTAGGCTGTGGTTTCTTCTCTTACCCCCAGCCCTTTATTATATAAATCAGCCTGCTTCTTGGCTTTACATTTGCTAAGCATAAGGTGGGTTTTTTCTTCCTTGAGTCAAAGGAAAGCTCAGGAGCTGGTAGACGGGCAAGAAAGAACCTTCCTGCTGTCCCTGCAGTAGCTCAGAAGGCCTGGGAACCGAATCCTCCCTAGATGACAAGGGGGCAACCAGAATCCGACGGGTCAATAAATCTTGTCACCTATGTGTGGACAAGAGGGCAGGATTTTAGGGGCAGTTGATGGACAAATTGGATTACAGTATTCATGTGGAGGATAGAAAAGGATAAGGCTAGGAAGGCAGGCTGAGATCAGATGACAGAGGGGTGGTTTTGAAACGCAGGCTGGATTGTTCGAGTTGGAGAAGTTGGCAGGAGGCCGATTAGATACGATAGATTAGGTATGATAGGTTTGAAGCATTAACATTTAGCTCATTCTGCATATTTCATAATTCTCTGTTACTTAGGAGTGTGCTGATACTTATAAACCTTTCCAAGCATATTTTAAAATTACGGATACTAAGCCCTGATTGACCAAAATCATTCATCTACAAGTCTCTGCATGGCATGGTTTCATTTAAAGTCAGGGTTGGGAAATAACAGTGCTGGTTTCCTGGATAGAGCTGGAATCAGAGCCCCACAGGAGATATTTCTCTCTCTGCATCTTGGTGCTGAATACTCTGAAGATCAGATGAAACGGCTCTTTGCTTTGCAAAGAAGCAGCAGGAGTGTGCCTTCTTCTTATTTTAATACTTCGAGTACACCATTGCCAGATTGTACTACAGAGCCATTAGAGAGGTTTCAGAGGTGAGAAGGCCAAGTTACAGTTTTATTTTTGAGTAACAAAAAGATTAAAGGTGAATGTTTTAGATGAGTGCTAGGGATGTGATGTACAACATGATTAATATCTGAAAGTTGCTGAGAGTAAATCCTAAGAGTTCGCGTCACAAGGAGAACATATTTTTTTTCTTTTTCTTTAAAGGAAAAACAAAATTTGAGAAACTGGATGAGTAGTAGTTATATGTGTATACATATTTTGAATTTCTGCTTAAATAGCAGCAGGTTTTACAATGCTTTATACTTTTTGTTTTTATAAATCCTATTCCTTTTAGAGCCCATTCTTCACACATTATTTAAATACTTTGTTTGTTTAGAAAATTCCTATTAATCATTGATTACCAAATAGAGTTTTTAGAAGATTATGAAATAGTAGGAATATTAAATTATATAGTAATTTAAGTTATTGCTATTCAAAATTAAAAATCAAGATAGATATTTCCAGGAACTTCTGATTAAGAATTGGCAAATTAATATGATTATTTTAAGGATTGGTTACTATTTATTAGGGAAATAACTTTAGTTGTTATAGATATTTATATAAAATTCAGTATATTTTTCCAAGAAATTTTTTTTTGTTTTTAAAATATTTTTATTGAAGTGTAGTTGATTTACAATGTTGTGTTAGTTTCAGGTGTACAGCAAAGTGATTCAGTTATATGTATATTCTTTTTCAGATTCTTTTCCATTATAGGTTATTATAAGATATTGAATATAGTTCTGTGTGCTATATAGTAGGTCCTTGTTTATCTGTTTTACATATAGTAGTGTGTATCTGTTAACCTCAAACTCCTAATTTATCCCTCCCACCCACCAAAAGGGTTTTTTCAAATAAAGTAAGAGAAGAAAAATTGAAGTTTTAAATAACTGATTTTAAGAAATGGCTGATTGTATAAATTGTCAATTTCAAAATGAATATTAAAGATTTTGGATACTGCTTCTTTATTAGAAAAATTCAATATTGAGTTTCATATTTGTATTCTTTGTTCTAAGGACTCCTTAAGCGGTATTCAGCCTTTTTTAAAAAAAATAAATTCTGGAATGGATTATCACTATGTGATAACGGTCTGTTGTATTTGTGTTTCTCCCTCTGCCTGTATCTCCCCTGCTGACACCCCCCCAGCCCCCTGAACAGGGCACACTCCCTTCTGTGCGTTCTGGTAGTGCCCTGGACTTGCCTTTCCCACAAGCGCACTATGTGATAACGGTCTGTTGTATTTGTGTTTCTCCCTCTGCCTGTATCTCCCCTGCTGACACCCCCCCAGCCCCCTGAACAGGGCACACTCCCTTCTGTGCGTTCTGGTAGTGCCCTGGACTTGCCTTTCCCACAAGCGCACTATGTGATAACGGTCTGTTGTATTTGTGTTTCTCCCTCTGCCTGTATCTCCCCTGCTGACACCCCCCCAGCCCCCTGAACAGGGCACACTCCCTTCTGTGCGTTCTGGTAGTGCCCTGGACTTGCCTTTCCCACAAGCGCACTATGTGATAACGGTCTGTTGTATTTGTGTTTCTCCCTCTGCCTGTATCTCCCCTGCTGACACCCCCCCAGCCCCCTGAACAGGGCACACTCCCTTCTGTGCGTTCTGGTAGTGCCCTGGACTTGCCTTTCCCACAAGCGCACTATGTGATAACGGTCTGTTGTATTTGTGTTTCTCCCTCTGCCTGTATCTCCCCTGCCCCCTGGAATATTGTTTAGAAATTGCCTTTAGACCATTTCCCTTTTTTTTTTTTTTAATTTCTAAGGCTTGATATTTTTAGAGAAATTGACAGTCATTAAGCAACTGATCAGTTGAGTTCAGTCTATGCCATAATATAAAAACAGAAAAATCTGGTGAAAACTTAAGTTGGAGAAGTTGTTTGTAGTTACTGCATATTAATAAGCAGAATATAAATGTGACAAGACTATCAGTCTTCAGTTTTAAGGACCTCGCCATTTCAAGTTATTTTAATTTTTAAAATTCTTCTTAGTTTGCATATTCTAAACTTGAATTTAGAGGCTCTGAATCATGACGATGATTTAATTACTGTTTTAATTACTTTCTCTGAGCACATAATAGAAAAGTTTCATTCAGATTTATTGGAAGCCAACATGAATTTCCAAACCTCTCAGCCAATTACAGTGTTTCAACAATCTGCCAAGATGCTAAGGATAAAAATCTCTGGCGATATATTGTTTCTGTATTTTAAGAAGTACCAAATCAGAACATGCTTTTCAAAACTGAAAATATAGTTTCAAAAATGACTATTTTTCAAGAAATGACTTTACAGCAAAACCATAAACCATAAGTATACTCGACATGGTATCCATCTAAATTTCTTGAACATGAATTAAAAACGAATGTGAATTCTGGTTGAATTCCTTTTCTGCCACAGTTTGATGGAAGGAATTTTGCCTAGCATTGAAACAAAAGTGACTGCATTCTAACAACTAAATTAGGTAGCCTTTTGAGGAGGGTGTGTGGTAAGTGAATTAAGAGGGATACTTTGGCTCTGGAAAGAGAATGATTAGAAGAAATCAGAGTGTTCTAAAGGACTTCTCAGTTTTTGCCTTCAGACAAAAAGAGCTTTCTTGTACTTTAACACACCTCCTAGTCCATGAATGTACTTCTAGCATCTTTAATCTGAAATTCAGCTACTAATCCAGAAATAAGTAAAAATAAACTTCTTGAGCAGTGGCTCTTTGTTGACAGGAGCATGGGTTCGTCCAGGTCATCTGGATTTCCTTGGCATCCTTGAGTTGATTCTAATTTGTGTGGACAGTGGATTAAAATTGGAATTAAGGTAATAGTGAGTATTTATTTGTTTGTTTTTAAAACAGTTCTGTCAGTCTTATTAAACAGTTTTTTGAGACGTGATACGGAATGAGTCACCTTCCTGTAAAGATGGGCAGCTTGAATGCCTGGTACCGTAGCAGACAGCCACCATCAAATTCAGTAGCGTTTAGGAGGATCACTGAATTGTGGCAAGATTTGATCAACAATCATCAAAGATATACAGATTTAAACATCAGTAATGTAGAGAGCCCATTCATCTAGAATACCTTGTTTCGTGAAAACGTCATGTCAAAAACTCCTGTGTTTAGTTTTCTGACAGATCAAAGAGATTGACATGGAAATTTTAACTATGTTGTAGAAGCATATATTTAAAGTTACTATCTGTTTATTTTTTGTGTGTTTAGAATGGGAGTGCAAGTTTTAAATGGTGAAAACAAAAACAAAACTGTGCTTGTATAAAGTTAGACTGAAGTCATGCTGACATTACTTCTTCATCCCTTCTTATTGTTATCTATAAAATACATGCCTTATAACGTTTGGATTTTTGGAGCTTGCAGACGGAATAAGAGCTCAGCAGTCCATCACCTAGCCTACAAACTTGTCTGGCTCATCCCGCACTGTTCTCCTTCTTGACTCTTAAGGTGGAGATGCCATTTCTCCTTCTACCTAATTTCAGCTCTTCAACCCAGCACTGATCTCAGTCTTCCACATCTCAAGAACCTTGCTTTATCCATTCTCCCTTTTGGATTTTCAACCTCTCTTTCTCTCTTGGCACTTTCCCATTGGTATCTAAACAGATTAAGTTTCTTCTGTATAAAACGCTCTTCCTTGATTCCATGGACCCCTCAGGGCATTGGCTTGAAAAAGGCTCCTGAACGTATTGCTTTCATTTCCTCACTGCCCATAATTTTGCAGCCCCTGCAACCTGGCTTACACCCCACCGCCCACAGAAACCTCACCTGTCAAGGTCACCAAAGGCTTCTTTGCCACAAAATTCCAAGGTCAAACATTTTCCTTTCATTTTGAGCACCATCTGACTCTGATGACCACTCCTTCTTTCTTGAAAGCTCACTCCTTTTTTGGGTCAGAACTTTTCCTGGTTCCTCCTATCACTCCTGCCTCTCCTTTCCAGCTCCTCTGTGGGCGGTGGTAGTGGTTCTTCTCCTTCTCCTTCTACTTCTCCTTCCCCTCCTTCTCCTTCTCCTTCTCCTTCTCCTTCTCCTTCTTCTTCTTCTTCTTCTTCTTCTTCTTCTTCTTCCCCTCCTCCTCTCCTCCTTCACCTCCTTCCCTCCTCCCCTCCCCTTCCCTCCATCCCCCTCCCCTTCCCCCTCCTCCTCCTCCTTCCCATTCCTTAAATGTGTGCATCTTTGGTATTTCCTTTCCTTCCCTTCTCGTGTACAGTCTCTCCCTGGGTGATACTGTCTATTTAACTATCATCTCTATGCTGATCATTCTCAGATCTCCTGTCTTCTGTGCTCTCCTGAGCTTTGCTGAAACCACATGGCAATTCCACACATTCCTTAAAATCAGAGTGGTCAGAAAGAACCTCCTTCTTGCTAATTCCTCATATAAATGAAAGGCACACAAACCATCTAGCAGCTCTGGGTCCCAGATCCACACGGTCACCAACTGTATATCCTCCACCTCCTAAAGGGCACTGTAGCCCATCCATTTCTCTTCACCCCACTGCCTTTACCCTAGTAAAGGGTAAAGGTCACACTCCCTCGTGCCTAGATTATCCCAGTAGCCTGTTTACCCTTCCCCTTAACTCCAGTCTTGATCTTTCTCATCCCTTCCGTATAACACAATCAGAACAATAATTGTCAAGTTGTGTATCTGGTTTAAAGTCCTTCAGTGATTCCCCACTGCCCTCAGGGTCAAGTCCAAGCTCCCTGCATGGCCTGGGGACCCCTCCGCTTACCGCTACTTCCCTCTAGCTTCTCCCCCAGCCCCTGAGCTCTGTGTGTATGAAACTACTTTCTGTGCCTCTGCTCAGAGCACTCCTCATCCCCCCCACTCCCCCCAGCCTCCTTCCCGTTGCACCTTCAGATGGCTAAATCCAACTCATCCTTTCACAGGTCTCAGACTAGACATAGCTCTCTCTAGGAAAGTTCCTCTGACCACCTGAACCCCAGTCAGAGTCTGAGTGAGGAGCCCCTCCTGTTGAAACAAGAGGGAAGAGGGCAGGGCACAACGTTTAAAAGAATGACATAGCCCTTGAGGATGTGACATAAATGGGTTAGAACCAACTAGGTCCAAGATGACAGAAGATTTGACTTCCAGTGGACCTTGAGCATCAGTATATGCTCGTTGTAATACACTAGCCAAATGACACACCCACCAGCGCCATGACAGTTCCAAGGCCAACCAGAAAAGGGCAAAAAGTGGGCGGTGGCCCAATTCCTGGAAATCCCCTCCCGTTCCCCAAAATAGTTGGAATAATCTCCCACTCATTAGCCTATGAAATTACCCAGTCCATAAAAACTAACCACCCATATTTCAGGCCCTCTTGCCTTCTGAGATGAAAATGGCCCACTCTCTGTCTGTGGAGTGTGTTTCTCCCAAGGCCGTTCTCACCTTTTGAGACCGGCCGCATTCTCTCTATGGAATGTGTATCTCTCTAAATAGATCCACTTCTTATCTACCACTTTGTCTCTCACTGAATTCTTTCTGCGATGAGACGTCAAGAACCTGAGCTTCAGTAAGTCCTAAGATGAGGTGTGTGATCTCAATTAAAAGACCGTGGGTTCAAGTCTCAATCTGAATTCTAGCTGGGTCCAAGTCCCAATCTGAGTTGTGTGGTTTCACTGTGGGCCCCTCTGGCCTTCCCTTGTGCAGAAGCATTTGCTTCATGATATTGAACTGGCCGCTGTCTGCGCTGGCCGCTCCACTGTAAGTGCCGTGAGGGGAGAAATTTTGGCAGCGTGTTCATAGCTGTTGCAGTGTCTAGTGGTGTGCACTGAAGCATTTGTGGAACTAATAAAAGGGTGGAAAGTGCTTTTAGGAAATCTGCAATTTTTAACAAAAAATAACCCACTGACATTAAGGTCTTAAGGCAGGGGTGTTGAGAAACTTCTCTTCTCTGACTCAGGAAACTCTTAAAAACCCTCTCGAGTATGATAAAATATCTCCAGTACTTCCTTCATTCTCCCTCCCTTCATTAGGTGAATAATAGCTCTGCTACTGGTTTACTACTGTAATTCATTGGTGAACAAAATGTTTGAAACATCTTTAGTAAGCACTGTAGAGCCCTTGTTTGCTATTTCTGGGACTTTGACAAGGTAGAGGATGTTCCTGGCTCAGTAGTGGACATTGGAGAAATAGTGGTACCAGGAACCCAGGTTGGCTGTATGTCTAAGAATAGATTTTCTCTGCCCTATATAAAGTTACATTTTTCAGGTAGAGGGTATATATGTCTGTGCGTGTGCATAAAGGACAGACCTAATGCATATTAAACTCTATGAATACCTTATTGGAGAAATATCTAAACAAATTCAAGTTATTCCATCAGGACACCTGCTCTAGGAAAGAAGAGGAATTATCAGGAAACCCACCAGACATGGCAGGAAGTAGCAGAAGATTTGGAGGGTTGAAATCAGGAGTAAGGTTGCTGGAGCCAGCTCTACTGATACCACCTTGACCTTCATCAGTTGCCTCTGGTTTCAGGGAACAGAGATCACTCACAATAGAGTAAGTGAACAGGAAGTTTGTTGAATGGATACAGAGGGCTCACACACTCAACATCAGGAAGGACAGGAGGGCCTGACCCATTCAATGGTGTCATTCAGATTTTCAAGACTATTGAATGAGTGTACCCGGCCTTTGGATATTTAACCCAGAGTCAGGTGTCTGGTCTGGTTACCTGTGGCTTGGGGGACGGAAGGACAGTGCTGTGAGGAGAGCAGATTCTCTTGCAAGGAGGTGTGGGCAGGTGGGCGATGACTAGGCTGTCTGGCGAGATGGCAGCTCAACCTAGTGGCTGTGAATAAAGGATCCAAAGTCATGCCTGCTGGGTTCACCCCTGGCTCCACGTCTACCTGTGATATTGGCTGACCTCTGTCTGCCTCAGTTTCCTCATCGATACCATGACAGTCCTGATCTTATAGGGATATTGTGAAGGTTCATAAAAGAATAAATTAAAGGGGCTTAGTAAGCACACAGTAAGTGCTCAACAAACATTAGCCATCTTTATTAGCCTAGCACTTCCTAGGGTAATGACGGGCGTGAAATACCTCTGCAAAGGGTATCTCTTGATGTTTGAAATGGCATGTAAAGGGTGACTGGGCTTAGCCAAGGACACTTCCTTCAGTGGCTGCTTGGGGAATGGTAACAGGTGGTACCCTCTGGCATTTGGAGTGATTTATTAGCCGGAGATTGCTCAGCCTAAATGGGAACGGGCGTCTGCCCGGGGCTGAAGCGAGCCACCAAGATCCTTGACTGTGAGTGGGTCGCTGACGGGGCAGATACTCTGATTACCCAGGTGCTGGGGGCTCTGTTTCTTCTTTTCTTTTTTCTTTTTCTTTTTTTTTTTTTTACTTCCTCTCTTCTCCAACCCTAAAACAAAAGTTGGACACTTAATTTTTTAAATTGCTCTGCAGCTATTTGAATGAGACAGCTAGGTATGCCTTATTCCTGTAATTTGGACTTTAATAAAGCTAAATGGATTGACGTGTTTTGAAGCACCAGCTGCCTGTACAAACTAGAATTCTCCATCAGCTGTTTGCTTCAGATGTCCTTAGAAAGATGCTTGTCTGTGTCTGGATTCTGTGTCAGAAATCTCAAAATAGTTTAACTTCCTGGTAGTACCGATTTGATATAAAAGGGGAGAAAACATAAATATTATTGCCACAATGATTGTGACTTTATAGTGGTCTCAGTTGTGTGCTTCAGTTTTACTTATTTCTGCATTTGTGTTCGCCTATCTGGGGAAAACTTTGGAGGATGATACTGTTCATAAATTTTGCTTTGGTGAAAAGGTAAGTTTTGGACCAAATATAAGTGAAATATATGTGAAAGGGTATTTTGTTTTCCAGAAAAATAAAGGTTTTAGGTTTGAATGCAAAAGTTTGTTGTTGTTGTTTGTTTTTGTTTTTTACCTACCAAAGTGAACAGTTACCATTTCTGATTATCTTTTATCCTGCATTGTACTTCTGGTGTATTTTATGAGAAATTAATCTCTTAAAAGTAAGAGGAATGAAAGAAAGATCAATAATTCCATGGTATTATGTCCATATCTTTTTTCCCCTTTCACTAAATTATTTAGCCTACAGTAAAATTTGAAAATATTTTCTGAACTTTAAAGTTATAGAAATGTCATTGCAGCTCTATTTACAATAGCCAGGACATGGAAGCAACCTAAGTGTCCATCGACAGATGAATGGATAAAGAAGATGTGGCACATATATACAATGGAATATTACTCAGCCATAAACAGAAACGAAGTTGATTTATTTGTAGTGAGGTGGATGGACCTAGAGTCTGTCATACAGAGTGAAGTAAGTCAGAAAGAGAAAAACAAATACCATATGCTGACACATATATATGGAATCTAAAAAAAATGGTTCTGAAGAACCTAGGGGCAGGACAGGAATAAAGACGCAGACGTAGAGAATGGACTTGAGGACACGGGGAGGGGGAAGGGTAAGCTGGGACGAAGTGAGAGAGTGGCATGGACATATATACACTACCAAATGTAAAACAGGTAGCTAGTGGGAAGCAGCCACATAGCACAGGGAGATCAGCTCCGTGCTTTGTGACCACCTAGAGGGGTGGGATAGGGAGGGTGGGAGGGAGGGAGATGCAAGAGGGAGGAGATATGGGGATATATGTTTATGTATAACTGGTTCACTTTGTTATACGGCAGCAACTAACACACCCTTGTAAAGCAATTATACTCCAATAAAGATGTTAAAAAAAAAAAAGTTATAGAAATGTAATTGATGTTGAGTTTGGAGATTGCAAACCCCAAAGCTCTAGTTCAGAGAAAACACACACACACAATGGGGCAAAGTTCCCAGGCTTACATGGTTTAATTCCTTTTACCCTATCAGGCCCAAACCAGAAAGTGCAAATATCTCACCATGAAACCAGCAATCACGTGAGGAAGGAAAGTTGGTTAGGGTTCGGAGGAGCTCATTCGGTGAGGATTTGTTGGAATGCCTGCCCCCACAGCTCCTCTCTCCTGTAAGATTTGTTGTCAGGGCCTGTGATACTGATACCGAGGATTAAGTTTGAAATTTCAGCCTTTATGTAGGGGAGGAGCTGCATTTCTGTGCAGCTAAATGCTACGTCAAACTTTCAAACCGAAGTGAAAATCCAGGATCAACTTTTGACTGTAATTAGCAGATTTTGCAAGATTTCTGTGGTTAGTGGAAAAGAGGTCTGCTCTGTAGTGTTGTTATATCATCAGGCCTAGGGATTTATTTGACCTAAAACTCTCCATGGTCAAGTTTACAACCTGGATTGAAGACGTTTGAGAAGGGGATAATTCCAAGTTGCCGAGGAGGGAATTTAGCTTTCTGGCAAGAATTAATAAGGGCTCCATCGGGGAGTTAGATGTCTTGAAACTGTTATACTTAGGGTTGGGGATGGGGGAAGGGACTCAGGAAGATCTGACTATCACCAGACTCATTAAATCCACTCACAGACTTTACTGCTGCCTGAGCTGTTGCAGATCCCTCCGAGGCTCTCTGTTGGCGAATTACATTTTCAGATCTAAGCTAATGTGTGCATATTTTATGCCTCAGTAGAGAGGCCACTGTCTTAGCAATTAGTAAAATAACTGTTTATCGAAAAAAGATAGGAATCTGTTTCTAGTATCACCAGAATCATTTGTGACTTCATAGGAATGTTGATTAGAGTTTTATATTTTAAGGTTCAGGTCATGGGTATGAGTGTTGCATGGGCCTCTTCCCAAAGTCTAACATCATTGTCCTTTACTTACATTTATGTAGGGTTCATACTCAGTACCAATCCTTGGTCATGGTGGAAACAGCTGACAGTGGGTATGATGGTTTGGATCATTGTCTGCTCTTGGAAAAACAGTCTCTGTCCTCCAGACCAAATAGAATCACCTTCAAAATCCTTGCATATTTTCACTGCATAGTCGTTTGCTGATGAGACAACACACCAGAGCCCAGCCAGGGACAGTAAATGCAGACATGTGTCAAAGAATAAGTATGAGTGGATTTTTTTCAGCAATGAAAGAACCCTCTAGAAATGAGAGTAAAGTTGTCATAACCATTTACATAAGGAACATATCTTTTTAAATGCTTTAAAGGAAAAGTTACTAAATTTTAAAAAAGTAAATATCAAATTATATTACATTAGACACAAATATCTTATTTTTTCTCATTCTCCTGTTGCCACTCTACTTCCATATATCAGTGTATCTCCACAAAAACATATTTAACAAAAGCACGGGATTCTTTTCTCTTTATTGACTATATGATACACCTGCTAGGATTTAATAAATGTTTATTTAACAACGATTCATTAAATTGACCCAGTATGTTTTTACATTGCTTTTTCCCATCTCGTTATATTTCTGCAAAGTCGGTTTTGTATCATAGCTTTTGCAATCAGTATTTTATCAGTTGTGCGTAGTTAAGACTGTTTGCCAAGGACATTGCCTAACCTGTCAATTCAGAGAAGAGTTTCTGACGTCTGCATTTCTGTTACTCAAAAGCAAATGAATGCTTGACAAGTGACAGCTTTGTCTTATTTGCTCAGGGCAACGCAGAAAAACTGAACATGAAATACTTTCCATTTTTAATAGGAAAGAGGCAGTAGCAATCTGACCTTCTCTGATTAAAGCTGTATGTTTCTGTAAACAGTTCTGCTTCCCATGTAATCTGGAGTGAATTAAATTCACTTTTCTATTGACAAGATGAGGGTCACTCATTTATCCATTTTGGGTAATTGTTACTAATAAAACTTTTCACTATTTTTAGCATTTCAAAGAAGGTTGTTTATCGGTTGGCTTGCTTATTCTTTTTTATTTTTATGCTATCTTGTGTTTGTGTGGGGGGGTTAGAAGTTTCAAAAACAACATGGTGACCATATTACCAAAAAAAGGGTTAAAAGAATAAAAAGCTCACGCACAGTCGTATCACTCTCCTTTCTTCTTAGTTTTCCTTGCTTCCTTCCAGATTCCTTTGCAATAGTTGTAGAATTTGTCTTTTATTCATAACATGTGAGGTTAATCAATCACTTTATCAAGAGTGTTTCATTTAATTAATGACTAACAGGTGTGCCTCATTCTGTATATCAGTTGTTTCCTAAAGTTGTGTATGACATGTCCCATTTTCCTGTGATCTTAAATCATTACTAAAATTCAGTGGGTCTTCATTTCTTAGCAATTTTCAGTTGGCAGTTCTTGATCTTTGCACATCTCTGTTGTATAAAAATGCTTAAATATTATTGAAGGTCAGTATTTATAAATCCCTTCAATTGCCATCCTCCCACCTCAGTTGGCCTTTGTATAACTCCAACTTTTCACTTGATTCTTTTTTAAGCAAAACACTTCTCTCCCTTATCTTCTAGATGTGTTATATGAAAAATAGCTATTTAAGGGCTAGGTAAGGGTAGAAATTGATACACATTTGATTTATGGAAGTTTGATAGATTTTGACTTTGGAAGTGCAAGTATGGGCAAAATGGGAGATGTCATCTGTTTTTGCAAATTTTTCAACAAGTATTTGTGAAGTGCCATGCTTGGCACTGTGCCAGGTGGTGTGGAAGATACTGATGTATAAAACTTTATTTTTATTATCAAGGAACTTTTCACTCATTTTCATTTTTCTTTAGGATTTTTCTCTAGATTCTTTGAATCAGCTGCTTTCAACATCAAGGACTTGCATTTATATGGATGTGTGAATAATGTTGAGTGAGTTAGCTTTATATACTAGGGTTAACATGAAACTGGATTATTCATATCCCAGAAATGTTTTTCTCTTATGAGCAACAAGTCATTGAGATTCAGTATAGAAAATTTATTATACTACTATTTTTAAATAAAATAAGTTTTAATAATAGTTTTCTTTCATAGAGATTAAGGTTGAGAAATATTCAAGGATTTATTTCATAGGATAGAAAGCTCTAAGTTCTTCAGAGAAGATGTCAAGCTGTGATCTCATGAGTTTAAGTTATTAATAATACGTATAACAAGATTGAAGGGATAACATTCAGCCTCTGTAGATCATTGTGCAATCAGGGTAAACATGACTCTGAACTTCTAAAAGTTAAATACATTTAACTGTATTGACTGAGAAGCATGGACTATTATATTCCCTATTCCTCAGTTATTTCTTAGTCTTCTGAGTTATATGTCTCCATAGACAAGGCCATACAGTGCCTTTTAATTTTTATATTTCTTTTGTATATAAGTTGTACATAGTCATTGGAGGTAAATTTAGAAACATATTAGCTATATAATATATATTGTACACTACCAATATTACTGTTAATATTTTGGTATATTTTGCTTCAGACGTTTTGCTGTAATATGTGTATTTTTTTCCTTACTAAGTCCATGTTTTATAACCTGACCATTTTTTTTTTTTTTCAGTGTTAGGTTGTTTGGGCCTGTAATGTATGGGGAGTGAGACCTTCTGTCTACCTTATTCATTCCATTTAAAAAAGAACATATCATACTTGGCATGGACTTTGACTTTATTTATTTAGAAATTGCAAGTAAATATGAATATGCATGTGTGTTTTATTACAAATTCATACTTAAAGCATAAGTGAATAGCAGTTTTATTTAGAAAACTCTAAGCATATTTTGGGGGGAATTTTTTTAATTCTAAAAGGTTCAAGTGGCTCCACATTAAAATGAAACAGAATGAAATGAAAGCAGAGCTCACACATATTTGATAAAGCTGTAGACCACATAATGATGGCGTTTTTACCTGCTTTTAGGCAACACCTAGAACGTAAGTCTGGTAAAGCTGGACTTTACCATACCAGCGTTCCACACCATTCTAGACATAATCTTGGCACAATCCCTGGCGTGTAATAAGGCCTAAAAAAATATGAGTTCAAGGAATGATTGAAGAAAAGAGACAGAGAACCAGAAAGA